>NW_026138071.1:11136666-12475833 GCF_025592945.1 Manacus candei | reverse complement strand
AGATGCACCTGGACCCCCACTGCAGGGCAGCAGTGCCATACAATGCAGAGCAACAAGAGTTCATGAAGGAGAGAGGAACTGGCAGGTACAATAGGACTGCTATTCTCAGACGGAAGGCTGTTATCTTAAAAGAGAAAGAAGAAGTCTGACTCAGAAACTTAATAAAAACCACAGAGAAGTTTGACTGTGGCTGAGATGTAAATCAGAAGAAAAAGTGGTTTAAATAGAGGATTTCTCAAACTTATTTTGCTGCTGAAAAGCTGTTTGGCAGAAATGCTGCAACTAGTTCATGATAGTATTGTTACTCTCCTTGTAGAATTGTTTTTAAAACTACATACTAATTACAGATCATCTTATGCCAAGGGCATCAGATTTCCTTACAGTGTGCCTGCTTCTCCTTCAAGACATTTTCACTTGAGCTTACCATGCCAGGAGATAGCAGTTGACTCTCCGTAGAGCTGGCCAAAAGACTTTCTCCTTTCCAGAGTGGAAGGGGCAACTAGCAGGTGATAAGAGCCTCACAAGTTAATTAAGGATGTGCTTCCTCATCTAAATTGCAAAGGTGCAAGGTGCAGCTTGTAGCAAGTCAAATGTTCTGCAACCCAACTTTCAGAGAGCGGGCACCAGCCACCAGATGCCTCACGCAGCTTACTGACAGTAACAAGCTGCCCAGCAAGAAAGCTGCCCAACTTTTGTTCCTCACCTTCTATTTTTAATGCAGTTTCCATGATTCAGCAAGTTTGGGATTGAGAAAGGTGCCAGACTGATGTCTACAGGTAGCCCTGTCTTCTATATCCCTTCACTTGTGTCTGCTATCTGTAAGTGTGACCCTGCTTGAAGAAAGCAAAATGGTTTCTGATTCCCTCCATTAAGCTAAATACTCTCAATTGTACTGGAGAACATGGTGATATTGCAACTGATAGCAGACTGGACCATTCTCAGTCTGAACAAACAAATGGTCAAGCACCAGAAAAAGGAAGCATCCACCAATTTAGCTTTTGGAGATTTAAGGCAAAGAAAAGGGAAGTGGCTTTTTTTCAGACCATACTAAATACTTGCCTAACTCAGCTGCAAAATGGACAATCACAGTTCATCTACCCAGATGGCCTCAGCCACAAAAACCATACTTATACCATGCAGGTTTCTCCCAGTATTCACTGTTGTTCAGCAGGATAAATCCTATGCTATCACTACCAAATGCAGCTATTATTGACCTTTTAGTTATTGAAAGAAAAAAGAACCAAACAAAATCCACAAAACATAAAGAGGTGCTTCAAATTATCATAAATCAAAGGTCTTTCAGTTATGATTCAGAGTGTGGCTATTGGAAAATACAATTAATGTTAACACTGAAGGTCAGAACAATGTGCTTGTGTTAGAAACACTTTCATTTTTAAGCAAGTACAGGTAAATAAGAATGCATTACATTAAACGTTAGATATCATAGTAAAGGGGTTGGAGCAAGTTCATACCATGTAGAGAGTTAGGAAGTACTTTTCTTCCTCTTTCCAAGTTACTTTCTCCCTCTATATCCAAAAGTAAACAGACATAAAAGCCAAATCTTACCCAGCTAGTGGTCTATTGCTATTATTCCTACATCAGTTTCCACCTTAAGCCTCTGCAGCAGTTTTATTTCAGTCTCAAACTCTGCTTTGTTACTGGTAACCAATACTGTTCTTTTAATGATTAACTGAATAAATTAGCACCAGAGTCACAGCTGAACCCTGTGGAACAAGACACTATCACAATGGCTATATTTTAAATTAGGAGAGTAAACATTTACTCACAGCTGAGGTGAACAATTGTTAAGAGATAAAAGTATACGTAGTCCTTTCCTTTTAAATAAAAATAAAATAAAATAAAAAAGAACAAAACCCAAAACTTAAGAAGCTTTAATCAGCTTTGCTACTTAAAAATCAGACTTCCAGAGAAGAGGTAGCAAGAGATTAAAGCATATCTAAAAATCCATATAACAACTCGAAGGATACTAATCTGCTAATACACACTCCCGTGTCTTAAGGGCAGCTTATTGATACACACATTCATTGACATAGACTCTAAATAAGATTAGCCTGCATCAAAACAAGATTCCACCAAGCAGCTTTGGCAAACAGAATTAATACATCTGGCTACCTCCGATAAAATATTGCAAAAGAGAAAGAAAAATGGGCAATACAGCTTTGCAAATCTCTTAAAGTAACTGTATTCATCAATAAGCTATGTACTGATGGCCTGCGCTTCCTTGTGTCTGTCCTGCACAATGCAACCACAGTCCCTCATTCTTAAGTGTCAGGATACAAAGCCTCCCTAAGAATACGTGGATTGCATCTGCCAGTCATTCATGGACAACACAGTAATTATCTGAACCCTGTTTTAGCTGCAGATCTCACACTGCTGTGTTTCACATAACTCAGCTGCTTCTGTTTCCTAGTTTATAATCCAGTCCAATGTCAAGAGTGTGGATAAAAACTCTCAAACTCTAGACAAGGCAATTTAGCCTCGTTCAGCTGCCTGCTGGTCCCACACATCTGGAGGTAGTGCTTTCAGATTGTTCTGTCTGGGGTAAGAGGAAGACATTGCTCAAGCTGAAGAGCAATTTTCCTTCCTACACTTAAGCACATCCAACCTGCACATCTTGTCTTTCCTTTAATCTTGGCACAGAGCTGGAAGCTGAAGTTTCAACTAGAACTCTGTCACTCAGTTTAGCTCCATACACATCCCAGGTAGATTTCCACAGATTTCCATTGCTTAAACCATCCAGCAGAAGCTACCACTTGGCAGCCAGCTCTTGCCTTCACACTCTACTGCAGTCTGGGAGTGCACCACGGTGGGTGCTTCCCAGCTCCTCCCCAGACTCCTCGGGCTCCAGAAACATGCTGCTAGGAATACAGGGACCTGCAGTCACATGCAGCCTAAGTGAGACGTTTTGGCAGCTAGAAACACTAAATGCTAATTTAATGCCTTTTTCTCTCCTCTTCATGAATAGCTCCAAGACGCTGCTCTTTCTCTCCTTGCCAATTCTTGTATCGCTGGAGCAAAAAGGTGGCAGCCCCTCTCTGGCCTGATTATCATTGCCACATACTCAGCTCTATCATTTGTATGCTTCACACACTGTCCTCTGATCTGGCAACAGTCCTGAGTACAAGCTAACTTACACCTTCAATATAATGGCTTCTGTGTCTTCTGCTGCTCTGGAATATATTACATGCAGCTGAAACAGAAGTCCAGCAAGTCAATGTCTGTCATCATCTTGTAAAAAGAACAAAAAACAGGGAAGAGAATGAGATCATTTGAATTTTTACATAGCTTGTTTTGTTTTCAGACCTTCCTGAGTCCATGACAGTCTCCTCTGCTGTTAAATACTTCTCTCCTGCATACCCCTGGAAGCAACCCAGGAAAGGGTACAAATACCAGAGATGCAAGAGATGCAGCATTTCAGTTACAGAAAAATGTTTCTGAGTATTAAAATGTCTTTCCTGTTTAGAGAGAGTTTGCACTTGCCCTACCAAAAGAGAAATCCATCTTCAGTTCTGTCACTCCAGAGACACAAAGTGCATAAAGAGTGGGATCAAAGAGCCTAGCATGGAAATCTTCAAATCAACCCTTACAGCTCAAAACTGTGTTTCCAAGTCACAGGGGAAGCAGTGGAGGGGGGGGGGGGAAGACCAATTCTCCTTTTTTCCCTTCCATCCCCCTCAAAAATGTTGCAACACATTTCTCAAACCCAAGTCCTATGCCTCAGGCCTCACAACTGTCTCACTTTGCTTCTTGGACACACCTTAAGGTTTACGTAACTGTGTGTGCCAACGGCACAGAAAAATGCACTACTGAAGGGCATCAAGGTTGTCACTTCACTATTAAGCCACTCTACTGTATGCACAGTTTAGCACAAGTACATTTACGCCAGCACATGAAGGGGCCAGTCCAGCATGGGGAAAAGTAACCCTGGCAGCAGGACCACCTCGCTCAGACAGTGTCAGCCACTGCCAGGCTAATGTGAACCTGAGGTGTTAGAGTGCAAGGACAAACTTGACCTCACATAATTTAACTTCCTTTAGGGATTTATTAAATCTTCCTCAGTATGCCCTGGAGCCAGTAGCACAGCCTCTGGTATCACCAGAGGCCCAACCACGGGTTCTGGGGAGAGTTCAGAGGTGAAAATGAGACTGCAGCCAACCCATGAGAGACCTCAAGTGTCCCTGGGTCTTGTACTCAGGTATACAAGAAGCATGACATGAGGTGGTAATGAGCCATACAAGGCTAGAGTAGCAGATGGGCTAATTGAGGGTGAGCAGCAGTGTGAGAGTAAGGAGAAGTGATGCTGGGAGGGTTAGTGGTCACTACAGACAGTCCAAGCTGAGCACCTGGGCCATGTCCTGGGCCCACCTGCCTTTCCCTCCCTCACCCTACCCTGCACAGGAATCCTTCAGCACTAGTTTGTTACTGATTCACACAATCAGGATGACTTTACAGTTGCTTGAGCAGATTTGCCCTTTATAGCACAAACAGGGTTACAACAGGATCACAGCCAGCTTCAGGATATAGGGAAGTGCCTTTGCACGGCTAAGCAATGGAAAATTAAAAAGGAAGAGAAACACTACCTCCAGTGTCTCCAACACTCCAGCTCCCCACCCACACAGCAGACTAACTGTGCTCAGTAACACAAGTTACTGGGTTTTAAGAGCAACAGGCATGCATGCTTCTTCCTGCAAAGGGAACACCCTGCCCACTCTTGGTTTCCAGGGTCCACCTTGCTTTACCTGTTCTGAATGGCACAGGCAAGACATGCTGACTGCAGTTTTTACATACTGAGCTCTACTGAGGACTCTCTATACCGTGACAAACTTTTAACAATGTGCACATGCAAAACCATTCCCAACCAGTAAATAAATCAAATCTTCACCATACTCAGCTCCAGGGGCCTCCTCTGTTCCTGAATAAAACTGGCAGTCCCTGCAACAGAGCAGCCAATTTCCACAAGAAGTTTGATCCCACTGGGCTGGCTATTCATTTCTGCAAACTCACACAGATCAAACCCAGTGTAGCCAAGGATAAGCATGCATAGTTGCACAGCAACACTGCAGAAAAGCAAGCCAAATTCACAGGGCTGTGGGTTCCTAAATTTATTAAAGAACCTTAACTTTTTAAAGCCATGTTGTCAGACACTGTGAAGTACTGCTTAAGTGATAATACTTAAATAAGAAAAACAACATGAAATGAATAGTTTCACTCTTCAGACTGAACACAGCAAGATACAAGATATAAATTAAGTATTCCAACTGGCAGTAGTAAGTTACTGATCCAGCTCTTTGAATCCAAAAGAAAGGCTGCCACTAATTAAAATATATCCCAAACTATTGGACTCTATTAGAGATCTATCTCTACCAGGACTGTCAGTGACAGCTGGCTCTGGACAGGTTCATCTGTCATATTCCAGGAAGATTTTCAGTCATTTCCTGGTAAAGACACTCTGCCTACAGACTGTGTAGGAAGATATCACATCTTAACAGGAAGCCTAGGTATGCTGTCATGCTCCTTTTTTAATAACAGAAAAGCATACAATTTCCAAATAGAAAAATATTTGGTAGTGGTATCAAAGAAAACAAGAAGGTTTTTCAATTTTTTCTTTTTAAATGGTAATATTTTAGACACCATCCTCTGATTACAGTGTGACTCCCTAACTTTCCTATTGTTATTAATGCCTACACTAGTCTGAGGATTCCTTCTAATTACAGTTTATTATACATTTGTCAGTTTTGTTTGCTAAGTAAGTTAGTAGCTAGGCTAATTTTCAGAGAGTGACCAAGAAAGATAATCTAATGGTTCCCTTTGGTTTTTATCCTTAAAAAAATGGAAAATAAAAAGATGCAAAGTCACCAGACTGAACTAGCTGAAACAGATTTCATGACACAGATCTTCCAGGCTACGAGACGTTAAAAAGATTTCAGTATTTGGCTCCACAGTTACATCTTTGTTTACAGCACAGACATCCTGGGACTCTCCTCTGTAACCCCATGTGAGTCCAGGTGTTGGTATGTGGGACAAGACGGAGCCTGCCAGTGGTTAAGCCTGAGAGGCAAGAGTGAGCTTGAATGAATCTGTCTTGGAGTCAGCCCCAATGTGCTCTAAGACCCTGCCAGTGTGGCATTTACAGTTCCTGTTTCCATGACTCAGTGCCTCACCCACTGCTCCTGGGCAGGCTCTCTGAGCAACATGGAGGAGGGGAACAGATGGTCAGCACATCTAAACTAGATACAGACGAGGAGGATGATGAAGAAGTGCTGCACTACCAACAAGATGTCTGTGCTTCAGTCAGAGCTGGTAAATAGTTCAAAAGCTGTGCCCTGGGAACCATTAGCTTACTAGACCCATAGTTCAGATTGTCAGTGGTGGTAGAGTAGAATAAAAGGAAAGCCAGGAAAAATAAAGCATTTCCATAGAAGGAGCAAAATATTAGCAAATATGTTAGCAAATATGTAAGAGAGTAGCCTTGGGTAATCAGGCAGTTCCAGGTATTTCCAAGTTCTTTTCTTTCACAGCCTCAGAAAGGGGGTTAGAGCTCTTTGGTTGACCCTACTCCACAAACCAGAACAACCTCAAAGACACTGGGGAGGCCATGGTGTTTACAATTTCTACATTGTACTCCCAGATCTACAATGATGCTCCTGAATGGTCAATGACACCTTACAATGGCCAAGAATCTGGCCCATAAAAATCAACAGGGAAGGCAGTCATGCATGGCAGTTCCAGAAACCACTAAAGACACTACTATGTAACTCACCTAAAAACAGGGGAACCCTTCTTAAGAAATACATACATCCAGCATCTTCTGCCCTGCCCCAGAAGACACACATCTCCCTGGAATGTGTAATTTCAAGTTAGCCAAGTCTCTAATTAATCTGCGGTGCATAATTTATCAATTCTGGTGGGTTTTGAGATATAACATTATTGAGAGTTACAGCAAAGTTGTCAAAGTTTCAATACACATAACAGTTCTGTGTACATAATCAACTGTGTAAAGATTTTGGGGATTTAATATTAATATCTTGTGAATAATATACTTCACAAAGCGTTAGCTTCACTCTCTGGTATTTAAAATCCTGATTTGTAAATAATATTCTAATAGGATTGGGGATGTGGTATTTTATTAATAGACAAAAGAAACAATGTCAGATTAATTATTTCAGGGGTTTTTTTATCTTGCTATATTATGCTGAAATTTCTACAGCTTTTCATAGGTCTTAAATCTAATTTACCTCATTAAACAAAAATACTGTTAGTATAATTTGTACTTTAAATTCATAGAGAGTAAGCAAACCACTTACATGTAAACAGTCAGCAAGGCATGGTTAGCTATAGTGAAAATAATCTTTTAATGCTAGTAATGTTTTCATAGTCTCATGTTGCTTGCTCCTCATTGTCTTCCAAGAGCTTTGCTCTCCAGCAGTCCTGGTTTGACGAACAGCCCCTTTCTCTCTGCCTAATGCGTCACAGTGGAGCTTAGATTATCCATCCTTTAACTTGTCTTGAGGTGCAACTTCCTAAACTCTATTTAAACAAAAATAATAATGCCTTATTCAGCCTTAATAAAGGCTGTTTGAGATTAATATACATTTTACAATGTGGATTGTTGCATTCTTGCAACATAAGCCACTTCTCTGAGTCTTCTGTTCTGTATCCCTATGTGGGATGTTTAATACAATGGCCTCATTGTAATCACACAACTTTGGCCTTGTGTTGGAAAAATATGAAGAGAGCTTCCAGAATTGCAGAAAGATCAAAGGTTGAAGCCAGGAATTAATGACCTAATAGGCAGAGGTCTAAAAGTCAGCAAACCCCCTAACCCTGAAGCACAGTTCCTTAGACACTTGTCACTGTTTTCAGATTACTGCTGCTTTTTCTTTCTTCTCAGCTCTCATTCCACATTTTTGTAGCAGATTTACAGATTCCCTTATTTCCTTAAAGTGTAAAGATTAGGATCCTAGAACTTTATCTCTTCTCACTCATTGCTGTTTATAGTCATGTGACCTCATCTGAGGCTCACAGCAGCCTTACAAAATAAAACGTGAAACTGGTGTTACAAACAGCAGCTGTGGTTGCCAGACATGACTACAGTAATAACCAGCACCTCAGTCAGCCCTGAAAGCAAGCTTATTGATTGCTCAGTACCACTTATCAGTTTCAAATGATGTTACTGACTGACTGTCAGTAAAAAAAAAAACCTAATGAAGTCTTAGCAGCTAAACAACAAAACAAATACCCCCAAAAGTCTCTTGTGCAGCTAAACTGAAGTACTTGTAGAGCACATAACAAAATATACTTACTATGATATCTATTTTTAAGTTGTTCAGGAAATAGCAAGCTCTTATTTTCTGCTGCATAGCTCTCTCTGTAATACTGATACCTTAGTGTTGTCTACTGTAAGAGGTGTTAATGCTCACTGATAATAAGAACTGTAGGGTTCTTTCCTGAAGATAAAGTTGTCATGGTTTTTAGTTGTTCTTAGGGTAGCACTATAGTGTTTCAATTACCTCACCTGTAAGTTTTCTTAATGCTCCAGACTATTTTGTAAAGCAGATTCCTGATTTTCCAGACAGAAGAAAGTGTTTCAGAGAAACTACTGGTTTAAATTCTTGTAGTTTAAGTCATCAATTATTTTATTATTGGCTTTAAGTCAAGACACTGTTTTGCCTATGCAAAACATTACATGTTGTAATGTCTTTGATTCCACTGCAATAACTAAGATGTATTTGAAGTAAACATCGATAGGCACAAGAAAAAGGGGGAAAGTGCTAGACATCTATATAATAGAGAAGAAGCTACTTAATTTTATAAAAGAAACTGTTTTGAATTAAAATATTTGTTAAAACCATCACTCTCCAATCATGATCAAGCACAATTCAGAGGTATAAATCCAGGTAATCTCGAAACTGAAAGCACCAAGTAAGAAGGATGAAGCTTCTTTTAAGGAATTTGGCAGATATATATCAGCTAAGGAAAAACAAGGTTAGAGAGTTTCTACTCCTTATTATGACTGGTGCTCAGTCAAAATTGGCAGTAGCTAATCACAGCAAGAGTAAGTGAAAGTACTCAGGCTCAAGAACTAAGACACTATTACACTAAGGAACACAAGGAAGAAGTTAAATATGCAGCCATGCACTCACACACACATCAATCTCAATCTCTTTGATGACTCAGCCAGTACGTAGCACTTCATCTATGATAAGCAGTGTATAATCTTGTTGCATAATGGTGTAGCCTGTTATTTCTATAAGTCTTCTGCTCTCACAAGTTTTACACAACTATGAAGCAGTGTTGTGGAAAGCATGCTGGCAGCAATACAAAGATCTCACTGGTGTGAAAGCCAAAGCCTTTGTTATAAACCGGGTGGTCAGACTGCCCAGTAATGCTGTTTGCTAATGCTATGCATTACCAAACACTGCTCCTCTGTGCATGATCTTTAAAGCTAATACTGTGTTTGATAGAGCAATATGTAATAATAATAGAGAATATTTCATTTAAGTAATCCATAAATCGATAGCTATGCTCTGCTATCCTAAGAAAGATATGTAACATGTAATTTCTACTGAAATGTAATTCCCAATTTATGATATTCAATGTTAGAGATACAAAACAAGTAGAACTACTAGCATCTATTAAAACAGCTTTCAAATTAGGTGGAGTCCAGATCTTTACTTGGGAACACATTGGTAGAGATTATACTAGACATCTGTGACAGTGCATTGCTCTTGTTTGAATTTTCCTGTACCTCAGAAGAGGTCACAGCATTACGAGTCTACTGGAGATCAGCCACATGGAATTGTGGAATGATTTGGGTTGGAGGGGACCTTAAAGACAATCTAGTTCCAACCCCTCTGCCATGGCTCGGGACGCCTTCCACTAGATCAGGTTTCTTCATCTCCTTACACCCATCCTTAATGTCCCCACATTGCACAAGTCCCACTGGCTTTGCCACGCTTGTCCCTGTAAGTCCAATGCCCTGCCAGGGTGGATACTGGAGCAGCTGGCCCCACTGAGGAGCAGGGATCATGATGCAGAGCCCTCCTCTGCAACTGTTTTGGGTGGATGGGAGTCTCCCTCCTGACTCCTGCCCCCTTTAGGCATTTCCCCAGGGCCATAGGCAGCATGACAGGGAAGTGAACCTTAGCAGGAAGGGATGCCAGTCCCTGTGGTTGTACACAGCTCATATATCCCCCACCCTAACTCCAGAATTCCAAAACAATGCTCTTTGCCCAAAAACTATACTGAAAATGACACACAGACAGACTAACAAAACTACTGAATTTCACATTTTCTGTATTCAACAAGTTATATAAGAGAAAACACAAAAAACCAGCAGAGGTTGTAAGCTGTAGATCTTTATGCTACATTCAGGATGATTTTCCAAAGTCTTGTTCTCCCAGAAGATGTGATGCCAGAACTTTGGAAGCACCCCAAGAAATTAAAAGTTTGTCAACTTCAGGTGAAGTACTAATTTAAGAAACAAGCCAGGAGAGGCATATATTTATAAATCTACAGTGCAGCCAAGTGGACACATTTAGAAAGCACTAATCCATTAATCATCTCGTCACAATAGTGATGTTTGTTCAAGAGATACTGCCATGCTCCAGTGACAAATACACCAGACACACTTGGCAACAACATGGTTTTGGAGTTTCAGTTTCATGCAGAAGAAAGTTCAGGCATTGCTCCTTCAGGCAACAGTGGAAATACCCGATGCAAATAACCAGGGATGCTTCTCTTCATGAAGGCTGTGTGCAGATTAAGTCCAAACACTACCTCCAGAAAACCTCCTGAAGGCACTGCATTAAGTCTGCAATATGGTTGCTATTCCCTCTGTAGATTCTGTAGAGTATTGTCTGAGATTTCCTGATATTACCCCTAAGCACAGCTTAAAGCTACTTGACAAAATTGTTAAAACTATTTTTCACATTTTTCACGAAGACTGTTGTGGTTTACATTGACTCCAACTTCAATCATCCATTTTCAGTAGTGCATAATGGCAGGGAATAAGGATGTAAGAGTATAACCATTGCTATTGTAAAAGAGATTTTTCTGTTGGCTTTCATAAGTATACAGCTGTATTTTTTACCTTCAAGTACCATAACCAGGGAGGAAGACTAAGCCTGCAGAACCTCCCGTTAAAACTGCCAATGCACATTTGTGTATGTGTATGAACTAAGTATTGTTATGTATCATCGTGCAATTAAGCAACAGACATGATGTATATTTGTTTTTAAATGTCTTTTTAAATGTAACTGCATCCTTAACAACTTCCATGAGAATGTGGCTTACCCTTACAGTAAAAAAAAAAAACCCAACACAAACAAACAAACAAACAAACAAACAAACAAACAAACAAACAAAAACAACCTCCCCAAGAAACAGTATAAGAAAGGAAGGATACAGCAATGAGAATTTAAAACTAACAGAAATTCAAGAGATGATGCATCACTGACTTTCTGGCTAAACAATAGACACCATATTTGTGTTAAAAACAGCACATCAACTCTATCAGGTGAGTTGCTGCTGTCAAAAAAGAAACTGTGTGAGAGGCAACAAGAAAACAGCTAGCTGTCAGACATGTCACCTGAAAAAATAAAGGTCCAATTTATTTACCTCCCTGTAATATGCTTAAGTAACTGCTGGGCAGCATATGAGGGGGAAAAGGCAGTTATTTGTCTACCTTTGCTATCGGTTCACCAAGTAAATCATCAATGGTAATACATTAGTTGAAGCTTGGTATTTCTTTGAAGAACTGCTAATTACAGTGTAAGGTTATTATCAAGTCTCTGCAGAACAATGCAGAGAACCATAATGAGTTCACAAGGTCATGCAAACCAGGGATCAAAAAAAGCATATTTTTGTTTGAAAGACAGATACTCCCACAAACTCTTAACTTACTTCTATCCAATTCTCCCCAGAACAGTGAGGACACTTTTAGAATTCAAAAGTATTTCATGTCTTCTTCACGCATAACAAAAAAGAAGTTTAATAACAGGAAAGCAAGCTCTGGTTCAACTTAACAGCAAATCTCTGGACTTTAAAACACATTGGTCCCTCACCTCATTTGAAAGTGCTCTCTCCTTCCCATTCCCCCTCCAACATCAGGTAACTTTCACACTCAACAGTACTCTCTTCTCCCCTGCCCAGCTTCCCTACCACTGACATAACATCAGAATTCGATATGTAAAAATCTGTAAGGCCACATGCCAGGTAAGTACCAAGTGGCAGTCACAGCTAGTTACCAGTTAGAGGAATGCTTCTTGTCACACTTATTTTACCATGCCAGAGTTTGCCAGGAAAGATCTGGTTTCATCACTGAATGACTGAAAGGTCAAAGACAGAACTTCCTTCTCAGTCAGAGGGCTGGAGTCTGCCTGCCAACAGAGCTGTACTGGCACAAACCTAGTGGAAATGTGCCCTCTCCTGGAAGAAAGCTTATTTTCCTGACAATGTGGCTATGAACACACCTTCCTATCTGTCTCTGCTCCTGGGTTTTGTCAAGACTGGACCAGCTAACATAAAGCAAATCACTTGAACACACAGTGTTTCCCACCCAGTTCTTCTTTCCCGAAATCAAGCTGGCTGAGGACATGGCATACATTTCTTCAGGTTGGAGACAGCAACATCCAAATCCCCATTCCCACAGCAAGCTGGGAGCTGCTATATTCCAACCACAGCACCACTGTGCCACACAGACACACAGAGAGCCGAAAGAGTCACACTATCATTGCCATACTGTAGATAGAGGGCCTGAGACTGCATTTCTTATTACTGCCTTTTCCTAATTTAGAGGGCCAGATCCATAGAATGAGATGGGCAATGTAACCTGAACCCATCCACACAGGAACTCCATATCCTGCTTCATTCCTGTCAGGTAATGAGAAAATGAGAGAATTCATAACCTCTGTGCAGCTAGCTCTCTCACTAAAAAATTACACTAATTATTCCTCATTCCAGGGAGGTATGTGTATGCAAGAAGGAAAAAGAAAGGCAGCAACCAAGGGGACACAGAGAGTCTTCTGAAGCAAACTTACAACGCTTATACTGTATAGTTTATGTCTGACGGGCAATTATTCCTCCAATATGTGCTGCCTCACATTGTTCAAGAGCAACTGTTCACAGCTTCAATTAAAGCACAGAAATCCCCTGTTTGTAGGGTAGCATTTTCCTTTGCTGCAGTGCACTTAGTAATGCATTTAACTCTTCAAAGCACTAAGATTCATACAGCAGGATTCTTGAATTAGCAGCACTGCAGGCTCCTTACAAACCTGATCACTCAGAGTTCAAAAGCCCAGTTGCCCATGCATGACCCTCCCAGCTCACAGGGAGCTTGCACACACTGTATTGCAACTGCAGCCTTTCAGTTCCAAAAGCACTGAGAAAGTTTTATCTACTTGGTGATTAGCTTTCATCACTGGATCCCTTCATATCAGTCAGTGCAAGAGTTCAAAGACAGGTCCAAGTCAAGATTTGCAGCCTCTGGATACACAAGAGTCCCATTGTTTTGAACAATTATCCCCACTAACAACTCCATCGGAGTTTTTTCTTTCATGCAAAACTACCTCTGATGTCAGTGAGCCAAATGACTAAGCAGGCAGCAGTAGCAGTAGTATGAATCAGGTCCAGTGGGAATCTTGCACATACTGAAGTGGATGACAGCATATGCTTCCTTTATAAAAATACTGTCATAAAAAACACAGATACAAAAAAGCCAACTTACATTCCACATAAAACACCCAAAAGGTATAGCATGCTGGAAAAGAGAAAACATTTGTCTCCCCTGAAGCTCTTTCAATAATAAACGCATATACAATCACATAGATTCGTGCAGCATGTCCTCATGGACAAGAATAGATTTAGATTATATGTTGAGTGCTGTACTCCAAGCTTACTTCTAAGAGCAGTTCTTGAGAAAGTAAGTTCAAATTCACTAAGTCCCGAGGAAGCACCTCTAGTGAAATGCCAGTCATCTGTTGTTTGCAGCACAATTACTGTAGTTATTCAGGCAAGTCTGGCCTATAGAGCTATTGGTAATAGGACAGACAATCCAAGCCTGGAAGTTACCAGATAAACAAGACTGCAGAATACTGCTGGTACTGCAACATTCAATTCAATAAGAAAAGGCAGGCGTGCCACTGATACAAAAATGTAATTCACAGCTCCTGCACTGTAGAAAGGACAAACAAAAGCAGTAAGCTGCTCGGGAAAGAAGAGTTTCTTCTTCAGGCTTTCCCAGAAGGCTGAATGGCCACATGTATGTAAAAAGGTATCATTGTGGACGTATGTCTGCTCGTATCCAACTTACAAGGGCTCACTGCTTGAATTTTCAGGCACAACGGGCTACCCAAAATGTCATTGTTTCTCATCTAAGATACTGACTTCAAAACACAGGTTGTGATTTTCAGAAGTGCTGAAAATCCAAAGCAACTGGATATAGGTAATGTAGCTATAAAAAATTCCTAAGGAAAGCATTGATGCCATAGCCTATAGGTAACAGCATGGTCTTAGTAAAACAAACTCAGGAGTACATTTTAACATGAAGTCCCAGCCTTAACATAGAGCTCCTTATGCTTTATACTTTTATACAATCATAGAATGATTTGGGTTGGAAGGGGCCTTAAAGATGACCTAGTTCCAACTCCCCTTGCCACGGGCAGGGACATCTTCCGCTAGACCAGGTTGTGCAAAATCCTGTCCAAACTGGCCTTGAACACTTGCGGGGATGGGACATATATCCTTGTGCAGTATCAGCCACGGTCTGATCCATCACATACAGTACTTACAGGGTTTTGGGACACATACACTATTCAGAAGCCATGGTGTAAGTTTTATGTAGCTATTCTCTGCACCAGCTTCCCACTTAGATACGTTTATTTTGCAGAATGACTCACTTCTCCTTAAATTAAACCACTTCCATTGTAAGCCATCCTAATAGCCCAAAAACATTACTTTTACTTTCACACCTTAGTGTATTTGACACCACCAGCATTGTTCAAACAAGTCCTTAGATAAGTATGCCCCTTCACTTTCTTGGTCAACATGAGATTAGCTCAGTTGTTTACAGCATGGTGCTAATAACTGCAAGGTTGTGGTTTTGATCCCCATATGGGCCGTTCGCTTAAGAGTTGGACTTTACAATCCTTGTGGGTCCCTTCCAACTCAAAATATTCTGTAATTCTGTGAACATGCAAACCACTGGTAGTAGGCTTTTAAAAGTGGGCAGCAAATTACCTTTCTGAATAAATTTTCATTCTGATTTGAGCAACCAAACTGCACTCACATGGAATGAATAACTGTTACTTATAAAAAATCAAGTCTTGTCCATTCCCAATCTTTGGAAGTTAAAAGAAAACTCAGACCTAAAGCAACCAAGCAAAGCAATTCCTTTTTTCTCTTCTACCTCCATCTAGATGTTAATTGGCTGGCCTGCCACATAAACATTTGAAATACGAAAATAAATGTGAAAACCTCTACAATACAAAATATCATATTTAAGAAATATGTCAAGCTCTGTACTACAGCATAAACAGCCTATGAGGATGTATCAGCACGGAACAGTGGGGACATCCTGTGGCCACTTATATTCTTTACACTTTAATGTTCACATTATTATTTTTAATGCATTTGTTCAATGATTTTAGCAAATTACATGCAAAGTCACTTAATAACATGAGAGGGCCCAAAGGCAAAAGAATTTACTTAATTAACTTCCCACCTACCACTTTATATAATCTCTTCTCAGAAGTTGCTGTGCTGTCTCTGATTTCAAGATCTTTTCTTCTGGGTTATATACCTTCTGAGCTGAAAAGAAAAAAAAAATAAGGAGCTTGAGCTGGTCTAGATGACAACACTAACCCCTCACAGCCATGTATATAAGTAAAAAACAACATTCTAATTTAATTTATTTAGATTTACAGCAGTGTTCATAAAAGGCATGTACTTCTCAGATCTAGGCATTCTGCCAACAGGAAAAATACTATGAGATTAAATACATGTGCAGAGCACCTGCCAATATTGTAAGCTAAGCAACTGCAAGAAAACAAAAGGCCAGCAACTCTTGTGAATCTGAACACACTTCCTTTCATCCCCTTCCCTCCAAGGAAGGAACAGTTTCAAGACAGATATGTGTGCAGACTATGAGATTTGAGTGTTCCTCGCAGACAAATTCTCTCTGTTTTCATACTTGCACAATGGACTTCAGCTATACGCTTGAAGAAAAGGTTCCCTAGCCAGTTCACGGGACAACTGTGGCTTTACCACTCAAGATCATATTAATGTACTCACTTCTGATCATTTTGACTTCATCACTTTTAAAAACAAAAAGCAAATTAACTTCAAGGGCAATTAATTTGTAAGTTTTATATGTGCATATTTTCTCACTACAGGGAAGAAGAACATTTTCTTTTACATTTGCAACTTCAAGCAATTCAACATCTCTACTTAAGCTGCCTACAAAAGGCTGGGGATAGCCAGTGCCAAATCCCAGAGCATATATCCAAGTGTTCCCAAGAAGAAGCTCTGCAGTTTGCATGGTCCACAATTTGAGTCAATTTAGTGTGGCATTCCAGATGGAAATGCAACCATGTACATCCCCGAAGTGTGTTGCAGCTGCATAATCCATTTAGGAGATCTGTTCCTGTACATATCTTCTTCAAAGTGAAAGACACATCTCATCCTTCCAAGCAAGACATTCATGTTTTCCATCAGGAATAGACCTGTTATTTGCCAGTCAGAGGAGGTGCCTCAGGCAGTTCACAGGCACTACAAATCAAAATTCATCCAACCACACTGAGGTGATACAGCATTTCTGAGCTCCAAATACCATTGTCCACTAAACTGAACCTTTAAAATAATCACACTGGAGCTAAAACCAAAGCAGTCTAGGTTATTCTCAGTGTTGAACAGTTTACTTTACTGTGCTTAGACTGCACAGGTAAAGGTTGTACAGATGTTACAGTCAAGGCAAAAAAATCTGTTCTCCACTACCTGTGCAAAACAAGAATTCATAATTATCAGTTTATAATTATCAACTCAGTCTAAATCTGCTCCCACAAAATACGCCTCTCAGCTTCTCTCACACTTGTCATCAACAGCAATATTAGAAATTATCTAGTGATTCATCTTGAAAGCATTTGTCATGCATGCTCATACTAAAGATTTTTTTCCCATCTAAATATTCACATACAAAACACTTTCAACAAAGATGTAGCTGTGAGCTGAACCGGAGTTTGCCCAAATCCACTGTAAAGTGGACTCGTAAGCACTTGTTCCAGAGTATACATGTACCTCAGCCACGATTACCCAGCCTGTGGCTGGTTAACATTCCCATAAAACACTAGTAAAAAGATTACTTTCTAGCTGTTCTACCAATCCCACTCTACTAAAAAACCCCCAACATACCACATAGCTTTTGTCAGTGGTATTACTTATGATACATCTGGTAAAAAAAAAAAATACCTGGAAGCACCAGAGGTGATCAGAACAGCATGAGGGCCCCACTTAAGCACAGGGTAGAATTTCACATTCTTAAAGGAGGCAAGAGGGACTGCTTGGGCATGCTCTGCTTTATTCCCAAAACCCACTGCCACTTACAAAGATTGCTGCTCTACTGCCTTCACATTGTGCACACAGACCTTCCTTCTCACCCCCACATCATGCATCTGTAGCAATAATTAGACCTATGAATGTGCTAGTATTAGACACTCACCCCAATGCATCAGGCTGTGCACTTGCCCACCATTGTACAAAGAAACAACTGAGAAACACCTGTGCTAAATAACACCAGACTAATCCACTATTAAAAGTCACAGTTTGTGCTCCAGTCTGCAAAGGTTTCTACTGAAGAAAGGTGCTGAGCTGCCAGTGAATCATCACTGAAAAAAATAATCTGAGACCACGACAGCTTAATAAATAACTCTGAAAGGATTTTACAGAGCCCATGTCTCCTATCACGCTTGTATAAGCTGTTTACAACAAGGGGCTAAGAAAGGAATCCTCAGGGAGCCACACAAGGGGGCATATTCTTCCCAGAAGAGTTATGTGATTTTTGATATGAAGTAATCTGATGTATAGATGAATGAGACAATAAACAGTTTTTGGAGAGGAAAATGATTACGCTGGATTCTGAAACTAAGCACAGCAGGCAGCAGGCTTACAGAGAGGTGTTGGAAAGACTCATACGATTTCCTAAAAGGTGATATGCTTAATCCCTCAGAAAAGGAAGATTTAACTGGTACCATCACTCTAAAATGTAATACCAGATCTCATAGGTACAATGCAAGGATAAACCCTTCTCATGGCTTCATCTGGCACATGATTTAAATTACTCTTCTATTATTAAGGCAAACACTCAGGACTATACCACGCATTATATATATCACCATAAATCCACTGGAAAGCATTTCCCTTAGCCATGAAAAGAAATCCATACTTGTTGACATGCCACCGCAGTAGAGACTACTGTCCAATTACTTTTGTGCAACATTATCAGAAATAACAGGCCTATCTCTCAAGATTCACCACATTCCTACTGAAGTGAAATGGTTCAGCCCAATGTGCATCATAATGGGAAAAATAATATTAAAAAATACACCAGATTAAAAATTAATCTCTTTGTTCATGCTAAGTGTGGTTCTCTTCAAGTGAAGCTGGAGAGAAGACATTATGGAACAACTTGCTCTGTTGATCCCTAGGTAAAATCTATAGAATGTATATGGAGTGAGAATAGCAGCCTTTAAGTGCTTTCACGTTTTTCTCAGATGAAGTCTATTCTAGAAAGGGAATCATAGAAATAATACTTAATAAAAAAGAAAACATACCAACCAGGAGTTACTGTAGCCATTTCTATGAGTCATATACAACGGCCCTGTTAAAAAAAAAAAATACAAGCTGATCAGTTGGAGATGATGATTTTGAAGACTGATGGTCCTTTTTTTGTGTTTATACACACTGTGTTTAGTATACTTGATAAACAAAATATGTCCACAGTCCTACCAGCATGAGGTGCTTCTACAGAAAACAAGTCAACAACAACAAAGTCAGCTCAGTTGTTTTGTAGCCTCTGGCAATAAGTGCTGTATATTTATATAAACCTCACAACCAAACCTTTTGAACACTGAACTGCTCTGCAGTGAGAAAGCAGGCATCTTTTTCCCATGTGCAACTGACTCACTAATGTCCATAAGACACAAAATTTGTATCACCCAAACATTCCTTCTCACGGAATATAAATAATAACACCAAAAACAAGCAGCACTGACGAGTAGTGAACAGCAGGTATACAAAACACTCCTAGTTCTCTGAGTTTTATCTCACACCCCAGTCTCCCTGGGTCCTTTCTAATTACCCATCCATGTAACATTCACAATTCCCAAAGCAGAGGCAAAAAAGTAGAATTAAAATCATTAGCGTGACATGAGAACATGAAAACACACAAACGTGGGCCAGCCTGATGCCATTATTTTTTAAAACATCTTGCTAATACAGTGACTGATTCAGAGAAGTGTGTTTTAAAACATTCAAGGCAGTCAAGTTGTCTCTTACCTAATACAACCCTTCCTCCTTCCTTCCTGCTGCCTGATGTCTTCCTCTATCATAACCTGCTCAACTTCGCAGTTCAGGGAGTCATACCTTTATTTATACAAGTTGTTTAAAACAACTACCTCACAAGAAAAGTTCAGTTAGAAATACTAAAATCAGATCTACAAGATCAGCCATGTGAATATATGCATAAGTAACTCCCCAGTGGTCATTCCACCCATTCTCTACCTCCACAGAAGCAAAACAAACTGCAGGAACAAAGCTGTAAGACTTTGGAGCAGCTACCATGTAACAATTCATTTAACTTTGTGAGCCCTGCACTAACTTATGAGGAACAACTTGCATGAAGTAAACAAAAAAGCTGAAGTAAACAAAATCATGCCCTTTACTTTTTGTATAGATCACCATGCACATGCATAGGGCTATACGGCACGAAAATATTTAGTTTAATTAAAAAACAAAAATTGCCACATAGAAGGACAAATTCCCGAGTAAGTCATTTGCTTTATTAAATCCTATGATGAGATAATATAAGATGACATGTCCTTTCTTCTTTGTATTTCTTAAAACCATCTCGCATGCTTCAGATTGCCCTGTCTGTTGACAGTCACCAAACGCTGTCTGTCCCTCTCCCGCGCCAGCCAGCGGCTGTTTCAGGCTGCCGGCCCACGTCCAGCAATAGACAGAAATAGTCCTACAAATATGACACCTGGGACAGCAGTCGCTCAGACAGCGGGTTGCAGGAACCGGCTTTCTTTTGCACTGAACATCAGCTATATTTGGGAGAGTGAGCAGGACGTGAGCCACTGCTGCGGGCGCCGGGCCCCCCCCCGTGACCGCCGCTGCTCTTTCCCGGCCGCCCCCGGGCCCTCCCGGGCTCCGCTCGCCCCAGCAAGGCCGGACGCCAGGTCCCGGTGGTGCCATCCCGGGCCCTGGGCACGTCGGTTGCCGCGGCGGCCGCGCCCCGGGCTCACCGCCGGCCCGGCCGAGAGCCACACCTCCCGCAGTCCCGCTCCCGGAGCCACCTGCCACTGCCGCCGACGGTCCGACCCGGCCCAGCCCCGCTCCCTCGGGCCCGCCGGGCACGGACGGCCCGGCCCCGCCGCGCTCCGCTTCAAAGCGGCCGAGGCCGAGCCGCGGCCCCTGCGCCGTGAGGGCGCGGCCCCGCCGGGCGGGGCGAGCGCGAGCAGGGTCCTGAGGGGGCACGCGCGGGGCTCGCGGGGGCGCCCCGCTGCCCCCTCGGCCTTGAAACAACGCCACGGCGGCCCGTCTCTCTTTTTTTTAGCCTTTTTACCTTTTTTTATCCATTCGCAGCCACCTTCGCACCAGTGCCGCCTCCCTCCCTTCCCTCACTGAACACCCGGGAGGCTCCCGCAGGGACGCGGCCGCTCCCCGCCCGGCAGCCGCGCGCGGTCCCGCTGCGCTGCGGGACAGTCCAGCGAGGGAGAAGACAAGAATAAAGTTCCGAAGCGCTTCCCAGCGCCCCTGAGACACTACTCTGGCCGCTGCCCCCCGGCGCTGCCCCGGCAGAGGGCGGCCAAGGACAGCGCCGCCGTGCCCGCCCGACAGGCGCCCCGATGGCCCCGGTGCAGCCGCCCGGGGCAGAGATACGGGCGGCTGCTCGGGGGTGCCTGGCACCACCGGCCCCGCCGCCGTGCCTGGGCCACAACAACGCGCCGTTCGCGGCTGCCGCGTGTCGGGACGGCCCGTGGGTGCCGCCAGCAGCTGCTGTGTGAAACACACGCGTAACGTTGCGGAGGTTCCGCTGGGAAGCGCTGCCGCTCTGGCACGGAGAACGGGGTGCTGATCTCCCCCGATGTGCCCGTTCTCCCGGGGATTAGAACACCTGAGAGGGACCCCCGAACGCGGCGCTCCCAGCTCGGACTGCAGCCAGGCGCGCCCGCGTGCAGATATCGCTCACGGGAGGACCCTGGGGTCGCCGACCGGTCGGGAACATACACGGGAGGCACAGCACGGCAGAAAAAGCCAGGCCGAGCCGCAGACCCCAACGCTCGCCGTTGTGGGTCGGACCGCCCCGTCCGACCATAGGGGCGGCGGCCTGAGCCGCACGACGGGGACCGAGAGGGTCCCACTCCCCGGGAGGGTCCCACTCCCTGGCCCCGCGGCCGCTCGTCCCCGCGTGCCGCGGGCCCGAGGGAGCGGTGCGGGCGGGCTCCCCATTGGCCGTTGCTAGGTGACGTGCGCCGCGCCACGTGACGCGTGTTAAATGCCGCGGCGGCGGCGCGCGGCGCGCAGAGCCCGTCCCGCGGGCGCGGCGGGAGCGCGGCTGCACCGCCCCGGCGGAGCGCGGGGAGCGCCGGGCATGGTGGCGCGGCTCTGAGCGCCTCGCCCCCGTGGAGACGGCCCTGGGGCGGTGGCGGCCTGTGCCCCGGCGGGCGGGGGCGCGGGATGACCGGGGTGCTGGAGAGTCTGGTGCCGGACATGCACGCCAGCCAGATCTCCGCTGGCAGCTACCACCAGCACGGCGGCCTGCATAAGCCGCAGGAGTCCCCCACTCTGCCTGTCTCCACGGCCACCGACAGCAGCTACTACACCAACCAGCAACACGGGGCGGCGGGCGGGTCGCCCTACGGCCCCGTGGGCTCCTACCCCTACGCGGGCGGCGGCGCCGCCCCCTACTCTGCCAAGGCCGCCTACGACGTGGGCTACGCGGGCGCCTACGGCTCCTACGGGCCCTACGGCAGCAGGGCCTCTCCGGCCAACAACGACTCTGGTACGTCCGAACCCCGCGGGGGACACAGCTGAGTGAGCCGCCGGGAGTCCGGCGGTCCCCTCTAGGCCTGGCGAGGAGGCGGTCGGGGCCCGAGAGCCGGGGTGGGCTGGGAGAGCGCTCGTTCTCGGCGGGTCGCCCCGACGGGGCGGGCGGTGATACCGCGCTGCGGGCGGGCCCCGGGGCGGCGAGGGCGCCTTCCCTTACCGGGGTCGCCGTTTCTGCCGCAGCAGAGAAGGAAGACTGCGAGCCGGAGATCAGGATCGTGAACGGGAAGCCCAAGAAAGTGCGGAAGCCCCGAACCATCTACTCCAGCTTCCAGCTGGCCGCTTTGCAGCGGCGCTTCCAGAAAACCCAGTACCTCGCCCTGCCCGAGAGAGCGGAGCTGGCGGCCTCCCTCGGCCTCACACAGACGCAGGTAGGGCTCTCCCGCCGCGGGGCCACGGGCGCGTCTCGCCCCTCGGTGACCGTTCGCCCTCCGCGGGGGTCTGGGAGGGAGGCCGGCCCACGGCGCCTCGACGGCCCAGGGGCGGGAGTGCGGGCGAAGCGGTAGCGCCGCCGAGGCAGTGCCGGGACTCCTCGGGCCTGCGAAACCTGCGCGTCCCTGCCCCGCCGCGGGCGACCCGGGCGCCGGGACGGCGCCGCAGAGGCTGCGGGCGCCTGACCCTCTCTTTCTCCCCAGGTGAAGATCTGGTTTCAGAACCGCCGCTCCAAGTTCAAGAAGATGTGGAAGAGCGGAGAGATCCCAGCGGAGCCGCCTCCCCGCCGCAGTGCTTCGCCGCCGTCCCCCTCCTCGCCCCCCGCCTGGGACTTTGCTCCGCATCCGCGCACGGCGGGCGGCGCCGGCACCGCCAGTCCCAGCCCCGCCGCCGCCTTCCTCGGTAGCTACTCGTGGTACCCGCCGGCGCCCGGCGGCCCGGCGCACCTGCCGGCGGCCGCTCCCCTCCCGCAGCCGGCGCAGCCCCCGCACCACCACGGCGGCGGTAGCATCTTCTAGGCGCTGCAGAGACTTGAGTCCCCGGGTCGCGTCCGGCAGCCGCGGGGCACAGAGATGCCGCCACTGGTGTTTTGGTGAAACCTGGCTCCGGCCGTTCCGGCGGAGAGGAACCGCTCCGTTCCCCGTCCCGCCCCGTTGCCGCCAGCGGCGGACCCCATGTGCGTTCAGCCCCGTGGGTCCGCCCTCCCGCCGCCAAAACAACCACGCTGCGGAATAAGCACCCACGTCCTTCCCTTCGTCCTTCTTCGTCCTTTCCCCCGGCGTTTCATCAAGCCACCGGTGCAGAACTATGGTTAACTTTATTTTTTATTTTCTTAAAATTGATAGGTGCCTTTGCGGATAACCTCACCTCGATGTTGGGGATTAAAAAATAAAACGATAAAAAAAAGATAAATAATTTTTATATGTAGATTTGAAACAGAAGCCCCCCGTGTTTAAGGTATCCTTTTTAGCCGTGAACGAAATCGTCCGGCGGGGGTGGGGACTGGTCTCAGGCGGCGGTGCCGGCGCGGCTCCCGCCCGTGATCTGCCTCCGGGCGGGTTTCGTGCCCCGACGGGGCTTCCCCGGGTCGGGCGCCGAGCCGCGGCGAGCCCTCGCCTCCACCACCACCGCCCCGCCGGCAACCTTGCCACTAACCCTTCCCTTGCGCCGTTTGATGTCTAGGATCGTGGGGGGAAAAAAAACAGGGTATTTTTTGTTATTTATTATGGATAACTTAAACACTCTTTAATGTTTCTTTTACAATCAGCAGAGATTATTTAAATAAATTATTGTTTCCATGGTGCCCACGCTGAGTTTATTTGGGGATGGGAGAGGTTGAGGGTGTCGATCCGGACCCGGGCGTTCGCTGCGTCCCCTCCACCCCCTCCCCCTTGCAACTGTTGCCGCAAGTGTGCAACTTCCCCCCTTCTTCCCCCTTTTCCCATCTACAATAAAATCTCGCCCCTGCCAGTCTTCTCGGCGAGGCCATGAATCACTCAGCGCTGCCTGCAGCAGCCTAGAGCCGCCCTCCCTCTCCCCTCCCCCGCCTGCTGGCGCCAGTGACATTTCACCCGGGACAGAGTCCTGCCGTTTCCCGGCTTCCCAGACAGTCCGGAGGGGTTTGGGGCAGGGCCGTGTCCAAGGACCTCAGTACTCCTGGAGCTGGTCCCCGGACGCAGCCCTGCCCCAGAGACATTTCGCTGTGCCCCTCTGGCTGTGGCACCCAGGCCAGCAGCCTGTGTGGGAGCTTTGCTTGAGCCGGAGCTGATGGCTGCCCCCGAGCCGCTCTGTGGCTCTTCGAGGGCTGGAGGCACCGACTGGACCTCTCCAAGATGTGCCCCTGGAGGACTGGACCCCTTAGGATGTTCCTCTCTGGGATGCAGCCCCTCAGCCTCCACCCTTCATAGCTCCTCTGGGATGTACCCCACGAGGATAGGATCCCTCCAGGCTTAACTCTTTTTCAGGCTGCACCCCCTCCCAGTTGCACCTTTCTGAGACGTATCCCTCGAGGGGTGGACCCCTCCCTGATGTAGCCCGCTGGAATGCTCCATTCCACTCCATTCCATTCCCTGCACCCCTCTGAGCTGAACCCTCACTTTATGACCTCGGCTGCAGCCTTCAGGGCTGCCGCTTCTAGGGATGCCCACCTTCCAGCTGTGCTCTTCCAAGCTGTAACCCTGAGGGGTGCATCCCTTCGGGCTGCATCCCTAGAGATCCTAGTGCTGGAAGAAGCAAAAACGGATGGGAGGGGGGGTCTCCGGCCCTTGTCGCCCCACCATCCTTGGAGGTGGAGGCAGCAGGAGACAGAGCCATGAGGAAGATCCCGCTGCAGACAAGATGATGAAGAGGCCCAGAGTAGCTTGGCCGGGGTAGGGAATGCGCAGCCTGGCCGAGACTCTTCCGACAGGCCTTGGCATGAGGAGCTCGGGCGGGGCCGGGGAAGGCGGAGGGGGGCGGCCCCACAGGAGACACGTCGGGAGGAGTGGGGGAGGCGGGAGGGCAGATTGCTCCTGAGAGCCTGGGGAAAGCTTGGGGGCGAGAGGAGGCGGGGGTCGAAGGAGGAGTGAGGAAAAGAGAAGAATGAAGGGGGGGTGTTGGAAGTCGGGTGCAAAGGAAGCGAGAGGAGGGAGCGGGAGAGACAAAGGGGGAAGCGGCAGCTGCCCTCCGGTCCCGGCGCTGACCCGGCGGCGAGGACGCGGAAGAGAGTCCAGAGCCGCCCCAGGAAGCAGAGGGGCCGGCCGCATCTCCCCCCTCCGTCACCCTCCCGCCGGCCGCGGGGAGACCTCAGCCCCGACTCGGGCCGGGGGATAAAGGTTCCCCGCTGGCGTGCGGCGAACCGTCGGGGCGGCGGGCGTGGAGCGGGGCGGCACGCGTGGAGACAGGGGCTGTGTCCCCAGCAGCGCGGTGTTTCCGCGGACCCTGGCGGAGGGAGGAGGGGGGGATGTGGGATACACCCCTTTGGCAGGTGACAAGTTTTGCTAAACTGATCGTCCGAGATGCACGAGGAGACCGTGGGCGCGGGCTGAGACGGAGACGGTTCCCTTCCCGTTCCCCGCCCCGTCGTTTTTACAGACGCTTTTCTCAGTTAAATAAAGTTCCCCCCAAACACCTGCGCCCAGCGTCTCCAGCCCGATGCAGCAGTGCTGTGCGGTGTGTGGCCCCGTGGGGTTGGGCAGGATGTCGACAGCCGCGTGGGGTTCCCGGGACGGGACCTACCCAGCGGGGGACGCTTGTCAGCGGTCGGGGAGCAGAGCACACCGCACCCAGGACGGGGCCTCCGCGCTTTCTTTCTGCTATTTAGTTATTTAGTATTTTATTATTTATTTATTACTATTTATTTGCTGTCTGCTAGCAGCGGTTCTCTCTGGGCTATCTGCACATGGTGTATGCGATGGGTTTTCCGTGTTTCAGCATCCCCGTATCTCCCTGAGCCCTTCTAGCCTCCTCATTTCGCCCACTGCTCGCATCCTAAACGCAGCTCACACCGTGCTGGGGTCGGCGAAGGCAGGGGCGCGCTGCAGCTCCGCGCGTACCGCAGATGCATACGTATAGATATGTGCATGTTTGTAATCTGCTTTCTTCTTCTCTTTTCCTGTCCGATAGATGGGACAGGATCTATCTGTCCGATAGATAGGGCAGGCGCTGAGAACCATGAGCCCTCGCACAAGACACAGTGACGCGGGACTCGGCGGCCGGGGCCGGGCAGAGCCGCGGGGAACGGGATAACCGAGGGGCGACAGCTGCCCCGGCCCCCCCAGCACTCCGGGGAGCGCTGGGGAGCGGGGGAGGGAGCCTGGGGGGGGGGGGTCGGGACGATTCCACCCCACGTCCCAGCGCCGAGGGCCCCCCCGTCGGGAGCGGCTGAGCGGGGCCGGTCCCGAGGGGGCGGCCGGGGTAAGTGACAACTCCGCGGCCAGCCCTGTCCGGGGGGGCGGCCTGGCAGCCGCCCGGGCGAGAGGCACCCCTGCCTCCCCGGTGCACGGGCGGGGCCGGCCGGGCTTGTACCGTTGGGAGGCAATTTACTCATTTGCCCGGTGAAAAGAGAAAGCACGAGAAATTCAATTAAAGCGGCTCTGGCAAAAGGAGTTATTTGAGGCATGAATGTCTCCCCTAAAGCTGAAGCAATCATGTGGCATTAGACACTTCCGGAATCCTATAGCCAACTTGAAAAATCCCAGACCCCTTTTTTCCCTAATTTTTGCTCTGATCTGTAATTTTATCCACATTTGCACTAGTTTGAGCATTCTGGCTCTCCCATCTGAAAGCCTGCAATTACTATATAATTCTTCGCAATTTCACATGTCCTAATATGGACTGTAATTTTTGCGCAAGACAATTTCCTGCTATTTCAAGCATCAACATTGTCAAAGTTGTATGTACATAATAAATGGGAATATCAATGCATAGTTTTTAGCATAACATCTTGACTCCTCGATAATTATATCCGTTCGGAGCCTACGCAGAATTAGCCTGAATTGCATGGTAACTGCTGCTGCTTTAAAATTTTTAAAAATTACTCATAATTTTCCCAAAGATTACCAAGATCTCGAGTGCACAATGTCATCAGCGTAATGAAGAGTAAACATTTATGCTAATAATCTGCAATTTTTTTCATCAGCTATAAAGACAGAGGCTATATAGCAGAAAATTTCAGTCATATTCTGCAAGAGCAGAGCTGCAAAAAGGCTGCTGCGCTCAGAGGCATGTGCATCTCTGGGGGATCTCAATCCACATTTGCACTCTCAGGATATTATTATTGTGCTCGGCTTCATTTTTTTTTTCGCTTTCTTTCTCCCTCCCCTATCCTCTCCCTCTCTCACACACTCTCTCGCTCCTCTAACTTTCGTAGCAAAAAGCCGCGTTCGGTCCTTTGGTTTGTTGTAAAGCAAAGACTTGTGCCCAGAGCCTCAGGGACTGAGGCGGAAGGTAAGGGTGGCGACACAGGCTCCTTTCTCGCGGGGGTAGGTGAGTGCACGGGGCGCGACGTGGATGGATGCCCCGCGCGGGCCGCGAGAGGGGGGAAGCACCGGCGGCGGCTCCACCGGCCCAGTCTCCCTGCAAAACTTCCCGCCGGCGGCACCAGGGCGAGGAAGGGGAGCGGGGACGGCTCGCCGGGCGGCGGGGCTGCCGCGCCGAGCCGCGCCGGGGCATCCCGCGGGTCGTGCCGGGGCATCCCGCGGGCCGAGCCGCGCCAGCCGCGGAGCCAGCGCGGGCAGAGCGGCGCGGGGGCGGCACGGGGACCCTCCCGCCCGGGGCCGCCGCGGTGCCGGGGGCTGCGGCGCCGGGGAGCGCTCGTTTTCGGCGGCGGTTTTGTGGTGCGCGTTTGTCGGTTCCTTGCGGAGGGGTGCGTTACTGCCCGGTGCCCAGCCGGGAGCCGGCAGGGGAAGGCGCCGACGCCCAGGGGACATGGCACTTTTGCACGGGCATGAGAGCGGCGGTGGCGGCGAGAGCGGGGCAGGTGGGCGGCGGCGGGAAGAGCGGAGAGACCGGCGGCTGGGATTTCTTATCCCCCTCTGTCAAACGAAGGGAGCAAATTCGGAATGCAAACGGGCTCTGATATTTGATTTTTTTTCTAGTTTCAGGGGCCGCTCTGTGCTCTGCAATTAGATTGACACATGTACAACATCCCCAGCCATTGAAAGGGGTTCGCAGGGACACTCCAAGGGGATTTTTTTTTCCTTTTTCTTTTTGGGTGGAAGATATTAAAGAGGTATCTGTTGTTTGGCAATTTTGCTAAGTCTGTCTTCATTACTTCAACATTGTGCATTTGCTAATTTGGAAGCCCCTTCCTATTGACAGCTCTGCTCCATACACCTGCAAGCAATTTGCAGAGCTCCAATATAGGAGAATTGCGGAGATGGCAGCTCGCACCTATTTTATTTTTTTTTTCTTCGCTTTTCTCAATGCACAGCAAATTTGGCTTTCAGTGCGTTATCTCTTTTGTTAATGCAAAAAGATTCCCTGGGCGAAAAAATTGCTCATAATTACCAGAGAGATGGGGAAACTGCATTAGAATAAATAAACCTGAAATTACTGTAATTATGTTGTGTTTGATGGGCTCGGCTTGTAATCAAGAAGAGAATACAGTGAAATGATGCTGACCCTCTTGGGTTTGCAGCTGTACGCGCACTTTGGGGTCTTTTTTTGCAGAAAAGAGTCATTTTGATCATCATTAAGCTGTGTGTAACCTATTTCAGAAGTGTTTGAAAATGAGGGGCACTTTTTTTTTTTCCCCAACAAGGAAAAAATATATCCCAAAATTACATTTTGCCATTTACAGACTCATCCATAAGGTTGTGTTTGCCGGGTGACAATTGGTAAAGGTATAATATTCGAAATCAGGACTTAATCATTGTAATGAGGTATTGTTTCAATATAAGCACCTTTGGATTATTCATAGTTTAATTAATATCCTCATTATGAAAATCTTCGAATCAGATATTTGATGAACTACTTGTCAGCAACAAGGCAGAATTAATTAGGCCTGTATTGAGATTAACATTTTCAAATGTACAATTATAATAGCCTCTAACTCAAGACCGCCTCGCTGAGAGAAAACTAATAATTTCTCTATTTAAACTGTTAGCAAGACGTTATTGAATTAGGAGAAGCTAATATATCTTTAAAACGCTCCGAGCTGCTTGACCACCACGTTCCTGTCCGGTTAAAGGCATTTGTGGTCTCCGGCTGAGCCGCCGCGGGAACTGCGCGGATCCTGCGGCGCTGCGGGGACGCGGAGCCTTCCGATTCCACTCGGGGCTTCGAGCCGATCGGGTCCGGGCTCGGGCCGTGGCACCGCGGGAAGTGCAAAGATGGGGAGCGTTTTCCAGGTCGGATCCAACACCCCGCGGGCCACGGCGCCGCGTGCGCGCCAGGGCGGGTGCTGCGCTGCCGCGCATCGGCTGCGCTCCGGCCCCGCGCAGTGGGGAGTGGGTGCGCCTTTCGGGGCGGGTGAGCATCGCCCGCGGGGCTGCACGGCCGATCCGCCGCGGAACCTGCGCGCAGAGACGCGCACGGCCAGCCGGCCCAGCCCGGGCGCTCCCGGTGCCCTCCGCCCTGCAGCGCTTTGCTGACCCCAGCAGCGGCCCGGGCTGAGCCCGGTGCGGGGTGAGCGCGGCGACAGCGGTACGGCCTCGCCGCCGACGGGACAGGCAGCTGGCTCGGCTGTCGGGACGGGGGGCCGGGGCTGTCCCGGCCTGTCCGCATCCCTCTCCCGTCCCAGGAACTGTTCCCGGATCCCCCTCGGCCCCCGGGTGAGGGTCCCGCAGCCCATCACGGCGGCCGCCGCCGCCTAACTCGGTCTGGTGGGGCGCAAGGGGACACGCTGCCCTGTCCGGGGCGCGTCGACCCCCTTACTCTGTGTCGCCTCCCGGTTACGGCCACCGCCGTCCCGCCGCGGAGCGCGGAGCCTGGCCCGGGCCCCGCTCCCGGCTGCGCTACGAGACAAGGGAGCACGAGTGTCTCTTTTTCCAAACCATAATTTTACTGTCTCAAAGAAACTTTATAACTTATGTACAAAGATTTGTGTGGGTTTTTTCCATTTCCTCCCCCAGATACAAAGCAATAAGTTAACATTCTCAATATAAAACTAAACTTTGACATATAGAACACTAAACACAGCCGAGCTCAGTTTATCACATCTTCCGACTTTCACAAGTAAAATGTCAAGATCTCAGTACACAAAGCATCATGTTTTACAGCCACACGAAACAGAACAGAAATAATAATTAAAAAAGGCTAAATTTGTGCAACATGTTTACAGAACAATAATAATAATAATAATAATAATAATAAAGAATAAAATATGTACAGCGAGTAGCTCCTGCACGTCGGTTTGTGCATTTCGACTTTGGGCCGGCTTTGCGCGGGGAGGCCGCGCCGGGACTGTGCGGGTGCGCTTGCCCACCCTCCCGGCGGGTCCCCCCCGTCGCCACCGCCCTCGGGGCTCTCGTTCCGTCCTCCGCGCCTTGCTTCACCTCAGCAAAGCGCTCGGCAGCTGCTGCGATTCCACTTCAGAGTAGCAAATAATGTGCATTTATTTCCTTTGTTAAATACGCGAGAAATGCAAATCATTCAGACCAAACCTCTCCACACCAGCGAAGTATAAAAGTTATTGTAAAAGTTAAAATCGCATCTTTCCCTCGTGGTGATTTATTCGAGGAGGGGCGGGGGGAACGGGACGACGGACCGTCTGTGGTTTCGTTTAAATTGTGCGTCCGAGCAGTGCACTCAGCAAGCTGAGTTTGTTTCTAGCACTCTCATAGTGGTAATTTAAATCAATAAATAAAACCCCTGTCTTCCCCTTTTAACAACAACAAAAAATATACAGATGGATAGTGAAAGGTACAGAAAATGTCGAGGGAAAGAAGCTCTGGTAAATTGTACAGCTTCCTTCCCCCTTGCAATTGAAGAGACCGTCAGATCGGGGTAGTAAATAAATGACCTACATTTCAACAGACACAGACAGACAGACAGGACAGAGGAGAGGGCTTTCCCCCCCCCCCAACATCTTTTTCTGATTGTCCCACAAAGCCGCGGCCGGCGCTCGCTCTGCTCCCAGGCTGTTGTGCGGTGCTCGGGGCCGCTCCGTCAGCTGTCAGCGGTGGGAACCGGCCCGCATCACATCTGTGCTCTCCTGCACCGAGCTACCGTGCAGCGTCCTAATGGCTGGATGGGCAAGAGACCTCCTGTTTGTTTGTTTGCTTGGGTTTCTTTTGTATTTTTTTTCCTCTCTCTCTCTCTTCCCCCCTCTTTTAGATTTTTTTCCCCTTTCCTTTTATTTTACTTAATTTTTTTTTCCGTGATAATTTTATTTCTTTTTGGGACGGATAGTGCTTGCATTAGGGGAAAAAGTATTTATAATCACATCAGTTGCGGCTGCTGCATAGCTTCTTGGTGGGCCGAAGGATACCACGACGTGTAGCTGGGGATATAGGTGCCCGGGGTCCCCGACGAGGCCTTACCGGAGGCGGAGGTGGTATTCCACACTGGGGGCACGGGTGGCGAGCTGCCCGAGAGAGCCCTGCCGTTGGTCAAGGCGCTGCTCTCCAGGGTGGCCCCTCCTTGCTTCATCAGCTTCTTGAATTTGGAACGCTTGTTCTGAAACCAAATCTTCACCTGCGAACGGGAATGGGGCAGGGCTCAGCATCCCTCGGTATGGTCCAGCATTCCCCCATCCCTCTGGGATCCGACGGATCCCCGCAACCAGCGGCCCCCCAGCTTCTCTCCCTTATTCCCCCCGTGGCTGCTGTGTTATTTTGTGATGGCAAACCACCCAATAAGACACCCTCGCCAACCCCAGCGGGCCCCGCGGGGGCCTCCGCGCACCGGGTGCGCCTCCGCGGCGGGACAGGCGTCGCGCCGGGCCCCGTTGCCCGCGGCTGTGACCCGTCTGCATTACGCGTGGGGTCTCCCACGCCGGCTGTGGGGACAGGGAGGGGACACAGGAGAAGGCCCGGCTTAGTCGGCGCTGTACCTGGGTCTGGGTGAGTCCCAGAGATGCTGCGAGCTCGGCTCTTTCAGGGAGAGCCAGGTACTGAGTCTGCTGGAACCTCCTGTTCAAAGCCTGTAGCTGCAAACTGGAGTAAATAGTCCTGGGTTTGCGGATTTTTTTCCCTTTCCCATTAAAGCGAACTTCCCCTCCTTCTACCACAGTGCTTTTCTCCGATTCGGCCCCTATGAACAACAAACGATGCAGAATAAATAATAATAATAGCAGCAATAGCAATAATAGCAGTAACAGTAATAGCAGCAGCAGCAACAATAACAGCAACAACATCAACAATAACAATAATGAGAAGGAAGAAAAGTGAAGCTCGAGTAACGCTAACAAAGGCTCCGGGCGATTATGGCAGCGCAGGCTTCTTCCCAGAGAAAGTTTGCTATTTTTACAGGCTGCAGTTTAGGTTTAATTACCCTTAATTGCATACATTGTTTATAGCACTACGCAATAAATAATTACGAAGACTAATACGTGCACATCTGGGTTGGTTTCTTTTCCAGCCAGGCATTGTGTACTCTGTGTATTGGTCCCCTGTGATCCTCAGCTTCTCTTGACTAATATTTTGTAATTTAATTTATTTTTTTCCCCCACAGATTTTTTTTTTTTTAATACAAGCACCCTTCCTCCCTCCTTGCTTTCCCTCCCCCCTTCCCCTCTCCCCAAAGCCGAGTGCACCTACCTGTCTCCTCTAACCGGGTCTGAGTCAGGCTGGAGCTGTTGGGGTAGGACTGCACTGAACTGATGTAGGGGTTGGTCGAGTGGCTGCTGACCGAGTTCACATAGGGGTAGCCCAGCGGTCGGGAGAAGGACGAAGCTGTGCTGTACGAGCTGTCAGGCTGAGAGTGGCCCGCGGAGTGTAAACAGTGCATGGAATAGTGTCCGTGGGACATGGGAGAAGGAGACATTTGCTGGCTGGGCGGCCCAAACTCCATAAAGACAGCCTTCCCTGAGACGGGGCTATTTAGACTCTCTGGCATGGTGGTCATGGTCATTTCTTGTCGCTTGGTCTGTGTGTGTGTTCTCTCTTCAGCTTGCCTTTTTGGGGTCTGTTGTGTTTCTCAGGACAGGAAAGAACCCAATTTAAGCGGAACAGGGTTTTTCACTTTCCATTCATAAGAAAATGGAGTTTGTCTCTTTGAAAAGTCTAAGCATGATGCTGTAGATCTACACAAACTCGCCTAAAAGCTTTGACTCAGCCAAGTCTATGCATATTCATGAGACGGCGGAGCTGATTGGTCCGCCGTCTTGCATAATCGCTTTGGATTGGTCCCTGGTGCTCGGGGCTCGGCCGGACCGCGGTGAGCGCGGAGCGCGGGTCTGGCGGCGCGTCCCCGAGCGCGGCCGCCCGACGGCACCGAGCCCCGCGCCCGCCCGGACCCGGGCAACGAGCCGCCAGGGACCCGCTCCATCGCCGCCCGCCCGCTCCCGGCCGCCCGCTCCCGAGGGCGCCGGTCGGGAGCTCGGCGGAAGGCAGCGCAACCCCCTCCGCCCTTCCCCGCCCCTCGCCGCGCAGGCGGCGCGGAGGGGCAGCGGCCGCGCTCCGCCGGCGCCGCCGGGCTGCGGGGGTTCCGCCGCTCCTGCCCCTCTCCGGCGGGACCCGCGGACAAAGCGAGCGGCCCCCGCCCGCCCGGCCGGACACGCTCCGCGGGCGCTCAGGGGCTTCTCGGCCCCGGCCCGCGGGTCCCAGCGCCGCCTGCGCCTCCGGATCGCGCCGCCGGGCTCCCGTCGTTATTGTTTTAAAGGGAAAAACCCCAATCTAACCAAACAAAATCGCCGTAAAAGGGGCCAACGGCGCGTTTGAGCTTAAAATGAAAACTTCCGAACGCGTGAGAGGTAAATGAGGTGGGACTTGGGAGATCCTCCCCAGAAAGCCCACGATGAATCCCAAATTACTTTGCTAGATAATTAGAAAGTGTTGATAATTATTTCTTTCATAATTCTGCGGTGTGACTGTAACAGGAAAATGATCTTGTGAAAGTTCACACGTGCAGATGTATTAGTTACTGATTCATTTGATTAAATGCTAGTCTCAAGTGCTCTGATCCACAGCTGAAGGCGGCCCCATTAGCATAACACTGATGTTTAATTTTCATACGCATAATTAGCCATATATTTAACACTAATAGCAACATGCAGCCTTCCAGCATTAAACAGCCTGGGATTTGATCTGGCCTGGGCTGAACTTTCCCGGCTACACCTAGGCTGTCTAGGGTGCGCAGTTATCACGGCACCACATCTATGTAATCAAGCACATTTTGGCAAAGGGAGAACACCAATAAAAGTGAACATTCAAAACAAATCGCGGCGTTGATGTCGTTAGAGGTATTAGCGCCGGCAGCGGGGCTGGGGCACCCCCAGCAGCGCCCGCACGGTGTTCAGACTCCTCCGGGCAGCGACGCTCCGTGAAGCAGTCGGCTCCTGACTGTGCAAAGCTGGCACAACCGAGCCCCTCTGTTCCTGACTTTCCCCCCCCCCTTTCATTAGTGGCTCTGTCGGTTTTAATTGCTCGTCTCCTAATGCCTCTCTGACTTCCTCTTTCCCTCCATTTTTTTATTTAATGTTTTGTTTTTTTGCTTTGCTCGCGATACGCAAAGTTCATTCTCACAAACTCTCCGAGGCTTGGCGCGAAACGGGCAATGGCGGTGTGTCCCCACACACACGGTGTCCCCTGGCAGCCGGCTCTGCCCCCCAGCCATGTAAGTGACGCCCCGAGGCGGGTTTGGGCGCTTGCCCGAGGAGGGGACGAGGCTCCCGGGCAGCTCCGGCACCTTCGCCGGCCTCAGCCCGACGGCTCCAGGGAGGGGAGGCTGCTCCGTGTCCGCAGGGTCTGCCGTCACCTCCTCCGGCCGGCCAGGCCCAGGCAGTCCCGAGGCGAACCACAGTCCCGCCGGCCCCGCCAAAACCCCGCGGACCGGTCGGTGGGGCTCTGCTCACACCCATGCTCCGGAGCGGGGCCGCTGCCCCTCCGCGCATCGCCGGCCTCGGGCAGCGCGGCTTCAGCGGGCGCGGAGGGGCCGCGGGACGCCCTGACCCGCGATTGCCACATCGGGGCTCTCACCGTGCTGGCCCGGCAAGACTTCCTGCGTGACGGGTCTGTGCGAGGCGCTGGCTGTCCCCACACAGCCGACACATCTCTTTAGTCTCGTTCATAATTAGGATTACAAACGTGTGCCATCAATGCCTCCGCCTGGCCGCCACCGCTCTGCAGCCGACGGTAAAACCTGCAGTCCCCCCAGGGTTACCTGAGGGACTCTGGGGTGAACAGCAATTACCAGGAGCTGCCAGCAGTCCCCTTATGCTGGGCTGAAGGAGGTTCCCCCTCCTGGCTGCCCCGTTCCCGTCTCACCCCACGCCGCGGTAAGCGCAGGACAGGAGGCAGAGGGGCAGACGATGGTGAGAAGCTTGGCACCTGTGGTGCCATCCAGGTGCTCCGGGCTTGGCCAAAATCCACGGGAGGCGTCTCTGGAGTGCCTCTGGGATGCGCGGGACACAAGCTGCCCCCAGTGCCCCGCGGAGGGGGAAACGCAACGGAATGTAAGCGAACAAAATACATCCCCCTCCGGGCAGTGCCGAGGGTCGCTTGTGCTGTTTAATCTCTGTGTGTTTGTAAACTTGGCTGCATCGTTTGTTTTGCAGGTTTTATGGCCTTTCATGCTCCTCTTGGGGAGGACAACGCTGAGCGGTTGCCCTGCAGCGTTAGCTGTGTTCAGGGAGGGGGGTCTCCGCTTTTTGAAAAGATGCTGTTAGAAACTATTCTAGCTGAGAGCTCGCTGTACTTGAGTAAAAGCAAACAGCCGTGTAAAGCTGTAAGAAAGAGGCTTACTTCTGCCCGGGACCACTGAGGGAGCCGGTGCTGAGCTGCCCTGGTTGCCTGAATGTGCTGAGGCCAGCCCTCAGCACAGGACCGCATCCCCCTGCAATGGGGAGCAAATTATTTGTACCAAACCGCACTGCTGCTGCCTTGGGCTTGGGAAACTTCTGGAAGTCATTTATCTCCAAACACTATCCTGCATTTCATAGGACCAGGTCCTGCTCTCATAGCCTCCAAGTTCCAATGCCAGACCCATCTGGCCTGACAGGGTGGTCAGCAACTGCCTAAATTGCAAATCAAACCCTGCACCCCCCACAGGCCCAGGACAGGACCACAGAGAGCATGAGGTCGAGAGACTCGCATCTCCTCTGTTTCCATAAAATGCTTAAACTGCAGAGTGCCTTTCCCTTAACTAATGTGGGCACCGCAGAGCAGTGATTACCCCAAACCAGCTAATTCTTCAAGCAGGGCAATTATTGATCCCCAGAGAGGTGTGCTTCGCATCTCATTTTTAATCATTTTTTTGTGCTGTGTAAAAAGAGGCAAGAAGGGGGGGATTGCTGCTGGGAAGGATGTGGGGAAGAGGCTGCTGCCTCCGCCTGACACCCTCATGAAACTTTTTTCCATCCTAGTAGAAGTTACAGCCTGGGAAACAGCACTGTGCTAATCGCAGTGAAGACAAATTGACTCCACAGCTCAGCTATAAAGGGAAAATACTCTGTCCTCTCAGCTGCACAAAGACTGTGTCATCTGATACCTGTTTGTCCCACATAGGATTTGGAAGAGAGAGGACCCGCTCTCTGTCCTTCACTCCAAACAACCCAAACCTTTGCACTTGCAGACTGTGCATGGCTGCTGCAAGGGTCACAAACAAGCCAACGGACTTTTATTAAATACTCACCAGGTAACACACAGAAAGAACTATGTCCAGAGCTGACCCCTCAAGCTGCTTTTTCTGTCCCCTGCAGTGACTCACACAGCACCCATACCCCAGAGAAATTACAGAAACCTCTTCTCTGTCCCGAGTGAAACTGGAAATCCCAGAAGTACAGCAAGTCCCTCAGCTCCTTGCTCTGTCTTTAGGTTTCTTCCACCAGTCTAGTGAGGATTTCTGCTCCTTCTGAGGTAATCACAATGGTATGTTCAAATTGTGCTGATCTGAAATGCACATTTAGCAGTTATTACGGGGCAAACGTATCCACCACGCATGAAAACTCATCCGTTTGGGTTTTTTTGTCTGTCAGTGATGAGTTCCATGGCTTAGGAAATAACAAAAAATAAAATCAGGCACCTTTTATTGTCTACAGAAATTGCCGTCCATTTATCCTTCAGAATCTTAAATTCGGGGGATCCTTCCATTATTATTGGCTCTGCAGCAAGAAAAACAAAATGTATTCTAAAGTTAGTTGCACTCCTGCGTGGATTGTGAAACAAGCAAGAAAGGGGGGCGGATGTCCCAGCAGGTAGCTCCCCGTCCACACAGGTCCTGTCCTCCCTAGGCCGGGGAGGCCACACTGAAATGTGAACTAAAAAGGAAGATGAAATATCAAGGTAGGAAGTTGCCCATTCCCTTTTGTAAAAGCAGGGAATTTTAATCAAGCTTTAATTAAGACCCCGTGGATAATAACCAAAGCACCAACCACATTTATAAACAGCAGATAGTTTTAAATATTTGAATTTTTTAAACAGGCTTAAAAATGTTCATTAAATCAGCAAAACAACAATTTTCTTATTTCCCTCTAATTGCCGTGCCATTTAGCCACACAGTGAGAAAGAGGGTTTTTTCCCCCAGCAGTTTTCCACGATTGGAAGTGAGCACCATCAGTCTGCGGGGCGAGGCTCCGGCTGGTTACCGCCGCCGCAGTCCCCAAACCCAACAGCAGCTCTGGCAGACAGCGAATGACTAAGTGCCACCAGGCTGCTCAGCTTCGGGGACATGATCAAATCCTTCTCACCCTCCTCAACTCAAGTGTGCTGGCAGAGTCTCTGCCTTGCCAAAAATACGTGTCAAGTATTAGTAAGATTTGTAAAAAACATTTCATTTTTTAAATCTTGCAATTTGAAAGCTGTTTCACTCACATGGTCCCTTAGTTATAATTTAAAAAAAATTATATTTTAGTCTGCTTCCTAAGGGGTCAGTGTCGCCAACATCCTCCTGTCTGCACAGCTATTTCTACATCCTAATAGAAATATTTAACGGATCTGGGCTGCTCCGTGTGTGCTTTTTAACAGAAAACCATAGCAGAGAGTTACTAACCTATTGTGAACGCCATCCCCTCTTCCATTAACAAATCGCTGTCATTGGCTACAAAAGAAAATAAAAACGTGTTTATGGATCTTGGCTCTTTTTTTTTTCTTCTAATAGGAAACGTAACCAGCACTTTGTTTAAACCCCCTTTTGGTTCGCAGGTACTGTGCACACCGGGCCCTGCTATGAGGCCGGAGCACCCGCCAAAAGCGATCCCACCCCTGCCGCAGCGGGACCTCCCCGACGGCGGCTCCGTTCAGGCCGGGGGCTTTAATTTTCAGCAGACATTTTTTTTTGCCCCGTGACAAACTTCGCGGGCGTGGTTCGGGAGCGGGCGGGATGCGGGGCCGCGGGACACGGCGGCCGCCGCCCGCAGCGGGGCGGGGAAGGCGCTCCGCGGGGCTCGGCTGCCCTGACAACTCCGTTAACGAGCGATTTGTCCTCAAAAATACTCTCAGAAAACAAGGCCGGGGATGCCCTCCAGCTTCCCAGCGAGGAAAGCTCCCCCCCGGCAATCCCCTGCCCTCCTGAGCCGGCAGAATGAGTGGGTGTGTGGGGGCTCTGCTCGCTTTACCGCCCTCCCTCTCCCTCTCCCGGAGCCCCCTCACCGCCGGCGGCGGAGCGGCGCGGGTGGAGGCGGGTCTGGCTGCGGGGGCCGCTTACCGTGGTGCCACACCTCGGGGTGCCCGTGGAAGTACGACCCGATGCCGTGGCCGACGAAAAAGGGGCAGACCTGGAAGCCACCTCGCCGCGCCACAGAGCTGCGGGGGCAAAAATGACACCGTGAGGGTGCGTGCCCCGACCACCACCTCTTGCTAGACGGTCCCAGCCCTCGCCACTGCATTGCCACCGACACTGGGGCACCACTTCACACCCGCTCCGAAAGACAGCGGTCACTGGAGCAAACACCGGTGAGCCATTGTCAGGTTTCACAGTTAACACTCCTGGTAGCAGAGACTGGTAGCAGAGGCTGGTAGCTCCTGTCCCAGCCCTGCTGTCTAAGCAAGATGGCAGCGTGTCGTCTCCCTGTCTTATGGAAGATAATCCTTTCCACAAGCACACTGGGAACTAATTTTAACATGGCACAGCACAGCTAAAGTTGCCAAGTTGGGCAGCCAAGGGCCCAGCACACCACTAAACCTCAGCCACTACCGAGTCCTCCTGAAGTGCAGATCCAGTGCTTGCACTGGGTTTCCTGAAGAGAGGAGGTTCTTGCTGCCAACAGAGAGAACTAAGAACCCTACTGCTTCATTTTACAATACTGCAAACATTCAGTATGAAAATGTATTGAAAGTCCAGCAAATATGTTCACACTAAATAACAATGTGTTTCTCATGAATTTATCTTAGAGTATTTCAGTTCTGCCTGGGAGATCTGCCCTGCCTGTCATGGCCTGCCTCAGGGAGTAGCACCTCTGAAAGCTGCCTGCAGGGCCATGGGTGGCCACTGATCCCTTCCTAAGTTGAGAAAACAAATTCCTATCTCAGTTCCTAAAAGCTGGAGGACTGGAGGTATATGGGGTATCCTCTGGCTGCAGGGGGTATCCCATGTCTACAGGCTTCACTCTCAGGCTCTGCCTGTACTCAAGCAGTGGTGGAGGGAGTGATTTGAGGCAGCTTAGACAGGAGGGCCGCCCACATACAAACCAGAAAAATGTAGAGATTTGGGAAGACCTAGAGATGGATTGGAAGTGACAAGGAAGCTACCCCTGGCCCTGCATATCATCCCCACACTGTTTCTAAAATCAAACAGGAACAAGACAGGAAGGCACTTAGCCTGAAGAGATTTCACTTACATGAAAAAGCTTCATTTTTTTATTTTGAATCAAGATAGGCACTAAGAACTTCAGGTTTGCCTATATTTACACCCTAACAAATGCTCTCTGAGAGTTTCACTACAGGTGAAAAAGTTAAGAAACTCAAATAAAGCTGTAAGCTCTTACAGAAATTAAAGCATGTTAAACCCCACCGGGTAGCTCTTATTCAGGTGCAAAGTGGCCTCAGCTTGCTGTACAAAGTAATCCCTTTGCACACCAGGCTTCACAGACCCTGCAGTGCTGGTTCCAGTGCCCATGGGTCATAGTCCCAGAATTTAATGCCATTGCAATTGAGGAACATGCTGCTCCACTACAGCAAAATGGCAATGACAGAGTAGAGCTGGGTCAATGGTTAATAATGCTGCAGTGTTCAGACCTTAGAGCATGTTTTAACAGGGTTTGTATATTAGCTTTTACCTACCCATTGTTCTGATACAAAGACTCACCACATTTCTTCATTAACTTTGGAGAAGAATGGAAATTTCAGGTGTAGCAGCCCCCAAAGTCCAAAGTACTAGGCAAAGAGGGTTACCAGTAAAGCTAGAAATTCGGGCTTCATTTGTTTGTTTTCAAAGTTCAGGCTTTTACCTTATAGATCATTTATGTTGGAAAAAATCATGAAGGATTATGCAGCGAAAAGTCCTACTAGAGATGGAAAGTACTTTTCTTCCCTGCCTTTCTATCACATCCACCACATCTGGGTCAGAGACTTGGCCTGCTGGCTATGACGATGCCGAAGGTCAAGCAAGAAGTACAGGGAATAGCAATGAGTTAGAAAGCCAGATTCCTCAGAAACATACACAAAACAAATGGAAGATCTCCAGTGACCAAGAGCAATGCAAATGATGATTCCCATATGGGTGAAGTGATTCTCTAAAGCGAGATGGGGAAAAGACATCCATGCAATGTGTGACAAAGTTTTATTTCACCTTCTTCTGCAAGTCTTGTTTCAAAACCAGAAACAATTCTAATAACTATTCAGCTTTGCTGATGTCCTTACATGGCATCCCTGAAAGAACGCAGTCATTTTTTGAGATGTTTTGTAATATTAGAGGATTTTTTTCTCCCAGCAAAATCCATCTTCTGTAGGAAAACAGAAAGCTTTTTTTTTTTTCTGTGCAGCTATTTTTCTGAGCACCATGGCTACACACTCTCCACTGGGCAGGAGAAGCTCTTGCCCCAGCACTCAGCCTCTGTCAAGGAGGGTAGCAGCAGCAGCAGCTGCATGCTGTGCAGCAGGCACACGAGCACTGGGCACACAGAAGGCAGTATGAAGACAGTATCCTGTCCTCATGCAGTGAAAGAAGTGGTTCTCATGCATTTTAGTGGTGAATTCTGCCACTTTCTTGCCAAACAGCTTGAGAACAATTCTGTTGGCATCAGTACTTGTGGTTACTGTCTGTGATCAAAACAGGGGATCCTGGAACTCATAGGGCTTTGACATCTGCACTGACAGACACCCATGCCCCTCCTCCTTCCTTCTTAAAAATGTCTACACACAGAGCCTTGGTATTCTTTACATAAAATGTAACGTGGTCAATAAACCTGAAGTGTCACACAGAAAACCTGTGGAGGAAACAAGCTGCAGGTATGAAACTCAGTCGCTTTCAATCTGGTTTTAGTATTTGCATGTCTTTCAAAAGGACCTATGGGGAATTTCTCTCCATAGCTACTAGTTTTACTTTGGAGTATTTAAAAAATCCCAGTGAGCTCTTACCTGTTTGTGGAGTTACAGTAAAAAGCCAAAGCTGCTAATCCAAACTACAACTAGCAAAGGTAACACTAAATGTGCGTGTTGGCTGTAACTTTGAAACAGCTCTGAGAGTGAACTGAACTGTTGGTCTTGGTTAGCCTCTCCAGTCTCCAGGATTCCCAGGCTGTGGAATCTGATTAAAAAATCAGGATGACATGGAGTGGAGCATTTTTGCACACATTTGCCATTTGCTGCTGACAACATTTCAATATTTTGGTTGAGCACTGTCCAGTTCAGGATCTAATAGGGGTGGCCGTTTAAGGCTGTATTCCAGTTTTCCTGAAAGACAACCTTACAAGATTGCAGCCCCAACTTCATCAGATGCTTCTTGTAGACAGGCAGTCTATGCTTAGGCAGCTGGAGGAGCCCTGGTTGCAAGTGGGAAAGCAGCAAAGGCAGGAGGCAGAAGTTGGCATAGCTGGGCTGCCTGGCATCTGCTGTGGCAAAAGATGTGCCAGTCTGCCACTTCCCCTTGTCCATGGGGTATGCATTTCCAGAGCAAAGGCTGGGGCAGCAGAGCCACACCACACAGACAGCATGAAGAGAAAAAAAGAAGTTTCTTCATAATAATCATTGTTAAAAATACCTATTGACAACATTTATCATCACAGACATTATTCTTTGAGCCATGTTGCATGCTTGGGCAGAGGTGAATTGGGCAGGATTAAAAGCTCAATCATTTAGTGAGCCCAGTACTTGATTTTATGTTTTGTTGCCATGTGTTCCAGCCCAGTGGCTGCGGAGTCAAGAGTGCCTGCAGTGCTGCTCTTCTTTTGCTTGCGGCAAAGCCAGGCAAAGTGTCTGGCACTGGGACGGATCAGCAGTGGCCAAGCTGGTAAAGGAACATCACTAAGGGCCAGACTATCCACCTAAACACATTGCCAGAGCCTCTCCTGTGGTGGTATCGTGCTTCTGAGAGCAGAGACACGAGAGACAGGTATCAGTTGCCATCTGAGCATCCTCTTCCCATGTTGCCAGACAACAGCTAATTCTCTGAAAGGAGGGATAAGTGTGGAGACAGGCATTGCTGTCCTGTCAGCAGCCTAACAGAAACTGCCACAAAGCAGGAACAGGCAAGACCAACTCTACAAAGCTCTCCCCAGTACTCAAGTTTCCCCTGAAAGGAGCTCTTGGGTGATAAATCCCTGCTGTTAAGAAGCTGAAAAGCAGGTTGAAAGAATTTCCTTAGGTGGCTGCCCTGTGCAGATAGCCTCCAGAAGCATCTTAAGGAGCATTTTCTTTTCCTTTTACCAAATCTTGTCACCTTTTCTTCAAGGTAGGTCTGGTCTAGTATTCTTAGCACTCACTGAAGACAAAAAAGTGACACAAATCCTATTTTCAGCACTGATAGCAACTGCTTCTCTGGGCTCTCTGATGGCACAATGGAAGAAAGAATTTGACTGATCAGACAAGATGGCACAGGCTGCTTTGCTACCCAGGATGAGCATCCCGGTGAACTGATTCTCAGCCAGGAATGCTTCTTCCACAGAGCCAGCTTCTCTCCTCAGGGATGAAACTTTATCAAAACCAGTCCTGCAGAGCAGCATGACACGAATGGCTGAAGTTGCTAAACCAATCTGTCTTACAATTCTTGTCAGTGAACACACTTGAGAAACACATAACAGCCCTATGATAATTGTGTTCTTATGTAGGGATCTGATTTTTTTTTTTTTAATTACAAGTAATCACGTTTTTCTTAGGTATATTGTTAGCAGAATGGCCACTGAATGTCATATTTGCTTTTTAAAAAAATGTACTGAAAGCAACATCAGCCTAAACTATATTTACTGGTGATAAAAATATCTATTTTGAATAGTACCGTAGTGTCTAATTTGAGAAATTATGAAATTCTACAGGAAAAATATTCAAGTGTTTTCTTCTTAAATAGTAATCCTAGACTGAGGGAATGCACAGGTTCAGGGATTCCCTATAATGACAATAAATGTTGAGGTATAATTAGTAATATTTTTGAAAGCCAACAATTGTTTTTTGAAAGAAAGGTACATTTTAGTTTCAAACTAGAACACAAATTACTGTATTTTTCTTACAATAGTGCTGAACTTTTATTTGAGGTTCTCTGTTTCTGAAAGCAGACATGATGGATTGAAATAAAAGATAATTTATTGCAATGCTTACTTTCAAGTGGAGAGAGAAGCAGTGTAATTGTAATTTACAGTAGCTGTCAAGGAAAATCTATCACAGATGACATTAAAATGACTTATTTTGCCTGAGCCACTTATTGTTTAAATGTGCATAATCTGATAGAAACAGATTTTTTTAAAATCTGCTTTATATTGTTCTAAATTAATATCAAAACATATACTTAGGAGTTAAACATTTTAAACCATTTATTAATACTTTCAACGCTACTGGTTTTTTGTAGGAGTTGGAAATTGCTTTATTTAACATCATGTTTAAGTTTTTTAGCTCTCTACACTCATAACACTTTCATGGACCTAAACTCACTGTCTAAAAAGAGATTTCAAACTAGATTTATTTATATCTGAAACAGAAATGTCAGAAATGGTAGAAGAAAATGGACCATAGGGCCCAATTCCATTTCCACTGGAGCTGACCAACAGTTTTGACACCCCTTTCAATGGGAGTTAGCAAAGACCCAAATTTAAGCAAAGTAACTTCCATGCAATCTTTTATTGCAACTTTTAGCTGATGGGAGAAGGAACTGCTATCAAGGAAGTATTCAGTGTCAGCTACTGAGCTTCCATAACAAAGACTGTGTTTGAATACTGACTGCAAACTTACCTCTGAGATATAATTATTCTCAAACCTAATTGTAGAAAGAAAATATTCTGATCATTTGCATGTAAGATGGATTCTGCATATCACTTGAGCACCTTTATAGAAATACTGGTGAAAGAAACTTAGACACGTTTCCACTCTGATGGACCTAAATGTTTTCAGTTTGTAGGTGCTTGTTCTCAGGTATTATATCTAACTCTTCTGAAACTTCAGATTTTGATGTGTAAACATATGTATTATACATTATATGTCTGTCTGCAAGCAAATGCTGAATGACAAATAATCTGAAACACACAGTTTCACCAAGTCAAGGTGATCCCTCAGCAGAGGCAGTGTTAAAGTAGTTCTAAGCAAATCAGCACATTTAAATCGTCAACATGGTAAAATCTTGAGAAATAAAATTAATGACCTGCTATTTCATATATAGTTTTGAATAGTTACCAGCTTCGATTAATCTGCTTTTCAGAGGGGGCGCTGACTATATATTTACACTTTGCAAGCAAACTGACCTCCGTACCAACAGAGCAAAAATCCAATGTCACATTCAACTCTGTTCTTTTTATTTCTTCTTCCCTTTTTTTTTTTTAATACAGCTAAAATTAATGTAGTGAATCTGTAATGAAATGCATTATCCTGCATGGAGATTTATCAGATTTTCCAACTGAATGCCATGCTTTACTAGCACTAGCTGGAGTTCACCTGCATGTTGGTGTGGCGTGTGGCTCTTTTTTGTAAAGAGTTAAGTTGAACACAAAAAAAGGGAACAAAGGTCAGCACCCAGCCGCCACTTGAATGTGAGATTTTTCTTTTTATTCCCCTTGATGTATACTAGGCTCTGTGTTATTAGTCTTAATGATGGAAAATTGTAGTGTTGATACAAATCTTTTTTTCAAAGTAGTAGGCGGGAGCTCCATTTGTTAGTAAGTTTTTTTGTGACTAAAAGCCATGGACAGTACATTTATGTAGCAGTAAAAGGCCTAGATGCTCTTTCCATAGCAGAGCTAATTATTCCTACTGTGACCTTACTGATCTACCCTGTTCCTAGTACATCTCATCTGCACGCCTGTTCCTCTGTGTAGATGGTGTCAGAGAATATGAAAAACCCTATAATGAAACCATTTTCATGATGGAGAAAGGCTACTGGAGTTGCACTTGCTACAAAGAGGCTCAATTATATGAGTAATTGTGATAATTTTCTACATTCATAGCCTTCAATGGGGAAAAAAGAATGAGAGCCACAAAGGAAAATTACTTTAACAAGAAAGTACAGAGAGTAAAAATGGAAGAAGAGACAAAAAGGGGGAAAAAAATAACCAGAAAAAAAGTTTAAAAAATAGATCTGGAGGGAGGAATAGCAAGACAGGGAGAACAACAGAAATGCTCAAAAAGCCTATGTGCAGCTGTGTTGCACAATTAAATTGAATTTTTTTTCTGCAGTTGATGAATGTGACTACTGCAAATGTGCCTCTGTAGTTAGCTATCATTTGTTGTTCCGTGACAGGAAAAGGATAATTACCTCTCAGAGAGAATCAAAGGCTGACATGCCCTTTAGACACAGCCATGAATGCAGAGCTCGATAGAATGCTTGAATAAGAATCCAGTGTTCTGTGCCCCCTTCTACTCAAGAATAAATTTTGTTAAAATGCAAGAGCACCACCAGTAAATTTGTTGAACCCTAGGTGTTCAAAAATATGAGGTGCATCTATCGACTCATCCCATTTGCAAAAATAAAACTACATTTTGAATTCACTTCTATTATATTCATGGACAGTAAGATAGTGAGATATGCATTAAATTTCTTTTCCCAGTAGGGGTCTGATTCAACATTTCCTATGAAAGAACAGAAAGACACTATCCTTTTTCTCCAGGCTAGTTAGCCTATAATTTAAAACTGTCAAAAACACAATTTTATACAAAGTCTTCAATAAAAGCTTCTCAGATATAACCCAAAGAGGTTTTACTAAAGTTTGATTCAGACTCCGTTACAATATTTTTAAAGCTATAAATACATCTAACTGATATTTTACCGTTCTCTTTTTCTCTTAAAGTATTTGAAGATTTACAAAGAAAAAAAAAAGCAGCATCCTTTCAAGGAGACTAAGCCTTGCAGCTTTTAAGTAATCAAAATGAATTCAATGCATGTTGAGACCATTAGCAGTCCAAAGAAGTATCGCTTAATGAAATGTATACGATATACGTCTTTTTCCTTTTTTTTTTGCAAACATTTTAAAATGATCCATAGGTACCTTCAAAAAACTAAGATGCATTTTTATTCAGAACCACCAGCAGCAGAAGAGTCATGACTGCATTTATGTGAAGGCTAGAAGAGATGCAAAATAGGGAAAAATCTCTGAATGTCAGCTCTTTTTCCCCCGTGACGTTAGCAAGCTCTGCTCTTTGTAAGATCAGAAGCTCTTGAGTTAAATATTTTTGCAGTTTTTAAACAAAGAGACTTATTTATGTTGACTAATTCCTTTGTAACATTCATTATTGCTATACAACGAAAACAATGGTTTCTAACCTTCTTACATTCTTAGACAGATGAGGTGTAGTGTCACACAGAAACAAAAAAATAAACTAATGTCCATTGCAAATCAGATGTGTTAATTTAAATCTACCTTATGAATATCTTTGTCTCTTTCTACAGTTATCTTTGCTGACCCTAGTGTAATTCACTTTAAAAAAAATACCTCTTACCCAAGGAACAACATTATAGCTTGGCAGTTCACATACTGATATCAGACTGAAATGATGGTTTTGAATCATAAAACATGTCATCAGCTTTATACCAAACCACCAATAACCTTTGTCCCACTTGCCAGCCCTCCTTTTACTTGTCAATATAAGGCTTACCTGATTGTGTTTCCAATTACAGAGAAGGGAGCCCCTGGTCTGCAAGCTGCAATTGCTTCATCTCTACATTTCCTGGCAACCTCCACTAACTTTTCACCAGATTTATCCACATTGCCCACCAAAAAGGTTTCAGAAGTGTCACCATGGTAGCCATTGTAATACACCTAAACATATGCAGAAATGTAAAGACATTTTCTCATTTTGCATTCAGAAACAGATCGTCTCCTTAATTAAATCCATTCTTTCTAGGAACAAGCTGTATATCGCAACAGATAGACAGGTAAGCTGTATTTGCAAGAATGAGACTGGAAAAGCAGAACATTGCAGAGGAAAAAAAAAAGCCTGAAAGACTGCAAGGTGCAAAAGGGTTGCCAACATTGCCAATTAAAAATTCAAGAAAAGCAGAAGCTGTGCATCACTGCCCAGCAGTGCACCAGGCAGTGACACTGCTCGGCTACAGGGCACGAGGCTAACGGGGCTGTTTGTGAGAAGACGGGCTGGGGCTGTGCATGGGCTGAAGGGGTCCTTGGGGCTGTTGGGTGCCCACCCATCCTGGCTGCCTGTCCCTGTGGCTAGGGATCTGCCTGCACCCCAGAGGGGCAGGGCATTTCAGCCCAGTGCTTGCTGTGGGCACTGGGAGATCAGTCGGCAGCTGGCAGGGAGACCCGTGTGTCCACACTCAGCATTCCCCACTGGAGCTTTGAGGTGGGAGCTATACCCTGCTACCAACATTCAGAGTGAACCCCAAGGAAAGAGCATGGGCCAAATCCACAGCCAGCTGTTGCAGGTTTTCTTTAATCTCATTTTTAAGCTACAATGTAGCGTTAACATTAGATTTTACTTCTGGTTTCCAGAGATGAATTCTGAGAGAATAAATGTACCGCTCTGGCACTGCAAAATTTCATGTGCTGAAAATGTAACACCCTGTTGAATTAATTATGTATTGTTTTTGCTTTTCTTTTTGACATTTTGTAAGTTTTAGACCTTAGCTCTTCCAAAATTCTCTGTCAGGCACAAGAAACCCTGGCTATGCACTACAGAGCTGTGCAATATGCCATTAAAATGGGATTTGCAGCTTTGCACCATGGCAGGCAGGCCCATAATTTTAAGACCAAGCCAAATTTTCCTACAGAAAGACAAATTATAATGGTGCACAGTTTTGATCTTCTAAAACATTTTTCTCCCCCAAACAGTGGGCAACTATGCTTCTACAACTAATTACTCACCAAGCTCGAATGACTGAACTTTTGCCACTGGCAAGCTATTTGTGAAAGACAGACTCACATTCTTTTTGGCTGATTCCCAACTAAAAAAAAAAAAAAAAGGCTACAGACAGTTTATCCCACGGCCAGGTTTGTCTTCAGGCTGAGATGTGAAGAAAATGCAGGCCATTAGGAGCGAGGGGTGTTTTAAAGAAAGGTGAGTGCCAGCAAGGGACCAACTGTGTTGCCACTGCCCCAGCAAAGAGCAGCTGCAATCCCCTGCTCTACACCTTCCTCTGCCAGTCCAGACTACCACTGAATCTTTTTTATTTTTTATTTAATGCCCATTGGGCAGGTTTTAATATACCTAGTTCATACTTAAACTGAACTAGTTTGTTTTTAGCTCTAGCAAGTACAACATACAAACCCCCAGCATTAAACATCATCATCCTGGAAAAGCAAACTCAGACTTAAAACATAGGAGAGCTTAAAAATAATAACAATAACAACAATAACAACAATAATAACAATATTTACTGCAGCCCATCGACTGCAATTACGTATTTTTGATGTTAATGAACTACAACCATAGTAACTGTAACACACAAGTTGTAAGAAACATTAACCTGATAACAACAGGCTGAAAACTGCACTATGCTGAGGATTCAGTGATGGCTGACCCTACTGTTTCTGTCCTAAAACACATTTTAAAGTCTACATGATTCAAGCCAATAAAATTTCTTTTCATCTATGAAATGCTATTATCTTAATTGTGCTGGAATGGATTTTTTTCTTCAGTTAATTTGTACAGTGTCAGGTATTTACACTTAAGAACCTGAATATTAAGTATTTTATAGAACCTGCACACAATCATAAACAATTTGTTGTGCAATATTTACTTTGATTTTTATTCTGCCCACCTGTGAAACATCCCAGTTTTGCTCATGAAAAATAATTTAAGAGATCAGCTGGTAATGGTGGAAAGTAGTATTTTTTTCCTCAGCTATTTTGGACTAAGCAATTATCAATCACAGCACAGTTCCATTTTAATTGATAAAAAAATCTTACAAAGATAATCAGCAATTCCCACCCTTGCAGCAATCTTCACAGTCACAGAAACATCAAGACTTATTTTACTTTATGAGAGTAAACTGAAAGCAAATAAATATATGTCTTCAAAAAGACCAGTAACACTTAGTCAGATATTTATAAAGAAAAGTGGACAAGATATGCACACTATGACAATATAAAAATGTTTCATTTATTTTACCATGGAAAGTATCTGTGATATGAATCTACACTTTTTTTTAATCTAAGGTATCATTATCTGACAGATAAACAAAAAAATAAAATGAACCTTAATGAGACACAAATTAATATGATGTTAAAACCTTAGCTGTTGCAAACTGATTTAGTCTAACAAAATAAGCAAAGAGACACCAGTTCACCAAAGTAAAAATGAAGGTCAAGAATAAACTTCAAAAATGACAGATTGCACTGTGTAAACCTGATAGTCAGAATTCTACAGTTAAAAAATATGGAGATGGGGAAGAATTTAGAAAGACCAAAAAACAGACCAAACCAAACCCAGTTCTGGATCACACATGAGTATATCATGGGAAAAAGGTCACTGACCCTAATTTTAATAGAAAAAATATTTTAGAAAGCTTGAATCTCATGCTCAGAGGTAGGTCTGCTGGAGATTTCTTCACTCTGGCAGTGTGAAAATAGTATCAAATTACCAAGAGTTTCTTTAATGATTTAAAAAGCTTGTTTTTAAGATATGTTACTCCTTTGTATGTGACATATTATTGTAAAATAATGGGGATTCAAAAGACATCTGTGTTCTTATTAGAAATAAATAGCACTTTAGAAAAATAAAAACACACACAGCAAAAAGAAAAAAAGCTTCTGCAAGAGTCAAATACTTTTTTTTCATAAATGAAATGAGAATTGGGCTTCCAGTTCCTGTGCTTTCTTGCTCCTAAGAAAATCCAGTCTGTGTTTATTTAAATAGCTATAATTGACGATTCTCTGGAAATATTAAATCACAGTTATATCACACTATTTCTGTTTCTGCTCAAAAGGTTCAGGGCTTTTATACCAGCAATGGAACACAACACTACCTTTGGGGATTTTAATAAATGTAGGGAACACTGCTAGCAAAAGAGTTGCTGTCCAAATAGACTGACACACACAGGCCAATGCAGCCTCTAATGACAGAGTAAGATAATGTCAGGCCCCACTCAAAATCAGCAGGAAGAGGAAGATCAATCTTGGCAGAGTGAAGGAAAAATGCTGGCTTTCTTCATGTTAGCTCATCTCATACATATCTATCTTCAGCTGCTGCCCAGTACTGTGGTGCTCTGCATTAACTACACAGTGGATCAATAACAATTACACCTTCTCAAAAACATGACACATAGCAGGATTGGGTTGACATTTCACTTAGGCCAACATTGATCTCAGTGCATCTGATTCCAGTCCTAAATTCAAGTCAGGCCTGGGTCTAGCTGGAATAAACACACAGTTAAAAACAAAAAAGGAAACCAGCTGCTTGTGCCTTGGCTCAGAAGTAAACAGCACATCCATCTGTGCATCCCCCATCTCCAATCCACTATTCTTCCTGTTGCTACTAGTGATTCTAAAGTTGATCAAAGACTATTTTTTATATGAATTACTCACCGTGACATCAATGTTGATAATATCTCCATCCTGAAGAGGTCGACTGAAACATAAACAGAAAAAAAAGAAATGGTGACAGACAGCTCCCAACAAAGGGAATATAAGAATAAACACCTAATGACATACATAAAAAATCACGGGGTAGATATTTTGTGATGGAGGAAGGCAAAGGCAAACAGACTAACCATTTTTAATGTTCAGCTCTCACTACTTAGAGAACAAGTGTAGCTGAATATAAAATAATGAGAAACAACTACTAGCAAAACATATCAACACATGAAAAATCCACCATTATATTTATTCTTTTTCTCTCACTAGGGTTCATATTTTACTTTTTGAGTAGCTGAATGTATTGCAAGTATAAAAAAAAACCCACAAAAATTCAAATATATTTATTCCTTAGCCTATACTTACTTTGCTGGATGAAAAAAAATCAGACAGCACTGTTCCCCCCCACATACTAAACTCAAAAGGCATTATGCTATTTTTTTAAGTGTCTGTACAAACAGGATAATATATTTTTTCTATTTCACATACATTGCTATAACAGCTATCAGTATTGTGTGCTAACATGTTCTGCATCTGCAGTATGTTTACGTATGACATTCAGTTAAGCTGAAGTATGTTCAATATTAAATAAAATTTATTAATTTCAGTTTAACATTTTAATTCCCGGTGGTAAAATGTATATTACTTGGGAAATACCTGTCAGGAATACCATGACATACCACGTTGTTTACAGAAGTACAAACAGATTTCGGAAAACCTCCATAGCCCAGAGGTGATGGATAGGCATTCTGTCTGATTATTTCATGATGAACAATGGAATCTATTTCTTCAGTTGTCATGCCAACCTAAAATATCAAACATAACATCCTGTTAAAAAAGCAAAGATAGTTTCTCATATTTAGTGAATATGACTGCAGCCAAGCTTCAATGAAATATTGGATGTTTCAAGTACACTCCTTTGATACAAAACACTACACTGCCTGATATACTTTATTGATATATGGACCTGTTTTTTTAAGAGAAAAAGGTTCTAAATAAAGCATGCAGTAGAAATGAGCACTCAAGGGTTCCTAGAAACCTAAAATACTGTCTACCTCCTTTCCATCCTTTTTTCCACATTTGCTTTCTCAAAGACACCAATTTCTCATGGCTTCTTGTTTCAGTAGCTGCTATAGAAATGTCTCATTTCAATGCTTTCAGTCCTTTAAAACACAACATTATTTTCCCTTTTTATTTGTAAAAGAAAGGATATTATGTCTTTTAACTGCCCAGTACATTTACCATAATGTAGTTGTGCATTTTATGAAGTTATTTTCCAGGTATTCTTTAATTTTATAAAATATTTGGCTTCATATTTTGAGGATATTAAAGTTGCCATGGCCTGGATGATCACAGTGAATCTACAAGCACTTATCCATCATTTTTAGAAATCTTCATTTTTATGTTTGACATTTTCTAGATTCTTCTTTTCCTCACAATTGTACATATTAAAAAAACCCCAACATTCATCCATTTTCTGAGTATCCACGCTTAAAATAACATTATTCTTGCTTTTCTTTTGGATCTGCTCTGTCTCTGAGTCAGTCTGGTTAGAGCTGAAATTTGAAATTTGGTAAGGAAACCTCTCTCATTGAAAAGTACTTTTGAGGGTTCCTCCACAAATTGATTTTGATTTGAATGAGTTCTGAGCCTTTGAAAAGCATACTTTGTACAGATATGAAGATCAATCTTGGCAGACTGAAGGAAAGTCACAGTGGCTGTGATTTTGGAGTAACATGTGGAATACAGGTTAGGCTGTGGTGCAGGAGACATACTTATTCATATACTGAAACACTGAGACCATGCACAGTGAATACAGCGGAGTGCACTTGTGTACTGTGCTGAGATAAAACATCTGTTTACTCAGCTTGAATTTTGTTCAGCACAAAAACGTCGTTGGGCAGATGAGGAGCAATGAACCCACTCAACCAGGATTTGGGGTTACTGCACATATCCCCTGCTTTGCAGTAGCCATTGCAGCCTCTGTGCTGGGTGGCAGCCGCAGCCCCGGTACGCTGTCAGTACTGGATACTGCAGCCATTGGTTCTGGATAAACACAGGTTTATTGCTCCTGCCTTTCCTCGCAGATCTATCATCTACAGCCCACAGACAAACTGAACTGCTGTGTACCCAACTGGATGCTGTCTGCTGCTGCTCTGCTCAAGGAATTTGATGTGGCTTTTGGATACTCAGCAGACAGATCTGTGGTCTCTGCGTGGCTTATACCCTGTGAAAAGTTCTGTTTTTAACACTATCTGTTTCAAAGATGTTTTTGCCAGCTGGGCAAGGTTGAGGTGGGATCTACTGCACACCTTGTTCATTATTTGGATGATGTGGCAATGTGACGGTATCTAACAAAATATTTCCATGTCATAGAATTCGCTGCTTTATTCCCAAATTTGTAACTCAAACCCAGGAAAGCTATCATATATAATACCATATTGTAATTTTAAGTTCCATAGGCAGTAAATAGTAATATCAGAAGCATGCACCACCCAAACTGTATCCCTCTGTTTCCATGGATTATAATGCACCTTTGTTGTATTGGAAGATCTTACTGCCACTAGTTAAAGCACAGGCAAGAGCCAGTTTGGAGGACTGTGTGCAAGGTGGGCTCATCAAGACAACAGGAACAGGTGGAGGGATGGGACTCTTCAGATAAATTAGGAATGTAAAGTTTACGTTATGAGAATAGCCTAAAAGAGCTTGGTTTGTTTAGTCTGGTGCACAGCTCTATTCCTGTGTGAAGGGAAAGACTCAAGGAAAGGCAGGAAGCTGTTTAAATTAAAGAGCAGTGTTGGCACAAGACCAGATGGGTATAAACTGACCATGCGATCATCAGACTGGAAACCAGAAGACGCTCACTGTCCATGAGGGAGGGGTTTGGAGCATTCTCTCAGTCAGGGGAGTCTTGAAAAAACTTGCATAAAACAAAGGTCACCACCAGCCTGTGACTGACCCGGGCAGTGGTCTTAGCACTGCAACTCCAAATGCCACCTCCCTCCCAGTACACAGCTCCTGGATTTGTAATTCTTATCTTATAGACCTTCTTGCTCCAAAACATTAATTACGTGTGTGTAGTACTTTGCTATTATGTATGATTTGGCACATACCATGAACTGTATCATAAGCTACACCACACTGCATACATGTGTATTTACACATGACAACTAAAGAGTATTTGAGAAATACCGCTGTCATTCCAAACCCATGTTGCACCTTGATCCTTCAGAAACATGTATATGCCCTTAGCTTTAAATGAGTAAGTTTTACTGTACTGGGAATTAATTGCACATTAAGAAGTTAAAAAAGTGCAAAGCTATATAAGATTAAAGCTTCAGGCAGTTTTATTATTGACCATCCCAGCTCCAGAATTAAACCTCTGGGAAAGAGTGATGATAGCTGGAAGAAAAATCCCCTTTTAAGCCAATGGGATTGACCTACAGTCCCCATCTATCTCTGCATCTCATAGCTACTCAACCCATTTCACCCTATCCAGTATGCTATTACATGAAATACCAAGGCAGAGCTAAGAAAGCACTTCTTCATCTGCAAAACCTGGCAGTAGGCTCCTCCCTGTACATTTTAACTTGGGAGGTGTCCCAAAAAACATACTGTAGAAACATTTCTGGAAACCATGAGGCTTTATTATCAATGCACTCTGGAAAATTGTGTGGAATTTGGCAGCTGTTTTTTTCCAATGGCATTTCTATGAGTTGTGCCAGATCCCACAGGATGGTAGGGGGCTGAAGGATGGACAGGAATGGAGAATGCAGACCAGCCCGTTGGGCTTGCACACACGCAGAGCTGGAAAGCATGACATATGAGGAAGATGGGCCATGAAATGAAAGGAAAAAATGCAGTGTGGGCGTTATGAGGAATTCACATCATTTGGCACACTTGAAACAGAGGAGGACTATCACGGCCAGGCTTCGCGAAGGAAGATTTGGGAAAGGCTCTATCCACATTTGTTGCAAGCATGCTGGTGGCTAATTAGGCCAATACGGGATCGACATGTCCGACTGCAAAAGGCACAGCAGAAAGACTCCTTAGGTGGTATATTCTGCAAGACACGATTCTTTGGAACAACATCTCAGGCTTGGCCATATCAATCAACAGAACTGGTCTGCTCTGGCCTCAAATCGGGAGGCCTGGAGACACACCATCTGTAACACTGCTGATGCCTTTGAGAACACACACAGGATCACTCTCGAGGAGAAAAGACAATGCAGAGGAAGACTATAGACACAGAGATATTACACCTGAGCCAGCAACTCACCCTAAGTACTACAGAGGTTCAAAATACAGAAATAATTAAACAGGCTTACAATGAAATGAATCAAAAGTTAATAAATTATTATTTTTTCAGGATCTAACTTAAACATGTTAAACTTAAAATGCACATTATGGGAAAGTTTAAAAAAAAAAGGTAGGTAGGAACCAAATAAGTGAAAGCATAAAAGACAACCATCCTGTTATGAGACTTCTGTAATTGTTACCTTTAAGCCCTTTCCAGCCAGAAGCAGGACATGACGGGCCAACTGACAAGCTTGACGAAGCCCTTGAATCTGATCTTCATTCTTAATTTCTATGTCGTCTCCCCAGTCTGGTACAATGCCTGTCGTCACATAGTCTGGCTTCTTTATGTGCTTGGAGAAAAAGGATTGAAAATGAAGATCAGAAAACTGAGCATGACAATGGGATCATTTTCTCAGATACTGCCTCCTGCTTCATGGCAGCTTGCCCTTTCTGTCGTAGTATCGACCTTCCTAAGCCATCAGGGCAAACCCTCAAGGCTGCCTCAGAATTTCTTCCACTGCCCTTTTGAACTTAACATTGCCTGTTACTACTGACTTACACAGTCTGTTAGCCTTCCAGTGCTGAAACCCCAGATACTGCAGCCAACTTCCAGCACAGTCTAAAGTTATGAAACTGTGACAAAGACTTAAAAACTCTTTATTTTCTTCTGCAAAGAAGGACATTTTCTACAAAAGGCACCTAAACACTGGAAGTGACGGGGCAAACATACAGAACGAGGTGTTCAAAATTTAAGCCTATCAAATCCTTAGTTTCTCATTCAGATAAAACTCCTATTAACTTGTATGAGGTTGCTTCTTGACTAAGAACCTCAGGATTTAACTTATTTTAACTCAGAGGGTTTTACTTATTAATCTAGTTCATATGCTAAAACTCGTCCATCTACAATATTACACAAGGGTATCCTGATTCGCTGTGTCAAGGAAAATGTATTAAACATCATTTTTTCCACACAAGAACATTTTTTTTCCACACAGAGATGGCAATGCACTTTCTCTCAGAGAGTCCTGGGCTGTTTCACTGACTGTAGAAGAATCCCTTTGCCCACAACAGCCGGGCTGATTTTCTGCCCCACTGGCCACGGGACAAGCTTTGCTCTTGACTTCACAAAATACAGACTCAAGCTGGCAGGCAGAAAAAAAAAGTAGGCACTTAGGCTGTACTCAATACAACCATACAACTACAGGGTATACGAGTACAGAAGAGTGGGGCAACTACTAAGTTCTACTGGGACTTCAAATAGGAAGACTATTGTTACTCCTACAGGTATTTAATTTCTAATCTGATAAAAAGTGAAACTATCTTTAGTGGACTTATGTCAACAGAATTTCAGATTTCCATTTCTTTCAAATTAATGGCATATCAACCCTAACAACATCCTATTGCAGTAGTTTGGGCTTCAATTTAGAAAAAAAAACAAAAACAACCCACCATTTGCTGGATTAGCAACTCCATAGACAGCACCACCCTCGCTTTGCTCTTGGAGGGCATTTACCCAGTAACTGCTGAGACATGACCCTACTGACCTCTATGGTCTATTAAGGGAGAAGCCCAAAGCAGTGTACATTCAAATGTCTACGTGGACAGTTTCATACCAATATCTTAAAAAAGACCATGCTATTTTAGAGTGATTTCTGATACCCTGTATAAAAAAATAACTTTGCCCTCAAGTTTTCAGAGTTCATAGACATGGACTGACTTTTAGACAGTCTGAGAACTCTGATCCGGGAAGCCAATTTTTCATTAGGACAATATATTTCTCCTTCTTTATCCTGAAAGAAGCATCTAAATATAGAAAATAAAGTTTGTAAACTCTACGACTATTAAACTTTTGAAAATATATAGAGCATGTAACCCTATATTCTTGCTGCATACAGAGCTTCCACAGCCTCTACATCCAGCATTCTTATCTGCTTTCCTATCTAAAAACTTTTTAATATTTCTGGCCCATGGAAATACTTTATATTTCACCTAACAAGTCTATAATAAAATGAGAAGCAAAATTTAAAAAAGTACTAATGCACATCCTTAAAAGCACTGTTTAGAAAGAGCAATTTGGTTTCTTTCGGATAAAGGAAAGATACTAAACAGTTAATCTGTATGCTGTAACTAAATAAGGAAAAAAAAGAAAAGAAAAAAGGAAACCAGAAGTGGAACACATGTTAAATTTGCATTTGCATGAAAAAGTCCCTTTTGGCTCTAAAGTAAATAAAAATAAAAGTATGTTGCAAGGAAAAAAAACACTCAGGCAAAAAGAACTTGAGTTTAGAACGTGCAGTGGGGTAGCACGGCAGCTGCCAGCAGGTATTGTATATTCCCTTCTTAAATCTGACATAACCAAATAACAAAACCTTCAGCAAAATATAAACATTTTTATAATTATCTTGCTAAAGATTTATACAGAAAAGGACTCAGATGATCATGAATGATTCCTACTGACTTCTGGTAGGACTGTCTATAATTGTCCAAAACAAGAATTTGGACCCAGAAGTACTGACAGATATTACTCCATGTTTATACTACTATAACTGAGCAAGCCCCAGGTTTGAAATCCCTAATAACTAGATACCCCAACATGGTAGACAGCTGAAAACTCTATACTGACTGACTAACAGATTAGATAACAGAAATTGCAGTACCTTAGGAACTTGGTGAGCTGGAGAAACCACAGCTGGCCAAACTATACTATAAGCAGTGTTCCTCTGTCCCTGAAAAAAGAAGCATCTTTGCTGTTGATTGCTTGACTGCCTGTTCGGGTAGTTACGACTGAACGAAGAAAAGATTATGTGGCAGCCAGTCACAGAACCTGTTAAAAGAGAAGTTAAAAATCGTTAATGTTTTTTTCTACCTCCACATTACAAAATGGAAAGTACGCAAAAAGAAGAGCATCACGTAAAACAAAGCACAGAACTCACATAGTTGCCAAGGATAGTTCAAATCTTGTACTGTCATAGAAAGAGCAATAACAAGAAGAAGAAATGAGGACAAAAAGACCATCCCAAACAATACTTCGAAGGTTTATAAAATATCCGATTGTTTGGGTTTGATGCATGAAAAAACAGTGTGGGTAAATTCCCCACAGTTTACAGACGGGAGTGATCCTCCAACTGGCCCCTGCTTGGAGAATTTTCACGGCCAGAAGCTGCACTGGCAAAAGTGCAGCTTGGCAAAAAAGTGAATAAGGGACAAGAGCAAGAAAAGAGAAGGAAAAAAAAAAGATTTAATGTTATTTCAGATAATATTTTGGGCTGTATTTCTGCAGAATTGGTCACAGATTTGAACATAACAAAAGTAATGTTGCTCTTTGTCTTGCTGCTCAAGACACAAGGAATGGGGTTCATTTTGTCTTGCCTAGCCGGGCAACAGAACGAACTTCAGGAAATATTTTTAATCTTGGTCAAAGACAATTGAAGGGATTAAAAATTGAAATTTATCTGGAATATTTGAATTAGATTTCCATTTAATTCACATGAGAATTTGGGATGACAGTTCATCAGTTTAATTGCTCCAGCTTAATTGTTGGGCAATGCCATATTTTGCCCCCTCAGAAAAGAAGAAGAAAAAAAAAGAAAAAGGGAAAAATGGGCATTGAGGTCCAAAGGTTCTCAGAGACATCAAACCAAAACAATGTACCTCTAAAAATTATGCTAGCATCAAAACCGGGAAATTCAAAAGGATTATTGGCACTGCCCAATTACACTGCAATTACACATAGAGTATATTTCCATTACTCAAATGTTCTACAATCAAAACAGAGGTTTTTTTCTGAAACATTGTTTAACATAATAGTTGATCTGCTTCTGAAAAATGTCATTATGTACACAAACACAAGAGCAATCCTGTGGCAAGTAATCCAGATGAATAATTATTCTTCAGTAAAAAGTTTTTGTTTAAACAGAAGTAACTCAACATTTTTATATCACAGAAATTAAGAAATTAATCTACTGCATTTTTGAAACTATCTTAAAATGATTTTTTTTAAGAAGAGTTTCTTGCATATATTATATGTTTTTATTTTATTGTACCTTCCTTCCTTTGGATGCATTTATCATGTTCAGATGCAGAAATTATCCTTCCACATGCACGCTCATTCATAGACAGCCCTTTTACAGTATTCCAGGACACACAGGAAATTCAAGTTACACACTGTTTTGGAGCCCCAAAACATAGACTGAATGAAGTAGTTGCATCTGGTTGGAAGTGTTCCTGATCATCTCTCTGCACACTGATTAGTGTTACATTTAGTTACCAGTTTCTGAAAGGCTGTAGAAACTTTTACTCAAGGCAAGCAAATTTTTACTGTTTTTTTTTTAATTGTTGATAAGTAACAAAGTGGAGCTGAAGGGTGAGGCTCAGATCAAGCTCTCAGTATAACCCAAGAACCCCAGTGGAAGTTGCCTGCTTCAAAAGGGAAGAAAGTGCCTCCCAAGGAAGTGGAGCTGCCCAGTTAACAGAGAGCTGGATGCGTTTGGTGGTGCATTAATTAGAATTTAATCAGCAGCCTCATAATCTACTGCTGTCCTAGGGTCTCCTCACAAGGAAAAAAATCATTGTCCAATTAACAAAAAAACCCCAAACAAGAAAAAAAGAAACAGTCACCTAACCTGCCCCTGTAAGCGTGTCCAAAGAACCCAAAGCATCCTACAAACTCCCTGGCTAGTTTGCACTCATTTCTGGAAGCTGGAAGCACAGAATCTGCTGAAGCAGCAATTTTTGGGCCATCAGAACTAGAATTCACTCTGCCAGCATAAGCTTAAGGTACCTCTTCTACAGAGTGCAGTGGAAGTACCTTGCTCTTACCACAGCTAAAGGTATTATAAATATATAGAAATCCCACAGTCACTGATGTGGTCAACTAAAGTCCATGTGGACATCAATATGTGAACATCTATTTCAAATGCTCTCCTTGACGTCCGGCACACTCCCTGGGCATGTTGTCTACTGTGTCAAAATTTAATGGGGGAGAAAAGGTGCAAGTGTGCTTGTCAATTATTCACAATACGCACTCCCAAATACACACTCTTAAATACATGAAGCCATATTCACGGGTGCATGCCCGTTGACTAGCCCACATTCAGAAGGGATATCTTTTAATTTGGAATGAAATTTTTACCTCTGTTCTCCCAAAGATACACTGTAAGTGTTGTCACAAAATAACAGGATAATAAGCTACTGTAACCTGTTGTTATTCTACTAACTACTCATTATAAACCAGATGCATACAAAAATATCTACTGTTTGAACAGATGAAATACAACATGCAAATAAATATCACCATAGTATAACACAATTCCTAAATTATATCACAAGAATTATAAAAACAGTACAACTAAACCTTTCTTAGAAATATAAAAAATTATAAGAGAAAACATTCTCCTACAAAGTAAAAATAAAATTAAATAAAACGGCATTAAAATATAATGAAGTTACTGGTTTATAATGAAAATCTGGACTCCATCCATACACTTCCTTCCTTAAGAAGGCCTTCTGATGCCTCCACAGCTCCTTTTCTTTTTTAAGCTCCCATATTCACAGCTAATTCGATATAGCAACATCATCAATCACCCAAGACAGGAACAACTGTCTGTATTCTCCAAGTCTGGCTCAGAGATTCCCTCCACCCCATCCCTTACAACCATCAAAGCTTTTCTCAGTGCCTTTATTTACTTCTGCAACACTGGTGCTCAAGCACATTCTTTTTGTTAAGCTTTCCGTGTGTATTAATTACTGTAAGACAGTTCATAAACATGGGTTTAATGCATCTTCCAGCAGAAACTGCAGGCACCGGAGAGAGCCGGCGTGTGCAGCCGGGCAGCCTGGGAACAGACCAGCACAGCCAGGACGCAAAGTTGACCCTTTACGTGTTTATTCTCTGCCCCAACAGCAAGGCTACGTCACCTGCCACGAGTATCAGAATATTTACTATCAGCTGCAGGGAGGAGAATTATCACCAGCACTGCTGAATCCCATCAGCAGATACAATGCAGCAAGCACAGAAATTACTGACAACTGCTCCGCTGACTCGGCAGTGAACTCACTGTGCAATCTCAGCGCACGCACGTCCTGCCGGAGCCGCCGGATTCCTCAGCACACCTTCCAGACCTCTCTTTGTATTAACGATATAAATGCGCACTGTGAGCTCCTGCGAATTACAGAGGAATTTATCTTGTGTGGAAATTACATTTATTTTTTTTTCCCGTTTAAATGAGTCAGTCAGAGTGGCTGAATACGGCATTCAAAATTATGATGGGTAGGAGTATTTTTAAGTGACTGATTTCGCAGCACAATGTGCCCTATATTTATTAGCCTTTTACTCTAGGGCTATTTTAATTGTTATCTGTTCATGCATGCTACACTATATAATGAAATGCTCCCATTTCACTCATAGAGTGGAGAGTTTTTTATGTGTATCTCTATTAATGACCCTTAATTAAGTTGATTTTAGTAATTTAAATATGATTTTCCTCTGGTCAAGAAGTATTTTTAATGGGAGATATTGGAAATGAACTTTCATATAAGCCCTTTTCTAATGCTTCTTATTTAACAGTTACAGCAATTTATCAAGCTATGTTTTCAATGAATGAGGTATGGTGTAGCCATGCAAAAAACCTGTTAATTTACAAGATTCATCAAATGTGATTGTTAGCAACCTTTTTTTTGGTATTTACTTATAAAAGACTTCAATTTTCCAAGCAATTAGCAAAAGTGTTACCAATGGATAAACTTGGGGACAGTTCTAAGCTACAATAAATACAAGGATACATCTTAAGAGACAAAATATAAATTAATGTATTTTAAAATAATTTAGTCATAGTATCAACAGAAGCACAGTACCAAAATTATTTAGGATTACAAGAATTAACATCCAAACCATTTAGGAAATAAAATCAACTTGCTCTTGATAAAGTTAATAACATCAAAAGCATTGTTCTGACAACTCTTTTCAAAATATGTGATTTAATCTTTTTTTAAAACTGCAAAAAAGAATGACTGTGGAGACAGCATATACCCATTTGGGGGTAAAACACTAGAGGTCTTTAATTTGGCTTGTCAAGTAATTTTAATATTCTATCATAATTTATCTTCTTGTGCAAATATTCATTTTGCTGAAACCTCAGAGGAATAAAAGTTTAAAGTGAGGTATAAAAATTATTATGGGTAACAATATGTGGAATCCAGCCAAGACAACTAGGTAAGAATATATGGCTTTTTACTGCTAATTACCAAATGTTCCCATTTTTCAATCTGAAATAATGGCTGTGGTTTGAAAGACCTTTACTTGTAATCGTAATTCTAACTGTCTAATAAAACACTGACTTTGTAATCCCCCGTTGCAAAGGTATGCCCAAGCTTCAAAAATAGGATGGGAAAGATTAAAGGTTCTTTCCAGCTCTGTGTAACCTGTGTAGCAGAAGAGCAGCTCACATTTCACAAGCAATAACCTGTGCATTTGCTAAAAAAAAAAAAAAAAAAGGGAAAAAACCCAAGAACAACACAGGGAAATGCCTGAGGCAGAAGTTGAAACTGATTGGGCAAAGTAGAAGGACAAGAGCCCTTGAAATTAAACAAAAGCAAATTCATTCTGTTGACAGATGTTGATTACATCAAAGCCACAAAAGAACTTTTTTTTTGCTTCTCTTTTTTTTCCTTTTTTGCAACTAATACCTCCACATTTTCTGTGCACTAAGGATATAACGTATCTTAATCAACATAATCCAACACATAATAATTTTCAAATTTGGTAAAAGTATATTGTAACAAGGTCTTAACAACAGGCTTCTCCAAACAAGAGTGTATTCACATGGTCATGTCTGCATACCCGTGCTGGTCACGCCATCATCAGCCCCTTACTTCCAGGGGTTAACTGCTCTGGCAGCCAAATAAAATACAGAGAGCGCTGTGTAATTATGGAGACAGTCAAAGGGCAGACTCTATTTTGAAATCTATTTGCACAGACAAGGTCTTCCAATTTCGCTTACAGGAAACAAGCTGGTAAAGGGGGTCTCCTCCTCTCCAGATGCTTTCCACACGTTTTTCCCACATCAGGAAATCGTGGACATGGACACCATGCAGCACTGTTTCCTGGATTGCAGAACTATGCCATTACAAGAAGAAGAGCAAGTCCATGCTCGTGAGAAATATTTCCTCCTAATTGGACGCATTAGGGGAAAGCAAAACCCATAAGGACTACTGAAAATGTGACTAGCAGCAATTTGTAAACAGGACACAGCCACAGCTGTCATGATGGTACTGGAGAAGAGAAAACAGAAATGAAAGGGTAAAAACACTCTGTTTTTAATAGCATGATTGGGGAAATGAAATATTCATCAGGATAGATGTGACTTCAGTTACAACAGCAACACATTGGTGAAAACATCAACAACAGCATGCTTATGACTCTACTCTGATAAACTGAAACATAGGCCACTATCTTGCAAACATTATATTCTAATTGGGATTGGTTTATTTAATTATTTAAATTATCTGGAAATTAATGACGATTTGTTTATTTAACAAAGGCACTAACAGAGTTGCTGTTCTTGTTACCCTCCTAAGAGGCAATAAAGCAAAGGAACAGTCAAATGCCGACGGACTCCAAGGGAGCAGAATCAGCCCCTCTGCCGACATGACTGGGATTCCTCCGTGTCACTGAAAGAAGTCGATTTTGGCCCTCAGATATGCTCCCTGCTAATTACAATTCTGCCCTTCATGCAGAGTGGAACTGGGCAATTTGTTTTGCTGTATGCCAATACAAATCAGGTTTTAAATTTGGAGTAAATTTATAAACTATATGGAAACAGATTCTTTACTTATTATGATTTAGTCTAGACTAACAGACTAAAATGATGAATCCGTGCCTGGATTAGTTCTATCTGGAATAGTTCCGTGCTTCTAATTCATTATTCAGTCAAACTTAGGGCCAACAAAATAGCTGTTCTACAAGTTGGTAAACTGGAAAACCACTGAGAATCAGAACCTCTTCTATTTACAGGAAGGATGGCAGCCTAAGGGTACTTCATCCCAATAATAACAACATTCAAGTACCAGTGCCCAGGTCATGACAAGCCATGACCCTCCTCATAGCTCCTTTAGGAAGCTGGCTCGGTGCCACCTTTTATCAGCAACAACCAACAGTGCAACTTTAACAGAAAAGGAAAAATTAATATTATATCATTAAAACATCCTTTGACCAATTGAGCAGTTCTGTACCTATCTATCTATCTATATATATGGATGGATGGATATAAACATACACACACACACAGAGTCACACCAAGGCAGTATTAGAAATAACTGAGTAAAATTCTGGTATCATTAAACATTACTTCCCCATTGTATTATAGGATTTAAAGAATGAAGAGTACAATCTAACTATATCTGAACAATATTCATTAATATACCAAAGAAAATGAGTTGTCTGTTACAGAAAACAGGATCAGGCTGTACAAGCTTAACTTTGAGAACAGGGCATTGCAGTTTTCCAATAGAGCCTGACATGCTAGTGCTATTTCTACTATATTTTCTCTCTCTGATAAAATAACACTAGTAGAAAATAAAAAGACAGTGTTGACTAAAGCAGTATTACAGTAAAATGGAACAAGTCCAGTACAAAAGCTGGACAAAGCAATATTAAGAGTTTCAATCACAGTTAATATCAAGGGAATTTAGGCTCCAGATCACAGCATCTGGCAAGTATCAACTTCTGTGACTAGCAGGAGAAACATTCCTCTTATGTTACTGCATTCCTATATTGAGTAAATTAATTTATCATAAAGTGAATAAATTAGAATGAGAAACATAACTGTTCAGGCTTGCATATTTAAATACATTTTTCAATTACTTTCTATTTATTCCTAGGTTTTTTAAAAGATCAGAGAAATTACTTTTGCTTGAAAGACTGCTTATTGTATTAATGATTTCGATTTTTTGGGGAAGTAACAATTATTGTAACAAGTTATGCAGTTTAAAAAAATATCAGTTTCAGATTAAAATAATAAGCTATTCAAATAGTCCTCACACACAGCACAATACCAAGTCTTGTTGTTTATATGCACCCACCCACAGCTTTAACATTCATTGAATCCTACTGGGATAAAATCTTTTCAGGTGCTCTGCGAAACAACTGTTTTTCAACTGGCATGTTTATGTCCTACATACATGCCTGAATCAATATTAAATGTTAAAAATAAATCCTATTTTAACCTCTTAAATTTCCACCTGAAATGGAAAAATATGTCTGGATCACCACAAAAAACCACTTCCCACAGAAACCCTTTCAGTGGGTGAACAACACTGCTGAAATAAGAGTGATCTTTGCACAGAAAATTTAGGAACGCTCCTGAACATTGTATCAGGATTTTCTACGTAGCTTGAGACACGGTAAGAGGATGGGTAGTCAGTCTTTTTCCTTCACAAAGTATAAGAATCCTTGCAGTAAGTATTTTCAATACACCTGCAGCCAAATCTTTAAAGACACAATGTGACTTCTGAATCATAATCCAGTCTTATGATATACCAAAATTAAAAAAAGAAAGTGCACATGGCTAGCAAGTTTGGGATGAATGGGTTAACTGATTCAGATTATATTACTACTCATTTGGTAAAAATGACAGCTAGCAGTGTTTTTTGATTTGTGTTAAAAGTTGTTAATGACTTGTATTGTCCCATTTTCACATGAAAAAACAAGTTACATTAGGACAGTTAAGCCTTTACTGAGAAAACATGTATGTGTCCTTCGCTAGACTGACAAGTGTTAAGGTTAGGGAATTACATCCTATAATTCACATATATGAGCAGAGAGGTGTAAGAGTTTACAGCTGTTTCTACTAAACTACTGTGGTGGTGGTGGAAATAAGTGCTTTTTTTTTATTTTTTTAAGAAGATGCTCTGCACCAGGAAGACGTTCCAATCAAGTCCTTGCCGCAGATAACTTGTAGCATCCTGATTAAAACATTTATTTTTAAACCTGTCAGTCATTAGTATGTGCTATTAATGCATAACTTGGAAGCTTATTCATAAATATGTGACATTTGGGTCACTGAATGAATTATAATGATAGAATTATGGTTCAAACTTCGAAGAGTAGGGTATAATGTTTGGAAGCTGTTTTAAATATCTTTAAAATACCTTTCACTTATCTTCATGCTTAACATTTACAAAGACCTCTTTCTTAGCATAAAAGTCCCTGTTTATCAAACAGTGATACAGGAAGAAGTTGTTTACATTTTCAGAAGTACCAACATACATCACTTATGACAAAAAAAACCAAGCACTCCATAAGAAATGCTCAATCACTGTCAATCATACACACTAAAATATACATAAACCAAAGCATGTGGTGTGAACTGTATTAGATTCAAACTGAACACAGAATTACAACTATAACAAACAAAAAACCAAATAATTACTAGTGACTCACAGGCTGATTTACCAAACTACTGGAAAGGTAGGTAACCATAGAAACCTGTCAGCCTAAATTCAGTACTTTAAAATTTGTATTTAGTTGAAAATGCTGACAATTATGTTTCTATTTGACAAAATCCATACTTTTAAAGGCTTCACTATTTGCTTTGGTACTTAAATAAATGCTTAAAATTATTTCATCTTTTGGTTACTAATAATTTGCCTTCTATAGCTGATTTTACCCAAGTAAAGATTGCAGTTTACTCTCTGTAATATAAAATGTTAATATATTTTAATATTGCAAATTATTTTCTAACATCTCTTTAATGACTGAAATTAAATAACAGTATAAAACAAACACTTCTGCACTTACTATTAAATATTTTGCATATAGACTTTTCTACTGCTGCACACTAGCAAAAAAAAATTACTCAAATTAACAGTTAAAGCTGAAATGCTAATAGCCTTTCAACTTATAGTTCTTTTTCACTGACAATTACAATTTGCATAGCTTAAAATTTAATACTATGATTAGTACTAATGTCCTATATTTTACTTCATAATCTAAATGAGTAAAATATTATTTTTGTAGTTTACTGGCTCTTATACTTAGGCCATAATGTTCAGTGTGTATTTCATTATGTAGATGAGCAATGGATGTTGTCTAACATGATCTAAATGGGTCAATGGTATTTTCCTATTCACATTAATCATCCAGACAGCCACACACAAGAAAAAAAAAAAGCCTTGAAAACTAACCTAGGAGATCTCTTTTTATCACTGACTCTTCCCACTACTCCCACAACAGCAAACACACGCAACAGGAGACGGGAGCCTCGGAAACTGGGGAGCCAAGGTGTTGCTCTCCTGCCAGGCAGCGGGCAGCGCTCCCCGGGCTGCCATGGCCCCGAGCCAAGAATGATTCCCGTCCCGCGAAGTTCAATGGGAGCTGTGTGTTGACAAACTGAGCAAATTTGAATCAGCAAAATTCATTCTTGGCACGGGGACACACAACTGTGCTGAATGCAAAGGCGTGCTGCCCGCTGACGCTGCTCTGGCAGCCTGGTTGTGCCTGTGTAAAAACACTTGTCGGAAAACTCCCGCTAAAGTCAAAGGACACAGGATGAGGCCATTTATTGCCAATTGTTTATAAAACACATCAAAATTAAGGGTTCTATTCTCAAGCCACGTAACTACCATCTATGGCCCATTTCATATATGGCATATTGCAAATAAAATGGCAGTTTATAAATAACACACCGCTTCTGTAGAAAGGGAAGCTGTTCTAATAAATGCTAAAGGGAAAGAACATAAGCGTAAAACAGGCAGAAAGTAACAGGATGGTTGTGTACCAAACATTCAGACTCATTTATTCAAAAAATATATTATTAAGATTAAAAAAAAAAAGGAAGCCATCAAAATTGCCTCAAACACCAAAGTACTGCCATGGCACAAAATTTCTGTAAAGGCAGAGATGACACATTTGATTATATTATGGGGTAACAGGGTTGACAGAGCTTGCCTGGGAAACCCCACATTGTTTATGGTATGGGGCAGATCCTGTTGGACATCACAGGGGAGGTCTGAGCTTCTTGGAGATGGGATGCACGGGCTGTGAGACAACAGGCAGTGTGGTGGTGGGACTCCTTGCCTCCTCCCCGATCACTGCTGGACATCCAGTGATGGATGGTTAAACTTTACCAGTGACTGCCCTCTGCATCCATCCTTATATCACAATAGTATCAACACAGCCATACATATTTCAGTCTGTTTTCTAGTAACAAACTTAAACTCTTGAAACTGGTCTTGGTTACCACTGAAAGTAGCTCTTATTTGTTAAGCAGGTATCAGTAATAGCAGCACACATAACATCTCTTTTCCAGAAACTATACTGGCCACTCACTTGGCACCACTTATTTGCCAATGCAATCCCAAATTACTCACTTTGAGATATGAAAACCAATAATATGGCTTGGGCACTGGCCACTGACTTTCTCTGACAGCCTTCACAACGTTTTCTCTTCCAATCCACACATGTAAATGAAGGGGGATAGGAACTGTGCTTCAGCTTTTAAAGTAAACTAACCAACATATGGCAAAGTAGGAGCTTTCCAACTTTTTGGACCTCATAAGACTTAATGTGCAACACTCATGCCCTGGACAAGTGTTTCACCAGTACCTAATGAACAACTGGGTATAGCAGGCACCTTAACTGGATGCAGTAACTCATCAGTGCAGAGCTAGGGCATCCGTGGGCACTGACCTGGTAGCTAATTTACTAAACAACTACCACCACTATGATGAATAAAGTTCAGTCTTTGCCATGACCTTTCCTAGCTGTCAGGAACATGGAGGAGAGGTCAGCATATTTCATTGTGTGACAACCCATGTGCAGGTCAATATTTGGCACATCATTTGCCCTGCCTTGTCCCACAGGATGTACATCAGGAGGAGTTAAGACAACTGACATTCAACATCTGCAAACTTCTAAAGCACATCTTTGGGACTGGCTCCAGCCCTGCCCATCTGGCCCTTTGCTTTTCAATGGAAAACATCACATCTAGATCCCAAGAGTTAGCTGGGAGTCCTGAGAGGTAAGGAAGGACCTCTGGTTCTCTACACTGCCCCACATGTCATGGTCAACACCCCAGCTGTTACTAAGGGAGATTTACTTGTGATTATTTTTCTAATTAAAAAATCAGGTCAGTGAAGTTGTTCATTAAACCCCTACCCAGGTATGATTCACGATGCACTATAAATTATTCTGAGAATTATAAAATAGAGCTGGACAGAGAGTCTAAATGCCTCAAGTCTGGAGGGAGTGCTGGTGCTTCCACAATGTTCTGCAGAAGCCCAGTCACACAACCAGGCAACTTCTGTGTTTGACTTCGTATCTTTGGTCTGACTTAAAAAACTTTGGTTCAACGCCTGATTAAATTCTGACCAGCTTTGGGGTTAAAATATATGAAAGATGCGATCACAGAAGTTACACGTCTTTACAAAATCATAGCTGAGTCATGTACAGGAGGAGGTCTCAAATCCTTTTGACTCTAAAGTCATCTCCAAATCAGCGGATTCAGTCAATTACATAATAAGAATCCTGCTGTATAATTTTATCACAGAAAATGTGAAGTCTATTTCAATCCACTTGCACGGTCTACTGAGAAGTGATGTGACTGTGAATTTGAATTTTACAGCCCTGGCCACAACTTCATAAACGTCAAGGCTCCTGATTTGCATTCAGTAAGCAAATAGCTACAGCAAAATTGATTCTGACGTGGCTGCTCCCTTGGCAAAGGCACAGCCATCAGAAGTGACTTGCCTGTGCCTTTGCCATGCAGTGGTTGGTAGGGAATTACCACTTGTCACACCACAGTGGACAGAAGAGAACCAGTACCTTTACCCCAGCAGTTTATTTTCATATGGCTGAACTTCAGCTGCCAACATCCCACCAACCCACTTGCAACCTCCATCTGGTTCCCATAGCTGGGGGTACTGTTGCAGCAAAACTTGCCAAAGTTTATCCAGCAACTATTTCAGTCCATACCTGATTTTGTGAAGCAGCTTTTACAAAAGACAAAATAGACCCCAAATGAACAAAACCAAGACTGTCTTTATCAAGCAGGTTTTAGAAACAGCCACTTCTGCAAGCTTTGAGTTGCTCTGAAATTAAATTTTGGCAAGAAAACATGTATTAGTTAAGGAGAGTATTCTAGAACCCAAAACTCTTAGACAATATGATGATACTACTCAGAAAGCTGCTGGGACAGAGCTATAACAGCAAAACAATCCTTCCTAGTACAACTTGATCTTTTTGAGGAACTGATTTAAGTTTTCCTAGAATGAAATCTTCGCACGAGCTGAGCCTCTGCTGATTTAGTAGTGTGTCAGAGCATAAATAAATCTTTAGAAACCCAGACAAGTCCCACTACTTTATTTATTTCTTTAAAGAATACCCATTCCTGCCATGACTCACAGGAAGTATGTTAATAATCAGTGCAGAACAACCAGAAATAGGTTGGAAAGGTGAGACTTGCCTAGTCACCTCACAGGTGATAGTTCAGAAAGCACATGGCAATGATATTAACCCTTGTCACCACTTACTGATTCATCCACGATGCACAAATGTGACTTGATGCTCAGATCTGCACAAAACCCTATGGGTAACACTTCCTCTCAGTGTCAAACCAGGATGTCTTTGCAAGATGACTATCCACTTTGGCCAGTGCTGAAGGACCTCAACTCAACAACTCCAGATGAGTTTCCAAGCACACTCAAGAGCTGAGAACTCAAGAAGCACATAAGCAGATCTGCACTATTTATTACATAAAGCATCTCCATTTTACATGGAAGGAAGCTGGGAGCTCATTGTTGCTTTTGTCCAACTCCATCTTCATCTGTCTCTATCAGAAAATCTGAGACTAAACAGCTGGAATTTATGTTAGAAACAAACAATTTCTTTGCCTTTTTCTTTCAATGTTACGCCACATCTGTTGACTTTCATAATTTAAAAAAAATAGATAGGGCAGGACCTAATTTAAGTTTATGTACAAGAAAACATGAAACAGATAATCTGAGAAGTGTATGCATTTCTTCAGAGAGCATCTGATATGCTGTAAGTATTAATGTATAAATTCAGATTGTGTTTATTACTGCAATGGTGCAAAAGGAGCTTGATCTAAAACTGAAACATAGCTTTAAACAGATTTTAACAATGAATACCTGGAAGTAAACACCTTCAAAATGTGAAAGCTGGAGACTTCATACAGCTGGTTAGAGTGGGTGGTTATTTATAATCTAAATTCAAAAGAGAATAGTGCAACTTTCAAAAACACTCATGATAGTTTTCTCAGGCTGCATGCCACAGAGCATGTTTGCCAAAAGACCTCCAAGGAGCTCTGAGGAGCCCTTTATTCTCCTTTCTAAGGCTTCCATGCAGCAGGGCAGTATGCTGAACACTTGGTTTCCAACATTTTTCTTTTTCTTCAGGAATTAAGAAGCATAGGAAAAGACAGCTACTGATTTGGAAAGGACAAGATCTCTAAAAGGAAAACAAACAAATTTTCCATACTTTGTTTCTATGTCATAAAACATTTTCAGCATTCTCCACTCAAATAATGTTTTCAATATGAAGTATCTTGAGGGAATTAAAAAAAAATAATTCAAACTTCCTTTGTCCACCAAGGAAAAGCCAGTTCTCATATGGATAAAGCCCTTTGCCAATGAACAGTTCATTTCTCCTAAATCCCTAAAAAAAACATAGCAATATAATGTAATCGCTATGACAAAATAGAGAATTCTGACACTTTTTATAAGACTAAACACAGCCACATACAATATTTTCCTGTCCGAATTGCATCCAATAAACTACAAGACCTTACCCTGTGGTATACAAATTTTCATGCATATTCTCTCACATTTTACTCCTACAATTAAAACATCCACTATTCTGGTTACATGACACACCTCATAACGTGAAGGAGACTGTGCTTCAGTAATTATATATAAGTGTGAATCTATTAAAGATGGGGTATTTGTTTTCTGCCACATTTCTAACCCAATGCAGCAAACCAAGATTGAGGCTAAAGTGAATATTTAATTATCCAAGCTGGACAGACTACATGGTGCTGATACATAACAAACAGTATGCAGTTGTTTTCAATTTGATTTGACAAAACCTGGGAATTTGATAGCAAGACTTTCATTTAGAAAGCAAGTTCATTATCAGTTTGTTTTGGCTTCCTACATGGTAGCCCACATTGCCACTGGAGGATGCTTAGAAAAACCTGTGCTCAAAAGCCTTGAGGAACAGCGAACCAAGAGGCCTCAGACAAGCAGGCCTCTCAAGCACAGAGCAGCTTTGCCCCTTTTGTGGGTGTTTTTGCCTGTCTGACAGGCATTTCACTCTGACATTTATTGGAGAAGCATCCTGAAGAAGAGCACCACACCGTGCAGCACTGGCTGGCAGCGAGCACCTGGGGCAGGGGATTCCTCAGGGCAGGAGTGCAGGGGAAGCCCCAAAGTGAGGGATGGGTAGATGAAGGGCTAAGGAAATCTGTGCAATGTGGAAAGGGCCACTGAGCAGAAGTGGTACAAAGAACATGAGCTTTGATGGCAAGTGCAGAGACAGATGTAAAGGCTGGGGAGAGAAAACTTACAGCAGTTTAAAAGTGTAAGGTTCAGAAGAAGAATTTGGCAAAACAGAAAAAGGCGGAAAACCTCGGAATTTATCAATCAAAACTTAAGTCATATAAAGGGGGTAAGAAACGAGCAACTGAGAAAAAGATCCTTATTATAAAATATGATTTTAATGTTTTGAAACAGTTCCTTTTAAAAAATCTTTAGGAGTTTGTTTTTACTCTAGTAACACCAAAGGCCAGTGGTGTGACCTGAACTGCTTAACACAAAATATGAGTGACTTTTCTTAAATGGAGACTAGAACTTGACTTCATACAGTGCCTTTCATACTTAGTGTATTATAAATTGCTTTAAATACTGGCAGGCAAACAGCCATTATACACTCAAGAGCTCATACATAATAATACTTAGCATTTTTATAGTGCTTTTCATCTTCAAAGTGCTTTACAAACAACTCATTAATTTCAACCAATGCACCTGCAAGGTAGGTGAATATCTGCATTATAGGTGGAGAAAGACACAGAAAGTTCAATGACTTATCCAAAGCCATGCACACAGCCCCAAATATCCCTAGCTCCTGCCTCCTAAGCCCATGAAGGACCTGAGCCCCACCCTGTGCTAAGATTGTAGGTTCTCTTCAGCCACACAGCTGTAGGAGGACCTGTTTTACTGCAAGGACAGTGGCAAGCTAGCTGGAGAGCCTCCCTTTTCCAAAGCTGGTAAATTCCCAAGGACTGCTAGCTCCCTCCAGAACCACCAACCCCAGGAAACGGGAAATCCATGAGACACCAAAGTGAGCCCCACAACATAGGTTCTCAAACTGATTCCCCACCAAGCAGTGAGATGAGAAAGCTGCTGCGCTGGCAGAAGCCTTTGCCTCTCTCCCTATTTATTTCTAACTGCTGCACAGACTCCAATGCAGGAGATTCCTACAGTTCAGGCAACACAATCCTGAAAGCCTCCGATTACCACCATGATTCAAGAAAACAGCTTCACTCCTCCAGTGTTCTTGAACTATCAAAAACTTGTAATGAATTTTTGTCTATCAAGAACAGTAACTCTCTCCCTTGCTGGTGGATGGAAAAAAAAAATTTAATGTGATTACACTGCATGATTCCAATTTTTGAGGTTTAAAAATATCTGATATGATTTTTTTAAATGACTTTAAAAAAAAACCCCCTCAGAAATACCAGGAATGTCAAACCTAGAGCAGACAAGAAACCCAGAAGGTGTGAACAATACCTGTACTGTGCTACAGTAGGACCTTATATTACCTTACACAGGGAAAAAGAAAAATGAATTTTTAGTAACACCATCTTTATTTCAGATGTTTATTAGTCACTAGATTTAAATAAATAAATCTGAGAATCCTTATCTGTTCAGTCTTCACATTCATGAACTCAGAGCTATACAAGCTCTCCAGCCACTGTAGCTCCTCCCTGGGTAAACAGCTCATGTTTAAAAAACAAAACAAACTGTTATGAAACAAACTGTTACAATAACAGAAAAACAAAAACCCACTTTTTCTTAAGATATCAAAATAAAAAAGTCTCTACAGTAATGGCATAACATGTTACTTAAGCAAACACAAGCAGTAGAAGATAAATGAAATGCAAAAACGTATGTAGCTAAAATGTATGTAGCTAAATGTATGTAGCCAGCCTGCCCAACTGACCTGGATATAAAAGCCAGAATAAGGAAGAAAGCAGCTTTTAATTACTCTTCCCCATCTAAATTTTTTAAACTTACAAAGAAAAAAATGAACAAGGTCACATAATCCAAAACAAAATGAAGAAACAACTCCTGATTGTTAAGCAGAAACTACAAGTCCCCCACATGAGAAGAATTTTAGGCTAATTATTTCATTGATTAGGCTGATTATTTCATTGATTATTTCATTGGCTTGTGTCTGACTGCCAACACCATGCTTTTTAAAAAAATATGTCAAGTTTACAACTCTCGATGAAAATAAAGGTATATAAGAGCAAACTAAAATTAAAACATACAGAAAATGCAATTAAATTTAATTACATTGAACACTAATATTCATTCTGCAATCATAAGAAAAAATTCTAAAACCATTTTCTACATAAAAAATATTCTACAGCTAAAATAATATACAATCTTTATATAATCCAGCTTTTCTGATGGAATGAAACAGATTTGAGAGCAACATGCAAGAACAAAATTAAAATACGCAATTGTATCCAATAAACTCTGGAAGCCTAAAAGTGATGATGCAGTAAAAAACCACCAACATGGTAACACTAATGCTGCAACATTTTTTGTTATTTTGTTTAATAACTTGTCCCTTTATTTGTAAGCAGTAATCAAGACATATTACAGCAACTTCTGTCTCTGCTTGTGCTCTATTATTCTTCGCTGCTTTTGTTTTCAGTCTAGGTTAAAAAGAATCTTTTCTCCTAATCATCAACAAACTAATACTAGATTTCACTTGGGGTAAGGTATGCTACCCATCAGGACAAGGCAACACTACAAAAAAACACCAAAGAAAATAAAAAAAGCAAGAGGTGAGGTCTGAACACAGTTTTCTTTCAATTCCCTTGGGAATCGTGGTTTTATAAGTCTTGAATTGCCGGGCAGAGGGGATCATGTTCATCAGTTACAGCAGCTCCTCTGGGCCTAAGTCCAGGTAGACTGCTTGTCTAAACTCGATGAAATATAGGCGCCATCAGGTAACAGCAGTGGTCAGGGAGACTCCAGAAAAGTGTAACTGAAAACTGAAAAATGAAATTAAAACAAGGCTGTAGCCAAACAGCCTCTTTCTACAGGATGCAATAACTGTAAGGCAGAGAGCGTACAACGTACAGACTGCTCCTTGTATACATTCCCTCGCTTTTTCACATATATAATATGAAAGTCAGGCTGGGTACACAAGTATATTTTAATAAATACTGATTTTAAATAGAAATACTCAGGAAAAAATCCACTGTGACAAATACACATGGCTTGAATAGATAAAACGTAGAAAAAAGGAAAGCAATTGCCCTGTAACCCACTCCCCCTCCCACTTCATTACTTCAAACTATTTTCAAATTAAATTTTAATGCTAATAAATATTGCTAGGTCAACAGCACTGGGATGTGGTGTCTGGAAGCACTGCAAGCTACCCATCATGGCACATCATCATGTCAAACTCAAAGAGAAGGAGAGGCAGCAAGTCTCTCTCATCAGATGTGAATTTCCAACTGCTATAGGAATGAGCTTGTTTGGGAGCCAGAGAGAAGGACGGAGAAAAAAAAAATAAAGGGAAAATTATACAATCCCTCATAGAGAAGATCACTGTAACTAGGGGTCCTACAGGTGGTTCAGCACAGAAAAAGCCTTTTCCAGCGATGAAGCACTACTCTGAAATCAGAGATTGCAGAGGACCAGCAGAACTGTTACTGAAGAACGCTCAAAAACTCCTGAGCTTTTGCTTAAATTTCCTCACGATTCACAACTGTCACAACCAGAATACTGTGTCTACTACATCTTAATATCATGGAAAGAAAAACCAGCTTAGATTTCATGACACAGACGTCCACTGCAGCTGTAGCACCAAAACAGGTTCAAAACCAGAAGTAGCCTGTCTACAAGGTGACTTCAGAAGAAATCCAGGTCTCTCCAGAATAAAAGAAATAAAATACCATGACACTATAGAAATATTTTTGGTAGCTTCAACCTTACATTCCAACTATAGCTATACATAGGAAAGTCACACAAGAAATGAGGGGAAGTGTGCCAGACCAGCTCAGTATGGTTTCTGCTGCACAGCTTGAGAACATCCATGACACACAAATCCCAAACTTTACAGACACGTAGTACGTTGTTCTTACGTGTGCCTTAAATCCAGCTTCTGGTCTAGATGGGGTAATTCACTGCAAAAACTTGAGTAAAAGGAATTAATCATCTAAATTTAGAAAGCCACATCACATATGTTCACTGCTAAACCGCATGTTTGCCTGGTAGCTCAGGAGCAGCAGGCATTAGGGCAGGCTCAGGCCCTGTTTCATCCTGCTGATGCTGTCCTGCCACAAGACCCTCCAGAAATTACTCCCTTGGTGCTACAGTTTCTCCATCCATCAGCTAGTGCTCACCATTTCAGTCCCTTTTGTCTGCCTTAGTTCTGCACTGTGAGCTCTCAGAAGCAAAAAAAAATGTTTTATTGTATGCTCACAGGACATCTGATCCTGTGATTTTGGAGAGTGAAGCTATCTGCTCTAATGTAATGTAAGCCACAATTTGAGGTCCATAATTTCTTTAGGGATGATTTAGATCTTCATTCTTTCTCCTCAAGTGCTATATATTACAGTAAACAAGCTCAGAGTCCACCAGAGACCTGTGATACACTCTACGACTATTCCTGATGTTTTAATTAACAAACACGCAAGGACTAAGCAGCCAGAGACTTCATGGTTCGAGCCTGCACACAGGCTAGGCAGGGTCATCTTCCAGTACAGATTTTAGGACCCTGTATTTTTTCTTCCTTTAATTTAATCCCTAAAAATTGTGGAGTGGTATCATTTATTTCATTTATTTGCTGTATGAGTATAGAGGAGTTTAAATCTGTCATTTTGTTCTTTGCAGAACAATACTAAGATCTGTGTGTTGGCTAACACTGCATTGGTGAGCCCAAACAATAAGAGCCTGAACCAACACCCGAAGGAGAGACAAAGTTCGCCTTCTGTGCTGCCCAGAGGCAGCACTGAACTGCACATCTGGAATTAAAATCATAGACATGACTTTACATTTTAGACTTCCCACTCCGTTACGTGGTATTGTGTTGAGCCTTTGCTTCTACATCTGCAGCCAGGTAAAGAAATGCCAGAGAGGGACAACAGCCTCTGGCAGGCAAGATAGAAGTTCTGCATGCAAACAGTCCTCACTCACAGACACCCCCATGTCCAACTCTGAAGACAGAGAGAGCACTGTAAAATCCACTTTGGAAACATGGCAGCAAGCCAAGTCCCTCTGATGGGGCACCCCATTTTCTTGGTAGACATTCCCAGAGTTTTGTGGCATTTTCCTTCAGGGTCAGTGGCTTATGCAGAAAGCTGGACAAAGGCCCTTCAGCGAATCACCACACCAGGGCAGTGAGCTTCTGCAGATGACAGAAAAGTCTCAGAGCTTTGTGAGGGGAATGGAAAGAGAAAGTAGCTTTTTTTCTGCTTAGGGAAAGGTCCACGTGAGCTTTAAGAAAAACTCTGCAAAATGGAAAGTGATACGCGCAAAATACATTTACAAAAAAGTTCAATTTTTGCCTGAAGGATTACAGCCAGACTTACTTTCTGGTATGTGAAAATGTACCTGTCCAATACACTCATCACAGACTAAGCACTGGTAAACACAGGACACTGCCTGGGACCCAGTCACCCAAGATATAAGGCACGCAGAGCAGAGGAAGCATTCACAAAAAGCTGAAACTAAGTACTCTTCAGGAACTTGTCACTGCCTTTGTCTCTATGTGGATTTTAGCTGTAACCACAACAGTGATGCTTCAGCATCAGGTCAGTGGGCACCTTCCTAAAGAGAAGAAAAGACTTTTTACATACTAGAACAAATGGCTACAACAGTAGGTGTGGGTCAGTAAAGCTGTTGATGTGGCAGAAAACCTTGAGTTTCAGCCACCGTCCTGGACATCAGCTAATGACTTTCCTTTATTTAAAGGCAATATTAGCTAATGCTGACCAAGAAACCTAAGCTCACAGAGAAACCACACCCTACAAATCCACCCACAGCCAGAAGTGATAGATCTTAGCAGAAAAAAAAGATGCTGTGTGCTGCCAACAATACATTACCTCTCAACTGAAAGAACAATTAAACACTTTATTGAAAGGGGAATATTTTTTCTCTCATGCCTCAAACCATGAAAGTGCATGTCTCCCCCAGAGTTGCTGCACTGTTGAAATGGGAATAATTCCTTGTCTGCCTGATTATTTTCAAGACGGAGATGAAACTACCTTAGCATCATTTAAAAAATGTTGAAATTGTACTACAATCAAATGGTTTGAACTTCCACCATGCATCACTTGCAGCTCATAATGCTAATGTTAAATTCTGGAGACATGAGTCTGTCTACAAATTAATGGAAAATGTGAATTAATATTTTCTTCCAGCTAATTGCCCAGCTCATATATTTCACAGTGCAGCCAAGCACATTTGATCTTGAAAACTCTCTCGTACAAGTTTTCAATCACTTTTCCTCATCCACCAAAAAAAATCAGAATTACAGGACATATTTAATTATAAGTCTGGAATGCCAAGAAACAGTTAGTCAAGTCTCCCCAAAACTGTTATCTGTATATTCTACAGTTAATTTTTTATAAGCATTAGCTTAGAAGTATAGAAAGTTACTATAGATAAGGATTAATTGTTTGAGTTGTACATTTCTAAGTTTCTTTTTAAGGGTGAAGAAGATACAGATGAAGACACTTCTAGCATTTGAATATTAATAGTGCTAAGAATTGCCCAGCACTTCTGGGCAAACTTTGAAGCTGTCCTGCAACAAAATCAAACTCCAGCTATGTCCCCCTATTTTTTTTTATTTGTTTTTAAAAAAGGTTTAAAAACACATTTATGTATCTTGTCATTTTACTAAGAGGGGAAAGGAGTAACAGTCTTTGAAAAGTTTTGAAAACAACCATCTCTAAAAGTCTCTGTATTCACAGAAGAAAAGTATCTCACACCATCTCACATACTGTGGTGCTCGAGCAAGGCACTTAAGCCCCTTACCAGCAAACAGACAGCCTAGGAACACAAACTACATATCTAAGAGATGTATCACACCCCATCAATCTACAGTGACTCAACTTTAAAAACCTGGCCAGTAATGCATTACATACATTATTACAGAATACTTCTTCATTGTTGGAGAAGAAAGATCAGAAATCAGCTTTATGCATATTTAACACAGTAAGTAACTCATTTTACAAGGGATGTCTTCTCATCAATTATTTTCCTGTGGCTTTAAGCCCTGGAAGTTCATTACAAAAAATTAGGGGCTTCTACTCTACAGTAATTTACCTGCCTAAAATAAATAAATCAAGAAGAGACTACTATGCCATAAAGCATCTAAGCAGTATTTGTAGGCATGTAGTTCTTTGATGTCTTCTACTTTATTTCATTACCAATAAAGTATCACAGAAGCAATTATTGTAATACCAGAAACTGTGATAATATCAAATTAGACCATTTACAAGCAAATGAATCAGCATATAATCCATACTATCTCTAACTACAAACCATGACAGCGATTTGAAGTGCCTGTGTTCTGGATGTTTCTTAGCTTTAATTTACAAAACTGTAAACTCAATTCCCACTTCTATGCATCACCTGTGCAGCTCAACCCACTGCAAGGCCACTCAGAGCCTTCTTCTTGGGTTGACAGTGTTTCAATTCTGACATGAGCAAGGCAAAGACTATAAAATAATTTTCCTATGTGACTATCAAAAAGGTACAAACTGTCTTTTTAACTTCTTTCAATCAATTTAGTTTACTTTTCGAGTATGTGGAGGAAGTATACAAACACCCAAGATTTCTGCTGCTCAGATGCATTTATGTAGAAACCGCTCCATAACAAAGAAAACTTTTATCATTTATAAAAACATAACATCAGATACATAGAAAAAAAAAAAACACAAAAGAGGCTACAAAAAAGTAATTTTCCTTCAGTTTAGGTAGAACAGATACCCTTAGGTGAAGAGAAACTAATTTCAACTACTTCTATCTTTCAGTATTTGCAAATTAAATTATACTTAACTGTCCAGTGCAGGGAAAATCAGATTTAGTTTAATCAGTCTTGTCTTAACTATGGCAGTTTTGCTTTCTCAGTCTCTGGAAAAACACGTCCCCGAGGGAAGCTGAACAAGGTTTGACGCCTGAAGGGAAGGTAGGAAAGCTTAACAAATTTAAATTGTTTGATTCCTTTAACCGGATGACAGGCTTTCAGTTTCTAAGTGCACATGGGGCTGGAGATGGAGGTGGGGCAGGGACACACAACTTTCACTTGAGAAGCCTGATGTGGTAGAAAAGGTGCCTGTAAGAGAACCTCAGGGTACGAGGGACAACGGCACCCGAAAAGCCTTCACACACACGGATGTGCCAACAGGTAACAAGTTCTGCAGTTGGACGGGCTGGTAGAAGAAACACGTGTACATGTTATGTCAGATTACTTTTTCTGTCAAACACATGGCAACAGCCAAAATCGTAACAGCAAAACCAGAGCAAAGCACTGCTGTCCGCACTGTGCGGGCCCCCGGGCCGCCGATCCCCCGCTCCTGCCGCCGTGTGCCCGCCCGGGGGGGCGGCTCCGGCCCCAGTCCGAGCACAGCGCCGGGAACGCGCCTTCATGGAAGCCGAGCCTTGACAGCTGCGGGCGCTGCCGCGGGGCCCCGCCGGGGCTCACCAGGCGCCGCCGCCGCCACACGCCGCTCCCGCCTGCCCGCGCCCCGCCCGGCGGAGCGGTCTGTCGCTACCCCCGGCAGGCGCGGCGCTCCCCCCGCTCGGACGGGGGCGGGACCTTTCCCTCCTCGATTTCAAAGCCAGCACCAGCTCAGCAGCGGCGCCGGGGCGGCCGGCGGAAAGGGCGAGAAGGGCAGGGAAGGGCAGAGCCCGGGCCGGGCCGGGCCCGCGCCTCCCGCCGGCGGCGCCGCGCACTCACCTGCGCTCCGCAGCGCGCGGGCGGCTCTGGGCGCCGCCATGTTGCCTGTGTGAGACGGTCACGTGCCCGTGCCCGTGCCCGTGCCCGTGGCGGCGGGGAGGGAGCGCCCCCTTCCCGCCCTCGCCCGGGCCTGAGGGGGCGCGGGGGGTCCGCTCGCACTTGCGGTCGGTGTCGGTCAGGCGTGCTGGCAAAGTGCTCCCCTGTACAGCCCTCATCCTGCTCAGCTCGGCAACATCGCTAGCGGGCTTGGAGACTGCTCCTTCCGACAGCGAAACACATGCTAGTGAGACAGCGCTGCCCGAAGTGGGGCTCGGTCCGACAAGAGTTGCAGCTGTACTGTTTCATGAGTGCTGGAGCTACCTTAGAATTTCTTTCCATTAAAAACCAACCACACAGAAAAAAAACCCTACCCCACAACAAACAACAACAACAAAAAACCCAACAAATTTTGTACTTTTGTGACTAAATCATGAACTATTCTTGATGAACTAGGAGGGGATCTCATTAATGCATATAAATATGTCAAAGGCAGGTGCTGAGAGAATGGTGCCAGACCCTTTTCAGTGGTGCCCAGTGACAGGACGAGAAGCAATGGCCATAAACTAAAACACAAGAAGTTTCACCTCAAGATGAGGAAGAACTTCTGTACATTGAGGGTGGCAGAGCACTGGAACAGGCTGCCCAGGGATGCCATGGTGTCTCCTTTTCTGGAGACATTCAAAACCTGGACATGTTCCTGTGCCATCTGCTCTAGGTGACCCTCCTGTCTTGGCAGGGGGGTTGGACTAGATGATCTCCAGAGGCCCCTTCCAACCCTAACAATTCTGTGAACTAAGTTTTTGCTGTTACATATGTTTGTAAAGGTCTATACAGAATCTGAAAGCTAATGCCTTTTCCAACTAAACTCATTATTTCATTTGCACAGCCAAACTTCATCCATTTAAAAAAGATCTAATAGAGCAAACTTTTCAGTAGAGCAGCATCTTGCCAACCTTTTTTGGTACAGATACCACCCGACCTTAAAAAAACATCCAATGACCATCTTAACAGTGTTGGTGTGGTACATTTCATTTTCAGTCAAATAAAAATCAAACTTAACTTCTAGTGTCCATTTATCATTTTTATTTTCTAATGTCTTGTTCGCTTGGCTGCATTTGGCTTGCCTGTATGAACAATTAAACACATTTTGAACTCATGTTCTTATGGCTTATCAGAGTGTGAGAATCACTGTTACAGGACATAAACTTAACAGCTGGCAGGCAACTACTAAACCTGAGGGAATCAAATCACTAAATGAAGGAATTAATAGAACGCATGAAGGTAATCATTACAAGAGTAGAAGGAAGAAACCAAAATGCAGAAGTAATAGAAGTATCCTTTCTTACATTCTGACTCATGTAGTGGTCTTTCTCTCCTTACACACATGCACGTGTACACACACACTGTTAATCTCTAGGATAAGTAAGCAAATTCTCACATGAGAACTGAGGCTGTTTATCTCCAGATTTATTTAGCTCCTGGTACAGCCATTAGTAGTTTTTAACTTCCCATGTACAAATTTTATGATTTAGTTACGAAGAACAGACTAAAAGCACAAGGTGGGTGGGAATGCTGGCGTTATTTACCCCCTGTACTATGGAAAATACCCAAAAAAAGTATGAACTTAAAAGTTACATTGCAAGCATTTCTGCCTTTAAGGAGCAAATTCCAAGCGTTCTCTGATCAAAAAAATGTGCTGTGATCCTCTCAGTGGTCCCATACAGACATCACTAGCAAAAGTGCATTACTTAATCAGCTGCCAAAGCACGATAGGCAGCCATCATATAGCTTATATCCAGACCACACAGTAGGTTAAAGATCAATACAATACCTTGCACTGCCTCCAAAAAATAAAACAATCCACCGCTTATAGCTACATTCTGCATCAACTGACATATTTCATCGTTGTTATTCAGTGAGGGGAGAATGATAGGAATTTTATAGAAAAATAGAGATAGAAATAAATGTAGAAAAAGCATTGCTAAGCTGTTTAGTTACACCTCGTGAGCACCATTACCCTCTGCTCACCATTACCCTCACCTCTCTGGTGAGAGGTCTGCACACATTTCATTTGCAGGGCAGAAATGCGCATGTCTTCACTTGTTCCTAATTCTAAAACATAGTATGGTCTTTCACGAGTTTGAATCTCATCAGGCATCATTTTATCCTGTTTTGTATCTTGGCAAGGCTTTAGGAATGCAGACACCCAGCCATTGGTTCTATAACAATGATGTACAGTGTAAAGCAATCCACATTGTGCTGCTTGGCCTAAGCAACTACATGTATTTTGGAGTGGATGTACTTGTGTGTGCCTAAAGAGAACAACACTCTTCCCATGAAAGTACCCATGTATGATGAGTAGTACACCATCTTTTCCTGATCTGTCACTAAAGGAGAGAAACAGAGCGCCCTAATGTAGCCTGGTCTCACCTTTTCTATTTGAGTCAATAAGCATTTCCTACTCTGTGGAATGAGGCCACTGTTAGAGAAAATGAAGTGAATGCTTGGCTTTTGTCTGCAGCTGTAAGACCCAAATTCCTTATTGTAACAAGCTGGAAACTGGGGGATGGCGTAACAAAATGCAGAAACTGTTGAGACAATACTAGTTATGCTGCTACCACCTTTGTAATTATCTTGTCCTTGAGTGTCAGGCTATTTCACGAATACTTGTAGGTATTGGCTAGTGGTTAGACTGGACCAATTTTTTTTGCATGTCAGAAACCAAGAGGGGATCAATCAAATTACGATCGATTACATTTCAAGTGAACTGTGTAATTTTTGCAGTTTCTGGATGAATCTTAAGCCTAACAACAGTCATTATTCAGTGGTCTCTAATTTATGCTTAGATGCAGACTTTTGCCTTTTACTAAGAAATATAAAAAACAGATAGAGGTTTTAGGAGCTTTATACCAGTAAAAGGGGGATGAATATCTCAGAAAAGAGATACACCATATCCTAACACAGCAAACCTGAAAAATCAAACTCTGCCACATTCAAGTTTTGTCACCAAAAGAAAATACATCACTTTTTTCCTTGTGTATAATTGTCTTTTGGTTATATTTGACAAATCCTCTGAAATGTTCAAGGACATTGATGTCTAAAGCTGTACTGAGCTTCAGGTTGAGAGGCAGCTTTGGAGAAATCACTTTTCAGCCCAGGGTATTTTCAACACTTGTCTGTATGTTACGTTCTTCAAGGAGAGTCTTTCATATTCCATCTCACTTAGATTGGCTTTTTGCTGTCAGAGCCAGCATGTTCTAAATGTAAAATCTCAACCTTATTTCCTCTGAAGATTGGGCAGGCTGATATTAAAATAAGCAAAAGATGTGCTAAGGAAGAAGGTTTCTATATGCAAGTTTGAAAGTGGCCTGTAACAGTCTGTAAGACAAAAGAGTTATGCATTATATACACATGAACTCTTACGTAGAACAATATAGAAGTATGCTTCTAGTTTAAGTATAGCTGCTGGATACTACTGGGATTAGGTTTAGACTTTCCTATCTAAAGTTGTCTTAAAAGATGATTTAGTTCCACAACAGCTTTTGCTGATGAGACTGGTGCTGTTTGCATCCTGCTCTATTCACAAATATGTGTTCTTTTTTTCAGTACTGATGTTCATCGGACCCACGGTAAAACAGTTTGGAGTCCTGAACTTGCAAAAACCCCTAAACCTCCTAAATCAGTGATACAAAATATATATAACTAGGTAAAGCTACACCAAACTTACATCACAGCTCTAGGGAAAGCAAAATGACAGTCTCTATCATATTAAATTAATTTTCTCTTTTCCACTAAACTATGAAAGTCTTAAAGACATGAACACCCCATACAGCTCAGAGAAAAGCTCAACTGGAAGAAAGAGAAGCATCTAAAAATAGCAGCTATTGAACATGAACACCTCCCTTATTGCCGTACCATTTAGAAACAAAAAAGGGGATGTCAAGCTCTTCCCATTGATCTAGATTTTCTTTATGTTCTATCTCTTCAGCTCAAACTGTGCAACAACCACAAATGGAGCACATACCTCCTGTGTGAGGAATGTTTACAGCATTACATGTTCTTTATTTACCAAAGAAAGAAGCTAGTGCTACTCTCGGAAAAAAACCAGCGCACAGTACTGCTCCTGATATATAGATTTTTTTGTAAAGGCCAACAGGGAATTCTGAATCCTCTTCCCAAGGCTTTGTCTTCATCGTGTCATTACCAGAGATTCCTTCAATTTGGGTGGGAGTCTTATATCTGAAATGAGCTTTGAAGAGCGGAAGTAGGACATTTCCCCCCTCCTTTCCTCTCTGCCTCTACTCTGGAGAATTAAAAATATTTTGAACATGGAAATCTGAAAACTGCTAGATTAATGACCCTTTTTTACACTAGCTTGTTCCATTATAGATGTAAAAGGAAGCTCCAATACACAGTTGGTAATCTTCTTTCTTGCAATGTGTGTTGCTGAAGGTTTTAGCATAAGGAACAAAGAACCTGGTAAGCACGTATTTGAATGAGTAGTTATGGGTAGAAACTGGTATGTGCATTATTTTTCTTTTTACATTGCAAAAAAAGATGAGTGATAGGGAGGCAAGCCCGTTCCTACAATTTTCCCACCACAGTTATAAGCTAGTAGGATAGCAGATAGCATGCCCTGCCTGAGCCGAGCTTGCATCTATTTGTTTTGCTTTGTGTAATAGCCTTCCATTTTTACTGGCTGCACTAAATTTTTAGCCTCACAATTCCAAATACTGCCACTGGTGTGGTCAACAGCTGTTTGTAAATGAAACGTTTTAATAGAAAGAACTCAGGGTAAGATTGAAATCTTTCTCATCATTGGAGGAAGAGCTAGCAGTGTAAACCAGCTGGAATTACTGACAGCATGGGGAAAAAATATTCCCAATGACTTTAGGTTGATTTCTTTTTCAGGTAATGGAAATATCGGCAAGACATACTTGCTTATGAGATACAGATTTTAATATTTTACTATGCTGTCTTTTTTCAACTTCAAGTCCAAATTATCCTAGCAAGCAATATTTCACAAAGCAATAGCATTAGAGAATAACAATTTTCAATTTGAAAGCTGAAATTCCAAGGTTTTAGGTGATAGGCTCACAAATGTAACAGGTATTCTAGCCCTAACAGTTTGATACTGAAGAAATCAGGTCAGAACTGTGAGGAAAGGTAAAATGGCAAAATATGCATAAGATTTTCAAGCTTTCTGGTGTCTGACAGTCACAAAACATGATAAAGGAAAAGCATAAGGAGCAACAAAGTCTCAGTGAGAGACAAAACAGGAATTGAAAAAAATCTATATAAGCAGACACAAATCCTTCATACAGACATTATGGGCTGCTTACCCTCCTGCTGACATTGCAGAGAGAGACAATAGGTCAGACTTGAATTGCCTAAACTGCCACATAGCAGCTTTGTGTGTTGGTTCATAGGAGGCACAGACATTTACTGCCCAAGACACTCCTTCAGCAACACACAGACCTTTATTCCCCCAACTGCAGCAGTTACTGTCCTTAAAATCCTGCAGCTTTTGGTAGCTTGCTTTCTCAGTTCTGAAGCCATAGTTATTCTGTTGTATTTCTTGAGATTATTAGTTGTTGAGGTAGAAGTTGTTTCCTTGCAGTAGGTAACTTTTATGTTTCAAAATACATAAAAGGGAACAGTTTGATGCAGGTTTCTAAACCATAAACATTTTTTCAGAGCTTTATTTACCTCTTAGGACAAAATCTTGGATTAGCACTGTTGACAATAGCTTTACATGGAAAGAAAACTTGCATATTCCAGTTGAACTAAACTCACCATTTTAGATACCCTGCTGAATTTTCTTGAAGTAGATTCACTGATGCCGTGACTGGATTTGTAAGTGATGGAAGGGCAAACCAGCATCCTGATGTCAACAGCATCTACAAAGCTTTATATATACTTACAGATCTTTATGTACATTCTAAAAAGAATAATCGAATGCAAAACAACTCTCTTAAATGCTTTATCAGTATGTTGTGCAAAGTTTCACTTGAAGTTTGAGTGAAGTAACTGAAGAACCCAGATTTAACCAAAATGTAGGAAAAAAGTCAGAGTAAATTAAATCACATAAACCTATTATTAATAAGCCTACTATTAATGTTTCCTCTAAGTTCCTATTAGCATGTAATAACTCAAAAGAAGAACAATAGCAGCTTAAGAAACCTAGGATAACAGATTACATATTTGAACAAAAATATTTTTAATCCAGGATTACTTTAGTGTCACATTGTGCCCAGAGAGGGCTCTAATAGCATTCAGCTTCAGCTATCCAGTTCTTACACTCCTAACATCTAGAGGGAAAAAGTTGCTACTAAGCCTCAGTGTTAATTTGTCAGCTCACAAATCCATAAAATTGAACCCTTCCAGTATCTGCTTGCAATTCCTTACAGACAGCTATTATTAGTTCACAGGTCCTATCTCAACATGTAAAAGTCAGACAACACTAATACTATCCATGCTATCTTCCATACCACAGTACAAAGTATTTGTTTAAATACAGTAGGAGGTCCCTGTTCTTAATTATGTTAATACAGAAATATAAGCATTACACAAAGCTTACTAAACTTTTATAAAAAGTACTACATTTTTTTATTTCATAAATATGACTCACTGAACAGCTGGTGTTGCTGCTGTGTGTACTTCAGAGACAAGAATCCTGCAGTTCACTTGTAGGTGAAACTTGTTATCCTCTTGAAAACCATGGAACAAAATATCCAGACTGGCAAGCTAGGATTTTGTGTAGCAGCATTCTGAAATCTGGGTGTTTAGTCAATTTTACCATTAATGCACAGTCTCTAAAATGTTAGTTTGAACAGATGCACCCCAGAAGCCTACTGAACTAAACTGGCACATGCTCCCCAAGCAGTGCCAGAAGAGCCATCACTGTTTTCTAGCTGTCAAACGAGATTATCGCCTCTTTCTCTTTGCCAAGGGAAAGGATGGTCCAGACAGTTAAGACCACTTCAGGCAAAGTCAGCAGGGCTATTTCAATTTGCTCATGAAGATTGCTTCAGATAATTGGCTTAATTAACTGTAATGGATTAGGGAGTATTCACATGGCCTTTCCTGGCAGCAGAGCTGCAGGATGGAAGAATTCCATCCTTGGAGTTCCTAAATGTCTGAGAGGCTGTTTATTCCTATCTTTTGTGCTGAGAATTAGTAACAAAATAGTTCCTGTAAACCAGGTCATAAGTTTTGCTGTCCACAGGCCCATCCCAACAGCTTAGAATGCTCCCAAGACCATACTGGAATGAGAAACCATGCTTGGCTTAAGACTGTACCTCAGTAATTTCTAAAAGGGCTAACAGCCCATTAGGTAGTGCTTCTTCTTGTCACTCCTACAGTTTCTTAAATGGCTTAAGCTTCTTCATGAGTGGCTTCAGCCTTAGTAATGCAACAGCTCAGGGAGTGTTAGTGCAGGCTTCTCCAGAGGCATCCTGGACCTCTATGCAGGAACCAAATTTAAGCACAATTCTTCAGTTCAGCTTTCCCACTTCTGGCTTATCACCAACATCTGAACATGTTTATAAGAAACCAAAACCAATCTAACAAAAACAGACTTACTACTACAATCAGGGAAGGTCTTTTAACAATTGTTACTATTGATTAGTACGATAGATTTGAATACTACAAAGATGTATCATACAGACAAGATATCCTAACCCAGAAAACTTAAAATTTCTAAAAAGAATAGAAAATACAACCCCCCCCTGTAGATTCTAAATATTTGAAAAATATTACATTTTCTCCACACCACATCAGTCGATCTATAAATTCCAGTTTCGGAAGCTGGACTTGAATCCCATTAGGACCATGAAACATGGTTAATAAATTTCAACAATTCTTATTCTGATTAAGTCCTCTAAAGTCTGAACTACCAGAAAAGATAACATAATTTATTCCTTTGAGGGAGGACAGACAGGATATTTAAGAATTAACCTCAAGTCTGAGAAGTAAGATAGCAGAATAGAATCAAGGAACTATATAAAGGCACTTGCTTCCTACAGATTTATGTTTCTTCCACTAGTAGAAGAGCTATCGGAGTTCTTACAAAGTCTTAGCTGGTTCCCCAACTGTGAGGTATTTTCCTGAAAACTATGAACCTGAAAATTTGGGGGTTTGAAAAAGGATGTGCTCAAGGCACTTTAGAGGCTTAAATAGAAAGGGTCTGTTAGCTTATGGCAGCAGGATACACTTTTAGGAAAAGGTAAAGAGCCTGTACTCAGGAAGCACAGCAGCGAGAGCACAGAACCACCCTTGTAACCTGCTTGTGTGACATTACACCCAAGAGAGCACAGGCCCTGCAGTGTACGAGAGTATCCAAGCAGAACAGCCAGAGGAGAATCAAATTAGGAGAAATTTCAGAGATTGCTTAAATTTATATATGAGCTTCCTATTCAGGTATCTATTAAGTCTTGATGCAAAACAGAAGGGTAAAAGAAAATTCATACAACTGAAGTGACACTGTATCTGAGAATCTACTTTGTTTATTTCAGCAAGAAGTGCCCCCAAACCTAAAGTACAACATTTTAAAATCTACAACACAAAAATAGAAAATATTCAAAATGCACAGAAACACAAGTCACCTTTAATGTGATTAAAACGTCACATGAGATTTTTTTGCAGTTAAGTGGCAATTAAGGATGTGCTTTACAACACTGTACAGAAATCTGCAAGTTCCTGTACAGGCAGGATCCTCACGCTTGTGCAAGTCGTTCTAGGACTCTTCGGTAATCTGAAACAAGCTGTTGGAAGCTCTCTTCTAACTGCTCACGTTGCATGTTTAGGTCTATTTGGTTCAACTGATTAGTCATCTCCTCTGGTCTTAGACACCTTCTCATCTTGGCAAGTTCTCTCTGTTTTTTCTAAGCAATCAAACAAATAGCAGTTTGAACACAACAATAATTATCAAGAATATGGTATATCATTAAAAGATGTCCCTAATCCCAAGAAAAGCATTTACAGTGTCTGTACATCTCTTCTGTTAAAGCCTTATAGTTTCTGTATTACCAATGAACTAGTGAAGTGAAAAATGGTTTTGATTTTTTTTCCTCAACCAAACAGATTAGGTCTAACAATACACCTACTACTGAAGATGTATGGCATGAAAAACTTGACTGCAGAAAAATGACCAGGATATTTAGTTCTACACTGGCATTAATCACACTGGTGTCCTACTATGTAGCTGTTCAGCCAACTAATTTCCCCATAACTATCAAAAATTAATTTTAAGCCTCCTGTATACAGAAAAAGTTTCACAAATTCTTACAAATTATTCAAGTAATAATTGTCAGGAACTAGCAGTAACAATGGTGAAATGAAATAAGATTATTTACAAGCATAAGTGTATTTGTACAGCAAGAAGATGAGTTCTCCTTGCTGTGTCACATGCGATATTTTTACCTGCTTCTTAAAAACACTTCAAAATGCTTTTGTATTTCCTTTTCCCAGATATAGTTTTACACAGCTGATATCTATATCTGAATATATAGTTCTTCAGGTACTTTTAATTCTTCAGTCTTCTCTTGCTTTGTAAAAGCAGAATGTCATTCAACATTTCATTAAAAAAAGACATTATGTATGCCTGGCATCTTATCAATAAATCTTTGCAATGCCTGTGGAATCAAGGAAATTTCACCCAACTATTTCTACCATCAGTCTCAAAATTAATCTCCTTCTGTTCTCTAATTTTACAATTATCTCTCACAGGAATATTTGTTTTCTTTCTGTGGTTGATGCTGAGTGTCAGGAAGGAGGAGTGGAGACCACAGTAAACTGTAAATGAGTAAGATCAGAAAAGCTTTTATAATCTCCCACAGATTCCACAGATAGGCAAAGTTCAGTTCAGAAAAGGAGATTCTGTACTTAAGTCCTGATAAGGCCTCCAGGCACATTTCTGCCAACAATCAAGAAATCTTCCCTTGTAGAAACAATGTCAAAAGCAACACAGATGTTCAAGTTTTAGATTCTTGTTAGCTCTATCTAGTCAAAATGTATAAGATACTCAAAACATGTGATGAGTTGCCCAAATCAAAATAGAGATGAGTACCTTCTGACCAAGCTTCTGTCAGTAGAAGAACTAAAACCTTCTTATTCTAAATCTAAGTCTGCTTAATTAACAGGAATATCTGTTTAGATTATAAGTATTAGCTCTGAAAAAAGGCTGTCAGCTTTTAAATGCCCATTACATCTGATGCTGTAGCGTTAGGCCATCTCTAAGTTCCAGATTCCTGGTAGAAAGCAAAAGCTCCCTTTGCGTGTTTCAGATAACCAGTTGTTCCAATATCCATTTCCCTCCAAATATACTACCAGCATATCCAGGTACACAAGATTCTGAAAACTGCCATCAGTAACATTTTACCTGGGCAGTTTCAAGAAAATTCTTAGGGAGCAAGTTACTGGGCTAGGCAGAAAAGTATATTCTGTTGAAGTAGCAAACCCAAACAAAGTATCAGCACAGCAGTGGTATTTACTTCCAACAGGGATGACATGAAGAACAAAGACATGATCAGGGAGACATGTCTACCAGCACAGTCCACCAATATCAAAATCAAATCATCATCAATTAATCAAAAGCAGAGTTCTTGAGAAATGAAGACATTTCACAAGCTGCTCACCCTCCAACTAACCTTAAACCCTGTTCACTAATATAACAAATCTTCTATTTCCTGTATTAGTATTGCTTATACAGAGAGCAACATACCTGCTGTATCAGTCATTCCAGGTCTAGTGGTGCCATATATATAAAAGTCTCAGTATGTTTAGCAACCTTGCTAATGTGAAGACTTCAATGAGAATAGATGTATTACATGTTTTTTCCCTGAAGTTTCCACATATAGTTTTATTACTGCTACTGTTAGCCAGGAAATAGCTGTAAGATGCAATACCATTTCTACTAAGGTAGTGACAATTTAGAATTATTCTATTATACAGCACTGTTAAAATGAAGCTATCATATGCTTCACATAATAAAATGATACCAGTATTAGAGTATGCAGTAATATTCCTGATTGTTTATTAAAGTTTGCTCCCCCTCCCTCTAAATTACCATCTAACTAAAGTTAGTTTAATTTTAGTTAATTTTAAAGTTAGTTTAATTTTATTTCTGAAAATTTTTTGAGAACAGCACTGTAACTAAAATTTATTGGAAAATGTTTAAAATGAGTGTATGAGTAAGCTGTTTACTAGGTAGAACTATCACAAACAAGATGACTATTCCAGAACATGAAACTTAAAATCAGGGGAAAAGGTGTTGGTTGCTTTAAGGATTCCTTTGAATCCTCATTGAAATAACAGAAAAATCAGAAATGCAATATTCTAAAGTAGTAATATTGCATATCTAGACATACAAAATCCATTCATTATCCGTGCATTTATTGCATGCAAAGACTGAAGTGGAAACACCTGCTGGAAGCAGTAGAATTGAAGCTGCTTATTGGGAATTTTGCATTTCCCCCACAGGACTTCAGTGCTGAGTGAATTAACTGAAACCATGTAATAGTCCTGTTTGCTGAAAAATCACCTTATTTGTAGTGGACACTGACTGAAATTTAACAAATGAGACAAGACACTCATGAAAGAGAAAATGTATTGATTAAGGTTCTGCCACTCAGCATGACATGGTGTTATCTCCAGATCAGACAAGTATTTAATACAGTGCTGGGCTCTCATTTCTGCTAACAGCCCCCATAATCCCAACATGACTACAATCAAAGTTTTGGTATTGTGGTATAACAGGGTAAGTGCTGCTTTAGGAAGGTTTGCAAGCTAATCGAGGTATTCCTCATACTCTTTTTTCAACAGGATTTTGGTTTGCTTAGCAAGTACCTAATTGATGAGAGCAGCTAATGTGCCAGTTATAGCAATAAATGTGGATTTATTTGTGGTCTTTTTTCATCAAGAGTCAAAGACTGATGCCATTAGTAACTAGGATATAGTTTTTTCAACCTGTATGCCAAAGGGTCAGTTTATGCAACACAGACCAACCATACTGAAGATCCTGGAACCCATAATTAATAGGAACTAAGAAAATTACTTTGTATCTAGTTTAGTATTTGCTTGAATTTTACTGCTGAAATTACTGTATATTCCATCTGCACAGAGTTCTATGTTGATTACTTCTAGCAAGTTGTTTTGTTAAGACCTAGCTAACAAGTAGAACAGGAAGCTAAACTACTACCTAGTCTGCAGTATAAACTTATTACAGCATTTACATCTTCACATTTTTGGCTTGCCTATTTAAGACATATTTTTAGCCTTTTCAAGAAATTGACAATTTTTTCCCCTTAAACCTACATGGGCATAATGCCACTTGTAGCTAGAGAGCATAAGCTTAATAGCAACCTCCTGCTGGAATTGGGCAGGAAACAGTCAGGATCTTCAGCACTGCAAAGTAGGAATGATCTCTTCATCTGTACACGTGCCAGTTGAACACTGCATAACTAATAGTAGTTGACTGGCAACATAATTGGCATCAACTACATTTATGGAAATGAAAGTAAAATCAAGTATAATTAGCCCTGAAAAAAGTATTAAATGATACTTAAGTTATATACACCTTATAGGGGCCAATCAGTCTTCTTTTAATGTCCAACCGGTAGCTCCTGGACTGTTCCGCGTCCCCCATGTTTGTCGCACGCAATCGGAGAATTTCATAGACTCGTCTCGTGTGTTGCTGATGAACAGAAAGGAGAATAAAAACCACGTCTGAATGAAGAGGTCACTCAACAGAACTCAAAGTGGAGAAATATTGAAATATTAGAGTAATTCCTCAACCTATCAGAAGACAGTCAGAGGCATGGACAGAGCCTCTGTCAAATCTATCCTCCTATCAGCTGGGTTAAATGAATAAACATTCTTCTTTTAACTTCAAAACCATTTTCTTCCATGCAGCCAGTGTCCGGTCTCTCAAAGTGTTGCACCAGCTGTAGAGGTGCTTCAAGTACCTACTGTTAATAAACAGCAGAAAGCCCAGAAACCAGAATCCAAAAATACTTCAAAGAACTGAAGGACTGGAACTAGAGTGACATTAAACAATATCAAACAGTATCTACTTTGCTAATTTTAATAATCCCCATAATACCCACTGCCCTTCAGAAGGCCCCTGAAGTTCTAAATAGGAAAATGAAACAAAAATATTTAAAGTTTTCTGTTTACTAGTGAAGAAAATTAATTAGTAAATGGAAAAACAGAAGTGCTTTTGGTATCACTATCTGATAGTATGACATCTGAGGAGAAAAAAACCCTACAGGTTGTATCAGTATGAAAGTAGAATTTAAGACCAAGTATAAATAAGGTGGTTTGTTTGCTATGTTTTTATACCATTAAAATAACCCAAACCGAACATTTATCCTTTCAGATTTAAAATACAGAAGGCTTACACAAACTATACCATTTTCATGAACACAACTGAATATAGCTTCACGTTCCCCATCCCTCAAGCCTCAAGGTTTTCATTAAATCACATTCGAATACATTTTTTTATTAAGCAACTCTGCCATTTCACTACTATACTCACAAACGAGTTTAATAACTTACTGAGATTACCAGCAAATTTAATTTTCAATTCACCTGTTCAGTTCTCCAAGTGTTTAGAGTTGCCTTAGTAGCAGTTGTTTACCACTTAGGTGTTTATTCCCAAAGCAACGTTTATTATTTACATAAATACACTTGAAAGACATCAAAACCATGTCAAATTCTATTACAACAACAGACTTTTGTAAGTAAAAAAAGCATTTATCTAAAACCAATAGCTAGGTCTCTCCAGATACATCCTAAAAAACTGTCAAAATAAGACAGAGTGTGTAAATTCCAAATCTCCATCTCTAACTTTATATTGTTATTCTATTATTTTGATAAGAATATGTCCAACTACAATGGTTCTGATTTAGTACCTTATTTATTTTCAATTTTTGTTGAGCTTCCGTCACCATTTCTTGGCTGAAACCCTGCATTAACTTTACTGGGGAAAAGCACAGCAAATCTTGACAGAGCTTTACAAGAACAAAGTCTCTTAGCTTCACATAGTTCTCTGATGGATCTTCAGCTAGAAAGAATAAAAAAAGCCTATCAGCATTATTTGTTTTCTCATCTCTGGGATGTAACTACAAGCAACTATGGACAACAAAAGTGGATACAGCATTCATCAGTGTAATACCAAGGTTGGGGACTTGATCCTGTTATGGGCCATTCATTTAAGACTTGGACTCGATGATCCTTGGGGGTCCTTTCTGACTCAGACTATTCCGTGATATAAACAACTGTGTTGTTTAATTAGTTAATTTTAAGTACTGCTATCAAAGGTTTAGGTGTTTGACAGCAGACATCAAGCAGGTCATGGAAAGAAAAACTTGTAATATTTTGTGTATGCAGTATGTACAGTTTTATATTATATGCATTTATAAGAAACTGACAACATACACGTTCAATCCCATTTAACTTCTTGGGAAAAGTAAGACTACTCTGTGCATAACACCTTTTTTTCTATATCCTCCATCTATTCTATATTTGACAGAGTGGTACAACTACTAAAACACAAGTAAATTATGTGGACAAAGAGTGGTGAAAATATCCTACTGTACACAAGTAAGCTAGCTGAAGACAGGTATTGACCACGAGTTATAGTCTATGTTAGCAAGGAAGACAGGAAAAGGTAGAAAGACCCAAAAGACACGATTATCCAAAATTAAAAGGCTGGAAGCACCTAAGCAAAAGCTGATCACAATTTCAAGTTACTTCCATTTTGCTTAAAATGACAGCATAGCTATCAAAATTGTTGCTTTAAGAAAAAAACACCGAAGTTGAGAACTAGCCTCAGTTAACATCAAAGTGGTCCCATCCACATTGTTCCTATTTATGAACAACACTGCGAATATATTTCTTTCTTCCTTGTTTGTTTAGACAGGCTCTCCACAAATAAGTAGCAAAGCCACGTTTTCCCCCAACCCTCATTTTTGCATGAACTAGCCTTGCTGAGTTTATTGCTAACCAGCTTATACCCCACCTGTGTTTTTCTTTAGTTTTGAGGAACACTGTAAATAATTGAAATTTGCAGTTTTAGGATGATCAAAAAGAAAAAAAAAAGTTACCAAGGACTGGGATAGAAGTTTTTGCTATCTTTGTGCAGCACTGCACAACTATTTTTTTGGTTGGAGGATGCTTATGATGATTGTATCAGTTAACATGTTTTATGCATGAGTGGCCTAATCTCGTATGGCAAACCTTATAGCACTTACTCTACAAAACAGATTGGAGAAGGTGCACTAAAGTTAACTCCATTCGTTTGAGCTCAGATTAGTTAAGAGAAACATGAGGCAGTTTCTGTACAGTAAGCACTATCAGCATACGTTTTGCTTGTGTCAGCATGACCGGGTATAAGCAGAACAAAATATTTGTTGTAAATGTGAAACTCAGAAGTTTTTTAATACATCGTTAGCTCTTTCAAAGAGGTTAACTCTTCTCAGAAAGGTTAAAGGCTTTACTTCCCAATTTTAGATGATACGTAACTAAATATCCTGACAATGTCAGGACTGTCCAGCCAAATTTCCCGCTCAAAAGGACAAAAAATAATTCTGTAAGAGCTTGAATGACATGTAGAATATTGTGAACTTTCTCCTGCTTCATTCCATAAAAAAATTAAACTCTGTTTTAGTGCACATTTACTGGTTGCTACAACCCTGTATTTAAGGCACTGAGCCATGCATATGTCAAATGATTTACGCAGTACCATGTTAAGACTTTATTCATCCTCAGTTAAAGCTCTGTACTATTAAAAGGAAAAAGTAAATGCACGATGCAGATGATTTTCTGTTGCATAAACAAAGTTACACTTCCTTGGGTTCCCATGAACTGGACTAAAATTATGAGATGGATTACCTTTTGTTATGATTATGCTGCAACAATGCATTATGAAGCAAGCAGTCAATTGTGTTTTAATTAGAATGGGGAGTTATTTCTAACCAAGATGAGAGTGCACATAGAATTGAATGGTCAAATTGTGCTTCAACTATATTTCTTCCTATGCTAGACTTGAAACCACAGGACAGATGTCACACCTGTGGCAATTTCTAGTGTTATTTTTGTTATGCACATCCACCCTTTATCCCCTCTGCCATTTCCTCAATAATCTTTTATTTTTAGGTATTTGTGCACACACCTCTAATATCACAGATGCCTTCAGTCAGCAATGTGTGCTCCTAGAGCACAAGTTCTCTATGGACTTCTACTGTCTGTAAAATTTCATCTTGCACACTAATATTAATATGCTAATTTAGTTAGATGAGTGTGTGCCCCCTGAAGTCTGAGTTTTGGCTAACAGAAGGAAGTTGAACAAGGAATTTGACAAAGCTTGATCTCTTGGCAAACTCATCTGTGTATCTCACAATAAAATGGCTAATTAGTTGGTAATCTGTTCATGCTAGGAATGGAATTTTCCTGGTGTACTGTTCTCTAAGTAAAGTATTTAAGGAGTTACATTATATACACTTTTTCTGTAAACCAGGGTACTACTGATGCTGGACTGAGCAGAAGCTGAATCTTCAAAAGGCTGTGTAATTCTGACAAATGAACACAGAAATTAGCTTGTGGGCTAACAACCTGTGAATGCTACAAGTTGCTTGTTAAAAATTTAACACAAACCTGTTATATCAAGTACTGTAGGAGAAGACATATAGTATCTATGAACTGTTTCAAGCAGCTGAGCACCATGGCCTTCTCCTTGGAATGGTGGCAAGATCAGCATCTGACTACAGACAAAGGAATGCATTTTCAGTTCAAATTATGCATTTGCAAATATAAAGTCTTAAAAACAAAACGGTATTTCATTTTAGATTAAAGTATGTGTAGCAACCTTAATGTTAAAATGTAATTTTCAACAGAGTCTTAAAATTGTTAAATATTCCAAACTTGTTTGAGATTCCCTCCGCTTCAAGAAGGAAACAATGAAATAAATCAGTGCATAGACAGCTAATAATGGGGATTTTTTTAAACAAATCAACACCATTATAAACAAGTATTGGGAACTTCAGCAGTTCCCTCTTCTGAAATAAAAGGCAAGGCACGAGTTACACCGCCAATTACCTTACACGTGGCCGGGTTTTGTCTGGGTACACATAGTAATTATAGACTGTCATGTAGCCTACGGTCGCAAAGAGCGTAGCTCCATCCTTATTATACTTCTCAAATCTGCAGATAAAACAGAAAGCCAAGCAGGTCAATTACAGTCGCGCTCCCATGCAGTGTCCATTTTCTTTTCCATTCTCCAACTGAATTTTCAGTGTCAGCAAGCTACTCTGTGAGGGCCCAATGGGTACACCTGCTATGTTCTGAATGTACAATTCACTTAATTGGTGTGCAGCAACTTGGATAAATCAGGCCTCTTTACAGCACTTCAGTGCACTTGCCTATTATAAAGATGAATAGGTGGCAAGTAAAAGAAAACACAGGCAAAGCTCATTTTACTGTTTAAGCCTACATTCAGGGCTCTAACGGACAACAGCATTTAATTCAGCTCTATTCTCAAGCTTTCCCAAAGCATAATGGAGGAAAACTCAAGCCTCATAAACAATGGTTTTTCTTTCCTGGGAAAAATATCATTATACTGCTCCAATAATTGGCCAGCCACAATTAAAATGCAGGCTTTGTGGAGGTAATAAGGTCCACTGTTGCTTTAGAACTGTACTTACACTAGAAAGTAGTTCCATCTTTCATCATCTACATCAATAAAGCTAGCAGTTTCAATAAACCACATCAAGAACGTCTGAAGCCTTTCATGATATTCTCGAAAGCCTGGACATGTCATGTCAGCCTAGGGAAAAAGCCAGGAGAAGTCAGGTGAAACCTATCACAGATGTAAGAGGAAAAAAAATACGCAAAACCTAATTAAATTATCGGATATAAAAAAGCATGTTTACAGTGATTAATAAATGGATAAAATGATAGTATTTATATACTACGGTTCAATCATTACAGAAAGTGCATCCTTGCAAAATAAAATTGCATTTGGTTGCTCAAAAGCAGAAGTTTAACTTAATTTTTCATACCTTGTATATCTGGTATGTTATATCTTCACCGGCTTCCTCATTATGGATAGAATATGTGTGTAGCAGCATTCCAAAGGGCTTGAAGTTGACCTCCTTCTCCAGCAGAGACACAAAGTCATCTGTGTTTGTGCAAAAACCAGGCGGAATGATTTCTCTAATTTTACTTTCAACATCATCTGCCTGCAGATTACAAAAAGGGGCAGGATCAGTGGAAGATGAGAAAAAAACCAGCATTGATGTCATTATTGTGCTATAAGAAACGACTATATGAGAGATGATATGGCCTACCAGTAATTAAAAAAAAAAAAAAAAGAAGGGAAGCATTTCTGTTGTTTAGTGATGACCTTCCAGCAAGTAAAGAAGTTGCACTGGTGAAATCAGAAAGGTCACAATCCAGCCACTGTAAGCATCAAAAAGCTCTTGGTTACAGCATAAGTTAATGAACACTATTATGTTTAGAAATTGCTACACTTGTCCAAGTTTGTCTAAGAGTGTTGATAGCTATTCTGTAAGTGGAGCACATTCAGAAGCTAAGACATTCCAGACAGCAATTCTTCCAGACTATGCTATGCAACACAGCCTTGTAGAACTCAGGTTCCCAAACAAGCAGCTTGCAATAACTACTAGGTAATGCAGAACTAAGCAGAGAAACAGGCACAAAGATCAAAAATGTTAGCTCCCAAACAGAAAAGTGACAGCTAGCACACTCTTGCATTCTTGTGTCCCCCTGTTTGAAATGCCTGTCTACAGGATCAGCTCCAAAACACATTACAAACTCAGACAACCACATCCCCCATTCTAATAAAAGACAGTTTTGAAAACAAAGTTTGACATAAAATAGTACAATTTAAGAATACTGTCAGCAAATCTGACCTGTAGTCTAACATACTGTGGAAGACAAAATATTCTGACACCAAAATTTAATTCACAGATTTCACTTTGGTTATCTGAAAAGTTAGAGACTATCAGCTGAGCAGACTTCATAATCCTTTTCAGACCCCCAGAAGACCACTTGATTGAATACATTTACTACTTCTTTTTAACCATGAATATTTGATGAAGTTTCACAATAACGTATTACTGCTTCTCACCAGGCAATAAAACTTAATGAATTGGTCTCAACTTAACAAAACCGTTCTCCTCAATACAACCCCTAAAAGCCTGACATTACATTCAACAAAATGAGCTTACATTCAATTCAAACTTTCCTCTAGACAATGAATCCAGGTTTTTACTTAATGGAGTTTGCCGTGAGTTCAGCTGTAATGTTTGTATTGTATCTATTTCCACAAGGACGGACACAAGAACACTTTGTGTTAACTTACTAAGCAGCTCTTTCACACCGTTTACATGCATGATGGGTATTAGTTCAAAACCAAGACCCTTGCTACTTAGCATTCAAAACAGGGAAATTAAGATGCTTAGAACAAAATACACTACAAAAGGCTAATACAACATGCTACTAATTCCTGTCCTTTCAACCATAGGCCCTTAAGTAGAAGCAATGCACCTGCAAATGAATAGCACTTTATCATTCAGTTACAGTTTTATTGTAGAGAAAGATGGATTTAGCTCAGCACAAACAAGTTTTATTCTTAATGGTTTGGTACTACCAACATTTATATTTATATTTGGAGAGAGAGCTATTAAGCAGTTAAAATACAGCTCTACAATACTTGGTGTAAGAACCAAGTTAAAACATGTACAGTCTTTACATCCATTTCATTCTCAAAACAAAGATAATTTATTGGAGCCTTTGCTATTCTTCACAGACCAGTATTAACTAAAACATTTTCTTTACACTTACTGATTTAAGTGCATTACATAAAATAAGCCATTTTTTCAGAATCAACGTAATACATTTAAAAACATATTTATATGGAACACATTTTAGAAATTACTTTTTTTTTTTAAATCATGCAAATGCACTGTTTAAGTAGATCTTAGTCTGCACTGATTACAGAGCTGTAGGGAACCACAACTAAGAATCCATAGTGACTCATTTTATATAGCTGAAATAGGCATGTAAAAATAACCTAGAATTAAAACAGTACTTCCAAGCATCAGTTCAGTATCTCAGGTTATGTGGAAGCTATCTAAACAAGGTGAACATACAGTATGAGGTACCATATAAATAATGATTAAGTAATTTTGCTTCCCTTCATATTTGTAACTTTCTTCATTAGTGGTGAGAAGGAAGCCAAACTTTCACCTGCTGAAAGCCTGTAAGATAACACATCCATCACTGGCTGCCACCAAGGAAAAATCTTACTTTCAAAAAAATAGAAAGGATTAAAAGATGACAGAGACTTAGCAGATAAAGCACCAGATAATACTTCTTGGTTCTATATGACTAAAACATATTTTCACCTATTGCTTCCTAAAAATTCTCTCCCCTTGAAATGGGATCTGACATAATTTAAGAAATGAAAATATAGTCTTTAGTTACTTTTAGGGTTAACAGGATTTCTCTCTCTTACAGAACAAATCCCAGAATCCTCAGCTGGAGTGGTGGCAGAAGTTTAAGTGATCCAATTTTCAATTAGCAAGTCCTGGAATACTGGAATCTTGACATATCGACAACATAAAAAACAACGTTTCATTAACACCTGTACTTTTTAACAGAAACATTAATTACTTTGTAGGCCAGAAACATGAATTACTTTGTAGGCCCTTTCCAAACCCTTCTGAGGTGCTCATAATCCAAGGACCTACCAGAATTTGTTACTGCCTTCCCTTGTGTATTCCCTTGCTCTCGTTGAGAGGTTAATTTCACTCATATCTTACCAACAGGAATGGATGCACGCAATGGCACCTAAGGTTCTCTTCAGAAAAACAATCCTGTTGACTACTCCAACAGTGTTTAACATAGGCAAAGCCACATACAGTGAAGCATGCAAAAACCTGAATTAAGCCAGCCAAGAATTGTTGAGCTTTTGGTTCATGGAAGTGCTGCCTGTAATGTATTACCTTCATAATCAGAATCATGTGTGGTGATGACAGGGAATTTGGTATAGGCTTGTAATTACACTTGATTTCTAGTAGGACTGTTTAAATGGGTAATGTCTTTGTACATTGCATTTGAGTCTGGATAATTTTAACATAGAGATTATTCTTGTACTAACAGGCAGCTATGACATTTGTATACCATGTAGATGCTGTTTCAAAAAGTGATTGAATTTAAAATAATTATAGAAGCATATTTAAAAGCTGAATTTCTCTAACCCATGCATGTATTTCAGTGGGGAGCAATGGAGTGATCAGCAGTATTACATGAAAGAAAGAAAAATATGCCAATATTAAAATAACACTTTTTCATTAACTTTTGTATCAAAGTCTATAAACATATAGACTAGCTGCAAAGCAAGATATATAGTTTAGTGAAATACTTTTCCTCCACCCTATCATAAAATGCAGATGAAAAGGAAAATATTGGAACAGCTGCAAATCTCAAAGCAACAATGCAGAGGTCAATGCTATTAATATTTACACTAGAAGAAAGCAGCTTCTCTTCAGATATTTGAAAAAATCAACTTCACCCAAGGGAAAATTCTGTCTATTTTCATTAAATGAAGTGCCAACTTCTGTTCAAAACACAATCATACTCTGCTGAGCCCTCCTCAATAAAGATGGAGCTAAACCATGTTCAGATGTATAAATATGACTGGAGTTCTGTCTCTTGACATTTCAGGATTGTATCTTTTCCTCATGTTCAAAAACATCTTGGAGAAAAAAAAAGGAGAGGTATTGGGATAAGTATTTCTGTCAGTCCCTAGCAGGGACTGTAGCAGCTGCTTTAGCAATAATCAAACCAAATTTAATATCACAGAATAAAACCACCCACCACTGAATGGGCTTGTAGGGGTATTTAGATACAAAATCCTAAGCTGTGAATAACTTTGTGGAGCATTAAAACCAACATCTTACTTGTAACCAGCTATGTTAAAGGCAGAAACTGCTGTCCTTTCCTAAACACCATCTATTCACAGCACAAAGATTATCTGTCATGCATGGTGGATAATCTGCCTCTTAGTATAATTATCCTCAAGGAGCAGAGATCAGCAAACAAACAGTTAACTCAGAAAAATAAATGTTAATGTGCATTCAAATTAACATCCTGCTGTAATGACAGCTTGTTTTAATCTCTGCATATGCATTCATACTTTAAGGTGGTTAAACTGATGGCAAATACAAATGAGAGCAAGATTGATTACAGCCATGTCTTTTTTTCTACACAGGTTTAGATACAGCAATATGAGCAGTCTATTTGAATGTACAGTGTTAGTAACACCAAGGAAAGCACAGAGTAAGCAACCACATTCTTCCCATCCAGTCAAAGCCTGTAAATGCTCTGGAAAGCACAAAGAAGCCTCTCTCAAAATGATCCTCTTTTTTGTCTTCACCTCAATCCCTTAATCAATTGGAGGAACAATTCTGTATAGGAAACAGGGTTTGAAAAAAGCAATGATTCTGAGCAATCAAAAGTTTCAGTATGCTTTGGACAAGACAGACCTTGTTTACCTTGCCTGTACCTCCAGAAAAGTAAAGTGGGTTTGCCATTTGTACAGAAAATAGACTGTCAGTAAAAAGGTGCTATGGTGTGGATTCCTATTGTGATAATTATGAAATTATACTGGTGAAAGGTTGGACCATTTGATTTTAATGTTTACTACATCACCAACAGCATTCCTTTTTCCCTTATTTCCGAAAACATTCTTAAGATTGAAGAACATGACCTTTCACTCCTAAGATATGTTGCTCTACCCTTGAAAGTATTTCAGATATTGTCCAGGCACTTAGCCTGTTGAAGTAAGTATATTCTAAAACACCTTCAGAATAAAGAAGGACAAACCTTTAAAATTCACTTACCAAAGTAATTCCAATGTATTTCTCCCTTTGCAATAGGCCTCTCCTTGCAATTATTTAAATAAACTCCAATGAACTTGAAATTAGTAACTTAAATACAAGTCAGAATATTCTCAGAATATTCTGAGAGCATATAGACAGTACGAGAGAAAACAAATCTTTTCTACAAGTATTCTATAAGCTCAGAAAACCTGTAGGCAAAAATAGAAAAAGCAAACAAAACCCCCTGCAGATAACTGCAGATAACTGTATATCATATTCCTTTAAGATGTAAAGCACACATGATACCTGTCCACAAGTTTATAATCTCTCTTCTGCCTTACTTGTCCTCCACATTTAAAGAGACACACATACCATATCATGAAGTGCTTACAAAAATCTCCTTTTCCTTCTTACTGAATTCTCTTCAGCATAAAACCTGGACTCGGTTAACATGAAAATACAGACTTGTCAAGTAGAGGGGTTTTCTGTGGAATTGGTTTTGGTATTAGCACTTCATGTCTCACTGTACTGCTTGACACAATTTTGATGGCACTGGAGTCAAAGAAGGGGAAAACGTACAGATGGAAGTCCAAAGCTCTTTTACAGCTTAGCAACAAAGGAAGCTTTTTTGTTTATTGTTAAGTTAAACCATGTTTTGGGGGGATATTACTAAACCTAGAATTCCTGTCCATGCCCAAGTAAACCTTCAAAGGTAGACACCTGCACTTACCTCCACACAGTCAAACTTCTCATTTACTTTCGACGTGTATTCAATGCGGAAGAACGTGGACAGGTTACCAGCGATGTAATACAAAAGGATCTTCAGCCCCTTGTAGCCAAAAGCAATTTCACTGAGAAAGAAGAAAAGAACAATCAGGAACTCTACACAAAGCAAAATATTCACATCACAGTGCTTTCATCTCATTGGAAGTTCCCATCATCTTTCCCAGTAAGGTAGAGTAAGCTTCCTAATAGGAAAAGGGAATCGAACTGGATGTGCACTATCCAGAGAGAGACAATGACTTAAAGTATTGCTACTGTGTTGCTCCTCTAGGGGAGAAATACAACACGTTTCTGAACTCAGCAAGGCAATGTCTCTGCCCTTACTGTAACAGCTCAGGAGAGATATAGCTAATACCTGAAATAGCTAATCCTGTGTTTATGTTTTTTCAATAGCTTTAACTCCTTAACAGGTATTTATATGAGTCGATCAATAACATTTATTAGAAATTACTTTGCAGTGTAGTATAACATTTTGGAATAAACTACTGCAATTTATACTGTACAAAACACAGATAATGAGACATAGCAATATGTGGACAGTTTTTGGTTGAGTTTCTATTTAGTTATCCAATGTCACCAGAACTGAGCAAATGCAAAAAAAAAAAAAAAAAACAAAAAAAACCCTACAAAAGCCTTTTCTACACTTTGAAAATATGAGTTGCCTGAACACAAACCCTATATTCTTATGAAGTATAGAGAATTCTTTTTCTAGGAAAAATCTTGATAAAACAGTAGTGTTCACAAAGTAACAGGTCAATTTTTGTTATTTTAAAGCATAGTTGATTTTTTTTTTACTGGGATTTTTCTTTTATGATAGCACATTCATAATTTAAAACCTGAAATAGAAGTTCCAGAACAAGAATTTGCTTGTTAGTTATACTAACAGATTGGAGAGTTCTCCCATTACTAGAATTATACATAGTTAATCCTAATTGGAGTACTCAGAATGCTTTTAAAAAGGAAATGGAAATTAAGAAACATAACTATTTCAAGAAGTCTACAGAAACATGCACCTGGATTTTCCTTAGTAGGCTGGGTTTGTTGTTGTTGTTGATCTTTTTTAACTATGGCCAGATTGTTGAATATCACTCTACTGAAAATATGAAATGACATTTCAGCACTAGGGACAGAGTGGCTGACTTCCCTACAGTACTAATTAAGTCAGCATACTCTAAATAGAAGAAACAATACTTTCCTACTTCCACTTTAGTAAGGACTTTGACACCATTTCTAAAGCATTCTTTTGGAGAAACTGGTTGCTCATGGTTTGGACATGTGCACTGTTCACTGGGTAAAAAACTGGATGGATGGCCAAGCCCAAAAAGTGGTGGGGAATGGAGTTAAATCCAGCTGCAGCTGGTCAGAAGTGGTGCTCCCCTGGGCTCAGTGCTGGGGCCAGTCCTGTTTAATATCTTTATCAATGACCTTAATGAGGGCATCAAGTGCCCCCTTAGTTGGTTTGCAGACAACATCAAGTTGGGTGGAATGCTGAGCTGCTGGACTTGGGTCACAACAACCCCACTACAGCACAACAGACCTGGGGAAGAGTAGTTGGAAAGCTGCCCAGCAGAAAAGGACCTGGGGGTGCTGGTCAACAGCAGCTGAACATGAGCCAGTGTGTGCCCAGGTGGGCAAGAAGGCCAACAGTGTCCTGGCCTGTATCAGCAATAGTGTGGCCGGCAGGACTAGGGCAGTGATTTTCCTCCTGTACTCAGTACAGCAGGATTTCTTGTTTTCTAACAATTTGGAAGCAACTCTTCCCTTCTGGACCTATTAATTTGACTATGGAAACTTTAACTTACTCATCTCCAAACACTTGATGGCTGTACTCTGGATTAAATGTTGTGTTGTCATCCTCCAAATCCTCAGGAAAGCGAACTGAGGAGGGGGAAAAGAAAAAAAAAAAAAAAAAGAGCATGACCAAGTCATCGGCTTTGGTTTGTTTATCCACAGATGCCCTGGTAGCTGTTCATGCATTCTTCTGCTACAGACAACTTCAGTTAAGAAACTATGTACATTAGGCTGACACACAAATGAAATGACATCCCATACAATTTAGGTGCATGTTGTTTGATCTGAGGATGTCAAATCACTAATCATAATAAAACTGAAAAATTGACACAGATGCACACATGTATATGTTTCATACATGCATCTCCTGAATATTCTGCCTTTAACTTCATCTTGAACACTGAGGACACTGCTCAGCTGGTTACTCCTGCAATAAGAACATCAATCGTGTAATCAATGTTGCCTTCTCCTTCTGTCATTCTTCTCCTAGATGCAGGTGAGAACACTTCACTGTAGATGATTTTCATGGAGAGATGACTGGAAAGAAATGTTTATGTGCATTTATATTCATGTCAAAATTTTGGAGAATCAGCATGGATACATACAAAACAGCTGCAACAATATTACACTGGTACTTGTACCAATAGTACCAAAACACTTAGTGATTTTTTTTTTTCTTCCTGACTCTTTACTTTTCTTCAAAGCCTAGTAATAAACATGGCTTTCTCTGGTAATGTAAAAACATTCACTATAATGGCATCTATTCAAACTCAGTAACTTACTGAACAAGCATTTTATTCATGCTTATAGAATTATAGCAGTTGCTCCACAGCAATTATGACAGAAGTTCTTCCATCATTAAATATAAGATTTATTAGTGGATGAAATTAGAGATTAAAGTAGGATTTCCCAGGAAAAAAATTTAAAATAGCGAGAAACTTGATTCCTAAACATTCTGTGTATTTGCAGTTTAAAAAAATGCCTCGAATTGGAAGGGCTGTAACTCTTAACTCAGGCATTAAAGATATAGTTCAGTCATGGTAACAAACTACAGGTAGCTCAAAACAACTGTTACACATTTTTAATGCTGAATGAGTTGATATTGCATTAGCAGGAGTATGCAATGCTGCAAGAGTTAATATTGCTATTACAGCTTTTTTTTTAAAGCATGTGGAATATTGAACTACAGCTTCATTGCTGCTTTACTCCAGTAAAACCAGAGACAAAGAAAAGTTTTTTTCTGATAATATTAGAGAGTAATTAGTCAAAGAGAAAAATGTGAATGAGGAGTGTCCAAGTGACAAGATAAAAGTCTGACCCTCTCAAAAGCAAAGGAGATGGTTGCTCTTGACTTCTCAGGTTTAATTCAGAGAGCAACAGATTTGAGGCAAAGTAACAAGTGTTAAAAGAAAGCAAACAAAGGAGAAACAAAACAAAAACCAAAGAGCAATTCTCAGAAGAAATTAAGACCCTGAAGATGATAGTGTATGACTGCTTTTATATCCCATGAAAAACATGTAATGTTTGGTATTTTTTTAAATGGTACAACTTTGTAGCATCTCATATCTTCCTCTTAACACAATTAGTATATGGAACATCTAAACTCCCTGGAAGAAAAAAAGCAAAAAAAATTAGCTGAAATGGGCAATGGGTACCTTAATTAAAAACCTGATATAGTAGCTCCTTGGATTTCTAGACAAATTTCACTCAGATGTCATTATCTCTAATTCTTTGTCTTTAGAAAGGTGGAAGAGAAAAATAGAACATTCGGTCTACTCTTTGAAATAATGTTTCAGAGTAAGAGAAATATTCACAAATACAGTGGCTGAAAAACTTAAGTATTTTGCTTATAACAACATTTTGGTTCACAAGCCACTGTGTATTGAAAATGCTACTAAGCTGTACAGAACAGACTGCTAATAGTTCTGAAAAGTGCTTAACAAGTTCATTACTTCAACTTCCTTAATAAATTAAGGTGTATATATATGTACTGCTCAAGGGAACAAATAGTTGAGGGGTTGTAAAGATTAAAAATTAGACAGATACGCCTTATTCTTCAAGTTATTACAGCTGCACATAAGTTTAAAATATAAGCAAGTCCACCAAGAGTTCTGTAATTCTGGCTGTATTTTAAGTATCCTAGTAAGCAAATTGGCTAGAGAGAGCAATAAACAGTTCTTGAAAGATCAGTATCTTTTCTCTTCAGATTTTAAACAAATTTCACTAAAAATGTCTTGTGTAATCCAGATGTTGAGGGGGAAGGGCAGCAAAAACCCCAACCCAACAACACTTTTCAGCCTTTTATTCACCCCCCCATCAAAGAAAGAGGAAAGGGAAAGATGTTAGAAACATATAATTAGATATTTGTAACCCTAAAGAAATTAGTTCTGCTGCTACAGTCACCATGAAGTCAACACATACTTAGGACTACACCATGTCACAAGGATTACAGAAGCAAAGAATATAACAAATGCTTCAAGAAAATAAGATGATGTAATTCCAATGCACTCTGGTAACATGGTAATAAAGTGCTGATTATCATGCAGAGATAGGACTGAATTTCTACAGCTGTACTTGAATTCCAGTAGTCTCAGCAAACTAGACCATGCATTTCTTTCTTGAGTTGCATGCTCACATCAACAAGGACATATTAATACCTGGGTGAATTTAAGTATAAGAACATTTCTTAGGAAGGTACTAATACTCCAATATCAATTGTAGAGCATTTAAAAAGGGACATTACCTAGCTTCAGCTGAATTGCTTCATTTGTATTACACTTGTATTCAGCCAGCTTCTTCTCCATAGCAGTAAGTCCTGAAGAAAAAGTTGGTTTTTTTAAGGTTTAAGAGGTGTTGAGTCTGTGTGTCAATATTACTCAAAGATCATATTAGAAAAAGGGTTGTAAAAACTACAGAAAACACACAACACAAAACCACTGAACAAGTAAGATTAAGAAAAGCTACAATATGCTACAATGTGGTAACATGGAGAACATAGAGATTTATCTTAAACACTTCTCTGGAACTATAAACAAGAACTAGAAAACAGACAAGCATCTCTCCATTTAGTTTCTGAGAATTAAAGATATTACCATAAAATTAGCAAGTGTTATAAGCTATTACCAATTAAACATATATTTTAAAATATAAGTATGAAATTAAGAATTCAATCTAACATGTTATTTAAAAAAACTGGTTAAGTAACACGTATTAAGTGTTTGCATTAAGTCATTTTTACAAACAGGTGTTCATGAACTGCAGTGGCATGTAAACCACCGGCAATTATTTGGCTACCAATGCTCTTCCAGAGCGGATGTGGGAGAAAAAAGCAAGCGAACTCCATTTAGTCTGTTTTTCAAAGCAGAATCCAGCACAGAAGACATTTCACTGATGGCATTTTCCAAGAGCTTTACGAACACAGCCCCCCTTCACTCCAGAAGTATCACCAGAAAGTTCTAACACAGCTTACTTCAGTCAGTGAACTTGGGAGTAAAAACAGTTTCGGGCTTTTAATTCCCTGCCCACCCCCAAAAAACTCGCGGACAAGGAGATATACTCCGGCTCAGCACTACCAAGCTCGGGGGCCGTGAGCCCGAGGACGCCCCGCAGCAAGAGCACGACCAGGGTAACCGGGGGGACAGAGACACAGCCGGCGGCAGAGGCAGCCGCGCTCCCCTCCCTCGCACCCCGTACCGTCCCTGCCGCCCGCTGCCCCGTCCCGGCCTCACCCGCCATGTCCGAGCGGCCCGCGCAGTGCGAACCAACCCGCGCGCCCGCCCGCCGGAAGTAAGCGCGCGCAAACGCCCTTCCGCTTCCGCCCGCCGACAGCGGGCCAGGAGCCAATGGCTGTGCCGCGCGGCGCGCGCGGCTCGCGCGCATGCCCAGCGCTGCCTCGAGCCCTGCGCTCGCGCCCTCGCTCGCGTGACCGGCCCCGCCTCGCCCCGCCTCGAGAGGGCGCGCATGCGCAATGCTGGCGGCGCGGGCTCGCACGTGTCCCGGCCCCCGCGTGACGGGAACGTCCCCCCCGCTCGGCCGAGCGCCCTTCGCCTCAGCGCCCCCCGCACGCACCGACCGCACGGCCCAGCGCCACGGCCGCGCTGCAGCCCAGCAAACAACCTGAGCTTTAGCGTTGGGAAATAAATAAATAAAAATCTGCGTGCTGAACCGCTTGTTACAGCCACCGCGTAAAGGATATTTCTGCTGTTTTCTTTTAAGGGATTGGTTTTTGATGCGCTTATAACACAGATTGTTACTCTGTGTGCTGCTTTGGACTGGGATGGAACGATTACTTTTCTTCCCAGTGGCTGGTGTGGGGCTGCTTTGGACTGGGATGGAACGATTACTTTTCTTCCCAGTGGCTGGTGTGGGGCCAGTGGTGGATTTGTGCTGAACACAGGGTTGATAATACAGAGTTATTTCTGTTATTGCTGAGCAGGGCTTGCGCAGAGCCAAGGCCTTTTCTGCTTTCTTGTGCTGCCCCACTGGCAGGGAGGGGGGTGTGCATGGGGGGCTGGAAGGAGACGCAGCTGGGACAGGTGACCCCAACTGACCACAGGGATATTCCAGACCATATGGCATGCTCAGTATAGAAAGTGGGGCAGTATAGAAAGAAGGAGGAAGGGGGATGTTTGGAGTGATGATGTTTGGCTTACCAAGTGGTTATACATGGTGGGGCCCTGCTTTCCTGGAGATGGCTGAACACCTGCCTGCAATGGGGAGCAGTGAATTAATTCCATGTTTGACTTTGCTTGTGTGCATGGCTTTTGCTTTCCCTATTAAACTGCCTTTATCTCAACCCATGAGTTTTCCAGCTTTTACCCTTTCTGTTCTCTCCTCAGTCCTGCTGGTGGGGAAGTGAGTGGCTGTGTGGGGCTTGGCTGCTGGCTGGGTTAAACCACGACACTCTGCAAATAGTAGGTATTTATGGACTTGCTGAGCAAGACACTCTAGTGGTCAGATGCTTATCAAATGCCTATCAGATGCCTATCAAATAGGCAGATTTCTATCAAAACTGTTCTTGTTGTCAGTTGTGACATAGCATGTGAACTCTGAGTTATATTCATAGAATTTTTGTTGACCTATAGCCAAGAAAAGTTCCGCTTTCTAGAGAAAATTAGTTGTTTTAAACTTAAGAAAAGTGACCCATTGTTTTATGACCACTATTATAAACTGCCAACTACTGTATTGTAGTTTTATATCTCACTGTGCTATTTGACGTGTACCAGAATCTGCCCTTTTTATATTTTCCAGTGGCATGTGATAAAAGACACCTTGTTGGGGCCTTGAAATAATACAGCAAGACAGAACATGTAGTATTAGTTAAGCCAGGTTGTACAAGCACTTACTGTGATGGAACCGTCCAAATGAAATATGAACTTGTCCTTTCTTGCGGCTGTGGCCTGTATGCTTTTCATTTTGAGATATAACACGAGTGTGCTCTACTGCTGAAGACCCTGTCAGAAGTTACTGAATTCCAGCCAGGACTGATAACTTTGCCTCTGGCTCCTTTGTTTGAAATACAGGGCTACTACCAATTTGCAGCCAAGCTGCCAGAACATCAGTCTATGAACTTGGAACCAACAGGTCAGCTGACCCTTGAGAGAGCAGCTGCATCTGTCACGCCAGAAATGAGATTCAGCAGCGTTCACAGGAGCTCGGTTTTGCACTGTGGAGGTGCTGCCAGCAGCCCCCGGCAGGACCCGCACCCGCTCCGCTGGTGCCTCGGTGGGGGCAGACACGGCCCCCGGACGGCTGCAACGGCGCTGTCCGGCACCGGCCGCCGAGGGCAGCGGGCAGGGCCGGGCCGGGCCGGGCGCGGCGCTCGCCCCCACAGCGCTGCGCTGAGGCAGCGGCTGCTGCGGCGGCGCGGCGGGCGGGCGGCTCCTCCTCCTCTCCGTCCTCCTCCTCCTCGGCGGGCGCAGCATGGCGGTCAAGGTGACTCTCCCGCTCCGCCGCTTGTGGCAGGAGGAAGCGGGCGGACCCCGCGCGGGGCCGGGGGCGGGCGGGCGGCGGGGGGAGGCGGTGGCCGCCGCCGGCGCTGAGGGAGCCCGCGGGGGCCAGGGGGAGCGGCCGGCGGTGATGGTGGGGCGGCCCGGGGCAGCGGCAGCGCAGCCCGCGGTGCCTCCGCCGCCGCGGTGCCGCGGGGGGTGCGGGCCGGGGCCCCTGGCGGTGGCGGGGGTTGTGGCGGGGCCGGCCTGGCCCGCGGGCCGTGGCGGGGCCGTTCCGAGGGGCCGTTCCTGGGCCGGGGCGCCGCGGCTCTCGCAGGCAGCCCGGGGCTGACAGCTGTCACCGGCACCCAGCCTGGTGCGGTCCCACGGCAGCACAGCGCGGTGTTGGCTGGGGTTGGGCCTGTGGGTCTCAAGGGACGCCCCATGGCCGCCCTTACAGCGAGTGGTGTCGGGGCTCTGTCAGTGGCACGGCTCTCGAAGCAGTATCTTGCTTGTGTTTACAGGTGCACTCAGCCAAAAGAGCGGACCCTGCCGAACTACGAAATATTTTTTTGCAGGTAAAAAGATCTATCTAGTGTTGTTTAAGTGACAGACTTCTGCTTTTTGCCCTCCCAGCAGTTTGCCATGGAATCAAACACATGTTGTGCTGCTGGGACACTTAAAACTTCACTTTGCAGGCACAGTGTATTGAAGAGCCTGTCAGGCATCAAGCAGAAGCTGCTGGTGACACAAATCCTGATTAACCATTTCCAAATTATAATACTAAATATTTTTCTGAAGTATTTTCAAGTTTTCTATAAAATAAATAGCTATAACTAAGTACTGTTATTTTTAAATTATACTTTTCCAAGATTCAAAAAGTTATTCTGCCTGTATGTTTTATCTTTGGGGTTTATATGTGTTCCTCTCACAAATGGATGGACCGCTGGCAATGTTTTTGGAACTTAAAATTGATAACTAAAGATTTATGCATTTCATAATATTATCCCTTGCAGGGCCTTATAATTAAGATATATATAAATAAGAGCATGAAGCTTTTTACACTCCCTTAGTTACAGTAAGGCACAGTCAGAAAGGAGAATTGAGTCAAACTTGTAACTTTGATAATAAACTATGAATCAAGCATATGGAATAAGAACAACTGTGTTTTAGGTCCATAGTTGGGGCACTGATATTTCAAAATCACTAAAATAGCTTCTTTTCCTTTTATATTGAATGTTAACACAGTATATTCAAGAAGGTTTTCTCTGTGAAAAAGTTAAGAATATAAAATGAATATTAAAGCTAATACTGTAAATAATAAAATCTATTTTTGACATGTAACTTCTGGTTCTACTGTATTAGATAATACTTTCCACGTATTACAAGTAGTCAGAGAGACTTTTTTGCCTGAGAGAGAGATGTTAGATCCCAACCCTGATTTTGGCGGATTTTTGCTTTTGTATACTGGATTACACTGGTAGTATTGCTGGAGTGCAAAAACTTAGAATGCTGGCATCAAACTGTGACATCTCAGCATTTAATTTCTAGCAAAAAATCTTCCAGCAGCCTGGGGGACAGTCTGGTTTTAAAACAACTTCTGGGTCTTCTCCATGTCTTATCTTGTTATCTTCTAAGAAACATGCAAATTAAGTTGTGGATTGTTGCATGCTCTGAGGGATGAAAAAAATGAACACTCTTCTCTCTCCCCTTAAGTGTTTGAGATTTGCAGTAAAAAGAGCATAGAAAGAAAGTTTATTTTGCATTATATTTGATTAAAATTGAGTTTGAAATTGTGTTTCTGTTTGATGGGTAGGAATTGAACTTAGTTGCAAGCTTAAAAAAAATCAAAAGAGAATCATTCTTTCCAAGACTTAAGTTGTAGAGAAATACTGCTAGTGTTGCACACATCAGGGGTCAAATATGTTGTGCTCTTTGCTGAGAGTGCTGGCCTGTCTGTGAGCTTCAGCTAAAGGTCGTGCATTCCTTCCTAAATTTGGCATCCCTTGGAAATGGTTAGAAGGGAAGATGTGAACTGTAGGCCTCATCACCATCCACCTTAATCACAGAGAGTGTACTTAAATTTCCTTCTCTTCATGCATGTCTTCTAAAGTGCTATGCGCCCTCTGTCCATGTAGTTTACGTTGTATTAGTGGATTTCCAAAAGCTTGCTATATGTTTATTTTTACTATTTTGAACTGTTAAAAACCTAACGTTTTACTTGCATTAAAAAGATGTGCTATTATTTCTCTGTAGTCTTGTAACTATGAAATGCAGGCATTGAAATTCTTTGTCTGTGCACCATCAGGTAACTTGAGTGTTTGCTAAACAGGCTTCAGTAACAACCATAAAAGAACATATTGGATAACAAATTATCCCTGAAGGATAAGAGAGTTAGGTAGAAACACAGCTGCTAGATTTCTTAGTGAGCCTTCATTCTTTTTTCTTAGGGAAGACACAGTCAGTCTTTGGGAAATATAGTTGAATTATTCCCTGCCTGCTGAGTTCAAGTGTAACTTGTTCCAGCAAGGTGAAGAAAGAAACAAAAACAAATTCCCAGTTTTAATACAGGAAACTTTCCCCACCACTGCTTAAAAATTACCTGAATCTCTTGCTTGTAGCTTAGCTTGATTTTAAAAATGTAATATTGATAGTGCCTGTAGGTCTCTTCTGCTTTGGAACTTCTCTCTCTTCTGCCCAGATAAAATCACTGGGATAGAAAACTCCTTTAAATTGAAAACTAACCAATTTTAAAAACAAAGCATTGTTTCTGAAAGTGTGGTGGGTACCTAGCACTGGATTGTACAACTAGAGTAGAGGGTTTGTGTGTTCATTTTATGTGATGAATTTTAAAAGTCTCATGCAAATTCATCAAGTGCTTACCCAAGACAGTCTATAAACGTATAGTAAGAATTTTGTGTTATAGCATTCAGGACTGAGGAAAGTACAGATTTAATTGATGTGTTATATTTTACATTCATATTTAGTCATAATTTACATTTACTTATTTTGTGCTAAAAGAGTCTTGATTTAAGTTGCATGGTGAAAAGGTAACCTGAGGACAAATGCATTTACATGCCTGGCTACTTTGTTAGACCTTAATTTATTGGCTTGCTGCCAAGCTCTTCCAAAATGCCATGACCTTCTCATATGGAGCTCAATGTATCTGTCAGTTAATTATTTTTGTCTCAAAATTTTTGTAATAAAACTTTCTGGACACATTTTTTATTGTAAAACAAATCATTGTTTATAATAAAGTCAGATAAATTGTTATCTGGAGAAAAAAAGAGGATGGTGTTTAGATTTTTTGACTGTCTTTGATATGCACCTCTGCTGTCATACAGTTGAATTCCATTATTCTTGAAGATATGCTCAATACTCTGCATGTTTGATGGTCCTTCATACATAACATTTTCTTTGGATTTCATGTCTTGCAGCAGAATTGTGCTTCGTAATGCATTTTCAGTCACTTGTGTGTACGACTGGGAAGAGAACCTTTCAGAGTTGATTCAAGGAAGCCACAATTTCCTTATGCTATCATGTTGGCAGCAGTGTTGAATTAAAGGATTCCTGTCCACTGTTTTTTGTTCCTGTTTTTGTGGAAATAATCTGTTTTAATTCTGCATAAATTCAGTAATCTGGTTTACAGTGCAGTCTTGCAAATAGCTGTCATCACAGCTATAGGGTGGAAGAGGGAGAGGTGATGAGGGGATGTGAGGGACTGGTGTTGTGGAAGGGATACAGGAGGTGCTGAAGCAGGCACTGATGCTGGTGCAAGCTCCTTTCTGCTGAAAGTGTGTCCAGACTCAACTGGTGGTGAAACAAGTATGAGACATGAGAATGATTCCCTTTACCTTAATGGAGTGTTACACCTTAACAGGTATTGTGTGTACATGTTATTGTTAATACTGTAATTCCTGTGGGTCCCTGGCACAGTAAGCATCTGTTTTGAGAGCTGACACTCTTTCATGTAAAGCTGTGTCAGCTGAATCAAGGTACTGCAGCATATAGTGGAAAAGGCTATTAGTTGAAGTTTGAATTCATTAGCATAGATGTTGCACTTTAGATATTTGGAGGCATTGCCATTTCTTTTTCTGCAGAGAATGCTTATTTGCTAGGACTTAGAAAAGCATAACACATTTTTACAAATAAATTAAAAATCATTACTTCTAATGCAAATCAATAATAAATTTTTAAATCTGCCTGTGATTTTTAATTTAAAACTCAATGCTAGTAAAATTGAAAGAAATAACATTTCAATTTACTCAAATCCTATTTTTGTGTGTGTGAATTTTTACTTAAAATCATTTGTTTCAGGATAAAAATTAATCTGGAAGTTTATTTCTCACAAAAAGAGAAAAGAAATAATATATGTTTTCCAAAATAATTATAGTAACTATCAAGAACAATTTTTCAGAAAATATCTGCTACTAGAAATGGTAGGAAAACTTACGTGCTGTGTTTTCAGCAAATGGCAGGCTACAGCATGGTTGTAATACCTGACAGTTTCTGAAAATATATAATTGTCTTTTAATTAGAAGATATTGATCATTATGTGAACATATATATTCTGCAGGGAAATCTGATTGTTGGTAGTATAAAACTAGTACAGTAACACTGTTAATTTGATCGAGGACTTTAATTTCAGAGCAGTTATGTGCAGACAGTTATGCAACATTTTAAGTTGCATTCAGTGAAGTTACTAGTTTGTTAATCACCAATAATTAGCATTTAAATGGATTAATCTTTGTTTGTGTGGTTATGTTTTTTTATTTTTACTGTAGTATGCAAGTGTTGAGAAAGATGGTGAGCATTACATGACCCCGGAAGATTTTGTGCAGAAATATCTAGGACTTCATACAGATCCACATCACAATCCTAAGACAGTGCAGCTGTTGGCTGGAGTGGCAGATCAAACTAAGGATGGGTGAGAATTTTGCTTTCCATTTGAAACTTGTAATGCATTAGTACATGCGTGAGTCGTGGGTTGGATAACTTCATCTTCTAAAATACATTATTGATTTTATTACACTTTAAGCTTATTTAGATAAGTTTTTTTACAAGTACAGTAGAGTATAGATTTGGGAAAACTGGGAAAAAAAAGGTGGTGTTTAACATGGATTTTTTTTTAAGTTCAGATTTGTTTTAGTGACATTTTAATAAATACTACAAGTGCTGAGGAAGTCGAACTGCAGGGAAGTTCAGCGTAGTATGATTGCCTCGGAAAAGTTCTTTTCTGTGTGTCCATGTCCACGATTAGATACTGTATAGTGTCTTCAGTACCTGTAATTAGACATGGAAATATGGAAGAGCATTCTTATTTCTGTAGTATGCAATTCAAATCAAACCGTTGAGGTCTTTTTTAAAGTGCTGACTCTTAGAAAAGTGAAACACGAATGACTCTACTCAGGAAGAAGGTGTTTACCTAATGAAGATAAGGTCACAGCACATAAAGCTTTTCCAACGCTACTTACAGATGATCCTGCTTGCTTCTAGACAGTTCCCTCAAATCAATTTGCAAAATGTCTGCTCTGCTGAGTACCCCCTAACTCATTTGTCTTCCAAGGAGCCTTTTCTTTTGCTGTGTGTAGGCTTCTAGTTTTGGCCTTGGATTGAAGTAGGATGTATGGACATTGTTGAAGTAAATTGACAAAGTTAAGATGGATCAGAGAAGAGGTCAAGAATGCAGAAGTGAGTGGCTATTTGGTAGGGAAGAAAATGCTTTTAAAATAGTAAACATTTGTAAATGTATAGATGTAACTTATTTTAAATTGAACTTAAATGTTTTTGTTTTCATGCGTTCTGCTTCAGAATATTTTCTTAATTTGCTTATTGTCTTGAGCAGCTTGCTGCACAGTATCTGTGCTATACAAGTGAAATTATATATGCTATATACTTTTTACACTAAATGACAAAAGTAGGATCTTCCGTTTGATGTAATGTTACATGATTTTTCTTTTTATAAAGCTGCACTACTTTGCTAATACATTTGAATGTGCATATATTTTGTAAATCTAAATAACCTGTCTCTGTTTCCAGTACATGGCTGCAGTTTGTTGCTCTGTTTCGGATTGGAAAGGATATTTTGTATGTATCTGTTGAAATAATAGTCTATTTGATGACTAGTAAACCAACAAGCTTAGTATCTTGTTCCTCTCAAAAAGCTGTTGGTTATCTTTTATGGTGTGCATTTCTTCAGACAAAATGTTTATCTGCTTGAATACTTGTCTGAAACTTATTTTTCTAAACATTTTAAATATTTCTCCATAATCTGTATTTCATGTGAAGAATTTGTTATACCCCCATCATTGTCGGTTTATTTATTTACTTCTACATTCACATTCTTTCATTTGGGGTGAGTTTTAATATATCAAAATCCAGACACTAATAACTATATAATCTGCATAGAGAGTTTAATCTGTAGCATGAATAATTATTGTAATCTTCAACTGAATTCCAGAATGCATTGCATCTTTCCTAGGACATAAGTTATAAAGAAGTCCAAGGAAGTCCTATTCCATACATACATTTGTAAATTAAATGACAGCCCAACATCATGCAGCAAGTCATTGAGAAGCTTTGGGTTCTCTTACAAGATTTCATTTCTGTGTCTGCTGTCGTAGTCTCTTAGCCTTGCTTGCTCTTCAAATAAATAGTCGCAGTGTTCTTGGTTGCTTTCATTGTTAATATTTTTTTATGTCTTTTAGGTTTAAGTTTGGCACTTTACAAAAAAAAAAAAAGGACATTTTGGAACTGGCTCTCTGTAGGCGTGTGTTTAAAAAAAAATGGTTTTTTACTTTTTTTCTGATAGTAACCTGATCCTTATTTAACTGTTCCAGAGTACTGTTGCCTTCTCCTGTTACTGCAGTACAAGACTGGTTTGCTTTAGTGGAACTCAGTGAGGCAGTTCATAAAACAAAAGACTGTTCACTTTCAAAATGTTTATTCCTCATTGTTAAAAATGCATGTTCTTAGCAATTAATGCAATGACCTCTAAATCAGAATTTCACCTAAACTTCCTTGTCTGTTGCCTGTTTAATACAGCAGGATTTCACTGACGCTGTAAACATTCCTATGTCTTCAGACTGCTGGCACTGGTTTTGAAATTAGGATAAATACCCTCTCTGAATAATGTACTTATATATATATGTGCCTAAACCAGTTTCCCAATTATATAAGTCAATTACCATTAGGAGGTATTGCAGTTTTAAAATAAAAGATTTTTTCTCCCTTCAGGCCTTCAAAATTTCACAGTAGTAATTCAAAATTCTTCATTTTAATTGCTTGTTTCTACATACTCTTTTTGTCAGCGTATCATCCTTAAATCTGGAAATACATTCTTGAGCAAAGTTCTGAAGAAAGAGTTGGTATTTCACATAGTGGAGAGTCACAGCAGAGCTATACATAACGTCTAAAAAGCTATGTTGTGTGGGGAAAAATGAACAAAGAGTTGTAGTAGGAAAAAAGGAAAGATAGAGAAGAAGTGTAAACACATGGGTTACTTGGTGTGCTTTTGGAGGATAAAAGTAGAGAGGAAATAAGAGGAAAAGAAATTTTTTTAAAATGTTACAAATGAAATGAAAGGTGAGTGATTTGATATCGTTCTGGACTCTGTAGTGCAGTGGGTTCACTGGGTGATACTTGAGTAGTGATCGGGTGGGAAGCTCCATCATTCCCTTTAATCCAGTTCCTGTTATCTCCCTGCTAATGGCTAATGGAGGATCACGGAGGATATCCCTGCTCTTAGACATTGCAAGTTGAATATATGGAAAGGCAATTGAATGTGTCTGTCTCCTTTTGCTGTAGGCACTGTTAAAGTGAGACCTCTGAAGACGTCTTCTTTCAGGTTCAGGCTTCTACGAATGCGTTCTACAGAGATCGCCACTTGATTTTGTCAATTGTAAAGCTTCCTGATTAGGAATTAATTTGTATGTCAGCTTTGTGCTTGTATGTGAGGTATATTTTGAAATGATAGTATTTACAATTGTTTTAAAGGATCATCTGTTTCTTTCATCCTAACCCCTTGTTTATCGAGGTCATCCTTTTGATGAAATTGCCTTTGCATCCGAAGAACCATTCTCATATCTCTGATTTTTGTGGCTGAAATGCGACACATTAATACCATGATTCCGTATTTGCCAGATCTTAATTTTTTTCAAAATCACTATTTTTTTCTGTATTTCCTGTGTAATATGTATATGCAAGGATGTTAACATATGTAACCTTTTTTTAAAGTATCTCAATTCTACTTCTTGTGTACTTTGATAGAGAAAGACTAGATAAACTAATGATTTTCTTCTGTTTTTTTCTTTGTAGGGAACAGAATTTATACTTGACTCATTAGCCCTAAGCAATGTTGTGTGAAGTAATCACTATAAACTAATGATAGCCTATGAAGAGTACTAAATTCAGATCAATTGTGTACATTTTCTAGGAAAATGCACCATCTACAGTGATAGTCTATGTTTTAACAGCATTTACTGAAATAGTAATTTTTTGTTTAATTAAAGAAATGTAATTGGAATTCTTATTGCCATTGATAATTTATTTGATGCTAAAATATATATCCCATCGTTTTTTTGTGCCAGCATTATCCTTTTATCTTAGCTTAAGGCTTATCTTTCTGCAACTCTTTATGCATGTGGCATTCGGACCCCTTCTAAATATTTTGTTTTTCTTTTAGTCAGAATAAACTGAGTGCCTCTAGAAAAAGTACTTATTATTATCCTAACAAATTATCTGTGCATTCAAGTCTGAGTTTATATGTAGTGACCACAGGGACTTGGATTTCTCTGCCGTGTTGCAGAGATGATGTGGGAACCTTATCTGGGGCTATCGCTGCTTCCTTATCTTGCACAGAAACAACTTTCCTAATGCATCCTGAGTTGGCTTTTTTCTGTGTAGCAATTGTCTTGCATAAACAACTCATAATCTTGTGATCTGCTGTTACACTGAAGTCCTTCCCTGCCTTGTCATGTCTAACTGTTCTTGTGTCCAAATGTTCCTACATTCTTTATTGTCCCCAAGTACATGACTTGGTGGCTCATCTTATATTTGAAGTGTAATAGCTTTCCATATGTGTAGTAAAGTTTGACTTTTTCTAACCCTGGTTTTTTTCATGAACATTAGACATTGTTTTAAGAAAATGTTTGTAGTATATTCCTGTACTTGAATTAAAATATCTTTTCTTTCTCAGTAGAAATATATATAGTAATACAATGTCAGAGCTGTAGATTTCATGGTAATAGAATTTCTGTGGTTTTATCTCTTAATTTTTAAGTGCTGTGTGCTTACATTTAGAATTACAAAGTAATGAATTATAGGTGTTCAGTGGGAATTGATTATGTTTTGGTTTTGATGGATATGAAGAATTCAGTTGCTTTATAGAGGAAGAAAGTTGCATGAAGGTTAAGTAACTACTTTAATGTAACAAATACTTTTCAGTTTCTAGAGTCTTAATTATTTTATGTTAGAATTTTATTTTAATATTTGGATCATATAGTTTTCTAGAGTATCAAGTGCAAATGATCATTGTTATTATGAATATTTTTTAAATCTTTGTAACTTCTGTGTTTTCCTTTGTAGGTTAATTTCGTTTCAAGAATTTTTGGCATTTGAATCTGTTTTGTGTACTCCAGATGCAATATTCATTGTTGCTTTTCAGTTATTTGACAGGAATGGCAATGGAGAAGTAACATTTGGTAAGAATACCTAAAGAAAAACAGTTTAAGAAAGTGATTAAAATAGTATCAGTCATAATAATGGTTCCTGACCACAGGTGCATAGAAATGTATATTGTGCAGTACTGTACTGTTTTCCTAAGAGTTTGCATGAGTAGAACTTTTTTTTTCAAGTGATACAAGCTTAAGAAGTACACAGAGACAAAATATGTTCTGCTCTGTCATCTTGAATCAAGATTTTTCATTTTCCTGAGGTAGTTTATACAATGATGTTTTACTCAGTGTCATCCCAAGTGAAATTTTATGTCCTGGACTTTAAACTGCTTCAACAATGGGGGAGTTTTAAAATACATTCTGGATCTCCACATATCTTTGAAGAATTGTCATTAGATACAATAAGAGCTCAATATAGAAATTAAGGAGGTCTAATCTTTTGATTTCCTAGGTTAGTGTTCCTTTTCTTGAGGAGCAAATATTTAATGGTATGAGTGTAACTTACAACTAGATCATATATTTGAAAAACTAGAAAGAAAATAATGGCCTTCAGTTTTTTTACCTTTTTTCCCCCTAATCACATAAATTAGTGATCAGACAAAATTCTTTAGGCCAACTACACTGCTTTATGATATTGCTAAATAACTGTTATTAACATTGCAGTTTAAGGAGGAGTAGGCTTTATTTTTAAAACTTCATGTTTATGAAAATTAGATAAATCAACGGTAAGAATTTTAATAAAATTGATTGAGAATTAAATGTTATTTCTATCCAAAAGAATAAAGCTCTTAATAAAGAAAATACAAACTATGCTTGGATTTGTAACCACTTGCTGTTTGTACTATTTCATTCGTATGAAAAGTGTTTCAACTTGTTGAAAAAAATGCAAGGGTGGTTTTATGGAAACAAACTGCTTGACTTACGATGTCTGTTAAATTACATCGTTAACTGAAGAGTCAAATACTAAGCAATTGGGATACACAACATCTCGAAAAGAAAATCTTTTAGAATTTACGTAAAGATGAAGTCAGTAAATGCAGTCATTACAGATTGGAGAAACTGCTGCAATCAGTGTGACCACGTTAATGATGGTGTATTTAATAGTCTCACAAAACGGGGAGTTGAACTTCGCAGCTCTCATGAGCACACTTGAAATTGCTGGTTCCGTAAATGAACAAAATTGTATACATTTCAGTTTATACAGATTGCTCAGTCAGACTGAGGATTGTTATTTTTACGAGTGTGTAATTAAATTAAAGTCTAAAAGAACAACACAAACAAGAAAAATTGTAAAACAGAAAATTGCATGTTTTTTCTATATCTTGCTGAATTTTTTTTATAGGGCTGATAAATCTTGAATAGGAAATTCCTTAGGGAACTTAAAATTTACTGTTGGTTTCTTGGTTTTTTCCGAAATTAATTATATTGCAGTTATTACTGTATGTTGCAACATAACATAGTACATATTTTTTGTGCTACAGTTCCTACATTTGCTGCTGCTTTTTTGCCTTTTTTAATTCTTGTTTGTAACATTGGCTGTTTACTTCATATGCATAACATACAAATTAATACATGTGTGAAAAATGGCAGCGATGATATGTGACGTTCAGAATTTGGTAACCCTTCAGTCAGTTTCCAAGTCAATCTTCTGGCCTTTAGAGGCTGTTTTATGAATGAGTCCTGCACTCTTTCCTTTTCATAGCACAGAAACAGAAAGGCACAGAGTTTAGTTTCATGTGGAAACAGGACAATATAGAAAAATAAGTCTTAAAGTTAAAAATTTTAGTAAATTATTAGAAATGTACTGAAATGGAATAAGTTTAGACGGTGTGAGAATTGCTGTCAGACAAGTCAAGTCTGTTACAGGCTGTGTAATGTATCCAAGTCTGCAGGTAAACTATGTTGATTATGGGAGCAAACACCAGGCAAGATTTTCTAGCTCAGATGAAATGCTCTGTGGATGTGATTGCATTGATGCCAAAGCTAACTCAAACCAGTAAGTCTTGCCAGAAGCAACATGGATTTACTGAGGTTTTCCTGCACTGTGGATCTGGAGCAAGGGACAGAATTTACTTGGATCTGTCTGTTAGACCAGTAACTTGAACCCAACGCTGGCCTTGTGTGAGATAATGCATTTTCAAAAAATATTCTTGTCTACTCAAATTTTCAGTTATCCAGAGAAAGTTAAGTATACTTGTTGAATTTTAGAACTGACTCTGTACTTGAAAGCACTTTGGTCTAGTTGGGTTCACATCTGCTATTTAGGATTTATTTACTGACATGATTTTGGACCATACTAAAGCACGTTAGCATTTTACAGTCCTCTTGAGCCTCAGTCTGCCACTTGTCTCTTAAAACGTTGAGCTTCCAACTCTCCAATGATGAAACTATTAATTAAATTGTATTACAGAAGAACTATCTTAGAAGAGGAGCAAGAGTTTATGATTCTTTAGAAACTGTTTTATATAAATACTTGTCAGCTATGCAATGCTAATCGAAGTACTTGTCTGTGCAATATCATATGTTAGTTGGAATTGTTGCAACATGAAGCCTTCTGTCACTTTAATATCATCTGCTTTCTTAATGCTTTGGGACAGTTTTCCAGGAGTTTTGAACATCCAGAAACCCTGTATGAATGACTTCTATAAATATGCAGTTAGTATTCTGTAGCATTTGTATAGTAGGTTCATTGCAACAAGAAATTGTACCTACTTAGTATGAGCAAACTGCACAGCGTGCTTAGTACACTGGACTTGCTGTCAGCCTGGTGAATAAAAAGCAGTAAAATGACTATTTTAATAACCCAGTGATACAACTGATAGTGTAGTTTGTTACTTTTTAATCATGTAGAAATAGAGAAATAGCATGTATTTTCCTGATCAAGTGATTCTGCATCTTCATAAATGCTTCCTAGGTGAATATTTTATGCAAAATGTGTTGCTGATGAGCCCTTACAATACTGCATTAACCATAAAATATTTAAAAGGTAACAGCTAAAGCTGATGAAGAAAAGTGATTTTTTTCTCATGTGTTATTTTCTTGTTACGGGTTTCTGTCTGTAGCCAGAGAAAACTGACAAGTGCTTTGCTCTTTTGATCATGGGATGTAACTAAGCTGCTTCTTGAGTGAAATATTTGAAAACACTCCATAAAATTTATACTGTTGTACTAAGGAATATTATCTCTCTTCTGTGCAGGTCTTTTGACCTGAATTCAGGTTAAAGCACACCTGAATTTGCTCAGGTTATTTGTGTTTTTCCAGTGTTGAAGCAGATAATCCTTACTATGGCTAAAAGATGAAGTCTGTGACTATGACTGAAACTTCTCTGAAAAACAGGTTGTCTAACTGGAAGTAAAAGGATTCTTTGTAATTTATCTCTTTGGCACACGATACAATGATCTGGACTGCATCAGTTTTTCAAGGCTTTTCCCAGCTGTTCTTCCTTGTAGACTCACCACAAAGAAAGCCATTCTCTGATAAGCTGGAGAATTTCAGAGATGCTTTTTTAGTTAAATACACATGCAGATACAGATAGAAAGATAGAGCTGAAATATGTTCGTGATTCTTGTGCACTCAGAATTATTTTGGAGATAATTGGAAAATATTTATGGAACTGAACATAAGGCTTTTAAAAACATCCTACAGCTCAAAATCTAATTACAAATATCTTGCAGAGTATAATAGCCGTCTTCTTCAAAATATTGGGGAGGAGGAAAGCAATCAGATGCCTAGTAATGCAACTATTTGAAAATTATATGATATTTGTGAACTGAAATAATAAACATCAATTTAATAGTTTCAGAAGTTGGGTGTACAGTGATACTGAACTCTTGCCCATCTATTTTCTTAAACCAGTTTTAATCTGGGAGAGAAAGTTCAGGATTCCCCCAATCAGGACATAGAGTTTGAGAACACTGGAAGAAGATGAGCGAGAAGAACAAGAGAAAGGAGTTGAATACATGTTGTTATTAGTGCTTTGTTTTTGAGCATCAGGAAACATGGATCACTCCTAGTGCTCACTTCTCCACCGTTTCTGAAAGGGCAGTTGGATTGAAAATGCTAGGATTTGGATTTAATTGTAAAAGTTCTGCATTCTAAAATATTATTTGCAACCATAAAAGGCTGGAAACCTTTTATAATGTAAACAGAAAAATACAATCACATGTCTACAGAGCTGAGGATATAAGAAAAACACTGTGTTTTTATTAAGTGTGCTATAAACCAGAACTGCTATTTTTTTGGCCTCCTGGTAGCTGTTAGTTGCCTGTTTTCAAGGTGTCTTTTACTTAACACATGCAGATAATGTAGGAAACACCACTTCCCTTTGTCTTTTTTTTTTTTTTGGTATGATCTTTTCAGGCTTAAACCACAGTTTTAAATACATGTGAACAATGCAGAGTGGCAACTCCATAATAATACTAAGTTCAAAACCATAGTTCAACAACGGGGAACAGAAAAGGAATTTTTTGTTAAGGCTGTTCATTAATCTTAACTTTAAATAGAATCACTAATCCTTTTAAAAGAAAAGTAGAAATACTATGTAGCTATTTCTAATTTGGCTTTCTCATGTCAAAGTAATTATTGTATTACTTACATTTGGATCACTTTTAATATACTTCTGTGACATCAGGTGCTACAAAAAAGTCTTTCTGCCTTTAACTGTGATTCTTTATTTTAGGCTTCAAAGTGAAAATATGCTATTTGCAGAAATAATGAAAACCAGCAACATAAATGTTAAAATGCATTATGTGCATTAGGCCTGAAATATCTACAAATGGGACAGTAGATTACTGAGTAGACAGAAGAAACTGCAAAACAACCCTGATAAACAACAAACTTTTAGTATGCTTTTGCTGCTACTTAAGACTTGCCACTTATATATTTTTGTGTCCCTAACAAGCATGATTGATGTTTCATCGCTGGTGAGAAGCAATGGCAAACTGTTAACACGTTGTTGGCACTGGAATTGTGTGAGGTTTCCACTCTGCTTCTTAGGGAGCTGCTAAGTCAAAATAAATAACAGGTACTACCTCAAGGTTTACTTGGAGTACTGAGCTCATCCTTACAGTGGGCCACCAACAAGACATCCTAGTGTTTATAATTTAAAGTATTCTTTCTCCTTATATGATATGGAGTATTGCCTAGAAACTTTGTTTTTCTCCTATCATTTTTCTGAACCTGATAGGTAAGAATGTTTGATGGAAGTTGAGCTAACCATGTGTATACTGCCTGCAGATAGCTGCTCCAGGCATCTATAATTTGTTTAAAATGATTGGGTGGGGAAATTCTGCAGCAATCTTGTGAGAATGTGTGTCGCCTTGGAGGTAATGTACTAGTGCACTAGAGTAGTAGGTTTATTGTTCCTGGCGCTGATGGTAAGTTGAGTGTGTCATCAGGCTGCTGACTTGTATGCCCATCTGAGAAGAAAATGTGCTCCTGTAAGCCTGGAAAGAAAGTTATCAGCTCAGTAGGAAAGAATTCCACTGTGGAAAGGTGAGCAAAGAGTAGAAGACATTAGTAAATGAGCAGCATGTATTGACAGAGATGATGAATGCGTTCTGTAAAATGTCATACTAAAATGAAAGGCTTTAAAAGTGATTTACTGTTTGCCCCCTGCAGAATAGCTCTGTTGGAAATTTGAAACATTTGTAGTTTATCTTAATTTAGAAATGTTACTAGGTTTCTGAGGGAGATAAAAAACACGGGCAAACCCAGCATCTGTACCTTAACGTTCCCTGTTTTCTTTGTTGTCAATGCTTTGATACTACTGTGGGGAAAAAAAATAATTAAAAATTAAACGTTTCTTCATAATTCAGAGTGGTGAAAATGCAGGTGATGATCACATTATGTATAATTTCTGAAATGTGATTGTCTGTTTGCTGCTTCTCATCACACAAGTTGTTAGCTGTGGTGATAGCTATTTCCTTTAGTATAAGAGAATAGCCAGCAAAATTGGATTAAAAAGGTATTCTTGATATATTGTGAAGAAATCACCCATACTCTTGGGTAGACAGAGTAAATTTTAGCACCCGTTGAGAGGTGTTTGAGAATCTCAGATGGCTTTGGAAGATTGCATTTAGTGTTTCTGTGGTTTTAACTGTGAGTGTGATGTAGCACTGGCACAGGTTGCCCAGAGAAGCTGTGGCTACCCCATGCCTGGAGGTGCTCAAGGCCAGGCTGGACGGGGCTTTGAGCAATGTGATCTAGTGAAAGGTGTCCTGGTGGAGGGGGTGGAACTAGGTAATCTTTAAGGTCCCTTCCAACCTAAACCACTCTGTGATTCTATGACTGTTCAGAACAAGTACACAATTTTACCTCTGTACTCCAAGTGTTTCATAAACAAAGCCAACATGGAATTAATTAAGCATTAGATACAAGAACATAGCTTTAAACCCAGACTACTATAGAATGTGCAGTGTATGTTACTGGGTGTGAATGCCTGTGGAAGAGAAATGGATAAGGCACCCAAATTTTCAGAGAAGCAACAGGCTAATCTGGAGACCATTTATTAAAGCTAGTTAGTCACTTCTGGAATTCTTTAATACACTCAACTATTGAATATAAATTTATTAATTTAACTTATTTTTATGTGCTGAAGAATCTTGACTTGTGATACACTGATGACTAGTTATAAATGTTTTTATGAAGATAATAGTTTAAGATTCTTGGTTGTTTAAGTAGTACACAATTACATGCTGGAGTGAGAGTTATGAAAACACTAGGGGCTTGAGTCTCATTAAAAGTAAGTGAAAGGTCTATCTCTATGAACATGGATGGATAAGAAAAGAAATGTTTTTAGAAAAAAGACCTTTCTTTTTTAACCTTTGTCTAAGGTTAAAAGAAGCAATTATCGGAAACAAGTGAAAATATGATTTAAATTCTCTGGCTGCTTCAGCACATTCTTTCCTAAGTTTTCATTAGAGGAATTTGGTGTTTATTAGAAATCAGTTATACAGACATGTAGGTAGTTGCTGCTTGGCACCCTATTTGTACATCAGTAACCAAGCTAACAGAGGCAGTGAAGGAGGCCTGTCTTCTTCACTGGCCACAGTTCAGTGCTGTTTTGCAGACTCCACTGCTGAGTGAGCTGCACTGACCTGATTGTGTCTGTAGTACATGCAGACTCCAGGTAGCTTGGTCAGAAGCTGCAGTGAGTTAGTGGCAGGTGGGGAATTTGAATTTACAGATCTTGGTTTGTTGATAAATAAAATAGTTTACACTGTGTATTTGGTTCTTTATCTTTCTTTTTCTTAACCCTCACCTTGCACATTGATACTGGTGAGTAGGTATGAGTGGACAGCTACAAGTAGTCAGAATAGTTTTTTAGGTTTCTTGTTTACTCTAACAGCTCCTTTTGCCTACCTTGCAGTGGAAACTGGTTTTAATTGTAGGTTTTTGACTATACTCTGTTTGACCTTTAAGTAAGGGTTATATTACAGTTAAACCACTAGCCACAGTCTGCCTTTAAATATGTAATCTCAGTCTAACTGCAAAGCAGATAATCTAGCCAAGGAATCCTACTTTGTATGTGCCTCTACTGAGACACCTATATTCTGGACATTTACCTTCCTTTTCTCACTGAAAACATAAAACCAGATAGTGGTTTGCCTAGATTTGATCTAAAACTAGTAGAAAGGCTATTGAATTGAAACAATGAGTGAATCAAGTAGTCTTTTAGCTTAGAGAAAGCAGTAGATTTGCTCCAAACAAATAGCTCTTGGTAGAGTTGTCAGATGATAATTAAAGATCTCGTTGCATTTGGTCTTTTAGCATAACTGTTTAAACATATAAAAGGTGTGGTTTCAGCTAAAATATTTTGTACTTTGCTTTAAATTTAAGCTGTATACCACATTTTATTTTGGTTGTCATCAGATTCTGGGTTGATAAAAACAAACCATTTCAGGTACTATGAGGTAAATTTTGAAAAGTGTTCATATGATATGGGTAGATGTCCAGTTATACAGTTTATGTGGTTGGATGATCTGCACAAAAAGCAGGCTTGTTTGCAGCATGACAATGCTGTGTATGAATAATGCACGCCGGTTTTCAGATGAGGTTTTTGACTAAATTCAGATAATATGTTTAGCATTGGCATTTCAGTTGTACAGTATACATGTGGAGAATTCCATAATCTGAAATAGGAGGTTTTTTCTTTACTTCATTTAAAAGAGGACATCTCTATCTTCACTTATCTTAAAACATTTTAATAACTGAGACTATCAATTATGTTTTATAGGATTTGATTTTTGTGCTAAGACCTTATCAAAAGCATCTAATAACGTGCTTTCTGCTGAGTTAATGATACGTTTTAGATGTCATTTCTTATACCTATCTTCAATAGCCATATTCAGACAGTGTGATTGTAATAATGAAGTTTCAATCAAACCATACTTAGTATGACAAATATTGCCTGAGACTGTAATGCAGGTATTCGTGCTCTTGATAAAGGGCCTAATTTGACTCCTGGCAGAGACAGAGAACCACTATTGATTTTTATATCAGAATGCAAAATAGCTCTTATTTGTCATGTATGAGAGAAATTGCTTCTTAATTAAAACGAAATAAAACACTCACTCCAAGGTTTTATGCAGTAATACAAAAAGTATCATGTTGTGTCTCAAATATGTTCTTATAGGTCTGTAAAGGTTCAGTTAGCAATTATTCTTAACAAGCTAAAACACTTCTTAAACAGCTGCTGAAATCATCATTTGTTTGTATCCTTCCTGGAATGTTTGTAGATTTATTGTACCCCGAGGCTCACTTGTTGTTTTTCCCTCCCCCAAAGCAAATGTCAAAGAAATATTTGAACAAACTCTTACTCATCTTCATATCCCCTTCAACTGGGACTGTGAGTTCATTCGACTGCATTTTGGACATAACAGGAAGAAGCATCTTAACTATTCAGAGTTCACTCAGTTTCTTCAGGTCAGTTATTAACCTTCTTCGAAAGTAGAACTGAAACTCATTTCACTTCTATTAATACACTAATACCATTATAAATTTTGAGCTTATTCTGGTAGTGGTTATCCTTATCTGATACTAATCCTGACAGTTATGATGAACTGTTATTTCTCCTTTGTAAGCAGTGTGTACTCATTGTGCTTTAACTTACATACCATACTTTCAAAGAATAGGACTAAACATACTGTTTACAGAATTAACAATTTTACTGATTGTTGTTAACACTGGTTTGAGGGTCTACATTTTCTGTCATAGGAGTTTAATAGCAAAACTAACCTCTACCAGAGAAACTTAGCATCCTTAATATAGCTAGTTGTTATCAACCGTATAACCTCCCATATAGAGGTTTCAGCTTCTGTAACATTTCTTTTAGTTTTATAAACATTATCCTAATACTTTTCTTCACTCACTGGCATGCATGCTACCGCACGGATATTGGGAGTTAAGTCTTAAATGCAGCCAACTTTGCAGGAGGTAAATCTGATTTCCTGAGATGTTGCTGAAATGTCCTCTAGGAATTGGGCTTTAAAGGATTTCACTTGTTGAACTGCACCATGTGCTAAGCCAAAAAGTTAACAGTTAAAACATGAATTGAACATTATACTAGAAAGAAATAATGATGTCAGTTATAAAGGATAGAGAAAGAGGAAAGTAGGAGGAATTTACATTATAATTCGTGGAAAAGGAGTTGACGGAATTGTAGGTAATTGCACTGAATCCCATAAATTAACATACAATGGATATACTCATGATATAATTTTCTGTCTAGTAGACATGAAGAAAAATAGATCATGCACTTCCAGAGCTGGTCTTTGGTACAAAAAAAGTTTTGTATGTACTGTCTTAAAAGTAAGGAGTGATAATGTGCTTTGACATCTGCAATTATTGTGCAGGATAAAAATAGGTATCACAGAATAGTTTGGGTTGGAAGGGGCCTTTAAAGGTCATCTAGTCCACCCCCGCCTGCAATGTGCAGGGACATCTTCAACTAGATCAGGTTGCACATAGCTCTGCTCAACCTGACCTTGAGTGTTTCTAGGAATGGGGCACCTACCACCTCTCTGGGCAACCTGTTCCAGTGTTTTACCCTCATCATAGAGAACGTCATTCTTACATCTGATCTGAATCTACCCTTTTTTTAGTTTAAAACCATTACCCCTTGCCCTACCACAATGAGCCCTAAAAAGTGTGTCCCCATCTTTCTTATAAACCCTCTTTTAAGTATTGAAAGGCCATAGTAAGATCTTCCAGGATCCTTCTATTTTCATCTGTCCAGGCTGAACAGTCCCAGCTCTCAGCCCTTTCTCATAGGGTAGGTGCTCCAGCCCTCTGTCATTTTTGTGGCCCTCCGCTGGACCTGCTCCAACAAGTCCATGTCTTTCCTATACTGAGGTGTGTCTTGATCTAGAGCAGACTCTAGAAAAACATACCTAACTGTAGGAACTGAAGTCTGTATTGAGGTACTGGAGTTTGGCACAGTTCTTTCAAGGCTGCAGTATAACTTGATACTTTGAAGTAACAAACTGTGTCCCATGTTTGACACTACATATTTTAAGTGATCCCAGGCACAAATCTGAGACATGAGTGCAGAAATGAGCCCCCAGATTATTAGTGAGAAGAACCCTTTTGTTGGGAACTCAGAGCAAAGTGATAAATATCTATTCTGGTTTTATGTTTATTGTTCCAAGATACTGCCATGTAAGATAAAGTAACCTCTTACTGTCATCATATAATAAAAACCCTTAGTAGAGAAGGCTAGTATGGGTTGCAGTAATTTCAATATGTACTCAAATTGGATATTGTTATCCCTTCTTTTAGATCAGGTGGTTTTTCTCGTTTGGTTTAATGGCATCTTTTGGGGTTTGGGACTTGGATCAGAGCACATTTGTTGCACCCTGATCTAGAAAACCTTGATCATGAGTTTATGAGAGTTGAGAAATTACTGCAAAGGTGATATAAGCCAGATGGTTTGCCCTCTTCTTGCTGTCTGTCAGAACATGGTTATTATTTTAGCAGCTTCTAGAGATCTGAATGACAGCTGAATGTGCTTTTATTGTTTGCTTGAATAGAAGGAAACAACTTTTTCTGGACATAGAATTTACAACCATCATTATTATCTTGAGGTTAGGTTACCACAGTGTGCTTTGTATGAAGGTTTTTACAGTTCATATAGGAGTTTTAAATTGCCTGAAATGAATGACCATTTCTGACATTATGGAAGATAGCTGTTTGGGGCAATCTAAATCTATATTATATAATTTTCACTGTCCTCCTGTTTATTTTCAAGTACTTTTCAATGAGTTAGTTTATAATAGCCCAGTCATATCTCATCTTGGATGTGTAAGAGATCAGCTCACTTTGAGTCTTTAAGATCAATACCAGAAGTTTCTCTAGCAGTATTTAATAAAGAAATAGATAGCAGACAGGAGAAGGGTATATGAAGTTTATTTCTCAAATCATTTAATGAAAGTGCATGTTTCCTTACAGTTGAATTGAGGCTTTTCTTTGAGAGAGGAATGATCTGTGGATAGAATCACTATGCAGACTTCTTGTTTTAGTTGAGTTAGTCTTGAAGTTTAAACTGTAGTTGTGCTGTGGTCTATGTGCACAAACCTATTGGAGCATAAGATTGTGAAATTAGCTAAAGTTTTGTGAACAGTGAGTTACAGAATTTGTTTCTAATCTGCTGTCTCTGAATATTCATTCTAGGAGCTGCAGTCAGAACATGCAAGACAAGCCTTTGCTCTGAAGGACAAAAACAAAACTGGTCTGATAACTGGGCTGGACTTCAATGAGATCATGGTTACCATTCGCTCACATATGCTAACTCCATTTGTGGAAGAAAATTTAGTTTCTGTAAGTGTAAAAAAAAGAGCCTTGAGTTCAGTGGGTTTTAGCTGTAATGCTTTAAGATGGTCCTGCTTCTCTCCCACTTTGTCATCTACCTGCTTGTCACTGCCTTGGTGCTAGAGATTATAAGCTTCATAATGGAGTGGTCGGGGTGAAACATGGCAGCATTCCTTGGCTGCAGTAGTGAACAGGTTGGCAGTCTGGTTTACATGTTTGAAGTGCCATTGGAAGCAGTTTGAGTTAGTCTACTGTACTTTCCACTAGAGCAGGGCAGACTTTGCTTGGCAAAGAAAGAATTGCAGAATTGTAGAACCATTTAGGTTGGAAGAAACCCTTAAAATCATCAAGTCCCATGGAAATAATTTAGAACAAAAGGATTCAATTTTTGTATTTGAATATATGACGAATCTCAGGAACTGGAGACTACTTACAGTTTTGTGCTTTTATATACTCTTGCATTCTTTTCTTTTTCAGATCAAAATTTGGAAAATCAGTATGTAGATTCTAGAGGTAGAATGGTTACGACTGTGATAGTTTGGCAAGATCTGTAGGTAAAGTAATGATGTACAAGTTATAAACTTAAATAGCATGAAAATTATACAAGAATGAAATTTAGATAAAAGATAAAGTAATTACTTTTATCTTACTATCTTACCTATAAATCTTGCCTTGCCTTGCTAATAAGGCATATTGTCTTCCATAGAATGTAGAGTATCTACTAATTTTAGACTTTGAAGTAGATGGTCATTGATGTATGTGATGCAGCAGTCAGTTAGTATCTTTATCTAAAGTAGCATTTGCATGCATTTTTCTTGTAGAAAATTACTCAGTGACACATTTAGTGTGTCTATCAGATATATTGAACAATAATCTACTACATGATTATTTCCTAATTGTTTCCTGATGTTCAATTTTTACTACAAAAATAGTATCCTGTCTAATAATTCTCCTCTCATGTTTCCATTACAAATATCTTGAAATTACAGGAATAGAAGGATAACTTTAATTCTTTCATAATTTGCTCAAATGGATGTTTCTATAATTTGTGATTAGATGTTGTAGAAGGGCTTAAGGCACTTAACTGCATTCATTTCATTTTTAAAGGTAGCTGGTGGAACTGTTTCTCATCAGGTCAGCTTCTCCTTTTTCAATGCATTTAATGCCCTTTTGAATAACATGGATCTTGTTAGGAAGATATACAGTAATATAGCAGGTACAAGAAGAGATATTGAAGTCACAAAAGGTAAAGTATATTTCCTACATTTCATTAATTTTTTAATTCTGTCAATTTTGTAATCTGGTGATGGTTAAGGCAAGTCAGAAGCTGCAATGGTATGCAAGGTTAGGGCTTCTGTAAAAGTGTTTTTTTTAACTGTGAGTGATTTTCATCCTCATAGGTTAGTAAGTATTTTCAGTTAGCTCATTAAAGAGAAGATTCTGGCAGAAGTTATGTTGCCCTTATTAGTTTGAATGGGTAACTGCATGTCAGTATATTATTATATATATCTTATTGAAAGAGATGCATTGTTGCTTAGAGATAGAAAGATCCTGGAGAATGTGGTAAAATGGATTAAGTTTTAAGATCCATCATGAGTAATCTCTGCATTGTTTTAGCTCTAGTTACTTTATTTATTATTAAATCTTTTTTTAGAAAAATGGTATGAATTTATAACCTCATAAGTGCTTACTTGCCTGAGTGGTTTTATATACAGTTTATGTCTGTTAGTACATGGGAAATCCCTGTGCATGTGAAAGGTTGCCATATCTAAGTCTCGCCACAGGCACGAGCGGATTGCTGCTGTAGTCATTTTATGGTAGATTGTATCACCAATTTTATTACCTATATGGATGACACCAGTCAAATCATTGTGTGGTAAAAACATGCCAAATTATTTTTTTCTTTTTCCTCTTTGTTTGGCTTATATTCCTGTGCTCTGCATAGGAAAGCATAAAATTCCTGTTTTCATCCTCCAAATTGTGCTAACAAATTGCCTAGCAATGTTTTTTGGTACAGATGCATAAATACATCTTGTTTGGGTTTGTGCCCAGAGAAAAGGCTGCTGTGTTTTCACTGCTCAGACTTGTTAATTTGGCTGGATGAATACCCAAGCTTGGAGTCATTCAGAAGTAGAAGAGGAAGAAGTCTGGACAGGATGGCAGTAGATGAGTCAGTTGCCCTTAATGCTGTGAATAATGGACCATTATTCTATCCTGTTCTGTTTTGCAGAACTTTAGAAGCAAGAATCACAAATTGTGGGGGTCATTTTATTAAACTTTCTCATATGAGGGGTTTTGCTGTTTTTGATGAATTCTTACCATAAATCAGAGTTGCAGAGTCAGATTTGCTCTGTGTTGCAACGGCCTGTTTCAGGATAGATGTTTTCCTAAAGATATCTTTCCCCTTTGCATTATGGATTTTGCTTCCTGGTGATAAACTTCATTTTTATGATATTAAAGTTATTTGTGACCATTTAAAGAGGAAATTTGACAAATAACCCAGTTGTTGTATTTCTATTTCCCTTTTAAATCCAGAGGAATTTACCCACTCTGCAATCCACTTTGGACAAGTTACGCCAATGGAAATAGATATTCTCTACCAACTTACAGATTTATACAGTGTTACCGGGTAACATAATGATTATTTTATCATTTTGCAACCATTATTTTTCTGTTTTCTCTGTGAAAACTACTTATTTTTGTCTCAATCTTGCAAAGTTTTGTGTTTCATTGTATTTCGTTACAGTAATTTGTTCAATGTAAAGTGATTTTGGTGTGTGCAGGGGTTTTGTAAGTTGATTGTGTATATCAAGCACAGTTATTAATTGTTCTATTATAGGTATACATATGAAATAGCAAAACAGTATAAAACACAGTACTTCCAAAAGGCTGCAATGCACTGGTTGATGTTTTGCGTGGATCTTTAATGCAAACCAGATCTTAGGTAGAAATAGCTAGAAATAGTTTAACTTGTGTATTATATTCCTTCTTACTGGTAATCAAGAACTAGCTTCTGAATAACCCAAGCTCCCTTCACCTCCAAGCATTCTTTATTGCAGTGTAGCAGAGTTCTTAGGTGTGCATTCAAATATGACAGTCTTTTTCTAAACTCAGATGTACTCTGTGGGGGGGTGGCCAGGAATACTGTATTGAATATGTTTGATGTTTTATCTAACTGTAATTTGCTTTTCTCTGCTGTGTGTAAAGGCGTTTAACTTTGGCAGATATTGAGAGAATAGCACCACTGGCTGAAGGTGCATTACCTTACAACCTGGCAGAACTCCAGAGGCAGGTGGGTAGAAGAATAAAATTATGGGAATGTTTGCATGTACTTGCAAATGAAAAATAAGATTAATACACTTTTAACAGATTCCTAACAAGTGAAACATGCTGTGTGTATTGCTGTAAGGATAGAACAAGGGCAGACTATCAGACACTATATGTGTCTAAATGAGGTATTAGATGTCATATTGAAGAATGGCCAGTTTAGGTACAAGCCGATGAGGGGTCCCAGGAGTCTATCTGAAAACGAAAGCTTGCATTTATAAAGTCTTTTCTTTCTCAGCTATTGCAAAGAGGTTCCTTTAAGCAGTTATATCCACTACAAGATCTAGGATATGTATCAGTAACAGGAAAATCTTGACTTAGTTCAACTGATATGGTTGAAAAACAGTCCTATACAGAATATATGAAGTCTTTCATATATAGGACTTTGATTGTATTTTAGTTACTGTTGTTAGAGCTGAGTTTGATAATTTGGTTCTCTTTCAAACAATTGGTCTGAAACACAGTGTCTGGTCTGTTCTTAATGTTACTGCTCTGTTGTCCAAAACCTACTTAGTGGTAACTGTCTTCCTATGGATTCCTGGAGACAAGAATGATGGAATGGATTGACCCAGAAATGTGTATTCAACATTTATCCAGGCTAATAAGAAATATTTTTGATGAAATTTTGTAACAACATTCCTAACTGACAACTTGAGTTTTAATCAGTGCCTTTTACTCACCTTTCTGAGTAGAAAAAATACTGACTTGATTTATTTTACATTTCAGAATTACCTTCATAGCTTGGCACTGTTATAAAATGAACTCACTGATAAAAATTTCACTCATCACTAGAAAAAAATATACTGTTTTCACAATCTTGAAGTAATACATTATATTTTCCTCTTACTCTACTTTCTGTGTTAAGACCAGACAGCAGAAAGCAAAGTAATTCCATTTTCTTTGATTTATAAGGAACGGTCTTTTATTAGACCTTATCCTAAGTGAACCCTATATTAACTTATTTAACTGTATTGACAAAATGAAAGATATTCCTTCATGAAGAGCAAATACCATCCCACTTTGGTCCAGCTGTCCCTGGAAAATGAAACCAATTCTATAATCACTTTTATGTGATTTAAAAATTCCTTTGTAAAGAAAAATCTAAATTTTTACATAAAATCACTCTATATAGATTTAGTAGAAATGAAAATTAGCCTGCTTTCAACCATGTTTACTTTATTGTCAGTTTTTTTTCATTGTGTAAGATTTTTTTAAAGCCTAGCAGCTGAATATCCTATGGGGATGACAGCTACAGTAATTTTCTGTTTATAAATATTCATGATTTGAAAGCTATAGCATTAATTACACTCATTTACATATCCATCTGAACACACAAGTAAACTGAAAACTTTGTGAACACTTATTTAATAATATAAAAGTGACATTTCCTTCAGAAAGAATTTGATTTTTAACATTCAGTGGTGTATTCATTAAGATTAATGTCTAAATGCAATGATTAGATTTTGATGAGAGCCATGTGAAGCTTAGAAAAAAAGAATAATCTTAAAACAGCTGAAAGGCAGCAGGTGTGCTAAACTAGGAGAAAATTTTTGTGAAAGAACTAGTTCTGCATCTAAGGCTTTTTGAGGTATATTATTGCATGTGTCTTTCATTTACATGAATCAAAAGGTTTGTATCTATATTTTTTAATTTATTTTTATGGGTTTGTTTTTATTATTTTTTTAATAGGAAATTATAGTGGTTTTGAAATATTGAGGATATTCTTCAAATTTATTGCTTCTCTTTGCTTGTAAAAGCAGTACATTTGATTTATGCTTTTTTTATGCTGGTCCACATGTGCAGTTTTGGTGCTACCTAGAATTTCACTATTCTTCTTTGTTTACCTATATTGTGAGGGAGGAAAATGCCTTGTGGAGGGAAGTGGTTTTAGCTGTATCTTTATTCTGTGGAATAATTGTATAAAATGTAATTCATGTTTCTTTACAGATAATGATCTCATCTTGATCTCATAGGCTTTTGTCCTACCCTGTGTATGTACAGTGTAACTTTATGCAGTAAAGGCAGGTTTTTGCACACCCAGTGTAACACCAGTCCCAACAGGGCAGGTTGCACTGAGGTCTGTGTTGTTTGCAGTGGGTGTTTCACTTTTTGGAGCTTCAGAGCGCTGAATGTACCTTAGATCAGTAGCCTTGGTGAGTTAGCTGGGAAGTGTGCCAGTGATAATCCTTGTGAAGAATTCCTAATATGCCTCAGAGCAAAGCCTCCTGTGGCAGTCTGGGTTCTGTAGACATTCCAGCTGTGCTGTCAGGAGCACATCTGTTAACAATACAGGGTACTTTTAAGAAAAACAGGCTTATGTTTGGGAATCAGACTTTTGTATCTGCTTTAATATGGAATTTAACAGTTAATATCTTGGCCCCTTATATGGCCCAGAGAAATTATATTGCATAATATAAATAATCATCTTGTTTATGGTTGGAAGAAAATTTGGCCCATCTTGCATACTTTATAGTACAAGTTTGTGAACACTTACATCTTGTTTATCAGTTACCTTGTTTCTAACAGCCAGCTAATAATATGATTATGAGTCTGCAGATACTTTCTGTGCAGACTTGTATCTATTTAGAACACTAATAGATTTATAGTAGTATATGTCATTGAAATGAGTGAGGTCAATATTGTATCTGTAAATTAACAACTGCCTGAAAAATTCTCTTGTGGAGAATTCTTTGGGGAATAATTTCTGCTTCTTTTGAAAACATGAAATGTCATATTTATGCTATGCATTAATGTATATGTAATCTTAAAGTATGTCCTGTGCTGATAGACCCTGTCTGTGAGATACTGAATTCCTTTTGAGATATTTTGAGTCAAAACAGAGTTCCGTGCCTTACAAATTCAACAGCAATGGAATGGAAAATAGCAAAGTTGTTTTGAGTTTCTGTCTCTTTTTCTTGACCATAGTTGTTACTAGTGTGCTGGTTTTGGCACAATCAGGAATATGAAAGGAAGAATATTTTCTAAAAGGAGTATTTGAAAAATATGGTTCATTCATTAGGTGTAATATAGTAATTTATTTTTTTCTTCCTCCTTAACATAAAGCTACCAATTTTTATCAGGTTCTTTCTGTAACATTATGAAAGCCATGTTTTCCCATGCAGATTTTCAAGTTGGTTTTTTTTTTTCTCCTCACACAGCAATCTTTTGGACAATTAGGCAGACCTATTTGGCTCCAGGCAGCTGAGTCAGCTTACAGGTTCACTTTGGGCTCAATTGCTGGAGGTGAGTAATATTTCTGCTTTCTGTTTTCAAGCTTGGGTTAGTTTAACACTTTCACCAGACTATTTGATCTCATCTGAGGTGCATTTCTTGGTTATACATGTGAAGAATTGGATAATGGAACTGTTTTGATTGTGCTGTTCCCTTTCTTTCCTTATCACTTGGGTTCTAGAATCCCTCCACAGTCCTTTGAAACTCTACTCCAGTAACAAATTTCCTTATTTGTAATTCAGATTGGTTTTCTTCATTCTACACACCGTTTTTATTTAACAGTGTGATCCATTCTCCTTGAGACTTTTTTCTAGACCTTCGGTATTGCTCTTCCTTGCTTCCAACATATCTTACCAGCTTATGTCTTCTTTGTGTTTAAATAAATGCTGTAGAAAATCATCACAGTAATTACATACTACACCAACAATGATGTTGCAGAAATAATACTCCAAATGCTTTCTTACAGCTGTTGGTGCTACTGCAGTGTATCCCATAGACCTGGTGAAAACTCGTATGCAGAATCAGCGCTCCACGGGTTCAGTCGTAGGAGAGTTGATGTATAAAAACAGCTTTGACTGCTTTAAAAAGGTTTTGCGTTTTGAAGGCTTTTTTGGTCTTTACAGAGGTAAGTGAATAAAAAAAAAGGTGTACATATATCAAGTTGGTGATTTTCTGTCCCCTCTCCCTTTTTTCTAATACCTCAACAGCTAGTTTCCTATGGGAAAATCAGGATACTTGATTTCATGTACAATTTTGCTTTCATTTCAGAGCTCAATATTCGTCTTCCATTGAGCACCCTTCATCATAAATAATTGCTGGGAAAAACTGGGCATTTTTTTGTTGTTGTTACTGACTTACTCCTTGCTGCTTAAGTTGTTTAAAGTCCTAATTTTTTGGGTGTAAGTGTTGTGGACCTGATTGTGGACAAATTGAGGATTGCAACTTTTGGCTCGAGTCAAACATTGGGAGTGGATTATCATCTGAGGAATAAACATCCATTTTACTGCAAATATTTCTTTCTTAAGAGACAAAAGACAGTCATTTTGAAATGTACCTGTAAACTGGATGCCAGATCTTATGCCTCATTCTTTTGCAGGTAGTGGGACTTGTTTTATGATTTTATCCCATGAACAAAAATTGCATCCTGCTGTTGAATTATTTTACTCTATTAAAATATCAACAGTGGAACTCGGAAAATTGTAATTTAAAAAAAGAAATAAAACTCTAAAATACAGGTTAAGAATTCAGTGCCTTATCAGTTAGACTGGAAGTTATTTAATATCTTGTTTTAGCTTAGAACATTCTGAAAGAGTTTTTATCACATTGGTAAGGTGACTTACATACAGGGTACATGCTTGCCAGTTCTCTGAAATAGATGTTTGGTTGAATCTCTATTTTTAATTGTAATTTCACAGAACTTAATGAAGTTCACAATTTTCTTAAGGCTCAGTAAGGTATTTATTAATTGGCACACCTTTTTTTTTTGGTTGGAGCAAAGTCACTCACTTCTGTGATGGTCACAGCATTTTGCTTTGTAAAGGACAGTATCTAAGTACATGTGAAAGCCTGTGGGTTCTGGCTAAAGAGTGTTTTGTAGTCTTGCAGGATTTTGTTATGAAAGTGAGTAAACAGAGGAATAAGTTGATGAAAGGTTAATAAAATATCTGTAGTCTCTGTAAATTACATCTTACTGGTAAATTGTTTTCCTTTTTTGTTGCTAAATCTTTCACAAAAGCAAATAGTCTTTGAGTTACATCTATGAGACTATTTCTGTAGTGCTGTTCTACAGTACTGTTTTCTTTCTCTTGCCCCCCTGCCTCATTTTTGCACAGGAGCATCTAAAACTGATCATTAATTATTTTTAATTTGGTTTCCTAACCTTTCTCAAACACTTTGAAACTAATGATGATTCCATTGATGAGTTAAAAGCAGTGCTTTACACTAAAGAAAAAATGCACTTGTTTGACAGAATGTCAGCTTGCTAAACTTTTTAGTAGTCTGTTTAGTAATTGTCTTTAAGATAAGTTTAGTTTAAGAAGTTCATGTAGTTGTTTTGAAAATGTTACAGTTAATGGTCAGCATGTTGCTAAGATTTTGGATGCATAGAATTAGATGGTCTGTGGAAGTATATTAAACAGCAGAAACATTTATGGTTCTTACATTCCTGAGCTGGATTATCCTAATTGTACTGTAATATAACTATACATAAATACTGTAATATAATGGTAGTCTACAGTAGTTGTTTACTGCAGTTTAAAAGATAGAACTCAATGCATACTGGAAATGTCATAATTTTAAAAAACTTATAATTTTTGGTCAAGAAAATTAAGATGCTTTTGAGTCCTGGCATCCAACTTTGGAACTAATGAAGTATCTTCTAAAGTCCCTCACTAGACCATGCAGGTCCCAGGTTCTCTGGCACACCAAATGTGTGTGCCCAATGAATTCAGCATGAAAGGGAGAGGAGGGATTGTCTTGTGGTTTTTTGTCTGGTAGTTTTGGTTTTTTTAAGTGTAGGCATTGCTGAAGTGGGTTGTCTTTTTGTGGTAGATCAGAGATTCAGACTGGGAGGGCACCATTTCTATTTGTTATTGTCAGCCTTTCTTTGTATTTAATAACTACCTTTCCTCAGCATAGTAAGTCTGGAAATCGCACAGAAAGTGCTACTTTGGAGGAAAACACTACACTGCATACATTAACTACTGCACTTTCTATTTAGGTACATTTGTTCTGAGCTTCCTTTTAAGAAAGTAGTATAAAAATTCTGCAGGCTGAGTATTTTGGGAATTTTGAACATTTAAAATTAATTTTTAGCTATGATTCTTTTTACTTAATGAATAGTGGAAAGCTGCATCAAGACGGTTTTGTTGCTGTGGGATTTTTTATTAGTTAACTGGCAAACACTTTTGACAAAATGATATTCCATAATTATGGAATAACTTTAGGAAGTGACCACATCTAATAAAAATAAGCCTTTTTGAGTTTATAGTCTATGCATATGCCAAAACAACTGTGGAGAAAATGGATTTAAAAATAGCAGATGTAGTTATAATGTGGTATGTTAGGAAGTTAAGACTGCCATCTACTGATTTTTTTCTTAAATCTGTTAGTTCTTAGAAAAGTGTGTGTGCTTTTGTCAAATGACATTTCATTTTGATAATAGCTATTTTCCAGGAGCAAGGGCCTTGTCAAAATCAGTTTCTATCCACTAATACTTCCTCTTAGTGAGATAAAAAATGCTTAATATGAATAGGGTTTAAAGAAGTTCATGCTACCATGTTGAACTAAAAGGGGAAAATCCTTCATATCGTTAGTTGACTGGAGCCTTCAGAAAACTCAGATTAGTGATTCAGGTAGAAGTGATTTGATAATTTATCATAGTTATGTGTATATCTCACAATTAATCTCCTATTTTAAAAAGTCATTGCAAGCCTTTGCATGGGAAAATGATGTTAAGGGGCTAAAAAAGTCGAACAAACTATTATGTGGTAGGCATATCCAAGGTGTATGTTTGGTCTTTACACTTTTTTTTTCCTTCTGTACAGCAGCAGTAGCAGGCTTGACTTAGTTGAGGAAGGCAGATCTGGTCACCCTTTTCTTTATCATTTTCAACAGAAATTGTAATATAAAATTGTACTGGTATGAATATGCAGTGCTCTAGCAGCATCTCGTGCTTGAATGCCATCCACCGCAAAGGATATCCCCTGTGCAGAAAGGCATTTCTGTACAGCACTTATAAAATACTAATTTCTCTATTAGGAAGATAATGTTGCCTTATGATGTCTTTGTTTCTATAGGCTTGTTACCACAGCTGATAGGTGTTGCTCCAGAAAAGGCTATTAAGCTAACTGTACGTATCTTTTTTTTTTTTCTCCTTGGCATCCTTTTGTTTGTTAACATGCACAGGATTTATTTCCTAAAATGTGTGAAAGATGACCACTTACAAGCACTCTAATATATATGTATACAGATGTACTTGATATTTATTAATAAGGAGGAAAAATAACTCAAAATAGTGTGTAATATATTGTATCTTTATTAGGTTAATGACTTTGTCAGAGACAAATTTACTACGAAAGATGGTTCCATTCCGTTCCCTGCAGAGGTCCTTGCTGGAGGCTGTGTAAGTATCTGTCCTGTATTCCTAGGAAAAACTGATTCTCAGTCATGTGCAGAATAGTTGGAATGACAGTTAATGAGTGTGCTTTGTCAATTTGAACAGGAGTGTTCTTTTTTCTCCCAGTCACAAGTACTAAAACAAGTATTTTTTCTGTTTGGAAAGTTTTGCGTACTTCTGAGTTAAGTTTCCTTGGAATTACATGCTTAAACTACTTCTTTTGGCCCAGTATGTAACAGTTTCAGCAGTGGTTTTATTCACAAAGGCTAAAGAGAGGGTGCCTATTCTCCCTTTCCATATGTTCTACTTGGTTACTGTTCATCATTTGTTTGGGAAGATACAGATATTCCTTGAGAATGGATTATAGACATGATTGAGTTTCCTTTGGAGGCAGGGGTGGAGGTGGCTAGAATGGTTTTAAAAAATCCTTTTCTTGCTGAATATTTTAAGAAGGAAAAGAAATACCCTCTCTAACTTGCTATATGTGAATTTTTTTTCTGTTTGTGAAAATGTGGAAAAAATGAATGATGTAGCCTTACCTTTCAGGTAACAGGTATGAGTGAATTGTCCATTTAAATGACTTTGTATAAAATGTAGCTGTGTTACTCCAGATGCTAATTACATCCCCCGTCTAAATACAGTTAAAAAACATGCTGTGTTTTTGTTTAGATTGAGGGTTGAAATTCAGTGGATGTTTTAGCAATCTGTAAGTGGTTCGAATTGGTATTGATGATAGATTTCTTTTGGTTTTGCACATTGGCTAATTTCATTTGTGGGATTCTCCTACAGTTCTTAACCCTATAAAATGTTTAAGGCTTGAGACAGGTTTCTTTTGTAGCAGAGAACACTAATAACTTCCAGTTGAGTAGGCTGACAGGCTGGTATAAAACCTCCTCAGCTTACAACAAAACCTGGGGCAGAAAGGTTGTTGACCTCTGCAAACTTTTAATTCAAAGAAACAGCCCTGAAGGGAGGCTGCTTATAGTTCTGCCTGATTGAATTTGACAGCCTGGTACATGGTTGAGTCTTCACCTGTCAGTGTACAAAGTTTATTTTCTGAGAAATGTGAGAAAGCAGCTATAATGTGTAGCTAGCAGAAGACTAACCTTTTTCTAGAAAGCTCAGTAACAGAGAAAGCACATACAGGTCATTTATAACAGAAGCTAATATAATTCATTAGTGTTTTTCTCTGTGTTGTGTTTAAATTCACAATTAAAAACAAACATCAGATAATTTTATTATTTTACATTATTTTGTACTGAAATATATAATATACTGAAATATGTAGTATTAAATTCAATCTACATTAGAGGCTTTTCCACTTTGTGGTAGGTACTTCTTTTTCAAAGTAACTTCATTGTCTGACTGTAGTGAACATGCAAAAACTGGGGAGAAACTGAATTTCAGATAAGCTTTCAGAAATCTGGATGTTTCTGTGAAGCTGAGCGGATTTGTAATCTGTCCAAACAGAACACTTTGTTCTAGCTGACTGTCTTAGCTGATATTCTCATCTCCTTTTTCAAGATAATATTCATCTCACTCAATCTGGGAAAATTTTAAACAAAATTATAGAAGAGCTGTTGGCCACAGTTTAGCAACCTGGGGGGTGTTTCTTTGTAGCTTCCTCTGGATCATCTGATAATCTTACCACTTGATGACTTCTCTGTCTGTACTGCTGCTTAGTTACATTTTAGCAATTCCACTTCTTCCTAAATACCAGAATTTTTATTGGCAAGCTTGTGCAGTTAGAAGTCTGAAAGTGTAAGTTCATTGAAGCAGGACCAAGTTGATGTTAGTCTTTTTTATCCTTGGACCTTTTAATCCTCATTGTGACAGCTCTTTTTTATTTTGACTTGCTCTGAAATAGTGTTATCTTTGCACTTTTCATGTTCATTTTGTACTGTTTTTCTACAAAATACTATGGGATGTAACCAACAGTTACATCCAAGGAAGTGCCATGAGTAAGCTTACTCCATTTCCTTGTGCAGGGCCACACAAGGCTGTGTGTTTTGTGTTTGAGTGATGCTACCTTTCTTTTTCATTTTTCCTTTATTCTCTTCCTTCTCTTCCTTCTCTCTTTGTTAGTTTAAAATGATGGGTTACTATGGGATTGTTTGGGGTTCATACATGCCAAAATTATTTTCAGCATCTGGATTTGGGTAACTTGGTTTTTTGTGGCTTTTCTTTACTGTTCAACACTTAAATGTCTTGCTAATAGTGCACTATAAATATAGGCTAAATTTAAAATATACTTTTTACCTTGCCATAACATCAGAAGAAATAGCATTATATCTGTATGTAGTTCTCAGAGATGTACTTATTACTGTCTCTGACTGTCAGTTGCCTCTGTTTAGTGTTGAACCATCTCCTCATTAACAGCAATAATGCAGTTTTTCACCATTTCTGCTGTGGAACTGCTAGTGGATGAGCCAGATGAGCAAGTTGTATTTGCAGCCATTTTAGAGTTTACAGCAGAGGCCTTCCATGCTTTTGAAGCCTTCCTTCTTGCAAGGTGTCCAAAAACACACTGTGCATACCACATACCACATCAGTCCTCAAACAGCAACCAAAAAAATTCTTGTGAGGAAGTGGAGGCAGCTTGGGAAAGGTTCCAGCAGACATAGCAATTTTCTCCTCTCTGGATGGCAGTGCTGTATCAAAACTTATGAATGGTGTTGCAGACCCACACATGAGGACAGGTGAAACCTTTACATTAAGACAGTAGTGATTCAAGAGACCTTGCCTGGGCTGTTCAGTATCTCAGCTCTGGAGTGTGTGCAAGCAGTGTGGGACCGTCCAGCAAAGGGGCTGCTCACAGGCGTGGGCCTCATCCAGCAATGCTGATGCCCAGACACTGTATCTCTTTGGCCAAAATCATATTTCTCAGGCTTCAATTATTCTCAGCTTCTGTAAGCTTGTGGAATGAACTCCCATTTTCATTTAGAGGAAATGTCTTGATTCTCACAGCAGTTAGCAAAGACACCTTCCCAGGCAGTGGCCTGTTTATATGGTCAGCTGCCTGTCGGTTGTCTTTCCTTCCTTACTGCAGGGCAGGGACCTCCCACAGGCAGCCCATGCCCTGTGCTCCATTAAACCTACCTGCTGGCTGCTGGGCAGTGTAAATGTCACTGGGAAGTGTAGGGTCTGCTCTGTCAGAGCCCAGATATTCCCAGCTGCTCTCAAGCTGTTGCTGTATTTGAAAACTGCAGAGCAGCTACGTGGGGCAGCTCGGTTACAGCAGTCAGGTCATACTTGTCAATGAAAGGGCTCTGGTCCCTGATGGATGAAACTGATATCCCATCTTCCTACCTTCCTGAGAGTATGCTGGTTTGTTAATCATCAACAGGACTATCCACATTTATGCATGCTCAGAGCAAACAATTTCTTTCCCTACTGTTACTGCAATTAATTGAATTACATTTCATTACAATTCAGTGATTAACCTGCATTCCTGCCTTTGGAGTTTTCAGTTACTGGTAGCTTTGAGTTGCAGGGAGACTGAGTGAGGCTTTGGCAGTGCTTTCCTCTATCCTGCCAGAGGCGTGGGAAGCAGAGAGTGCATGCCTGATATGGACAGTGCTTCCCAAAGGAGCTCACATGCATGACACATGTGAGTACATGGAGAAGGGAAGGTGCTGTAGGGCAACTGCTCATCCCCACCTGGGAAGTGATTTACTCATCCAATGCTGAGTAAATGATTCATAATTACTGTTACAGGAGACAGAGATGCTGTGATTTTAGGCTGTAATTCCTATGAGTTACACAGGAAGAATTGATTGATTCCTCCCATCATTGCAACGTGCATGGTGCTTAGCATTTTGAATGGATGAATCGTGTTGCATCAGAAAGATGTTTTTGCTTTATGCTGCAGGGAGGAAGAGGATGTGGAGTGCCAGGCAGAAAGGGTCTAGGAACCCTCACTGAGGTGTAGGCAATGCATCTGTTGATAATTAGGGGTTGGGATATGTGTGTGTGTGTTTGCACATACATACACCGAGAGGTCCAAATTTACCACTGATTTTAAAAGTTTTATAAACATTAAATCTAACATTTAGTCTAAATATTTTGGTATACTTGTAAAAAATAATTTTCATACATTTATTAATATATGCATACATACAAACAAACGTGTATATGGCTTTATCAAGCAAATAGGAATGTGTCAAATATATATTTTTGAAAAAATAATTTAAAATGTTAATGATTTTGTTTAACGAACACAAAAATATAGAATTATAGCTGTCAGGCTACTTTCCCTTCAAAATCCTAAAGATACTCTGCTTCTTTTATTATACTTTAAACAGATAAAGTTAGAAGCAGAATTAAACTTTACTACTTTATCTTGATCTCTGTTGTGGACATTTAAAATCTTTGAGAAAATGGTTGTTTTTAATAAAAGAGACAGTAAGCTTACTGTAGGTTCATGGAAAATGACAGCTTTGCCTTGAGAAAGAAGTGCAAGTTTTTTTGTTGTTTTTAAACAAGTCTGGTTTAAGTAACATCTTATTTCAGCTGCTTGTATGGGACATAGCTGTAGTCCAGGATGTGGTGGGTTCAAAAAGGAAGGAAGGAAGGAAGGGCTTGAAATAGGCCTCTCCCCCTTTGTAGCATATGCCTCTGGGGTGGAATTGGAAAGGGCAAGAGGTCTCATGTTGCAGGGTCATTTGTGTATTTCCTTCAGCCTTTGGCATGTCATGGGGCGTTTGCTGTGGGATCTCAAACTACATCTTTTCTTTCATAACCTTTGCTGTCAGATTTAGTTCCTTCATTTGCTCCTTGTAGAGTTATTTTACATGACATTAAGGTTAAGTAGAAGCTTTTATTACTGGTATTTTTGATGTGTATGAATAACCTCCATTCTGAAACAAATTTGTCAACCTTTTTTAAAGTGTCTGTTGCAATTTATGTGTGAAGAGAGGTTTTTTTGAGGGGGGGAGACTAGATTTAGTGCACCATCTCCAAAAGAAATTCAAGGAGTGCAGTGTATACCTCTGTGTGAATGTACACGTGCACATGTATTTAACATACACAGCTGACAGCTGAAGTAAGATACTTTGAAAAAGAATGACACTGATTGCCAGTGATTTGTACAGGAGCATGGAGATTTGTGTTGCAACCCTGCGTGCTTCCAGTTCATTTTTATTTGGAGATCCTTTGTGCCACTCTCCTCTGCATCCTCTTCTGCTCCCCAAGGCAGCGCTCTCCTCCGCCTCCCATGTTATTTGTCAGATGGATAGTCCACCTTTTACTTAAAAAGAAATCACAAACTAACAAAAAGCAACCCTTGCATACATTCTTTAAAAAATACACGGTGAAAAAGTGAGTTTTCTTGTGTTACATGTTCTGTATTAAAGTCAATGCTTGTCTTATCTGTACTTGTGATGTTGAAGGACCAACTCATTTGTGCAACTCCCCTGAACACAGCACTCCTCTTCATGTGAATCAATCACTGCTGTGCACAAAAGTGTGCTGAGCTCCAAGTACAACAGTATGATAAGTCAAGACTCGGTTAGAAGTACATGTTGCTCATAGGGAGTATTTAACTGGGTATCCAGATAGTTACAGCTCTTTTTGAGAAATCTGCCTGTTGAGAAGTTTGTCAACACTGTAAATACTCAATGTTCAAAGTGTTGATGTAATTAAAGAGCTTTTCAATTGGTTTTCTACCGATAATATAAGCACAGAGGTTTCCTTATATTTTATTTTGCTCAATAACCCAATAATCAAACCATATTTTAATATTGTTGGAATACATAATTCTGTATTAATTATATAGAATTTGTAACATCGTATATATAATTAGTGTTGCTGCTAAATTATTAAAATGTGTTAAGAGTCTTCTGTTTTCCTTTCTGTATCAGAAGAGGGCTGTTGCTGATTTTGACAGAAAGGTAGGCAGTTGTGCACCTAGGAGAGGAAAATGTTAATTGCTGGAAGATTGAATTCTGAGTAGAAAATAGAAATGTTTACAAATTGGCCTATTTGTGTTTCTATGGTGGCTGTTAGGCAAATAGGAAAAGTTATTTTGGCTGCTTTGCAGGATGTTCTAATTTTTAACATTAAAAATGAAAAATGGAATTTCACATATACATGTAAACAAATAATGCATATTTAAGAGGCAGATAGCTGGTAATTGTCTAGAAAGAGTGAATTTCTAGCCTAGTGTTGCAATTTAAAGTTATTTGAATTTTTTTGTGTGGACCATTGTATTATATAGTCAGAACATGCTGCTTAACATTTTATCTACCAAAATTATTTTTTAAAATTATGTAGGGAAATGCTAAACATTTGAAATTGGTTTCCTGCTTAATGCAATACAAACAAAAAAAATGAGGTTGTTTAACAGAACTTGCCAGATGCAAATTTTATAAATTGTATTTAGATTGGAACTTTGTCTAGCAAGACAGCCCTCTCATCTTGCATGTGTGGGTGTGTGTGACCTGGGAAGGAAAAGGTGAGATGAAGAAGTAAAGAGAGGCTGAAGAATGCCTTTGGACATGAGTGGTGTCACATAACTGAGTTAACACCATGCAGCACGTCCAAGGAACAGAGAAAATGGGAACCATTTTGGCTGGTCTGGGAGTTCTAGTGATCTTCCTGATGGTTGCAATAAATGTCCACAAAAACATAGGCTTTGGTTTTATTTCTGAGAAGTGAAGTGAGGGAATAAAATTTAGATCAACAATATAGACTGATAATTTGAGCTAGCTGTTTTGTGATGAACCACATACTTCTTCAGAAGTGAATGGTAGTACCTACAGCAAACCAGGGAGAAATCTAAACTTGTCATTTTAAATAGGTTTACATGTCTCTGAAACTGAACTGTCAGACTGAATCCCTCTCAAACCTGAAACACAGTTCTTTGAAAGTCTTTGGTTAAAGTGCAGAATCAGAAGCAGCTTTTCAATACTATTGCCAGGAAGTTTGCAAGGTAGTCCTTCAGTGCTGCTAACAGAGTATTTCCTCCAAGTAAAATCTGTCATGCTCAGCTCAAAGATATGGCTTCTCTTTCTATCTATTTTGAAATGTTATTCTTCCTATTTAAATTTCATATTTTGTTTCCACTTAGGACAATTAAAGACTGCTAAACAAAACTCTAAACACCTTTTCTAATAATTTAAAATTACACCATTACATGCAAATTTACCTTTTAAACAGTATCACTTCTAAATGCAAATGGCATGTCTACACATTTGTGATGGATTATAATTGAATAAACATAAGATCTTCTTTATGTGTGTTTGATGCTCTAGTAGCACAAGTCTAATGATTATTTTAGTTTAGTATTTCCTGTAATATCTAATAGACAGTTAAACAGAGCCACGACTTCTAGAAAATGATGTCAAGGAGAAGACAGAAACTGAATTAATCCACCTCTGTGAACTGTAAACATGTAAATGTAAAAATTTATTTTGTACAAACGCATGATTTCTGACCTGGGGCTTTTAACTTCCACACAGGTGCTTTATTAAATATCTCTCATATATTTTTACATGAGAATATCAGCCAAAGCAGTGAGAAGTGCAGGCCCTCAGCACATTGCAAAAGTCGGTACATCACCACATGCTCTTGTAATGTAATTTGCTTTCTTTTTCTTTGGGTTTGCAGGCAGGAGCTTCCCAGGTCATCTTCACTAATCCTCTGGAAATTGTAAAGATTCGGTTGCAGGTAGCAGGAGAAATTACTACAGGACCCAGAGTCAGTGCCCTCTCTGTTATAAAAGATCTGGGCTTTCTTGGTCTTTATAAGGTACGTGCTTCTGCTTGGAGCGGCTCCATCGTTTTATGCTAAACTTTTGTATTGTTGAAACAAAAATTGTTAAAAACAAAGACATCTTTTGAATTTAAAACCAATCTCTTCCTGCAGGGCAGCCCCACAGTGGAAAACTGAAGAAACTCACTTCTAAATTAATGGCAGTGGGATACAAAAAAATACTCCCCCATTCTATCCTTTGGGCTTTTATGCCAAGCTACAGGGAGTCCTGTATTGCAGACCTGCTGGCTCCTGGCACTGATCATTTCCTTTGGTGGGGTTTTTTGAGAAGTTTCTCTAGCTTTCCCTGTGTGTTTTTCTTACATTTATTTTGAATCTCTGTTATCTCTATTGTTATCTTTCCAGCAGGATATTCTCTTTGTCTTAATAATTTGATGGCAGTGAAACAGTAGTGGAGTTTAGTAGGATTCAGATTTTTAAGAAGTGGTGGGATTTGTCAATAAATTCCACTGAAAAAAGCCCATACTGTATGGTACTTCAGCAGAATGCCAGTCAACAGATTCCTTCCCTGCAGGTGTACTTACTGCCATCATTACAGATCAGATGTAATGGAGCAGAAGCTATTAGTTTTCTTAAACAAGGAAGAGCTTTTCTTCCTGTATGTTCTGCCAGTGCAAGGGGTAACACGTAAATTCAGCAGTTATATTAGCTGTGCACTTACAGAACATTGCTTTATGTGATTTGTCCATAGACCTGCAATAATACTATGAAAATGTGCACGTTTACTTTCAGAGTTGAAGGGTTTTGTTTTGAATTCGGTAGATGAGAGTCATGACCATTGCATTTCCTTACTAAACTGTGCCCATTTCACAGCTTTTTTTTCTCTTTTTGTTACCTTTCCAGTGCAGCTTCTTTGGTCAACCAGATGATGACCAGTGTGAGGTCTTACAGTCCTTGCTAGTATTTTAATAGTGCTTTTGTGTTTGGTGGAAAGAATGGCCTGCAGGGACTTGTCTTGCTGCTTCCCTGGCTGTGGGTTGTTATCAGCAAGATGTAAGGGACTGATCTTTGTCACTTCATTGCCTTGGACACATAATGTGTAAAAAGTATTTATCCTAGGTACTGATGTCAGGATTGATGTCATGTATGGCTTACAATCTTCTTGATTCCAGACTCTTACTTTAGATGTACTTTATTCTTATTTTCAAATTCCCTGTATTTCTGTTTCCTGAGACATTTTATTTTCTGTGTTATTTATGTGGCAGATAAAAAGAGTTTGTACTTTCTGGGTTCAGGCTGCTTGCTGGATATGAATTTCAGCCCTATCTACAGAATTTATTTGCATTATGTTTCTTTTCTCTGTGTCAGGGTGCCAAAGCATGTTTCCTCAGAGACATTCCCTTTTCTGCAATCTACTTTCCGGTTTATGCTCATAGTAAACTGATGTTTGCTGATGAAAGTGGCCATGTGGGAGGGCTTAATCTCCTTGCAGCTGGAGCCATTGCAGGTAATATTGCAGAATGTTTTCCAAAAGTAATTTTTTCATTCTTTAGTGAGTAACATTTAATATTCATTCAGTAGCCCCATATAAAGGAAGGGCATTGTACCATTGTATGTGATTTAATCTAAATTTGATCACTGTTATCCTTAGTGGGAGGCGATGTAATTTTGATGAGAGCTAATTACATTTGCATAATGTGGATAAACAGCGTAATGCAGCTCAGCAACTTGTAGTCAAATTTGATCTGTCTGTCTCAATGGGGTTTTACTTGTTACTGAGCTCTCAGAGTTGAAGGCTAATTTGAATCTTTGATGAACATAAAATGAGAGATCATAAGAGCTCGGAAGAAAATTGCTTACCTAGTTTTGGATTCTAGAATAACTAAAAGAAACTTTGTTCAAATCTATTTGCTAAAAATATGGCATTAGTTTGTAAAGAAGCTGAAGTTAAAGCATCATACTCTCAAATTTAAAATACTTTAAGGCTTCTCAAACAAGCTTAGTATACAGACAATATGCAGCTGTAATAAAGTTTTTACTGAATGGCAAGGGGTATAAAAATAGAAGCTGTAGGAGCTGCAGTGGTGGATATTTAAACATGCAGCCAGAGATCACCAGGTTCTGCACTGCCAAGAATGAGCTCACTGGATGAAAACCGAGTATCTGCACACAGCCTCTCCACTGTGAACGACTCAGTGTTGGAATCTGCAGTTTAGAAACACCCTTGGGCTGAGCAAGAGCCTTTGTTACTTGTTACAATCCTAAGGAATCACTATATACACATCAGTCACAAGCGCCTGCGTGTGAAGAGCATTTCCCACACTGGACTTGATACAGAGCTTGGCTGCACCTCCTCTGTGCCAGTTGGAGTGTTCCTCCTGCCAGAGGGAAAGGAGACCAGCTAGGAAATGAGTGTTTGTAGCCCCACTTATGTAGTGCAGAGCTGCCAGAAGTGGAAAATTATTTAGCTTCCTGTACTCGTACAACACTCATATATATCTTTGAGTATATCACTAACTTGTGTCTCATACAAGACTTTTTATTTTTAGACTGCAACCTTTACAGCTTCTCTCCATTTGATTGGTGTTTCTATGTTGCTCATACTAAGTGATGAACCCTATTAAAAATGTGTATAAATCTTGCAGGCCTAGTTTTACAGTATGTACAGGAACCTGCCTTTCTGAATTGCAGATTTCAAATTCCCAGTTGCTCGCTCTATTCCTGTTACGTGTGCGCAGCCGGAAGAATACAGTCTGAATGGATCTGCCTGCAAAGGGAAATCTGCTTATGGTTGCTATCAGTGTGTGCTTGTAGGGTTAACCACAGTGCTTCTGTTTTCCTTTAAAACCTCCTGACTTGGTCAGTGACACTTTAGAGTTTATCATCACCTATGCAAGTCAGTGTCTTGTGAAAATTTTTAATTCAATATTAACAAACTGTAAAAGTTCAACAGAAGTCTAAATTAATTTCAGAATTCTAAGTCAGAAGATGGTTCATCTTTTTTAAGGGGATTAAATTTTTACAGTATTCACAAGTATTCAGAAATCTCTCAGATAACACAGTTATATACTGTGGAGTACATTTATGAAAACCTTCTCCTTTCCTTTGGCTAGAAAGCCAAGAGTGGTGCCTTGGAAGTGGAGATTTGTTCTTCCATCACTGTTGGCTAGTATCATGCTGTTGGTACTAAGCAGACTTGTAAAACACCTTCATTGTCCTCAGTCCTTTTATGGCTTGCCTACTGAAGTAAACAGCATCTATTCTCCTACAGAACAATCCAAACAGCAGTACAGACATGTTTCTGTAGAATAGGTGTTTTAAGTAGTAGTTTTCTCATTAGCACCCTTAACAAACGGATGCATAGCATTCAATTCCCAAATCAATCATCTATGTAACTTGCAAAATATGTGGTAGAGTATTAATAAATACAGTAAGGCTGCATAACTAATTTTTATATATTACATATATAGCCTCTTTTATCTTGTTTTAAACTACTGTTAATGCCAGACCACTAGAAGATGTTGAGAGATTCGTTGTTGATAGTTTATTCTCTTTACTATCAGTTATAGCCTTTAAAAGAAACACAAAACTATACCAAGCACAACAGTGTATATGAGCATCAAGAGTAAGAACCTGCATTTTTTGGTAAAAATCTGAAAGTTTGCAGTTGTATTTTTCAGTTAGAAGTGTTTCATCTTTTACAAGATCTTTTGTGCAAATTAAATGTGGTTTTCTTCTAAAAGGTGTGCCTGCTGCTTCTTTGGTAACCCCTGCTGATGTCATCAAGACAAGACTGCAAGTGGCAGCTCGCGCTGGTCAGACAACATACAGTGGAGTTATCGACTGCTTTAGGAAGATTCTGAGGGAAGAAGGCCCTTCGGCTTTGTGGAAGGGAGCTGGAGGTGAGAAACGGACCCTCAATATTAAGGCTGACCCCAAACCTACAAATTAGCACTTGCTTTGTTAAGGACTCAAATTCGAGCAGTATTTACAAGGTCTGATTGTGAAAAACATAACACCTTGTTAAAAATGTTTAGCTTCTCTCCTGAGAAATTCTTTCATTTGTTTAACACTGTGATTTGTAATATTTAACAGCTCGCGTGTTCAGATCTTCACCCCAGTTTGGTGTTACTTTGGTCACTTATGAACTTCTGCAGAGATGGTTTTATGTTGATTTTGGAGGCCTGTAAGTCAAGTATTTGCTATTTAGCTTGCACAAAACAACTACCGAATTTAAAAAACCAAAACTATTTTTTTCATGCATGGGACCCATTAAAACTCATTGACTTTGAGCACCTGTACTTAAAATTGCAGCATTTAAAAAATTCCCCCCCCTTTTATATAATTGAGGGAAACTTGCATGCTCCTTCTAAACAGATGAGGAAATAAAGAGCCATTTCATATTTATTTCAATACACTAATTTATATTTCCATTGTAGCAGGATAGTTTTGTCCATTTTCCTCATGGCACTGGAAGTTAAAAGAATTTACAAAACTATCAGTAAAACTGTAACTTCAGTTTTGGGGTTGATTTAAAATTAAGTAGTGGTCTGACTTCCACTTCACCATCAGAGTTAATTAAGGTCAGCTTTAACAGTCTTCCATACTCAGACAAAAGACTGAGGTATTTAAGCCTGAGTAACTTTATTTACAGTTATTTCTTAGTCTAGATTTCATAACAGAAAGGCTTTTTTTCTTTTTCTTTGTTCAAACAGCAAACCTGCTGGATCAGAAGCTGCCCCAAAAACTCGAATTTCAGATCTTCCTCCTGTAAACCCTGCACATATAGGCGGATATAGACTTGCTACAGCTACATTTGCTGGTATAGAAAATAAATTTGGTTTATATCTTCCAAAGTTTCGAGCTCCTGGCATCACCTCAGTTCAAGCAAAAAGTAGCAGCTGAATCCTGAAAAGATGTTTCAACCTAACGAAGTGATGCGGTGGAAAGAGTTCACAAGAGTACTACTGTATTTTTCCCAGTCAGCTGCATGTGTTCTAGCTGAACTGAGCTTGCAAATCTAATTGCTCCTTTCTAATATTCATACATACCTGCATTTATTTATTTACACACAAGGAACTGATTGAAGCTGTGGTTCTATGCCTTGTTTTAACTGGTGGCATGAAGCTGTAGCCTAGACTTTGCCTTGCACAGCTTGCATTTAATGTTACTGTACATATTGTACATCTTTGTACAGAGACATCAGGGCATCTATACACGTACATTTATATAATGGGTATTGCAGTTCAAAATAGTTTGAAATGTACAGATGTTTTGAAGGCGTTTTGTTAACAATCGTGACAATAAAATGTTTAAAAACACATCAGTTCACTTCTTTGAGTTTAGAGAAAGTTGTCCAGTAGGACAGCTTCCACAGATTAAAGATCAGATGCACCCACTTACTGAATGGACAGGACAGGACACAGCCTTTGCAGGAATGCACTTCAGTGCTAGTTACAGCAAAGGAATTAAAATGCCATGTGCTGGATTGTAAGTGTAAGAGGATACAGTAACTAGATGAGCACAGGCAATATTTTATTTTGCAGCACTACTTTGTGACAAGGAATTATCTGGAAATACATGGTCATAGTAAATGTGTAATAGATCTTACCTCTATGGTAGCACATTTAAAACAAAATGAGAGATTTGCCAGTTATTGGCAGACTCAAGAATTCTTACAGGGCTTATTACTCAGAGTGCTGTTTTTCCAGAATAGAAACCTTGTTATAAAAAAATTGAAGGCATTCTCTTTATTTTAGATTGTTGTACCATTGAAAGATTACGTTATTCTGTGGGGGTAAAAAAAAAAAAGTTACTTAATGTATTATTTTTATATGCAAAACTGATTGGAGTGGAAGCTGAGTGGAAGTGAAAGGGGAGGAAAAAGCAAAAGCTTGAACTGTTTCTGGCTTAGTGTCTGCTGAAAGTTTCCCTGGTATAATATTTAAATGCAAAAATGTCAGAGGAAATAGGGGAGTCTAGATTCCCACAGTCCTAGAGGAAAAGTAGTTATACTGCCCTTGCAGCCAGAGAAGAGATGGGTGGGTTTCCAGCCTTGCTCACTGAAGCACAGCAGCCTCCTATCCTGAGGTTTACGTGTTTCTTCTCGGGTTTAGCACCCCAGAGTGCAGCGTATCCCAGTGGTATGAACTGATTCAAGGTTCTGTTATTTACTTATTCAGGTGATAGCAGACCAATCAGAGATTTAGTCCGTTTATGAAGAAATGGCTTCTTAGAAACTGAACACTACACAGACAAGCCCTCCTTCAGCTCTAGCCTCCAAGTAAGATACAAAATATTCTGGTGCCTAATAATATTAAGTGAGCCAGAGGTTACAATAGACCTTGGGAGTTTGATCACTATTCTGCAACATGCATATATATAACCCAATGAGAAGGCTTCCTGTCTTTATTATTCTGTTTAAGGAATTTCTTGTTCTGTACAGTTCTCTGGACAGAGACAGGCTTCCCAGGAACCCTCTCTTGTATCTGTATATTTTGTCCTGTGCTTTTCTAAACAGATACAAAAGTGGTGGGTACCCACTGGCATTTAATCTTAGTCACAGCTTGTTGACTGACTTGATCAAGGCCTTAGGAGACTTTACAATGCACAACAACATTTGTATTTCTTACAGCTCTAAAACTGGACAGTTTGGCTCCAAGAATGGTCATTTACAGTACCTACCATCACTGTTGGTCTCCATGTTGCAGGTATGGGTTTGACAACATTTTTAATCTGGACTCAGCTATTCTGGGAGGGAGGAAAACAAGCAGGAAGGAATATAGAGTAGTACTAAATTTAATAAATGAAAATTACTAAAAGGTTGAAACTACACAAAACTAGCGCCATATGACCTGCATGTGTGCAACAGTCACTGGAAGAAAGTCTCATCTACTGGATTTCTGAAAAGAAAAAGTCTGACAGAAATGTATTCTCAGGACAAAAACCCACAAGAACAACCAACCAAAATCCCAAGCATCCCCTCCCCCCCAAAGCATCATGAAAACAGACACTCAGCTCACTAAGAATTCTTGTGCCCAAAGGGTACAAACCATCGCATGATGTGCCTGTGCTTTATGTAGTTCACACGCTTCTCAACTGAACAGAGCTGCTGTTGTAAGGTTGAGGAAAACATGCAGGGTAAATATCTGCAAACCAAGCAGCCTGACTGCATGGGAAAGCGGGGGGGGGACACAGACATTTTTAACACACCGACACCAATGGAAGCCTGAACACATTTCACTTTCAGACCCACTGAAAAAAAAAAACCCCTCCTGAAGACAGAACTGCTGTTCCTGCTGCCTATGTCTCTATAAACTACTCATAACAGAACTGAGAGGAGGAGAAACAGAAAAAAATCCAAACAAAACAGAAAAGTTAAAATACAAACAATGAAGAAACAAGGAGAATACTTCTGGACATAAAGCTGATCAATAAATATAAGCCTATTTCCTATTTTCAAGCATATAAAACCAGCTCTTCTGAGAAAACAATAAACTTGTAGCAGATTTAAGAACAGAAGAAACAAATGTAGAATCCTAAGTTAAAGGCATCAATACTGGTTTAGAATCTAATTATTACAACTCAGAATATTCATTAAAAACCCCAAAACCAACCCAAAAGCAAACTGTAGGCCCCCACCCCTTTAAACTTTATAATGTGCTAAGAAAGAAAAAAATTAACCTTTAACAGAAACTGCAACTATTCTGTTTGAAGCCATTACAAAGTTTGTTTTCAACAAAAATGTTAAAAATCAATGAAAAAAATCTTCCTTTAACTTAATACAGAAAATTAGTAGCAAGCCTGTGCAAATCATCATGCCATAGAAATTAAGTAAAAATCTAGTTCCTTATCCTTTGGAAAAGAAAAATTTGACAATAGCCTTTTTCCTATTGGCTTTGGTAAGAAGTGGAGGTTGAAGGTAGAAAAGAATTCTGTGATGTGTATAGTAAAACAAAAGGAGCAGCTCCCAGAAACTTTAAACTACTGCAGGGACACAGATTAGAGGTCAGGGCAGCTGACAAGTTCTCGTATTTATTTATGAATCAATCTCACCTTTTAATGCACCAATTCAGACAAAAAGAACTTGGTATTAAATATGTATTTCATTAATTCAGGGTGGATTATCAAGTAAGTTTGTAACTACAGACAAGTTTTATTCACATATATTACCCACTACCAGAGTCTGAGGCTTATCTATATATGAACAATGACATTTACTTGGAACATATGCATGCATATCCATGGGTAATTTGAGGAGTTCATTAAAGAATGCTTCAGACATTTACTACCTAATGAAGGTTAGTCTGTGTAATACAGAAAGTTTTAGGAACAGAACTTCTACTTTTCAGAAAGATACTGTTTCAGACTGGAATTTTCAGAAGCCAAGTAGCAAATTTATACCAGGTTAGTGTTTCAGCAAAGTAAGTTCCTTGCAAAGTCAAAGTTAACTGTATTAAAAGTTACACAAATCCAAGAATGTGCTTGTAATTTATATATAAAAAGTGACAATGCAAGATCTGATTTTCAGTGATCTTAATATGTTTTCAAAGTCCATAGTTGAATCCATACATTCCTCCCTTAAGCTATGATTTGAACCGACACATGCTTGCACTTTTAGGATTTGCATCAAATCATTCACAAATCTACCAGTGCTGCCTATTTTCCAGCTCTAGGCCGGGATTCGGGTCGCAGCTTCCTCTTCTGCGTCAGCTCTGTTGGCGTTTATTTCTGCCAGCGTCCGACCAAAGCGAGTCCACTCATCCCCACGAGGAACAGCAATTTGCTGTGGGCAAAGAGAGTGTTATTTAGACCTAATGATAAATAAATCTGAGCTCACTTGGAACAGCAGAGCACTTAAGTAATATTCAGAAGAGGTTCTCATAGAAAAGCTTACCTTTATTTAGTGTCACTTTTTAAAACAGTCTGACCATCAATAGCTCTAACTAATAAAACCAGCAGAATTTGAGAATCCTACATTTAAGTATATAATGATATCATTACAAACTTGGGCTATACACCTCCATCTGAGAGACTGCCTCCAAAACTGCATGCTAATGCTATATCCTCAGCCCATCAATCAGTTTTGTACTACTGCAGTACACATACTTGCAATAGCAACAGCTTCCCTGTAGGAACAAAATCAACACTGCTCCACTGCAGTCACAATTCACATGTGCCACAGTTACAAAGAAGGCAAAGTCTCTACAAACAAAACCATTGGTTCTTTCATCTTATTTTGCCAGCCTTACAGTAATGTTTTTCCTTTTTAACAGAGTGACAGCACACTAAAAAGTTATGCTAGAACACCCTAAATAAAACCCTAAAAGGAATCTTTAATTTGAAAATAAAAATTAAACCTAAAAGTGATTCCTGTAATGACAGGAGAAAAAAAGTGAAAACCAAGTTGCTAAGTAAAGGGCAAAGAAACTCAATATACTTTGCACAATACATGGTATACATACCTCTCCCACATCATAAATAACTATTTGTCCCTCTGAATCACCTACAGCAATCTCTCTCCCAGAATGTGTCCATCTCACACGGTTCAGAGCAGGATTGCCCTCCACAGTGATGCTTGCAGTTGGTACCTATGTGGATTTGAAACACATTGCTAAAAATGCATCAGGTTTCCATAAGCTGTAGATTACAGAACACACCTACTCCCTCCGTGTTGTATCAAAAGAAGTTCCCAGCACTTCAACTGATGCGCAGTAGGCAGATCAGAGACTGCACACCATATAAAGACTCTCAGTGACATGACTAAAACAACACAGTTTCTGTCTCTTGGCCAAAGTTCAAATGTTCTCTATCAAAAAGCACATCTGCACTCTTCCTGCGAGACAGGAGGCACAGACATGCATCGAAGTCAACAACAAGGAGCCTTGGGATCTCAAGAAGGATTATGACAGAGGGCAGGGATGAAATCAGGTTTTAGCATGTCAAGTCCTGTCCAAAAGGCTAGAACCAGGTAATTCCAATTTGAAGCCAGGGGCTGGCATATGGTCTACAACTTTCTTCTATATGTAGTTTTAAGAAGGTGAAATTTAAGTACTAAGTATCTGTCAGGTTTTTCCTCTGACCTACCTCCAACAAGTCTTGGAAAAGACTTATACTATAATGAAGTTCATAACTCATGCTGGAAAACCAAACATTCAGTTCTCTAAGTTGAGAAACAAATGACACCTTCCCTGCAGTATTACCATGGCAATAGGAACAACAGTGGGGTGTGGTAACAGGTTCGTTCACACTGTTAAGCTATAGGCTGACAAGGTCACAGAGTGGGAGATCTATAATCACTTTCACAAAATGGATCAGTGTTACACCAGTAGACGTTTTGCACTCTTGTCACAGGTAAAACAATTATTGCTGTTATTCATTGTAAGGAGTCATCTAAGTTGCAACCCTTTAATCAAAGAATGCAGTCTATTACACAGAAGCTACTTGAACTACAGAATATCTAAGAACAACAAAAAACCAAACCAAAACACTATGGTAAACTCTTGACTTTTTTTTAAGTGTACAAACAGTTTTCCAGCTACATTTGACTGTTAACCTGACTTCCTCACCTCAGTATCATTGTTGAGATTCCACAGGTCAAGTCTGCCCATCCCATCCACACAGGCAAACAAGGCAGGGTGAGTTGGAGACCACATCACATCATAAACATAATCTGAGTTGTCTTCAAAGGAGTAGAGAGGTTTGTTATTCTGAAAAAAAGCAAAGATGAAATTGCAATACCCAAACCCTGCAATTCAACATTATAAAGCTAAAGGGCAAACCAAAATAGAGAACTTCAACATAACTAAAAAGTAATTCACATTTTGACTTGCTTTAAAAAAATGCCTCTGCAGAAACCAGCCCAAAATTAATGCTATTATTAAAGGTATGCTTTCCAAAGCATGCAGCCCTTTTGCTGGCTGCTACTGTAAAACAATAGCAAGACAACATTTTAAAAGACTGTAAATTTAACACATTAAGAATCTTGTAAATCAAGCCAATGATAATTCACTGACAGCACTTCAGACTATTACTGGCAGATTCTAACTCTGCTTCCTCTGCTTTGCATTCTTCAGGGCATCAAACTGACAAAGAAGTAATTCTGGCAATGGGAATGACATATTTCAATTGTGAGCCTCATGAAGTTTAACTGACATCAGTTTTAATGCTGTCCCTTAGTCCTCCACAAAAATTGTAGCAAAACATTTGCCTTATGAATATATGAAGCAACTGACTTTACAACATGATTTACATTTGATTACATTGTAATCATTGTTGATAACAAAGGGCAGAAGGGTGAAAAGAATGGATCAGAAGTATACAAATGATGCACAAGCTGAAAGCAAAGCTTTATGTTGTTAACTGTAGTTTTGCTCATCAGCTGCCTCCTCTTTGCAGGACTGCAGCTAAGAACCTCAGGGATTTGACTTCAGGTTAGTGAACTGCCTTAAGTAGCTTACATTATAGCACCACCTTGTGTCAAGGGCTACGAAGAAAACCACTGAACTATCTAAGTTACCTTAGTTGTCCAAAGCTTTACTGTCCAGTCAAAAGAAGAGGTGACAAAAAGATGTGAGAAGTCTACAGGTCCAACTGCTGCATGGCAGTTGATACCTGTGATTGGTCCCTGGTGTCCTTCAAACATCTCACTGATTCCAGCTTTGCTGTTTCAGAATATACAACCAAGGTTAATTTATTTGGAAACTGTACATCTGCAGACAGAGATAGCACTGAAATGCAATTTAAACATAGCCACAGGAAGATTTTGTTGCTTTATATGGATGTTACCTCACTGCAAAAGGCTTCACCACAGCAGGATCGCAGAAGACCAGGCTTGAAAACAGACCTTAAGTTCAACATCTATTTTCTACTAACCCTCAGTGCCAGAATATATCCCAGGGAGAAGAGACTCATTCAGCAGGTACCAGTCCACACATTTAACTACATTGTCCTCCAAGCAATAGCTAAAACTTCCATTCACACAAGGAACAAAATCCAGTCTTCGGGAATGAGCGTAAAACTCCCACTGATTTAAGGGAAGTTTATGGACACGGGGGTCAGACATAAACCAGTAACAATATATCCCTAATAGCCTCCTATCAGGAGCAATGAAAAAGAAGGGGGGGAACAGATGGGAAAGATGTTACACAAAAGTGATACAATTTTGGGTATTTTGGAACCAAAAAGCTGTGCAGCGAGGGTGATATGTATTTGAGATGAAACCTGGACACTCAATTGTATTTAAGAAAGCAATTGATAAGATACAGTCAAGACAATTTCAAAATAGATTGAACAGCAGGAGAACAGCTAGCCAATTTAAGATTTGTGCGTGATGTTACTGTACAATTATCTACAAAACTGATACGAAGTTTGGAATGTTCTGCTACAATTCAAATGAATAAAACCACAGTAACCTATGCTGTCCTCATCAACACAACTCATAATACCAATTCAGTATTCCAACTTCTCCTGTTTTTAAGGAAGCTCTTACTCAGGAAAAAGTGTGCACTGCAATTCACAAACAGCTACTTTGAACTCCTTCAACACAAAGGAGGAAATATGCACTTTAAATAATTTTAGGAGTGTAAAGCATGCAGGGACTCATCTTTTCACTGTTTTTATTTCCTTTGAATAATTAAAGTTTGTATTCACCTGCCATGACGGCATGCAGTGTACACTGAGCCTTCTTCACTGCCAACAACAAAGTTGTTGACATCTCCAATAGGGAAAGACATGCAGGTAACAGCCACAGCCTTGGACTGCTTGTGAACCAGCTCCATGCTATCCTGTAGTGAAAATATCAGCAACTTAATTTATGAAAAGAAATATCAACACCTACAAAATCATTTAGATTTTGCAATAGGAAGGGGTTTTTATTTCACTTGTATAGATTGGGCAGGAATAAGGAAGTTTTCTTATTAAAATTGTTTCCACCACTAATAAAAGTGCAACAAAAATATACAAAAGGATCAACAGAAAATATTTGATTCCACAAGTGGGCAAATATTTTATCAAATATCAAGCTATTTTAATTCTGGGTGTTGGGAAACTTGATTACTCTTTCTAAAGTTAGTTAATTTTTTTTACAAAATATTAACCTGGAATACTGTATATATCCAAAGTTATCTTACCTGTGGTTGGGAAAGCATGTCCAGACTCCAAGAGCATATTTTCCCATCAGTTGAGATACTAATCAAATTGTGAGCATTCTGGGTCCCAACAACATTCACACAGTACACTGGGTGCTAAGAAATGTAAAATACTATCAGAAAGGAATTTACAGGTAATAACTGGTTCTGATATAATTAACATACAGTAAAATATACAACTTCACCTTTTAACAAAGCATAAAAGATTGAACAGATTGTCAAAAGTACAAATACTCCCCTATAAAACTGATACTTATTTTTCTGACACTTTGATAATGCTTAAATGTTCATGTCCATATTTTGGACATTCAGAAAAATCAATCAAGTGCACTGGACAGTTTCCTAGACATTAAACACATCTCAACATGGCACAGTCCTTAAAGATATTTCACCTCCTACCGTGTGAGCAGCAGCTGACAGTGGAGTTCTCTGCACTGGGGTTCTCTTATTGCTGCGATTATCCCACAGCACTATCTGGCCTGAGTATGTGCCACCAACCACCAGATTGGGATGGAATTTTGCAAATGTAGCTGACATCACTGCTGACTGACAGGAAGAAAAACAAACAACAAAATATACATAAACTATCATTCAATGACACTATGTCTAAAGAAAATGAGGACAAATATCAGAACAAGTTCTTTGCCTAGATTTATTCAATGCACTGTTTCAGTGTCCAATGAACTTAAGGATTCACATACCCTTTCTGACCCCTCAACAGTCTTTTTATCATTATAAAATGAAGTTTTCCTTGTCTTTTCTTTCACATGCATACATCTGTATTCCTCTGAGCACAGTTTGTTAGCAAAGGAAGGCCCAATAACCCACAAAATTTTGATAATGTTTTGCCAAATTCTGTGCTTATTTTCTTAGAGAATGTAGAAATACATTTTGATACAACAAAGTTACTTCTGCAATCTGGGCTTTGACAGTAACGTGACAACTTGAGGTTAAATTTCAATTCAACTATGTAATTTTTCAAAACAACAGAAAAAAAGTGGCTATCTCGGGCTTGGCATAATGGAAGAGATTTGCATGTTTTTATCTTTCAGAAAACTACTAGAAAACTTTCATCTGCCTTTTTCTTGATGCATATTTCTAGTTTTCATCCTTGCTCCATCTCCTCAGGCTATCTTCATTTTATTCAGTAAAATAGCTGTAGTAGTATATGCAATCCCACTCAATCCCCTTACATACAAACCTTTGTGGTTCAACCATTACACAAGAAGACTTTTTTATTTTTTAAATAAAGTAAGAAAATCAGTTCTCAAACACGACTGAACTCTGAACGATGTCAGAAATTCTGAAACAGGATAATGTTTCTCAGCCACAGTCTCTAGCTATCAACATCTGTTGGCAAATAAATGTGGTTAAAGTGAATGCCAGCCCAATGAAATTATTATATTGACAAACATCAGGAAGGTATTGTCCAAATTCATCATGATAAAATCTCGAGCCTTTCAAGACAGAATCATACCTGGCAGTGAAAGACATACTCTGGGGTAGTTTTCTTGTACTTCATATTCCATACAAGGGCGACCCCATCAGGCTCGTGAGGTGCATCCTCATTGTTGTTGTAAGAGGCTACAAGTAATTCTGGGTACTGCACAGTAAGTGGAAAAAAAACCTCAAAGTAAGGAAGATGACTAGCTAATGGTTCAGATAATCTAGAATCTTTGCTTTCTTTCACCAAAATAGGGTTAAAAAAATCACCTTACATTACAAATGAATGAAAAATTGTCAGTTAAAACTGTTACTAATTTAGTTCATAAAACAGCATTAATGTACACATCAGTTCTTTCATCATAACTTGCTTTTAACTGTAAAACCCAGTACTTTTGAGCGAGCTTTCTTTTCAGGGAAGCTCGGAGTTACCTTTAAGTAGTCCATAAACCAAAAGCAAATATGCCAAAGACTTTTTTCATAATACAAACCTTTTGCTACTTTTCACAAAAGTTTAACAGCTCTGTCTACTTTTTGCAAATCGTGGCAAGAACATATTTAGAAATGCAGCCTGTATCAACTGTACTTCTTATTTGAGTCAAATACACAGAACAACTTACAAAGGTAACTGTTTAATCTAAGCATTATTTCTTACCTGAGATGACCAGTCCAAACAACTGACAACACGATGCTTTGACCAACGTTCATCAAAAAACTGCCTGTTTAATGACAGTTTTGCTCCTGCTTGAATCTCTCTATAAAGAGAATTAGGAGATATAAATCTTAGATCACTTTTTTAATTAAAAGTATTGGACATTCACAGGGAAGTATTCAACATTCACATTACCCTTCTTTGTCCTCTAAGTCTCTTCCACTGTAGTCAAAGAAAATGTTGATTTGCTCAGAAAGGGCTCTTTCAACAATCCTTGTGGAGTGATCAAAGAAACTTAAAAATTCTTCAGAATGCAAAATTTGTTGTTTTTCCTCTTCTGTAAGTTCATGAGGGGCAGCTGAAAAAAATTTATACATACGTTTTCTGAACTGCATGCTTTCACCAATTCTTTTCAAGAAAGAAAAACGAGTATTTATCATGATTTAAAATAATTTTTACATTTTATATTTGGCTGGTTGATTGATATTTAACAAATTAATTTTAAATTAATGGAACAAAAAGTTAAAAATGTATTGATGCCTTTCTTTACAGCACACTGAGAATGTCTTGAGGTAAACTGTACCTTCTTCCTCCTCCTCTTTTTTTAATGTTTTTTCTTCCTCAGGTTCGACTAATGGTTTTGGTGCAACGACATCATCTTCCTCTTCTTCATCTAAGGAGAAACATTATGGTGAGACTGTCAGCGTTTCTAAAGAGTAACAGTAACATTCCATATGAATCTCAAATAAGCTGAGGTAAAACGGTATCATGTAGCTTAAAATGGTTGTATTTGTAAAATGCAATCCCCAGGATAACATTATCACAACCAAAATATCATTGGAATACTGTCTACACCTGGGTTTTAGTTGCACTAAATTATGTAGTTGCATAAACTGAACTAAGACACATAAGAAATTGTAAAGAATCCAAAGCAGAAATCTCTTACAGGCATTCACGATTCCACACAAAACCATGTGGTGGATGCATGTTCTGTGTAACATATTGACACATTAATGCTGCAGAATAAAGAAAAATCAAGTGTCTAAGTCTACAGAGCAGCTGCTTATCTGTGATCTGAAACCATCAGAGTCTAATGGGTCTGCACATGGCATGAAGATGGCTTACATTAGCTTTCAGGTTGCTATTCCGAGAGGCAAATTTTGCTAAGGATAATAGCAGAGAGATTACATTTTTTCTGTCATTCTAGATGCAAGTCTCATTATCTGTATCATGTTTGGCAATGAGAACTTTACAGGAAAATGTGTTTTCCCTAATTGCAATGAATAACAAAATGTTAATGTTCGGGAATACTGACAAGGCTTACAGCACTTTCTGCATTTCTACATTTTATTCTTCGAATACTGTAAACCAGAAAATACCTTTAAATTACTTAGTGTTGTGGAATATGTATTTCCTGGCTTTTCTTCATCCACTTTCTAGAATAAGCTTCTGAAAAGATTCTTTTTATTGGTTAAACAGCTATGTCATCTGCTTATAAGGGAATGGCAGCAGGAGACTGCTGCATGCCTCATCACAAGTAATGAGACAGTATTCAACAGGGACTAGGCTTGTTTGTTGCAGCCTCTCCCTGACCCATCTTCAAAGTTATCTAACACAAAAACTAAAGGAAAAAAAAAATCCACATGCGTGCACACAAAAAGGGTTAAAAAAAAAAGGGGGTGGTTAAGGGATGGGAACCAGCTGCTAAGCCATGGTCCCAGCAGCCAGGCCAGCTGACTAGATAGCAACAACCAGATGGTACTGCTAGGATTGTCTCTCTACTGTGAGGTGGCAATGGGATGGCACAACATTTTTCTGCCTGACTGCTTCCAATCATGTCTTTCCCCAATGGCAAGCCTGTGCAATTACCAGCACTCCAGGAGGTCTACAGACAAGCCTTTACCCTGCAAACAAAATACAGCTTGTAGGCCATACCAGCTGCCAAACCACACACATAGTGATAGGTTTAAAGAGGTCTGAAAATCTTTCTAACTCCATAGTATAGGCAATAAAAATATAACTGTACCTGCAGGAAAGAAAGCTTTAAATGACACCGTATAATGCACACAATAATACAAACTCCAACTTAATCAAAATGATAATGACGTATGCCAATCCTACATTACTTGAAATTGAGCGATTTTTATGTTCTGACAAGTTTACAGAACTAGGATAAATGGCATGAATGATTTCAATATATGCTCATACTTTTGAACCAAATGGTGAAGGTTAAAATCTTTCCTTTCAAGGGCCTCAATCAGCCACAAAGGAAAACAGTAATCACTGTCTTTTCAGCCAGCCCAACCGCATTTGTCAGCCCTTTCTCCGTCAATGCAGCCAGAGCAATCAACCTGCCAAACATTCAGAATGGAAAAACAATCTGAAAATACAGGGTATAATGCACCTGCCAGTGAAAATGGCCATTTCAAGAAAAGCTAGTGATCTCAGTGACCCTGCTGAGGAGGCGGTGGTGCAAAGGGGAAAGAACCCGTAAAAGAATTCTTAGTGATCTCCACTCTCTTGCACATTGACACTTCCTTACAAAGCATGCCAATTACAGCTTTTGTGCTACTTAAAAAAAATGAAAGCTTTTTTGGGCAAAATAATCACGCAGAGAAACAGAAAGACACTGCTCCTTTTTAGATGGATTCGCATGTACAGCAGACTTGTAACCTGAAAACTGTATAACTTATAGCCATTCTAAAGAATGGAATTCTTAATGTCAAATCACTATAGGTATGAACAATGATTAATTAAAAAATGTAATATGAGTTAACATATATGGATTTTAAAAACAACAAATACAGGACCACATATTCACGTTACAGTCACTTCAATAAAAATCCCCCTCTTGTTCACTCTGCCAATCAATCTTGCAGAATTAAATGATGCCTTCAAATTTATAGATTTGGTTTTGGGTCACCCTGGATACATTATTCTAGCTTTGAAAGTCCCAAATTAGAAATTTCAGCCCAACCCCCCATTAGTCATACTACACTGATTCTAAGTACCATTTTCAGTGACAGGAGTCAACTTCTTGTCAAAGTAGACGGTCAACCCCTTAGTGCTAAGTGACCTTCTAATCTACATATTTTATTCAAAAGATCATATAGTTGATTGCTCCTGCCTTTTAATGTTTGAAACATAAATGGCATATATTATACAGAGCTCTAAATTCCTTCATAGTACTTTCACTGCATACAGCCAGCTGATATTACTGCATTTAAATGCAGGATACAGCACTTATTTTAATATTCTCGAAGTATCAGACTTGAAATTGAACATGTCATCTCACTGATTTATCTGTAACTACATAAATCTAAAACCTTCTGCCTAAAAAAGTCATATGCAAACTTTCTCATTCAGGGATCTGTAGGGGAAAAAAACCCAAAACAAAAAACCCCCACATATACAAGTTCTTGACCTTATTATCCAAAACTAGAATGCTTCTTATCCAAACCTGGGATGCTTTCTCAGAGAAGTTTACGATCAAAAAAGGAAGCATTAAACTATTGGACTACAAAAGAGGTAAGAAATGTTTGTTTTAATTACTTTTCTTGTGTCTCCTTTATCTTGAATTTATTTGATAACAAGCAAGATGCTGGAATTTGCAAGGAATTGGTATAATAATAATGTATCACCCAAAGACTGAAAGGTTGGACACACTATTTCTGAAAAAGTTCCACATTTATGAAGTCAAGAACCACAATACAGTTGTGCACTGCATTTATTTCAAGTCAGCCAGCTCAATTTGGAAACCTTAAGGGAACTTCCTAACTTCATCCCTCTTATTCATTATTGACTGTCCCTACTGGCATTTTATGCCACTTCAATTGTCAGTATACCAAATACAATTTCAGATTTAAAAAAGGCTGCTAAGACTAGGAAAAGTCATAAGGCCATGAAGACAGGAAATGGGACTGTCACATCAACATATTAATGAATATTCATTATAATATGCTAAGGGATTTACACCATATTGTTTCTGACAGGCGAACAGGGGATCTAAGGTTACAAACTGAGCAGCAAAGTAGTTGCTATTTTTATGCAATCTTTAATGGCAACAAATTTCTTGTCAATGAATGCTAAAAACAGATTTAATGAACCACTGAATTTTTACTTTGAGTTAACATCGAAATTGTGATGTATTTTGGCAAGACAGAAAGAAAAGCAGTGCTATAAATTAGGCTGCACCTAGCAATAAACACTGTAGAGTGCAGTTCCAGTTGTCTGAGTAATCTGTTGCTGCAGAGTAGGTTAATCAAAGTTAAATCATCTGTGAAATGGGTGGCTTTTGTTAAGCTGAATGTCTTCATATCAAGTTTTCCCATCTATATTTCACTGTACATTTAAAGGCATGTACTAGATAATACAGAATCACAGAATATTCTGAGTTGAAAGGGACCCACAAGGATCATACACAAATATACAGAGGTCTGTTATTATTATTAAAATATTAAAATGCATAAATGCTACATTCATCATAACAGCATCCAAGAACCAAATCCTATACACCATACTGTTATTACTCTGCTTAATATTTTAATTCTATGTCTTGGAGACATTAGCAGACAATTATTCCTCAAAGAGTGGAGCTAATACATTAATACTGTCTGCCTTAATTGTGACAGCTGAGCAAAACCATATTCCCCTATATCCCATCTTTCTTTGAATTAATGACTTCAAGGACTCAGAACACATCTTTACTGGGCATATTGGTGACTGATTTCTTTCCACGTGATTTTGAACAATATATTATCAAATCACAAAGGAAGAGATCAAATAGTATAGTAGAGACCAGTGTAGCAAGATGTATAGATAAGAAAAAAAGAATTAACACCAATGATTACAATACTGCATGTAGTGGCCAACATAGAGCCTGCAGAACATTAAGACATACCAGAGTTCACATCTGAATTACATCTTTGTTGTTGAAACAATTTCTGCTGCCTGCTAGAAAAAAATGAGTCAAGGAATGGAACATAATTTCAAATGTATTTTCAGACAGTAGATCTGAAAAATCCGTTGCCAAATAGAGGTTAAATAACAGCCCTAATAACCAGCTGACCACACCAAAATTGAACAATGAGAGAAGCAGGAGAAATGTTACACACAGCATCAGTGAGAAATAGCAGAAAAGGGGATGTTAGAAAAAGGATGCTGCGGAATGAAGCAACCTAAACACTGTATGTTCATGTTATGATCATGACAAGTTACTGAAGTGTAGTAATGGCATACAGACAGAGACACTCAGGCTTAGTTTATCAAGTAAGGGAGAACAGCATCAAGTATGGCACAACACTTTTACCAAGCCAAAAATAATTTAATTGGTCTCTAAATAAAAAAGATGGTCATCATTACTGTATGTACAGAATGACAAAACTCACCAAAACAGAAACAGAACATGCCAAAAGAACACAGAAAAAAAAGGACCTATTTTCTCTGCTATATTCCTCAAAACAATGAACCATTTCATCATTTCATTTCATTTCTTTTAGGTAACAAATACAGCTGCTACAGGAAAGGAGGGTGAAAACTAAGGCTATTGAAAATTTAAGAGAAAAAAATCAAACTAATAGTGTGAGGAAAAACACCCCAACAAGTATTGCAAATTTACCTTCTAAGTGTACTTTGGATGTGGGCATCTTCCTATAGTGAAACATGTTCATCTTCCTATATGAAACATGTTTATTAACTTCAATTAATGGGGAAGTTTAAGATTCCATAGAGTTCAGTATACAGTGAATGACTTCCTGTGACAAAATACTTACCACTCTAAATAAGATTCAACCTATAATCTCAGTGAAACTGACTTCTAGGAGACCCCAATTTTATTGTTTTACAATAAAAAAGACTTAATCTTCCTAAGACAGGCAGTTTCTCAAATACTTCGAGGTCATAATAAATCAACATATTAGTACTGCACTAAAATAATGGAAGTTCCAAGAACTGTTAGCACACCCAAGGAAGCTGTTCATCACCCAAGGAAGCTGTCACATTTCAAAATTAATTTAACTGTTACACTGAATCCAAAACAGGCATTTCCAAATGCCAACTTTTAGTTGAGGACATGAAGTCTCTCCTATTTAACTTACTTGGTATGTGTTGCCATTTCCATAACAACTGGAAACTGTTTTAAAACTAATTTACTTCTATTTCCTATTTATCTGTCTCTGGTGGGACAGACTAGTTGTAGTTTGAATGTTTCCTAATTCAGATTCCAATACAACTACAAAACCACTGTGCCACACAGAATTGGATCAGAGAGAACTATTTAATTTGGTGTTTTGTTGTGGGTTTGTTATTTCCTCCCCCCCGCTTCCAAATCGGTGTTAGCACAATAAAACCTACAGCACAAGTGGACCTAAACCTGCAGAACAACTGCACAGCATATCTAATAAAACTGCTTCTATCTTCCTTTATTCAAAAGCACAGCTCCAGCAGCATTTTAAAATCTCGAGATATATTAATTAAGGGTCTGGTTCACTTCATTTTATACGGAGGTGTGAACACTGGATCTAACCGAGCTCAGATGCAACTTTGTTCCTGTACAAAGGAGCTACTGTAGGTGCAAATCCAGTTGCAAGCTCCACTTTCAAGTGTACTTTGCAAGGTAACTTTGTTTACAGTATGTGCTCTTAGATAAATAAAAACCACGACAACTCAGATTGTGAGAATAAGAATCTATAAGCCACATTTTATAGAATTTAAATTTATCTAACTGCACCCAAAAATTCAGCATATTGCTTTTGTCAATTGTTTTTAAAGAGTTCAAAGTTTTCTTCCCACAATAAAAATCTCTTACCTAGTGACTCCTTTTTTGGAGGCAGCATGATTTACTCTTTTATTAAGCCTATATCCTATTTGTGTTGTCATTGTAAAATGTGAACACAGAGCTTAATTATGAATGTATTCATGCAGTCTTAACATAGACCTTAAAAAGATCTTTGACAATAATATGATGAAAAGGTACCTGTAAGCACACATACATTAAAAAATTTATGATGGCCCTAAAGAAATCAGTATTTCTAAGGTGGAATGGATCAGGAGACAACACATGTATTAGAGAGCTTTCTGGTAAATGCAGAAATAAAGATGACCACCTTTCCAACTGCACTACAGTAAACCTCAACTACAGCCTATCCACTGTGAAACTCGGATCATACAATCCCAAGCAATTTCCACTGTCAGCAGGCAGCAGAAATAAAACTCTTCAAGCACATAAACTATGAACTGAGTGTTCAGATTCCATGAACCTGACAGAGGAAAGAAAAAGAGACCTGAGGGATTAGAGAAAGGAAACGTTAAGGTCATAGGAGAAATGAAAGCAGGAAAACCCTAAACACTTATCTGTGCAGGGATACAGACAAAATGAAAAATGGAAAAGAAGCACAGTTAGCAAAAAAGCATATCCTCTGGCTCTCTGAATAATGAAGTTTGGAAGATATATCCTTGCATAAATACCCAAAAGTTCACATACTAAAGAGCAGGAAAATGCAAAATTATGAATTTAGAATTAGGTACTAAAATTGCTAGCAAAGACACATACTCAAAGTCAGTCACATTAAACTACCAAGAGATTGTGTTGTAGAACTACACACAAGTCAGGTCAAGACTAGTATTTTCGTTTGCAGCTAAATTCAAGTATTTCAACATTGTAAAGCAAATTTATTAACTAACCACATCTTCTTTGGAAAAATTTATTTTCTGAAAAGCAAACAACTCAGAAAGAAAGCCCATGTTTAATGGCTGCATAAGGTAATAAATAAATTAGTTCCTTCTTTTAAAACTCAAAGTACAAGTGCCAGGTATAAAAATTCAAATTCTTAAGAAGCAGGGGGGTTAATTGCTAAGTTGGTGTAAGGATACACAGCCTTCAAGATGGCTTGGGTTGCAAGTGACCTTAAAAGATCACCTAGTTCCAACTTCCCTGCTGTGGGCAGGGATACCTTCTACTAGACCAGGTTGCTCAGAGCTCCATCCAGGCTAGTCTTGAGCACTTCCAGGGATGGAGCAGTCACAGCTTCTCTGGGCAACCTGTGCCAGTGCCTCACCATCCTCAGAGTAAAGAATTTCTTCCTAATATCTAATCTAAACTTACCCTCTTTCAGTGTAAAGCCATTCACTCTAGCCATGTACCCCTACAGGTAACAGAAGGCTGCTATAAGGTCTTCCTGAAGCCTTCTCTTCTCCAGGTTGAACAATCCCAATTCTTTCAGCCTTTTCTAATAGAAGAGGTGTACCATCCCTCTAATCATCTTGGTGACACTTCTCTGGACTTGCTGCAACAGGTGTGTGTCCCTCCTCTGCTGGGGACCCAACAGCTGGATGCAGTACTCCAGGTAGAGTCTCAGGAGAGTGGAGAAGAGGGCCAGAATCATCTGCCTCAATCTGCTGATCTGCTTTTGATGCAGCCCAGGACACATTTGGCTTTCTTGGCTGCAAGTGCACATTGGTGGCTCGTGTCCAGCCTCTCATCCACCAGCACCCCAAGTCCTTCTCAGCAGGGCTGCTCTCAGTCTGTTCATCCACCCAGCCTGTGTTGATACTGGGGGTTGTCCCAACCCAAGTGTACTTGGTGTTGTTGAACCTCAGGAGTTTCCCATGGCCCCACTTCTAGAGCTTGTCCAGGTCCCTCTGGATGGCATCCCATCCTTCAGGCATGTCAACGACCCCACTCAGCCTTGTGTCACCTGCACATTTGCTGAGAGTGCACTCAATTCCTTTGTCTATTAACAAAGGTATGAAATAACACTAGTCCCAGTATGGACCCCTGAGGGACACCACTTGTCACTGATGTCCACTGGGACTCTGAACCATTGACCACTACCCTCTGGATACAGCTGTTCATCCTATTCTTTATCCAACTGACAGTTCACCCACCAAATCCATCTCTCTCCAATTTAGAGAGAAAGGTGTTGTGGGGGACTGTGTCAAAGGCCTTACAGAAGTCCAAAGAGATGACATGTGTAGCCCTTCCCTTGTCTGCTGATGTAGTCACTCCACTGCAGAAAGCCAGTAGGTCAGTCAGGACTTGCCCTTGGTGAAGCCATGCCAGTTGTCTCAAATCACGTCCCTGTCCTACATGTGCCAGGTTGTGTGTGTATTCTAAAACATCATAAATGCAAAATATATCCCATTTATTTATCAGCTGTCAGCTAATTAAGCAACTCAGTGTCTAATCTGAACAGTTACTAGGAGTGTGAAAATACCATGTATTAGTAGTAAGAGTGACGTTAAACAAGATGCGGAATGACAGTTAGCAAGACCTGTAAGAATTTAATAACAGAATTTATATCAACTATCTCACATATCAACCTTCATTTACCTTATTAAGTTTCAAGATCACAAATGCTGGTTTTAATTCAGCCAGTCATCGTTATTATAACCAAAGAAACCAAAAAGTAACTTAGGTAGTAATAAGTTAATCATTCACCTTCCTTTGGCTGAGTCATAACAGGTGTTTGTGTCTCCTTTGTATATGTAACAACTTCTCGAGGAGGAAAGTCAACTTGTGTAATTTTGGCCATTCCAAGTTTAACAGGTCCACGTCTAAATAAAATTAATACAGAAATCAGAAAAAAAAATTAACTTTATTAATTATTTCATATTTTGCCCACAATACTACCCAAGTCATCCTGTCACAGCACTGCTTAGTCAAACGTAAATCCAGTGAAAGCTCAGCTCTGAAGAAGTCACACAATTATGACTAATATCTTATCATTATTATTTTAAATCAGCTATTTATACATCTGTGACAAAAAGAAACATATGCATACATAAATATCTGGACTGTAGGACGTAATTTTAAATTTTTGCTCTTTCCGTTTGACCAGAGTACTGCCACATATATGACACATCCCTATTTTCAGTGGAACAGATCTGCTGACAAGTCATGTTTATACAGCAACAGTTCTAGGATTTTAAAGTTTGCAAACCAACCTAGTTATTCTGCAGGAAAAAGCATTTCCTAGTATTTTAACTTTGCTGCCCTTTTTTTGTTCAGCTCTAACACAGTATTTAGAATGCAGAACTGCAAGTTAACCTGAAATTCACACTGACAAGTGATTTATCCATAATATGTTATTCCAGAGCACAATACTGAAAACCTCTGAGCTTTCTGGCTTTAGTTTATGGAAGATCCTATAAAGGTAGATATAGCTAACATCAAACTACAATATATAATGTACTTCCAAAACTGGCACAAAATTATTTCAGTCATTGTAGCTTCCTATAAAAGCTAATTGCAGTATGTCCTGTAATAATACTGCAATGATCCAACAATTTACCTATATCAAATTGAGTTTTTTATTATCTACTCCTTTCCTAAGAGAAAAGTGGAAGAGTAACACCTTTTGAAAGGTTTTGGTGAGCAGAATCATAATTCTTAGAGCACAATACAGGTTCTAGTAAGTGCTTATAATGAGATACAGCTTTTATAAACATATTTATAAGAAAAGACGGGAGTTGCTCTGTTTTTAAATGCAGTCATTCTAACTTTTTTATATTAAATAAATTACTCCCTAAAGTTTACATTTTGTCAAAGAAAGACTCAAAGGAAAACACAAATAAGTTTTGTTATTAGAAATAAGCATCTAATGTATATTAAATAATATAAAAATTTCCCATTAAAAGCAAATTGTGCTAGGTCTAGGGACAGTGAATTTCTATTACTTACAGAACAGTTTCTTAACAACAACAACTTGAAGTCTTAAAGAAAAAATAGGCTCATATATATAATATAAGTATAATAATATACATATTATCCATAAGCATATGAAAGAGGGAATATAAGAAATCTATGCAATACCCCAGATCGGAATCAGAGTGGAGCTGAAGAACTGATGGATCAGTATCCCAATGCAGCGTCCTGATACCCCAGGTTGAACAATCATGCAGCATTAGCAAAAAAGGCCAGAGATTAGTGAAGCAAATACACACTATAAAATTCTAGAGTTACAGCAAGCTTATAGTTATTTCATTATTCACAAGAAACGAGGCAATGCAACATCAGTTATGGGAAATTCAGCACTCAGTGCAATAACACATGCAGTAATTATAAAAGTTAAGAAGCAAACACAGAATTCAGAGCTATCAGCAAAGAATTAAACTATTTTAAAGACTGAAAGTTAAAGACCTGCAAAAAATGTAGCTCTTATGAAAGGCAAATAAAAATACTGACAAGAACCACTAGAAACTTCACATTCCTTTTAAAATCTGTTCAAATTTGTTCATGTCATATGAAGACAGATTTGTTAACATAATGCAAACTTGCCCAGAGCAGTAAATATGTGGAGGAAACTGTCATATTGGTAAAGGAAATGAGTCAACACATAAGCCTTTTGGTAGTGGGGTAAAAAAGCATTTCCACTGGGATAGAGAACTGCTAGAGTTTCCAAGATGTGACATTGCAGTAATTATGGGTTAAGCACTGCCTTGGGCTTGTAAGTGTCATCTGAGTTAGAGCCAACTCCATTTAAGATACTTAAAATCTCTTAGAAATAGTGGGCTTTGGATTAATAATACGTTTCAAAGTCATGTGGAATAATGAACAGAATGGATCTATTTCAAGTCGCTTTTGTATCAGAAGAAATATGAAGGGGGAAATCAATATTCCCTCCCCCTTCATTTTTCATCCTTTCTTCACAAATTTTCATGTAGTCTGTTGGCTGCTATCAGGCTTGGGCAGAATTTTAAAAACACACTTGTAAGAGATTAACAGATTAACATGCATGGTTTTTTCTGAAATTCTCAGATGTTATTATATATATATATAAAAATACCATATTTTTGAATAAAGAAAATAAGTAATTTTACATTTTCAACCCATACATGGTAACTTTCCTATAAATCAGGTGCAGAATTCCTAAAAGCAAAGTTGATCTGAAAAATGTACACACAATCCCATAAAAGCTCATAAATATGAGTGTCATGCACTACCTTGTTCTTGTAGAAAGTATGCATTAGAAGTATTAATCATAGTTTAATTAAGAATTATAAATCCACTGTCTTCATATCTAGCAAATCAATTGCATCCACAGCAATAACTTCACACCTATATCTCCAAAACCTTTTCATATCTTTTGTGCATCAGAAAACACATGATTTTAGCCTGAAGTCAATTAGTTTGAGTATACTTATTTGTTACATCTCTGCTATCATTCTTGCCCAAAGAGAATTAAGCTTGGAGTTTAATCTGGTGCCTGAGACTTCAAGCTGTATATTGCATTTCATGTTCAACTATAAGCAAAACCAAACCACCACCCAAAACTTCACGTTGCAAAGGGTAACTTAGCTAGAGATACAAATGTTGCATCACCACAATACTTGTCAAACATTTTCTCAACTTTTTCAATCCCATTTGAGAGGAACCTGGGGAAAGGGCTACAAATCTAAAAGGCTCCAACGTTTGCACCTGCTTAAGATCTAGCCCTTACTGAGGTAGCTTTCCTGCTTTCAAAGCACCCTTTTCACTTTCAAGAGTTGTTGCAGTGGTGCCAGGGACAGTCTGTCTTTTAAAATAGTTGAAGTCAACAAGCAGTGCAGGATAAACAATTAAATGTTTCTCAGAGATATTCTTTTAAAATAAATATAACATTCTGAGATAAAATTCAACTATTACATATGTGCCAAAATGATGTAAACCACTGTTTCTTTAGTTTTCCAGTTGTTTGTTATGCCTTGAGTTAAATGAATTTATCTACAAGCTTCAGTTAACAGAAGTGCCCATTCTTCCACATATGCCTGAACTTCCCTGTATCCAGGCACATTCCTAATGCTTCCTATATCTCTAAAAAGTCTTTTTTGCTTCTGAACTAGTTCTATTAAGCATCCACCTAGCCAAAAAGTAAACCAACTGTATTAATTTCTAGTCTTAAACTTATACTCTTAACTGAGGAAAAGGAAAAAAACCAGGCTCAAACTAGGAAACAACTCTTTACTGATGAAAACAAATCAAGACAGATGGAAGTAACAGCAGGAACAGTCTGAACACTGTTCTACTAATTAGTAAAAGAGTTACTGACAAGATTCAGCATCACAGAAACAGCCTTCTAACACATCTCATATTGATATGAGTCACCTGTGAAATACCAGAAAAAAGACCAAGTGATATCAAAGAGTCCAACTTTCAGGTTCAAATGTATGGGTATGTTAGAAATGTATGAACTTGTACTAACAGTCTGGGACACAGACACCTCTTTCCCAGGGGAGAGGAAGAGTATTATCCAGTGGTCAGAGAATAAGCAAGGGGACTCTTAGAGGGACTCTATAATGCCTTCAGTTTAGCTGTACATTCATACCTCCATGCCTTTAATACCACAATCTTGACACAGATTTAAAGTTTGAAAATGCATGAAGCTACTGAGGCTTAGGGTATGAGTTTTCTCAGGGTTTCATAAGAAAATGTATGCATACAACACCGTGTTACTATGTTTGAGAACATACAATCAGAGAGCACAGTGCACTGATGAGGTAGAAACAAATTTACCACACAACATGGTGTTCAGTTACAGGTATGTGGCCTATACATACTGTTTCATACTGAATTTAAATTAGGTATGAATGGAAAAAGTTCTTTTCTTTTTAAAAAGTTATCATCAAATACTTCTTGTTTATTCTTCCAGACGGTGAATTTAAATATAAAATTACTATTTAATAAGCAATAATCACAGATTTAAAATAATTAAAATCTGCTTGTTACTCAGTTAAGGAACAATTACATTGGTTCTTAATTACCATGATGGACAAACAAGATCACACGTGGGCACTGTTAAAAAAAAGTTTGGGTTCATATTTGCTGCCTGATGTATTCTCTGTTTTAACATAATGATTTCTACTTAGAAATAGGCACCATAAAACTGCTGTTCAGGCCATTAACATTTTGAATATTTGCAGATTACAACTGTATATAATTAAGAATGCATGATCCACATGTATACAAGATGTCACTGAAGTCTTTTTAAAAGATATTTCAAAGTGGTCTAAATACTCATTCCTTCTCCAAAACAAGTACTCATATAAGATCAAAAGTAACTGATGATAACTGCTGAGGTTATTGTGCTTTAACTAAATTTCATCCACAATGCATATTCAGTAAATTTTAAGTGCAGGAACTTAATTTGCTGAGAAAATATCTTACCAACATTAACAGGCAGCTACTGCTCTTATTCGCAGATCATGCACAGGAAACAGCAGAAATACCCTTTGGAAGTAGTGTTTCCCACCTTATCACCACTTTGAATATATAACAGAAATATTTATCTGACTCTACAGCAGCCTGTCTCAAATCATCATGTACAAAGAAATGGTCAAATAGATGGGGCAAGTATTGGCAAAGAAAAAAAACCAAAATGACTGTGGCTGCATTAAGATGGTGTTATGGTTTGGCAAAATAAGAGAGATTGCAAGTGCTGTAGTTGTGTTACACAGATGGCTGCAAAATGAGAAATATGGTTCTGAGTAAGGAAAAATTAAAACCAGAAGTAATGCAAAGTCTGTAGACATTGTCTTTTATTAGACCAACTAGGACTGAGGAAAAAGGGAAGTACACTACCATTCATACACACCCTTCTTTAGAAAAAGCTGGAAGAGCCCAGAAGTTGGACTTTTCCAGTTTGCTGTTGTCCCAAGACATTCATTCTACTTTAAACTTGCAAGTTGAAACAACTCCACGTTATTGTAGTTGCACTTCAAATTTTAAAGTAAAGCACTTCTGCAAAACAATCCTGCACACTGTAACCTCATACTATTATAATCAAGTAACTGATCTTGACTCCTTCTGAAGCTTAATTATCCAAAATACAAGTACTGAGCAAAGCAACATGACAAGGAGAGCGATGTACCTCGATCCAACAGCACCATCTCCGGAGTCCTGGCTCCCAGCCTCGCTTGGCGTACTCACGGATTTGGAAGACGGAGAGGTAGGAGGAGGGACTAAATAGTGAAACAGACAGGTATCCGCTGTTACTACTCGCAGAGGTTGCACGGCTTAGGATGTTTTCAAATTAATTTAAAATGAAGTATTAAAAAAAAAAAAGTGATGGCAAACAAAAAGAATACATGGATGAAAATGAACAGCAGAAAGAGAGGGGAAAAGACAATGTTAACAATTCATGCTGGACTTTCATGCAATTGTTTGGCATTTATGCATCTGGGGCATACAAAAAAAACATGGAGCGAAAGACATTTAAGAGAAAATGAACTGAAAAAATATCTTTAAACTGAACTTTTGACAAATGATGACATCGATTTTCAAAGGGTAATTTCCATGAGACCACGTTGCTTAAACATAAAAAAGGATAGTTGTTAATACAGCTTTGACATCAGTCTTTGTTAAAAATTAGACAATGAAAGTGTTAAATTGGCAATGTTGTTTCAAAATATATGATCACTAAAACGTGGACCAAAAAGTGGCTTTGTCATGCAGCATGCGGTTATTTTTGTTCTAGTTTGAATCAAATCCACATAAATCTTGTGTCTTACAATAAAGTTTCTAGTGTTGGGTTTTGAGGATGATTTTCTTTTTTACTTGACAGTAAACAGTCTAGTACTGCTACACTGAAACTTTTTCCTAAGAGTCAGTTCATTTTCAGCATACAGGTGAAGACTGCATTCACACTTTAAAAAGGAATATGTTTTTTGCAACTGATACATAGTAGTGAATGATATCATGCAATCTGATACAAACACAAAGTTATTTTGACACTTCTTTCAACTTTTTTTAGAAATAGCCAAATCTATTATTTAATGAAACTTAGGGTTAATACTTAAGAATCAGGGGGTGTGTTGAAGCTACTCATATGCTTCATTTTTCAGTAATATGTCAAACATCCACTGTTTAGGAACCCTTAAAAAGTACTTTTAATCAACAGAACACAAATTATGTACATAAACTGGTATCTACTCTGTCAAGGGTCAGGTAAAGGAGAACTCTGAATTTAGATCTGCAAGATTTCTACAGAATTTCCCGAAATCACAAGTATGTTGTGAATTTGAGAGAATTTTTCCATCCCATCCCAAAACAGACACACGACTCTCGCTGAAAAAAATTCTCCCCTAATTTTATAAAACCCACAGTGAATTCCTCAATTTTTTAAAAAAATTCATTCTTCCAACAGGAGAGAAGTTTTTTATAGGTTTAGAGTTATATTTTGTTAATTCACACATAAACCTACTCAGACTTCATATTTATATAAATAGGGATGTATGTTCTTCAACTCCTTATCGCCATGCACGATTAATTTACCCCAAAGGAAAGGCCCACAGGCCCTTCTACCGCTGTTTTTGTGCATTACCAGGCGCGCTGAGAGAAATTCTGAGGTCGCAGGACGCGCAGCCCGAGGAACCCGCGCCCAGCGCTGGTGCTGCACCGCCCTCTTGTGGGAAAAGCCATTTTCGGGAGAGCCCTCCCATAACTGAGGGGAATCCCATTGAGAGACCAACATCTTACGGAAAGAACAAATGAAATTTCACCTACCCCGACAGACGATTCAACTACAATACCTTCTCGAAAGTAATTCTGGTTCACTAACTTATGGCTTCTTATATAAGAAATACAGTAGATATCAAAATCATACTGACATTGCTGTGGTCCCTCCTCCCACAGGAGAGCTCTCTCTCTCTCTCTCTCTGTCAGTTAACAGGACAGGAGTTGTCTTAGGAATGTTTAATACAATTTTCTATGAAGGAATCCAACGTCAAGGTATCCACCTCCACCGACAGTGCCAGCACAAGCTTCCTGCACACCAAGCAGCTCAGCCATGAGTTACCTTCAGCTCAGGGACAGGATCACTGCATCTGCCAGTATCCAGCCAGCAGAAAAGGAGCCTGTGCCTTAGGCATGCTAATTGCAAGGTACCAAGGAGGATATATTAGCTTGATTTAGGATCCACATCAGATCTGGTTATCTTGAAAGGGAACAGAATGAATCCCCTGCAAACCTTCCACTGAAGGAGGTTAAGTAGATGCTCAGTGGAATTAACCACAACATGCAGGGCTGTGCACCAGTCTTGGATGTCAACACTCCCAAGCTCTTCAGGAACAGCTACTCTGAACCTACGCAGTGACTTGCTTTGAGGACTGACTATTCTGTGGGTTTTGGATCCTCTCACAGATTTGAAAAAAACCAATAGCCATACAAGTCTTATCAACTGCCTTGGTAAAACTTTATGCAAGGGAAGTGTTCAACCATTAGTCTAGCAAGCAAAATCAGTAGTAGGTCAGAACTGATTACTTAAAAAGCTGTATGCCAGTGCTAACATAGCCCAAATGCACTCTCTCAACAATGCAAAGAGTTCAAATTACCAGAAATGACTGCTGTGGCTGTTGGAATGGAACCAGCAGTAAGAGTGTTTATTCCATGCTTGCTTTTGAATGCTTGAGGATTATGCAAAAGCAATTATGAAAATATAATCACAGATATACTATAAGAAATTATTATTAGTTATTTACAAACCCAGTTGAAATAGAACCTCACCAATGAGCCAAACTGACAAGCTTTAAATCTCTTCAGAATTAGAGACAAAAAGTGGAGTTGAATTATCACACTCTTTGCTTTCATCTTCCAGAGCAATGTGTCTAAGTAAAGGCAAAAATCAACAACCAATATGCTGCACAGGTATCAATCATCACCCTTGGTAGTTAATTTTTATACTCAGCCTTGCTAAAGCTCCATCAAAGTCAGTCAGGTAAATGACATAAGAAAAACAAGGGTGTAAAAGATACAGAAAGGAAACACGCCAACTCCAAACAAAAATACTGGTACTAAAATTTGGCATTATGAAAAAGAGTAAGGAGAAAAAGTACAGTAGAATAATGTGCAGGAAAAATGGGGGGGGAATAAGACACATACGTGATATTTATATATTTTATCTAATATACTTCAAATAACACACTAAGGGTAAAACATGTATTTTACAAAAGAGTAATGTAATGTGTACTGAAGCACATCACTTGGCATTTATAACAAAGACCATGAGGACAAATTAGTATTAAAATCAGACATGTACACTCCCCCAAAAAAGTGGCCAGAGAATTTCTATTTTAGATATGTAAATACCTCAACCCTAACCAAACAAATAAACAAACCACCACCACAAAAAAAAACCACCAACACAACCCCCCCAAAAAAAACAAACAAAAAAATCTCAAACATTCATCTCAAACAAATATTAACATTCCTACCAACGGGAGAGTCAGGTGTTAACCCCATGCTCTGAAGTAATGCTTCAGCTTCTCTTCTCTTCTTTTCAAGATCAGATTCTTCTTGTACAGGAAGAACTTCTTTCTTCTGGTCAGTCTAAAAGTGATTCAATAATTAAGTTATAGCATTTAACAGCATTTAACCTTTCATTTATTTTGAGACCTCATAGGGCTTTTTTGTTCTGAAACCTATCATCATACAGGTTAAGTATTTGACTCCAGTAATTCTGATGGTCCTTTTTGTAGATAAAGTAGACTGGAATAACAAAGTTCTGTAGCTTTGGTACTGTCTTTAAAAGACATATATAAACATCCAAAAAGTTTGCCACAATGAATAACACTTCATAAGATTAAGAATACCTTTTTTTTACACTAATGCTAAGCACTGTAAAATGCAAAGACTGAAGAAATAATATTATGTATCTGTGTATGAAAGTGTTTTAGAGACATGGTCATATTGTTACAATTTTGAAATTACAATGACTGTATCAAGGAAAACTAGTTTTCTTTAAGTTGTGTTATTATCTGCCAGATTTAAAAAAAAACACTCAAAAACCTACACCTCCTCCTCTTTAATTTAGACATAAGGTAAGCTCTACTGTAAAAGATGCTGAACACTCCGTATCTTTCCACAATAATTTAACTGCTTTTTTAAAAAGCAATTCCCAAATTTTAGAGCAAGTTCTCAGCTGCTAAGCTACTGCATCACATGTGGAATCTCAGATACAGGCAATACATTGTTACAAGATAATTAGAAAATAATTTGAGATATTTCCCTCTCCTTTTTGTCTGAATCATGCAGTTGGCAGCTGTCCAGTCTTCAGTCATATCCCAATTTGGAACACCAACCAGATTATAACCAAAACACAGAGAAGTCTTGAGAAAGTATCCCCAAACATTCCAGCAAAAGTTTCTTTTATAAGGCATAATCTGCATTCAGGACAAACAGCAATAAATCTCTGATTGTCACATCCTTTAGGAGACAGAAATCCAGAAGACAATGTTAACAAACCAAGTCTAACACACAAGTACCATATACATCCTGAGTGCTGATCTGACTTTAAAATTCACCCTATAGATGGGTCAAAGAGCACAAGACTGTAGCACAGTATTTATACCATGATAATACTGACAGTCAGACAATTCATATAGACATCCTGTGGACTGTACTTCAGAAGTTAGTTAACACCACTCTAACTTATTAAGCAGAGCTTTCAGGCAATAATTTATAGTGATTTGATTAATGATGTTACATGCACAAAAGTAGTTTTAGAAATCAGAACTTTATACCAGTGTAGGATTAAAAAACCTCAGAATTAATACATAACATCATATGGACAATTCTAAAGAAGACAGCAGGTGTTTGCTCTCCTCAGACAATGGAAGTACTACATTTGTACTGGCACCAGCCATTAAATAGACACTCCCTGAACTACACGTAGCAAATGATCATGTGAACCTAACCTTAAATTTTGGGCAAGTTACATATGCAAAGCCAAACTTCAAAGCGAAAATTATTTCTTACTTCTTTTTTCTTTCTCTCCTCCTCCTTTCTCTTCTTCTCCTCTCTGATTTGAGCCAATCGCTGCTTCTTGCGCTCCAACTCCGCCTTCAGCTCACTTTTGTCCGACATGGCTGAAATGCTGATCAACAGAAATCACATCACTGTTTGGGTTTTGGTTTGGTTGTTTGGGGTTTTTCGTTTGCTGAGGTTTTTTTAAGAGAGCAGCTTTCCTTTAAAGAAGCTATCCTTAAAGAAATTACACTAGCTTACCACAACCAGAAACCTGAAAAGTCAGTAATATGAAAAAGAGTAATAATTGGAAAAAAAAAATCACTTTCCTATTTCCTTTTTTCTTTCACTTAACACATGCTCAAGGGATTGAGAATATGTCCTCCGTAAACATTTAAGTACCAATAAATAAATACTCTACGGTCGGCTTTCTTGAATGGCATTCCCGTGTCACTTTGGCACAGCACCAGGAAGGCGCGTTGTCACACCGCGGGTCCCCGCCCCGCCCGTCTAGAGGAGGGATTCCCGAGGAGCGAGAGGGGCGCCCGCCCCGCCCCGCCTCGCCCGGGGCTGACAGCGGCACGAACCTGGTGCCGCCAGAGCCAAAGCACCCATCCCAAACCCCATGGGGGCCGCACCGGGGAGCGCGCCCGGCAGCCCCGGCAGGTTCCTCCACCACACCCGCGGCCCAGGAGGCGGCGGCACTCCCCGGTCTCTCCCCCTCAGGGAGCCCCGGCCAGGCCGCCCCCAGCCCCACCCTGCCACCCGGCCCTCGCTCCGCAGGGTGAGCCCCAGGGAAGGAGCGTTCGCTCCCCCTGGGCAGCAGCGACCCGAGCGCGACTCGGCCCCCGCACCTGCCGGTGCCTCCTGCCCCGCTCCGGCCCCGCTCCGGCCCCGCTCCGCCGCCCCTGCGCCCCTTCCGCCGCCGCACAAAGGCGCCGGCAGCGGGAGGGCGGCGGCCTACGGCGAGCGCCGAAGGACAAACCAGCTCCGACAGCGTTGTGGGATGCGCAGGAACTTACGGGAACTGCGGAAGGACACGGAGACCTGTTCAGGAAGACACCCAAGGCGCTACTCAGCGAGCGATCCCAAAGCAATTCACACGGGGAACGAGGGCGAAGAGAGGCGGGGACGGGGCGCTTCCCGGGCCCGGCACCGCGCCCCTCCCGCGGGGCGGGGCTGGAGAAGACTCTCGGAGAACAACGACGCCCGGCATGCAGCGCGCGCCGCCGGGCGTGACTCAGCGCCGGCGCCCCGCCGCAAGGGAGAGTGGCGCTGTCACGCGTTGCATGAAGGGAGCTGTAGTCTTTCTGTGGTGCGGACGCTCGGCGGTCCGGACTCCCGCGCCTCACGGGGCCCGGGCGGGATCCAATGGGCGGGGCTGCGACCTCTCCGTCGGGGTTGGGTCCCGGGGCAAGGAGGGACCAGCCACCTCAGCCCACTCCCGTCAGTGAGGATCCACCTTAGCCCAGCCATCTCAGCCCACCGCTGTCAGTGAGGATCCACCTTAGCCCAGCCATCTCAGCCCACCCGCGTCAGTGAGGATCCACCTTAGCCCAGCCGCCTCAGACTCCGCCTTGCCGATCAGTGAAACGAATCTGTCGATGCGGGCACTGGTTGAACTGTAGGGTTTTCTCTGCGGGCCAGGCGTAGGGCCAGTACCGTAATCACTCCAGTGAGCTGGGGATGAGAGCTGTAAACGCCTGCTGTGCCCTGAGCGTCAGGCGAGGGACGAATGGCCCGCGCAGAGGGTGCCGTGCGGGGTGTCCCGCCGTGGCCTTGGGCTGTCCCGGGGACACGGCGCTGTCCCTCACGGGCGTCGTGCAGGAGTGAAGTTACACCTCGTTCGGGTACAGCTACAAACTGGTAGCAAGTGCCGTTGCTCTTCCCCACTCCTCCTAAATAAGTATATTGTCACTTGCGTCGTGTGGAAACCTGTATCAAAATCTTTCACCTGTTTTTTTAACTGCTGGGCTGGTGCTGCTGAATGTATCTCACAGAAGTGCGTGACACCTCAGCCCGCTGATCTTCCTGAACTGTGCTTTCCAAGGCAGAATTAATATGGATGATTCTTATAGTTCAAGTGGAGTGTGTGTTTGCAACACCCTACAAAACGAAGCTTTTGGAAGCAGTAGCTATTAACTCCATAGCAGGTTAAATTTTCTGCTATTGCAAATTGGAATAATTTATTTGCAATCACTGGATCTACAAATAGTTGTGCCTGGTGAGTATATCTTTTGAACTTGTCCTGACAAGCACTAGAAAGAGGCCACGTTTGCCATCAGCCTTTGTCAGGCTGCAATTCTGCTAGGTATCATAAACTGAACAGGTTGGTTGGTACTTTGCTGGGAGAGCTGCCAGGAGAACTTCAGTTGCTGCAGGAATCAGTGTTGATTATTTAGTCTTCCATGTGAGTCAGGGTTCACACTGTACCTTAAGAAAATTTAGAGAAACTGTCTGTTGTCTAGATGGCTTCTGATCATTGAATAACCTCCATACATTTTGTGAGAGTATGGGTGTTACCATTCAGAGAAACTGTTACGTGAAAGTGTCAAAGAAAATTGTATGATGTGCAAGACAAGAGGTTACATCTTTCTCCAGAGATGGAAATATGAAGATGATAGTAATGAACTTCCACTAACATCTATCGTCCTTGAATTTGTTTGCCAGAATTTTCTCATACCACTGAAAGTGATGTGTGCACCTCAGAACAGGAATCTATGTTTTATTTCTGTATTTTACTTTATTTCTTGTCTGGCTATACAATATTAATTTTGTATTTGATGCTTTCCAGTAATATTTTTTAAGTTTACATTTAAAATTATGAATGTAGGAACCAGATACCTCACATTTCTAATTAATTTAGCCAACTGCTTTTTGGTAATTGATCTTCAATACTGAAGTGTATTTCTTGGTCCTGAACCTACATGTATATGCTAAAGGTCATGTTATTATTTTTTACATTAGTCCTTCATTTTAGAACACAGAAAATAGAATAGCTAATTTTTGCAGCAGTGACATCCCCCTTTTTCTTTGTAAATGATAGCTGTAGTTTTCAAATAACTCTACCTGAGTCAGTTTAGCAGTGACACAAACACTGACAGGGTACTAACTCTATACAAATAAATTTGAGGGGGCTTAGCAGTCATGGATCTCACAAGTAACAGTAGTTTCAGTTTAAGTAAGCTGGTACATTTTTCATCAGCTGGAAGGCGTGAGGTCTGTGGTGGGAGGACAGGTTGGAGAGAGCACACAGGTTGTAGCTGTTTACAAGTGAGCGTTTTCTTCCAGCCTCAGCTTCCCAGTGGTGGCATCTTTCAGTGTAGCAAACCCCAATTTTATAATGGCCTGTAAGAATGTGGCTCAGTTACACTGTGAGGTGAACTCTTTCAGCACCCAGCACTGGGAAAACAGCTTATAGGGGATTTTATACACCCATCCTGTGCATTGGTTCTTGGATGGTCTCAGCTTGGTTAAGACATGAACACCAGAGTTAATAGTGATTGTGTACCCATGTAAACAGAACTAGTGTATTACTGAGAAGTTATTTTGAGACATGTAAAGAATGATAAAGGTGCATCAGGTCTCTGCTGCAGGTGAGCAGGAATCCAGACTAAACAGAGGAAGATACCATTTGATTCAGAAGAGTCTCTACTTTTGTTTTTTTGGAGAACATTAGACTCCTCTGCTGCCTGAATCATAAGGGTAGAGAGCAAAGGCAACTGGGCCATCATCTTGCTCTGTCACCTCCTTGTACTGCTGAGGATCAGTGATTTGCTCTGGAGCATGAGACCAAGATCCGTGCTAGAGAGGGTAATTCCTTCCTCAAGTAACTGCCATTACATTAATATCCTGTTATTTAATCTATTTGACAAGTGGTTTGGTTTATGTTTTCTTCTGAGATAGTCTGATCCATGCAAGTAGTTTAGTTTAAAAAATAACGCTTTGAACAAAAGGAATCCGCTTAGGTTTGAATGGTACATCTTTCGATGCCTTTGAATGGTACATCTTTCGATGCCTTTGACTACATTAGCACATGTGTTTTCAGACAGAAAAAGAGAATAAACCTCCAAAAGGCCTTTTGTAAGGCTTCTAAATGGAACATATATGTGTGAACTTGTAGAGACCTAAGTAAGTGTACATCTTTCCCATGACGTGATTTTGAGACTCCAGAAAACCCTAAAACAGTGAAATGCACACGTTTTCTAATGGTAGAAATTTAAACAGCTATTTATTTCAGTTCTTTAAAGGCTGAGAGAAGTATACAATTTTCAACAAATAAAGTATATTTTGCTGGTATGTGTGTGTATAAGTGGGTACTCTACTGCTGGCAAATTTTTATTCAATAACTGCTTTTAAACATAGGCATCATCACCACGGGTCTTGATGGCTGTTAGTACTCAGATTTCTATTGAGACAAATCTGTTGTTCCTGTCAGAAAAAGTTTTATAAGAAATGAGCCTGTTTGTCTTAGAGAAAGCAGTTTGTGGTGTTGTTTTGTTAAATTTGCTGCTGGAATCTCTTCTATCTGGAATTTTTAACAGGAGATTAGACAGCTATTACATGTTAAGGAACACTTATTCTGCTAAAGCAGATTGGACTAGATCTCTGATGTCCTTTTCAAGTCTGTATTCTGAGAGTGCTGTGAGTACAGAAAGAAAAAACAACCAACTCATATAATTTTTCTCATGGAACATCTTGTGAAACAGCCATCTGGACTTTTCTGTGGCTTTAGAAGTTTACAATCCAAATCTGCTACTCTGCAAAAAAATAAATAATTTGAAAAAATTAAATTCTTCAATTACATTATACTTGCAGGAAAAAACTTATAAAATTTAAACTTTTTAAAATAATATTAAATATATGTTTATAATTGGGGACTTGCACTTATTTTACAGTAAATAGAATATGTTCAAATATCCTTCTGGATAAAATCTACATGTATAATTTGGCATTTCTTATTCTGCATAACATACACAAAGCACCATGTAACCTGTTAAATTTTTTTATAGTGCCATGACAAAAAGTAAACAGCACTGGTTTTGTTAGTATTGTGTATGCCAGTAATGCTACCAAGCTCTAACACATTTACAGATCTGTTTTTATGAGCAAAATGTATTTACAGCTGGTATTAAAGTCAGTGGAAGTATGTGCTATTTAAACAATATTGTCATTAATCAGGAAAATTATTTTTAATTTCACTATAGTTATAGAGAATTATATCTTTCTTGCATTCATTCCCCTAAAGATGCCTGCAATTCAGAAGTGAAACAAAAAGCCCATTATAGAGGCTGGCTTAAATTCACTGTATATATCCACAGACAGTTACTGATCAGCTGTTGTGATTCATTTATGACGGCCATTTAGACTCCAAAAGAAAGTAAAAAATACAGATCCATGAGATTTTATAATTTCCTTTTCATTTTTATGTTTAGTGATAAATCTAGCATTTTGTAGCATTTCTTTCTCCGAGAGAAAAACCCTTGTGGCTAGTTCATAGAACAATTCATCTTAAAAGGACCATTTTCGCAGCTCTTATCCCTGCTCTGGAATTGTGGGGCAAGTGACTGCAGTCATGTCTTGACTTTCACCTTGGTATCACAGGAGGAAAAGTGGTGTTTTGCCACCAGTAGTTTTTGCCACTGGTTACTAGGTTACAGACCTGTCTTTATTTTTTCTTAGTCTCAGTTGTTTAGTGTGTCAAATTAACCATATTTATTTCAACAGCAATATTTCTTACTGCTAAAGCTATGTGATTTGATATTTGAAAGGAAGCCTTTTGAATGGAAGGCATCAAATATAATTTGGAGCGTTATTAAAATCATATCTGCATGGCGTAGATCATAACTTCATTACTAACAAAGAAATCAATACAGAATCATATCTGAGTGGGTTTTGAGCTTTTCTTCCTGCCACATATCAGAAACTGAGAGTTACCCTTGTGATGCAGGCATAAAGTAAGGATGGCAAATACTATCCAGTTTTACAGGAGTTAATTCAAAATCAGTCACAGATACCCAAGTGACAGTTAAGAATTGCCCTTCAAATCTCCTAGTTCCATGATCGATTCAGAAGAACATACTAGTTTTCTTAAATATCAAATAATATTTAGGAGTAAGCATTTTAAATGACTGCAAAGTCTAAATTTGTGAGGTTAAAAGATTATCTCCACAGGGTGGAAATTTCTGCAGGCCATTGTTTGAACTCCTGAAATGTACTAGAGCAAATTTCATACTTATTTCCATTGAGAAGGCAAATTACTTTTCATAGAAAGGGATCAAAAGCATCAGAGTGGATATGGTATGTTAATAATAGGAGGTGGGACAGTGAGGGTAGAACTGATGGGACACTTACGGTTCAAGGAATTCAGCACTTTTCATTTATGCTGGAAAAAATGTAAATTATGTCACCCTCGCCTCCTAGTGCAAAGTTATCAGACAGACATCACTAACTGATATCTCTGCCATTAAAATGAATGGAATGTTATTTCCTTCTATTTATTTCTTTTTGAAATCTTGCAATATCTTACTGCAAATGAAACAAGAATCCACATATAATGGTGTAAGAAACAAAGATTTGTCTGTAGTTTCAATGCTGGATTATTGCTGTTCTGTCTCAAAGCTAATTGAAATCCAAGATGTTTGTATCAAAGCTGTAACGAGACACTGGCAAATACCTTTCTGCCCCACTGGAAATGTAATCTTTCTATTGAACACTTTGTCCTGGCAAACTCCATCTGCAGTAGGAATGGGTGTTTTGCATCTGAATGGAGGCGGTCACTCCTTTGGCTCAGATGATACAGTGCACACTCCACTTGCCTGCAGCTGAAATCGATCCTTTACTGCCTTGAACATGACTGTGCATTTTTTACACCTAATTATCCTGTTGTTTCATATAGATGAATTTGGAATGCTAACACTATCACCCCTTTTTGATCTTTGCATACATCAGTGAGACAATTCTCTGAAAAGCCAGATATTCCCTACATAGGAATACTTTTAAAAGACTCAGTTGCATTTCTTTACCACATAAAACAGAATAAGATCACAGCATTTCATTTATTGATAGAATGTTTCATAACATTTTCCTCACTTGCAGCAGTAAAGCAATAGTTCTGTGTATTATTGTACAAGTTACTCAAACTTGTAGACTTCTAAACAGCTAGAGATTAAACTAGGTATTCAACGTTTTGGTTGTTTTACTCATAAATAATGCCATTGACTTCAGTGAAGAGAGGCAACATAAAATTGAGGGGCAGTTGCAATGTGTTCACTCTTAAGTGTTAGAACTTCCATTACCTTTGGAAATGTGACTTGTTTTTTATTTGTTGTTTGGGGTTTTTTTTGTAATATAAGGTGAATTGCACTGAGTGTATGTACAGAATCATTATTTCCTTTCTTCTTTTGTTTTGACATGAATATATGCTCTTAGAGTTTTCATTTCACATCAAGTGTGTAGGTTATTTGTACAAAAAATGGGAAGAAATCTCTAACTATGGAAGGGATAGTGTGAAAGGCATAAATAGCAGCTAGTCTCTGCAGGTATGAATCTGTTCTTATTTAAATCAATGAAAATTTCAGTACCAACTGCAGTAAATGCAGGATCAAGTCCTCAACTCTTTCTGAAAATCAATTAGGTGCATTCTTATTAGGTTTTCATGCCTTTGAAAATCTATCTCTAAATTACTGATGGAAACCGATCAATTAGATTTCTGAGATAATTTTATTAAAATAAATTCCACAAGGTTGTGTAAAATGAAAAGAAATGCTTAAATTTACTGGCTTTTTATTTATCCAAAAAGAGTGAGCTATATCTGAGATTGTCAAATCACCTTGTTTTATTTGCTGAAGCATGTAGGGCTTAGAATGCTGGTGTGACTCTGTGTATTATGAATTGTTTCTGCACTGGAAAGAATAGTGCTGGTGGTAAGAAGCTAAGTGATTAGAAATTGCTCTGTCAGGCCTTGGACTGAAATACCTTTTAAATACACTTTTTATATGGTGCTGTAGCAATTGAAAGTTCTGATTCAGTGCCTGCTAAGAAAATATTGGAAATGCTTTTAGAATTTTCATAGCCAACTAAAGTTTAGTAATAGTAGATAACAAAAAATATAATTATTAGGAAGATTAAGCAATATTTAATGCAAAAAACTGTGGCTTGTTCTGATTTGTATCTGTTTTGAATCTTCCATTGTTCACAGGAGATTCAGTGGTGGCTGAAGGGTACATGACACGAGCTGCCAGGTGGTACAGCGTGAGGTTTGCATAAAGGTAATTTTTCCATGTCTCCCATCTTCATCTGCTGTCTTTCAGGTGCAATAACCTATTTCTTTAAACTGTGTTACTGTTTTTTATATATATATGTGTGTGTGTGTATATATATATATGACCATGATGTCATAAAATGTCATGTTATACATTATGCCACACTGCGCTGTAATTACCTAGAGAACATAATATTCTTTTGAAATCTTACCTAGTTATATAACTTTTACAGATTTAAAATTACATTAACATCTCTGTTATGTAATTAAGCTATATTTTAATTGAGATATAAGACAATCTATTTATTATTATAATATAAATTAAAATTATGTAATTGAGGTAATGTATCAATACATGCATATAGTATGCATGTTAACATGCACAGTTCATATAATAAAGATATTGAGGTTACTACTAGTTTTATTTAATAAATTCAGATAGTGAGTGAGATAGATGCTCTAAATACCGTACAACTTCACAAAAACAAACTTCAGTAGGAACTTCAGAACAAAGAAGATTGGAAGTGGTATTTGAGGTGTTACTATATCATACTTACTTATAGTTAGGAGGATAAAAATTAAATGAATGGAAATAAGGAACTATTGCATTTACCAACTGTATTTGTACATATTTGAAAGCCTGATCCTCAGAAACTACTGACTGCATTCTCTTCCAACTAAAAATGGTAAAAATGTAACTGTTAGCCTGAGAACAAGCCTGAGAAGTATTAACTGAGAGATAATTGCTTTAAAAAGTTATTTTAAGCTAATGAAAAGAAGATCATAGAAGAAAAGTGCCATTTCAACCACGTAAGGGTAATAATACCAGCTAATGCAGGAGTGTGTTCTGGCAAAAATAAATAAGCATTGCAAAACCTGATATGGCCAGTATGGAATACAGAAATATATCCAAGTGAGTAAGCATCAAATGAAGGATTATCCCTACTTGTGGAGAATCCATTCCAGCAAGAAATTGAACCATGGACTACTGCATCTGAAATTCGTAAGACTCCCTAGAGAGCTAAAAGGGAATCTGCAGATTCTGTCATCAATATGCCAAAGATCTCTGCACTGTACTGTGGTGCACAAAGGTAAATGTTCCTGAGATTTCCCTTTTTAAAGGACTTCTTTCAGAATAGTAATCAAACCTCAATGTTCTGAGTTCTTAAAACTACAGCTAAGTTCTCTTTGCTGTTGCTTTGCATGTGAATGCAGGAAAGAAGTTCTGATTTTCTGAAGGTTCTAAAATAAGAGCAAAAATATTGAGGTGTTCTGAAATGGCTTGAAAGGTAAATAGAAGGTTCTAAAATGTTACCAAATGTGCAGGCTAACCACAGAGAAAGAGAAAGAATAAGCATTTAAAGCAAAATATTTTATTCCATATTTAGCTTGAATTGGAAAGAGACTGTCCAAAGCAAATAACAGAAAGACAACCAGATGTGCGAAACTATGTGTCAGGAGACTGGGGAAGTGTGGAGGAGGAAACTTCTGAGATTGCAATATAAATATGTTAGGAATAAATTAGAACTGACTTTGTACTGGAGGAGCTGCCAAAATCATGATGCTAGAATATATTGATGCAGGAACATCCTATATGTGTTGCATATATCTCAAACAACTTCAAGAACATCATGCTAGACCACGCCAGAGCAAAGAAATTATCCATGGATAGTGAGTTGAAGAGAGAAAAGATTTTTATATATCTTTGTTAATATGGTATAGAGAATAGAACTGCTGAACAAGAAAATGACAAACTGGGTATTCTTAAGATTATTAACTGTATGAGCTAAAATGAACACCAAGAATGATAATGACCTCAACAGTCAATTATGGGTGTTCAATAGTTCTAAAAAAAACCACCCTAACACATCTCAAATAGACACACTTAAATGGACACATACAAAATAATCTCCTTAAAAACTGTGGTGAAAAGCACAACTGTCTTTTACTTGGACACCTGTTTGGTTTGGAAAAGGATCACATAATGAGATTCTGTCTCTGGCCTTGAGAAATAATGTGATCTGTAGAATCGATACTATGAAAGACTTTATGATTTTACTGGATTTTTGTAGCTTTGTGTTCTGTAGTTCTCCTTCCACATGTTCAGATGGTAGGCTCGCTACAATGTGTTATACTTCTCATATCATCAGGAAACCTGTGACAGATATTTTTTTTATTTTAGAAACACTTGTTTGCTGATTCATTCTGCAAGCCTTCCCGTCTTGATTTTGATTCAGTCTTGTGTACAGCTGCATAAAGATGGTGAAGTAGGGTCTGTCATACACAAAACTGTTCTGAAGAATCAAGAGATTTTAGGAGAATATCCCAGCAACCAGAACTGTGCAGATGAGTCCACTTAAGATATGGTTAAATACTTTTTGCCAAGCTTTAATGAAAAACACTGTTGTAAAGCTGACAACAACAGCTAAGAAATATAAGCATGTATTTAAGTCAATGAAAACTAATTAGATGAGCTCTCTGACATCAAATTCAATGTGATTTGATTATAAATCCAGAAGAGAAGCTTCATGCTTATGAAAGCTTTTCCAGTGACATTGTAATGAATTGCAGCACATCTTTGCCCATGCTTTTTGACCCGGTGAAACACAAAAAAATTAATTTTGTTTATTCTATAACAAATGGCTGCATGTGTGTGATAACACTGTAATAAACAGCATTGACTTGTGGAATGTTAAGCATACTTTCTCAATGAGATTTTTCATTATTTCAAGCAAAGCAGATGTATTCATAATTTCATCTTTGGGTGGATATACAAATACTTTTACTGTAGAAATCTAGGCTTAAGCCCCTTAGACCTTCAGTCATACAACTCAGTTGAATTCAATGCACTGGACATTTTTTTTTTTTTTTTGCTTTTGCTATTAATTATCAGTTTGCTTTGGAATTGTAAAGCAATCATGGCACTCCAAAGCAATATTTATCTCAGAGAGTAGCAGCCTCTTGAATGGAGAACAACTGTAAAAGTTGCCTACCTGTTTACTTCACATCATTGTCCTTCCATGTCATTCTGAATGATCCACAGACCACCTGCCTATGTACAGATAGGGTTGCATATTGTATGGGAACCTCAGCTGTGAGGTTTTTCATTGCAAAGGTTTTTGATAAAAATCCACTAAGTCACAATGAGCAGATAAGCTTGTTTTGTGAGACTATCCATGCTTGTACATTTGAGTTGAGGAGCCTGAAAAATTACTAATATACTACAGGCATCTTTGACACCCAAGTATTTGTTTTGTGGTACAAAAATCTGTGTGTTCCAAATACAGAAGAAAATATACCTAAATCAAGTATGTCAGGAAATATGTTTTGAAGTACTGCAGTGGTTTATCTCTGCTACACATTTTGTGTCTCTGCCAGAAACTGGAGTAGTTCTTCAGTCCAGGTCTGAATACTAAGTTGTCCCTGGCAGTGGAGAAAGCCAGACCTACTTGGTAGATCACTGCTACAGCCAGGCAGAGAAAGAGGAAAATGGGATGGAGTCTACCAATCAAAAGCCATTTGATGAGTTGTCAAATGAAACTATGTCAGAATGCACAGCCTTTTGCCAGAGGTATGTTGGTCATACAAAGCAAAATGAATGTGGAAGATCTGATTAACCAGTGACATTTACATAGTCAATTGATGTAGCACCATTTGACAACTCTAAATTTCCAGTTGTATAGATGATTGATGCAGATGACAGTGGTGGTGGAAGAAGGCATTATATACTTTTATAAAATCATATTTACCTTCCATGTACTTTTTACCCAGTATGAAACAACACACAGTAATAGTCTTGAAAATATTCTTGCAGTGTATATTCATTTATATTTTATTATTAAGTATAGGAGCAATGTTCTTGTTATTTTGCAAAAACAGCTTAGTTAATATAAAAATATCTCAGTTAATAAAGCAGCAGCCTGGAAAGCTGGGAAGTTGCCAGCAAGATTTCTGTTTTTCTGTGTAAAATCCAGTTTGCATTTTTTTTTCATATTCTATAGGAAAACACTATGTTTTTCACTAGTTTTCACTGATACTGTGTATATATTGTTGCATACGCATTTTCATTTTCATAGGCACTTTTGCCTTTCCTGGTTATATTGCAGTTAATCATGACTGGTTGGTTGCTTTTAAAAAAAATCTCATTGGACAAGTTCCTGTGTTGGGTCAAATTAGGATATGATGTTTTGTCTTTCTGATCAGTCTGATGAATCATCTTTATCATTTCACCTCCCTGACTTGTGCTGCAAGTGTAGAAAAAAATTGAGGCAAAGAACTGCTGTCAGCTGCTGGTAGTTTTGTCCCAGTCCTGCACTGAACCATATGAATGAATGAAATGGCCAAAAGAACTACTGGAAAGAAGGCGAGCTGTTATCCTGTTAGGAAAGTCAGTTTTATTCCAAATCTTTACAAAACTAAAACATAGTTTATTTTTCAGATGAAACTCTGAACATTTATGTGAGCTCATATCTCTCAAAGTTTTAAAGCTGTCTTTGTCCTATATAGGATAGTTTTGTATTGTATTTTGTAGGAATAAATGTGAACTTGCTCTGTCACTGCACTGAGCCTGTTGGACTCTTTTTGCAACACAATGAATATGGTGACAATTTGAGCTAGCAATGACAAGCCCAAATTTGAGCTATTAAAGTTTTATCTTGGTTATAGCTCTGTGTAGTCAATTTTGTGAGGTGGGTTCTTTCATTTTGGGCAGAAGAATGAACATTTACCATCTACCTTCCTAATATGCAGACTTCCCATTTAGCTTCATTGAAAGGATAATGAGTCATAATTATAAATATCTGTACAGAAGGAAGACAGCTAATAGCAGAGGATCATTTAGTTACTAGATAAAAGCATAAAATCTAATGATCAAAAGTCGACGGTAGATAAATATAAAATCTTAATTAGGTACTTAAAAAGTTTTTGTTAATTACAATTTGGAACAATGTGTCTAGAGTAAGGGGAATATTCTATCATCAAAATTCTTTAACTGCCATTTTTTTTCTGTGTGCTTGCACACAATTTCTGAACTGATATGGGAATTATTGCTTAAAGACCTACAACTTTTGATTTGTAGAAGGTCAAAATAGTTCACAGAGGTTGGACTTCACACTCTGAACTTTCTGGTAAGGCACCTTGCCCTGAATTTCATCGTTAGAAATTTAATTAGCCAACTGTGAAAAATAGAGAGGGGAGAAATAAGACACTTCTTGTTCTCTAGTGCTCTCTTCCCCATGCAAGAGGAATTAAAGTCAAATGTGACATAGCAGAAGATAGTAAAAAAAATAAGAGGTTTTGAAACAAAAAAACTCTATGTCAATACTCCACTCTAAAAGCAGAGGGGGCAAAATGTAAAACCCTAAATCAAGTCTCAATTTACCATGTTTTGAAAAGAAAATAAATGGTTCTGGAAAGTAGATAAATGCTAATGAGTCTATACCATAACCCTCATGGTAATTTTGTAGCTGTGTATCAGGTTATTAGGTTTATCTCCAAAATAATTCTGTGTTCAGGGGAGTCTCAGTAAAATGGTGGGTTCACTAAGACTTTGGGTGCTCAGATAAACTTCTAAACTGCAGGAAGCTTGTCCATATACCCCAAATTCAAGGCTTTGCTAAAATTTCTATGCAAGAAACACTGATACTAAAGATAATCTTTAGTATATGCAAAAATACCAAGCAATTATTATCAGTGGTCCTAAGATGACACTTTTTTTAATTGAATGTTCTCTGAAGATTTTGCAGGTGGTAACTGAGTATCTCAAGTATGCTATTTTCTAGCAGCAAAACCAGCCCTACAGCAGGCTTAACTTAAAGGATCAGTTATTCTTAATAATTGAATTTCACAAGATAATCATAACTTTGTAATCAACAAAATGCAAAACCATAAAATTAGTCATTGTAGTTAGATAACCTGATTTTAATGTCAGAATAAATTGTTGTTCATATAACTAACTGAACAAAAAGGGAGCAAAATTAATTCTTACCCATCTTTTTATTATGTACATCTAGTTCAGGAACTCCAGAATATTTACCTCAGTAATATGATACTCTCTTCCAGTTACTGAATTTAAACTTTTAGATCAAGTAGATAATATTTATTTCTCATTTGTTTAATTACCGACTCATTATGGTATTTATTTGGTGTATATAATTTAATTAGAAAAATTACTAAAATTTGGTTAAATGATCTGTTAATAATTACATTTGAAAACCTATACCCTCTCAGTGCCAAACTCCCTCAAACTGCCTTCTACCCACACTATTTCTTGTGTGCTTACTGTGGAGTTTTGCTTTGCTTGTGAAGTTTCCTGCATTGTGATGCAAACTTTTCTCAGTATCTCAAAAGATTGCATTTTCCATAGGTACTGTAGGTTGACAGAAGATAACAGTCTGCCAACTGGCTGGAAATGATTTCAGGTTGCACAAACCTGCTTTATCAACAAAACTCTTAACCCCTGTTTAAATGTTCAGAACATGTAATTCAAAATTAAAGACTGTGCAAAAGACTGTACAGACAATGAATTGCTAAAATAACTGTAATGATGCACAGTTCTACACTCACTCTTTTCTCTCTGCTGAAGGACTCCGCATATCAGGCAAATCACCACCCAGCAAATTCTGATGAGAGTTTTTGTTAATTACGTTTATGTTACAAGATGTGCTATGACAGTTCTATATAAAACCAGTACATTGCTTCCATTATAGTTGGACATTTGCATTAAACTACAAAGAGTTTCCGTCTTTATCTTGTTCCTGGCTTGAGACCAGTAGCTTTCTTGCTTTTTATTAGTTGCAGCATAACCTAAAATAGAGGCTGAATAAAGTAATTGACCAAGAATACAGCTTCAAATAATATTGTCTATGTGCCCCACTCTGTCTTTCCCTTTTCTGTCTCTCCCTAGGGGAAAAGCAGTTATCTTCCTTATGCTAAATCCAGTTTCTATCCACAGCAATCATGTAAATCTTGGCATCAGTCTCACAGCAGAATAGAAAGTCAAATCAGCAGGAAACTTCCCCATAAGAGCAACAGGCGGCCCCAGGAGGAAGAAAAAAAAAACACAACAAAAATATCCTCTCAAACTCTTCCATTTATTTTCTTTCAAAAATACGAGTTCTCTCATTAGAAACACTTCAGGTTTTCTTGTATTTTTAAAGATAATATGCCTTCAAAATATAACAACTCATTGTTCGGCAAGCCTGCCAGCCTTTCAAAGCCTTTTATTTCAAAGCTTCTTTCTGAATAAACAAATTTATAAAGAGAACAGACTGAAGTTTCTGCTTCTCCTAGTGTTTTACATAGAGGCTACACAAGCTGTCTTCTCTCAAAATGAGTCAGACCTTAAATTATAAAGTAACTAAAAATTGTTGGATGCAGCTGGTGGGATGGATTTTCTATCTTTTACATACAGACTGACTCTAAAGCAACAAAAATATTTTTAATTGAAAATTCAAAATGTTAGAGCAAACCCCCAAAATATTTTTTATTATTACAGTTCTAAATGTTAAATAATACTATTAGTAATTTGATCAGGGATGTTTTAAATGTTTAGAGATAGGCAAAGGAAGACTAAGTGTAATACAAATAACTATCATATAAACATGTCGATAACATAATAAAACTATACATGTGGTTTGTAATATAATTTTAATTTGTACATATTGGACTGATGTACATAATGTCTTTTTATCCAGTTATTACATTCCACAAGAGCTGATTTCACTTCAGAGTGAATTAGTCCTTTAAGGAGAAATTCTCCTTTTAGGAGAAATTGTCTTCCTCATACTAAACTGAGTTACCCTCCCAAAAATGAGAGATTAGTTACTAGGGTTATAAACCAGAGAAAACATACCCAGAGATACAAAGATTTCATTTGCTAGAGCAGAGATTCAGGGAATACAAATATAGGAATAAAATGTCCTTAGAAGAAATGGAGAAAGGAGTTTTGGAATAAGAAGGAAATGTTAATTAGTGAATGGAGCACATGTCACTGAGTAGCTTGGAAAGCATAATGTTAGTAAGTACAAAATAATGTGAAAGAAATGGGAAAAAATATGTCTGAACTCTCACAGGATTGTAGTCACCTCTTCACTTAGTAAGAAGACCTGGGGGTCTCTGTGGAGATCTCAAACCGTGTGTAGATTCCTTGATAGAGCTTCCTATAGTTAGTACCTGAGTAGCAACTGAAAATCAGAAAGAGGTTCAGAGTACACAAGACTGGAGTAGGCTTGCAAAGGAAGAAATCAAAAGCCACACTCTATGTGATTGTGTGCCAGAATATTTGACTTCTTATTAAAAGCAGGTACAAATGCAGTACAGGTACAGTCAGAGACTGGAATAACAGTGAACTCTGCTGTCTCTGAAGTCAACTAAATCACTGGGAGCAATTCTTACTTAAAGATACTTTTCTTCGAAGTGGAGTAACACTACTGTGGGGGATTTGAACAGCTGTTGATGTGTCAGTGGCTGACTCCCTGTACTGCCTGTGAATTTTATGTCATTTATTTGAGGATAGGATAGCAGTGCTTAGGTCTGTATGCAAACTCAAATAGTGCTTATGGTTATACACTTACAGTCTCATGGATAGGCAAATTCTTCCCAGGCTTTTGCAGTGCCATTGCCAGGGTCCCACTGCTTGGAGAAGAGTTCATCCAAATCCATGTATAACAGTGCCTTCTTTGCAGGGCTGCAGTTGTTATTTCCAGTCACCAGCTGTATAGTTATCCGTACATTTTGAAAGCTGCTGAGGTTCTGTTTGCAAGGCCCTTGCAACTTCTTACAGTATGCAATAAAGTGAGGACAAGATTTATCTCTCATTTACATTGCTACAGATTTTAAGCATACTTTTCAACATGGAAATGTATATTTGCAGATGCTGCTCTTATTAGGTATGGAGACCTGTGAAGTGATGGTATTGTTTTGCATCATTATAAATGCAGGAAAAAAATTGCTTTATGGACTAACTGTCCAGCAAACATCTTAGTTCACTTCGTGCACCTCATCTGTTATTTGTAGATTATAACTAAAATGTAATTTTGAAGCTTTTTAAGCACAGTATTTCCATAAAACAATATGAATAGAAGAAATAGTTATAAATGGAGAAGCCACAGCATGTCTACAGCAAGTACTCCATTTCTGAGTCCAGGCTGAATATGTCAGGGAGCAATGGGGGCTGGCTGGGAGCGGGGCAGGCATGGAAATGGCAACCAGGTTCAACTGCTGAGGCAGGTCGACAGTCATGCTGGAAAGTCAATCCACAGGTCATAACCCAACCTACTGAGGGTTAGAGTCCTGTGCTTACGGGGCAGGTCCTTGGTGATGGGGTCAGGCAGAAATCAGGCCAGGAAGTCAGGTCCAAGGGGCACAGGCAAGCCCCAAAACACCCAGACTGAGCTTAATTAGAGCCCTTGGATTTATGGGCAGGCATCTGGGGGTGAGGCTGGTCCGGGCCACTAAGGCCTGTTAGTGTTTGGACCTGTCTGGCATGGGAGACCCTACCGAAGGCATGTACCATCACCAGCACAGCTTGCAACTGCATAGGGGTACACAGGCTTCTTTCCCACTCAAAATGGTTAGGGCAAGCCATTCACTCCCTACTTTTCTGCCACCCATCTATAGCCAAACGCAGGGAAATTCCCAGGAACATCCCTTTGTCCTGACCACCCTTTCAGGACACAATAAATAAATAAATCCCAAACAAACCGAACCTGGGCAGTAGCCGCAGGTGAGCCAAAACCAAACCATTCCGGCCCCCGCACCCACCCGGGGCTCGGGTATCTCCCATGGCCCCAGCCCAGCCAAAACCCCCCAACCCCCAGAAGAACCCACTATCATCCCCCCACTGTGTTACCACAGATCTTCCCTGGCACTGCTCTCCTGCGATGCTCCATACAGGGCTGCCCTGCCCGCCCTCCCGCCGGTCTGAGGACCCCCATGGCTTGGTGGCCGCGTGGGCACAGCACAGCCTGGTGGCCAGCACGTGGTGGCCCCACAGCACAGCCCTGGTGGAACCAGCACATGGTGGTGTCTGTCCTTGTTAGTACAGTGGTGAGTGAGTATCCCTGCCTGGCACGTGGGAGACCTGGTTCAACTTCCCGATGGGGAGGTCCTCCTAACACAACACTGAATTACAAAAATGGCATATTTGTTAAAGTTTAATGGGTTTAAACATTTTTAAAAGCTGAAGTAGATAAAAATTTATGTAGTGTTTAAAAAATTAGGAAATTACATGCTGTCTGAAACTGTCTTTATTCCAACATGAACAATGGCAAATTAGGCCTTGTAGTGGGCTCTGCAGCTTTTACAAGAGATTATAATAGAAAGGCTCATAATTTTTGACATGCAATCAAAATAATCTACTATACTTATTCTTCTATAGTAGTAAAAATATAAATATGGTTTATATCTGTGAAATTAATGAATGAGCATAATACATAAATATTTCAATTATTAGAAAGAGCTATAAGAGTAAAGTGCCAGTAGAGACTCAAACTGCATTATTTAACACTCTAATTTCAAATTAAAAAGTCATAGAGTTTAGATAGTTTGCTTATAAAGTATGTCTTCATGTCTGTGACAATAATGATTGTATCAGTGTGGAGATACCCAAATTGGCTTTCAGTTAATAGGTAACACTTCAATCAAATCAGCAAAGCTCAGCTGTTTCTTCCAGAAGGCATTTCTTACTTCAGGCTCCTTTTTTTCTGAGAGACTGATAGTAGTCTTTTCTGGTTGCTAACCTAATTCCTAGTCTAGTGCCATAAATCAACAGAACTGTGCAATCAAATAAAGATAGTAAAATGCTGCCTTCTGGGATAAAAGGAAGACTTGGTTCAAGTGATATATCTTTTTCTAAGTGTGTTTCTATAGCTTTTCAAATAAGACAAATTCTGCATTTGGATTTCCATTCTGCGTTTCCTTAGATTTCAGTAATGATTGCACATAATCCGAAGCCAAATGTTGTCTGTATACAATATATTTGGTAGAGTTTGTTAAAAAGTCAACAGATACATTCTGATTTAGAAAAAAAATAACCACAAGTTTGTAAAGGAAACATAACATTTTATGAAGTTATCAAGCAAACTTTTAATTTCCTGTTTTGAATTAAAAATTTTAGACTAAAATTGGAGTAATTTTTATGGAGCAACTCTTCAAAGTGCTGAATGACCTCAAATCCCATAGATCTCAGCAGCTGGTGAGGGGGTTAATCAGCTAGAGAAATCACAGCTCTAAAAAATGGAACGTTACCAGAAAGTTTATGTGTGAACAACTAAATTCTTCTGTCTAGTATACTGCATGACTGAGTCATAACCTGCAAAATCAGAGCAAAATTTAGTCTCAATCTTGTTAATTTTTCATGGCTATAAGTGATATAAGCATAAAATTAGGAAATTATATAGAAAACATTTTTTAATTATCTCATGTCATTCATGTCATTCATGTCATTCATGCTCTCGTTTTTTAAATGAGAACTGAGCAGGAACCAGTATAATATGTTTGGGACTTACTGGAATTTAAACTCATATGCAGAAAACTTGAGTCTCTTTGAGCAAGCCATAATGAAAATAACCCCCCAACCTATTTTTATATCAATATAACTATTAGAAAGAACCCCACCAGGGGGACAGGCAGATTTTGGCAGTATAATAGTACTTTTATTCTCTGTATTTTCTTTACATAGTTGATCTTTGGCCTGATTCATCAAATTTGAGGTTTTGTTTTCTGGCTGCTTCAGTATTGATCCTCATATCAGATTTATCTGCATTACTGCTACTTGTCATTGTGGATTCCACCTCTGTGCCTTCAGCAGTCCCTCCAATGGGCCGCAGGACTTTAGTGCTCTCTTCTAGGGGGCGCTTCCAATGGGGCCTGCTTGCCATCCACAAAATAAGTAAACCAAATATGACAAGCAAAAGACCAAGACAGTTGACAAAAGTTGCTTCTGGTGGGGATGAACTGTATGCAGGATCTCTCCTTTGAAAGAGGAAAGAGAAAGGAAAAGTCAGAACAGATTGTTTTAAAGACAATCCCAGTCTAAAACCAGTAGTCTCCTGCTGGGTAGTCTTTTTAAAACAAAACAATGTCCCAATACTAGATGCTTATTATTCTGCACAAACAGAAGTATAGTTTCCAATTAATAACTTCAAAAACAAGTGGAAAAATACTTACAATGAAAATAAAAGCTTTTCTGTGATTCCCATGAGAGCGGTTGCAATCACTGTTGCAAAGATGGTAAGACCCGAATAAACGTGTATTGGCATGAGAAGTGCTCGGAGATAAACTGGAGCAAAAGGGAGCAGAAAGACAGCAAAACCGAAGAAGAGCTAAACACAAAACAGATTTATAGTTAAAGTTATATAGAAAACAAGCTGCACTTCTCAAGCAGAATAAAAATAATCGTAAAAATTCCATTCTCAGATGTCTTCAGGTAAAAATTTGAAAATAATCGGCATTTCTATTTTTGAATGTGTTTCCCTTCAAAACCAAAGAAAATTCTGGATTAGCACTTAGGAAGCAGACATCAAATATTTTAAAAATAATCCTGCTTAATACCAGTGTCCAAACTTATAGGTAATGCTAAAACTGCAACCTAACTAAGTACTGAAAACACAAGTTTTCAGTGTCACTAATACAGTAATATATTAAAGGTGTGAGTAGCTACTTTTTTACAGTCTCTTCAAGTCCTGTTCTCTGCTCCTGTTACAGATTTACACATAAATGAAGTTCAGAAGGCAGTCTAACCTTCTGATTTGAGTGGATTAAATAATTTTACTTTTTTAGAGTTTTAGTTAAATTAAAGTACATATCTTCAGAAGGGGAATGGTCTCTCAATGTATCAATCAGATGGCATTTACAGAGAAGATATGTATGGGTGGTGTCAAGTTATTGAGAGATTAGTTCTCCCATTAGCACTATTTTCATGATGGAAAATAATCCATCGTGTCACATGGTTGCAGTCACAGGCTTGCCCAGACATACTAAAGTTGCATCCCTTCTTTAGTTTGTTCTACCATTACTCAGCCCTGCTACTAAATTAGAAATAGTGCATGAATTTGTATTTCATCTTGCTTTAACTTCCTGTCTTAGTCCTTGTTTTGTCTTTCCATGACAGATTAAGGAGCCCGATACTTTCTCCCTGGGAAGCTTTTTAATACACTGTAATCAAGTCATCTCTTAATCTTCCTTAGATTTGCTAAACAGTTAGAGCTTTTTAAATCTTGCACCGGAAGATAAGTTTTTCCAACTCTCAAATTACTTTTTTTTCCTGGTCATTCTTTTTATATTTAAAAAAAATTATTCCATAGTATTTCATATCAGTTTTGCTAATGCCATATTTTTCTTATTGTCACAGCTTGGTGAGAAGTCATTTTGAGATTCATGTAATTTTTGAGTACTTCGTTCCAAAGACATTGCTTTCCAAGATACAGTCTACATTTTAAATTTCTGCCCTATTCTTAAATTTATGTCTGTGTGCTATACTGTATTAACATACATTTGACATAAATACATTTACACTATTGTTCCTGGAGGCAGAGTATGTGAGCATAAGACTGACATGCCATTTCCCTGAAACAGCTGCATTATTAGGACAAAGATTTTTATAACATTGTTCCTTCTTATTTATACTCATTCCATTAACTTTTTCACCTATAGAGAATATACTCAACAATGCTGCAATATGCTTTCTATTTTTCTAAGTGTTAAAAACACTATTTCAACACTATTTCCTGTAGCTCCTAGCCTGAGCAGTGAAGGATAAAAGTCCAGAACCCAAACCTCTCAGCTGAGGATTTTCTGTCCTTGATCACAGATAATGAAGTCTTTTTTCTTTTTAGTGTTTTGGCAAAAAAAAAAAATTGAAAGAACAAAATAAATTTCCATAGTGTAATAACACAATATAGGGAGTTCAGAATGTATATGCAGAAACATCACATCTGTATGTGTACTGTAAATGTCAGGGCATGCCTGGTCCTCTTCTATGCCAAATGCAAAACATGTTAAGTTAGCTCATTTTACATTATGATAACAGTAATTCTCTGCCAATGGGAGCAGTTAAAAGCGTGCCCACAAACATCTGTCAAAGTTTTGCTGATTCAGGAAAACTGCTTAGCCAGTAGTAGCTCATTCAGATGTCAGATCCTTAGATCTCTACTGCTTCCTGCAGCACTTGTTCTGCTGATAAACAGAACAAGGCCAGAAAGTGACTACTTAAAATTATGACAGCTGAAAAAAAAAGAAAAGCAGTTACTTCATTTGAGACATCCTTAATAAAAGCTCTCACTGTATTTAAATGTGCTTCCCACAAACCAAATAACTTTAACTTCAGGAGTTAACAGAGCTTAGAAACACACTACTGTGTAACTGTACAGTAAATAAATGGTCACTATCCCAGCAAATAAACAAAATATGCTTTAAGATGCATTTTTCTTCAAACTCAAGGATCCAGTATTTGCACATTTCCATGCTAATTTGCCAAATCACAGTGTAAAATGGCTATCCCAGTAGTTACAGTGTGCTAGTGAGACCCTATTGTGCCTAAATTACTCGAAACATTCCTCAAAGTTACAACCCATTGATAAATACAGTTAGATTCTGACCTGGAGAGAATAACATATAAGAGCAGTCAGCCCGATCCAGCTGTGCAGACTGTACATGTTAGGAATGTTCTGGGCATTGTGGTATTCGAACGCGGCGACCATAGCAACGATGGCAAGAATCATAGCTATGGTATTTAATCCAGCGTGGATGAACTTCATTAGGAGTTTGCTGCACTTCCAGGTCCAGGGCAATCTGTACACAATAATAGCTGAAGAACGAACAGAAACAAGATTTTATGCCTTATAACTTCTCTCAGATGTTAAAAATTATGCATAATTCACATAGTTCCACTGTTAATTACAGAAAAATCCAACCTTTAGTCCTCTATAAAAGTCTATTAAAAGGCTTTTTCTCATACACATAGCATAGCATATTCCGAATATACAACTGAGGCTTAAATATAGCTTTTAGGGAGACTTTTTCCTAATTAAAAAAACCCAAATTTAAGCATGTTTCAAAAACAAAACAAAACAAAAACCAAACCAGTTAACAACTTGGTGTCATCGTTTCCTTAGTCATTAAATTGATTTAACAGGGATTCTGCATAGGATTTGGACTGTTCTCCTACTAGTCAGATTGGAGGAATAGAGCCTGATTCTTCTATTTAGAATATCTCACTTGTTGAGAATGTGTGTCAGATTATTTTCTAATATTTATTCTCTTTGCCAACTTTGGATAATGCTATTTTCTAATTATGGAAATATTTATTACAATATTTATTACAAACTAGGTAGTAATTCTGGATGTGTGACAGCACATAAGTATATTTAGATAAGAGGGGTCAAATATGTATGAGACAAGTGATAACTTGACCAATAAAAGCTAATGTCCACATCCATAATGTCTTGGCTGAGCAAAAAGCCCCATTCAGTGATTCATCACATCCTCATTTAAGGTTTCTGCTTGTGGAATTACACAGAAATCTGTACATATAATTAGATATACTAAAACAAAAGAATAATAATGTATTCAGGTTTTTAAAAACTTCCTGTTCCAAACATAGAAATAGAAAAGTATTACCTTATAAATGCAAAAATTAGGAGTTTTCTTAAGTGATTCTCATGTGCCTTACTGATTACTCATGACTTCTCCATAACCCTAGCTTTTTAGGCAAAAAGCATAGATTATAAACAGAATATTCCTTCTGTATGTAGTGAATAATAATAATAATAAATGATTAATTCATTTCAAAGTTCTGTTTACACTTTTTTTTTACTTGGATGCATGCCAGTAAATACAGTACTGCACTAAATAATTCTCAAAGAAAACACTATTCATGAGTCAAATTTCCAGACTATGATCAGATTTTAAATCAATGTATGCTTTTACATACTGTGTGAAAACATAATAGTGGAATGAAAGTGTCCCTTAAAATATTTAAATATATTCAGCACTTAGGCAGTTCTCAGCTTTCTACTTTAAAAAGCAACAGTAGTAATTCCTACAAAATCAGGAAGAGAGAGATCTTGTTTTTAGGAAGGTTTTACTGTCTTATGTAAGTATGACTCAGCACACCAAGCTTACAATCACATCCAACAGTTTCCCAAAAGTTAAATGGTAATGTTAGAATCATAGAATCATTAAGGTTGGAAAAGACCTCTCAGACCATTGAGTTCAACCACTAACCTATCACTGCCATGTTCACACTAAACCATATCCCTGAGCACCACATGTAGACGTTTTTTGAACACTTCCAGGGACAGTGATTCCACCACTTCGCTGGGCACTCTGTTCAATACCTGACCACCCGCCAGTGAAGAAATTCTTCCAAGTGAATGGCACTGGTGCAACTGGCCATTTTCTCTTGTTACTTGGGAGATAAGATCAATCCCCACTAGCTACTATCTCCTTTCAAGTAGTTGTAGAGAATTATAATGTCCTCCCTGAGCCTCCTTTTCTCCAGGCTAAATGACCCCAGCTCCCTCAGCTGCTCATCAGACTTGTGCTCCAGACCCTTTACCAAGCTCTGCTGCCCATCTCTGGACTAGTTCCAGCACCTCAATGTCTGTCTTGAATTGAGGGGCCCAGAACTGAACACAGCACTCAAGGTGCAGCCTCACCAGTGCCCAGCACAGGGAGAAAATCACTGCCCTGGTCCTGCTGGTCGCAGTATTTCTGATATGGGCCAGGATTCTGTTGGCTGCCTCGGCCACCTGGGCACACTGCTGGCTCAGTTCAGCCAGCTGCCAATAATATCCTGCATTAGACTATTATTAAATCAGCTTAGTGCTGATGATAATGATTTCTAATTTTGTAAAGCAGGTATGTCAAAGGGCCCCAAACAAGCCTCAACATCCCATGAGGATATTCCCGGTAAATCCTCCTTACCATATGGCCCACAGTATTGTCAATCATTTATTCAAAGTGCAGCAGAGTAATGGACTCTGTATGTCTTAAAGAAAACTTCATGAGCATAGGTTTTCAGTCTTTGATCTCAGACAGTCAAGTCCAGGCTAAAATGTTTCTATAATATTTTTCTGGTTTCATCTAGTTGATTTAACTTCAAAAATCACTATCAAATTCACCAGTCCCTTGTCCACATAGTCTCAGATCTCCATCCGAGCCTTGAATTTTCTGGGCTGTTTCCCATAAACGATATGACAGAAAACCATGGAATACAGACTAATGGTCAGGACACTTGTTAACAATACCATGCATTAGTATGTTACATGCCACAGCCCAGGACATATGCAAAGTAGTACAATTTGTTTTAATCCTCTTTCTGTGAGGGCTATGTATGAAGCTACACATTGCAACTTCAGCAGATCTGACTGTTTATCAGTGTGAAAAGACACAGTCTATTTCCCCATCACCTCTTCTGTGTGCTTTTCCCTGCCTTTCTCATAACTAGTGCTTTTTTGACCTGCCAGAGGAAACAAGACAATCTGGGGAACAGAGGGGAGAAAAGGAAGATTTGTCTTTCAATAGTACAAGCTCTTAAAACTTACTCAGACGTGATGTATAAATTCATCTCAAAATTAAAGCCTTGGTTAAAAGCACATACACAGTTACAGAATTTTTAGTGGGTACATAGTAAAGCAGCCCTGTGAATAACTTTCTCTAGGTACAGCATCTCTAGTACTGTTAAGTCATTTGATAGTCTAGGCATCCTAAACTGAACTTTTTCACTCAGATCTCACTCCTGTTTTGAGCTATGATTTTACAACACATCACACAGGCCAGAGTGATCTTGCAACATCTTTATGTGGCGTGGGACACCTTTCTTTGACAAACATACACAGCAGAATTCTAGAGTTGGCTTTCTAGTTATTTCTGGCATGTGCTTCACGTGCTGTAGGAAGTGTCACAGATTACTCATGAGATGCCTTCCACCTTAGCAGGCACACAGAATGGCTCTGTGAGTGCACTGGGGCTGCATTGCACAGCACCTCAAAGCTGTCAGAAAGGAATGGTCCTCTTCACTCTGCCTGTTTCCTCTTCTGCCTTCTTGGCTGATCCTGTTGCTTACCTTTGGAAAGTTCTGAATGCCCAATAGATTCTTTGGAAACCACTTTAACGCCAGAACCAAGAAGTGCTCATTTATGATTTCAAAGGGACTTAAACTAAGCTCATCAAGAGAGCGGCCTCTTCACAAGTTGCCTCTGATGAGACCCTCACAGGTCACCAGTCATTTGCCCTTCCAGTTCTTGAGAGTTCTGCGGCCTATTGGATGTTAGGAGCTCCAGCATTTAACTATCTTTCCTTTGAACAAATGTTTTGTTATGTTTGAAACAAAAGTAATCATGTGTGTCAGATAGCTCAGAGCAAGCATTATCCTTAGCTGTGATTTCAAGATGAAAGACTATGCTTGCTTTAAAATAGATTTACACTCCTTCTCCTTGCTCTTGCACATTGTCCACCATCTCCCTTCTCCCATCTGCAGCAGTTCAGAGACCCTTCATGCAGGCAATTCAGCTTTTTATTTGAGCAAAAAATGTACTTGAGGGGTGTGTGTGTGTGTGTGTGTGTGTGTGTGTGTGTGTGTGTGTGTGTGTTAATTTTCTGGTAATTGAGTTAATTCAGTTTATGCGTCTGGCAAGGGCCAGCTGTCTGACAGTGGCCAGAGCTGGCACAAACAAATGTGTATGAAGATGAAGTCTTAGTCAAGGAGAAAGTTGAAAGGGAGAAGTAGAGGAAAAAAGTAGAAATATTTCAGCCATAGTGAGCTGTTGGACTGTCTCACCCATGTAGGTAATTTCATCCACACAGATGAAGTTTGACTCTATAAAACCACATGGTGATGTGGTAGACTTGGATTTTTCCTTCTCTTTTCTGTGTAAGCACTCTTAAGTAACATTCTTGTTGTATTCCTTTATTAATATACTGCTGATGTTAAGCTACTGATGATGTTAAGCTACACCCTCATGTATTAAGACCATTTAAAATACAAGTTATACGATATTTATAAATCATATATGATGAGGAATATTAATCCAAGCACCTTCCAAGATTTAGTGTCAACCTACAACTTTATTGTATAGAGCATACATGTGACTCATAAGCGGTAGAAGACTGATCTGAGGATGGGAGACAGACTCCCCCACCTTTCTGGTTCTGACTCACTCTTTATTCAATCTTCCACACCCCAAAAGCCACCACGCTGCTCCTCAGTCTGCAACAGAGATTGTCACCTCTTTGTAGAAAAAAAAGATATTCTTTTATAAGGTGTGTAATGGGAAATTCTCAAAAACCATTTACACCACATTATATCTTGATGGGTTTCCTAATTATTCTTATGAGAGGACTAATCATTCGCAGGCCAAACATGAACTATCATGCAAATATTCCTTTGGATCATGTCCTGAGTCTGCAGTCACTGTTCAACAACTGCACATATAAATTTATTTACTTATTTAACCCATTCTATCACACTACTATTCTTCAAGCTCTTCTTAAAACTCATCTTTTCATCATGTTTTTTTCTTATTTTCAAAAATGCTGCTGTACTAATATGTACACAGTTTTATTGCCTGCGTTTTTCTCACTTTAAGTCTATGAAATCTTGTGGACAATTACTGTGCACTGACAGTGTTTTGTCAGGTATCATTTACCCATAGGTGCTGATCCACAAATACTAAATCTTAATATTACCATGCCTACAGCTTTTCCACTTGATTGACAAGATATATACAACACTTTTATTAGGGCACATCTACTTCCCAGTGTGCACATTATATTATAGTCATCTCTTCTACCTCCTACAGACAATACAATATTTCTATCCTTTGTATAGACTAATAAACTCAAGAAACAATTGGTTTTGTTATTATTTAAAATCCTCCACAAAAATTTAAGCAAGATTTTTTTAGATACTCCTACTTTTAACTACTTAAAGACTTGTGTTTCTTGTGTGTTTTGAAAGAGGTATCTGATTTCCCAGTCTCATCCAAATTACTTTGAATTCAGTGGCAGACTTTTGTCAATCAAATTTGAATCAGAATCACAGTGGTATCTTATCTGTTGATATTTTATCTGATTTATTACAATACTCCTTCAGTCTCTAACTTGCTTTTCATGTTATATAACAGGATTTCCTCAGCAAATAATGATCTAAGTGAATTCCTTCTATAGGTGGGGAGTTTTAACTATTGTAAACCTCCATTTACTTTACATTTATCCTTACCTACAGAAGGTTTGAGACAACACCCTTTCTCTGTGACACAGGGAAAAAACTGAGTTTCAGAGGAAAAAAAAATAGAAAATACATAGGAGAAAGCTGCAGAAAATCTCTCCCTATTTTATTAAAAAATGCTATGCTTATATAAAAAAACCAGTAGCTTAAGCACAGTAAGTAGTATAGATCTTAGTGAAGTCAACAGGTGAATTTCATTGCTTATTTATAGCCTGAAATTACACTTCCTATTGAGCAATATTATGTAGAACAAGCTCGAAGTACTGTTTATTGCTCAATAGTACTTTGTAACTTGAAGCCACAAAACTGAGAATACCACCACTCCCAGTGAAAAAAAAATAATTTACAGTGTACGTTCAAATTACAACATTCCCTTCATCTCCGGAACCAGACAGCCTTCGGCACCTTCCAACCTCTTGACTGGCTGGGCTCCTGCTGGAGAGCAAGCAAGCACACGTGATGCACACAACATGTTCCACTGAAATGAATGCTGGACAACTCTTCTGGCTGGATGAATGCAATATATCATTCAGTAATGAAGCAAATGTAAATAAGGTTATTAAAAATTAAATTCCAAGTTTGTCTAGATAAAATTTGAGTTTATATTCTATTACAAAGAAGAAATACTCCTGCTTACAATTATACTGTAAGTCGCCAGAGGTTCTTCCTTCCTTAAAAACAGTGAAATCTTCCCTATCCTCTCCCCCCAAAACTCAGTGGTAATATTGTGGGAGCATTTCCACTGTTCTATGCAGTATTTATTTGCCCTTTGTGGGGCGGTTACTAATGTTTCACTTAGTTCTCCAGATACTGAAACTAGCAAGATTTGTGTCACTGAGTTTATAAAAACATTACTGTTGGATGCTGTTCTCTCTGTCAGATTTTCCCATTACTTTTTAATGCCATTAGCATAAATTTACACTCCCAAATTTCAGGATTTTAAAGGTACAGTGTAGTGATGTTATTTTTTGCAATATTTAGCTCTGGTTAGAATATATTCACAGGGTAGATAAGCACTTCTGTGGCGCTCTCTCATTATCTGCATTTCAAACTTTACAGAAAGCACTGTATATTTCTTTCCTAAATTGACAGTTTAACAACTACAGTGGGTCTAATTTAGTTGATTTATTGGAATTACCCAACTATGCCAACAGCAAAACACAGTTCCAACTCCTGTATTCCTGCTGGCCTCAAGGAACAACCCTTGCACAGAAGACCCAACACACTAATTGTGTGGGATGGAAAAAATGATACTGTTCATTTTCTAAGTGTAATGGGAAACAGTTAAATGTCAGTACAAGGCTGAACTCTATGAAGTCAAATGTTCATATACCTATAAACAACAAAACAAAACAAAAAAGCAACACTGCATCATAATAATTGCATGTTATTTAGGCAACAAAATTAAGAATTAATTTAAAAAATATATTTTACAGAATAACTTATGCTAAGTCTGGGCTGAAGAACTGCATTTTAATGGTGCTAATGGTGCTACATTTTCTCTGGCACAAACCCCATTCCTGGATCAAGCTTCTGTGGTATTGAACTTTCCTTTCTCCTCTCGGGACATGGGAGAGAGCCAAAAGAGAAACTTTCCTAGGGCAGCATTTCTGGCATTTAGATTCTCAACCTGCATAAATCCAGACTGCCTATGAAAACACACCTCTCAAATATTACTCAAAGTACACAGCAATCCTACGCCAGGGTAAACAAGGTCCTACAGGAAAAAGAAAGCCCAAACCGATACGTAGCAGTTTTGGCTTATTACAAGGGACTCTTTGTCCCTTCCCGGGGAGTGCCGCTTCCCTGAACCGCTCCGTCCTACACCAAGGACCAGCCGCAGCGCTCCCGCTGTCACCCGCTGTCACCCGCTATCGCCCGCGGGCCGCCCGGGGCTCCGCCCGCCGCCCCCCGCCCCGCTCCCGGGCAGCGCCGGCTCCTCCGCAGCCCCGCGCCCGCCCGCCCCGGCCCTCTCCGCGTCAGCCCCGGACCCGGGCCCCCGACGCACCAATGCCCTGGATGAAGACGAAGCCCGTGACGACGAGGACGGGGTGCCAGTTGAACTCTCCCGCGCCGCCGTCCCAGCTCAGCCCCTCGCGGTAGTGGAAGACCCAGACGAAGGAGAGGATGACGGACACGAAGCCGACCAGCAGCGCAGAGGCCAGCAGCGCCAAGAATCGCCCGTAGTCCTCCATCTTCCGCGCCTCGAGTGCGGCAGCGAGCGCCGCGAAGTAGGGGCGGGCCGGCGGCCGGGCGGGGTCGGGGTCGGGCCCGGCGGGATGGGACGGGACGAGACGGGGCGCGGAGCCGCGGGGTCGGGAGCAGGGGAGCAGGGTGGCACGCCGCGCCCTTCCGCGCCCCTCCGCCCTGCGCGCCGGCCTCCCGGCGTCCCGCGGCCGTCTCAGCGCTGCTTTTTACGAGGAACGTATTGCCATTTTTTTTTTTAAGTTTTCACAAGCTGTGAGTGTGCTCTCGGATTCAGAACCGCGCCTTAGAAAAGAATTTTCTGTGTCAGCCTGTCCCTTTCCAGGGTGGCGGCCCCACTGCGCTCCCACCAGCAGCGGAGTAAAGGAGCTGATAGTCGGGGGTTTTGTAGGGGAGCCTGTAGTGGACGTTGGGGAATTTAGAGACCTGCCATAAAGATAAGCCACTACAGCCATAAGGACTTACAGATAAAGCAGGAGCGCTGCTGTGACGAAGAGGCAGACAGAGCATACAGAAAATATAGAGTTGGAGGAGCGCACTTAAAGATACTGATGGATTTGGCTGTACTTGGAGCACGGCTTGCCATCATGATCGTCCCCTTCCAACTGGATTCGAGTGCTGCAAATGTAGAACAGATACTAACCGGTTTCATATATGGAATCTGGCCTAAGTATGCAGGAGGATGTGGACATTGTTCTGTTGAATAGCGTAAATATATCAAATGTCCACTAGCTAAGAAGGGGAGTGCGTGAAACTTAAGACAATTCCAACAGGTATGGAAGGACCCATTGCAGGGAAGTTAGAGAGTAAAAGAGAAGGAAATAAAACAGAATTGCATTGTGTTTCACCACCAAAAACTGTAACGTTTGTTCTTTATCTTATTTGAGTATGCAGAGCTTAGTTTACATCCTATTTGTTTGAGTACATCCCTCATCTAATTCTCTAGGATTTCTCTAGGATTATATTGTTCCTTATTTGGGCATTCTAGAGTGCTGTGAACAATGTTTCTGTTTCTCCTATCAGTAGGAGGCTATGCCCAAACATATATTCAGCACTACTTTCTGGTATTTGATTAGCTTACTTTTAAAATATACATATAGTATCAAAATACTGATTGAGAGAAAAGAATATTTTTTTTTTTACTCTGACTAGTCTTTGAGCTGTCTGGTATCTCACACTCAAATTGAGGCCTAAAAAAATGAAAGGAAACAGTTTTATGGAACTTAAAATAGTTTCAGTAGAATACTGCCAATTCAAACACCATACTTATGAAAGTGCTGGAAACATCTACATAGAGACATGAAGACCAGGCCAGATTGGAAGAGGATGCAAATGTATTTCTTCATTATTCTCTCTAACCTCTTAAAAATAGATGCTGGGCTCTGACATTTTAAAGAAAAGCTTCACTTGGGCATCAGTTGTTTACAGATGTTTAGCTTTAATTTGCATGGATTAGGTGTGACCTGCCCTCAGGATTTAAGTGGTTGCTCATTCTAGTCGCAGTGGGAACTAGAACTGATAACACTGATACCATTAAGTTTCACAAATTACAACATCTCTGAGAAGCAAAGATCTAAGCCCTGAATCTCCTGATGAATGCACTTCCAAGGACACCTGATTGTGATTGAGGCACAAAGTTCGTCTTAATATTATGGTCATAAAAATTTTACTAAGTTTTTTATGGATTGTTAAATGAAGTGAATCTTTTATTCTTTATGTGCAAACCAGCATATAGTAAAACCATAGCTCTGCCTACTTGTACACAAAAAATATCATGTGGGTTAAACAAAATGGTACTTATATGCTATCAGTTTTGGGGTATTTTTCTATAATTATTTGGAATTCTTTACTCACCATCTTTTGAACAATCAATCTTTGTTATATTTTTTTTAAAATAGCATTTACTTAAAGAATATTGTAAAACCTTCAGATTGGTGTTGAAATTTTACAGATAGCAAAGCATTATTTTTATGGTGCTTGTCAGTTCCATGTAAGGAATTGCAAAAATATTACATAAAATTCAAAAATAAGGATTCACAGGCTCCAAAATGTGTCCATTCTTTTCCAGTTATATGGGGTGGTCTAATAAAATTACTCTTGTCTCTGTAAAGCCTAAAAAATGATGCAAATATTTATTTTGATTTACCTTCTATGAACCTAAATCTCCCAGCTGCAAAATACTTCAAGTTCCCACTGATTTCAACAAGCTTTCATTACATCCAGTACCCCAACAGTCCCATATAGAAACCTTCTACCCAAGTGGATTTTACTTATGCCTAAAACTATATTTCTCAGAACACTTTCATGAATTCCTATAGCTCAAACCAGTTTACCCCGTTAAGCAGCAAATAACAAGAGCAAATGCAAAATTTTATTGAACTGAAAAATGAGGCCCAGTTTTGCCAACTAACCATGGATGAATTTTTTTAAAAACAGAATTGAAGAAATGTGAAAGCTTACAGATTGCTACATAAACCAAATCAGAACAAAGTGCAAAATAAATTCTTAGACAAAGTCAAATGTTCTTTATGGAACATCTGTAATGCAAAGAGGATTAGTAATTTCTGCCTGTATTTTTCCTTGTATTCTGTTCTTCTACCTCTTCTTGCCCACCTGATGCAAATGTCAGATTGGTCTTGAATCAGAAGCAATCCTTAGCACAGCTACAATGTCCAAGTGGATTGCATGTTTACATGGGAGTGGGAACTCAACATGATACAGCTGACTGCTGAGGGCTGAATGATAATCTCTTTGGAGAGAAGGGCAGGATGGGCACTCTTTTAATACTCAAAGTAGATCTTATCAAGAAAAGTCAATCCTTCCTTATCTTTTCATTTCCTAGGCACTGACTGGAAAATTCCACCTTGGCGTCTGCACACCTGTGCTTATCAAATACAAATAGAATCATAGAATCAGCTAGGTTGGATGGGACGTCTGAGATCATCAAGTCCAACTCTTGATCCACTACTGCTGTGGTTGCTAGACCATGCCACTAAGTGCCACATCCAGCCTCATCTGAAAAACCTCCAGGGACAGAGAATCCACCACTTCCCTGGGCAGCCCATTCCAATGCATGATTACCCTCTCTGTAAAGAATTTCTTTCTAATATCTAACCTAAACCTCCCCTGGCACAGCTGAAGACCTCTTGTCTTGCTGGTAATTACCTGGGAAAAGAGACCAACGCCCACCCGGCTACAACCTTCTTTCAGGTAGTTGTAGAGAGTGATGAGGTCTCCCCTGAGCCTCCTCCAGGCTGAACAACCCCAGCTCCCTCAGCCTCTCCTCATAGGACTTGTGCTCAAGTCCCTTCACCAGCCTCGTTGCTCTTGTCTGGACTTCCTGAACTGAGGGGCCCAGAACTGGACACAGCACTCCAGGTGTGGCCTCACCAGCGCTGAGTACAGGGGAAGAATCACTTCCCTGGTCCTGTTGGCCACACTGTTCCTGATCCAGGCCAGGATGCCATTGGCCTTCTTGGCCACCTGGGCACACTGCTGGCTCATGTTCAGCTTCCTGTCAATCCAAACTCCCAGGTCCCTTTCTGCCTGGCTGCTCTCCAGCCACTCTGTCCCCAGTCTGTAGCGCTGCAGGGGGTTGTTGTGGCCAAGGTGGAGGACCCAGCACTTGGCCTTGTTGAACCTCATCCTGTTGGAATCAGCCCAACTCTCCAGCCTGTCCAGGTCCTTCTGAAGAGCCCTCCTGCCTTCCAGCTGGTCGACACTCCCCCCCAACTTAGTGTCATGTGCAAATTTGCTAATGGTGGACTCAATCCCCTCATCTAAATGATCTATAAAGATATTAAACAGAACTGGGCCCAACACTGATCCATGAGGGACACCACTAGGGACCTGCCACCAATTGGATGCAGCACCATTTACCACCACTCTCTGGGCCCGGCCCTCCAGCCAGTTCCTAACCCAGCACAGAGTGCCCCTGTCCAAGCCATGGGCTGCCAGCTTTTCAGGAGTATTCCATGGGAGATGCTGTGAAAGGCTTTGCTGAAGTCCAGGTAGACACATCCACAGCCTTCCCCTCATCCACCAGGTGGGTCACCTGATCATAAAAGGAGATCAGGTTGGTCAGACAGGACCTGCCCTTCCTAAACCCGTGCTGACTGGGTCTGATCCCTTGTCCATCCTGTAGGTGCTGTGTGATTGCACTTAGGATGATCTGCTCCATAACCTTGCCAGGCACTGAGGTCAGGCTGACAGGCCTGTAGTTTCCCGAGTCCTCCCTCCACCCCTTTTTGTGGATTGGCATGACATTTGACAGCTTTCAATCATCAGGGACCTCCCCAGTGAGCCAAGACTGCTGGTAAATGATGGAGAGCGGCTTGGCGAGCTCTTCCGCCAGCTCCCTCATCACCCTAGGATGGATCCCATCTGGTCCCGTAGACTTGTGGGGATCCAAGTGGCTCAGAAGTCGCTGACTGTTTCCTCCTGGATTACAGGGGGGCTATTCAGGTTCTTATCTCTTTCTACAAGCTCCAGAAGCCAGCTGTCCTCAGGACAACCTGTCTTACTGTTGAAAACTGAGGTAAACTGAGGTAAAGAAGGTGTTAAATACCTCAGCCTTTTCCTTATCTTTGATAACTATATTCCCACCTGTGTCCAATAAAGAATGGAGGTTTTCCTTGCCCCTCCTTTTGTTCTTGATGTATCTGTAGAAGGACTTTTTGTTATCCTTCGCAGAAGTGGTGAGATTAAGTTCAAGTCGTGCCTTTGTCTCTCTAATTTTCTTTCTACATGACCTAAATATATTCCTAAACTCTTCCTGAGTAGCCAGCTCTTTTTTTCCATAATCGGTAGGCTCTCTTCTTTACCCTAATTTCCTTCAAAATCTCCCTGTTCAGCCAGACCAGTTGTCTTCCCTGCTGGCTTGCCTTTCAGCACACTGGGACAGCCTGCTCCTGTCCTTTCAAGACTTCCTTCTTGAAGCATGTCCATCCCTCTTGGACCCCTTTGTTTTCAAGGGTTGTTTCCCAGGGTACCCTCTGAGCCAGTCTTCTCAAATAGGCCGAAATCTGCCCTGCGGAAGTCCAGCGTAGAGGTTTTATTGATGGCCCTCTTTGCATCCCTGAGTATTGAAAACTCTATTATTTCATGGTCACTGTGCCCCAGACGGCCTCCAACCACCACATCTCCCACCAGTCTCTCTCTATTTGAGAACAGAAGGTCTAGTGGGACCCCATCCCTGGTAGGCTCATTTACCAGCTAGAGCAGGAAATTATCTTCTGTATGCTTTAGGAATCTCCAAGATTGCCTCTTCTCCACTGCGTGGAGTTCCCAGCAGACATCCGGCAGGTTAAAGTCACCCAGGAGAATGAGGGTTGGCAATTTTGAGACATCTGCTAGCTGCTTGTAGAATAATTCATCACCCTCATCATCCTGGTTGGGTGGTCTGTAACAGACTCCCACCAGGATATCAGCCTTGTTGGCCTTCCCCCTGATTTTGATCCACAGGCACTCAAACTTATTGTTACTGACTTCAACTGATTTTGTTGAAGTAGAAATGCTGGAAGTAGGCTGCTTTAGTCCACAAAACAAAATGTTTCTAAGACAGTCATAAAATCAAGCCAGCTTCCAGGCAGCACAAAGAAGGGCAGTGGCATTATAAAGGGCTAAACTAGGAAGAGCGTGGTGTCAACATGCAGTTTACTAAATCTCCAATGCCCCAGAGCATGGAAATGTGCTGTGAGCATGCTGCAAGGTGCATGTTAGAGGCAGCCAACACACACATTACATACCCAAGGTTGAGACTAACTTCAGATATAATCAGGAAGACTGCTCGTGTATGAGTCTAAATGTGGAGCATCCAAGTAAACATGTTCACAGAATAATTTTCCTGTTTGTCTGCTGGCAAACAGCTCTCACTGGGGGCTGTCTGGAGAGCCTGCAGTCCTGTCATGTGGAATGCATTGCTTCTCCTGCAGCATCTCAAGTAAGCCAGAGCTCTTTAACCACTCAGTGGAGTAATACCAGTGAATTTTAGATTCGCATTCCATGCTTCCTTTTTCTCTTCCCGAGAAGAACGTGCACTTACTCTTCCTTAAAAATATATTCCCGAGAACTCAGTTTCCTTCTCCACACAGGCATTTGTACTCCCAGTTTACTAAACGAGTTATTAAGCTATACCAAGCAGTTCTTAACAATTGCATCATTGTAATTCTTCACTCAGCTAGGATACCTAGTTCTTTTTATTAAAAAAAAGAAACCCAGCCTATTTTTGCAGTTCATGTAATCTTTTGTTAGCCGAAGAAAACACTTTAACTACTTTAAATTTGTTCAATCTATAAACATTAGAATGCATTGAAATAAAATTGTTTTGGAGCTCCTGAAGGTTATTTGGGTCATCAGTTTGTAACTTCAGTAAAGTAGAAATAAATACTAAAGTTATAATTGCATAAATGCCAAGTGTAGTAACCAGAGAACTTCAAGTGATCCTCTCTGAAAATCTAAGATTGTGAAATAGCTGCAAAAAAATATGTTCCCTTAAATATCTCTAACTGATTTAAATACTGGAATTCTTGTTTTCTTCTTTTAGTACTCATAACATATCAGTCTGTGTATCAGAGACACCTGAAATCATGTTGATTCACTGCAATTATTATTGGTGAGCCATTGCAACATACATATCAGATCAATTCACACATCTTCCAGAAAAAAAAAAGCTCTTTAAAAGTTTTGTACTGTGGCTGTAGCAATACTTGGCAGTCAGGAAAGAACTCAATTGCTGTTCCAGGTTCTTTTGTGGTTCAGACTTAGAAAACCACATTTTTACTACCTTTTCCCCTTTTTTGCTCTTATCATTTAGATTTTGTTCATTCTGGCAACAGCAAAAAGCTTGTATCATACAACACTACGTGAAATCCAATGTGAATTCACTAGTTCGTGATCTTTTTACTTCCTAGACCAACATTTTGCCATTTGCAGGCAGAGTGCCCAGAGATCTTGCTTTGAGCAGCTGACAGCAGTTCCTCCCAACTGTTCTTTCAGGAAACAGCCTACATGCAGCCCTATGCAGATGTCCTTTCTAGCAGGTATTCCTATTAACAATCTTTATCATAACTGGGAAGCAAATTCATTTATTAGTTGTTCCATCATGTGGGATAGCTGTTACAGTTCCATAAGGGAAACAAATCTCTTGCTGGTGAGTTTTTGGCAGTCTTCAGTTAACGTTAAGTAATATAAATGCTATTTTTCTCAATAACAAAAGGAAAATAAAATACAAAATGGGAATAAAATGAGCAAGAAACTGTGCTGCTAAAGTAACTGGACATATCCAGAAACAAACAAACAAAAGAATAAAGAAACATTTCTCCACACTGAAAATGCAGAAAGTTTGGGTGAAATCACCTAACTGGCAAAAGTGAGTAAGATCCCTTCAACTCTATGTTTGAAATACACATTTGAGTCTTTATTCACATTAACATTTCACATATATATTTACATCTCTCTATATACATATATATATAATCTTCTCCTTGCGCATCTAGTGCTAGTGAAAATAATAGAAGCATGAACTTTTCAGCTTTGATCTTCTATTAAATATACACTTGAGATTGCATTTGAAATAATTAATTGAGGCTTTGTCTGCAGACTCTGGAAGCCATGGCATGAGTGCTAAGCACCCTCTGAAATACACAGGAAGTAAGGGAACTCACAATTTCATGCCAATAGTTCCTTAGTCTGACTTTTGTAAAACAAAAAACTATCAGTAAATGGGTTTCTTAATCATTAAGCTACTGCCTATGAGAAGAAAATTTTACTCTCTAGTTTATTAATGTTAATTTCTGAATTTAGAAATGGGAAATAAAACTACATTTGAAAAAGTTACTTCTGTTTTTTCAAAGCTTTTTTTCCCCCCTCTTTTCTTATACTAATGTCACATTTTGGTGTTTGCAGATAATTATGCTGGGCATGTGCACAAGAATATTTTTTCCTCTGTAATGGAAACCACATGGGTTTCCTCAGAACTTTTCCACTTTACAAACACTGTTACTCTTTAGCACACTGAATTATTCAGATTGTGTAGGAGATTTCCAAGCATATAATTTACATTATGAAAAAGAGAAACCTAAATGCTCCAGAATCATCATAAATGGACATCAAAATATAGGTCTACAAGTCAGATCTAATGCATTAATTCAAATTATCAATTTGACACTGCACAATAGTACACCCCTGCCAGCAACAGTGACCAAAAATGCCTACATATGAAGTCTCCTGGCAAAGTAGGTTTTTTCTGGTGGATGAGTTTAAAAATGTAACTTCAAGTAAAAGGAGCTGATTCAAGTGAGCTGCTACCAAGCATGCAGGTATTTTTATTTGGTTTAGATACAGTTATTTTTTTAACTGTAAAAAACTACTGGGTTGTGGTCAGGATTTTCCTCCCATTTAAACAGAAGTTTATTTTTAGAATTTTCTGGGTCTCTGCATAGGTACAGAAGGCAACTCACAGCTTGATTCTGTTTCTTTGGTGTGTTCCAGCCCATTAGTAAGTAGGGTGTGAAGACAGAAGTGCTCAGGCCTAATTACTGGGGATTCTTTATTCTTAAATAGCTTTCAAGGTGTTTTAAAGCAAAATACTCCTGTTTCTGAATGAAAATGTCTATGTGTGATCTTCCAGGATGGAACATCTGCCATTATCTGCAGTGCAGCAACACGGCGAGTGTTTAGAGTGACAGAATTTCTTACCTGAGATCCCACAATCTTCATCAAAGTCTGGGCTGCCTTTTGGTCATTACAAATTGCTGCATTTTTGGATACTGATGTACATTTATAGATTTACCAGAATATCAATTCAGAAGTCTGTACTAATTTAAGAATAAGCCACTGGGATGTATAGCAAACCCTTGAAAGCTAGAGCTGATCTACATGAACAGCACTTGCAGTATTTAATAAACAATGAAGTTTAAATGTCTTTTTCTAGGAGGAACTGCTTCAATAACCCAAACAGAAATGAGCATAAAATGCATCTTAAGTAACTGCTTGAGATTTGGGTCTTCTGCCTTATAGACTCATTACCTTCATATATTAGTTATGTAGTTACTTATAAAATAGCAGGTAATGGACAGGTGTTCTTTCCTGGACACTAAGCAAAAATTTATGGAAGCCAGGGTGGAAATTAGGTGTTGCTGCTGCCCTTTATTACTACTGCTGTTTCATTATCTTCATAAATGTCCATTTTGTGTTGTTTTTTCTTTCCACAATTGTAGTTCACTTCTCTTGCATTACACTTTTTCTAAAAACTCAAAATAGAAAATTTTTATCATTCTTCTAGAGCTCTTCCCTATTGCATCTTCTAGAATGATCCATGCTTAATTAGTAAAGCTTGGAGTAAAAAGAATATTTCCATTTAGAATTACCACGGTCATGATGATGGTGGTGGTAGTGAGAAATCAGATGTTGGTCATACCCTCCAAGAGCTATTCTCCTGAGCCCATCTTTGGCTTGCATTTGGAAACACTCTTTATCACCATGAAGGCTACAGCCTGAGTTTTGCTGTGGGTGCTTTTTAATTTAACATGAAAGCCCACACTCTGCAGATTCTGAATATACCACATGGCACTCCCATGCATCAGGCAGGATGCACACAGTGATCAGGGTGAGCAGCTGGGAGCTTTGGCTCAGACTCCTGACAACTCCTGACCCTTGGCACAGGGAGAACCAGAGAACTGCTATATGTATCTGTAAAAATATATATTAAAAAGACAGTAAACCACATAATTAATATTTCTCTTTAAACCAACACATACACAACCAGAAAACCTGCGTGATTTTATTTCTCACACAAAAGCAAGAGAAGGTTTTTGTCTAAGTGGTTTAATGGTAACACTGCAATTTTCATGCTACATATAAAATTTATCCTAGACAGTTTTATATACTTTGTTTAATTGACAGTCTATATTAGAGTTGCATAGGTAAAACTATGTAAGACAGATCACGGCAGATGGCAGATAATCAGTAAGTCCACATCTTTTTCCTTGATGTCCAGTATTTCAATCCTATTGCTGAAGAGAAGCAATAAATGCTGCACCTAGCATTAATGAACTGGTGAATACATGAAGAGCCATTATGGACTACAGGCAAGTGTACAGTGTTACAAAGAAAAAAAAAAAAACCCCAAACCTCTTGTAGCAGTACAAAATGTTACAATTAAATCCTGCCAGAAAACAGTAGCTGACTACTTTCTATGTATGGAGTCCTTAAATAACATCCAAACTGAAGTCTCTGTAGTTGTTATAGTTTAAATATATTCAAAAGTTCTCCCTCCTTTTTTACAAAACACTTTCTGTTTTTTCATGGCTTGAACATTAATCATCTTTTGCAGTATCACAGACCATTTGGTAAACGTAACAACTGAATCTCCTGTTAGGCTTCTGTTCTATATGTAATACAAGGTCTTTGTCGAAGTAAACTTCATGACTGTAAGTCTGAAATGAGAAAAAAAAATTTGGATTGTAGTCTCTCTTTCCACAACTTGTTAATATCCATACCATTTTCCATGAGGAACAAAAAATATTTAACACTGGTGACCTCCATGATCAGGCAGGATTTTTGTGGGGATACACAGAGATTGCCCTTCCAGATAAAGGACAGCATTTTAAAACTTTGAGAGGTTTCTCACATACCTATTTTAGGCATCTAACTGCAATTAGATGCATCTGATTTAAGATACCAAGTTGCCTATGCAGTCAATGATAAAAGAGGTGCAAAGGTGCTGAAAATTTCAGACCATCTAAGTTGGATGTCCACCTAAGCTTGGACTGTATGAACAGCCCATTCCATCTCTCCAAATACACACACAGGGAGGTCCATGCTTAATTCTACGCATGAGTAGTTCAAGCTAAGATAGTGAAATTATTTACAAGTTGTAAAGTTAATCTGATGAAACTAGCCATAGGGTGAGTATTTAATTAGATAAATACTTTAGAAATACATAAGGACAGCCCTTTCCCCAACTAAAAAACCCAAACAAATCAACAAACAAAAAGAATAATAATTTCAAATAATAAAGATTTTCAGATAAATGAGCTACTGTCTGATGGAATACTTACAATTTTAGAGTTTGTAATTATTTTAGAGTTTGTAATTTTGTAATTATTTTTAATAATGAGATTTTATACAAATCTCATCCCTTGGCAACACTATTTATATATTTGCTTCAAATCTGAACAAAAATGGCAGGTAAACGAGTATAGGGAAGAGACAGTGTGAACAAAAGACAGGAATTTTCCTCACCACATCCCAGGACTCCCGGAATGGAATACTCTTAAGGAGAATCCCATGTTCATTACAATGAAAATCAAGGTGAGCTCTTCCATCAGCTCCTATCTGAGTAACTGCCACAGTGGATAATAAATCCAGTTCATCTTCATAATCCACGATTTTGAATGTCTTAGGAAAAACAAAACCTCAAGTTTAGAAATCAAACGTAAATTCACATTCCCCTCCACCTAAATTGAATAGCTCTTTTTTCTTTCTGGTGAAAGCAGAATTGGAAAAATTCTAGTTCTTAAGTCTTCTGGTCTGACAGAGAAAACTTTGGGACACTGATACCCAACAGGCATCTTTCCCAACACAAGTTGTCCAGTGTATTTCAGTGAAATTCCTTAAGCAGGAGAAAATAAAGTGATATTCTGAAGAATCCTAATATGCAAGTAGATGTATTTTTATATATAACGTACAGGATATAGAAAAAAGGTACTTCTAAAGTGGCAGAAGAAATATATTTAAGCTCTTGATGCAGACATGGTAGAGACAGTGTAGCTTAAAACCTTTACTGGTTTTGAGAGGATGAGTATATTAGGGTAATTCCATTCACATGAATATTTCTATATTCTGTTCAGAGCTCTCTCTTGCTCCACACAGAGTGTGTCAGTGAAGAACTGAGACCAAAATGTAAAGACTGTGAACTAACTTAATTGCCTTTATTTCACTGTGACATACTCTTTAAATTCACGCCAGTCTTCTTCTTCCATAATGTAAAAACATCTACTGGAATCCCAAGTAAAGCGTAACAGCAGGGGAAAAAAAGAGTGTGTAGACTATTTTTATTATGGTTAAAAGAAAAAGTGGATAGAAATGAACTGCAGACCCTTAAGGGTTATATTGGACTGTGCTGTAGTTTTACCGTATTCTCTCAGAAAAAAAGAAGTGACTGCCAGAAACTGATGCATTTTAACTGTTGTGCTTATGACAATTACAGCTCCAGCTCTAGATAGAGAGCTAAAAAATATTTTTCATAACCTCTTGAAGACTCAACACCAAGGCATGTGGCGTTTTCATTCTCAAGAAGCAGTTACTTAAAGGAAAAGTGTTAAATACCTTTTCCTGCAATCTAATCAAAGTAACTGGGAAAGGAAAATGCAGTTTAGACATACTACATCAAAGAAAAGAGGAACCTAAAGCAGAGAAAAAAAAATTTCTTTCATTTCATAAAATGCTTTGTAAGAAACATTTAAAGGAGATATTTGAATGGAGAAAAGAGTAATGGTTTGTCACATTAATATCTCCTTTCCTTGCCACTGAAGTCACATGGAGTTATGATGGTATCTTGGGGCATAAGAGCAGTTCTTGCAAGAAAGAGAAAATCCATAGCTCAAATGTCTTAACCAAGAAGAAAAGATGACAGAGCATTTGAAGCAATTAGAAGTTGAGAAGACAGACACAGAAAAGGAATAAAGAACTCAAAGACATACATAGCTAATGGTTATACCCACTGCACCTGAAACAAGAATGACTTCTGGATAGCTAAGCATCTAAAATAATCCATGAAGTGGTCTTACTCACTGCATCAGTTACCTCTTGTTCTGGGTCATCATCCAGCAAGTTAAAACGCTTTTTCACCACTCGACCAGAAGCTGTTACAGTAACAGTGTTGTTCACCTTTGGAGAAACATAGAGAAGTGTCTCTAGACTTCAGAGCACTTTAGTTTCCATCTTTTTGACAATTTCCTATATTTTGCTTTCTGAGCTTGTTTTAATCTCTCAGACTTTGTTTCACTTGTTAGCTGTGCATCACCCTTGTGCTGCTATGGCTTCTTTATGAGGCTTCATGAACTCAGTGACTTTAATTGAGGTATTATTGATATTTACTCATATTCAGAAGTTCTCAGGATGTCCTGCAGAGGTGGCAAAGGTTCTCAGCTACCATAATTTTTAGAACAGAAGTGTCTGAAACTAAGATGCTGTAATGAGAATTGACACAGCAAAGTCACCATCAGCTTGTTTCTTAAACTCTTAGTTGCAGAAGATGGGAAAAGTAGCATCTTAAACCACCACGGCTGCTTCCACTGGGCTTCTTTACCACAAGAAACATTCAAAACTGGGTTATCAATGTCACAATGGAAGTCAAAAGGAATAGGCACAGCACAAACAGGATTAAAACTCATATTTCTTTGTTCTTACTGTAACAGAAGTTACTCAAACAAACCCTAAAAAAACAGTATGGCAAGTCATTAGATGACCTAGCTTTCAGTTTCTGAATTCAATGGAAGATTTACTCCTGAGTTTGTGTAGATTTTTAATACAAAAACCTTTTTCTGCAAAAGCTTCAAAATTTTAGTATGACTGATTTCCAGGCATCTTACAGTACTCAAACTAAAAACCTGCTAGTAGGTAAGACATAACCTTGTCTGCTGAAGCAAAATGACAGTTCCAGCCATTATAAAAAAATTTTCTTCATGAGTGTGCTCTTTAACCTTTTTGATGTTAGATTGTCTTTGTGATTTTACATCACAAAAGACTTCACAAAACAACTGAGGTGATTTAAGAGCTCAGTCCTACCAGTAGGTTTAGATCATCTCCTCACCACTTGATTCTACCTTTCTGCACTCTTCTGATCCACTGATGATTCAGTTCTGTTCTGCTCCAGTTCAGCTCACCAAGCAAGCAGACAAGCACTCACCTTTTCTATTATTGTAGTGCACTGATTTGGCTCACCAAGAGTTAGCTGAATGCCAAACCTGTCACAAGAGAGTGACAGGTGTGCACGGCCAGGAAAAGAAACAGACTTTTGGAAGCAACGTATTGTCTTTGTTGTCTTATGAAAACCTACCCCTAAGTTATGAGGGACTTGAAACATTTCTAGCATTTGTATGATCAACTTACCTGAGCACCAGAGAGGCACACAATTATCACTTCGTGGCGCCTTCATTTGAAGGAAATCTGTTATCATCTATTAAGTATGTTTTATATCCATGATACATGTGATACTGCACACCATAAAGAATGCTGAAAACTAAAGAAAGGGCTGGAGGTTTCAGAAATCTATCCTGAAAATGTTACTGTTTTCAAAAATTTTTTTAAACTCTGATGATGACACAGAATGTCTTTCAATAAACCTTGAATTGAGCCCATAAAACACAGTGATTACTCATATATGCAAAACCCCCATGTATTGCTCAAAATCATACATTGTGATCTCAGACACTAAACTCACACAGTTTTCTCTGTTGGCTACAATCGTAAAATCTTCTGCAATCTCCATTTGATCTGTACGATTTTTAACTTCCTTAAGCTTCAAGACTCTACAAAAGAAACAGAAATTACAAAGTCAGTCACGTATTCTAATCTGCCTACTGCAACACTTCTATATAATCTTTTTAAATTGTGTACATAAAACCATCAGAAATAAGTGTAATGGAAATCAATTATTTTTGTAATTTATGTTTATCAATGACATTTTAACACAGTGGTCCTTGAACATTTTTCATATAAAAATCTAGACTCTGGCCTCCAGTGCCCACATTCATCACATAGAAATCTGCAGATGTTTCTACCAGAACTTCTGACAAATTTAAGACATTTTACAGTTTCTATAGTTTAATGAGTGTTTGGGCCTGCAAAGTGTCAAACTACTGAATTTGTGCAGTTATGCAACCTCTGCTCTGATGAAAATAAGATTTGAAAAAAAAAAAAGAAGCTCATACTTTATCAAATTTGGTCCCACGTGGATTATTCTACCTGACATATCTGGATGGAAATATATCCAGTCAGGTTCAAGTGAACAGCATTTCATATCCTGTATGCCATTTTTTGCCTGAAGAAGAAAAGGAATATTAGTATTTTGAAAGTCTCACAGATCTAATTAAAGAGGAAATACTCAGCTCCTCACTACATACCTCTGAAGGTTTTTAAGTATTGCTCCTAATCATGACCAGAAAGGATGGCAGTGGAACAATAATAATAACAACAATAATAAAAAGACTCAGTTCCAATTCTCAAGACATTCCATGGAACAGTTTTAACATTTTTAATATGCAATAAGCAATGACCTTGTATCTTAGCTATATATAATCCTTTCTCTCCTGAAACTAAGCAAAATGAAGATTTAGCCTACACTCTGCAAACACATCAACAATTTCAGCAATCTGAATATCCAAGACATGGGATGTGTCAAGACATGAGACAAACATTAGCACAAAGTTTGACTTGAGCTTCAAACCTCAGGCTTAGCCTCTTTTGTGCAAATTATTTGTGGAGCATGTAAGCCTGGGACAGCTCGTGATTTCAGCAATCAGATGCAAGCTGGTTAAAACCTTGGGACTCTGGCAGTAGCTTTTTGTTGGTAAATTTAGCTGACATTGATCATTCAAATTTTCAAACATATGAACCCACACAGATAAAAACAGATAAGAAAGGATTGTACATGTCCATTTTAATCAAAATTGATCTTCAGCTAGAGTTGTGAAACAACAGTTTTGAAAATAAGACATAGGAGGGGAAATCATTGATTTGATCAGGCTAGCAAAAGAGATAAGGACATCTACAGATAAGACTTTAGTCAAGAACTCTGAACAGGCCTAGAAGCTGCTTGTATTACAGAATCTTCAGGTCAACTCCAGGTTAAAAATAAAAGCCGAGATAGAGAGCTCACACAAAAGAATATCTGAAGAACAGTACATAAAAATAATTAGGAATAGATTATACTGAGTCATAAAACCTTTCTAGGGACAGAGAGGGATTAAACTGAGCAATGAAGTCTTTCTAGGGAGATTCAGAAGGCAAAAATCAAAAATAAACTACAAACATTAAGGAAATTTATTCTGCAATTTCTTAAAATTTAAAATAATTCTTTAGTCAGCATTTGGTAGGCTGACTACGCAGAAGTGCATTAAGATGTTACAGTTTGCTGTGTACAGTTTGCTGTGTAGACCTGACAGTGCCACTATTACATTGGAATGAAGGAAATATGAGAAGCAGTACTAATTCAGAAGGAAACATTTTACACATGACTCCATGGGATAGCTGATTTGATACTCTGGGGTGATCCCTGCAAAAGCACCACATTGGAAAACAAGGGTATTATTACCTCAAATGCTACTCAGAATAAGAGATGAAGACAGACATGATACACATTAATTTCAGAGAAGCTGCTATCTGAATATATTACCAAAGTATTGTCTTTCAGAGAACAAATATGGAAGACTCCTTTATGTTTTTTCTTGTTAGGTGTGATGATATAATGCCAAGGGTAACCTCCAATTTGAAATGCATTCTCCAGAGAAGATGCTTCAAATAGCAAAGGTGGGGTATCTGCAAATATTCGGTAATGTTAACACCATTAGTAGCAGAACAATCATAATTCCATTGATCCTTACAATTCTAAATTCCAGTAAAGCTACTAATTGTTCAGAACTTTTGAAGACTGGTGGAAGTGCATTGGCTGTGAACTTTTTTCCAGCACCAGCTATGCTACCTCAGCTAACGTCCAAGCACAAATCTGCAGCTCCCTGTGGAGGGTTACTGCCTTCTCAGACGTTGATGCTGAACTGCTCTTCTAATACCTTTGACTTACTTCACTCCAAATGAGCTGGATGAGCAAAGACATAGCAAATAATTAAAATTAATCCAGTTCATCTGACTGAGAAAGGATGTACACATGAACAGATCAAAAGACCATATCAAAAGGGTCAATATTCTCTTGGGAAAAATAGCCATAAATAGCTGGAAACAGCAAGCAGCAGTCTCAAATAACAGCATTAAATGCAGAATCTGAATATTCTTTCTCCTTTTGCGTAATACAACAAAATAGTGTGGACCACAATGAATGCAATCTATAATCAATAAAAATATGGACATTTTTGTAATTAATGTTTTTTTAGTTTTCCTTTTCAGTTCAGTTGGGATAAATTATAGAGATGTAATATGCCATTCTTACAAATCTTCTGTTTAGTAAATGAGAGAAGCATCTTTGAACGAAATGGACCGCACAGAACTTTACAGCTTCTGACAACGAGCTAAATTAAAGCCATTTCTACAGCTGCCATAACTGAATCAATTTTAGACTGAAGATCAGCTCTTTCTAACAATACAAAGAAAAGCTGGGGAAAAAACCTGACAAAATGTGGAGAAAATCTGCAGTTTCAACAGGCATTTAAACTGGCAGAGTATAAAAACACAAACTGAATTACTGTGAGGAGAGCAATGTTCTTATCTGGACTCCTGTGTGCCAAAGGTTTTATCCAAATTTAGACTTGTTCTTATCCTGCTTAGTCTAGATAATTATCCAGGTTCTAGCCAACGGTGCTGAGATGTCACATGACATGAGATACTGTGTTTACAGAGTGCTTCTTGCTTCTCTCTTCTTCCTTTGTTCATGTTTCCAGCATCTAGATTGAATGGAATTAGTTCACTGCCAATGGAAATGAAGTCTTTCCTGAGATGGAAAGTGGCTAGTTGTCTAGCTGTCTTTTGGACTAACGTATAGGAAATGGGAGATTCTGTGCAAGATATAACAAAGTTATAAAAAACTCAGGCATCTGCTGAAAATGTAGGGAATATTGAAGATGGAAGCATAAGCAGAGGACCTACTGATATTAAAATCAGTCAGAAAATGAAAAATGAGTTAAGAAAATTTGTTAACATTTAGTCCTACCAACTTTTAAAATAAAATATCTAGCAAGGTTCCTCAAAAATTCTGGTAGATGGACTAAATGATACAATTAAATATGTATATGTATGGTACAATTAAGTAGTATATCAATCCTGAGCAGTATAGACTGTTGATAAAATATGCCTTTCTTTTTATGTTCATTTGGCAAAGATTTGCAAGATCATAGCCACTTAAACAACTGTGGTAATATCACTCTGCTGCCTCAACTCTCCTGCTGTGTCACTTGCTCTCGTTGCTTAACACCCGTTTTATTGTTTGCAAGTTCTTTCCCAAGTCTTGCCTGTTTTCAATCTCCAGTTGAGCTTCTTTGTTCACTTCCTTAAAACTTTCCACACTCATCTAAAATAAAGTCATAAAGTAGTTCATGGCAGCACTAATAAGTATTTGCTCTAAAAAAAAAAAAATCTACAAAGTATCTTCTTCCTTGTTTTCTTATGAAATTACTGTATCCTCTAACAATAAATCAAACTAGTTTTAAGTTCTGGACCTTTAGAAGTTACATAATGAAGATTTATAGGTACTTTTCCATTCCTTCCACTGTGACCAAAATCAAATTCCTCACCAGTTAACAGGTGTAAATGAAGTGGTAAGTACATAATTTTGATCTCTATACACTTCTTTTTGGGTATCTCACACCACAAAAACAGTACTGTAATAATGGCCATCCCCTTCAGGCAATTTCTGTAGGGAGGCTAGGACTAAATAAGAAGGAAAATGACACACAATTAAGTTATAGTAAATACAAGCCTAAACTCTGAAATAAGATCTTAAGATCTTGCTCACTGAAGCATTTGGCCATCTTCTTCTTAGAAGAAAACAACTCGAAACCCACAGAAATACAAGTATCTGCAAAGAGCAGCCATGGCAAATGTGTGTCATGAGTTCAAAACTTCCACAAGCTCTTGCATAGAATTCAAGATCAAAAATGTTTTTTCCAGTACATTGGTTTTAAATCTCAAAACTAAAAACTACAATGATCTACAAGCATGTTTTCCACAGGGCCCATAATATTAAATGGAGGTTTCGCAGACTGAGAGAGAGAAAAAAGAGGAAAAATTTCCCTTTGCAGAAACTGAGACATCAATTATAGCAACCTACTACTTTGTGTTGATAAAACATTGCATTTTAACTGAAAGCCTTTACTGTGTAAGTCTGTATTTTATGTATTCCCTCATTTTTATGTAAATCTGGATGGTTTGTTTCTTATTATCTGACAGTTGAAGAATATAAAGATCAAAAGCATTTTTATGTGGACAATCACCTGTAAAAACATTTAATAGAAAAACCTTCAAAATTAAAGAACTAAAAGAATGCATTCTTTGATGTTTGTGAAACCAACTTTTTTTTTCTTTCTTTACTTTTTTTTTTTTTGCAAGTGCCTTGAGTGTGAACTTGTGAGAATGTATTTTTGTTTCAAAGAAAATGTCAGTCTTTGGTCACTCATTAAGAATCTTAGCACCAAATTCTAATCTTAAATGCACCAACAGAAATCACTGTCTGATTTCAGAGAAATTATAGTCATTACACAAAGCAGAACATTTTTAAGTTAATGATTTAAGGCATAAGAATTGTTTTTAATAATTTGTTCTCAGGAGTTAATTTTACTGAAAGTGGCACATTTCTGACAACCTAGAATTACCAAAATGCAAGTCAGACAAATTGTATTCAGTTTTCTTAAATTTCCTCTGCAAATTAGATTAAATGTTCTCACATGTTTGCTTACATACCATGTACTGTTTCTGGGTGCTACTAGCAGCTATCCTAGCCCTTCCTCTTTCCCAAGAGCAGTTGTGTCTCAGAAATGAGGAAGAAGTTTCCATTTCATGCATTGCTTATGAAGTTTTTAAGATAGCTTAGTTGCTGTAATAGTTTTCTAGGTAGTCTTATATAATTATAATTGTAATTACAACTAAAGCAAAACACGTTTTTACTATAATGTAAATCCAGAAATATAGCTATGGCACAATATAAGCACAATAATTTTAATTTTCTTGGTGTGAAATAAGTAATAATTAAATCATAAAAGCCAAGATAATACAAAGATCATAATTACCTGTTATTTTAATGTTACATGGAAGACCAAATGGATACTTTCCAACAACTCCCACCTGACCATTCCAGTTGAATTCTTGTCCCAAATCAAATGGCTGTTCCATGAACTAAAATAACACACAACAATTTAGCTTTATTGATGCATATTTACTTACTGTTTAGTTTTACTGCTCCATTGCTACTGCATTCTTTATCCTGTAAGATACTGCTCGAGGTCTTATTTTCGAATCAACGTTCGATTTTTGATTGGAAGGATATAAACTCCAAAGGCTCCCTGCAGTTCTGTTTGAGATCAATCTTCCACACCCACCAGTTTTTGGCCTTAACAATCATCTAAAGCTACAGGCTAGGTGTGTAAAGAGGAGCACATCTGGTCTAAGGTTTACATAACTCCTCTGAAGTGCCCGTCTGACCCCCCCATGTTCTGCCACCTGTAACTAGTGCAGGCAGAATTTTCTTATAGTGTATCCGTTTACATCTTCTGACTATAAAGAAATTTAGGCAGGAACTCTATCCTTTGACACAATCCCCATGTACCTGTGCAGCATTATGTGAATATTTATGACTTGTTGCCCTAAAATAGCACACACTGTATGAAAACTTATGTATTTCATTACCTGTTCCAAAATGGCCTTGAAGTTATAGAGTCTGACCAGACCCACGCTATACATTACAATCAGGATTCCATTAGAAACAGCAACATCTGTCACACTATTGCCAAATATCTGGAATAAAAGGAAGCAAAATGTATTCTATTAGAGAAGGAATAATTGAGACAATGCAAAATAGTGACATTATGTCCTTAATTTTGCAATCACTTTCATTTTTTATTCTGATCAAACCCTATGATCAGTGTTTTAAGTTCATAAAGTTTTCTGTAATTTATCTGTCCTACTGAGTTTCTGTAATACTTTGCACTGCTGTAACACCTAAGGTTAGATTAGTCATAATCTGCAAGCAGATTCATTCCCTAATCAGTTCTCAGTATATCTTTATACCATGTTACCCTGATATTATCATACATGAATAGATTATATTATCCAGCATGTCACAAGAATGTTAGCAGAACTAGCAACTCAATCTACAAGTCCTGATTTCAGATCTTCTTTCTTTATCACCAGGGTAAAATACTAGTCTAATCATAGCTCTTTGTACAGCTGTACCAAAACTACATTATCCAGCTGTCACAGAGTACAGCATCCTCTCTGAATCCAAATTAGACACAACATGAGAAGCTTTTAATAATTATGCAGTATTCATTTCTGCCACTGTTTAACACATCACTGAGAAACCCCCACAAACTAATTCTTCATATTTAATGAATAACAACATGTGATGTTTGTAATTTTTCCAATAGGTATGCTTAGAAATGTAGTTTTCATTTCTTTAATCTGACTATGTGAAAAAAGCAATTAAACCAGTTAAAACAGGCTTAAAAACAATTAAAAAATATAAAGAAACCCAAAAGATGCAAGACTCCTACATCTTAACACTATCAGTGATCTTGTGATCTGTTTGGTTCTGAAAGATATATTCAATCCTGAGACTTTGCCTTTTATTTAGACTCATGGCTCTTTCAATACATTTGTTAGCTTAGGTCCCAGTGTCTTCCAGACACAAACCTTAATACTCTTCCAACTCTGAAGTCTACTTTGTATCTTTGAGACCTTAGCCCCTCTGAATTCAGAATTTATTGAGTAACATTTCAGTAAAGCTGATGCATGAGATGCATTCTGCAGTGTTAAACAGTAACCCTAATCTAATATAATCTAATAGTTATATCAGGCCTGGCATTGCATTCATTGGTTGCTTCTGCTGCTGGGTGTATTCTCACATCCCAAATTCTGCCTTGCCATTACTCCCAGTTGTAACAATTTCTCTCATGAGTACTTGGCACAGACCCAGCCGAAGCATTACTCTTTCAGATGTTTTGCCTACTACGACCGTGATGATTCTGGCACGCCATTCCTAACCAGATTGAGCATACCTTTGATACTGGTAATATTTTTTCCAGCCCTAAGTACTTGCAGAACAATACACAATGCCCCCAAACTTTCATGGGCCCAAATGAAAAAGTTTAACCCCACACCTTCTCTTGCTAGCCCAATCCCAATTACAGGCTCAACCCAACCTAGCAGCAACTAAAACTCACTCATAGCTCTGGACCCTAAACGAGACTGTACCTCACAGAACCTTGAAGAGAGAGTTTGCATGTTTTTACTGTTCCATTTGTAAGCTGTATCCAGGGTTTTCTTGGCTTAAAATAGAACAGTAAAACTTGCCATCTACCTCTAGGCTTCCCAGTATACAGATTCTTACTTACAGGTTGCAAACTGAACTCAGAAAGGTTGTTTGCTCTTGACTGGTAAATCAAGACATATTTACATTTGTTATCCATTAACAGTGATAACAGAAGTTTGAAAAATTTGTAACTGTACAGAATTCATAGACTATTACTAGGACTGGGTCAGAGGCCTATCTGTCTTTTGTTAAAGAGGTGAAAAGAAGTCTACTTTAGGATTTGCTGATTCTTACAATTGCTCTAAATAAAGGCTAAAGTCCTTCTACATGTCAAAGAGTAACCCAATAACAGAATGCATTTGCATTTTCTCTGCCGGTCATTAGAATTAAGAATCTTGCCCCCAGCGCCCCTATCAGACACAAGAACACTGTTGCTAATTAATGTTTCAGCTGCTTTTACAAGCTGTAAGTATGGCTTCTGAAATTCTGAAACAAGTGCCTAAACTAGAACTGTCATAGAACTACAGTACGGATCAACTTTAACGGAGAAATTAACTTACCTTTTTGTTTATTTCTAGCATTCCAATGAAAGAAAGAGGTAAAACTTGGAATACAGCAAGATAAAACAATACAGACTGTTGTATTCCTGCCTAGAAAAGAACAATATTGAATATAGTTATTAATGGTAGGACACCTTGATCTTCTGCCATAATAACAAATTATAATGTCTCCATCTTTGTACTTGTACATTTTTTTGATCAATATTGTAAAATTGATGGTTTTTCAACAAACATACCTGCCGTGCTGCTGCAGGGAGCTTATTCTGAATTGTCTTTACAACCATTACCTCTTGAGGAGTATCCCAGCTCAGATACCTATTTGTGATAAGAAAGGCCTATCTTAATCACGTAAAAAACCATTCATTAGTAAATATATTACTTCACATAAAATGTAATCTGCTATAACTATGCAGATGCCTATGCCCAGGCAAACTTCAGTATTTGATTTGAAAGAGGTGCTCAAGATGTTTGCTGTTTGCAATAGTGCAGAACCCACAGAAGTAGGGATGGCTTATTTCATACAGGATTGTGAGAAAAATTTGGAAAGCATGAACACTTCCCATCTTAGTTTTTCTCCTTCCTTTCATAATCACTGCCTTCTTATCCTTCAGCCTAAAGGAAATAATTTCTTCCGAGAACTGAAAAAAAAAGCAGCAGTTTACCAGAAGCAGTAACTGCTCTGCTTTAAAAGAGCAAAATGGAGAAGAATGTTAGCAAGTTCAAAACAGCTCAAAATTTAAATGTGTTTTTTGTATGTTTGTTGAGGTTTGTTCTACAGCTCTTAAAGGTCCTTTCCTGGTATGTTGCCATTGCAATATTAAAGGCTGTAAAGTTGTCAGAGAAAAGCAAATAGTAGCATAGGTTTTGTGGAACTTGATAGCAAATTTAAGACTATAATACTTAAGTTGATAAAATTCTTCTACAGGTAAGAGCATGCAGGAGCAATACTCCAGGTAACATTCTAGACTAACAAACCTGTAGTCAGCCACAGGATGGTACTAAAATAAACACGACTTCCCTTCTCCACTATAATACTAATGACTGTTAATTATATAAAGCCTAGTTGTTGTTTAATACCTGAAGGACTTGCAACAGGAACCAGCAAGGTATATTTTTTCCAGTACTTCTCCACTATCAGCAGAGAGACGTAGAAGCCAGTTCTGCACCGTCAAGACTATCAGGGAAGCTTTATAATCTGATGGACTTGGTAACATTTCCCCCTGCATAAAAAAAAATTATTAGAAAAATAGTTGTACCAGGAGGATACATAACATTTGGACACAGTCAGAAGAACACAAAACTTAATACACATTCCTCAAAAGCTAAACGAGGAAAGCAGCCTGCTAATGGCATCAGCATCTCTAAGATCATGTCCATGCCAAATAATCATCTATCACATAAATAATCTGTTGTCACACTTTTTGCAAGACAGTTACCTTTTCTAGAAAAGACATCTTTTAAAACTTCCTTGCCTTGCAAAAAATTAAGTGTAACTGCTTATTGATCTATTTGATACCAGTCTTGAAGAGAAAATTGTTGAAGTATTGCAAAATAAGACATTCAATGGTAACTCAACAGTAACTGCTAAGAAAAGTATTTACACTGCTTTATTTTTATGCACCTCAAGGATTGGCCTAATATTTCTAAGATCTGTGGACACTGGATGGGAGAAAAACTCCTTGTGGGGGAGAGAAATTATATAATATATTAATTAGAAACAGCAGAACATATTTTGGGCAGAGTTGCTTCAATGGGCCTTCAGTGCATCTGCTTTTTCATTTTTTTAATGTGAACAGATCTAGTGAAAACTAAAACTCCCAGCTACTGCCCTTGCTATTTAAAAAATAAAGAAAAATATAAACAGAATCTATTTTGTAAGGAATTAAGAGTTAGTTGCATAAGCATAAAGGCATAAAATCTTCCATGAACACTTACCAGAAAAGCATTTGAATGCACTACTGAGAAATGCAGAGAAGTATACCTCCAAATGTTCAGTTAATATAAATCAGCACATGTTGCAAACCTTTAATGACCTAACTCCATGAAACATTGAGAAAGTAGTTTGCAGGGAAAGAGTGCTCTATTCTAAACATATTTCACTGAAATATATTCATTTACTATTTTGCACAACAATGCTCTAGTAAAAAATAATCTTACCAGTGGGCATTCCAATAATAAAGCATCTTCTATTTTTTCTGACTTAGCACACTTTGACTTTTGATAAAGTATTCTTGGGGCTTGTGCAATGCTAGAGGAAAATGATGGATAATCATTAGTCTGTTCTGTAGACCACATTCTATCAACAAGTCATTTCATACAGTCTTATAAATCCTGCCTTTTCCTTAGGCAGATCAGAAATCTAAAGTCTTATTTTTACTCTGTAAATATAACTGAAATTTCTCTCAAAATAGGGCCTAATAAACAATAGTTAATATAATGTGACATTTAAAAGCTAACCTTCTCTATATCTCCTGGTTTGGTGTTATGGTTTGGGTAGGGGTTTTGTTTGTTTGTTTTGGGTTTGTTTTTGGTTTTTTTTTAGTAACAAACTTAATAGTAACACTCTTCCTTTAGTGATAAACATTAAAAAGAAAGCATATTTCAGAAACTAACGATCATCCTGGAACCTTCCCCTTGAGTTCTTCCAATGTTGCCTTTCATAACATAAAGGTTCAGATATTTTTAAACAAACCCTACTAACTAAAATGAAAGCTTTGTACTGTGCATAGTTTTCCCCTCTGGAAGAGGATGAGACAAAGATAAACCTGAAAGATGTTAGACAGGTTAACCCAGTACTGAAAGCATTCAGACAATGTAGGAATAGAAGTAGATTTAGATCTCAGCTGCAAGTGATAGATTAATTTAATTAACTCTCAGTGGTTTACACCGACAGAGTAATTTGTCTTCTATGTATCATATGACTTCTATGTCTCAAAACTGCTCTGACCACAACTTACTCAGCAATGCAGTTCTCCAAGACCATGCTACTTCCCTCACAGGAGGGACGGGCAAGGACAAGGGCTGGTGTAACAGATTTCCCGTCCTCTGCCCTGCCATATGCTGCCTCCTAACCTGTGCTTCTGCAACTGATGATGGAATAAGAGAGTACATCAGATCAGAGAACTGATCTGCAAAATAAATTAGCAAAAACCAGCACATGCTCTGCATGCTGTACTTTCACATGAAAAATAATTTACCTATTTTATACAGAATTCATAGACATGAGGCTTGTTACGTTGCCTGATTTTGTGACACACTCTAGTACACTGCTAGTTCAGATTACAGAGAACTACTGTTCATTTGGCTTTTCAGTGCCAGATTATAAAATGGTGATAATCTTCCACTCTTATTAAAGTACTCTGAAAGCTGAAGTTAATACAGCACCAGTAAGATCAGACTTTCTTTTATCAAAGCAAGTGTCACATTAAAATACAAGGGCATCTAAATGTAATTCAACAGAGATTTATGCTCCTGGTTATTTCTTGTTCCTAGGTAAATTCCAGTCAATTCATAGCAGCTATTTGAATGAGTAAAGTTAGCAACATGTCTAACACAGAATCACAGTCTCAAAACTGTCGGGGTGCCTTGTAATTGTAAATTTATTACCTGCTAATACAGCACTGGTAATTGTCCATGTATATTCTTCCTCTTTCATATGCAATAGGAGATGCAGAATGAGTTGTCCAAACATTCTTGAATTTAGTACTTTCCTGAAACACAGTAGTTGTAATAAGGATGGCTTTTGTAACAAACTTTGCTTCTGGAAAATATTTTATTTGGCTCCTGCAGCTTAACAACTTACATGAATTGAAACTTTATAGTTGAAAATATAAAAGAGATTCTTATTTGTTTTTTTTTTAACCAAATTAAAAGACTTTTCTTAAAGAAAAATTGTCTTTTTTTTTTTTAACCAAATTAAAAAGATTTTTTATTACCTGTAATGGACAGCATGGGTGAGGGACGTTCTGTCATTATCTTACCTGCATTGAAGCTGGCAACTAAACTTTCATGGTGACTTTTGAAATCAAGAACTAAACTCCCCAGAGTTTAAATATGCATAGAATTCTTTTATATATAATTAATTGTATTTATTGAACATCTAATTCCATTTTGCCGGCCGTGTTTGGTGTGAAAGGTAGAAAAATGTGTTTGCAGTTATTTGCAAAAAGCGCCTGAAATGTTAATGGAATAAACTGCTTCCATAAAAGTTTCTTGCATGCATTATAGGTATCAGTAGCTTTATACCATTAACAAGGTTCTAGTCTTGCAAAAAAAGTGTAGGTCAAATGTACTTATTTTTATTTCAATAAACTTTGCATGCCCATTGATCTAATTGCATTAGAACACACTTCAGCTGACTTCCAATAAGCGTATTTTCAGTATAACATAACTGCCAATTCCCTTCCACTTCCAATGTATTCCTATCAACTACTGCATGGGAGCAGTAATCATTCTGATTAAAAAAAGAGTTCAGTTTCTAATTGGTTTAATTCCTTTTTTTTATTATCCCATCAATTCACTGATTGGTTAGGGTTATGTTTACCTGAAGAACTCTGCTGACTAGCTTAGTTGTGAGAACTCCTTTCAAGTTTAACGTTGATGCTCTCTTAAGCACTATGAATTTAATATTGGTATTAAATATGAAGCCATTTTAGGGAAATAAGTGCTATAAAATCTCACAAAAGCTTATTTATAACACAATTATTAGATTTACAGGTGCTTCTGCAGTTTTTGCACAGCATAATCGTCTCTACATTTCTAGGTCTGAGACTCGAGAAGTAAATTTAACCATTTCTAACTCTCCTCAGTAAAACTGCAGATTTTTTTTCCCCCAAACTTGTTCGTCAGCGTGACCAGGGACTTCTCAAACACCTGGGCTAAGCACTGACACTCAGTCCCCCCGACTGACAGCCAGTACCCGCAGGGATTCAGCCAACGCCGAAACGCCCCGCTGTTACCTGACACATGATCTTCCTGAGGAGTCCCAGGTTTTTCCTGTGGGCGACACCAGCATCCCTGGCATAGAAGCCGTGGGCCCTGCGGGCGAGGACGCGGCAAACGTTGTGCGGGCCGGGCGCGCGGGGGGCGGCCCTGACTCGGCCGGGGGCCGCCTGCGGGCACATTCCCGGCCGGCGGGGGGGCACCGCCTTCCTGCCCCGCTCCCGGCTCGCCCTCCTGCCCCGCTCCAGCCTGGCGGTTGGAGGGTCGCGCAGCCTTGCTGGGCCCGGGCCCGCCCCGGGTTTCTCTCGAAGCCCCGCGAGAGGTGAAGCGAAGCGGGGAAAGGCTCGAGCGGCCTCTTGCTCCTTGACTCCCGAGAGACGCGCACCGAGGCCTCCCTACGGGGCTCCGCTCCCCGCGCTTCCCCCGCCGCCACAGCGCCGAGTTCCCGCAAAGCGGGCACGACCAGCCCTGCGCCGCCGTCGCCTCCCCGTGGCCCGCCGGGTACTGTAGTTTTCAGGGGCGGAATCGCGCGGCGCGCCCGGACTTCACCTCCCGCCGCGGCTCCCCGGGCCCCGCAGCCGCTGCCGGGGCCGGCTGGTCCCCGCGCCTGGGTGGCGGAGCGGGGCCGCTCCCGACGGCAGCGCTGCGGCGTCGGCCAGGCACCGCTCGGAGGACCGGGCAGGAGGGAGGCGCTGCGCGGGGGTCGGGGAGAGCCGCCGAGCTGCCCAGGGAGCTCTGCCCCGGCCGGGCTGGCACCTGCGGGCCGGTGGCACCGGCCACCACCCCTTTTGGGTACGGCGGGGTGGGATGGAGCGTACCGGGGCTTGGGGGAAGGTCGGAAATGTTAAGGGATTTGTTTAACCCTGTTTAAGACTCCAAGGTCAACAGCAACTCCTTAAGATGGATGACGCTTCAATTGTGTATTTTTAGAGCTACATTCCAAAAGTTGTCACAATTATCAGTCACTAATTGCCGGCAGAGCAGCTGAAGTCTGCGGAAAAACTTCTTTCCCTTGCTTGCCAGAGGCCGGGCGCCCACATGGGGTAACGCGGAAGTTGCTGATATTTTGTGTATTTTGTCTGTGTCTATTCTTCAGGGTCTCTGAGTGAAACCTTTAATCTTCACTGATACTGTAAGCAAAGAGAGAGGCCTTTAATTTTCTGGTGCTTTACAGTTATTTGATGAAGTGAGTTAAACACACAAACACGGTGGTTGCAGTTGCTCCTTCAAAGACCTGGGTGAGACAAGTGCGTGCATCCTGCCCAGTGGATCTGCAACACTGCCAGGGACTTCAGAGCTGACAGGGCAGGTTGCAGCTAAGCCAAGTCCATATGGACACCCAGAGTCTTGCAGGAATGTTAGTGAATGAAGTGCTTCAATATAAATTGTGGACAGTAGTAAAATTCACGTTGCTCTATCCCAATTCTCATCATCTTTAATAGAAGGAAAACATCGTTTGTGTTGAGACAAATCATCTTTTGTTAGACGGTACAGTTAAATGTTCGATATTTCGCAGAAAATAGGATTAAAAACAGTGTAAGTGATTGCATTTGGAGGTTTAGATGCATCTTCACTGTGCATGTATATGTGGTGGCACAAAGTCACCACAGCTCCTTTTTTTCCTCTTCTTTTTCCTCCTTCCTGTGTAAGCAGCAGCCAGCAGAGGGTGCGCAGGGTAACGGGTAACTCTTCTGTGATTCAAGTAAATGTTTTCAGAACATCAGCAGAGTTTATCTCCTGTTCTCTCTCTCCCTCTGCCATTGTAGAAACTATTTTCTCTTTCCTCGACTATATTTGACGGGCTACCTGGCAGCTGGTGTAAGAACAGGCATTTCTCACTCAATATTTGTGTACATGTGATTAAAATCATATGTGGTGGCATTGGTTTGTTTGTTTTTATCTGCTTTGCTTTTTAACCAGTGTTAACTGTGTTTTCTGTATAGAAGTCAGAATAAATCAAAATAATTTTTCTTTTGTTTTTCTCTTCTCCTTGGGAGTCAGTGCTCTGCAGCAGTTTTACTGAAGTTGCTGTATGCCCACAGGGAGGTCTTCATCATTCCTGGTTATTATGCACGAGGAAGAAAAACAGTTGAAAATTTTAGATCTGCTGAGTTTGAAAAGTTGTGAAATATCCTATTGTTTCAAATGCGCATATTTTTTGGAAGCATATAATTGAAAAACTAATCATGAAACCTCAAGAGGGCATGATTAGTCACTTGGTAGAATAGAATAGCAGTAAGCATTCAGTTGATGAATGAGTCTGGTTGACAGTAGTCGCCCCCATCCCTCTGGATTTGAAATATTAAGAAATATTAATATGTATGTATTTTAAAAATAGCCACTGGTAATTCATAATTATACCTTCTGTGTTACCATTATCTTGAAATTTTTTTTCCTTTGTGTCCATGATTGTCACTTGCATCTGTTTTGTGTAAGGTGTTTTGAGTTTTGGTAGTGTTTGATGGTGATAAAATAGATCAGCTGTGCTTTACAGGAGAGTGTTGGGGATTAATGGTCAAATGTCTAGATAAGCTTCTAGGTGCCAAGCAAAAGGGACTGTATGAAGTTAATTGTTTCCAGAATACTTTTCTGTCCAGGAATGTAACATAAGCTGCACATACTGTTCCTAATATAGGCTGTTTTTTTCTTTATAACAGAGACTCTACAAGTTGGCTTAGTGATTGGAGATGGAAAAAGTTGTTATATTTGTAATTGGAGATCAGTCAAATGTCAAAATATTTTCATCTAGTAAGTTCATTAAATTAGCTTCTTGGACAGAAATAAAAGGTTATTTCTGTTCTTTTTGATTTGTTTTTTTTTTTTTTCCACTGACATCTCCCTCAGAACTGATACTTTTAAAGGATTTTATTCATCAATTAAGTGGTTTACATATGTTTTGGGGTGTAATCCACCATTAAAAAAACATTAAAACAGTTCCTTTCTCCTGTATCTTTATTTTTGTCTCTGTGGGTGTGACTGCTCAAGGTTTTAATGGCAACATCAATTAAAAATGTATTCTTTCAGGTCTAGCTTGCATTTGATGTGTATTCATTCTTCTGCATGTCCACTTTCAAAAAGTATTGCTAAAAGTGCTGTGTTAGCTGGTTTGAGGAGAGGAGGAGTTTTAAGGCTGTTTCTTAAAATTTCTCAACTAAACTGACCTATACTTGTAACAATGACAAAATTATAAAGGATAAAAGGCAGTACTCCACAGGGAAAAAAAAGTCTTCCATGTTGCTTTTCAGCATGGTTATCAATTGCATTGCTTCTTTAAAGTTTTTCTTTTTCTGAAAAATAGCTATGCTGCCACAAAAATTAGCCATTTTTAATGTAATTCAGTTTAGTGTTAATTTCTTTAAAGATGAAGGTTGAATTGCTTTGATTAATAATAAAACATAAACTATTCCTGACTGTGCCTCTGAACAAGGAAATAACTCCTAATTCTTTCAGACATTTCTTGCTGTCGTGACTTCAGGGTATGATCACGTTACCTGACAAAGGGTGTTTGCACGTTTCATTAACAAAAATCACTTAGAGAAACAACTGAGCAAGGACTTGCTTCTGAAAATGTTATTTAGGTTTCCAAGTAATTTAGATACTTTTTCAACTTTTAGTAGCTAGGTTGTCCACTTATCTCATGATCTGTGGATCACTTTTAATTCTCAGGGATATACATGCATGTCTCCAAGGGGTTCATTCACATTTAACACTGGATGCAACAGTAAATTTAAATTCCACACCTACCTCACTCTCTTTGCTTTTTCCAGAATTTATCAGCTAAAATTGTTCACTTACCACTCAAAGGATTACATTTTCATAGAAAGAGTTTCATATCTGGATTTCACTGATGCAAGATCGTCTTAGTCATCTGACTATAATTGCCATCTGTGCATCTTTTCATGGTCTTATTGAGATGTTTAGAAAGCCAAAAAAAATTATGTGACTAGCCTAGCAGCTGAATCATATTTTATGGTGAATATCAATGCTGGCACAGGAAATGCAAGATACTAACTCAGATCTTTTCGAATGATGGAAGAAGGAAGAGGATTTGTAAACAGTTTGCATTGTAATAATGGAATCTTTATCCAGGCATTACTGTAATTTAATAATAATAATTTTAGATCAGATTGTGGTTTGGGGTTTTGAAGGATTTTCTATTTGTTTTTGTTTTCAAGAACATTCCCTTTATGTAAATTACACATTTTGCAGAAATTGTCGTAATGTCTTAATTTTCATGTCTCATAATAATTATTATATCCCATATATGTTAAGTTATGCATTGTGTTATGAAAAATGCACACGTATTTTCAAATACAAAGCATAAACAATTTGTAGTAATTGAAGTATAAACTGGAATTGTTTTAGTTGCTGAGCCACATTTAAGAAAAAAAAAGCCATAATAAACTTGCTAACATTAGAAATTCTGATTTTTTTAATAGGACAACATGATATATTTTCACTGTATGGCAGTGCCCCCATATCCTGGTAACATTGCAGTCTTATTAGCCAAAATTAACAACAATTTTATTTGACATTGACAACCATAAGGTAAACTTCATTTTATTTAATCTTTCACAAATAAAACCAAATTTTAATCTTTTTTTCCTTTTTCTTTTCTGTAGGCTTAAGTGAATAAACAATGCCCTTTTTAAAGCATGACTCATTCAAAAGTACACCTTAAATGAGTAGTTGTTCATTTAATTAGTGATTCCTTTGCCAGTTTTTGTAGTGATGTGTACAAATTAATAATTTTTGATTCACAGTACAAGATTTGTGATCAAATAGTACTATTTTCTGCAAGATAAAAATCTTCTCTTTGTAACCAATTTGCACACAATGTTTTCTAGTAGTGTCTTGTGCCTGTTCTTTTGTAACTACATTTTGTATTTCCAGTGCATTAAATTTGTATGTGTGGTTTTTACAGAAGCAGCACTCCAAAAAAAAAAACAGAAGAAACAAAAAAAGTAGGACTAAGAATAATTTTTAAAGTCATGCAGAGCATTTGAAGGAAAAAAGAACAAAGGCACATCAGGATAAAAATAGTATTAGGAGGTGTATTTCATTTTATTCATCTCATAAAAAGCCTACCTTAATGAGAATATGCAAAAAAAAAACAAACAAAGAAAATAAAAACCCAAGAAAAAATGCTGGTATGAGATACACACACTTGTTATCTTTTACTACTTGGACTTTCTTGATGTTGTATGAAGAAATTTCAAGTAAAGTAAAATATAGATGTATAAGACAGAATTATACATGCAATAGAAAAATTTCAATCACTTTATAATTTGCATTGGTAGAAATTTAACATTTAGGACCATTCATTTCAAGGAGGGCATTACATAGGGATCAGAAATTTTGGAAGGCTTTCTGGTGCATAATGTTTACACTCCAAAAATAAAAATCTTTCATTTCCTATTTAAAAACATAAAACCAGAGTCACAGATCTAGAATGAAATCTTTTGAAGATGATGAGTGGGGTGAAAAAGTCAATCTTGGTGACAGAATGTACCCACTAGAACAAGTGGTTTCTTTACTGATCATTTCTTGCTTGTCTTTGTCAAGGTGCAATATCAGACTTGGATTATTGTTTTACCGTATATTGCTTTTCTTTCCCCTGCCTGATAGGACTTTGAAATGATACCAAATAATTTGTCCTTCAATTGGTTTCATTCCAGCCTACTTTGTGATTATTTGGGTTTTCAGCGCACTGAAGGGATGTTGCTGTTCCGAAAAGCATTTAAATTGAACTGTAGTAGATTATTATTACTGGAGCCGATACTGGTGCTTGGTTATTTGACCCGTTTCTCATGTAAGCGACATAAACAATTAAGTTACAGCAAAATTGTAATTTGAGTTAAATGTGTTTTCAGGTCTCTGAACAAAATGAATTTCATTACAAGGCTTTCTGCTTTATGTCTGAGGAAAAGCAAGATGCAACACAGGCACCAAAGTAATAGACGACCAACTGCTCCACTTGGATCACGGATTTTAACTGATCCTTCTAAGGTCTTTGAGCATAACATGTGGTGAGATGTTTTTTCAAGGCTGATTTTCATATAATTTTGTATACTGTTTACTATGATGAATAATGATGTGTGTGTGTGTGTATAAAACAAGGTACTGCCAGTAAAGACATGTAAAGGGAGCACTAGAGAAAACTCGAGATTGTCACAAGTAATCTGACTGTTAAAAGTTCTCAATGACTTCTGTAAAAAGCTGCTGAGTACATAGTTAGTCAAGGAATGAAATGCAAAATATTGTTATGCATCAGTAATTAATTAAGAGACAGAAAGTGTAGCAATAAGATAGTCCATATTATTTATAATGGCAGAAGGTTACTTGTTAGGTACAAGGATGTTGCATCCTGGATTAGCGACCTAGTCTAAAACTGACACCACTTTGAAAGGAACATGTGAATTACTTGTATTCTTCTAAAGGTGTACTGAAGATGTTACAGATCACTCAGCAGAGATTTCCATACAGTGTGCAATTATCAAAAAGAGTAAATTGAATCTTAACATAAATAAGCGATATAACAGCAGAGAAGACATCAATGTGTAGATGTTAACCAGAAGAATTGTCCTGATTTGCAACAGTGCATCCCCATCTCTAAAAGGTATTTTTGTATTTAATGGGTGCTCGGAAAAGAGGGAGAATGCTGGTCAACACAGTGGGAAAAATTAAACTAAAAAGGCTAAGATTTTTTGCTGTGGAATGGAGATGAATACAAAACAGCAAGTGATACAGGAAGTGTTAGGAGGATAGAAGAATATCTAAATCTGTTTAGAAAGTAGAAGAATATCTACCTAACATATTGGGGAAAACAGGAATTTTTCTTCCTATAGTTCATAACTTAAAACCAAGGAATATTTGATGAAAAGTGGTGAATTTAGAAGCTATACAAGAAATTACTTTCTACATAAATTTTAAATGTAGTTTTGAATTGTGTCACTATTTTTGATAGCAAGGATTTAGCAATATTCGAAAAAGAGTCTGGAAGTGGCTAATAATAACCAATGGGTAACATAACACAGAAGTAACAGATAACAAGTTTCAGACCTTAAGCTTACTTCATAGAACTAATCTACAGTTCTTATAGTTTCCTCAGAGGTGTCCTTTGCTGTCAGCTGTCAGAGAAGTTCCTTGACAAGGTTGTGTTCTGAAATGAAGTTTCAACTTGCTGTTTGGTTTTTTTTTTAATTACTATTCTTTTTAGTAGTCCATTTTATTTGTTCATTGGTCCACTTTGCTTTTTAATCTAAATTATTTCAAAAGATTCTCTAATCAAATTCTGATTAATAAAAAGGTCTTAAGAATATGACACAGAAAATTGTTCTCTGGTTAATGAACTAGCATCTTTGTTACTCTTTTTAGTCTCTAAATTTGGACTTAACTGATTAGTTAACTAGATCTGTTACCTATTAGTGTTTTCTAAACTAGGTGTCCCCAAGCCATGGTCACCAACACTTACCATCTTAAGGCCAAATTTGGAGTTAACTGTACTTCCATATATTCCTTGGTCAAGAAAGCTGGAAGCTGGTTGATTATTGTGTTAAGAGTGTAAAGTTAATCTGTGTTTCATAAATCTATAAGCAGTGTAGTTCTTTAACATATTCCAGGCTGAGTGCTTTCTGCTAGATGTTAAAATCCTTTACCTGTGTAAATGCTGATTTAAATGTATACTATGTAATCAAGATAGGAAAAGATTTTAAAATCTTTTTTAAAAGATCTTTTAGGAAAAGGATATCCTTTTTCTGTAAGGTTGTATCTCAATGAAATTCAGTTTTGGGATTATTTTTCTGGTTGTTTGGGTTTGTTTTGTTTGTTGTTTTTTTTTTTAATTTCCCTCCAAAAAACTGATCGTGTGTAACTTCAGTTTTTCCTGCTAGCCTTTGGTGACAGTCTCATAGAGTTATCAAACTATGATGCAGATGGTTGGGATGGATTGTGAAAATGAGAGTGAATGGAACAGTGTTGTTCAGAAAATGGATCTGCAGATGCATCCATGTAGCTCAGAAAGGAAAGCAGGTGAAACTGAGTTGAAGCAGAGGTGCATGGAAGTTGTGATGGTCTTGATAAATCAAGAACCTGGCTATGAAGTGGTGTAGGTCCTTGGATCTGAAGCTCACTGAATTGGCACGGTTCTCACTAGGGAGATAAGGGGGATTAGGATGAGGGGTGGTAGTGCTGAATAGATCATACAGGGTGAGCATAAGATATTCATCTTCTCTAGCATTGATGTATGATATCCTTTTGTTTTCCACTCATCATCTTTGGTACTTCATGCTTTGTCATTCTTTTTGTCTGTGTGTGAATTGGCAGAGAGCCAAGAGCTGCTACCATTGCTGCTAGACATACTAAGCAGATTAAATTTGAGAACTAATGCTTTAGATGTTTGCTGTGGTGCTTTTCTGTCATTTCAAGAGAGAACTAATGAGTAAGGTTAAACACTGGAGCAAAAAATGTCTGCTTCTATTCAGGTTAGTAATTGGCATAGTCTTCACATTATCACAGAGATAATTAAACCCTATGTTAGCAAACAAGTTAGTGGAAAAGGACTAAGTTGAATAAGCTGAACTAAAAGCAGCATTGTTTGATCTTATATCAGGCCTACTCATGTTAACAGCTCCTGGTGTGGTTAAAATGGATAGCTTGCTTTGCTGCTGTCAGTGTTCAGCTTAAAACACTTCTGTATTTAAACACTTCTGTGCTTAGGATTCTCCTGTGTCCTGTATTTCTGCCAGCTTGTATTGCCTCATTTGAAGCATCCAAACTGTGTAAATAGTTTGCATAAGAACTATGCTATGTCTCCTCCTTTGTAGATTTTGATCAGGAAGTGCTGCTGCAGTCATGTTGTTTAGGATCTACCATACAGAAATTTCTAGGAAAGAGCCAAAAGATCCTTCTTCAGCTTTATGAATTTCCAAGGAAGAAAAAAGGGAAAAAAAGGTTGTTGAAGATGGAGGGCTTCAGGCACCCTTAAGGGCTCTGACAGACACACAATGATAGATTAAAACTGATCAGCTGAAGATTATACCACAGCAAGTCATCTGTCAGAAGGACTGACTGTGTATTCTTGCCATCCGAATAGTCCTTGGTTTCAGCTTGCTGGAATAGGCAAGGTCAAAAGTGGTGATAGCAGTGAGGGAAGCAAGTCTTTCCAAGAGGATGACTGCCCAGTAATGCTTTTGGTCATTCAGTTTATTCTACTGCAGCATGTCTGTTAGAGCCGTGACACTGCACAGGAACATTTGGCATATGAACAAATACAGGAAGGGGAGAGGCAACCTGCTGGGGACAATAATGAGAAATATTTCAGTAGAGATGCGGAAATCAAGTCTGAGGCAAGCAGACAAATACATACCAATTAGTCTCCCACAATTAACAAAAGAGGAACAGCGAAGGTCTAAGAATTAAATTACCTATATATCACCAGGTACAGAACAGGAAGATGCTCATTAGCTTTTAGAGACAATCAGCTCTTCCAAGTTGGCACCTTGTCTCTTTTCCCATAGTAACCAATGGAATTTTAGTCATGGCCTTTCAGTTAGTTGATTTCAGTAGGATTAGGATCTAATAGATTACTTGAATTATATTATTTAATTTAATCTGTTCAGACTGGATGATTTGGAGGGACAACTGATTGGCTTTTAAAAACAGCCAGCAGCACATTTTTGGGTGCTTCCCATTGCAGCCTGATCCAAACACAGAATCTGCAGGGAATGCAGTTTAGTCATCAGTGTCAGATCTGGGCTTGGTTCTGTGACGGTTTAATTGATTAACATAACATTTGGTTAACCCCTTTACGCAAATAGAGAGGACATAAACTTTGGAACCATTGTAGCACTGCTTGTCTTTTCTTATGAATGTCTCATTCTCTTTTTAAATGTTACTTGTCTCTATTCCCCAGATAAGTAAAATCCTGTTCATCAATTCCACTGGTTCCAGTTGCATAGGTGGATTATGCTCCCTGTTTCAGGAACAGCTGATTTCTTTGCTAAATGACCTCAGTTCTTCATCATAAACACTAGTAATGTGAGAAGTTTCTTGCATTAGGTGTTTGTTGGTAGGTCTATTATATTCAGCTAAACATGGTTCTAATGGGACACTCAAAATACGTTCCTAAAAACACACTCAATCTACAAGATATATATTAATCCTGTTAATAAGGAAACTACTTACTTCATACTACTTCAGTCTCTTTGCAGTTGTAAGATGTTTCTGAATCACTTGAGTTTTACCTAATTGGTGATTAATTCTTATCTATCATGCACTGAAATTTGGGGTTTACCTGTCAGTCTCCTTGTGGTCATTTGATTGCACTCAAAAAAAAAAAAAGAAGTGTTTGAGACAGTATAGCTAATTTGATACTGTTTTTCCTGGAAAAAAAATATTTTGGAAAATCCTATGAAAAAGCTGGTTCTTCAACTGCCTTTTTTAGGGACCACATGCAGTGGTCACAAGAAGAAGAGGAGAGTGCCAAGAAAAAAGCAGCAGAGAACTCGCTTGTGAAAGTTCAATGGGAAGACCAAGGTAAAAAATTCCTAATGGCATAAAAATTCTTATTTTAATGCTGTTTATGAAAACGTTTAAAATGACTTTAGAATCCAGGAACACCCTTTTTATTTCTACATTCTCTTGTCTGAATTTTTTTGTTTGTTTTGGTTTTTTTTCCCTTTATTGTCTCAAAAGATCTCAAAGTCTGTTTTTCTAGCAATTCGGTTACTTATTTGAACAATTTTGCAATTGGGGGAGCAATAGGCTCTATGTAAAACAAGTACATCAGCATGGTACGGTTGTTCTGACTCCTTTTGCAGTTCTTCAGAATGAAACTACTACACGGGACTTTTACAGAATCAGAGGAGTGAGTTTGCATCCAGCTACGGTGCTGGGGATGAAAGTTCCCATGTCCAGTGTTCAAATGCTTTTTAATGATTAGTAGACTATTTAGAGAGCTTGTGTTTGTGCCTTGCACTGTATTTCAGTTGAGCGCCATGAAAGTTGCACTGGTCCCAGCTGGTCCCAGCTTACTGTCTTTGCCAGGCTGAGCTGGGAGTGCTTCAGGAAGCAGTATGTTCACTTGGTGTGGAAGGTGTTCCAATACAATGCAGAGTTTGCACTGTAAATGATTAACGAATTTTGTGCCTATCTACAGAAGGGAAATTTAATGTGTTCTGAGTTTCTGAAGAATGATAGCTCCAGGTTCAAACTAGCAAACTAAACCATAGACTAAACTCTAGGGTAGTTATGTATGCTAAAGCTGCAGTATCAACTTGATAGTGTCATAGAGGACTGGATTCTTAATTTGTTATAGTGTTAGAAAGATATTCTAAAAAAAATTACTTGGATATCTTGGGCCTCAGTTTACTTAGCATGTCTTGAATCTGTCAAATTAGATAGTGTCATTATGATCCTGTACTGAGTTTCACTGATATAACTAAGGCACATGTTGGAGTTTATTTGAATTACCTGAGAATGTGCCTTGCATTTGTGCCCTTCATCACTCTGAATGCTCTGGGATTGTCAGCCTGCCTTTTGCTGTTACCTCTCACATTCTTTATCTAAGTACAATGTTTGTTTTTCAAAAATTACATCTAATATTTTCCTTTGGTTTGTATAAAAAACTGAAAAAGAGTTCATAATTGAAAAGTAAGCTGTGTGACCATGTAGCTCGTGGAACCTTTAATTCTTCATCTACAATCAATTAGAACTTAGTTTGTGCTGGTGAGAAATGGAATAATTAGGCATTTGTCTATTGCCAAGAAATACAAGAATCCAAGGACATTTTCTATGAATGCCCCTCTGTTTAGAACTTGAATAGGTAAGCACAGCTGATAGTGTTCCTTCAGAAAGCTTCAGCTTCATTCTGCAAGTGGAAGTACATTTTGGCCTATTTGTGTAAACAATGAACGAGACTGAAGCTAACGAGCAGGTTATTTTGGGACCTTGAAAACTACAGTAAGGGGAAAAAGACAAGACAGATTTCAACAGTACTATTTTATCACTAAAATAGAATAGCTCTGGTGGGCCTTTTTAAGGCAAGAGATGTTAAATTGAATGAACTCATGATACTACTTTTAGGAATTTGATTTACTTATTAGCATGCCTAGTTTCTTCTCAGGCATGCTTGCTAGTGTTGGAAGATTCTGTTAAGGAGAAACATCAATTGACAAAGTAAGGGATTTCTTTTTTACTTGGAAGTTTATATGTTTTTTAGTTTTGTCATTTTTATGTGCTTTGGAAAATTTAGTAGGTAGGCTACTTAAATATACAAAATGAAGCAAAAATTTGATAATAATGCTGCATGCATAGCTATTACACAGTGGTGCAGGAGTGACCAGTGAAACAATGCAAAATGAAGTGTTCTTCCACTTGAACCTATGTAATTTCATACTAATACAGTTTGAAAGGCTGACTTTTGGTATCTCTTTCCTTCATTTCTGAAATCTGGAAAACTTGATGTGAATTTAAGTACAAGGGTTCTGAGCAGACTTATAGAAAAGTAATGACTGTAACAAGGGGTGATAATAATTTAAAAACCTTTTGAGTAGAAGGGGTTTTCGTTTTTATACTGAAGCTGAGCAGTCTGTGAATGTGCAACTTACGGTACTGAAATCTGATATATATGACCTCAATCAACTCTGAACTTACATTATAGAACAAGTCTGTGCAATTACTCTGCATGACCAGGTCTGGCCCTTTAATAATACAATTGGATGTATTAAATGTTAATTTTAAAACATTATGCAGATTTCTAGGACAAGGCATACTGCCACCTCCTTCCCACTTCCCACTGCCTGTCTGTGCCTCTAATGATAATTCTCAGGAAATAATATGTTAAGATTTAAATGAGAGTAGTAGGAGAAATGCACCATATATTTACTCTGTGCATTTTTTATTGAAAAAATTAATGGGTCAGTGTGAGTGGGGACAAAATTAAAAAGGCAACATATTATATGATCTACACTTAGCAAGAGATGTCAGGGCTAATAAGATACTTTTGTAAATGCTTTGGGAATGAGGGGGAAAAAAACCAGGAAAAAAGATTTAGTTTGGTACTTTGGTGGAATAAGGAAGGGAAAACCATCAACAAAAGAGACATTGAAAAAGCTGTAATTCTTATCTTTTTATCAGCCTGCCTTTGAAAGGGTTAGCTGCAGTCCAGTGGCTAGCACAATTAGTGCTGGTGAGAAGGAGGAAAGATTGTTCTGGAACTGAGAAAGAACAGGTTACAAAGTACATCCATAGAGTACATGGATGACTGGAAAAGCAGAAAAGAGAATATTTGCTTTTTTAAAGAAGGGAGGTGGGAAAAAAAGAAGAGTCAGATAATTAGTTTCGGTTCCTGGAAAAATACTGGAAGAGTACATCCAGAGCTTGCAGACACTGGGTTTGAAAGAACAAAGGAGATGAATACTGGCCAGTGAATATTTTTTCAAGAATAAATCATGTAAAATCAAGCTAATTTCCTTCTTGGAGAAGGTTACAAGCCCTGGGGATAAGGGAAAAACAGCAGACGTCCTGAACTTTATCCTTAGTCAGGCTTCTGACTTGCTTTATTTGACATTTTCATAAGCAAGTTAGGCAAGCGAGAGCTAATGAAACTGCTTTTGGGTGAGTGAATGCCTAGAGAGATCCTTTCAGAACAGAAGGCTGTGCTGGGTGAGGAGTGTTTTATTCTGTGTCCAGTTCTGCTTGGTATTTTCATTAGTGACCTCAGGAAATCGGAGACTTGAAGATGATATTAAGTGAAGAGATGTTTCAAGTGTGGTGAAGGACAGGATTAAGATTCAGAAAGATCTGGACAAATGGGGGGAAAAAAGAATTTGAAATATGTAAGTTTGCTAAAAATAAATGCAGAATACTGTGCTTTGGAATAATTCCTTGAAAAAAATACTAGGCTCTGGAACAATTGGCTAGGTAGTCATTTTGCAGAAGAAGATCTGAGGGTTGTGGTGAATCACTAGCTGAATCAGCAGTCATGCTGTTGCAAAATGGCAAGCTGGGAGTTATAAACAGGATTACAGCCTGTGAGCCTTGTAAAATACTCCTTTTGCTCTGCATTGATAATGCCTTTACCAGAATACAGCACTGAAAAGTAGTAAATCAATTGGAAAGAATCTAGAGAAGAAGAATTATAATTATCAAAAGTCTAAAAATCAGGAGTTGCATTGAAAAAAGAAGAGAGTTAGGTTTCTAGAAAAGACATTTAATGGGAGACATAGTAAAGCACTTCAAATATATAAATAGGTGTTGCAAAGAGAAAAGTGAGTAATCTCTGCTTTATCTACTTGGTTAATGGGACAAGAATTACTGGACCTAATTGCAATACAGAAATTATAGTTAGGTAGTGGAAAAGATTTCTAACTGTTTTGAAAGTTAAGGACTGTAATATATTACTGAAGAAAGTTGTTAAACCTATATGAAAGGTGGTATTTTAAGAATAAGTTGGAGAGGTCTTTGTGGAGGAGTATGAATTCCCTGACTGAGTGAAATCCCTTCCAGTCCTATTCTTTTACATTCTAACATTCCGTTACAATCTTTTGTGAATTAAAAGATCTACTGTAAAACTGGAAAGTGTTTTGAAAGTAAGAAAGCCAGTATGTTTCTTCTGACTGTATTGTTGAATGGTTAAGCATGAATTATTGTCTATATGCTGTGCAGTAGCATCTATCACTCATGTTCACAGAATTGGATTTCTAATTGCTGTGGTTTTTTAAGAGATGATGAGCTACCAACAAATTTGCAATTGATCACAGAATTTCATAAAACATGAAATTAATTTCAGTTTAGTATTTCTTAAATAATTGAAAAGATGCATAGCTTTTATAATGTGAGACAAACGAAATCTTCAGATTGCATGTTTTGGTGATGCTGTTCTATTATGTCACTATATTAAAAAAAGTGATGCAGAAAGCCTGTCTGCCCCTTCCTAAGTGACATAAAATCTAATTAAACCTTCATAGGAATATTTTTGAGCACAGATTAAGGTAAATCCAAAATCTATATGTTTTAATTTAAAAGTACAATCTGTGGAACCATGAGTTTTTAAACTGTATATTTGAGGTCTAAATTCCATGTTGCTTTAGAGTATTTTTTAGCTAAGCTTATATTCACCAAGGTTTTGTTCTCTTTTAATTTCAGATAAATATGAGAGAGAAGCCAGTAAATATTGGAATGAATTTTACAAGACCCATAAAAATAACTTTTTCAAGGATCGTAATTGGCTATTTCTGGAATTTCCAGAAATTCTTCCAGAAGAAAAGAGACAAGAATTGAGAAGAGAAGAAAGATCTTCAGAACACAGAAAAACAAATAGTACCAACAGTTTTTCACACAAAAATGAAATGTTTGATGAAGGAGAAAAATACTGGAAGAAAAATTATCGAGGTGGTTCTACTGCTGTACAAGGATGTGTATATAATAAAAACAAAGCAGAAACAATTAGTGAAAATCCTCAGGGTAAAAACTGTGGAGAAGAACTTGACAGGCTAGAATCTTTCCCTGGAAGTGATGCCACTTATAGAATATTAGAGGTAATGCACTGCAAAAGTTCTACTCATCATATAGAGCTCCACTTAATTGCTCAAAAAATCTGATAAACATGCTTAGTAAGTATCAAAAAAGTGAGCATTTAGAATTTAACATACTATATTCATTTATGGCAGAAACTTTCACAGAAACCTAGCATATGGACTTTGTTTTTCCTTTAAAGTTTCTCCCAAATCAGAATAAGGCTAGATAATCAGATTCCATTGTCATTGAAAGTTGGGTTTCTGATTTCCTAAGGAAACTTATATTTTTAAGTGCTTTGTCTAAAAGTGCAAGTAGTTGACGTATTCTTGCCAAATGGTGAAATTGGACAAGAATATTGCATTTTCTTATGCAGTTTGAGAGATGGATTCTCTCAACTTTAGAAAGACATCTAGGAGAAACATGATCATATAAATTATTTGAGAATTGTGGTATGAGCTGTTTATACCTTTTCTGTCCAACATACCTTCAACTTTAATGGGTCCTACGTGCCAACTAATTTAAGACAAAAATAACAAAAAAGGTTTTATTTGCTTATTTATTTTAACTTTGTTTCTCTTCTGGTTTCAGGTTGGTTGTGGAGCTGGAAACAGCGTCTTTCCTATTTTGGAAGTTCTATGGTACGTAGTGTTGGATTTTCAAATATAAGAGTTGTATTCTCATCTTCTTAATTTTCTCCAAATTTTGGGTGCTAGACTAGTGCTGCAGAAAGTGTTGAGTGGATCATTTTACAGCCCTGAAATTCTTACTGTGCCCAGAGCACAGATAATGTTGGTAGCACCATATACAGGATACTCTTCATATTGCTTAATCTTGGTCTTGGGGAGACCATATTTGCTGACAGAGTTTTATCTTCAGGTTCATTCAGGCTGATTTCTTGTAGTTAATCTCAGGCAGGCAAAATATTCTCTTGTCTTACATGTCACTGTAAAGCTGCCAGGTATCTCTTAAAAAGGCCAAAATCAGAGACAGTAGATAATGGCATGTGATCTACTGGAAAGAAGTTGCATTGTTTCTGAATTGGCTGGTGTACTTTGTCACATTGCCTCAGGTTTTAGTGTCAGGGAAGGCACAAGTCATGTATTGCATTACTTAATTCACTGAAACATCTTAATCCACTTAGCTTCCAGTTTTAGAAAAAACTGTTATGACAGCTTGTCCTCCCATCCATGTAGGCAGGAAGGTTTTATTGGAAAGACTATGTATGTATCAGGGGTTGAAATAGATTTCATTTTAGTCATGCCTTCAAGAGTTTGAGTACAGAACAGTTCATTATTCTGCAACTGAATTTTTATTGCTAGTATCACCACTATACAAAAATATTCCATTTTGCAGATATGGAAACACAGCAGGAGGAATCAAGTGATGCACCAAGGTCATCCATGAAACCTGTGATAGCAATGCATCTTCATCCCACAGGAAATCCTTTACTTTAGACAGCATGTAATGAAAGGGGAGCCCTGTTTCATATGAAAACTTTGAAAAGTAGCACTGTATAGGAAAAGATATCCTGTAGCTGTATTAGAAAAGATGAGACAAACTTTTATGTTTTCCTCACAGGAGGCATTAGTCATAGATTGGCATTTCTGATAATTAAGAATCTACTCTTTGGATATTTTTCCTGGTGATCTCTATTTTTATGCAAATCCTTCAGTCGATCACATCGGTTGATACACTGAAAAACTACCTCATTTGTCTTGTATATGACTGAGTGGAAACATCTCTTACCTTTTAGTAGGCCTGGCTTTATAGAACACTTGCTTTTACTCTGAATTTAATAATGCAGAAATTGCCTTTTGTATGCATATAAAAAGAAACCAGTGTCAAGCAGGAGTGTACCCTGGCTACAAAAAAACTTTTCACTTAGGTTTGTAATGTAGCTTTTAAAACTGCTTCCCCCTGCCTCCCTTAAAATTTAAGTTACTGCTTTTTAGTACAATACATCATGAGAACACCATCCAGATCAAGCTGCGTCTTTGTTTTAGGTTGACTTTCTACATAGCTCCTATTCTGCTCTAAAAAAAAAAAGAAATAACATTCTAACAAGTCAACTAGGAAATCAGTGTAACCTCTCCCAAGGGACTAGCTGGGTCCAAAACCTAGCTGCTTCTCATTGTCTCTAATAAATATCTAAATTCATCAATTCTCATGATGGGCACAGAGCTGATAAAAGTTTTACTTGGCAGTGAGCACAGAGTATATTTTGTTCCAGAATTGTTCTCCTGTTGAGCCCTCAGAGAAGTCACTAACTCAGCTGTGTATACTGTGAGATCTTATAGGCACTGACAGAGTTTATTGATTCCCTTCTAAAGAAACCATCCATCCAAAATCTCAAATATGTTTTTAAAAGAAATTAATTGATCGTGAGTTGATTGTGAGGTCATCCCTCAGTGGGTTTTGAGTGGCTTGCTCAGTTTATATTAAATGAATTTTTCAGAGGTGAAAAAAACCTCTTCCTAGAATTACTATTATATGATAAATGGTACAAGGAAATTTGCAACTGGCTTAGTCTTGGATGAGAAGGAAAGAGAAAAGAGTGCTACAGGAAATTCTTATTTATCCTGGCTTACAAAACAAAAGGGATAATGGAGGGAAACAACCAATACCACTTAATCTAATCAAAAGCACACCAAGGTGACACATGGAAACCCAAACATCTACAGAACTGGATGATTTTTGCAACACCCTACCCCTGCCCAAATCATACAGCTAATTAAACTGCATGATAGAGACTTAATGCAGTGCTTCTGTAAGAAAACGTGACCTATTAACGTGCATTTATGCGTTACAACACCGGGACATTGTCATCAGTCCTGACAGCCCTCTGTGACCTTCTTTCTTTTCCTTTTTGCTTCCTCCCTGACAAGGCTCTAATTCTTTTTATACTAACTGCCTGTTGGTATTCTTACAAATTTGTCTGCCCTGTTGGTTCATTACAACCTATGTGGCTTTCCACGTGCTAGACATCAATAAGGCATGCTTGATCAAACCCGTGGAGAACCCCAAAGGGCCCTCTGTAGTTCCATGAACACTGATGTAGACTTTCATCTTTTACAATAATAATTTTTTAACTGATGTTGCTTTTGTTTTCTTAGCAATACACCTGGAACCTTTCTGTACTGTTGTGATTTTGCTTCAGGAGCAGTGGAGCTGGTAAAGGTAATTCATACACTTGCTTTAGAGTACCTTATAAGCCCATAATTCAGGAGGCTGCCAGGAAGCCATCTTCATGAAAAAGAATGTGATGGCTTTGACAACTTTTAACTGAAGTTTTCAATATTCCAAAGAACAAAGTCTTACTGTATGCAGAGAGGAATGAATACCATCAGTGAGCTTGCTTCTCAGCTTGAGTAAGATACCAGACAGAATAGGCTTTTATATGAGATGTTTTACAATGCAGAATAATTGAAGAAAAAAAGTTTCTTGAGTCACAGTAAACGTATTAACTAGTACTGTTCTCTCTGTGCCCCTTTTCATCTTTTTTCTGACAGTCACATTCGTCCTACAATTCAGCCTGGTGTTCTGCCTTTGTTCATGATGTGTGTGATGACGCTTTACCCTATCCTTTTCCAGATGAGATCCTGGATGTCATTCTCCTTGTCTTTGTGCTCTCTACTATTCATCCTGACAGGTAAATGAAGACTAAAGGGCAAAGCAAATGGGTTAAATCTCTCTTTTCGCTGGAGGTTTTCAAGAATAGCGAAAGAAGATGATGAATCTTTAATTTATTACTTAGTAAGCTACAATATGTATAAAACAAGGTATTTTAAATGCTGTTTTCCATTTTCAGGCTTCAAGAGAAAAGCTTGTCAGGCTAATTCGTTAGTGAGTCTCTAGTCTCCATCAAAATACAAGGAGTATATTGTAACTAAACACAACCCTATTAGAAGTGAGGGATTCAAAAAAACTGCAAATTAAAAACCAGACTAGTCTTCTAGAAGGAAGTCATTTTTAGTGATCAAAACTAAACATTCGTGACTTAACAGCTTGCAATATGTTGATATAGACTTAGGTTGCTGATTTAGCCACATACAATGCTTACATGCAGGCCTTTTAAACCAAAATGCATCCAGAATTTTTTAACTTGTTTGGATTAAGAAAATTTGATCTAATTTTCATGTATAGTGTTATGTTGGGTACTGTTAGCCTTTGCTAATGCCTCTCTATGTCTAATGAACCAAATTTTATGACTGTTATGGTTGGCTGATTGTGAAAATCTCATTTTTTGATGGAAAAAATGTATAGGAGGGCATAAGTTAAACTGCTTGACTCTTCCTTTAACTGGATTATATGAAGGGAAATACATGCTGTATGTGTGATAATACATTTACTACACTAAGAATGTCATTAAAATGGGCTTGGCAAACAGAACAGTATTTGCCTAAGTCTGAGAACTGTTTCTCTGCTTAAGTTACTAATGATTAGCTTTACAGAAACCCTTTCCCATATATGATACTGCTCCTTCTTGTTTGTTCAGAGATGAGCACAAGTTGTGCAAAGCCAGGGTCCAGATTCCAGAAACAATTCAAGCAGTAGACTTCAGATCTTTGTGACTGCCATGATGCTGCCACGAAGATAGTGGAAAATAGTGTTTCATTCATTAAATCAATCACTTTGCCTGTAGAAGCAGTATTCTGCGTATTTCTGTGTGTCTTTTCCTATTAGTCTTTTAAGAATGTGTTTGAGTTGTTTTTGTGGTTTATTGGTTGTGGTTTTTCTCCCAGGGCTGACATGGATGCTTTTGTGTGCATGTGTGTGTATACACACATAAAAATTTCCGTGTAATTATCTGTATTGTGAGACCCACTTTCCAAAGCTGTGTTAGTCATTACTGCCATCTCGTAGAATTAAAATGACTGCATAAAGGAAAATGTGATCCAGATTCATCTTGCTCAGTATACATTTTTTCTGGAAACTTTGAAAGTGAGAAATGAAAAAGAAAACCAAGGGAACTGTGATGCAGAACTTACATACTTGGGAAAGATGGAAAATTTATGTGAGAGGAACACATTTATATTCAGAAAATTGTTACTTAGTGATTTCTCTTCAGGCTGTTGTGCTTAGTTTTTGATAATTGCTACTCTTGTAGTAAATTTTTAACACACTTCAGTTCTGCTAGAAGGCACCTCTAAGATTTGGTTGCAGAATTGGAAGGTATTAAACTTTCTTCAAGCTATATAATTGATGTCTTCTAGTTCTGCTGGATGAGATTTCTCAAAGCACTTTCACTTTTTATGCATGTACATTTTTTCCTTTGTGCACAAAACTTAAGTTTACATAGGCGAAGTTTGTAATTCTGGGCACAACTACCCACCTTGAAGTGTCTCTTATTATTAGGTGGTGCTGCCTTTTCTGTCTGTGGCAGCACACTTGGTTGCTTATGTTTGCAAATATCAACAGTATCCCATCTATTTTCTAAGGATGCAAGGGGTTGTAAATAGGTTGGCTAAGCTACTGAAACCTGGAGGAATGTTGTTATTTCGAGACTATGGAAGATATGATACAGCTCAACTTCGTTTTAAAAAAGGTAATTCCTGAATGGCTTTGTAGTTCATTGTTCATTTTAACTTTTTGCAAAAATAAAAGTGACATGTCCTTTTGCATTACTGTCCCAATTTCCTAGGTCATTGCTTGTCAGAAAATTTTTATGTACGAGGAGATGGAACCAGAGTGTATTTCTTTACCAAAGGTATGGAAAGCTATAGTTTCATAGAAAGGGTTAAATTTCTCTCAAGACTGAATTATAAAAACTTATCTTTAAACAAAAATTTAAAGAAGGTTTTATTACCTTTTTTAAATTCTCTGCTTTTAAAAAGACCAAAGCTAACTGTTGTAAGAAAATAATTTCCTTTATGTGTACACTTGTTGCATTTGGGGTCTTGCAAGATGGCTTAAAGACATCACTGGAAATTTCTCTTTATCTAAGTGTCCTCTGTTTAATGGTATGCTCAAATTTTGTTATTTAAATATGTACATGATTTCTCTCTTAAAATTGAGATAAACATACTTGGAAGGAGAGTTTGTAGCAGTGCTCTGATGTTTTGTTATGCCGTGTTGGTGAATCTGAACTGTGAGGTTGCTCTTTATACAGGAGCTAAACTTCAGTTGCTGCTTATGTATACTATTCCTCATTGCCTGTCCACTCACTTGGTTCAACTGGCAGACAGCTTAGACTGGTATATTGTGAAATTGTGAAAGTGAGCATCACAATACTTTTTTTTTCTTTTTCTTTTTACCCTCTGCAACCTCGACTGTAAGCAATAGAGATGGATCAGGATTTATCCCAGCCTTAGTAATTTTAGAAGTGAGAAGAAGGATCTGAGACATATATAGGAAATCATTTGAATTTAAAGAGCCTTCTCAGTTTTTAAATATGTTTCATGTTTCCTTAAGACAAAGAAGCTTAAGGTTTTCCAGTGATGACTGACAAGAAGGAACTAATTACATATATTTAATATAAATGTATATGTGTGTGTATGCACATATATATATACACACATATATATACATGCGTATATACACACACACACACACACACACACACATATATATATAAGGCATAAAAGTCTGGATTGTCATTTGGCAGATGCAATAGCTTTATCTGGGTGTAATAGGTGAACAGTGACCAAATGGCATTTGTTTACTCAACTCTGGCATATTGAACCCTCTGAAGAAAGAGTATCTATGGGTGCCATGAGTAATAACCAATGTGGTTTGGCCCTCAACATAAGAATTTTTACTGCAATGTAAATCAAGAGCTGTGAGAATGAATTTCTAATAAAAGACTTCTTAGAGGCAGTGTCTTTGATCTTTCATATTGCAAAACAGATTTAGTTCCATTTGGTTGAACTGAAGGTTGTTAATTGCTACATTCTACAAATTACCTTTTTTTTTTTTTAATTACAATAATTTTTCTTATGAAAAAATAGATGAGGTATGGAACATGTTCAACTTGGCTGGATTAACTGAAGTACAGAATTTAGTTGATCGGCGATTACAAGTAAACAGGAAGAAAAAAGTGAAAATGCAGCGAGTTTGGATACAAAGCAAGTTCCAGAAACCATTGCTGTCTCTGCATAATCCTGAAGAAACAACCAAAAGGCACCCTTATAAATAATTGTACTCCAGAAATGTAGTACAGCAATGAACTCCAGAAACGGAAGCAAATTGGAGTACGTGTATTTCCAGTAAACGTTGTGTTAGCCACTGAAAAGGATAAATATATTGAACTGAAAATTAAAACCTTTTCCCTAACTTTCTTTTCTTTATAAATAAATATGTGTGAGAAAGATCTGGGGGGGGAGGGGGGGGAAGGCCATTTCTCACTTCTACTTTATATGCAATAAAGGGATATTCATTAATCTTTTCATAATTGTGACCAGGCACTATTCTACTTCCTGGAATAGGAATAGTCAATAAGTATATATCTCATTCATGTTGAAATTCACAATATGTAAAAAGTTTTGGACTGAAGCACGATTTTTTCAGAGATTTAGAGAAACAGAATATCTCTTCTCACTGTTACTCCAAGCTGCACTGTGTTAATTTCTGAGTCATGTCTTTTTTAACCACTGTGTCTTGCAACTGTGTTTCCTCTTTCGAGGGAAATTTTTTGGTGCATAAATAATGAAGACAAAATCTCTTTCTGATTTGCATGTAGGTAATTATTCCACACTAACTGCATGTGACATGCACACGTATCATACTAGTCAGTGATTGGTGTCCTCCACTGTGACTGACTTGTGCTGTTGAAATGTCCACTTTTCATCTACATACTCATGAGGAACATGCCAAATTCAGCTTTCTGTAACACGTTAGTGACACATAAAGTGCATAGGTTGTAAACTGAACATGTTTCATGTAGAAAAGAACTACCAGAATGCCAAAACAGTGCTGAAAAAAATAGTTAATATTTGTCTGGATAAATACAAACATTATTTTTATGATATGTTAGATATGCTAGAGCGAGGAGCAAAAACAGTAGTCCAGAGTACATTTTATTGTTACTGTTACAGGGTAATGTAATCACACTAAAATGGTAATCTACCTGGCAGCTGAGATATTTTTGTCGTTTACAGATAGAAGTTGCTTTCTTAGGGATTGAATATTAGAAAGAAAACAAAATATTTTGTATTGACTGGGTGGAGAGACAGTAAAGGACAGGACTACGGTAGTACTTAAAATGCTTTTAAGAACAAAACCAAAATGCAAACACTGTTTTCAAATGCAGAACATGATACTGAGGCTGTAGAGCTAGTAGTTAAAGATACCACTTCTGCTACTTAAATGTAATTTTAAATCACTTAGCCACAAGGAGAGGACAAGAAACAGGTGAATGAATAAAATAAATCTCTTCTTTCAAAAAGGGTATGGAATGCATGTAACCTATAACATGCAGCTTTGAGTGCCATTAATACAGTGACACTCTCAAAGTTTCTTCTTGCTTTTGTTTTAGTCTGAAGGGTAAACATGTCAGAGCTGACAACCATTGATTTTTTTTTTGCAAGTTGTTAGCTGCTAAGCTAAGTAGAACTGATTATCTTGTAGAAAAAACCCCAATTATCTAAACATGGATATCAAGTAGTTTCATCGTCTTTAACAGGATGAAAGACCTGCTTTATTTCCATAAACCCAGATCTGTTTCAAGAATAAGGTACAATAAAGGGAGTTGGAAGGTAGGATCTGATCCTGCATCTTTGGTGTATTCTAAACTGCCATAAGACACTGTTTGATGAATTAAGAGACTCAGGAAGCTTTGGTTAGCAATGGCATTGTTGTAACCGGCAATAAAACTCCCGCGGTGTAAATCAAAGGTTAAAACACAGCTTAAGCCTTAAGTCTTAAAAGACTATAGTAGTCTTCATGGGAAATACAAATAAATATCTGCTTATATTTTAATTATGTTGCTACCTTGTTTAATAATTGTGATTTCTGAATATACAGAGCTCTTAGTATAATACAAATCGTTTTCACTTGTAGAATTTTCTGCGGCCGGTGATGGTGATAAGCTCCTGAGCATCATGCAGTCTTACTCATGTGTGTGACGTAGATTTTCCATGTGTAAGGGCCAATATAATGTTTGCTTTGGCACTCACAAGGATATGTTGATTCTGGGAAGGCTTTAATATACTATGTTGTTAGTTTAACAAAAATGTGACATCAGAAGAAACCAAAACCTGAATTTTGAATGGCCTTAAGCGAAATTGTTTCTCTTCTACAATTTGCAAAATAAGTATTGGCTGTCTCTTTGAGAATAATGGTACCTGCTTTAGAAGTAATAAGATCAACTACTATTTATTAATGTAGAATATCCGCTGTCTGAACAGTCATAAGATTCATAAAAGGGGAGTGGAAATGGAAAAAGACATCATTCCCTATAAGAACTTCTGAATCTGAGTAAGACTTTCAGTATTTTGGTTTCATGACATTTCAGTTTTCAAAAAGCTTAATCAAGGACATATTTTTAAAATATTTTCAAATTATCTGTATTAGTTGGGAAAACTACTATTACAGTATTGTCAAAAAAAAGAAAAGAGATGCAGAAAACTATATAGGAAGTGCAGTTTAAAATGTCTTATTGTTAATTAATTTCTGGAGGAAAAAAGAAATTAGTTTATTGCAACCAAATGTGCCCAGTCTAGAAAAAGGCTTTAAGTTTCATTTTTGACATCTAAAGTTATTTCTTTACTCAGATACGTACCTAAAATTAACTTATAGAAGTACTCATTCTATAAAAACATTTTAATTTATAATTGCAAATTTTCTCTAATTTTTTTTTTTTTGTTCAGCATGACTTCCTAATGGCAATTAGAGAAAGGTAATCTTATTAGAATTGAGCTTTGACTTCATTGGCTTTGGCTTGCTTTCTCAATAGTGTGTACTTTTTGCCCATCTCCACTGGTATTGTATTACATTTATATACATGGCCACTTGAGAAGGGTACTTATTGGTCTAGACCTTTCTTAGTTTTGAAGCAAGTGTAAGACAGTTATAAAGAAAGCAACCAACCTTTTTGTACACTAATTTTGAAGTATCTAGTCAATAACAATTAGCTCATATAAAAGAAGATTGGTTTTTTTCCCAGCAAAACCAAGGCAAGTTCTTGTGCCATATCTACAAATCCACAGACTCTGAAAGATGACCAAAATGCAGGTCTGATGAGGAGACAGCAGAAACTCTAGCAACACTGGGGAAAAGTTTGTTGTCTTGGAAACTGCTCAGGTAATGTCCTGATTCTGCTGTTTAATAATGACTAAAAATTTATAACTAACAACCCCAAAATTTGTATTATACACCAGTGGATATCACTTAGCATAAATTTTGCTACTTCATTTTCATTTGTAGCGTGAAAACTGTTCCGGTGTACTCTTTGATCTGTTGACATATGTTGACATACAGCTTATTTCCTTTTTCTTGTGCATAGTGGACATCTAAGCAGTTTTCACAGGAGCTATATACACAAACATTTGCAGTAAAGTTTGCTGGCTGAGTTATTGCTAGGATTGAAGCAAGAGAGTTTTATTTCCTTCTGCTTTTTGTTTTTGTGTGAATGCAATGAATTATAAAGATGCCAAATTCTATACAGTGGTGTTGGGTGCATTTTTTTAGTTATTTTAGATCAAATATCATAGGATCATAGAACAGTTTGGGTTGTAAGGAACCTTGAAAATCCTGTAGTTCCAACCACCCTCCTGCAGGCAGACACCTTCCACTAAACCAGGTTGCTCAAAGCCCCGTGCAACCCAGCCTTGAATGTGAGTATGCTGTCTGCGATAACAGACAGTTCATATATAAACTATCTTCTCCATAGAGTGTCTTCATAATGGGTGGTTGAACAACCTTGGAAATAAACCCTTTATACATATTATAAAAATATTAAACATTGCTATTGTTAATAATACAGGTCACTTTGCCTTTCAGTGTGTGTAGACTTCTTTCCATGTTTGAAACAAGGATTGGACTTTGGGGTGACCATCCTTCACCCTTTGCTAGTACCAAGCAACTAAAAAAGGAGAATTGTCTGATTTGAAAGCAAGAGCCATACATGCAGGAAGGGAGGAAAATGAAGATTTGGCTCAAAGGCAAACAAGAGAAGGAGTGAGTGTTTCCTCTGGGAACTAGGATAAGAGGAAGCTTGGATAGACTCACCAGAAAGAACAAGATGCAGAACGGAACAGGGAACTGAGGAACAGAAATCCATGGGCACCATATATGGAGAAGATATGTAACAGGAGGCAGCGTGGCAGGGTGAGAACACTGGGCCTAGAAATGAGTGGGATGAAATGGTGGAGGCAAGAAGAAAAAGGGACCTGTCTGTCACAGAAATAGGGTGAAATCTGGGTAAACAAAGAAACTGGGTGTAAGGATTGGAGGTAGAACCATGTATCTTCAAAGTTTTTATTCTTCCAAGTGGTACTGTATTTTCACATCTTGGTAGAATATTACAGGTTTTGTCTTTCATCCATATGTGCACAATCTATTTCAATTCATTAAAATGATGGAATGTTTCATTTGTTGTAGTTTGTGCTATGCACTTGTTTGCAACAGTGCAGGCAAGTGTATGATACACCTGCTTTTGCTTTTTCCTTAGGGAACAATGTTTTTACCTTCTTTCAAGTAGAACCCCATAGTGACAGAAGCTACATTCCTAACCTCCTGGGAAGCAAATACAAAAGAATAACAGAAGTGTCTCCATCCTGATTGTGTTCAATCAAGGTAGAACAATTAAATTTACTCCATATGTTCTGATGTTGTCCCATTTAAATCAAGATCATATCTGCAGATTATCACATTGAAGTGCCTCCCCATATCAGTTTCTGTTATACTTGCATCTGTTCAACAGAACTTAAAACAAATCTGTATAAACTAGAAATGAAATTTAAGGGAATATAGCAGGATAGGCTTTATCTGGGATTACAACAATTCAGAGATGGAATACATTTTATTATTTTAAAATACTCACTATTGCAGAGAAGCACTTACCCAAGAGGCAGAAAATTTAGCTTATTTGAGGTATAATGTAGGTCAAGAATACTAAAGCTAATAGCCATGTTCTGAAGCTTTGTATACGTAATGTTAGCCAAAGATATCTTGTCAATTGTGAAAAAGAATTTAGCAATGAGACAGTCTCATTTTCAGATGATGTTTTATTGATCAGGTTACTACAGTTTTGAAGGGAACATGAAAGATTAAGAAAGCAAGTGAATTAGCTTAATAATGGCTAAAACCCACGGATGACATATACAATTTAATAAATAATTAAATTAAGAATAATCTAGACATTCCTAGATTATTATTTCCCAGTGTATTGATACTAAGTGAAATTTTAAGTTCATTAAAAAAACAGACTTAGTGTATGCTGCTAGTTATAAAAACAACCAAAATGTAAAAATCTGTAAGTATGATGTAAAAATAGAATGCTCTATAGCTACTGCATAAATCCAGTGTATAGTCTTCTCTGTAGTGTGTCCTGTTCAGCTAGGAAAAAAAAATGCAGTAAAAATAGATAGTGGAATTTTTCCATGTGTCGAGGAATTTTCATATGAAGACATGTTAGGGAAATGAATGATAGACAATGTGCAAATGGCATATAATGTTACATGTTAGTATTTAGAAGGTCTAGTTTATACCTTTACATTATACAAAAAGCAAGGTAAATTAGTCAAGTTGGCAGGCAACAAACCTACATTGATAAATGTATGCAACATGCCCTTAAAAACACAAGGAATCACAATGTTCATGAGGCTAAAAGATTGGTGAGTTACCAAAAATGAGTTGTATTAGATTTTTCCATTTTTATTTTTATATGTGTGAAAGGGAAAATTTGCATATTTACTGTTAAAGATTTTAAAATACCTCCAGTTAAAAAACAAACCAAACCAAACACATCAAAACCAAACAACAGTCCTAAAACCTTTCTTGTTACTTTTTGTGAGGTCCTAACATTGCTCAGCAGTAGCACTGGAGAACAAGCCTGAATACAGAACGGGTCTAATAGACACAGTTACCGAATTAAGAAAAGATAGAGGGGAAAAAAGTAGGAAAAAAAAAGAATGTACTAATTAGTATGACATGTAGTCCTGTAGCAATCATAGAGCAGTTAGTATTTTATATAGAATGATGAATTCAGCTCAGTGCCTGAGAAAGGAAGAGAGACGTCAGTCTTACCACACTTCCCTGTCACTTACAATTGTAAACTGGCACGTGGACAAGTCAAAAGCCGAAGAATAAAAGTAATTGGTTTGCTAAAAGAGCACACAATTGATTAATTATGCTTGGGTGAGACTGGCTGTTTTGGAGGGTCTCATTGCAGAGACAACATTAATTTTTTCTTTTAGTGTCAGGCACACTCTAACCTCCATTTCCTCTGAGATAACAAGTGCTCTTTAAATGGAGAAGCTGCATCTTTGAACTTGAATAAAAGGATTGTTGTGTAGTGTAGGATTTAGCAGATGGGGTTAGAGAATCTGAATTTACCACTAGTCTTTTATTCTACACTAGGAAAAGCTTTGCCATTTCTAATGGCTCTGTTTGCTACATTCGCTATTAAGCGCAGTAGTCAGATGTTGTTCTGAGGAATTGGGCAGCTTAGCTTCCAGTGACATTGATTACACTCAACAGTGAGAGTATGAGAACAAGTGGTGGGTGGAGAAGTGAAAAGGCAGTGTGAGGCATTTCAAGGAGGAGGTTTGCACTCCAGCACTTGCATGTGGGTGACAATCCCTCAGAGAAACAGTTTTTACTCTGAAGTGGAGCACAGTTGAATCTTCTGTGCTCACTTCAGGTTTAATCTTCATCCCCACAAACTACCAGCGCAGCCTGTAGTTAATTGTGCGTTTACTTGAAAATAACAGTAGCAAGAAGCTGCATCTTTAGAATGGAGCTGTGATTTCAGAGGCAGAGACCCTGGCATGTTAATCCCTGGCATAAATGGGTGTAATTCTCAATGACAATGCTAAGCCTGTTTACACATGGGCTGAGCTAAACCCAAAGATGGCACACAATGCTGTTCAAAATCAATCATTTAATCCTTTTGAAATTTTTGTGATCTAACAACCAGAGATGTTTGTGTTAAGAAAAGATGGTGTGACAAAGCTGTAGTTGTCACTGACCGTGACTTTCTTTAAGATACAAATTATGACAAACAAACTCATAATCTTATTTTAGATAAACATTTTATGTTTTTATTCAAGAGTGAACATTAGTGAATTGAATAAACCCTCAGTGATAGTTACCAAACTCTGAAATAAGGTCTAGTTTTTAAATTGGAAACAGTCCAAGCAATCTTATACAAAAAAAGAAGAACAAAATTATCCTGGCAATAAGTCTACATTTTATTTTACTGAAGTTTATGAGGAATCAATACATAATCAAAAACAACCTTGAGTTTAGTTTCTTTTTCTTTTGCATGTATATATTTTAATACAAATAAAAACAGATGGAAAAGGAAACACATAATACACAGTCTACAAAGCATACAAGTATTTTTATATCACTTAAGATATGTAACAAGCTTCTAAACCACACTCTTCTCTTCTTGCATCAATTGGCTTGAGACAGAGTATCAGAAACAGTAAATATTTATTTTACTTTGAAACAACGTTAGTAAAAGGCCTTGGGGTTATTCTGAAAGAAAAAAAAAATCTTTGAATCTTTGACCCAAATTTCCAACATAATTTATGTCACTGTAAGTCCAGAAGACTCTTGAACTCTGTAGAATGTCCTCAAGATATAGACTAGTTGCTCGCAATTGGAATCCAAATTAACTGGCACCTGTTCTGGCTTGGGCTGGGGTAGAGTTAAATTTTCTTCACAGTGGCTGGTATGGTGGTATGTTTTAGATCTGTGCTGAAAACGATTTGATAATACAGAGCTGATGTGAGCAGTGCTTGCATCCTGTCAAGGCCTGTTCTGCTTCTGTGCTGCCCCACCAGTGAGGAGGCTGGGGGTGCACAAGAAACTGGGAGAGGACACAGCCAGGACAGCTGACTCCAACTGACTAAAGGGATATTACAGACCATATGGTGTCATGCTCAGCATGTAAAACTGGGGGCAGAAGGAGAAAGAAGGACATTTGGAGGGATGGCATTTGTCTTCCCAAGTCACCCTGTTGTCCTGGAGAAGGCTAAACACTTGCCTGCCCTTGGGAAGTGGTGGATGAATGCCTTGTTTAGCTTCGCTTGCATGTGCAGTTTTTGCCTTACTTATTGAACTGTCTACCTCAGCCCCTGAGTTCTCTCACTTTTACCCTCATGATCCTCTCTCCCATCCCACTGGGGGGGAAGTGAGCAAGTGGCTCTTTGGTGCTTAGTTACTGGCTGGGGTTGAACCAGGACAGTGCTTAATATTAATTGTAAAGACAAAAATGCAAACATAGAAGTACAAAAGTACTTTGTTCACTACTCTTACTTTGTTTAAGGGCTGAAATTTGGTTTAGGTTTAAGATGCTCACATACCTGCGTTTATATGTTTGTGTAGGATATTCAGAATTTTTTATCCTACAACATTCTGTAATGGGTAATAAGTATTATGAATCTTAACAACCAACCAGATAAGTATGATAGATTAAAGTAAGTGATTTAAAATAAAGTCCCTAAGGCATGTTTGTATTTGTAATGTTTCTCTCTCAAATACTTGCAAAAGTTGCTGTGAAAAAGTATGCCTATGCTTAAAAGACCTTTGAAGTCCAAAATAACAAAGTGAAGATTGAAAAAAAAAAACAAGAGGGGAAAAAATGGCTTTTTAAATGCATTGTCAGAAAGTGAAAATGCATATTTATGTTTTCCTATGTTTTTAGCTTTCATAGAAATTGTGTTATTTCATTACCAAAAGACTTTGCATAATGGTATGTGATTCTAAGGAAATACCAGTAAAGCAATATAATTTAAACTTATATTATGCTTTGGGCTTCCACTTTTTTCCAATTGTTCATTCTCCTTTTCTTAAACCAGTCCATCGGGTTAAAAAAGAAAGCAAACATAATGGCACTCTTTGAAAGCAAAAAAATTGTTGAAGGTAATGCAGGCAAATATTAACTGTTTTTTCCAGTGGATTTTCCTTCCCTATGTGAGATCAAGAATAGGGCAGTTATGTCTGATATGTTACCAGCAAATTTCTTAGTAGAGGTATCGTTTGGATACTTCGTATCATTTGCACGTTCTTGTTTCCAGCTACCCTACTTTCTGATTTACGTTCATAAAGCTTTTGGAGATTCTCAAGTGGGGAGTGTAAGTAAGTATTGCTTACATATTACTTACATTATCTGAGTATTACTGGCTATATTTGTAAAGTGAATAAATACAAATTTTAACATAAGTATGCATGTGTGACCATGTGTAACCATGTGAACAGTGACAGCTTCAGGCTTCTTGATTTTCATGCCCAGCTTGCTTGGTGATATCAGCAATGAACGTGCAAACTTTCCCTGGGGTAGCCTAGAGCGACCTTTTTTATCTCTGACGGTGCTGCCAAGTGTTTCAGTATTCTCTGATTTAAAAACAAAACAAAACTAAACCACAATGAAACAGTTATTGCCAAATCTAAGCCTGAAGGGCTTAGATTATATACATACATACGTATATGCATATGTATATGTGTGTGTATGTATAAAAATAAAATGAGAGCATAGAGAACATCAGCAGGCTGGGAGGTAGAGAAATGGAAATTGGCTGGCATCCAATTAAAGAAAGGTCCAGGCATGAGAAAAAAGAAATTCTTTAAATAGACGTTTAACATAAGGTAAAAGAGAACAGCTGTTTGCTTCGAACTTTTTCCTAAAACAAATGGTTGTATGGGACAAGAAGTAAAAGAAAAGTTAATAAGGGTCTTTCTGTTCTTAGTCTGGAAAACTGTGTAAGCCAGACTTTCACGTTCAGACTTTCTAAGCACTTTCATGCAAGGGGCCTGCTGGGGATCCACATTCTTCTGCAGTCAGGATGGATGCTGAGTCATCAGGAAAGCTGGCCATTTGGTTTACGGTTTCTAAATATAGAGGTGAACATTTAAAGCCCTAATCTGGGAACAGTGGACATTCGTGTGCAGCTTTGGTGACATGAAGATTTCATTTGTAATAGGCTTGTATCAAAACCAAAGTTGTGCTTGTATTACATGTATTGCTAGCAAACTGTAGCTCCTATGACAAAAACCAATTAATTAAAATTTAAAAATTTTTATAAGAAAAATAGAAGAGTGATAAGTTTCAGTTTTTGCTAAACATCAGAACTCTGTCAGGATAGCTTGTATATCTTTGCTCTATGCAGAAGAGGTAGAACAAGTAGACTTTGGGGGAGGGAGCATAAGAGCAACCTAAATTAAGGAAGGAAGCTCAAGTTAAGGTTAGAAGTGGTGAATTTTGACTCTTCAATTGGATTTTAGCTATTGTGTTCAGTGGGTAAGGAATGTGAGTTTGTGGGAGTCTGGAAATTGTCAGTTTGCTGAATAGATATTATCAGATATTTATACTAACATTACCTTTGCAGTTGGTATAATACACCGGCATTCAGTAGGTTGGTGGGATGGTTTTTTAATTTCTGATGAACTTCTACACACTTGGTTTGTTGGTTTGTTTGTTTGGGAACTTTGCTACAATAGGACCTTTGATATTCAGTGCTTTGACAGAGAATCAGAATTTAAAGATGCATTTTCACTGTCACTGTAGATGAATTTTTATAATCCAGTGTTGCATAGTAGGAGTTCCTTCTTAAAAAAGCAAGGTTTTACTTGGGTGATTCAGTGTTTTATTTGACAGCATTTCTGTGCCTTCTGCATAGATCCTAGCTGAAGAAATGCTTGCTGAGTGCTTTGCCACCTGAAAATGTGGGGCAGGGAGGGAGAAATCCTGCCCGGTCAACAGTTATGTCAGTTTGGCTAAACACGTGCATTGCCGACAGTGGTGTCGTGGCTCTGCCAGGGCAGGCCCAGCCACTGCACCTGCTGGAGCCACCGAGGTGCCGTGACTCACCCCTGGTTCTCTCTGTATGGAGCTGCTGCTGCAGAGCATGTGCAGCACAGGTGCCATCTCCCCACCCAGCTATCGGTGTCTTCCAGGACAGCGAGTCCTTCAATAAGCTGTGAGGTCCAAGAGGTATTGTTCTGGCAGGCCAGGTGTGGCCCAGGGGCACCAGTGCCTGGCTCTGCTTTGAGTGAAGAAAGTGCTTCATTATTTAGATTGCTTACAGTGCAAGCAGGTAAAACTCTTGGTAACTGAATTAAGGAAAGAATATGTAGTAAGTGGATGGCAGCAGAGGAAAGACTGTTTTGAGGAAAAATAGGTTTTTTTCTTGAAATTTTGTGTCAAATTTTCATCCTGAGTATGTACAGTGTATTTTAGGAGCTATTTTTGTAGCTGAAATAGCTGGAAACAGAAGTCTTAATAGGGTGCAAAAAACGTGTAGCTGTGTTAAGCAACAAAGCTCTAGCCATCACATCCAACATGCAGTGCTTTTGTACAGTGGCAGTTCATGTGCAGCTGATTCATCAGTCAAAAAAAAAAGTCATTACCTTACTATAAGATGTGAGCTTCAAAATGAGACTCTGCCCTCATTTTCTATGAAAACTTTAAACATGCAAAGTTTGAGGTTTTAAAAGTTAGTCAGCCATGCGTGAGTTATAGAACCACAAGTTAGCAACTCATGTTAAATTTTGAAAAGACTGGTTTTTATTTGCTTCTAGCTCAAAATTAATTTTATCTGTTTCCTTCCAACTGGTGTAAGACTAAGACAGATGATTTTACAATAAAATGGAGTTTCTTGACAGTATTACAACAGCATGATGAGAAGAATCTTTTTCTGATTAAACTAGGGTGGAGGACTGTTCTGACACTTGTCTTAAAAGGTCTGACCTTGGCCACAGACATCTTGTCTGTTGCTCTCATGGAGTTTCTCAGCAGCATGTAGGTGGAGTCAAGGTCTCTGGGCTCCAGAAGACAAAAGCTTAATACGTGACCTCCAAGTGTATTTCTGCTGCCTGCGATAGATATAAAAAAAGCAAGAAAGTCATGGTTTATTCCACTAGGAGAAAAATCAGTAAATGTTTATTATCAGTAAATGAAAGTCCATTTTATCAGGACTTTCTAGCATGTTCTCTGGAGAGGACTGAATCCTTCTTTCAATTGTGCATGGTATGCTGAAGGTATTCATTTGGAACTTTATTACCAGTCTTTATTATAATTCTCTTTATTTTGGGTGCTATCTTTGCACAGAATCAAAACCAGAATGTGTCTCTTCTTCTTAATTGAATTTCTTACTGTTATTTGTCTATTTTCTACCTACAACATTAAAAACACTAGTTATTTCATGCATGCTACCATTTAATATATAATGGATGAGACCTTGGTACACTTAAAAAAATACAGAATACAGCTGAGACAGAAATATGGACTGAATTATTGACTGTGTAAAATATAGCCACAATTTCAGCTTAAACTCTTAACATTGTGTGACCAGTTGCTGTGTCTCATTTGAATCTTATGTGAAAAGAAACATGGAAAATGCAAAATATTTTCTGTATCCACAAAACTGCTAGTGCTTCTTTCTCCAGTGGAAGTGACTCCCCTCTGTCTTTAACAGTGAGCTAAACCCGGTAAGGTAGCAGTAGTTCCCAGTAGTACCATTCAGTTTTTGTTTTCTTGTGGAAATCAGTGTCATTTTCATTCAGTCTTTTTTTTTCATATGAAGGCCCTGAAGTGTCACTCATCCCTTTTAATTCTGACAGTGCTGCTATATGAGTTGTGGTGAAATTAAATTTCCATAGAAAAGACAAACTTTGTGTATAACATATACTTACAGATTTCTCCAATGAATGTGCAATGCCATAAAGGGCCCACAGCAGCTTCCTAGTCAGTGGCTATTATTATGAAGCATTTAATTTATGCACAAGTATACTCTTTCTTGTCTATATATGTCTCTATATGTCGCTAATATGACTAATATAATATAACATTTTCTTTCATGTGATTCCTAAGACCGTACCTCAAAATTGGTATAACAAATATTGTTCTGACCCATAGGAACCAAGAAAAAAATTGGCCACAGGCTTCACAAAAGACAAGATCTCATCATAAAGAAATTTCATAGTCAGATCTAGAGCTACTGTGCATAGCTGTTCAGGTAGATCTGTTGACCCTTGGATGAGTGTAGAATCAAGAGTCGTTAGGCTGCATTTTCTGGGACCTTCTTGATATTTGTGATTTTACTCTTCTATATAGGAAAACATAGAATCTTTTGGCAAAATGAAAAGGAAAGAAAAAATGTTGCAGCTTGATTATATCTGTACGTTGCTGTATTGTTAGACTGGGTTTTTAAATTAGTTTTTAAGTTCTTCTCAGAAGTGCTTTAGTAAAATATTAATGTTGGTGTTGAGCAGTCACAGGACAGAAGCAGTCCAGAGTCTGTATCTGCTTCATACAGAAAAGGCCTGTAATAGAATCAGCAGAATGCCTTAATACGAAGAAGTTTGAAAAGGAAACTAAGCTGTTCTATATTCTCATTTATTAGACAGGGAGAGGGAACTGAAGAGTAACCTTTAAGGAACTCAAATTGCACCTGAATAATTTGCATTTAGAAAGGATGTTCCTTTCGTGTTCAATTGGTTTATTGAATCCATGCTAGATTCCTGTAAATGCTACACAGCTTTGCATCTCCAGTATTTTGCCTAAATGAAAGACTAACCTTTGGAACCTGGCTTGGCTATATTACATTTATGTTTAGTCTAATAGAGGTGATGAAAGTCATTGAACTGAATGGCACACATTCCCTTGGTCCTTTAGAAGCAGCTTTAACAATAATCTCACTTGGATGTTCAGAGTGACAGGAATTAACATCATTCCTATACATTGGAACATGCTTCTGCTTGAAACAGCCTTCTCAAATGCATGTTGCTACAAGGGCAGAGTGTGGAGCAGAAGAAAGAAAAGCCGAATATACTTTTCATTCCCGAGAGAAATTAAAAAGAAGGCAAGTGTTTTGAGTAGTGAGCAAGCATGCCTTCATTTTGATTCTACTGACCTGCCATAAAGAAATGAAACAGTGCTCATTTTACTGAAAAAAACCCACTTTGAAAACGAGTGTCTTAAGGAGCTGTGGAGTTGGTGTGAATGTGGACTGAGCTCATTTTGTTCCTTCAGTGTACAGTATATGTTGACAGTAAATTCTTCCTGCAGATAGTGGTCATGAGAAGTTTTGCCTTGGGGGTTACACAAAAAACTGTATTAGAAGTATATGAGAAATCTTGCTGTGTATGTGGGACCTCTATATAATACGCCTATTTCAGTCCCTTTCTGTTTCAGCTTTTTCGTGAGATCTCTCAGGTATCTTGTACAGAGTCTTTATGGGCAAGGTAGTATTTAACAAGGTGCTTGAGACCTATAATGTTTTGGGATTTGTTTGTGATTTTTATGCAAAAGCAAAATCATAATGAAATCAGACATTAATCTAGTTTGTGAATTACACTGAGAAGTGCTTTGTGGAAAATACCCAAATCACTAACAGAGATTGGGGATTTAATATTCTACATTGATATACCCAGAACTAGACACATCAGATTGTAAGTAGCATTTTTGAGTTTATTCATAACAATAACTACTTTTTTGTATTAAGGGAGGGTGATAGTTTGGTTCTGATCCTGAAAAACAGGAAAAAGCTAATGTCTTTGTGAACTCTGCACTTACACTCTCGTTAGGGGAACTTTGCAATAGCCATGCAATTGCTCTTTTGAGTCAGAGTCTGGGATCTCCTGAGTTATTCTGAATGTGTGCTAGCCTCAATGCTAGCCTCTGGTCCCCAGGTGGATTATTTTCTTCCACTGCTCTACAGCATTCCTTACCCTTTCCCACATGAAGGTAGAAGGGCTAGAGTTTGGAATGACAGTACTGGAAATTGAAAGGTTCTGTAAAAGAGGAATCATAACTTTTGCCCAGAAAATCTCTATGTAGTCTTTGCTTTCATATTGTTGAATCCCATGCCAAGAAGCTACCCAGTAAACAGTTTGCCGTAACTAAGCATCAGGACCAAATAACAAGAGCCATGGATAAGATAACCACCATAATAAATGTCCATTAAAACCATATATAAACAAAGCCTTCCCAAACAACCTGGATATTTTGTACCTGTCACATCAGCAAAAAAGGCATGGCTGCAATCCTCGAATTTAGTACATCTGCTTCACTGTAATTGGTTATGAAGTTGTGTAAGAAATTGTCCCATCCTGGTGAATAATCATCTCATTCATTGTTAGTTCATGGTTGGGTTAGAGCGAGGGTGATATAATAACACACAAAGCAGTAACTTTGGTACCTAAGACTTGCAGCTACCACAAAATGATACTTCTCAGAGGTGGAAGATACAGCCCATCTGACTTCTGTTCTTTGCTCTACCTATTCAAAGAGTAATAAATTGATATCAGTATTCTGCTTTATTTTCTCTAGGCACTCCAAGAGTGAGATTTGGAGTATTTAAGGGATCTACTAAAGTTCAGAAATGAAACACAGGTTATCTAGAATAATGGATCTTTCCACAGTAATAGCAAAGCTTGACCATGTGAGAACAGAATTTTCTTTGGAAACAGTTCAGCTCTGTCTCAGAAACTACAGATAAGGAACGTAAGTACCCATGTTTGTGTGCATGTGTGTGTAAAACAAAATAAAAATTCCAAAACAAAGCAAGTTGACTTGCTCCTTCCCAGCTCCACATAGACAGAATTGTAGAACTGCAGAGACAACAATTGTTCTTTAGGCAGGCTTTATGCATGCCTGAAGTGTGGTCAGGAAACAAAATAGAAATACATAAAAAAATAGAATGGAAAAAATAAACTAATGGTAAGAAATGTCTTGCTGCTGTTCTGTTTGTCTCTCTATATAGTGTAAATAAATGAGTATGTGCAGTTGACCATGAATTATCCTTTACCCTTGAGGGTCTAAAAACTTAATTTGGAACAAGTTTGACAGGGTATTTCACAACTTCTTTGGATTTTTTTTTTTTACTTTCTAATAACTTGGCATATGAATTTATGAGTGTACTGTGGTACTATCATCAAAAAGAAGATCAAAATAGTGACTAGAATAAGTGAAAAGGAGATAGAACTGGCACAAAATCTGTATGGAACAAAGAAGTTACATTTATTATTCAAAGTACAACTCCCATTGGGAACTTGTATAGGTATCATATAAGTCATGATGGAATAGGTCCTCTAACGAAGGACCATTATTATGAGAAGCAGGTAGTCTCCATTTAAAATAAAAAGCTAGGCACAATTATACTGGTTGTTAGCATGCAAGCAGCTAAAAGAGCCCTGTGTGTTATTAGGCACTAACCCTTACTACGTGAAATGGAATTGTCTGATAGGAAAATTGGGTAGGACTTTCTGTGGAAAAAAATGCAAATTGTGGATCAAGTTATCTGTAGGAGTCTTATGACTGATATTAATGGTTTAAGGTTAAGTTTTGTTGGCAATGAAACAAATATTTTGGCTGTTCCTGAGGTCTGTGAACTTTATTAAGTACATGAATTACAAGTAATGTGATAGCATACTATGTTCTCTTTGCTTCCCTAGGATCCTTGAACCTGTCTCATCTGAGACAGGCATTGCTTTCACTGTTGTTTCTATGACAGCTGAATGTGAATGGTGAATGTATCTTTGGAAGGCAGAAGGTGAGGTGCATTGTCTTTTAGTGGTCAAGTCTGATAGACATCCTTTTTTATGTGTTGGTATTGAGTTTTATATAAGATTTTGAAAAAGTGAAAATAAGTTTTCCCTAGGGAGAAAGATAAGAAATAAAGGATTAGGATATCTCTCCATACAGTAACTCCTACTGTGAAATTCTAGCCCTATTTGTAATGCTAGGTTAATAGATGGAATTGATGATCTTAAAAAGGTCTATGATTCTAATAAGTGCTTTGCTACTGACTTCAGGATGATCACAGTTTTACTCCTAAGGTGCAGTTGTGCTTTTCTAGGAAAGCTAAAGTATAAAATACAGCTTCTGCCAGCACACCATCAATGCAATAGGAAGGGAAGAGGATAACATTGAATTACATCCATAGCCAGTAATAGCTGCTGTGAGCACCCTGATGATCAGTGTATTAATGTTAGTCATCAGCTTTTTGGGTTTGTATAAGATTATTTTCTTCAAATCTGAATGAAGTAGACTCAAGATGAATTTGAGTTCTTTATGGAACTGTACTTAGTATTTTTTTTTAAACTCTTTAAAGAATGTCAGATGTGGTAAAGCTTCTTAGATTTTTATTAATAAAGCACACAATTTATAACTAAGTTTTGAAGCCCTCCAAGGCACTGTTTAATTTTTCAGCTCTCCTTTTTTTTTGTTCTATCTAGTTCTGTATTAGCTTCCTATCATCAGGTCTTGCCTTTTGTAAAGCAGACATTCTCATGCACACATTTCTGGGACGTATTGTGCACATCATGAAAGAAGGAAAATGACTCTTGATTGGGATCCTGGTCTTCACTGACCCACTGCTCAGTGGGTATTAGATAGTGTGCTTGGCTATCAGCAACATTGCAGAGGGTCTTTGGCCAGTACATTGCCTACAAGTCATGGATTGAAGACTGTTCCTTCATATATTTCAGGCAGAGCTAACATACTCTTTTTGATAGGGCTGTTTTGATGTCAGCTAAGAAAATAACTCTTTGATGTGTTTGCATGAGAATGAATCCTGTAGATAAAATTATATTGCATAATAGTTTCCTGCAGCTCCCCAGATACTTATTAGAGTATTCGGAAATTTAATTCAGCCTCTCCCTAAGAATTGAGGTCTCCACTTTGTACTTCTGATTGCTTCTCTCAGCTCAATTAATGACATGGAAGCACTTGTTCTTTCTCTGAATAGTGTCTGGGTGCCTCCTGCCAGAGCAATGGAGATCACCTTCTGCTGAGCTTATAGATATATGCAGGAATAGAGCCATAACGGGTGCTTCAGTGCACTGTGTAATATCCTCTTCCAAATTAAGGAGGCTCTGAGACCAGTCAGTTTTTCCCTGCCCGTATGTGATTGCACACTTAAAATCAGCTGACTCTCAGATCAAGTGGTGCCTTGTAGCTTTAAGCTCAGCAGTGGCTGTTGTCTGTGTTGGGGAATTTTTCTGTCACTATAAAAGGCAAAACAAGACTAAAGATACTAAAGATGGCCCTGGAATTTTTTTGCAATGATGCTCCCTGAGAAACTTGAAATTTCTTGATTGCAAATAGGAAAACTCTTGAAGTTTCCTACTTGGTAGTACATGGTAGAGAGAACTTGAGAAGGGAAGAAAAGGGTTTAATTGAATACTTTCCAAAAATAAAGTGAAAAAAATTATGTATATCAAATCAGAAGGAAATAGAATAGTAGGGTGAGGTGACAAAGTCCTCTTACAGTCTGATAGTACTCAAGACTGGGCAAAGTTCTGCATTGTGGTATTAGATGTCAACATCCTGAGATATTCAGCTTGGCACAGTGAGACCACTTCATTGCCTCATTTCATGCTAGTGTGTTTCAGGCTATGTGCTGAATATTTCCAGTACTTGGCTTTTTATACTATGTGCAATAGATTAAATTTTCCTATTTTGACAGGGAATATCTTTAGCAGGATGCCTTGAAATGCCTTAGGGATTCAAGCTGTCCCTTAATCAATGCTGCAGAGGATGCAGTTTTGATTTTTTTCCTCTAATATATGAACTATGACACTAGATTCATCCTGGCATACATCTGCCAGAGCAGACTGAAGGCATTCAGTGAGAGACACTTCATGACCAACCAACAAATAGGAGGCAATCTAAAAAAGGGGAATTGAAATATAATATAGATGGGAAATATAAGATATCTCAAAATAAGGTCATAATGGAGGACATAAATTGCACATCTATGCAGACAGCAACAGGACATCCTCAAAATATCCTACAGTATCTGCATACTGATACTGACTTTTACAAATATGCAACAGATATGGATTGTTTCTGAAAAGAACAGCTATGGGTCAAGATGTAACATAACAGAGAAAACAACTCTGCGAATATAAATATTTATTATTAGTGGGGAGAAACTGCTTCCTACTAAAATTGGCAAGAATGATGAATCCAACTCTCTTAGTATTTATTGGAGAATTAGAAGGCTAATGAGGTGCAGCGAAAAACCCTTTTCTGCCTTCTAGAAAAATCAGCAAAGCTAACACTGTCAGACCATAATGAAGAATACTCCAGCATATTGAGAGCTACTGGGCTGCAGATCCACCACCAAAAATCTCCAGTGCCTGATACTGAACCAAAAAGAGAAAAATACAAAATGAAAATTCCTACATTACCTGAAGGACATGCAGAATTCTTTTCCATCTGTATTTTTTGTGATTGTTAATACTTGTGTGAAACACTGCTGAACTGCCATAGAGCAAATTACAAGCAAGAGATGACTGTGTCTAGTTTGATCTTTGAGCTTCTTTGATTAGATGCAGATAAGAGTCAATGTCATCTCTACATATTGTGGCATGTTTAACATCTGCTGTTCCTTTCTGGGTTGGTTTGCAGTTTGAGTCCTTAACTTATGACCTTTTCTTTTTCTTTGATTTAGCCATTGATTACACCCCAGAAGATGTGATTCATTTGAACTACAAAATCTCTGCTTGTTGTGGTACTAATAAGCATTGTGCCTACTGAAAGCTGTAGCAGAAGAGAAAGGGAGGAGGCCTAACATGCCTGACACTGTCTTTTGGCTGTGTTGCAGCAAGGGGAGAAGGAAAGATGTATAGGAATAGTTTTATCATCATGCATACATATACACACACATAAGCATTTTTATTTGTTTATCTAATCTCCTGGACGCTTTTTCAATGCCTGTTTTAACCCTTTGTTCTTGAAGTAAGCAAGGAAAAACTATATGACAGGCATTTAATTTTTTTCTTTCTTGAGAGCAGCTAGTGTCCCTTGTGTTGAGAAGAAAATAGTACCGTGTGGAAAGCTAAATTTCAATTAACACATCAAAGGGCAGTTTGTGGTGTTTTGCCTATAACTAAGGCTTAACTGAGTTGCAGGACTCTGGGAATTTTGTGTTTTCCTATATGCTCACTTACTGCATTCTTAGCTCTCCTACTTTTCTAGTCTTCCTCTGCTTCTCCAAATGGGACTAATGAAAGCAGTATAATCTTGTCGAATATGGTTCTTGCTGAGGAATTAGATGAACAGCTGCTGGGAACAGTCTGGGAATACAATTTGGTGAAAAAAAAGAGATGAGGTACAAACAAATTCCCTTATGATGCCATTCATTCTATATGCAGTATTATACCAGAGGGTGGAAAAATGGGAAGGCCTAAAATTCAATTTCAATTTGAGCTGGTTTAAAAAGAAGCAATTCTACATACATTGCAGCCACAAAAGCATATATTTATAGGCACAGGCTTTCACTTTGTAGGTAGAAACTGCACAGCTGGTTGTGTACATCTGGTTTTTTACATGCATAAGAACTTACTTTTACAGGCACAACTATTGTACTTTCTTCTCAGTATTTCCCAAACAGTTATGCTAATTCCTACATTATCTAGTTCATATCTCTTCTTCGTGCTTTAAACAAGGTTGGGGAGGGGAAGAAAACCCTACATTTTGGCATGCAGGACAATCAGAAATCCAATCCAGAAAATGAAAAAGTCATTGGTATGTGTCAGTGTTCCTGCAATATCCTCCCACTCACATTTTTGCATTGTAAAAATCCAGCATGCAATTGTTGGTTAGGACTGGAAATTAAAGCTAATCTCCTCAGTTGCCTTATGCCTGTCATACACCAATTGAAGGAATGGCATTTTGCTTTCTTGTCTTGCTACTTCAGTGAATTTCTTCTCGGGTCCTTTCCACCTAGCAGTGTCTGGGAAACACACACAGAATTAAACACGCCTGTCTACGGAAATGGGAGAGCCAAACACAAGAATTACGTTGATCTTGGATAAAGTATCATTTAGTGTAGTTCTAATAATTCACACTATTTTGTAAAGTTTGGTGGGGATCTTGGTAATATAGAATGTGCTGTGGCCTTTGGCCACACATCCCATATTTTGAACCAGATTTCCACCAACTTGTTTCCTTTCATCCCACTGATGGCCAGTAGCCAGTAGTAGGAGTTGGATTCTTTTCTTGATTGGTGGGTTAGAACACATGGAAACCCTCTTATGCTGTGTATGTTTTGTAAACTACAAGCTTGGACTGAAAACAGCCATTTTAGAGTTCTAGGAAAGTAATTTTAAATAAATACTTCAAAATATTATTCTGGAACTGAATTTTTTCCAATTTTTTTAAATTGGAAGAGGCCTTCTTGGTAGTGATGAAGAAAGAAATATGTATTTTTAAAAAATAACTCTTAGAAATCATCTAAAAGTTTAACAGTCATGAAGACTTCATCATAAATGACATTTTGGTTTCTTTAAGAGGGATTGCATTAGCTCTCAGAATGGAAGTGTCACCAGATCAACTGTAACTATAGCTTGACACTTTGTGCTTCTGTGCATGTGCACAGCTTGATATTATCTAAGTACTGGTAACAGTGATACCTAAGGCTGCCCTGGATAAACACAAGTTTCTGATGACAGCATCTTAAGTACAGGAGAAAAGCTCTTGTGCAGTTTACATTTATGATACCATCATATCCCTGAGGTGCTGACAGAGCTTCATTCACAGTTTTTCGGTGAGTTGTTTTTCTGTATTTCATGTATCACTTCTCTTTCTTGGTGAAAATCATTGACATTTCTTCTCTTTAATAAAGCCAGATTAAAATTAAGAATGAACATCAAAATACCTTTTACTAACCTCGTTATTTTAAAAGAATTCAAAATCCCGATTTGACTTCTTAATGGTTGTAAAATGTATGTTTTGGACAATAGAACTGTATTTTAAGAAATAAAGTAATAAATAAAGAATATTTTTGACACATTTATGTTTAAAAATTGCTAAAGTTAGTTTATTTTTTTCATTTTCATAGTTATTTTTTATTTTATGTGGAGGTTTGTTTTATTTTACTAAGGCCTTGGTTCACCACAACATTTGTATTGCCTAATCTATAGCAACCAAGTTAAATGAAACAGGTTCTCCAGTACTGAAATCATTACAGGGAAAAAAAAAGGAGGTCCAGTCCATCCCTGTTGTGGCAGGAAATGGGTAACTAGGTCATCCCTGACAGATGTTTGTATAGGCTGCTGTTAAAAACCACAAATGAAGGGGATTCCACAACCTCTTAAACCTATTCCATCTAATCTAGACTTTAAGTTGAAAGGATTTTTTTGTTGTTGTTTCATTTTTTATGTGTACTCTGCTGCATAATTGTTATAATTCAGGTGGGTACAAAGATCTGTTGACCATGACTTTCTGTATGCTACCTTTTAAAATACACATTTTCCCTCCGGTCTTCTTTTTCTGAGGAAGCCAAACCCCATTCCTTCAATCTTTCTTTGTAAGTCATATTTTCAAAATAATTTACCATTCTTGTTGGTTTCATTTCAACTCCATCCAAATTGCTGAAATCGTTCTTAGGGTGCATTGCCCAAAATTGCACAGAATGCTCCAGCTGAGGCCTCAGCAGCACTGAAGACTGCAAAATAATTAGATCCTGCATCTCACATACTGCACACTCCTAGTACATCCTGGAATGCAAAATGCCTTTCTGCAACATCATCATGTTGTTGACTGATATTTAGTTTGAAATCCACTTGAACCTTCCTATCCTTCTATCATCATCAGGTTATATTAATATACTCTGCTTTATTTTTGTCATGGGTAGTACCTAATTTCTCTCTGTCTAGTATGAGCTTGTTGCAGTTATACTGTTTCTCACATTAGCTAAATATTCTGGATTCTGATCTGCTTTCCTATGTATTTGCAACCCTCTTCCAGATTTTTTTGCAAATTTTACAAGTTTAGTCCCTGTTTTATTATCCAAGCTGTTCAATGAAAAATTGAATAGAATAGGATGGATGAGAAATCCCTGAAGGATGTTACTGCAGTGCCATCTTACTCTGTCAGGAAACTGTTGATAAATACTGTTTGAGAGAAATACTTAACGACTTGTGTGTCACCTGTTACTTGAATTTGTCTACACCATCTTTTTTGTTGCAGGCAAAATTAATGAGGACCCAACTAAAAGCTTTGTTAAAGTACAGATATCACATTTACTGCTTCCTTCTTATTCAATAGGCCTGCTGCCCTTTCTAGGAAGGAAATTGGAGAGGTTTGACACAATAATGATTCTAAGATTACATTTTAAAATCTTACTACTTAACTGTTTTCTGTCATACTGTTATCTTCGTGCCTATACACTAACTGCCTAATAACCTAGGATAGTATCCCTCAGAGATGGATGAAGTTATTTATGAAAGTTAGGTCAATTGAACTTTATTTCCTAAGACAGGCAGCATTTTCATCCTTTTTAGTCTTCTAGGACCTCCCTTGCACTTAATGAATTCTCAAAAACCCCAAAACAAAACAAAAAAACCCCACCACAACCTCCCTTCCCCCTGCATCATCATGCGGAGATTATTTTATCTTTTAAGTGCTCTGGGGTAATTTTTAGCAGATTTTCCTATGGGAACACAGTTTATATGATCACACGTATGACCAGTCAGACCACACCGTGCCTTTTGAACTTGCTGTTCACTCTCCAACTGAACTGGACTGGGTAGGGGTGGTCTCAAAGGTACTACATTTCTATAGATCTTGTGAAAATGAGCAGGTAAATAGAGAGTCTTCCATGGCAACAAGGAACTCAGTGTAAATGAAACCCTGATATCAGGCACTGGAAAACTCACAGAAGAATGTTATGAATATTCCAGCCATAAATTTCAGTCAGACTTTTTGCTCTGGGCTAATGCAAACAGGAGACATAAGGCTACAGAGAGACAAGCTTTATCCACTGCTTTCTGAACTACGTGTTTAAGTCAGCAGGATTGAAAACGGGCATTTCTTAATATTGCTTAACCCATTCCTTCCTTTTTCTGGTCTGTGCATCTTGGACTTTAGTAAATTGCTTTGCATGTCAGACGCTAAGATATTTTGTAGCTATGTTAGGCAAAAAAGAGCATTGAATATTTCAGTCTTCTCTGTGTCACATTATTTCCTGTCTTTCAGTTAGATACTGGTTTTGAATCTTCCTTTGTCTGCATTAATTTGTCTATGTGTGTGTGTGTAACCTTTTATTGGCTTTTAGGTCCTTTAACTCATTTTGCCTCTTAGCCTTCATGATTTTTTCCCCCTGTGAGTATACTATTTTTTTAAACTCATTTTTAGTCATTGGTTCTTGTATTCACTTTTTTGTGTCATTCCTTCTTGATTTTCACTGAACCAAATAGCTCCTGATGAAGCTTTGCTGCTCTCTTGCAGTGCTTACTTTGTGTCAGGGTAGTCTGCTGCTGTGCCTTTAATACACTTCTTTCAGTAACTGTCAGCTCTCCTATGCTCCCATTTCCTTATGAATTTCTTCCAAAATATCTACCTACCCATTCATTCCCTAAGCCAACAAAAATCCGCTTTTAGAAGCCCATGCTCTTTCTGTCAGTCCATGCTTTCTTTGGCATCATTAATTTTATTGTTTTGTGATCAGTTTTATATTTATATCTTCCACCTTTGTCTTATCAGGAAGTATTAACTGATGAGCTAAATATGCAAAACACCCTTTCATCTCCTATCTCCTCAACTGTCTGAAATCTCTGTACCCTGAAAGAAAAGTTGTTCCAAATCTGCTGACTACAGGGCTGTTATCTTTTTCTTGGAGGTGTGTCTGGACAGAATAAGGGATAGGACACTGAACTGAGTGGTATCAGATCAGATGGAGCAAAGCAGCTCCCCTATTCCCAGCACAGAATGGGGCAGCAGACCAGCTGCTGGAAGGGAACAGAGGCAGAGAATTTGTAAATTAGAATACTGTTATTTTAATATCTAATATTTCATCATCTGTAAGGCTTATTGTTGATGTTTTGTGGCCAAATTTTGAAGGCCTTATTCAACAACTGCCAAAAAAGCAAACCAACAATGCTAAATTGGTATGACTTTTGCCTGAAAAAAAAGCATCAAGACATGCCCCATTGCTATTAGAAACCACATACAGACATGGCTCTCTGCAAACACTGACTGTCTCTAATGGCTTAAAATCAAAGGCAACAAAATAAGCTCCAGGCAAGACAGATACTTCAGGAAAGGAGATATAAGGTGTAAAGAGTGAGACAGAAGTATAAAAGATGTGTGGAAAAGCAGGAGCTTAAAAAAACATGGAGAGGAAGCCTGGCAGATAAGAGAGGCCTATTTACCTGAGAGCAGCATTGTAAAAGGAATAGTCTGTGTGTAGGAAAAAAATTGCAGGGAAGAGAAGACAAGAAGATTGTAAGGAGCATGGGAAGAAAAGAAATATAATAAAATGAAAACAGGTGAGGAAAAAGAAAGTGAATGTAGCATCCGTCAGGATGGGGTTTTTAAATTTTTTCACCAGGGAATATTTAAATAAAATATTTTTTATTAAAATGACATACACAAGAAGGGATTGTAAAACTGTCCTTGATTCTGACTGGAATGTAGCTAATAATCATAGTAGCTAGAACTGGAGTCAAGAGGAATATTTCTATGGCAAAAACCCCAAAAAACAAATTCCATTTGATTTTTGTGTTTGGTTTGAAGGTAAGCTGTTTGTAGGCCTCTCAGAGATTTGGAGCAAAAATCATTATAGCAGAGATGGATCACTGGATCTGACGGATGGTGATGGTATCAAAGGTATAATAAATGCAGTTTATAACAATTACATGTATGATAAAACTAGATCTGTGCTTACATGGTGTTTGTATCTACTTCTTAAAAGTAGGCTTAATGTGATACCATTGTTTTCATTTTAGCTTCTCTGCATTTTGATATACTGGTATATTTAGGGAAGATATTTTTGCTACTGTATTATTTTATGTATGTTTTTGTTACCTTGCAACTCAGAGTTGATAGCAAGTGCTATATTAAAAAAATTATAAAGCATGTAGTGCAATATATAGCTCAGGGAAACAGCTCTAATTCAGTGAGCCTCAAAATTGATTTAATAAAGATCAAAATAAATTCTTCCTATAAAAATGTTATTGCGCTAAATCAGTTTTAGAAAACTTTAACTAAACTTGAAAATGAATGTTTGTACAATGGCAACATTCCTGTTTGCTCACAAATAGAAATGCTTTGTGAGAATTAGGTGCAGAAGCTGTTACGATCTGAGATGATATTCTATCCCAGCAATGAACTTCCTGTCACAATCACTGGGCATTTTACCTTGTACTTCTGTCAAAACTGCATTTTGAATCTTCTGAGCTACAGAACACAGACTGGAAGATTCTAGTGATTATCCAAGCCCAGAGTGGCCAGGAGCACATTGGTCTGATGCATGTACTCAGCTGTGTCAAGAGAAGGAAGGACAGAGGAATTTGAGCTACAAACTTCCAGCATTCATCAAGACAGAAAACAGTATTTTCTTCTCCCAAGTTATGTTTTCCCAGCATACTGCATTCCATCTAACCTAGAAATGTCATCAATACATCATTTTGATTATGAAATAATGTAGGCATTTTCTATACAAACTGCTGTACCAGTGTGCCTATTTAGTTATAAGAATATTTTTCTACTCTGCTAGTTAAATCAGATTGGCTGCTGGTGTTGGCAAAGTTATAGGGGATGTGTATGTCTTTCTATATATGGGATAGTTGAGTGTATGTGTACACATATTTCTATGTATAAAATTCATAAAGATTGGCAAATATACTGGCAAATATACAATGAGGCATACTGTAAGGGCTTATGCTTTAAGAAAATACTGCTATAGGTCTATTATCCAGTGCTAGGATGACAGGGAACTAACAAAGAATTTGAAGCCTTCTTAACAAACAAAACCTCAGTTTCTCTGGCATTAAAAATAATTGATGGGCTAAATAAAAGGATACTAACAAGTCTGGGTTGCTCTACTGTCTTTTGCCAAGGCCAAGAAAAGGTAAAAAGAGGAGACGTAATACCCTTGTTGGGCGTATTTTAGAACTCTTAATCAAAAGTAGTCAATGAAGAAAAGAGATGCCAAAAGCATCTGAAGATCTAGCGATCTCTGATTCCTGACATTTCCCTGGGTTCTAGCTGATAGAGACTGATTTAAGTTTGGAAGCATATAGTTTAGTACTTTTCCAAGGATGTTGTCATTTATCATATCTCTGGAAAGTCTTGACTTTCATCAAGCCTGCTAAATCAAGTTCCTCTTCTACCTCTAATTCCTCCAATCATCTTGTGAATCTGAGGCAAATTGATTTTAGTGGGAAAAAGAGAGGTAAGACATACCTAGTTATTAAGAACATGTATTATTTGATGTTATTAGATACATATCTTTCATAAGGACACCAAAATGTATGTGGTGCCTATGAGCAATGAAGGTGAGGGTCTCAGAATAGGGAAGAAACTGTAATGTCTCTGGTCCCACAATCAGAGCATATTCTTCCTCAAGAACATCTGGGATAAACTCTGGATTTTACATGTAATGTTTGAAATTATGTCTTTGTTCTGTAAAGGATATATGTAAAAGTTTTCTAACTGACATCTCACCTGAGCACACAGTTATCTTTATAGACACCATGCAGATGTCTCCAAAAACTCACTCCCACTGTCATCTTCCTTATTGTCACTATTCATCAATTCCTTTCTTTAAATGCTTTCCTTCACTATCCACCAGATAACTTCCCTTAACTTCCTAAAGATTGTGAACTTACTGTGATAAAAGTTTCTTGCACAAATAATTCCAGTGGCAAAGTTGAAAGCTCTAGGAATTTTAATTTTGGGGAATTTTGTTGCTTAGCTTTTTTATTTTTGGAATAAGGAAAACTCATTATGCTTTTCTGTTCCTCAGCTGTCCTCAGTTAGAGAGTTACTACTGCAATAAACCTTGCTAACTTTCATTTGACACGTTCTTATGAGAAAAAGAGCACACAGGCATTTCACTCCTCTCTGTTCTGATCTGAATTTTGAGGTCATCTTCCTTAGGAGTTAGCAAAACTAAATGAGCTTTCTGGGGCTTCAGCTGGAATGAAGTTTTCCCATGTAGGAAGGTGTGTGACACCTTCATCATTATTATCCAGTGCAATCCCACTGAAAGGGGACTTCCTTATATCTATATATCTACTACTATGTCTATATATCTACTATATCTATATATAGATAGATTTATATATCTATATATCTACTACTACCTAATGTCAATGGTATGCAGTGTTTACACAGGAAAGCTTGATAGCAGACTATTCTGTTCCTAAAAATTAGAAGGCAAAGAGAAAGATTTAATATTTATTATATTTTTTTTTAAGAGTAATACTTACTAAGTACTATTTGAGTTTGATTTAGTTTTTAACATTTTGGGCAGGTGACACTGACTGCTCACCACTGTGAGAGAAAGGTCATCTATCTATTTGGCCACTGGAACATAAAGTTTTATTGCAAAATAAAGACAGGACATTCAAAGAAAAGCATTATGTACATTTATAATGCTGTTTAATAAGGGAAGTATTTTGAAATTTCTGAAAGGTTTTACAGAAGATGTTTTCTGCCATGATACTATTAAATTGGTAACACTGAAGCAATGTGGCTTTCCAAATAAATCAGTGTCAGCTCTAACTCACTAAGAAAGTAGGTTTTCTATGAACTACAGAGGGGAAATATACCCAGCTTCACGTATTTTTGAAGTTATATAGGTTGTGTCATCTGGAGATGATCTGTATAATTCACACTCTGCTTTCAATCTACATCAACAGCTCACAAAACCAAGACATACAGCTCTGCTATGTTACAAAAAGTAGACTCAACATGTATTTTGCAGCAAGTACTGTGCTCTCATGGAGAGTCCTGCAGTACATGCCATTCCTCTTGGTCCCTTGGTGAGGTGTCTTCTAACACATTACGACATTGCAAAGATCTGATTACTAGTCATAGTGTTAATATATGACAGCTCAGCATTTTTAAACTGCATGTCTGATAGAAGAAGTAATGAATTGGATCTTCTTCATGTCCTGGTTCCCCTAATCAAAGCAACTGATGCTTTATTTAAACAGGAAGTCTCAACCCTATTGGTGGAATGACTTGCAGGCAACAGTTTGTAAGCAAAACTGGCAGAAAGAATGCTTGCTTATGTATGTTTTTGTAAGGATAGCAGGGGTTTGTATTAAGTGGATGCAAATGGTTATAAACAAAGAGACTAAATTTCTTTAACTTATTGCTTCTTACTTGGCAGATTTTAAAAGCAGCATGCTGCAGCAGGATATACTCATGAGGAAACGAGGAGCATGCTCACTTATGCTATTGTATGGATTGTGGGATTATGAGTATGTCAATTTGGTTTTAACCTTGCAAGAATATTCTATGCCAGCTGCTAAACATTAATACTGCAGTCAGAGTGAACTAGCACTGTTTTACTTTATGCCCATGTACTGGCAATTTCCTGGTATAATTCGCTTAGGTAAAATCTGAGTTTTCTTTCAGATCAAGTCTTTAAAAACAAGTCTTGGTTGAAATATCAAATCACTTCTCTCTGCCAAAAAAAAAAAATGTTATAGCTGTTACTAAATATATGTCCTGGAACAGACTTGTTTAGCAAGAAAACAAAATAATTTTTACTTAATACCAAATTGCAAAGAAACTTGCAGCTATGCTGTATATTTGTGGGAGGTGAAGATCTTAGATAATTTGACAGATGTCACTTTAAAAAGAAGATACAGAATTAGTAATATGTGTGTTGTGCACAGATCTGCAATCCAGCATTAGTAATCTATTCCTGTCATTCTCAAATAGAGGGGAAAGTAGGTTAGTAGAGGGCCAGGATGTCTCCACACAGCAACCACAAAATGAGTGCTAAGGCCTGACTGATGAATATATTCTTCATCTATGCAAAATGCAATATATCTGCAACCCGTTATTTTTTTAAAATAATAAAAAGTTATTGTTATACCTAAGTTGCACTGGTAAATGAATAGGTTTTGTTCCAAAACTGACTTTCCATATATCTCACGTTCTCAGTGATGACTATGTTAGTTTTGAGGAAGGAAAAACTGAAAAATGTGTTTACAGTCAGCTAAGTTTTCACTTTAGACTCTAAACTCAAGGCAGAGAGGAACGTTTTCAAAGATGCCCAGGTCTGGGTTGGTGCCCAGCTGCGTGGGTGAGGCGAGTGAGTGGTGGTGGGCCTGGCACATGGCTCCTGCCCGACTTCCAGTTCATCTGATGGGAGCTCCAGCTCTAGAAGGCTGGCGAGCAAAGCCCTCTCCCTCGGGACCTCAGCTTCTCCCAGGTCCCCCCGACTCTCCGCCGCCACACCATCCTGTCCGGGAAAAGAAAAGCACTGCGATGCGGCAGGCGCCTGACAGCGCGCGGAGGAGATGCTGCCGAAACACCGCTCACCTGGACCGTGCCGGGAGGCGCCGGCCCAGCGCCTCCGCTGCCGCCCGCACTCCCCGCGGCCGCGGGCTGGGCTGGCCTCGCACGGCAGCACGCCGAGGTGGTGCCGGGCGGCGCGGCCCCGGCCCCGGCAGCCGCGCATACCGACTCCGGCCCCGCCGCCGCTCCCGCCCCCGCCGCCCCGCCCCGACAGCACCATGGCCGTGGCGGCGGGGCGCGCGAGAAGGCGCGGCGGCCGGCGCGGAGGATCGGGCGCGGGCGGACCGTGCCGCCGAGGACACCCGGACGGAGGGGAGCGCCGCGGCCTCGGGGGAGCCGCCTCCGGCTGGGCCGTGGCGGCCGGCGGAGCGCTGCCCGCGGCGCGCAAGGTGCCCGCTGGGCCGGGGGGGAGGTACCGCCGCGGGACGGGCGTGCGCTGGGAGCGGGGGTCAGCCGGGGGGCGGCTGCGGGCCGGCCGGGGCAGGAGAGGGGCAGGGGCCGCCGGCGCGCTACGGCCGCGCCGCTCAGCGGGGCCGGGGGCAGGTGCGTGCGCGGCGGGCGCCGCTCCCCTCCCGCCGCCCCTGGGCGGCTCCGGCTCGGCTGGGCGCCGGCGGAGCGCGGCGCTCGCTCGGCTCACGATCGTGTTTGCGCATGACCCCTCCCCGCCTGCGCCCTCCCCTCCCCTCCCCGGCGGCAGCGGCGGCGGCGGGGAAGGTTGGCCTCAGACACAGGCGGCTGCTCGGCGGCGGCGGCGGCGACGCAGTGCAGAGGTGCGGGCAGGTTGAGCTGGCCCCGCTCCCCGTCTCTCCCGCGCCCCGCCTGCCTCCGGAGCTCGCTCCCTGCCGGCGGCCTCCCCGCGCCGGTGTCGGGCCGGCCCCCCGGCCATGAGCGCGGCGCTGGGTGTCCCCCCGCCGCGCCGCCTCCCCCGCCGCCCCCGGCGGCTGCCGGGCTCCAGGAAAGTAGCTTGATGAGTGTCCAAAGTAGCAGTGGAAGTTTGGAGGGGCCGCCATCTTGGTCCCGGCTCTCCACGTCCCCACCGAGCCTGCAGGGCTGCTCCGCGGCAGCGGCGGCCTCCCAGCTGCACGGCGCGCCGCCCGGCAAGGCGCCCAAGGAAGGTAACGAGCGCGCCGCGGGGCCGCGCTGGGGGCTCGGTTCTCGGGGAGGGGCCCGGTGGCCGCCGCCGGAGGTCGGTCCCGGGCTGGCGGGGAGCGGCGGCGAGAGAGGTCGGTACCCCCGGTGGCGGTGCGGGGTCAGCGCTGGGCCCGGCGGCGGTGAGCGGAGCCTCGGGCGCTGGGCGAGGGGGCCCCGCCGTCCCCGCCCGCTCGTCAGCGCGGCGGCGCCTCGTTGTTCCCCCCCGCGCCGGGCCGCGCAGCGGGACCGGCCGCGCTCCCTCCGTTCCCGGGCCGGCCGCCGCCGCTCCCGGCTCGGGCGGCCGCTCGCCGCGTCCTCCCCGAAATAGGCTCCCCTCCGCCAGCGGCCAAGTAGAAGTGCTGCGCCGGAGGATGCGGCTGTTGTCGCTGGAGGGAGTCGGGCACTTTTGGCATCATGGAGGTGGGAAGGAGAGAGGGGCCGACACCGGAGGTTCGTCCCCGTGGGGAAGTCGCCCTCGGGGGCGGCCGGTTTTGCGGCCAGAAGTGACAGGGCGCCTTGCGGCCGCCACGGAATGACTGCAACTTTCTCCTGTCCTCCATCACGCCTTCGATGATAATATTTTTCTCCTCCCTCCCCTGCTCCTCCCCTCTTGTGTTACACCGACAGCGACAGCAGGGTGTTGTGGGTGTTTGCAGGGAATATCTGTATGAAGGTTATGAGCAAACAAGTCCCTTCGCTGTTCCCTTTCGGGTATTGTCTGCTTTTCCTCCCTGTGTTGAAATGTGTTGCCACAAGATGTAGCAGTTATACAGCTAGTGAATTGCTCGGCGCTTTTAGCTAAAATAACTACTTGCTGAACGCCGGTTAGTGGCGGAGGAGAACTTTTATGCACAGATATTTGCATACCGAGCAGTTGTATAATTTTACTTGATTTGCCCCAGTTTAATGATTACCATGTAGCGTTTCTTGCAGCATCTGCAAAACGTCATTGCCCAAGCAGGAAACTTGCTAACTTAAAATAGAAATAATAGCGAAGACGGGGAGTCTTTGTTTTTCAAGTCTTCCTGTAGCCGCTTGCTTGCTTGCTTTTTGGGTTTTGTTGGGGTTTTTTTTGGTTGATAAGCGATGTAAGGATGTGGTAACAGGGATTCGACATCCTGAAAACGTATAATGCAGTCCGGTTTCTCCCATTTTCCACACCAGTAGTTGTCAGACTTGTATCACTCGGTGTCACTTTTGCACACGCTCCTGCAGGTAGATTGACATGAAATGCTCTAGAAAATACCTGGGAAGGAATTATGGTATATGTTAAAGATGCTGAGTAAAGTGGCAGGCATTTTGTGCTCGTCTTGTCTGGGAAACTGAAGCTCTTAGAAAAACGACAACCACCAGCCAAATTCGTAGTTTTAAGTTTATTGAGAGTAGGTTTCTTCGGTGTTGCAACTCTTGTTATGAATATGCGTGCATATAATATGTATGCATAGGATATTTTCGGGTGTATTCGAATACTTGCTGTACAAGCTTGAAATTACTATTGCAACATAAATTACGTATCTGTTTATTTTAACAAAAAATGGTGATCCATGACTACCTCTATTTAGACGAGGAAAAGCATTTTATTGTGAAATTAATTTTTAACGTGATGATGATGATGCTTTTTACAGTTTTCTTTCTTATGGCTCATGCTGTTGGATTTTTCTGGGTACTGTAATTTACATTCTCTGATACAGGTTCAGGGGTTACAGAGTGATTAAAACCTTGGTGTTTGCTTGGTACTATAATGTGCTGTATTTGCACGGTGTTCCTGGGTCGCATTACTTGTATGTTCTCACTAGGTAGCTCTATTTGAAAATCAGCATAAGCTGCCAGCCATGCTTGGGTTTATGTTTTGCGTTCTTGCTCGTGGGATGTTATCAGCACAGCTTACTTTATGTATGTACGTTTTACAATTAAGTGTCTTGCCTGAAAGCAGTAGGCTCTGAAATATAAACATGTCCGTATGTTCATAGACACTGGCTTGTGTATGTGAAAGAATGATATTGGATCAAACTAATAAGCGTGCAAAATTTGCAGTGCAGTGTGTTTATAGGAGCCTGTGCCATCATCAATTCTGAACTTGTGACACCTTGTGATGTTAGTGGAGGTTATGAGTTTTGGAGCAGTGCGCAGGGCTGCCGGCCCATACTGGATCAGCTGCATCACTGCTAATGCCTCAAAACCTGGGCCTGTTTTGAGTGGGTAATATTTACAGATACAGCACTCTTGGCGCTTGGGCGGAGCTTGTCATCCGGCCTGGCCTTCTCATTTGTGGATTCAAATCCCTTTGGTTGGCTTTTGTGAGAGTTATGTTCATATTGCCTTCAGATATGCAGGCCTTCACTGAGTGTATCGCGTGTGCTGTGGTCAATTTGACCTCACCTGTGATCCACTATGAAGGTTTGGTATGAGCCCACCTGTCTCATATGGACATTTAAAGGTTCTGGTTTATTAAGAACAGAAACCCCCAGCACCCTGATTTAGGATGTGCTAAAAATATTCTCTGAATATGTCATAAGGAAAAAGCAAAAAGAAAAGCTCACATATGTGTAACTATTGCACAAAGTTATTTGAAAAAAAATAATTCCAATGCTGTGCCAGTATCAAAAGAGACTACATGGAAAACATGGGTGAAAATAATATTTTAAAAATATCTCAGTCTTTTAAAATGTGCTGCAACGTTGCAGCAGCATTTTCTATTGGCTGTTATCTTCTGTGTCTTTACTTAGAGTGGCATCATTGCTTAGCTGTATTGATTTGAATATATGTTTTAAGGTATTAAAATGAAAGCAATGTGATGGACTTGAACACAATAATATCTGTACACTTTTATTGTATAAGAACTGTCTCTTGTTTGCATTTTAATATAGCTTCTAAATGGCTGTCATTCTGTCAATTGTTGTACATGCTTATGACTTATTTGTGGTATATGTGGTCACTTATTCAAGAGTCTGCAAGAGATGCTATCAGGAATTTAGGAGGACTGTTATACAGTATTATTTTACATACTGTATGTTTGATTCTGTAGATAAATCTTGTGCCATAGTTCACATAATTGCAGTCACTCAACTTCCTGTTTGAAGTTTCTTGACTTTTGTCTGCTTTATGTGTGTAACTAAAAACACCAAAGCACATAGCTGGAAAGTGCTCTTTCTTAAACGGGGAATGTTCAGGCCATCACTGACAAGGCAGAGTCAGAAGAGATTTCATAGATGGGTTTAGAGACTGCAAAGGTCACCTAGTTCCAACTCCTCTGCCATGGGCAGGGACACCTTCCACTAGACCAGGTTGCTCAAAGCCCTGTCCAACCTGGCCTTGAACACTTCAGAGATGGGGCAGCCACAATTACCAGAGGGTCAGCCTGTTCCAGAGTCTCACCACTCTCACAGTAAATAATTTCTTCCTAATATCTGATCTAAACCTACTTTCAGTTTAAAGCCATTGTCCCTTGTCCTGTCCCTCCACGCCCTTGTAAAATGTCTCTGTCCAGCTTTCTCATTGGCCCCTTAAGGTCCTGGAGGGCTGCTCTAAGGTGTCCCCAGAGCTTTCTCTTCTGCAGGTTGAACAGCCCCAACTCTTTCAGCCTGTCTTCATAGTAGAGGTGCTCCATCCCTCTCAGCATCTTCATGGCCTTCCTCTGGACTCCTCCAACAGGTCCACATCCTTATGTTGAGGCCCCTGAGCTGAACACAGCTCTCCAGGTAGGGTCTCAACAGAGTGGAGTAGAGGGGCAGAATCACCTCCTTCAACCTGTTGGCCACACTGTTTTGATGCAGCCCAGGACATGGTTGGCTCACTGGGCAGTGCTGTAGTATCTGGCAGTCAAGCATAATGCTTTGTAAATTATTTTTTGTGTGTGCTGTTGGCTTTCAGCACTTCACTAAAAGCAAAATAGAATGCCAAATAGAACTTCGAATTACTGCAACAGGAATGCTAATTTCAGTTTTCAAATTTGAGCCCAAATTGATATATGATGGCAAAGTGGTAAATAAACTTATGACATGTATTTGACAGTCTTTGAAGAACTAATGTTGTAGGTATAGCAAATTTTGTTGCTAACATCTTTTTTCCTAAAGTTTGATAAATGTCTCATATTTGTATTTATTGTTATCTAAATTGGGATAGTGGTTGTCTATCTGAGCATAAAGGTACAGTTTATTTCCTCCTTAAGTTTTCAGTCCAGAAAATGTTTCTAGGTGTCAGGTTATGTCCCCTATGCTATGTACAATGTATTAGTCCATGGACATAGCCCTGAACCTTATTAAAACTTCCAGGGTTGTTGTTTTCTGTTGTTTGCTTGTAGTATAAAACCTCAGCTGCTTTATTTGCTTTATGAGTAAGTTCTTAGTAAGTTGTTTTTTATCTTTCAACTGTAGATTGAACATTTTATGAATTTGGCCAGTTTATAGGGGAGCAGACAAGAATGGGAACACTTTCAATTTAAAAACGGTGGTATATTTTTACTCAGAATGAACAAAGCAATTATAAAAGGTTATTTAGGCTGGCTGTAGCATGTTGCATGTTGTGTGAGACCTAATGTTGGGCTGCTAGTGATACAAAGAAATTCTAGCTTCTGCCTTTCTCGAAGATGAGTTTCTCATGGTAAGCTGATGCTTATATCAGATTTTTACAAGATCTTGTAGCATGTCCAAATGAGAAATGGGAAAAGATGACCTTTTTTAATACGGATCCTTGTTTGAATCTGGTTTTCTATAAGGCAATGCTGTAGCGAATAGAGCAAATTAGTACTTGGCTGATTGTTTTATTTTAATTCTGTTTTAAGCTACCTAGAATGGAATTTCCCATTAACCTATTCCATTTTAAATGGAAAGAGAATTGATATCTTTAAGGACAGGCTATACTTATTTATTATTATCTCCATTCAAATAAAAAGCTTGCTATTTCTCTCATTCTTTTTTTCTCTCTCTGTTTTCTTCTTGTTTGCTTTTTCTTTCAGCAAGTAATTTTTTTTCTTAATCAAGCTGAAGTAAACTTGCTTATTAGTAATAACTGTGGTCTGCAATTAGTCTTTAGTCTTGACATTTCTTTGGATTTTCTTAGAGCCTGGTAATCCTAAACGATTGCAAAATACTGTTGGGACTTCTGAGAAAGACTACTTTATATATATGCATCATATAGAATTTTGCTACCTTAAGAATTGAGATTATGGAAATATGACAAGCTTAAATAATCCTTTATACTTTTTGTATTCTTGGTATAAGGTTGTGTTTTGAAGTAGTACTTGCAGTTTACTCTCATACTAAATTTTTTGCTTCCATGCTGAGATTTTTACACAAGAAAAAATGCTGAAGTTAGTAAATTGTGTTTATGAAGTAGAGTATTTCCTGAACTGTAGCTAAAAAGCATAAAAGCACACAAGTGGGAGGAAGAAAAGCTTTGTATTTATAAACTTCCTTCTGTTTGGCTTGGTGTGTTTCAGCCGTAAAATAGGAAAAGGGAAATTTAGTTTGCCAGGTTGCTCTGAGTGGATATTAAGGTGGGTAGGGGAAGCAGAGTGGTCAGGGTTTCTGTTGAGAATGCCAGTACTTCAGTTGTGATCGTTGGAGAGCAGTTAAACAGAAGCTGGCTGCCATAATAGAACCCAGTTTTTTCATGAGGACTTGCAAGTGGAAAACTCCTAATAGTAGCTGAAGATAACAAGGAAGGAGTACTGCACTTTATCACTTTAGGTTCAGTACTTAATGATCGAGTTCTATAGCAGTAGGGAAGTGTTAGTGAGTATCAGAAGGTATTTTGGGTCCTACATTTCCTATCATCGTGACTCCATCCTTACTGAGATGCTCCATTTGGGATAGGAAGTAAGGGTCTACTTCCTTCCCAGTCACCTTCTCTCTGGAGGTCTTACTCCTTTCTTTCATTCCTGAGCAGAATGCTGGGATATGCCAACAGAAAAGTCCTGGCAACCAGCCTTTCCCTGGTGAGGATGTGGTAGGTGGCAGGAACATTAAAGCTTGTAAGCTTTAATCCACCTCAGTCAAACTTAGTCTCAGAAGAATGGAGCAGAAGGTCCTAAATGAGGTTGGACATGCTGAAGATGCTGGGGAAAGGCTGAGACTGTGGGAGCCTTCGGGGTCGGTCCATGCTGGAGGGATTGACTGAAATCAGAGTGACTATATTACTAATTTTAATCATGACTTAAATCAGTGAACAGGAAACCCTGATTAAATAATTGTTTTTAATTTTATTTTGCATTTGTGCTTAATTATTTTTCCTAAAGAAAAGTTGATTCTAATTGGTCTAATTTGATCATACCTCTTGCTAGGTGGGAGGATACACATCTATATGCATTTATTTAGGTAGTTATGCAGCTTAGATTCTTAATGTTTAAGAAACATAATTCCCCATGCTTTAGACAGCTTTTAGCTTACTTTGTTAGCTAAGTAAAATGAATCCTAATTGTGCTACATACATAGAAGAAACAAATATATCCAAATGTGTTTTGCATTTAAACCAGATTAAGTAGAATTGTCTGTTGTTTGTAAAATGAGTCATTTTTTTTCTGGTCACTGTGCCTTGTGAGATTTGGAGTTAATAGATCAAATCCAGTCACCATTCCTTCTTGTTCATCATTTGGAAAAGAAAGCCAGCCTTCCCTCCTTTCTGAATTGTCAGTTGCTCTTTACCAGTTCTGAACCAACTGTTGAAATGGTTGAACAAATGAAAATGGCAGAAGTAGTTGCTGGTGAAAGCTGATCAAGTGCTTCAGAACTCTGATTCAGGCGGCTCACCAGCAGCTTCCCATGATGTGATGGTTTGGCTGCCAGCAGAGCATTAAAGTTTATAACGTTTGGATGTGTTTTTCTCTTGTACGAATTTAATAGATCATAAACTTTAAACCTCACTGTAGATTCTTATCGCTCCAAGCTTAGCTTAAACATTTTATGCTGGAGCGTATTTTTAAAATACACAAATAAGAAAAATTATCTGCCCTGTGCTCAATAGCTTTAGCTGGAGAGGCTGCGAGGCTGACAGTGTCCTCCAAGGATTTAGAGGAAAAGCTAGGGGTTGTTGAGTGGCTACACGACTGTGATGGGAATCTGGTCAATTTAGAGCGGGAAAGTTAATTTACTGGAGCTTTTACGTGAAACAGAACATCAGAGAGGAGGTTGGTATTCCCTAGGACCACCTCTGCTTGCTGAGAGGTGGCAGCAGGAGCATTAAGCGATGTATCTTGCCTGATCATATCTGCACAGTTTTAGGTGGGTGGAAACTTAAAGGCTACAGTGCTTTCTTTATAATGTCCTTAAGAACAAAGCACTCTGTACTTCAGATTTTAAGAAATGAGGATGGTGGTAAGAAACTCGAGTACCTTTTACAGGAAATAAAGCCTGACCATAATTATTTGGGGAATTGGCGAGTACTAGATTCCCTTTCTATGGACCTCTAATAGATCTATACTTGTAAGAGAAAAATAAGAAAAATTTTTTTTTTTTTAGGAATAACAGTAAATCCTAGTGCTTTTAGAAAAATCTGTTGTATGATGCACCCAACCTTTTGGCTATTTAATTTTCAACTGTACCTTGAGCTGAAAGCATTTAGATACTTCAATCACCGTGTCTTGCAGCTGTAGCTTTTGGTGGATTGCAGGTTTTTTTCTTTTTTGTAAGTAATAGAACTTCTAAACTATATGCTTAAGGGCAACAAATTGGAAAGTAATGCTACAAATAAATATATAAGTTACTTTTCATAAGTCCTGCAAGTCTGAAAGAATATAATTTAGATGCTGATCTTCACTCTCTGGGTCTCTGATGCCCTTGGGATCATGTAGATTTAACAGCAGAGGTATTTCCCATTTCTGTTCTCCACTATAGAACTCATTGACCTCTTGATTCTATGGAGATGGTTTCAGATGATGCTACAAGTAGGATTTGTGATACTTCTTTTTTTCACTCCTGTGGCTTAGACTAATCAGGCCGGTACACTGCATAGCTGTATTTGGTAAATATTGTTTTTTGTAGTGAATACTTGTTCTCACATAGGTTCCACGTTTTGTCCTAAATTTTGCAGCAGTACTTAAGCCAATTTTTTAATGTGTGCACACTAATGCCCTCTTTGTGGCTAGTTTTGTCCTCAGGGACGTTATGGCATTTGTTATTTCTTAGGTTATTCCTAGTAAAAGTGGTGAGAAAAGTAATGTCCTTTAATAAGTTGATATTTTCATTATAAAGCAATTGAAAATAAAATCCACACATTATTAATAATATTCACTTCAACATCAGTAGAATGTCCAAGAGTGGTAATATCTAGGGAATGTGATTATCTTCTTAAAGTGATTTTTTAAACTATGATAGTGGTGATTATAAAGAGTAGTTTTGTCAATATTACTAGATTTTTTGTTTGGTTTTTTTTGTTTGTTTTTTTTGGTGTGTTTTATTACAAATCAGTTATTCCTTGAACTGGTGGCTGTTTGGGAGTGGTTGCTGTGTCTTTGATACATGTTTTAGAAACTTTTTGATTATTAATGTTGCATTTTAGTTTCAGTAGTTACTGTAAGAGGCTCTCTTGTAAGTTTTCTACAGACTTTAACTTTGAATAAGGTAGAGTAATTGTTGTTATAGTACCTTTTTTCTTAGTATTATGAAGGATTATTATGAGGAGTGGGATTTCAGTTTTTCAGTTACCATAGGATTCAAATAGAAGCAGTTCTTGGAGATGCAGGTTTAAAATTTTTAAATGAGATTTTAAAAACACTTTTACTGTGCATGCCATTGCCTCTGTATGTGATTGCTTTTTTGAAGTTCATTGCTTATTTAATTTACTTATCAGATTACATATTGCCTCTTTATAATTAAATTGTATTGTTAAGTGATTGTGATACAAATAATGCCTAAGAGGAGTTACATCAGTATTCAAACTAGGAAAGGCAAGTATCATGTTGGTCCTCCTTGTTAGATGGTATTTTGTATTCTGCATCCATAGATGATATTTTTTTCAGTTACTTGTTTGATACATGCTTACATGTCCAGAAGGTGCAAGTGGTTAGTATTAGGGAAGAGGCAATTTTACATGTCCTGCATGTACACACTTTTATATACACACAAAATGTTGTCTTGACGAGCTGTTTTGTTATTAGGAATACTAATGTTGTGGTTAGGACCCTGCATTCCCCATAGCAGTCTCTTAAACAAGCTAAGCTTATGCAAAGATTTCAACTGCTTGTTAGTAAAAATGTTCTAATTTTCTGTTGTTTCTTATTACATACTTCTTAAAAACTTGCTTCATTTTTTCAAATTTGTAATTTTGTTAAACCTGATAACTATTGCAGATGTTACAAAATTTGGCAGCTGGATTAATCATGCCAGTTTTGCCATATCATGAATTTTAGCTTTTTGTATTGCAGTTCACTTTTAAACAGATGAACAGAAACATGTAGAGTTCACAACAGCCTAGTTGTGTATTAGATTACATATTAATATTGTATTTCTTGTATTTTATCTCTATTTGTTATACTTGCAACATATATCATAATTTGGGTATGAAATATTGAAGCAACAACAGTGAAATAATTTCCAGTAAATTACCTTAATAGCAATGGTTTTTGGTTTTTTTCCCCCTCTGTATCGTGTAATTGAAAGTTGACCTGATTTGTTCTCCTGGCTAAATCACAACTTGCTGTTCTCTTGGAGCCTTTCACTTGTTTTTTTTTCTTCTAGAGAAGTGCAACCAACAGGCACCAGTCTCTGCCAGCATCTAACACTACCTTCCTGCTGTTTTTCTTAAATCTTTTTCTTTAAGTTTGTTAAAAAAAAATAGGAAAAAACCTGCTATTTTTACTTTTTTGTTGTTATTCTTGTGGTTTTGGAATTCCGTCTTTCTAAGGGAAGCAAGTGATGAGGCAGCAGCACCAGTGACTGTCAGAAGTTTCAGAGTTTGGCAGTGTGCCACTGTTCCTGCTGTCTCTGGGTGGGGTGTGTGCTCTCTCCCAGATCAGGTCGCTCAGCTTGCCTCCTCCCACTGCCAGTTTCCCTTCCTGACTGGTGCTGGGCCGCAAGGGTGACCTCCAGTCTCATCCTGCTCCTCTGCTTCCCCTTTGCTTCTCTAAACACTGGTGCCCCTGCTCAGCTTTTATTTGTGCATGCTGTTGATATTGCTGGAGGGAGGACAGTCTTAGATAAAGGGGATGGGTCAATATGGTAGGAGCAGGAACCTGCCGGGTATTTGATCTCCCATCTTCCGCTGGAGGTGCGCTGGGTGACACACTTGCGCAAGGATCTGCCCAGGAGTCTCTCCTCCTGTGTCCCGTGGCACATCACCATGTGGGAGCTCTCCCGCTGTAGTGCTGACAGCAAGGGTGAGTGCTTCATGCAATTAGGAGTTCACAACCACAGGTGCTTGTGTCTGGAAAGACTAGAGAGGAATGGTGGTTTATCTCAAATGTCAAAAATCTAGTTTTAAGATTGTTGTGGGTAATGGTCCAAATTTTGGGGAAATAACAGATTTTGTTAGTATTTTATTCAGTCCTCAGTAATGGAAATTCCTCATACTTTTTAGGTTTAAGTCAAGACAGGTTATTAGAAATGCTTTGAGTCATTGAATCTCTTGAGTTTGTTGTGTCAGTGATCCAAAGGCAGTGAGTGAAAAAGTTTATTTCTGAAAAAATAAGGCATTTTTAGTAGGAGTTTTTTCATTTGGTAAATAACCATGTTAGCTTGTAATACTTGCAGAACAATATTTTGTTATGTGAAAGCAGTGAATTAGTGTTTCAAGTAACTACTGGTGTGACTAGCTATTAGGGATATAAAGAGTTTCATTAGAGACTAAACTGATTGTATTTTAATAGTTACACCAAAACCTGCCTGGTGTACTCAGTTGACATTTGCTACCTTGTATTTAGAAGTTTTCCTCTGTGTAGACTTTATCACATGTCCATATTTCCTGTGGCAATGCAATAGCTGCAAGGCCGTGGCTGCTACCTCTGTGGGCGCATGGTGTGTGTCAGCCCTGCCGGTGGTGGTGGCTCCCACTGGGCATGGGCAGGATGAGGAGGGTGGCCTCCAACTCAGCTGCTTGTGCTTCTGGGGAACTGCTGTTAGTGAAACTTCCTCCTTACTGGTGTGTTTTCATTCAATTGCTTTGAGTAGTGCTTAAATTTGAGTTGTGTTTTTGTCACTGAGATAGCCACTAAAGCAGCTGGCTGAGGTGGGCGTGTGGTGTGTGTGTCAGGTACCCCCATGCACCTGGAGACTCGTCAGGGCCTTTGCCGTGTCTGACTGTAGAGGCCCTGGTCTCATTTGGACTGTTTGCCTTTTCTCACTGATAGTGGTAAGCCCGGTTTGGTTCTGGATCCTCTATTAAGTCCATCATAGGTTTGGTGATAGATGTATTCAGTTCTATAACGTTTTCTGTGTGGTTAATAGATACCCTAAAGTCAGGAGCGTGGATAAGTTGTGTTAAATGTGCATCCCGATTTGTCAGCTCTTAGTAAGGTGTGCTGCTGCCTCCTAGTAGCACGGTCTGTTCTGTCTCTCTCAAATCAGCTGCAGGAAGTAGGCTCCATGAAACCCACTTTAACCATCCAAGGAATTTCATGGTCCTTCCCCTGCCTCTGGTGTGAGCTATTTTAAGGAGAAATCCTGCTCTGTCATCTTGGGGAGGGGATGTTGAATCACACTTGTTTTTGCTTAAGTTATGCCTGCAGTGGTCCACAGAAGGCAGTATAACGTCCTTATCCTTTAAGAAAGAAAGGGCAATAAGTACTAGGAGTGTTCAGGTGCTTCTACAGGGTGCATGATGCTAATTACACAGAAGTATTTTTACTAGTGTCTTGAAGTATGTTTTGAATATATACCTGACAATATTATTTTGTTTTTCAGTTTGCAGTATCAAAGGCTTATAACTGCTCTTTCCAATTTGTGGTTGCCCTCAGGGCTTTAACTGCATTTACGTTATGAAATTTTATTCACATGATTGCAGACTTTGTTCTATGAGGTTCACTTAACCAACCAGATGGACACTTCTTAGGAAGGGACGGTGTTGAAAGGAGTGAGAATTCCTTCTGTTTTTTTCTAAAACTTGAATGAAAGTGATAGTATAGCAGAAAAGAAAGCTGGTTTAAAATTAGGCAATGAACGCTGGATAGGAGAAACGTCTGTAATGCAAATTTCTTTAATGATAATGCTGAGCAACACTAAAACTGAATTTTTGACAGATGATTACATAGGATGTTTCTTTGTGTGTGAACTGGGCGGGTTCTGAGTTTTTAAAAATGTTCAGTACTCAAAGTTGCAACTGAATTCAATGTATGCTCCTAGTATCAACAGGCTTTGTAGCTGTGCTGTAGAAAGAAGGAGTAAAAAGGTTGAAATATTTTCCCTGCGTAGCCTTAAATTTGATTTTTTGCTGATTAATGTCTTTCATACACGTCTTACTTTTTCTCTGCCTGTAGAATGGGAGCAATGCTGCAAGGTTGCAGGAAAATGTAGGTGTAGTCATTAGCAAGTCAGCTTTGTGTGTGTGTAATTTGTGTAGTCATATTCTGAGAGGCTCCTCCCTATAGGGGACTTTAAAGAAATGAGTTTCTTCCCCTATGCAGTGAAGTTTGGATTGTCTTGTCAGTTCAGAGGCTGCTGTTTGAGTTGCAAATTAAAAAAAAAAACCAACAAAAAAAACCCCCAAACCAAAAACCCCACAAAAACCTAAGGAACAGTATCTAGGTGCCTGATTCTCTGAGCACCACCTAGGCAGGGTGCCTCCAAGAGGAAGCCATCTCGCAGGTAACACAGTCTGCTCAGCACAGGGGACAGGATCCCTGATACATGAGCTGTCTGGTGGTGTGGTGGTTTCTGGTGGATCTTGTGATTCTGGAGTCTAAATCTCTTAGCTAAATTATTTCTGTTTCATTTTTTTGTAGTTTCTATACTGAGTGAACCATACAGGTATTTTGAAAGGAGGAAATTGATGGTGTTATTTGAGGTTAATATCTTTTCCTTAAAATGGTTAAAAATAGTTCAAAACCCAAAATATTTAATGAATCTTATGATTACAATCGGTGAATTCACTGTTCCAGTTTAATCTTAGATGTAATGAGGTTGTTTGCATGTTTGATGTTAAAACTATATGGAGGTTGAAATTTTAATTGATCACAATGTAGTGAATGAAATAGATTAATATATTTGTTAAGACTCTGGATTTTTTTTTGTTTAATTTCTTATTTGTAACATATTCCTTGCCATGTAATGGCAAGAACAATATAGGTTAAGATTTATGTACTGTGGTCAGCCATTTATGTCCTGCGTGCTTTGGGGAGCAGAACACTTGCCTTGAGGGTCAGTGGGCTGGCTGTGCTTGGGAGATTTTGAAGATCATGGGGGTAGAAATGGCAGTAGGAGCTACAGAATTAAGGAGATTAGGAAGTTCAGGGAATTAACAACCGAAATACACTTCTGTTGACACAAATACAGCTTTCAAATACTAAATGACTGGTATTGTAACTCAGAAAAATAAGATAAATTTATTCTATTAAATTTTTGAGGGGGTTTGGGCTGCCTTTCTACTCTATGGATAACTTAAAAAATTTATTTGGGGAGAAGCCGCACAACTTCAATTTCTTCCTTCATAGTTTACTTTTTCTGAGGAGCAAGGGTGAGAACGAAAAGCCCTGTGGTAAGAGGCATTGCTTGCTCTCTTTCCTGCTCTATAGGCGACCTCCGCTTTTAACTTCTTTTCTACTCCTTCCTCAGATATCAGAAACTACTGTTTATTTTTGATATGTGCAAAAGGCCTGTGCCATTTTAAATTCTTGCAGAACAGCCATTTCGTGGACTCAGGCGTTTAGAGCTCTCAGTTTGTTTCCTTATAACTGAATGCAGCAAATGAAATTTGCTGTACTTTCTGGCATCTCTCTATGTAGATGTTTCTTCTTCAGGACTACTCCTTGCTTTTAGTCCTTTTCATCATGGAAATGAATGGAGGGATGGAATGTAGCAAGCTTTTGTTCAGCATGGGATGCAGTTTTTGAGAGTATCACAAAAGTGGTGTTATCTTGTGACCTGTTAAGTCTACATCGCCAACAAGTGACCCATGAACTTGCAATGTGCTTCTCCCTGCTTGCTGCCTCTTCCCCAAGGGGACAGGGAGCATCTGGTTTTGCAGCTGAAATGGGCAAATTCTGCTGCTCTCTTTCTGTTTGGATACCTTTTACAGAGCTGTCTGGAAGCAACAGTAATTGCTGCAGATTTCCCTACATAGATGGAAAGGAAGCTGGTAGAGATAGGCAGGCAGCACGTCACCTGCATATGTGCAGCCCAGGCTGTTAGTTTTTATCTCTCTTGACATAATGTTGTGTTCAAGGCAGATGTTTGCTACCTAGACAGGCAGTCTTTTAGTGTTCTGCCACAGATGTCTTGTGTAACTTTGTCCAAGATGATAGGTACTTTCTGTAAAATATAAATAGGCTTTTCTTACCTTATAGGGCGATAGTAAGCATAAACTTGTCTGTGTATTGTATATTTGTTTATTGATCAGTGGGAGTAGTACAGTATAATACATCAACACTGATACTGCTCAATGGGACACCAGCAAGGACTTTTTTATTTTTGATTGACAAAGGCAATCCAAAGGGGCACCATCATATTTTCTTTTAACCTTTCTTCTAACTTGGTCACATATGGTCATGAAACAATGCGTTTACTGTTGTTTTTTCTTAACCAGAACATTGTTTTTAACTCCGAAGAAAGAAAAGTTACTGCTTTTGACCTTACAACTGTGTAATAAATCATTCCTTTCCAAAAGAAAGCTCCATGGGACCTAGATGTGATTGTTTAAGGCTTTTTGGGAGACTTTAGAGAGGTTAGTGTCACATTTATGCATACATGGACTATAGTGGTCAGAGATGACAAGAAACATGAGGAGGATGTGTTAGTTGACTATCCAGTTGCTGCCAAAACTGACAGTTGTCTGGAACAAAACTTTATTAAAAGCACTTTAAAAGAGGGCTTTGTATCTCTGATTATTCTGTCACTGTAGCAGATGTTCAAATCAGATGCTGTCATTAAAAATGAGTTTTACTGAAGATGCATTTGTTCTACAGTATGTGTTCTAAATAGACTAAATGCTTAGAGCAGTACTTTAGACTGTGAGAGAAAACTAGTCAATAAACCTGATCTCCAGTATCACTGTCTTTAGCATGAAGAGTGCAAAATGGTCAGTCAGGACTATGTTAACAAACCTACTTTTTTCTTTGAAACACTGGCTCTGACACTTTGCTGTTAAATGGTAGATGTTGATGGTGTTGAAAAGCCACCAAAATCCTTCTGCCAAATCAGAACCTGCTCTTTGCTTGCTCTTTGCAGTTCAGAATAATGTAGAGAACAATTGCAAGTGAGGAATCCAGGCCTTTAGAAAAAGCAGGTAAACGTGACACTTGGGATTACATAGCAACAAGTTTCAAAGGAAAGAATACCATTCCTTGTAATGAACACATTCAGGATATCACCTGTGTGGTTTGTGCATGTTTAGTGTTGACTTCTTTGTTAGGCTTGTTCTGCATATGGTATTGTAGCCAGCAACTTAAGATATCTGGTTTTAGCAAATTCTTAATTATTTAAACTCCTAGCTGTGTGAGTTCAGAGTAAGTCTTTTAAATTAGGGCATTTCCAAAAGGGATATTTTTCACTGTTGCTGCTTTTCTGTAGTGTATTTTTTGTGGTGACTTTTCTGTTTTGTTGATATAGGAGGGCTCTCATGATGGGGAAAGATCTTGGAGTTTGGTATTTTGACACAGGCAGTACACTCTGATATTGCATAATATTGTTTTCAAGAGATTAGAAGGGAGAGGGATTTTGGATGTGGGGAATTCTTGCAAGTGGACTGTTCTGCAGTGGGGCACAGCAGAGGTTTCTGTTACAGTGCCTATGAACCGATCTGTTGAATTCAGTAGTTAAGGTGTGCAAAGGAGAGGAAAATACAATGATAGCAGTCTTCAAAATGTAGCCTCCTCACTGCTGTTGAGGCAACTCCAAGATAAACAGCATTTGAGATATTAGTATTAGAGATTCATAGAATCATCAAGGTTGGAAGAGACCTTCAAGATCATCCAGTCCAACCATCAAACCAGCACTATCATTGTAACCCCTAAACCATATCACCCAGATTCAGACACCTCTTAAACACCTCAAGGGAGACTACCACCTACCTGGCTGATGAGGTCCCCCCCAAAATCCTCCAGACTAAAGAAACCCAGTTGCCTTAGCTGCTTCTCATAAGACATGTTTTCTAGACCTTTAATGAGCCCTGTTGCCCGTTGCTGGACATGCTCCAGCATCTTAATGTCCTTTTTAGTGAGAGGCCCAGAGCTGAATGCAGTACTCAAGGTGTGGCCTCACCAGTGCTGAGTACGGGGGAAATGTTCTTTCAGTTGTCCTTTTTCCCTTCATTCCCTTAATTTCCCTTCATTCATCACATTAAGCATTATTCAACAGACTCAGGAAGGACCTTGTCGTGGTTCTGTTGCTCATAGCAGTCTTTGCTATGCTAACGCTTCCTGTACACAGTGCACATGGAGTTATATTCAAAGTTTCGGAAATGGATAGGTAGATGCCATGTTGAATGTTCTGTGCTATATCTTTATTAATTATTCCATACTTGCCAACTCCTATCACTAATATGAAAAAAAACCCCACTGCAAAAATAATGGCATAATAATTTCTGGGGCAAGATGAGAAAAATTTGATTGGTGAAGAATCCCTTCAGGAAAAGCTAGCAGAAAGAAAAATTTGGCTGAAAACTGACCTGTTGTATGTTTTCACATGGCAAACAAAAATAAATGTTGACTTATTTTCTGAATAATGAACAAGATTGAAATGAGACACACCATGTCATTGTTGCAAAAAAACTTTGGTAGCTTTCAGACCCATCAGCACCATTAATTGTTAGACAGACTTCAGTCTTGAAAGCTGTCATAGACATACACGTTATCATTTTTTAAGTTTGGATCGTAATTTTTAATGGTACTCAATCAGTTGTTTCTTTTTTTTTCCTTTTCAAGTCTTTCTATTTCCTACATTAGTGGTGGCACATTGTCTTTCTTGGGTACTGTGGTACAGCTCAGACAGGTTGTATTTACATCTGTGCAATTGTTGTCTGTGGTGTTGAAGGAAAGCGCAATTACTTGTGTGCAATACATAGAGGAGATGCTGTCAGTCAGAAATATCTGAGTTCTTCCTTGCTTCAGGAGGCCCATGCATTGCTCTTTAGCCACGTGTGGCTTTCAGCAATTCAGCTGTACTTCCAACCGGTAGGATTGGTAGAGGGCCTAGTCAGAAATGAGACATTACTGGATATTGCCTTGGACATAGTTGCATGCCTGGTTTAGCCCCAATTACAATAGAATAGACCCTGGGGAGCTGTTGTCCTCTCAGTCGTATGAGTCACTGCCTGAGCTCTGAATGAGCTGTTCTGAGTGGCATAACGTCCTTGTGGCATATACCCACTCACAGGAGAATATGTTGTTGGTTTGTGGCCAAATCAAGGCATTGGTAGGGAACTTGTAAGTTCATCTCTGCCTCTGCTTCCTACAGCCATCTGATGAGACACGTAATCCTCAAGAGATCCTTAGATTATAGTGCCCAGCTGAAAGGCAGGGAGAATTAAACATTCTTAAATTGTTACCCACAAATGTCTCATTACCCACAAATGTCTCCTAGCCGATCTGGAGATGGCCCAAGTGGTTTATTCATAAGTCTTTCTTAAAGGTGTTAGCAGAGGTTCACTCAGGAACATATTTCTCTGTAATTCCCTTTTCTTTTCCAGATTGTTGGCCAGAAAATTGAAATCCAAAAACTGGCAGCACAGACATGAAGTCTAAAGATAATTACAAATTTTTTTAGTGTTAGAGAAATTATTTCTGTTGTAGAATGATTTGCAGGAAATTACTTATCTATCCAGCAGCCAAAGTTTTCTTCATTTTAGATCAAATTTCTGGACAGCTGAACTGTTGGGAAAAGTGAAATAAACAGTGTTCAAACAGCATTTTAAAAAAGTAAACTACAGTAAATTTAAAAAGATTTGCATAAGGAAATAGACTACTGCATCTTGGGGAGAGAAGGGACACAGGAAATATTTTCCTGTTATTTCAACACCAGAAGAATTAATTTTGAATGATGGAGTCCAGGTAACCCAACAACCTATCCAAAATGCACTTCCTTTTCAACTCTTTAGTTCATGGGAAATAGGTCAGAAGTTTACTGTGGTTTTTTTTTTTTTTCTCCCCATCAGAAAAACCTTATATTCTCTGCTTTGTATTTTAACAAGTTTGCATCCAGCAATTATCAAACTGTAATCAGCAGGTATAAATTTATAATACTTGTCAAAAACTACTGTCTTTTTATGTTCATAGAGATTTTTTTTTCTTATACTTTGTTAGATTTACCATAGTTGTGCTTTTTTAGGCCAAAATTTTCCAGTTAGATTTTATTATCCCACAGGTTTTATGGAGACTAAAGCCTGATCTGTCTGTTAATTATCCTGCTTTTTCCCTCCTTTCTTTTACTCTTCAGCCTCCTGTCAGCAGTAGTCACCTTTTGCTTACCCACCTTTCACTGTCTGTTCTTGTGGACACAGTCTTTCTCATTTTAGAAGGATGAGTTAGTGGAATAAAAACTCTGTTTAGATTAGTAAGAAAAGCATGTTAAGTTCAGGTAGGGACCTTAGTAGTGGTAGGGGGTGTCCTTGTTAGGAAACAGAAGTGTCTGCTGTGTTACTTGTTTCAGTGTTCTCAGGTGCTGAGAAATGTTGTATTTTCACTGTGCTTTAAAATGACTCTTGATTAATTAAATGGATTCTGTTCTTTCTTGACCCTGGGCTTAGATGTGTCTCTCATTAGGATTTTCTGATCTCTTACAATCTTTTCAAACAGCTAATTTCACTTGAACATGAGTTTTACCCTTTTCTGTTTCATCAACTGCCACTGTTTGCTTCGGCTACAGTGAAGGTTTTCAACTTGAATGTAGTCCCCTGAACTTTTTCATGTTACCTGTTGTTTGGAGGTTATAGTAGCTATGTAGTCCTCTGTAAAAGAAGTTAATCCTGTTCATTGGAAAGTCAGTCATTTTAAGTATTTCTAAATTTCCAGGTTTAACTTTGTTACAGGACTATCTGTAACTGTTAGTTAAGTGTTTTGGAAGAGCTGGAACGCTGGGACATTGGTAAGCTATGTCCTCTAGGCTTTGGTTATGTAGCTGTTGTTAGAATGTAAATATAGTTTTGGGATTTTCTTGTTTGTTTGTTTATTTTACTTTAAATCTCAGAGATTGTCTCTTACTGTCTGCCCTTCTGACTGCTGATATCGGTTGAATGGGACCTTCTTGACTTCTGAGGCCGCGGTACTAAATGACTTCAGGTGATGATGTACTTCAAAGCCTTCTGCTAAGGATGGGCTGTGTTTTTGCTGTTACCTTGAAATTGAACTCTTCTCAAATTAAAACTGCTTGGCTTTATGCCATCGTACTACCATCTCAACTCGTTTTCTTAGCACGTTAGTAGTTTTCAAGGCTGTTTCCAATTTTATTTTCTGTGACTCCCCAAAAAACTGTGGAAGAGAAACTATCCAAGACATTGTTTAGCAGAAAAGTCAACCTTTTGGGGTCTTTTTATTAATTTCTCAGTCTGACAGCCCAAATGTTCTACTTTAGGTTGAACAGGTGTCATTTGTTCCAATTTACAAGTCACAATTTGCATTCACTCCATGCAGTTTGATGTTGTAATGTATTTTGGTTTGTCATGCCTTTTCACTTGATTAGGTTTGTATTTTAGTGCTCCCTCTGTTCCTTCACTGACAACTTTTTCTGGGTCACTTTATTCTCCATTGGCTTTTATAAGGTACTGAAGCATATATAAAGTCTAATCTGGAAGAGACCTGGATAAACATGATGGTGACTTGCTAACATTTACCTAACTACATAATACCAAATAGTTTGTTTTCTTGGAGGCAGAAGTATTAGCTTCATTACCTTATTTTCCTGGAAATGAAAAAGTCCTTTCTGGTTGGTTCCGCAATAAGGGAAGTCCAGAGTTTCAGAAAGATAAGAAGGAAGAATGAAGTTGAGTGCACAGTTTGTTTTTGGTCTGGGTTGATTTTTTTTTTTCCAAAATGAAACAAGATAATAGCTCAATTAAAAGGAAATATATGTGGATGCAGAGGCAACATGCATCTTCATGTTGATGAATGAAGAAAAGTAGTAGTGTGGCCTCTTTTTAAGAGATTGCTCAAGGGTTTAAAAATCTGGTTGTAGTAATTTTCTGTAGTCTGTTTTGCATTTGATATTTTAAAGCCTTCCTTTTACCTGCTGATAAACATGTATTCTAGCATGGCAAGAGCTGTCATACTCAATTGTTACAAAATTAAATTATTAGAGCATAAACATAATGAGATAATGCAATTTAGGATATTCCAAATTGAAATAAACAGTTACTTAAGGACTTAAAGGATTGCATTGCAGTGCTGTTAACCAGTGGTTACCAAGCTCTAAGTCTGGTTTGATACCTTTAAAGGAATCTTGAATTTTTAAAAAAAGGAAGGGGGGCAAAAAAAAAAGCTGGTTTCCAGCCTGCTTTTCCTTCTGTTCGAAATGTGTACACCCCCACCCCCAACCTTTTCTTTTCTCACCCCTTGCCCTTTTAGCTGTATATTAATTAGGATTACTGATCTAAAGTATGTTACTGTCAGTGAAGAGACTACATGGTGGCAATATTATCAATGTTAATGTGAAGTGTTCCTAAAAATACATTAGGCATAACTTTCATACTGTGTGTGTTACCGTAAAATCTGAGCGCCTAATAGGAGCACGTCAGGAAATTCAATTTACATTTGGGCTATTGTTGAACTGTCCATTTCTATTCAACAGATAGGTCTCTGTGTTGAAGTATTTTGCTTTGGCATTAAAAGCTATATGCATATAAATGCGTTAAAGAAACCAGACCAAACCAGTATGGCTTTCGCTTAAGTGAAAGGTGGTTTGTGCTGGCCTTGAATTCAGGAGAGGGGGGCCTCAATCTAATCTGGAGAGTTGTTCTAAGAAGAATCTGGCTTCTGCATAATGAACTTTATCTTCATTGTAGAAAGCTGACAATGTGTGAAGCTGTTGATCTTTCTTCAACTCAAAGCTGTAATTGATTGCCAGATAACAAGAGTCAGTTCAGGGTAATAAGAGATTCAAAGATAAACACTGAGTCGTGGAACTTGATTCCATATTTAGGGGAAAAGAAAAATATGTCTGATCTATCAAGCCTTTGTGTTTGAATCTTCAGTGCTGCTATGTGTAGTCTAGCTGTGCTCAAGATAGAGACCATAGTACAAGAGTATTACAAAAGATGCAGTTTTAGATGATGAAGACTTGCAGTTGCAACTCTCTGCTAAATTTTTTCTCCTAAAATGTCAGTTTTACTGAGGTATGAGCAAGTATTTGGTTAAATAAGTAGATTGTTTGCAAGTATTTGTCTATTTGGGGGTGGGGTGCCTTGGGGTACAGGTGTAGTTCACTTCATTGTTTTCTGGTCACTGGTTCTGAAAAAATCAAACTACCATGGAGAATCCTCTGAATCCTGACATCTCTGTTTTGCTAAGGTAGAATTCAGTGTAATTGATTATACCAAATGCCATGAAAAAGCTTTCAAGTTGCTTCTCTGATTCATAACTTTGGCTTTTGACATACCCCATTGCTTAACAAATTATCAGAGGAATTTGGAGTTCTTTTCAAAAGAGTTCTTGCTGAAAGTGTCCTTTACAGGACAAGATACCTGTATATTTTATATTACTTTTTAGAGGAGAGGCTGTGTATGGTTCTGATAAATTAATATGGAGAAGACCACCAATCCCCAAAACCACAACAGCTAGAAATTGTTGGTAATGTGAAAAACCCAAAAAACTATTAGACAAAGCATTCAAAAATCTGTGGTGTTTACAAGAAATAAAGAACGGTAGTGTTTATAGGGCTCTTCTGTGAATTTCAGTTAAACTTCCAAGTCTCTTTGGAAGATGGTACAAGTTTGAATGGCAGTAGGTGGTAGCAATACCAGTGTTTCCTTGAGCATCATGGTGTAAATAATGCTGTAAGTAGTTGTGTAATGTGATTGCATGTCCTTTGAGTTAGTGAGTTGGCTTTCAGGTGTTGGAATAAAGTTAGTTCAAGAAAGAAGTCTGGGTATATTTTCGAAACTGTAAGTTTTGTTAGTCTTGTGAGCAAAGGCATTCAATGAGCAGGAGAATTTATAAAATCTGGTGTTTGAGAAAATTATATGTCACATATAATATATAGTTCCAATAATATAAAAAAAATTTTTTGTCCCTAACATGAAGTGCCTTAGAACTGACAGTACCTTTAAAAGTAGATAACTTGTGCTGAGAACTGAAGGATTGTACAGAACTGCATGGTTTTGAAGAAATAGCTGTTTCGGGGAGTAATTTTAAATTACAACATGAATGAGCAAGGCAGTTGCTGGGATTCTTCCTGGGATTTACTCTCTGTTAAAAGAAGGTTTGAATCCAGCTTTTCTGTCTTGTCTTTCAAATCAAATCACAAAGATGGCAGAGTATGTGTTGCTGTTTGCTTCTGGATATTTAACAATAGCAAAACCCAAACCAAAATAAACCCCTCAATGATAGCAGCAAAAATAGTAAAGAGAATATAGTGCATTCATTAGTGTATGTAGGCTCCAAAATCTGGGCAAAAAAAAAGGGGATTGTATTTCATCTGTGCTGTGGATTGCCCCTCTACCCTGCCACATCACTGTTCTGACCAGTGAGTTAACCCAGGGGTGCTGATCTATTTAGCGCATTACTATCTACACACAATACACGAGACCTGCAGGAGGATTTTATTCTGCAGTACTTCAGATGAGCCTTAGCAATCCACAATGATTTTTGTTTTCCCATATTTCATAAAATAAACAATGTAGGATATGGTAGTATCTGTTTCTGTAATGTACACATGGTTTTGTAATTGCTGGAGTTACATCAGTACTTTTAACTAAGCTCTGAACTTCTGCAGGTGGTGACTATCAAATAGGATAATAAATCAAAATATTGCTAGACCTATTTCACTAAATGGTTTACTTTGGTAAACAAAAATTGTTTTTTTCAGTGGCATGCACTTAAACACTTACTGTTATGAAGGAAAATAATGGTCATTTAAACTTGCCTGACAAATCTGGTGTGATTAATTTTTTACACTTTTTCAGAGCAATACTTTCCCATTAAGGTAGAGATTACATATATACTAGAAGACTGTACACATCTACTTTTAAAAAAAAAATCCTTGCTGCACAGTCCATTTTTGTGTGTATGAGAAATGTACAATTTGTAATAGAAACCCTTGAAAGCACATTTTAGGAAGCAAGAATTAAAGAGAATTCCTGATTGTTCTGCACTAAGCATACACATAGTAAAACAGTTTTTAAGCCAGAGAGTTTACGGTCTAAAGTATGTAGAAATTGGAGGAATTTTTACTAAGCAAGTTCAGAAGCAGCATTAAAACTGCAGATAAGCCAGCTGCAGTTTCAAACTGTGTAATTCCCCTGCATTGCTGGAAAAGAGTCCTCCAGCTCTGTATATGGCTGCATCTGGGTAAACTCCCTATGCCTAGAAACAAGATGTGGTATCCTCAACCTGCCACTTGCGGTTTGATTTTTTCAAAAGAAGGCTCTGTCACCAACACACTTCCTGAATGTCTCCCTACTGTTTGTGTCTTGGTGTGGTTTCCTTCCATCAGAGGAGGTCTGTTGCCAGGCCCCGTGATAAAGGAGCACTGACACCACAGTCGCCATCATCTGCCTTCCCACAGGAACAAGGGCAACTTGAATTAGCCAAGTAGCAGAACCACTGCTCTCCCTACCAGTAGAAGGTGGGAGGGGGGGGGGGGGAAGGGAGTGGTTTGCTGCATGGCCAGGAGTGGCCGTGGTGTCTGGTACAGAAAGATCTGTCAAGGTCTTGAATTCTAAAGATTTTGAGATACCCAAGAGCCATATAAAAAAGTGTGGAAAAAGCTACATTGATACCTTGGTTGTCAGAATGCTTAGCTGGTGGGTAGAGGTTCACAGTAGCATTTAAACTCATGAAAACAGAATTCCAAAAGCTTTTTTTCATAGCACCATTCCTTTCTGAACTGTTGTGTTGTCCTCTGGGACTGAAAAGCACCAACGTATTGTGTCTTAGTTGAAAAGATTGAGACTATATCACTATGTGGTACTTGAGGCATATACTATTAAAATAGTGCATAAAGACTTTAACCTTAATTATCTTATTTAAAATAAAGCAGCTGAAATGTTTCCATTTGAAGATAAACTGAATGTTCAAGTAGTTGAAGAGATAAAAACAAAAAAGAATGCAGTTTGTGTAAATACGGAAGACTATTTGTCTGGATCATCTTTCAGACTCATTAAACAGCCGTAAGTGATTTAAATACAAATTAGAAAGCTGCACATCATGTTGCAGCCTACTCATGTAGACTGAGCTCATCAGAAACTCCTTTTGTTCCTCCATTTCCTTCCACCTTACTTTCCCTGCTGATTCCAGCAGCACTGCTTTACCCCGTTTTACAGGGCACTGTCAAAGCCACCGCTTGCACAAGGGTCTGTTACTCTTTGGCTCCTTTTTTGTTGCTGATCCTGCTCCTTCCTTCTCTGCCCTTCAGGCCTCCATATAACAGTACGTTCCCTTGCATGTGTTGAGGACTGTGATCTGCCTTCTGATTTTCTTTTTTTTCCTATGATTCCTACTTGTTGATCTTGAACATTGATAGTCTTACCAGTTTAAATATATGGAAAACAAGAGCACTGCAGAATGCATTGCAGAATTGGGAGGTTTTATGCTGGAAAATATTTTGCTCCTGTCAGCTAGTTTTTTAATCTATAAATAATTGCCTGGTTGGCGTATTGCATACTGCAGGCTCTGTCTCTTACACGCCTCTAACAGGTTCTGGTTTTCACCAGAATTGACAAGGCTATTCTGATGCATAGAACTTCCCACAAATTTTCTGTAATTAATTGAGTGCATTGGTTATTAGGTAACAGATAGTGAGTCATTGTCAAGTTGAGGATATAAATCCTTTCTTTGCATAGGCCTGTGGTATGTTTGGCTTTTTTGTAGAATACTCCACTTCAAATATTACGAAATATGATGAATTTATGTATCTTTTTCAGGAGCAATGGATGAACTTCATAGCCTGGACCCAAGAAGACAAGAATTGTTAGAGGCAAGATTTACAGGAGTAGTAAGTGGCAGCACTGGGAGTACTGGAAGTTGCAGTGTTGGAGCTAAAGTAAGTCCTGAGAACAGTCATTCAGATCTGCCGTCTTTGAAATACTTATTTGTCTCACGCTGTCTCACTTGCATATTGTCCATGTGATTTACTTGAAAAAGCACTGTGTTGGAAGAGGCTCTCAGAAAAATCCTTGTTAGTCTGTTATTTTGCTTTGAGATAGGATTGGTTATCCTGAACTTTTCTATGACATGGGCATTGAGTTGTTCTTAAAAACGCCAAAGAAAGAGCTTATCTAGGCACTTTTGTGGTTTTACTGTAGTGCACATGTGATCAGAGATGGAAGATTTTCCCACTATTTAAGTTGAGTTGTCCCTTCTGTAGTGGGCCATCTACTTACTGTTCAGCTTGAAATAGACACAGGGAATCTGGTGCAACCTCTGTTTTGAAGATTAAATGTTTCTGATGATTAATACATCTAGATTAACAAATGATTTCAGCATTTCCAGACATTTGTATCCTTTCATTGTAGACTTTCTGCAGTCTGTCCATTAGTATCTAAGCCAGGATACACCACCTCAGGAAGAACCTTATGAACATCGAATAGCAGAACTTAATTACCTTCCATATGTTGTATATTACACTTCAGTTGATACCTCTGCAAAATAAATTTGCCTTTATTGCAAATTCTGTTCAAGTTACTAGCTTCAGCTTCCAAGACTGATTTCTGCAATACTATTGCCTAGGCAGAGGTACTCCATTTTGTATTTATGCATTTGAATGTTCTTCATCAAGTGTAGTACTTAATAAACTGATAATAAAAAAATATAATTCTTATTTTTTAGGCACATCTCCCTCATGACCAAAGTACTTCTGAATTCTGTTTCCAAAGTGTTTGCAGTGTCCTTATATTTGAAGTATTTTACACAAACTTGAAGTGTTTTTCACATCCTATGCTGTATTGTAGTTACCAGTTCAGATCACAGAACAAAATACTTCCTGATAGCAGACATTGATGAAATTTCTGGAGATATTGATGACTATTAAGAAACTATAAAGAATTGAAATTATTGTATAGTGGTCTTGCATTGTATCTTAATTTGTTTTTGAGAGTGACATGAAGGTAACTGTCACAAAGCTGTAAAAAGGTGGCCTATCACTTGTTAGTTCCATCTTAACCAAGAAATGAGTTAAATAGTTAGGGGAAGGAAATAGGTTGGATTGACAAAGTGAGGTTGATGCACTGTTTAATTGCCTTCTCATTATGACTGCAAAAGTGTATACTTGCTGTATCTTATGATTATAATTAGATAGAGACAAACACAGTAATTCTGGCCCATCTTTGTTTATTTATTGCTTCGGTTCTCTAGTACTGCTTACTCCTTAAATTAATTAGCTCATTATAATAGCTCAGGTAGTCACTCATCATTCAAATTACTATTTATCCTTTTCGTTGCTAGATCTGTACCTTTTTTTAGCTTCATTTAACTCTTAGTTTTTGATACAGCTGTTTTGGTCCCTGGCCTTGTTGCCAGTTTACCCTCCTCATGATCTGTCTACTACTCTGTGTGTAATACATTTTCTTTAAAAGGTATTATCAAGTTTCTTGGTGTTCCTCTTCTTTAAACGTTGATCCCTGTGAGTCACTGCTTATATTTCCATAAGTCTGTTCAAGTCTCTTTTTTGGTGTCCTTCGTTCAGCTGATTTCGCTGTTGGCCAAATGACATTCCAGTTTCACATTATCAGTGAATTAACCAGGAAAAAAAATTAAAATAACTAATATCCTTTTTCACTCTACCATATAAAACATAAATTTCTTGTCCCTGATGCATTCCAAGATCTGTATCTCATTCAGTTGGTTTCCAAATGGATATCTAGATAAGGTGATGAAGATACTGCTACCAGTATTTTTTGATAGATGCAGATGCTCATCTAAGACACTGTTGTTCTTACCTCCTAGTCGTGTGATTTATTACACCATCAGTAAAATGACAATTATATCAGTTTTGTTTTTATTTCTTTTGTGACCATACAGTGTATCCATGCAGATAAAATGAAGTGTAATAGCTGATCTGGACCGTGTTTGAAAAATGCTTTTTCTTTTAAATACAGTCTTTAGTCTTGGTGGGGGATGTTCAGAGAGGCTTATCTGATTTTTATTAAAAAAACGGATAAAACCTTTTTGAACTGATGTGCAGAGGTAACTGGGGAAATGTGATGTATAAATACAATATCTGTTGGTCTGCTTTCACTTTGAAGGCCAAAATGAGAAAACTTCTTTGTATACAAACCCAAATCCACATGTACCAAATTCTTTTTTTCCTAACCTAGCAAGACAATACAGAGCTTGCAGCTGCACTTACTTGTTATTTTTTGTAATACTCTAGGTCATTATATTCTTCTAGTAATTAAATTGAGATGGACTGTTATTTATGAGGACTACTGTTTTGAAAGCCTAGCCTTACCTGTGTTTTGCTGAAGAGGTTGGAGTTGTTGGGGGGAAAAAGCCCATCACCTTCAAGCTTTTTCAGTAAGCAAGGCTGGAAATATGAATATAGGTTAGATTGTTGTCTTAGCTGACTCCAGTGGCCAGGTACTGAGACATTGCAAGGAAGAACTACATACAGGCATTTCTGTACTAGAGGCCTCCCTGTAGAGAGAACCAGACATGGAAGTTTTGTGGGTTTAGTTAACATTTCTGTAGAAATTTTGATTCAGAGATGATCTAGTTATTCAGATGAGTGTCACAGATGAGTGCTCTCCTGCAAACTGATGCAGTGCTGGAATTTAATGCTTTGAAGCAAACAGTTTGCCTTGCAACTAGTTGTTTCACTTCAAAGTATTTGTTCTGCCTTACTATATGGAGGAGGACAATCCAGCATTGTAAGAAAGGACGTTTTCTTTAAATAAAAAGATGCTCAGCTGATGATGACTCTTTCATTAAAATGCCCTTGTTGCCATGCTGTGTTCAGAAGATCTCTGAATAAATCAACCTTAGTAAATTTCTAAACAAACATTGTAATTTGGGATTATTTCACTATTGGGGACTTTTTTTTTTTTCCTTCCCTCACTACTGTGAATTTATTACTTTGGGGAAAATAATTTGTTTTGAGAATGTAGAGTGATACAGTCAATACATTTTAATTTTCTGTCACTGAATGAACTAAAAAAAAAAATCTCTGCAATAGCCTATTATCTGTCTTAGAGAAAATTAAACCCTCTTTTTTTTGAAAACTGAAAAATTTTAGTAGTCTCCAGCACTTTCAGCAATATTGGCTTTTTCAACCCATTCTGTGCAATCATTTCATGTGGTTTTTCATTGGATATTTTGCTATTCTCAAATAAAACTGAAATGGTTTTGAATGTTCTGGGGTTTTATTTGGCTTAAAAGCAATCAAAATTCAGAATTTACTGTGCCCTCTCAAAATATCCACCTGTCAAACTTCTTATCCCCCTTGCAAGTCACAAGTGCTCTGTAGTTAACCAATTTCTCTATGCAAGAATGAAATGACTTACTTGTGAGAATGGTGGATTAGCTGTTCTATTAATCTGTATATAATGATGACTATTTTATTTGTCTTGGTAGGCCTCAACAAATAACGAGAGTTCAAATCACAGCTTTGGAAGTTTGGGATCTTTAAGTGATAAGGAATCAGAGGTAAGTATATGGTGCAGATTCATTATTACCTCAGAATTTTAATGCTAACAAGTCATATTTTTGTATTCTACTTTGATGCCTTATTTTGTATAGAAGCTTTTAAAATAAAATACAGACTACTCGGCTAGATAGAAAAAAAGCAAAAACTACTAAAAGACACCATCTCTCAGAGGAGGAAACATGACTGGAAAAAGACAATTTCTTTGGATTTTTGGTCATGAAACAAGCTGCTTCTGCTTCTTTATTATCTGTCCTCATGCTGTGAGTGTACATGCATCTCTTGGAGCTGAAAATGCTTAAACAGTTTGCTGTGTTTCATTTCCTAAGTAATAAGTGTTTCATCAGCACAGATAAACTTTGACTAGTCTTTGGCTGAATCTTAGAAAATACTCTGAAAACTAGTTTGTTATGTTTTCTTTTAAAATATGGATTTATTTCAAGAACAGACAGTAGCCATCACCTACATTTTTAAAAAGCTGCAGTTGTCACTGTATTTTCTTACCTGAGACCATTCTGTAATGCAAAAAAAGAATTCATACTTTTATTAGGTTTTAATGTGCAGAGCCCAGACTTCCCTTGTGTAGAAGATCTTCCTCAGTGATGAACATCATTATTGTTGCAATAGTGCAGCTCTTGGGATTCACCTGTTTTGGGGTTGGTGCGTCCCTCTGAGAGTTTTGTGGGGGTTCATCACACATTGCACGGACAGGATTATACCCACTCTAACCAAGAGTGTATTTCTAGCCTAGGCCAGACCTGTGTTGGAGTGTGTGTCATGCTGGAGGGAGAGTTGTTTGGAATGTGCTGTTGATGTTGTTTTCACATATCAAAGCTTTACTTTGGGGCTTAATTGTTCATTTGCTCAGTTGCTATGAAACACTGTCTGATGTTTGCTTTGATACTGGGCTGCCCAGCAAGTGAATTTAGTTGGTTCCCAAAACTGATACCTTATTTATAAAAGTTCTGTATGTGTGATTTGTTTTCCTCATTGAAAAAGTGTCTGCTGTGTTTTTTTTCCCCCTCACCTTTCCCAGCTGGATTATGCATTCAGCTGCATAGACTATTTACTTAACCAGAAGATTCTGTCTGCCTGTTGTTTTTATTCATGGCTCTTCATAGAAATACTTTGGGCAGTGATGCAGTCCTGGTGTAGTTGTGGGAATGGAAATGTGCTGCAGTAGCCTGAAGGCTATGATGCATTATTGCAACTCCTTGATAGAAAAACTTGTCCTTGAGTATTTCAGGGATCTTAGAACACTGGCTATATGTGTAATAACTTTTTGGTGTAGGAAAATGTTATTTTACAGTTGTATACATGAGATGCAAAGGCAAGGTTTTTCTGAGGCATGTAAATTTGAAAGTCTCTGCACAGTGTTTTAACCTCAAGAGAGGTTTGTGCTTCTAGGTAGGGATAATTTGGTTTTTTAAATATTCTAAAACTTGTGTTCTAAAATAGAAATAGACTTCTTTTCTAAAATATCCTGCATAGAAGTCCAGTGCTCCATTGCACAGTGCAAGATGAGTCTTAATGAGATTGAGTAGTGAAATATGATTTCTTGACTTTTTTTAATTCTAATAGCAAATATGTTTGTAAGTTTTTACAGTTTTGTTCTTAAAATTGCATCTGGCTACTTATATGCTGTGATACTATAAAAAGTATACTGTAGTTCTTCATTGTGGGATTTTTTTTGTTTTGTTTTTTGTTTGTTTTAATGATGTGACCTTGAAGCTTTCACAATAACAGTGATGGTAGTGTGAAAATACAAAGACCTGCTCATTCGGGAAGCAGTGCCATCATTTGATGTTGAGAGAGCACTGTTGTATTACAATAGGTTTGGGGAGAAAAAAAAATAGAAATGCAAATCTCAGAATCATTGAAATTAATTTCTAGCAAGAATGTCAGTTTCTGATCAAATTGTGATGGCACATTCATGTCATTATTATGTGCTTTCATCATGAAGTGGCATGTGAAAAGAAAGTGAGTCTTTCATACTTAGTTTTTAAAACAAGGAAGGCTTCCCACACACGCCACTTTTTGTTTCTCTGGTGTGATTTTTTTCCTTTTTTCCTTTTTCCATAAAGTATTGCAGAAAATGCAACTATTAGAACTATAGTCTCTTTTTTTTCTGTCTGATGGATGTATGAAGATGGGCAAATTACTTGAATAATAGTTTTAATAAGGCTAAACTTTGATCTGCAAAATAACTTGAAACCAGGCTTTATTCTGGATTCAGTACAGCATTTTGAGCAATAAACATTAGCTGAATGTTTGATCTTGATATCCAGACCAGTACTCCAGTTTCTTTTTAAAGGTATATGTTATTTTATTAAATGCTTTGTTGCTGTGGTGCATGGGTCTTGAGTGTTTATTAGCTACTTGTAGTTAAGATATGAATCCTAAATTGGCTGCCTCAGGTTGTGAAAAAGTGCCTATGATAGTCTTCCAATATTTTGGACTTCCCTACCATTCCTCATAAAAATAGATTGCTCCTCCTTGTTTTGATGGCAAATACATTCTTTTATTTATAACTAGTATTTTCTGTTCTCTGTAGATAATGAATTATTTAGGGGAGCACAGCTTTGTCTGTGGCTTGATTTGTCCAGTTTGATTAGTTATTTAAATGTTTTGCTCAGCTTGCTTGTCGCTGTTTAGTTGCTACAGATTCCAGTAGTACTGAACCCTCATTATAAATGTAATTTCAGAAGTAACTGAAGTTTTGATCTAATGAGAATTTAAAATATGTCACAGGGGAAAACAGCACTCCTGTATTTGTTTGCTGTAGTTGTAAAGCTTTAGGGGAGGGTAGGATTTAGAAAAAAATGATAGTGGAAAACTAGGGACTCATTCATTATGCATGTGAAAAAATCTTAACAACTAAAACATCATAGCTATTAAGCATACTAAAGATTTAAGTGTTGAGATACAAAAAAAAAAGTTTTATTTTATTGCACATTATTTTTTTCTTCTACAAAAATAACTTCCTGAATTATGCTGTTAACAGTTCTACAATAATGATAAAGAATATTTAACTATATATAAAATAAATAAAAATACTTATCTGAGTGTTTATTAAAAGGAGATTAACTAGTTCATAATTGGTACTTAGAAATGTTTACTTTATAAAACAGGATGTGAAAACCCAAGATTTAAAATTATAAATGTAAAAAGAAGACTCAGGGAAGCACAGTGAATTGAGGGGAAAACTAGAATCAAGACCACTATGTGTGAAGCTCTGCTGATGTGCCAATCTGTGTGTGACTTTAACAGAACTTTACAATCTAGCATTGGATAACCTCAAAACTGTTTTGTCTTGCTTATGAAATAGTAGGATTTTAATCTAAATCTTGGTTATATATAAACACTTCTGAAGTGACAGAAAGCAGCTTCATTTATTAGGAGAATACTCTCTGGCTTCATTAGTCTTCAATTTCTTGTAATTCATATGATTCCACTCATTAGGAAGGATTTTGGAGAATATTTTCTAGTGATTGATGTATGCTGTACATTACCATGTGAATTTGGTGCTTAGGAAAGGTGAACATGACCTTGTTGGGTAACCTCATTAATAACCTCATTAGTGTGCTAATACTTTCTAGTTTGGAAGGTTAAATTAAACACTGAAAGAAATCAGAAGAGCTTAAGGAAATAGACATTTATGAATTATTTGAGTTTTAAAACTATAAACCTCTTTAAATGTCTGGTTTTTAGATACAAGTCACAGCAGTTGGAAGCTAATTTTGGTGGGGGAAATCTTAAATGTTTTGTCATTAATTAGCTTTTAAACAATTTTTTTTTTGCTTGCTATGATAGGTAAAACTGACTACATTAGAATGTAACTGCAAAATTAAAAGTTGGAAAATAAGAATAACATTAAAATTCTTGGTCAGGTAGTTTCAATTTTGTTTATGGAAAAATAGCTTAATATTACCTATTTACCTGGCAGTAATTATAAATTATTAAAGTAGTATTTCTAATCTATACATTCTGCTTTTAGAATTGTACAGTCTTGAAATAACTTCATTTCCAGGAGTCTGTGTTGTATAGTTTGCTAATGTATGATAGCACTGGAAAAGATGCAAATGTATTTAATTTGAACTTAATTTGTAGCCTGATAATACAATTATAATACAATGCGGTTATAATTATAAAACTTCCAAAGATGTTTTTATGAAGCTATCCATGTAACTCTTGTAACTTAAATACATGGCATAAGTAAGAAGGACCTTTCTTGTTCTGCTGGTTCTTTTATAGACTCACAATTTTCTATGGATCACAGGTAGCTTAAAGTGGTTCTTGCCAAAATAAATACTTTAGAATATTTGTAGTAAATTTATATAAGAAGATATCCGCCTGAAGATTTTGGAAATGAAACATCCTTGAAATGCTTTTAGTGATGGTTGAAATTTGAATTGTCATATAATTTGCTGTGTTGAGAAAGCATATTTGGAGCACAAAGTGACATACAATAAAATGATAAAATGATCATATAATGAAAAAATGAAGTATCTGATCACTAATCTCAAGTTTAGTCTAAAATATTAGGGACCTTTGATTTACTGATGTTAAAATAGTTCACGTAATGGCTCCTGTGCTTTCTCCAGTTACATATGAGGCACCATGAAGACTGAATACACACACACACAGAGCTGCAGTATGTTCTTCTTGAACCAAAGCAGCTTTTATCATTTAACTTAAACTGGGGAGACTAGCTGGTTTGAATCCTCAGATCAAAGAAGAGCAAATATAATTTAGAGATATTTCTGATCACAGCCCTTTCTTGTTATCTATGTTGTACATGCTGATTGTAATTTCTAGGCAACTGTATATAAAAATTTATTTTAGAATTATTAACAGATTTGTATTTTTTCACTTATCATTGATGGTTTTCTTACACCTACTTGAGATAAAAATATAATGGGGAGGGGAGGATGACACTTTACAAGTGCATAGATATTAAAATTTTGAGCAATTGCTCTCTATTTTTTCCTCTTTTTCTTTCTTTTTAATCCTAAGCAGATTCTAGAAATCTATACAGTTTTTATTAGTTTGGAGATGTTTTCTGCACTTCTGAAAATGTGCAACATTATTGGCTTCCTATTGAAGCACTAGAACTTTAAAAACCAGATTATTCGCTTAAGTATTAAGCTTTAAAACACCCACGCTAAAATATGGAGATCTTGATAAAATGTAGCCATAAATGAAACAAAATTAGGTGTTCATAAACCCTGGAATGAATGAAAAGGTATAATTGCTTAAAAGTTAATATGTGAAATTGCCTTTTGGGAAATAATTTAAGAATTATTTTGCACTTCCTTAAATATCTCTTCTAGCTTGTACTTACCTGATTGACCAAAGATCATCTTATCTACTTTAACTACTATCTGAAATTGCATGTCTGCTTAATTGTGAAATCATGTTTTATGAATGAGGATTTAAATTTATTTTGCAATAATATAGCAGTAATATAAATAAATAGAAATGCTGTTGCATCATTTTCTTTTTGTTGTTTGTAGACTCCAGAGAAGAAACAGTCAGAACCTTCCAGAGGAAGAAAAAGAAAAGCAGACACTCAGAGTGAAAGCAGCCAAGGTAAACTAAATTGTAAATTACTTAGATAATTATTGCATGTAACAAAGTTTCGACTGTTAGCCTTAAAAATTCTGTGTTTTTGCTTGTGTGAGACAGGTGTTAGGTTTTGGATGATAAATTACATATTCTCTTCCCCCTCCTGTTTGTCACTGAAAGGGATGGGCAAGTAAAACATGAATTGACCTGGTAATAACCCAAAAGAATCATGAGCTACTGCATCTATAACTTGCAGCTGTGATACAACTGTGTTCTTTTTGAGAATTATAGCAGCTCTTCTCATGCAAAATACCTTTGTGGTTTGTATTTCTTTTCAGTAGGTAAGGGGAAAAAGGGGCTACAGATTACAATATCTGATTGCTTGTTTTACAGGTATATACAAAAATTGAGTTTTATTCTTCCTTTTCTATGGAACACTGTGGTTGTCTAGAGAGATGGGGAAAGAGGGATGAGACTGATTTCTGATTTAATATTTACAAAGTTTATTTTTTGTTGTTCCTCTCTTTAGTGTGACTTTGGGGGAGGAATGATGGAAATTGAACCTCAAGACAAAAATTCATCAAAGGGGAGAGGAAATAGTTCTGATAACATCAGTATTAGCTTTTTGTTTTATTCTAACTGAGCTAGAAAAGGTTACTTCAGATATATATCAATGGGCTCCATATCTGGAAGTCTTCATCATGCAACATGCTATTATCAGAAGAATTATGTAGTTTGACTAAAATTGATTTCTTTGTGTTACTTTGTAGACACCTACTTTGTTCAAAGAACCTGAATGAAATTTCCTATTTCCATTGTTCTAATAGCCTATCCTTCCTGTTACTAATAAGGATTGAAATTAAAGATGTGGAAGTTTCAGGAACTTTTTAACTTAGAAAACATGATTTTAATGTCTTATAATTACTATTTTACTGTCAGCAGCAGTGAAACTAAATAGTCTGCACTGCAATGTTCTCAAGGAACTGGCCTAAGAAACTGCAGCCTGCTGGAGTGGTACAGTACGGTTCAAGCACAGCAATACTGCTATTGTGTTGAAAAAAAGAAACAAGAGATCAATCTCTTGTATATTGCATAGCCAGGATATTGACTTCGTAATATGTAAAATAATCCATAAATGTTGAAGAAAAGTATTGTTTAGAAGATGGAGGTAATTGGAATGTGGAATAAAATCAGTGTAAATCTATTCATAATTGGCTGTGCCAAAATAATTTGATGTATTTCTCCAGTACAGAGTTCTGTTACATTACATCAAATAGATTTTTCTATACTGAAAATGAGTGCAGTCTGTCTCATTTATCTGCATGAAAGCAAATTTTAATTTGATAAAGCAATGCATGAGAATTAAGCATGAAGACAGGAATCACTAGCAGAATTATAGGGTAGGTAAAGAACTGGCTGGAGGGAAGTAGCAGCAGTATATACACCAACTGGGTAACTACTGGAGAAGTTAGCTGTGTGCTGTTTAGGTCTTTGAATTATTTTATCTAATTTTTTCTGTTAAAAGTCTTTACACAGACAGGACTGACAAATGTTTCTGTTTCTTCGTGTTATTTCTTAGTGACACAGCGTTATACAGCAGTGCCAATATAGAGTCACATTGGACTAGAATTCATCAGGGCTGGAACAGTAGAAAAGCTTGAAAATATTTGCTAAAAGGTCCAGAATTACATTTTTGGATCTATAGGCAATGGTGTCCTAATTTATCGCAAAAATTGCTTTCTATAAAGTAAAAAGCTTTGAACAATAGTCCGTTTCCAAGGTGTCTCCTAATAGGTAGCGTCGCTTGTGCTAGAGACAAATACAGTCTTGAGATTTATTGGTCATCCTAGGGCCAAATAAAAGAAAGCATTTGTGCATCAGGTAAGGTGTAGGAATGCCACATATGAGTCAGGTCCTCAAGTTGAAGAGAGATAATTCAAATTACTGCTCCTGCAGCCTCAAAATGTTTGAGATAAAGGAAATTCTGATCTCATTCTCTGGTGTTTATTTCCCTAGTCAACCCTGTGAGTTACCCAATTCTTAATCAGGTTAAGAGGACTGGAAATACTTGTCATCATCGATGCCCACACTGTTATTGGCCCTTAGGGAAATCTTTGGGCAGAACATTTGGGAATGATAACTCGAGTAGGGTATATAATGCTAGTAAACTTGGTTAATTCAATATTCTGGAAGTGGGTGGACTTTGAGATAGTGCTTGAAAAGGGGAGGGAGTTAGAGCTAAAGGTTTGATCTGTAGGATAAGAGATGAGTTTCCTGTTATCTGGAGGAGGTCTAGAGTTACTGCTAAGTCTACACTAAGGTGGTTTAGGAATTGAAGTGTGACTTAATATCTGATTTCTCAATGAATGGAATATGCAAATCCCTTTGTTGTGGCCAATCCTTTAGTTACCTACATAGGGACATCACATATTACCACATCAGAGAAAACCAATTAACAAGTGGTAAGATTTTGCTATAATTACTTTATATGTAAAAATGTAAGGCACCTCTATAAGTAGTTTATTTAACCATTCTAATGTATTTGTTGCAGGAAAGAATATTGGGGGACGTGGTCACAAGATTAGTGATTATTTCGAGGTAAGGATTTTGTGTATTTGTAAAATTTACTTTGGTTTTAAAATTTATTTTTAGCTTGTTCTGGATGCTACAGAATTTTGTTTGTAATGAACAGGTCTCTTGAGAGATTACACTTTTTTTCTTTATATAAACTTCTTGAGTATTAAACCTTGAAGTAGAGACACAGTCATCTCGGTGCAGCCTGAACTAAAATATGAAAACCAGTTTATTTCACGCTTTTCTTTAAATGGCTAAAGGCTACACTAATAAAAGTAATACAATCTGATTTACAGATTCTGTGTACAGATGAACTGTATCATTCAGTAGATGTATAATGTATTTTGATAAGATTGACTAATTGGAGGGCCATATCTACTCTACAGTACCAAGGTGGAAACGGCTCTAGTCCAGTGCGAGGTGTACCTCCTGCAATCCGATCTCCTCAGAATTCACATTCCGCTCCTTCTTCTGTAAGTTTGTGAACTTCGTAACTTCTGGACATAATTTTATAGTCTAAAAACAGGATAATTGAAAATAGTCTATATTCAAGGGAAGAGTTTTCAAAGGAAGGAGTCCTTGGAAAACATTCATTCTTTAAACATTAAAAAGAAAAAAGGATCAAACTAAGTATTAAAACTAAATTTTTCTGTTAACACTGAGACTTTGTTTTTATTAAACATCTTTTTAAAATACAAAGTAATTATGTAAAATGTTGAATAAATGTTAAATATTATAATGACATCTATTCATAAGTCTCACACAAAAAAGAGGAGGTTTTTTCTTACTTGTGAGGAAATTGAACCCCTAACTTGGGACTTTAAAATCTCAGTTTTTGATAAATCATAATTTTTAAAAAATAATTGAATACTTAATTTACCTTTAAAATTCTCTTTGTTGGTCATGCTAACTCATTTTTTTCCCTTCTCATAAGCACAATTTCAGTGCTCAGCGTACCCACGTGTTATTCTAAATGGCCAAACAAATTTTGCCAGTTGCAGAAAAGATTTGTTTTCTCTGATGGTAAACCTCAGCTTTTATTCCATGTACTTTCAACTTCAGGCATCCTCTTGTTCTTGCCAACAGTATGGAGTGTAATACAGATTGTGGAATTTGGCTTGAAAAAAATCTCATTCACACAAACTATGTTCATTAACAGGATTTGTGTTCTGATCTACACTAGCTTCCCCTTTCTGGTTCTCCCACGGGAAATAACCACTCTGAAAATAACTCACATTATTCATGAGTTGTGAAAGCTCAGAATCAGAAAAATAAGTCTGTGTAAGACTGACATCACCTTATGTCAGTCTTGTATTGTCTTAAATCTTTCAGTCTGTTTCCCAAAAGTGACAGTCCTAATTTTCTCAGTGAATATATTGCATCCTTTCTGAACTGCAAGTGATACATATCAGCATAGCAATAGCTCTCAATGCAGTGCTGCAAGTAGTAGCTTGTGTAATACAGATACCTTGTTTCTCTGTTCTTCCGGATTTTTTCTGCCACGAGTTGTAACAAGGCTATGTTCATAATTAAATATTACAGTTGTATCTAAAATATTTCATTTTTGTGCCTTTCAGGTTCGACAGAATAGTCCTTCTCCTACTTCATTAGCTTTCGGGGACCACCCTATCACACAACCAAAGCAGTTATCTATTAAAATTACTCAGGTAACTTTTTGAGAGCTATCTTATATCACTTCAGACCACAGAAACAAAAAAAAGGTAGTTATGTTTATTTCATTGTCTTTTAACTTCTAAACTCTTAAAAGCTTTCAAAAGCTTTGCTTTTTACAATTGCCGAAGCATTTTCCTAATAAGTTCAGCAACTCATAATTTAAATCTCTCTGATTTGTTTTGTATTCTGTGCTTACTTGGCTTCCAGCATTGCACTTCATATGTACTTAAATGACCGTGTCATTTGGTAGATTTTAGCTGTTGTGTGATCTTAGAAGTAGAGGCTGCTCTTTCAGGCGCTATTTGAATTGACAGCTGCCATTGTCATATTGCATTTAAAATCTGACATTGAAGAAGAAAAATGAGGTGGTAATCAAAATGATCAAGACAGAGTTCTGACATGACTTTCAAAAACTGAAAGCAGCTGTTTTATCCTCTCTGCCATTTCTGTTGTGATCTGTTCTATCTTTCACATGTTAGTCAGAACAAGGTTACTTTACCTGTTGACCCAATATAGAGAATTTAAAGTAATTAGTTGATGTTTATGCTCTTGCCCTGTTTTAGATGCTTTTTTAATGAACAATAACTTCTCAATTAATTAAATCTTTTGATACTGTTAGTGGTTTGTCCCAACTGTTCACAGTTGCCCTCACGAAGAGGGAAAGCGGTTTTGAATAAGAACCTTCCATGACACTTCCAAAATGCATAAAAATAAGATGTGCTGGTCTTGTTGAATGTTTATTTCTCTGCCTAACAAACACGAGAAAAATAATGCTGTAGTTGTTAAAGGAAAGGATAAATATTTGAAAATGTTCTTTTTAGACTGATCTCACAATGCTGAAATTAGCTGCACTAGAAAGTAATAAAAATCAAGACTTGGAAAAGAAAGAAGGTCGTATAGATGACTTACTCAGGGTAAGTGTTAGACATGGGGTAAAGGTTATTTGTGCAGAACAACAGATAGTGAATATGAGGCAAATATTTTAAATTTTTTTTAATTACTTTAGGGTTACCTAAATTAAAAGGTATAACAAGTTTTTTATTTCTGTAAAATTTTTTCTTAAATCTGAGAAGTCCGTATAATGAAATGTATAAGGTGTTTTTTCTGCTCTGCTATGACTTGTTAATGAGTAAATATGTTTATAGACTTCCTGAAGGTACAAAGAAAGCTGATGCAGTTAGCAAGCAGTTGATTAATTCCTTGAGTTCATACTATAATTTCACCTAACAGGTGTTTTTTGGTTGTTCTAATTGAGAATAGCAGTTACCAATGGAACAACTGTTGGCAGTTTCAGAATGGAAATGATTGTGATGCAAATTATTACAGGCAATAAATAACTACTTTTTATAAGAAAACTATGCTATACTGTGCTCTAAGCTTTTTGGGGAAAAAAATCTTAATGCTTGTGCTCTTGAAAGAAGTGTTGGAGAGGTTTCATATTTCCATAGAAATATGAAATACAAAACAAACCTGCATTTACAGGCTGTACTTAGTGTTTATATGTGTACATACATACGTAGAATGCATACAAATATTAACCCATGCAATCATATATTATGAAATGGTACATGTAGACTGTTTGAACACATGTTCAACAGTATGGGATAGACAACCCTAAACACTTCTTAAAATTTTCTTTTAATCAAAATAATAATACTGCTGTGGGATTTTAAGGTAATAAGTTAAATATAATTGGAACATAGGGAATTTGTTAAACTTCCCACTCAGATGATTGAAACTTTTATCATTGTGAAGTTTTTGTTTCCTTTTAAATTAAAAATGTTAGGATTTCACATGACTTCAGCAATCAGATATAAAGAATCTGGAGCTAAAATTAAACTTACAGTTTATCACTGAAGAGCTGGAAAAGAGATAGGTTCAGAGCTTTTATGTATTATTTGTATGCTGAATGCTTTGTAATACAGAATGCAGGACAGTGTACAGGAAATAAAAAAGGAAGCAAAGCATCCTTCTACAGATTGGGATAGATCTGTGAAATGAAATTTTTGTAGATAGATGTTTATGCATGTTCCTTACTTTAGTCATGTGAAGGTAAATACCTTTATTTTCTGTGAAAGCTGATTAAAAAAATAGTGTTTCAGTATATCTTTTCATATTTTGTATGTATCTGTTAGGCTAACTGTGATCTTAGAAGACAAATAGATGAACAACAAAAGCTACTTGAAAAATATAAAGAAAGGTTGAACAAATGTATTTCAATGAGCAAGAAGCTTCTAATTGAAAAGGTAAGCTCGCTGCTTTTAAAATCTTTTTGATAAAAACTGGGAGATTGCTCTAGAACTCCATTATGATTCCTTCATTTTCCCTTCAGCTTTTTCACATTAGTCTCTTGAGAATGAAACTATCCATGGATCTCTATCTGGCACTGTGTTTATAAACCTGAATAGGAAAAGTAAAATACTGAGCCTTTTTCAGATCATGTGCCCTTTTTAATTTAAGGATTTTCCCATCATAAGTAATTCAGCTATAGAAAAGCATAAAAGATAAGAATTTAGTATGTGATGTAGTTTCATGGACAAACTGTAAGATCACAGTGGATTAAAGAATTTCTAAACTTAATCTGTTGTGGAGAGGAGACTATTAAAATCTCTTTGTGAGACACTTAAGTGGCTGAGATAATTTATGATGTAAAATGCCATGTTAGCTCAGAATTAATGGAAACAAGGAAATGAAAGTGACTGTTCACCTTCATACTACTATGAAAGAAATACTTATTTAAAATTTAATGCCAATTATATTTCAACTAGCAGCAGTTTCTTAGAAGACAAGGATACCTTGTTTCTCTCCCTCTTCTTTAAAATAATCTTATTAAAAAAAAAGAGAAACATTAAGAAGAAGTGAATAGAAAATCAGCTTATTACAAATTAGGATACAAAAAAGTTTTAAGATAAACAGCCAGGTCTCTAATGCTGGCTGCTGGATGCTGCAGTCAGATACAAGGACACAAACTGAGCTGTTGGAAGATTAGGGAGAGTTTCCTCACTAGCATGTCACAAGTAAATTACTGCAGTTCTTTTAAGTTCCATCGTGAGGGGAATGCAAGGAAAAGATGTATCAGATCTGTTCAGCATGATAGTAGGTGGGTACCTTCAGACTGAGAATATCACAAGAGCCATTTGTTGTGAAAGGCCATGCAGGCCACTTCCTCATTCTAGGAGTCTGTTTGCACAAAGATCCTTCTTTCTGTCAACTTCTGACTTTTTTTGTGTGTGTGTGTGATTTTGGGCCATAGAAATTTCTTATAAAGCAAACATTTGTAACAATTAAAGGAGTTTCCTTTCATCAAGTTTTCACAGTGCTTTTTCTTCCTCTGCTGAAGGAGACTAGGCAGATTCAATTGTTTGTCACATCCCAAGGATTCCTGTGGTATCAGTGACTGATTCTGAGAAGGGCATCTGCTTTTCTTACTGCAAGTGAATATCTGATTGCAGTTAAGCCTACCTACAGTGCATTCCCACATAGAAGTCCCTGACCCAAGTCACTTTGGCACAAGTAGTAACATAGATGCTCTGTCAAGGAAGTTTCTAGGCTTAGTAGGTGCACTCCTTCTGATATCTAAGTTGGCTCATTTTTTATAATAGACCTGTACAGACAGAATCTTAATTATATGCCTCTATAATGGTGATGCTCTATCAGTTTTGCTGTATTTACAAATAAACTGTTAATTATGGAGAGCAGTGAACTTTATAGGAAAACTGAGCCAAACTCAGATTTATTTTTTTTTGGTGCATAAATCGTCCTTAGTTCTGATTCTGACAACTGCAGAGTTCGAGTTCTGTAGAAATTGAAGTAAATGGAGTAAAATACTACAAGATATTTTCATTTACTCTCTTTTTATCCCTGCTTTAGAAGGCTGTTGGAGGAAAAAAAACCTGAGTGTTTTATTGACTTTATGAACACTTTAGTGTTACTAAATATGAATTTGTTGTTGTTGTTGTTTTCTTAGAGCACACAGGAGAAGCTGGCAAGCAGAGAGAAGAGCATGCAAGACAGATTACGCCTGGGGCATTTTACAACAGTTCGTCATGGTGCTTCATTTACTGAACAGTGGACAGATGGCTTTGCATTTCAAAATCTTGTGAAGTTAGTCAATGCTATGTTCTTAAAATTCTCACTAATTGTTAGTTCCCTCTAGTGGATTTTGTTATTACTAATGTTCTAGGATTGGAGCAGCTTTTCATATGTTGTGTTTTGCTTTGCCTTTTGAAGACTGAGAATACAGTACAGAACTCCATTAGTCAGCTGAGGGAATACTAAGGCTGAGTGTCTTTGAAAGACAGTTTGGTTTCACTTAGTTTTAACTATCCTTAGAAAAACGTGAATGTAGTAAATAAGTAGCATGTAATTATTCATCTCACCTCATAGAAAGAGCTATAAAGCTAATGAGTGATTTTTCAGGAAGCTAACCATGTATCACTGGTGGTCATCGGGGCGGATGAGGTCTGGGAAGTTCTCATTGGTCACTTACATGTGCTGCATCATCACAGTAGCAGTTTTTTGAGGCATCCTGCTGCTCCTCAGTGCCACGAAGGAGGAGTGACAAATCTGGCAGCCTCAGATAGGGTTTAGTGCAAGTGGATGGGAGAGAGCAACCACCTGGAAAAGAGGTGCTGCAGCAGGTATTTCAGCAGAGATAGAACCAAGGGAAAGGGCTCTGGGCGGCAGTTGGAGATGGTGGTAAAATAATTACACAGTACTTCAAAAGGTGTTATTTGGTAATGAATTTGATTCAATCTTTGGAGGTATAGATAGATATAGAGAGAGGTGTTTAAAAGGTAATTCACCAAGATTTTAGTTTTTAAAGGGCAGCATGTAGTCTTAGCATTACGTGATTGCTTAGGGCATTGTTTTTATAAAACAATGTTAAAAAGAGAGACTGTAGGTGAGTTTTGCATAAAAGCTGTAATTGTCATACAACCAAACTGATAACTTATTTGGCAACAGATCAAATTCAGTATTTGGGCTATAAAAATCAGATGTAATCTCTATTGATTCTGTTATGGGTTTTTTGGATGGTATAAAAGAAGGTATCTACTAGCTCAGATATATTTTTTTTTCTATTACTAGTGCAGAAGTGATGTGTAGCACTTTCAAAAACACAACAAAACAACCCAAAACAAACCACCACATATTTAAAAGTAAATTGTACCATAACTTTAGCAAAATGTTTCCACCTCATGAAGAACACTGGTGTTCTTTTTCCTAGGAAACATTTTCACACATACAGTAAGTTTTCTAAAATTTCTAAATGCCTTACCAGTTAAAAAGATAGTTCTTTAAAAAATGCAAATGGATCAAACTTTAATAAAGCTTTTTTTCGGGTTTACAGGCAGCAAGAATGGGTGAATCAACAAAGGGAAGACATTGAAAGGCAAAGAAAGCTCCTGGCCAAGCGAAAGCCTCCAACTACAAATAATTCTCAGGCACCATCTGCCAATTCTGAACCCAAGCAGAGGAAAAATAAAGCTGTGAATGGGGCAGAAAACGATCCCTTTGTTAGACCCAATTTACCACAGCTGTAAGTTTAACATTTCAATCAGTCTTTTACATAAATTCTCAGATATTGTCTGTGTGCGTTCTATTCAAATAACAGCATAAAAAGACACTCAGTATATTCAGCAGCTATATTCTCACTGAGGACTTGCTGATGTTAGGGAAATTTGCACCACTGTCTATGAAGTTGTTGTACAATTGCACAATTTATTTTTGGTAAAGTCATCAGAGAAAGGACCATTCTGTGTTTATGCAACGTTCCTTATGTTTTCCTGATGTAGAAGTGTCCTTATCCTGGCTTCCTTCTCTTATAATGTCACTGATACCTTTTGAACTTTTCCATGTTGGTTTAAGAGCTTCTCCCTCAGTTAGAGATCGGTTTTTTCCATGTAATAGTATTTAGTTGACAAGAAAAGCTTTTTTTGGCCTTTAGTATTTGAAGATGTGTCTAAAAACATATGGAAAAAACACCTTCTGAATGCTAGATCCTGAGACCAGCTGTCAGAAGTTACTGATCCCATTTCACATATTGACAGTGTTGAAATGTTTTGTCATTGAAACATAAAAATTGAGAGCTATTAGAGAACTTTCAAGGGATATTTTTTTCCTGCGGGCAGGAGTAGTATAATTCAAGACACAGAAATGTGTTCTTGACATTTAATTTTAATATTTTATGAAGTTGCTGCTTGGAGATACTTGTTATTGCCTTGATGCTAAGAGGCTGCAGCTGATAGTGTATCTGTTCCTAGTTTATTTTTAAAAAGTAAGTAACTAGGATTAAAAAGACTAACAAATTAATCTGTGTTACTTTGCAGAAGTAAGCCACGTGTGGTCACCTGTCACCTTTACTTGTGGAGGTAGTAATTCATATGTCCAAGGGTGGGGGGTCTATAAATTATTCTGGTTAGATTTGCAGAATAGATACGTTTGGACCATCGGGTTGAACACAGCTGCATGTGTTTTGCATAATGCATCATTCTTAAATTTCACATTGTGAAGTTGTTTTGCTGTGACAAATATATGAAAATGCAGTAGTAAGGCTGGCAATGTAAGCAAGTCTTGGTTAGTGTTAGTCCTGTGTTTTGGCAGAGAGCTGAAGGACCATTGCTCAGTGTGATTCTTTAGTAGTGCTTAATGCCTGTGTTTCTTCTTAGACCATAATTAATACTTCTGAATAGTACGGTAAATATTACTGTCATGTTAGTTTGAATGTAATCCCTTCTGTTATTAGAAGTAACATTTAAGTAATGGGAAATACCTGGCAAATTACAGAACTCTTTATTTGCCAGCTTTTGACCAGTTAAATTCCCATAATCTTATTGCTGCTTTGAGAGGTGATAAAATATGAATTTGGGAAAAAATACAGAGGAGATGTTTAGGACAAGATGAATTCCTGATAATAAACTTCAGAATATTTTGTGGTGTTACACAGTGTTAAATCGTTTCCAATTTGCTAAGGATACTTCAAATTTTCATTTCATTTGGCTTAACCTGTTGCATGTTAAGTGGCACATGAAAATGCATGCTGGTTATGGAATTGCCAAGAGAACAATCAAAATTGCCCTTTTGTATCCAATACTAGCATAAGTGTAAGCAGTTATTAAATCAAACCGTTGCACCTTTTAAGTATCCTAATTTGATCATTATATAATCCAGATATCAGATTTACTTGCCTGTATGATAAGCTTATAAATTTTGTTTCAGACCTTTGAGAAGATCTGTAATACATCTTGGGATCACAGAATCATGTAGCTACATTATACTCTTAGGCCTTTCCTTGAAAGGGTTTTTTAATATTTGAATTTGGGATTTGTTATAACTTTGTATACTAATATTATGTGTTGACTCCTCTCTGCTTCTCAGTACAGAATTAAATGTTTTGAGTATCTTGGCAAAACATTAATTGTGCACTTCCATTTTAGAGTAGATTTGTCATCTGCTGTATGTGATTCTCTCCTGTTACGTTGTGCTTATCACATTGTGCTTATCATTACTTCATAATGATCTTAATTAGTATAGCCAAATGGAAAAGGTTCTGTTTATATGAAACATGAGGAAATGCAGAGCTGCTTGAGATTAATGAACTAAACTAGTATTAAATCAGTACAACATATATACAAGTGATCAGACAGGTCTATTTTAAACATACAAACAACTTACTAGAGGTTGTTACCAACAGGTGTCATTACCACTGCAGTGTTTGCTTTAGAAAATGTCTCCAGCTTCTGGTATTGACAAAATGATTTATGGCTTTGTAACAATCAGCAGTATTGAAGCTTTTTCTGAAAACAGGTGTCAACTATTTTGAAACAGACTGGAGGTGTTGCCTGAGGCATTCCTAATAAGGGAATCATTTTAGTTTAGCTGAATATACTGTAGTCTCTGATGCACGTGTAAAAGCCAAGTTACTGGTATAAAAGTGGCCATCTTGCCAGTATCTTGTGAGTGTGGGTTGGTGTTTTAAGTAACATGCAACAGATGAGTCTAAACACTGTTCTGGTTTTCCATAATTTTTTCACCTTTTGTGACCTAAGCCAAAACTAAAAAGTAGTTTCAATTTTGAGAGTTTTCTACTGAACAAAGTAATTTTATTAGTCTTATATGAAAAGAATAAATTGAAATTTATTTAAAGAAAAAACATTTATTTGAAATAGAGGTTGCCTCCTTAGCCATGGAAAAAATCTTGTTTGAAAACTATTCCAAATTCTTTGGAGACATGAGAGATGAGTCTGTGAGATTATAATGCTAGTCCTTCCTCTGCAGCTTCAGCTGTTTCAGTTGTATTCACTTCCCAGTCACCTCTTCCAATGCTTCCCAGTTCCTCAGTGGTAGCCTGCATGCATCCTTGTCCCTGCATGCAATTCGGAATAGGAGAACAGAGAGAGCTGGCAGAGTTTGTTACTGTAGCTGAACAAATGCATCATTTAGAGGGAGCATTCTGTTCTGTATAGAACAAATAAAAATATTTTCAGAAACTTTTTCAGGCTGAAGTGCCAACAATGTGTCTGGGCTTTACTGGACAAGTAAAGACAGCTCCTTTCCTGGGGCAGTTTCTTTCTAAGGCAAACATGGAAACAATGGGTGAAAAGACATCGTGAAAGGTTTTGACTTGGTCAGTATTTGTTCATCCTTGTAGAAACTTGGGGAACTAGAGCGAGAATAAGGTTGGACCAGAAAAAAAGAGCTTCAGAAATTGAGGCAAAAAACTTGTATTGGATGTGTATATGACTGTTTGGGAGCATGGCTGCATTCTGCTGTGCCCGTGTATCCAGGATGATATTCCAACTAGGAGAAGAGATGCTTGTAAATGTACCAGGATTGATTGGCCATAGAAGAAGGTTTTGTCTGAACTTGTGAGGAAAAAGTGAAAAGAAGACTACTTATGTCTGCCCATGCATATTGTGTCAAAACCTTTGCTAATTTGAAAAAAAAAAAAGTTTGAATTGGTGATAATCAAGCCTTTCAGACCAGGAAAGTGGTTCACTTTCTTCCAGCAACAAGGAAAAGTGGCACATCATGGCCCTACACATCACAGGAAAATTATACTACATACACAGAGTATGTCCAGTGCGTTTTTGGGGATTTCAGGAATTCATTGCATGTGTTTTAGAGTTTATTTGGCTGCAGACAATTAAAATACAATTGCACAGTAATTTCGAGCAAAAAAGATACATGGTCAGGACCAGATTGTTGCCACATTAATCCATGCTACCTCTTCCCAGCTGCCCTTCCCCAGTGCTCCTCAGATTAGCCTCAGGCCTGACTGTCCAACTTAAGATGGCAGCAGCAGCAGCAACTGTTTCTGGTTGACATCCCTCCCCTGTGCTCCTCAACCTTTCTCCCTCCTTATCTGATGAGACCTGTGTGTCTCAGGTGACGGAGGAGCAACACCTTCTGAGGGAAATGATGGTGTTTTGTAGGTGACTTGGATGGGGCCTGAGCAACTTGAGCTAGTAGGTGGCATCACTGCCCATGACATGGCGGTTGGAACTAGAGGATCCCTTCCAAACTAGACCATTCCATGTTTCTTTGATTCTGTTTTCAGAACGTGTCCCCAGCATGCCACCATCCTGCAAAAGGTGTGGTGAGTGGATGCAGGTAGAAAGTGGTGGACTGATGGGAAGCAGTCTCTTGGTTGCTAGGATGTTTTCAGACTGTGCAGTGGGCTGGTAGCCTCTAGCCAGAAAACACAGCATACACACTTTCATTGCTTTACTACTATTTGTTGTGTGCTATTTTAATATAAACTACAGTATCTTTATAGATAAAAATAATAATAAACCTAGAAAAACAGTAAATGTTTCTGAATATGAGGGAATAAAGTTTTGTTTTTCATAACTAAATGAACAAAATCAAAAGTGACTATGTCTGTGTACAGTTCAGTGTTTTTATATGCCTTCCTCCAAAATGTGGTGGTCAGTAATGACAGTTGCAGATTGCTGTGAATCATGCTGTGCCTCTAATAGAGTTAGATTTGTAAGGAAATAGAAAAATGGAAAACAGTCATTTATTGAGATATAGCATAGAAACATGGAAAGGGTGACTTTGAGTCTTAATGTTTTCAGTATGACCTCTAACTTTGTGCTCAAGAGGGCTGTTTCAGAATTTTTTGAAAAGCAATACTTACTAGAGCTGTCTAGGCACTTTATCATAACTGTGTGAATATCTGAGCTTTTATAAATAGGAACGTTATTTTCTATGTTGCATTAGTTTTTAAGGAGATCTATGGTCTTAGGACTCTCAGTGCTCATTGAAAATTCTGGTAAGTTGTGCAATAAACTTTACCTTTTCAGTGTGTTTTACCTGTGGCTCAGCTTTGCTAAGTCACCTAAATGCATACACTTTTTCCTGAGAAAGACAAACTGTGTTTCTGGAAATGCACAAACCTGTAATTTATACTGCTGACAATAATCTGGAAAGAACAGTATTCAGCTTTGTACACGTTGACATTGATCCTTTGTCTTTCTTAACTGAGAACTTAATCCGTGTTAGAGTAGTTTGCTGTTTTAACAGAAGTATTGAAAAGGTGTCAGAGATGTTGCTGTAAGTTGTCTAGCATGGGCTTGTTGCTCTCTTGGATAGTTCTAGCAGGTGTATTAAAACAGGAATTAGAGCATTTCTTTCTTAGGTTTCTTGCTGTTGCTTGGACTACACAGAAAATGCATTGCCAGCTTTCCTAGCTGTTGAGACACTCCATTTCACATTTAGTTTAATTTGCTATAAAAAGAACATAAATTATAGGTACCAAAATCTGGTACTAAGAGACCTTTTGCCTTTCTTGGAGAGGCAAATTTCCTCACATTATTGCCTTCAGAGTGTTTGGGAATGTCTATTAACTGGAATACAAGACTGCTTTGATTCCCAGTAGGAAAAAAAAAAAAAGCAGGGTAACTTTGTATGATGCTTTGTAAAAGAAAGTATGGCTTCTTTCTTGGATTCTGACAGGATGTGATGATGGGTGCTTTTGTCACCTGATCTGAGTTTTTTCTATACATTACAGACCCAGAAGGTTGATGAAATAAATGCAGTCTTGTGAAGATGTTTCTAGTTTCTTGAAAATATAGATACTGTGGTCAAAAAAGAACCCAGAATTTTACTGATATTTGGTTGAATCAGTCTTCTATCCTGGTCAAATCAGAATATGGGCAGCAAAATTCAGTATTTATAATATCAGGAATGGGAAGGTCTCTGTGAAAGCTTCAAGACCACCAGTATTTATTCTAAAAAGATGCACTCCTTTATTAACAACTTTTGAGACCCAGTAAATACAGGAGTTAGAATTCTGAAAACTATGGTGAACTTGAAGTTTAAAAGGGAGGAAGAAGTCTTATAGTCTTTTAGATTTCTGTGAATTTTATTGAAGTTAGCATTTGCTTACCTCTGGGGAAACTACTGGTGATTCTTAAGACATTCTAGTCCTTAGACTTGCAATATGAACAGCATTTCTAGCCTTCTAAACACCTTGGGTAATTATCTTTCCAGTTGGTAATTGAACTCACCGAAATATGGACTTTGTGAGAATATATTATACTATTACTTTTAGCTTTGTATCATGCAAAAAATATTAAATATAGGCAAAACAATAAAAAGTTTAATTTTAATTGGTTTGTAGAGATTTGTGTGAACCCTTTCAAGGAGGCCATACCTCTTTCTCCTTCCCCATCCCCTGTTTTTCTTTCTCATGTGTGGATGGTTTCTAATCTGGAACTTAAGTCTCTTTGGTTTCTTTTCTTTGGTCGTTTGTCTTCTGTGTCTTTTTCGTTCATCCGATGGATCCTGCCTGCAGTCAGTTCGCGGCCTTCTTAGTTACTAATCTTTATGAACAGTTTAGATCCTCTGCACGATAACTGACTTCATGTCCTAGCGAGTCTATGGACAGTGAGGGACCACTGATATTATTCAGGATGCACCTAGGTAGTCTTACAGGCTATCTGAGAGAACAGATCCAGTGGGAGAGGCAATTAATATTCCAGAATGCCAGACAGAGAGGTATTCTGTAAGTATGTTTTGGCCCTGAAATTACAAACCAAGATGTTCAGATGATTAAAAAATGTACTTCTAGTATTGTGGTACTAAATAATATAAGATACTGTATATACTATAGTATTTAAGTAAGAATGCTATTGTTTTGTTTGCCACCATATAAAAGCTTTAATTACATGATTGTTTTGTTTTTCAGTTTGACTCTAGCTGAGTATCATGAACAGGAAGAAATTTTCAAACTTCGATTAGGACATCTCAAAAAGGTATGGGTTTTTTTGATCATGACTAAAACCACAAAAACCAGTACTACCAGAATAAGGAGAGGGCTTGTTGAGAGCTGTCTGATCAGAAACTCTAATACTACAATTGCTGTACAGCTTTATGCCTAATAGTGGTTTTAGTTTTCTTTTTCTTTTTGTTTGTGCAACTTGCCATAAAAACTGAGAGGAGAGTAGTAGTGAGTCCATCCAGTGTAACACTGTACTGATTCCTTAAATCCTTAAAGCAGTGGTAACAGTGATGACACCACCAATACTGCTTCTCCCTTCCTACTTCCTGAGCTCTTGTTTCAGAACTAAGGAAGAGGAGTCAGCAAAGTTTGATATATGGAGATTTTGTGTTAGTTTTTTTGACTTTTAAAAACATTCAATTTACAAAGCATTGTATTTTTGAATGAATGTAATGTTTTCATCATTTGCAATATCCACTTCAGTTGTTGTCAGTTAGCATATTACCTATCACAAGAGAATATAATTTTCCTACTTTTACAGAAAATCTTTTCTCTGTATCTTAAATTATTTTTGCAGTCAGATATTTTACTCCAGTATTTGACTTTTGAAAAAAACTTTTCTTGAAGCCCATCATTCTAATAAATCTGTGTAGTGAGATAATTATGATATGAACAAACTATTGCTCATTCAAGCAAAGCCTTTGAGGATTAATTTGTAAAGAGGAATGACAGTTGAAGCAGACAGAAATACCTCAACAAGAGTGAAAGAAAAGTACCTATGTGTGCTGTGTAGTACTTGAGTTGTTCAGTCAAGACAGGTCATAGTGTTTTTCCCCTTGAAATGTTGCAAGAGTCTGTTTTGGGCCTGTTCTCATCAAATGTACCAGACACCTCCTATAAATCCTACTCTAGTAAACTGAACTGGGCCCTGTGAGAATGTTGTTACTGTTTTTAAAGAATATGACAAGAAAATACTTGAATCTGCAGTAGAGAATCTGCATGTAACTTGTTGGCACTAGTGAAGTAGACTGCCCTCATAGTTCGTCATTGTTAATGCTTTAGAAATAGTACCAGCTTCACATGAAATTCTGTAGGTTTTTTCCCATGCTTTAACTTTTTTGAAGTCTAATGGAAATTTGAAATGGTAGATGAAGGAAGCTGTTACATAGTTGTTTAATTCTGGAATTTCAGTTTCACCTTGAACATCAGTTCTGGAGTACTTTGCATAAGAAGAAAATTCCTTGACTGAATGCCAGAGAGGAAACTATTTTACTTCTTAGCAAATTATGTTTTAGTATATCTGAAAATAATAATAAAAATACATTCTTGCATCTTAATTCTTATGTGTGATACAGATTTTGTCATTAACTAAGGAAAACAATTTTATTACCTTCTTTTTATGTGGCTGCATTTCTTTCCTGGTGCTTCTTTGCTAGTTACGTTTTTTCCTTCCTTCCCTCAGCATATGCTGTTTTGCTCTCTGCTCCTCTTCCTTTTCATTCTCCAGATGCTTTCCTGGTGCTCTTATTTTTGGTGCCCTGTACATGCTGCCACCACCAGTTTTCTTTTCCTTCTGCTACCCAGGAAATTCTTTTCCAGCTAGTGGCTTTGGTCCTGGAGAGAGGCTCTTGTTTTCTCACTTCCTTTTATATAGCAGTGACCTGAGGCAGCTAAGCTGGTTCATTCTTGCTTAAAGGTATTCACAGCCTGAGTGTCCTAAATAACAGCTGGAAACAATGCAACCAGCCAGTTCTCTTTGGACTAACATTGGCCTATGAACCACATTTTGAGAACCACTGAATTGCATAATATATGAACAAAAAAGTCCAAAAGAGGCATAACTGATGGATTTTTTTTTTTTTTGTCAGCCTTTGGGAAGAACATAGACAATTGTGTGTGTATAAGTGTGTGGCCGTTGTTGTGGGGAGAAGGACTAGAATTCTTTATGAAGGGTTATGAGGAACTGCCTGTCATTTCAGGATATTTAACACAGAACTGCAGGGAACCATCTAAATAAAAAAAAAAGAGTATAACGTTGTATAAACAGGAAAAAAACCCTAATTCTTGACATCATATTTTAGGAAGAACAAATGGTCCACCCAGATCTGCTAGCAGATTAGAACTACTTAGTCCAGCTTTTAAATTATTAGGAATTTAATTTCATTTTCTGAATGAAGGTTCATCTCATGTCTTGTTTTTGGATGAGAGTTTTTTCCATGGTTTGTGGGGAGGGTTTCAGGATATCCACTGAAATCATCTAGTTTGGACTCCTCAACTCATTGGATATGTGGTCATTTAATGTGTGGTTTAAATTATCAAATGCAGTTGTTGTTTCAGAGTATGAATTTATGATATACAATGTTTGAAAATACTAGCTTTATGCCATTTTCTCTCTACCCTGCTGACTTCTGCCTCCATCCCCTAGTGCTATGACTTGTTACCCTGTTGCTTTTACCAGCACCACCAAGTTGTACAGTCACAGAATAAATTCTGTTAGAGAACTGATCTAGCTTCTTTCAAAGAGAAAATATGTATTTTTTTGTGATGGTAGTGTCTTTTTTCTATTTTTTTTCTCCCTTTTTTTTTTCTTTTAAGGAGAAGATTGATCAGTATTCTGGTTTGATTTACCATGTGGCTGTGCAAGAGACTGTGCCAAAATCACAAGAGATGATGAGGGGCACTGCTACTAAAAAAATATGTATCAGATGCCAGGCCTTTTTTTTTCCTTTTCAGATAAAATAATTCCATAATTACGAGCTTTCTGATACGAATGAATTTTGTCTCCCCTTTCTTCAGACTTTCAAGTTCTAGAGGCACTGACTCTGAAATCTATAATAACTACAGTGTATGAAGTATATTTTTCAGTTTGAGTATAGATACATAGATTTCCACAAATTAGGCATCATGAATTCTTTTTTAGAGAATCTGAATAAAAAATTATTTTGTTGTTCTCTGATACGTAGCATAAAGATGAGATAAAATTAAGTGCTGAAATTAGTTAAGGAATGTGCCTCCTACCTGATATGCTTCTTTTGAAATTGCACTTAAATCTTAGGCAACATACATTCTGCATTTGTTATTTTAATAAGATACAAATGGGAAAATCTTTTTAAATTAGGTTGGTTTTCCTGTCTTGTAGCAGCACCTTAAGAAGATTTCTGCTGTAATGATGTACTCTTTTCTTCCTTTCCTTGATTTGAACTTCAACCTCAAAATATTTTAAATGTCTTTTCTTGATATGTTGGTTTGTACAAAATCAGTAACTGCACATATCTCAATTTTTTCTTTTTTGGACATCAATTTCAGACCGCTTCCCAGATAATTTATCTCCTTGGCTGAGGTACAAAACCCAGCTGCCTCTTATTTCAGATAGCATCCCTACAGTGCAGAACAAAACTGTGAACATCTCATTACCTGTGGGTTCATGAACAGAAAGGTTCCTTGAAACAGGCTTTTGCCTTATCTTTCTGAATTTTTCTAGCTTTAAGAGAAAAGCAATGCTTTCTTCTAGTTCAGCAGGGTTTTGTGATGTAATGTTCCTTCATCACCACTAGTATTGATGCAGGGGTAAAAATACCCTTTTCAAATGGGGAGTAAATGAGCTTTTATATTTCCTTCTTTCCATTTGCAGGAGGAAGCTGAAATACAAGCAGAACTTGAACGTTTGGAAAGAGTTAGGAATCTTCACATAAGAGAACTGAAAAGAATAAATAATGAAGATAATTCACAGTAAGATGCTGTCTGAATTTTGCATGTCTGTTTTTAAAATAATGCTCTAAAATTACACTTTACAGAGGAGACTTGTTCATAATTTTTTTGGTTCTCTGTGTTTATATACATATTTTAAACAGCAACTTAATTTAAACTTAAAAAATTAGAATTACTTATAATTTGGTAAAGTTATTAATGGTTTTGTTGAATATGCAAGAAATAACATATATATATATATACACAGCTTATAGTGGAGAGCTAAAACTTGCTACACCATATCACTAGAGTAAAAAAAATACTTGTAAGAGAACCTAGTGCAATTCACTTAGCTGACAATAATGCAAGAAAATGGCAGAGAAGTTTGCTGCGATTTTGTGCAGCAGTTAAAATTAGTTTTGGTTTTATGGCACTGTAATTTCATTCCTACTAGGTACAGGTACCTAGCAGGAAAAAGCCATATTACTTTAAATGTTACTCTACTTTACCTTGGATAGCAGTGTATCATAATGTTAAATTGCTATTTAATATTAACTATTACTGTGTAGATTTGAAAGTAATAATTATATAACTTAAAAAATTAAGTCTGTTTTCCATGATGATGAATACAGACACTAACACTTCATTTTCACCCACACTTTCAGCTGACCCTGTTGTTTAAAAGGAACTGATTCTGCCTCTCCCTGCCTACTTAGCCCTTTTTCTGTGCTTGCAATGGCATTTCTTTACTGAACAGATACTGGAAATTGATCCAAGTTAAAACCAGCTCCTGTGGTCAATATTTTTCTGAATTAATTTTAACCCTGGATCAATTGCTTGGTCTAGTTCTCTGCCCCAGTTGCAAAAATGTTTATGCTGCCATGAGGAGAGAGGGCAGTGCAAGGGTGGAATGAGCCAGGGGGAAGGACATGATGGGACTGGACTTCTTGCCTTCTACACTAGGAAATGTAAATGAAACAGTAGCCTTAAGCCTTCCGGATTTTATTTTATTTTTTACTTTTTATACACAATAGAATTATGTATACACTAAAACACTAAAAGAACTAGATGTGAAATTTTGCTTAACTGTTCTGATGGTCCCTGTACCTACCCTTCAGTAATACAGAAATTTTTTGTTACCATGTGGCTTTAGTGCTAATTTGTGTCTAAACTAGTGTTGTGTTTTGGATATGAAAAGTCATGGGTGTTGATGCTTACACATTGATGGCAGAATCTTTTTAAAGTAAGTGTCCTACAACAAGTAAACAAGCAGGTTAAATGACAAGTTTTTTTCAATCTTCAATGTTTGCATTAGAAGAAGGGATTTTATTTTTTAAAAAGGATCCTTCAACAATTGGTAATAAATGGCACAGAAAAATGACAGGCTTTGATTGTGTAAATGTTGCCTGTGTGGGGGAAAGAATGTCCAAATTGCAGTTGCAGTTGAAAACAGTTACAGGAGATGGACAAGCAGGATACTGCAACTTCACTGCTCACTGTCTGCAGTCACTGTTGACACATTTTATGGTCCAGAACAAAAAGCTTTAAACTGTGTTTTCATGGTTTTGTGGGAGTTTAGAGAAGTATTTACAAAGTGGCCAAGCCACAGTTCCCAGTCATCCCATAGAAGAGAGTAGCAATGGAGAAGTAATTTAGGTGTGTTGCCCCTGCTGTCTTTCCTGACATGTCTTGGCAATCTGGCTGTTTGGTAAGGGAGAGGGTTCTGAGGCAAAGCAGCTGTAAGGTTCTGGCTCAAATCCTGCTGAGTTTTCAGCTTCCAGCTGTGGTGTAAAGCTAAACCTATTTTCTTATTCCAGCAGCAAATCCATCTACGTGTGGGTAAATCTGTATGTCTACAACTGCACTGGGGTAACAGGACAAGTTGAGAGTTAGGGCTTCCCTGTCTGGGTTTGGAGCCCATGTGATGTTGGGGTGCAGGTTCTTAGCCATGGAGAGCCACACAGAGTAACAAAAGCAGCAGTGGGGAGGGAAAGTGGTAAGATTCACAAGATTGGCCCTACTAGTGGCACATGTGTAATAGAAGGACCAAGAAAATATGAATCTAAATTTGTTGTGTGATTTTAAAGAATTGGACTACTGGTCACATGACATCAGTTGCCTAATGATGCTACCTCAAAATTTGTTCTCTCTTCTACACTGAATGTGTTAGTAACTGTTAATGGGTTTTAAAAAAATTTTTAGCATTGAAATATGTATCTTCATAGTGAATGGAAAGGAAAACTTTATGTCTAAAAGGGGCATAGTAAGCAAGAATATGCGTCAGCCCTCAAATACTTGACTCCCTGTGACCATACCTCCAAAACTGTAGGGAATATGGAAGGATGGGATGACCTGTTGACAGACTAGCCTTAAACCCCCTCTTAAAGTTTTCTATGGAATGTAACTGGCAGCTTGCCCTAGATTCATGAGTATAGTTGTCTCATTATTGTACTAAAAATGTGATGAGTATTCACCTCTCTTCCCCCTGATTGGATGGGAGGATATATTTTGTCTTCTGCATATTTCAGGAAAGAGAGTATGGTCCTTTTACTCTGTCCTGCAGCCTCATTTTGTGTTTGGAAGGAGTGTTTTCTTTTTGCTTTTGCCTAGAGTGTGAGCAGATATTCAGTCTTTTGGTGTGTTTTCCTCTGTATCACTGTTTCTGATTTAACCTCTTAGTGTTATATAAAATCTTATTTTGTGAAAAAGAGAGAGGAACAGGCCTGGTCATGTTTTGTGTGAAACTGAAAGAATATCCTTCTTGTCTGTTCTAGAAGGGCGAAGTGTGAGACTTCTCTAAAAATTGGCACAACAAAGAGAGACCCCTTATATCACATGTTTAAGCATGCTTTTCTTAACATGTTTCGGTGACAGTGTTGGGATAGCATTTGTACACTAAATAGTCAAAAGGTACTGAAATTCATCGTGTTCTATAGTTGTGCCATAGGGTTTCACATGGTGTAATGTTGCTTAGCATATTATATGTAGCTTGTAAAAAGAAAACTCCATTTGATAAATAATACTAAAAGCTTTACATTGTGTATTCTCTTTGTGTACCTTAAATAGAATTAAACAGATTTTTTTTTTCTTTCAAGATTTAAAGATCACCCCACATTGAATGAACGGTATTTGTTACTCCATTTACTTGGCCGAGGTGGCTTCAGTGAAGTATACAAGGTAGAGTTTATTGAGCCTGATAAGTCTGGTGTTTGAACCATGTACATTTAATTTTCGGGGGATGGAAGGGGATTTAAATAAGTAGGATTGTAATGTGGTGTACTCTTTAAACACTGGTTGAGCAAACTTCGATTAACCTGTGGAGTGGTAGGTGTCATTACAATAGACTTGTCAATAGACTCGTGAATTACATGCCAGTTTTTTCCCTCTCTTTATTGGATGTTGCTTTTATCACCTTTCATTATAACTTTCCCATAATTGTGTGTTTCTTTTTTAGGCTTTTGATCTCTATGAACAAAGATATGCTGCTGTGAAGATTCACCAGCTTAACAAAAGCTGGAGGGATGAAAAGAAAGAAAACTACCACAAGTAAATATTAATGACTTACGCTTCATATGTTAAGCTTAATAGCATTTTATTGATTGTGGAAGGTTAATGTATCCATCTTCTTTTAGACATGCCTGCAGAGAGTATAGAATACACAAAGAACTGGATCACCCCCGAATAGTTAAACTGTATGACTACTTCTCCCTGGATACAGATACGTAAGTAAAACTTAGCCAGGATTTTAGGGTGCAAGGAACATGCGGTGTTGTAATGGTTTTGGGCAGAGCAAGAGGTGCTGCAGGGCAGCTTCGAAAGGCTGCCATATCTTAGGCAAGTTTCCAAGACTAAAGGACATCAAGAGCATTACTGGCCTAAGTGTAGCCCCTGGTGACTGTCCTGCACCTCTTCGCATGAAATGTGTCACATCTTCAGGGATAGTTAAGGTGGTTTTCTTTTGAGAAATGTGTCTGCTAAAAATAGAGGGGTTTTTTTAACTTAACCTCTCACCAGCATGGATGCGTTTGCTCTTTTAGTGAGTATGAATGTTCTGATTTATGTCACTTTTCATAAACTAATAGTTACATCATGTTCTATGAACAATTTAATTCATATAGTTTAATATTCAGGCAGCCATTCTTAAACTTGTCAGTATGAAACTAGGTTGTCATGTCTGTTTCTAATTATGCAGTGTGATACGTTATTTAATTTTGTCTCTGAATTCTGCTCTAGGTTTTGCACGGTGTTAGAATACTGTGAAGGCAATGACTTGGATTTCTATCTCAAGCAACATAAGTTGATGTCAGAGAAAGAAGCTAGGTCCATTGTAATGCAAATAGTAAATGCACTACGGTATCTCAATGAGATCAAGCCCCCTATTATACACTATGATCTTAAACCAGGTAAGTGAGAAATGTTACGATTGAAAATGTAATTTATTTTTTATCCTTTATTTTGTTTGTAATTCATGCCTCAAAAAACCAAAATTGTCATGTGTGTCAGGGTTATTGTAAACAATGGAAAAAAGTGTGTTCTTTTCTAGTTTCATTGTCAGAGTGATCTGCCTTTTCTGTGGAAAGTGATTGTTATAACTTTTCTACTTTGCATTATTTTGATTTGAATTTTTAGGAAAAAATCATATAGGTAATAGATACATGCATTGATACTTAGCAGTATAAACAGATAAGATCATTAGTTGGCTCAATGCTGATATGTAAATAATTTTTCCTATATGTTTTTCTTAACTTGTGAAGGATTGAAATAGGTAATCAGTCACTTTCAGCATCCCAGCATAAGCACTCCAGAAGAGGACTTTACAGAAGGTTTTCTTTACAATGAATAATAAACATTGTTATAAACAATGTATTCTGTCTTGATTCCATGGCCTTTGTTTTACCACCTTGCATGAATGATGCTTGTATTCTTCATGTGCTTTAGTCTACTGCAATTCCAAGTGTGGGGTTTGTAAAGTAACTCTTAGTGCCAGGCTGTTTGCTTAGTGCTGTGTAATAAATTGTTCATACAAGTTTCTCTTGTCTTATGGAATTGTACAGAATGTATTCTTAGTCTCTTCAAATAACTGTTATATCAAGAAATTATTGTACAACTTTAAAACATGGAGTAAGATTTGTATTGTCACAGCAATTTCTTGCCACAATTCTGTGGCATGTGCAAGCCCTGAAACATGTAGTGTAGGATTTGTTCTGGTAGAAAAAGAGTGAAACTTCATGGTAACTGGTATAATGCTGCATTTTGGTGTCTCATCACTATATTTTGGTGTTTCTTTGCTGACCAGCCAGCCCCCAGCTGAGAGTGCCATTTCAGTTCATGATAACCCAGAGAGTTCCTGAAACTGCATTGAAACGTTTTATAGTCAAGTTACTCTAGACTTGAGGATATAAAGATGATGTAAAGTTGTCAGCCCTCATCAAGTTAGATGTTCTTAGAAATTGAACCTGGTTTTGAAAATAAAGCATTTTTTAGCTGTTTTGAGGTAATTTTTCTTTTTTCCCCCCTGAATAGGTAATATCCTTCTTGTAGATGGAACAGCATGTGGAGAAATAAAAATTACTGATTTTGGCCTGTCCAAAATAATGGATGATGATAGCTATGGGGTGGATGGAATGGATTTAACTTCACAGGGAGCAGGAACTTACTGGTGAGGCCTGGTTTGATTTTGCTCTTTAGACTTTGGCTAATGGTTCGGATTTTGTAAATGCTCTCTTATAAAGCCAATTTAATGAGAGAATTAGGACTAAAAATATTAACATGGATGACAAAGAAAGGGTTTTGTGCAGTACTGTTAATGCTGATATTCCCAAATGTTAGAAGAGTAACAAGTAAGATAAGAGAGTGTGAGTGTGTGTTGTTTATTTCTTTTATATATGTGTATGTGGTGTGTCTGTGTGTATATAGAAGCGTGGAGATGATCACTGTGCTTTAGAAACATGGCTTCCTCTAAAGAAGCAGGTGTTTAATCTTTGGCTGCTGGTGGTTGAAGACATTTGACAGAGCTGTGATGATTAAGTGTGGGTGCTTAGTACTTGGAAATCGTAGACCAGGGATTACCAATAGATAATGCCCTTAGGACAAAAGAGTATTCACTCTTCCATCCTAAAGGGTTATGACAGCTCAACAGCTGTGATTTGTTTTTTGTGTGCATTTGTGTGCTTGTCCAAAACACTGAAGTTCTAGAGCTGCCCAAGAACAGAAATGGCAATAGGCATTTCATTGCTTACAGAAAATCTGTTTTTAGAATTTGCTCTCTGAAGATGCAGTTTCTTCATGGCACAGTAGCCCTTTGAGCCTGGGTACATGGTAGCTGTGTCAGGGTGGGTGGATTAGAAAGCCTGTATTGACCAGGTTGTTACTTGTCAATTCATTTGCTCTTTCTCTCTCATTGTGCCTCTCCTGTAGTAAGATCAGTCAGGAGCTGAAACCTAACTAAACAGAGAAGCCAGAGTCATTCCCATTTGCTTTGCAACTTTTGCCATATTCAGAAGTTGCATGTAATAAAGTTTTTGCCTTATCCTTCAGGTTTTTTAAGAAAAGAAAACACACATACTCTTCCACAAATGCCACTGTGCACATACTGGGAAAAGATGATTATTAAAACATTTTAGAAGTGTTAGGCTTTTGCTACTCTTTTTCGTGTTTTACCTGTTTCAACACCACTTTAAGTATTTTACTGTAGGAAAGTATGTAAAAAAATATTGGCCTTTGGATTTGAATCTAGAATGCCACAGGCACTACTAGCGCTGTAAACTAAGAGTAAAAAAGATTTGTAACCATTATAGGTTGACAATGAATCTGCATTTCTAAATCATGCTTTCTCTGAGCCCAAAGTCATCATTGAGGAGAGAAATACTTGGAGTGAGTTTGAGATGGGGAATGAGTCTGTTCAGAGTACATTGCACAAACTGTCAGCAGCATAGACCTGGAAGGGATTTCTTCACTCACTGCATCTAGTTACCTGCCTTTTCAGGCAGTTAGGTCACATAATCTCTTTTGTAAACTTACAGACGTTTGTATTAAATTTAGTTAGTGTTTTGTCCCCAGTAATCTGATTTGAAGTGTCTTCTGTAACCTCAGTTCTCTGATCATTAGAAACCTAATCCTCTAATTTACAGACTGTGTTTATTTGTGGCCAGTTTATGCTTGTTTGTTCCTGTGCCAACACTGTCCTCCCTCAAGTAGGTTGTTTCTCTTCCCAGTACTTGCTCCTTGGTGTTTTTATAGCCTTCACTTCCCCCTCCTCCCCCCCCCGAACTATAGGCTCTCCATTCGTCAGATCATTTTGGTAACCTTCTTTGCACTTATATCACTTTAAGCTCACTTTTCTTGGTTTTTGTAATCAGAATTGTAGACAAGTATTCCAGAAGAGAGTGTTTGATACTGTTCAAAATTGTTGCATTCTTAATTCATTTTTCTCCTTATTTCCATTTCTACAAATATTTCTTCAGAATTTCTTTTTAAGTCTTTCGTGTCATTGATGAAAGAATGCCTGGTCTGACTTGCTCTAATAGTTTTTATGCCTTTTTCAATTTTAGATATTATGGTCAATAATACCTCACTGAATTTGATACATTTGGAAGGTTTTGTTTGCTTTTTAAAGGAAGTTCTGCTTCATCAGTTCTCTTCTAATTCAGGATTGGCACAGGAACTTCTCAGCTTTCAGTTCTCCAAGTATTCCTACAGGTCATAGGGCTGGAAATAGCAATTACCTTTGTCTATCATATACCCTTCTGGGTAACATCATCATTTTTACTGAAAACTTAGGTAAAGAGTCTTTAAGCCATATCTGCATTATTTTTGATTCCTAACCAGGCCTTGCTGTAAAATGAGCTGTTTGGCTCTCATCTTTCCTTGCCTTGATAGATTGAGAAAGTTCATATTTAAACTGGGGTCCCAATTAAAAACAAAGTGATAGTTGACGATTTAGGTAAAAAAATGCTTGTATTTGTACTTGTGTGAAAGAGACCCTCTGTTTGACTGACTGTACAAAAACCTGTAATGTCAGTTTTGATGGGTGTGCGAGGTGTTGGAATACAGATCATAAGGCGGCTGTAGAGTTGTCAGAAGATCAGAGATGTGTACCTGAGGTGTTTGTACAGTTTGATAATTGAACGTGTTCTAGTGATGCCATACTTAAAGACACTGAGATGCATGTTTTGTTTTCCAGGTACTTGCCTCCAGAGTGTTTTGTAGTTGGCAAAGAGCCACCAAAGATTTCTAATAAGGTTGATGTATGGTCAGTCGGAGTAATCTTTTTCCAATGCCTTTATGGCAGAAAGGTAAGGAAAATGTTTGAAAATCTGAAGAGTTTTAGTGTAAATGCCTGTTTTCAGTAGACTGTGAATTACAGTCATAAAAACATGAATTTCCATGGAAAATTACTTGTGTTACTTTTTGGCAGTGTGCATTGATACAGCAAGAAACTAGAAAATCTTGCTTGCAACTTTTTTATTTGCAGAATGGTTAGCAGTTTGTATTAACACTGCAGCAACTTACTATGGCATAAATACTTAAAAAATCAAAGTAGTTGGATAATTCTCATGAAGAAAATCATGTGCTTATTTTTCAGCCATTTGGCCACAATCAATCACAGCAAGATATTTTACAAGAAAATACAATATTAAAAGCCACAGAAGTTCAATTCCCTGTCAAACCTGTTGTAAGCAATGAAGCCAAGGTAACTTTTAATATCATCTCTGAGTAAAATGTTCATCTTAAAGGATTCAGCTGTAAAATTACTGTTAACCCAAGAATTTTGTCAGACATAGTAACTAAACATGTAGAAAAACATAACAGAGAACTAGCATTTTGATATTTTTATTTAAGCAAGCTTATTCTGGGACTTTTCAAAACCATGTACTTCAAAGCAAGACTATATATATATTCCAAAAATATGCACGTGGTTTTAAAGTAGGCCACCTCAGAAATTGTCTGCTTTGGTTTTGCCCAGAGGACCTTATGTGTCTCATTCAGGCTGTCTCACTAGAAGTTCTTGTGAAATACTTCTGCTGATACTAACAAGCTCTTTCTGAAAATAGTGAATGTTATTCTCTGCAACCTTATTGGCTTGAAGAACTATTTGACTACCAAGTACCTGGAGCATATGACTGCTAACACTTGTCCTATTGAAAGGTTATAATATGTGTGTATTAATTCAAAGCTGAGTTTGGAAACATGAATTCTTAATCTTAAGAATCTAGAAGGTATTGTGATACTGATTCAGGAAATAAAACTGCCATACTAGTTGATCTACCACAAAGGTGTAGATGGCCTTTATTTAAAAATCTTAGTAGTATCAAACTCCTCAACACAGACTAGCTATTCAGAAACAGATTAAAGTTGTTTCCCAAATGAATACTGCTATGAACATCCATAACACAAATGCAATTCTGTGAGTGTGGAAGAAAATGTTATCTGTGCGTTACTTGTTTGTAAAAACTCTCCCTGTTTTTGAAAGATATGTTCATGACCAGATGCAGAAGATGTGCTCTTTGAAAAAAAAAAAAGGCCAAGACAGTCAAATGCCTGTTCAAGTTTCAGCAACTAATTAAACATACTTAGATTTGGGACACAAGCTGCAAAAAAATTAGGAATATTAAGATTCAGTTTCTAAAGATTAAAAGGAAAGAAAACCTATTACTAGAGGCTGTAACTTCCCAAGAAAGTAAGTCTTTTGGGTACATAAACCTGCTGTTACAACTTGTGGTATATTTCTATTGGTTATATTTTCTAAAAGTAATGTTAGTGAGAGAGTTGCAGTTCAGGTTATGAAAAATTGGTTGAAGAATTGCAGTTATTACTGGTTTTTTATTTTTGGTTGAGGTTTTTGTTTGCTGTTTTTGTTTTTTCACCCCCATTTGGAAAACCTATTTCCTTCAATTGCAGTTGACAGATATGCATCATATAATTGATAACATTACATGTTAACAGTTTATATCCCTGTCTTTTAACTTTGCATTTCTTTGTCAGTAATAATTTTTATATAGAGGATGTCAGGAAAGAGTAGGCAGTTCAACATTGAGAACTGGCAACTTTTTGCATTCTCCGTGTATTTCATGCTCTGTTTGTTGGAAAGACTAAAATAAACTTCTGGTCTTCTTGTCTCATATTAACATTGCCATAATTGCTTTAAGAGAGAGGGTGAAATTATTCTCTGGTGGAAATGCTATAAAACAATTTCAGACTAACTTGCACATGCAGGCCATTTATGATGACTGTGTAGAATCCAAATTGGGTTTAGATTTATAGGCCTGGCAGTTGGAAAAGAGCACCTTGTAAACTGAAATTCTGATTTGGAAAACATGACTATGAAGTAGATATGGAACCTGAAAGGACTCAGTTAGTTTTCGGACTGCAACTGTCCTTTGATCCTCCTCACCTTTTCCTGTTTTGTGCCGTGGTCTCCTTTGCTTATCATTAGTATGCCTACAATGCCACAAAATCATGAAGTATTTTAAAAACATTATAGACACAAACTGTTACTCTGAGGATCTTGCAAATAAGTTTTAACGGTTCATTTGTTATGAAGGATTTATTGTGAAGAATTTGCTTAAAATTTGTAATGTTCAAGAACATGTGAATATATATTAACAGATGTGCATGATTTTTATTTTGTACCTTTTTCATGCTGGATATGTAAATGAAATTCTAGCAGGATTCTTTGTAACTTGTATCACTTCTTTTTTCCTTTAATCTCCATTTTTTAATTGGAGCAAAGAACAAAGAGCTGAACAGATTTATCGAAGAGATATGTAATTCTTTTAAATTAAGTTCTAAATTAAGTAATAATGTTCTAATCAGTTCTGTAGCAATAAGGATTTTCTGTCATTAAATGTTGAAGCCCAAGCTCTCGGGAGACCAGATGTTCTGTGTATGCTAGACATAAGACTGGACAGAAACTTTCAGCACAGAATGATTGGCATACACTGCATGGACCTAAATGTAGGATAACAGAGTGACTCAAGAACAGTCCTGAAGTTAGCTACAGAGTTTTTCAATTGATTAGGTGATTCTAAGCAGGTGGGATTGAGTTTTTCCTGGGAAGAGAGTTTCAGCAAGGTAGTAGTTTCTTAAATATTCTTCATTTTTGCTATACTGCATTATGGCACATGTGGAAATGCCGGTGTTTTCAAAAGTCAACTAAAGTGTTGAGATTCTGTCCTTGCATAATCTCTCTACTTTTCACCACTCAGTTCAATGGTTTTAGAAGCTCATTAGAGAAAGTATAAAGGTCTACTTTTTCATTCCTCTGACACTTGCTCTTGGTTTTTACTAGGCTGTTCAGGCACAACACATGCAGAATTCTAATTGGGTGAGGTGCACATTTACTTGTAAATGTAGTTCCTAAACATGGAAATATATATTTTAAATGTGATTATTTGAAGCCAATTAATTTACTGATGTTTTTTCTTTCTACCATGATGTTCCATTTTTTCATTTGGCTTAGCAGTTAAAATGTCATTTGAACTGAATTACTTAATAACAAGAATTTGTTTAAAAACTAGTTTATCCAGAAGGACTTGCATATTTGCCTGAAAGCAGAGGTAAGTATTTGGAATACTGGTGTAACTTTTTACATTTCATTTCTAGGCCTTTATTAGACGCTGTTTAGCATACCGAAAAGAGGATAGATTTGATGTCCACCAGCTGGCTAATGATCCTTATCTTCTCCCTCACATGAGGAGATCGAATTCTTCAGGAAACTTGCACATGACTGGGCTAGCAGCATCCCCTACACCACCTACTTCAAGCATTATTTCGTACTGAAGTTTCTCCAGCTGAGGAATGGGATGATACCTTTGTGTAGTTTCCTGATGCAGACTTGAGCTTGAAAGCATTTGAGTGTTTTTACACAGGACAAGTTTGATAACTGTGTTTTCAGACTGAAGTCCTCCTACATAGTGTCATTTGTATGATTGGAATGGATCATGGACTGTGAATAAATGTACCCTTCTGAGAAACACCATTAAACACTGAAGGATGACACTTCCTGTTACAACTAGCAGGTATACTGTGTTTAAGACTGAAGAAAAGGTTTTTAGTTTTTTTCTGGGGAACATTGTAAATAATCTTTTTAATACTTAAAATACATTTGGTGGATACTGGAAAGTTCTAACATGAAGGGTAGTTTTTCATTATTTAAATCTAAAAGAGTAGTGAGTAAATTTGAAAACACAGGAAAAATTTCGTGCCTGGTTATAAACTAAATGAACTGCCATCTTTCCAAGACACTGATCTTTTGAAACCAAAGTAAGGAGTGTGAGACGGTGAAAGATGTTCTGTATCAGATTTCTCAGTTAAAAGTAGAGTATTTTATTTGGCAACTCAGGCTTGTACCTCCAAAAATGTGGTGGTGTTTCATGAATTTAGATTGGAAGGGTGATATGAAATTCCTGGTACTTACTTCTCAAATAGATTGCTAATTTTGAAATCCATTCAGTTTTCTAAAAATACTACACTTGCTGTGGTATCAAAACTCGTGAAACCTTCCAGGCTTCTAATAAAAGCAAGCAACAGTATGAAACCAAATGCAAACAGGTCATGTATAATGTTCTATGCAGGAATAATGATAAATTCCCTTCTAGCTCTATTGTAAATTGTTGTACAGATGTCACATTTTCAGTTAAATTTCAGCAACTTATTCCTGTACAAATGTTTAAAGTATGGCTTTTTCTAATTGGATATTGTATTTTTTTTAAGTCTCCCTCAAGGCGCTTTTAATTGCTGCTAAATGATGTTGCTTTTACTTTTACAAAAGAATCAAATGACCTCCTTAAGGTGCAAGTCAACTGTACGTGTCAGAGAGATTGAGAGTAGGCAATCTGTTAACAATCAAGGCATGTCAAACAGATCTGTGTTGGCAATATACAGTACAGTTCTTTAACTCAGTTTATTGCGTTCTCGACCTGCAGAGCGCATTGATACTAGATGTAGAAGTTGCTCATGGTTATTCTCTATTTCTGGAAGTTCCTATCAACAAGGAAATGTTTCTTGTGGCTTGTACAGATATTTTAAAATGTGAAACATTTTCTAACTGCCTTGTATGGTAGAAACTTATTTTTCAGAACAGTGTATCTCTCTCCTGTTCACTATTCTTTTTACTATCCCATTCTTGATGCTGAATACCTATATGTAATTTTGTCCATGTTGCAGGAAGAGGAGGCTGTATTACCACAGGTTTTCATTTAGTATTGTACAGTTAAACTGTTGCTCTTGTTTCTGATGTTGCAAGCCATTTTGTTTTCATTGTATATAAAGAAACGTTAACTGTCTCTTTAAGATGCTGCTGAAATTGTAGAGAATGTAGCCAAAACAGTAATAAACAATGGCAGTTGAAATTTCAAAGTTTTCATGGTGTGTTTTTACATTTCAACAGAGGGCAAATCACATAACTGTATCACTGAGCTGCACTTAATTATTTAAAGCACACTCTTTGTAATTATACAAATACAATAATTAAGTAACATTGGAGGTGAAAGGGGAGGATTCCATGCAACTTAAAACATCTGTTGTAATGAAACTTCATTTCACTGAATAGATCTCACAGAAACAACTCTTAAGTATGTCAGTGATCCTTCTTTAATTCTTGAACTGTGGAATAAAATTAGTTTATAGAATGACTAGAAAATTAGACTCAAATAGAGAACTGACACTGCATCCTTTTCACTCTCTACGGCACGAGACAGTGCAGAGTGTGAGGAGAATGCTATAACTGTAAGCTCACATTAGATTTCATTCCATCTTATTCTGCAGGTGTCACTAACAGAATTTAAATCAACTGTTTTACCTAAAGAAAATATGTACAATTGTGTGACTGTTTTTATTTCTCTGGAATGTGGTATGGTTACCCTTGGAAAGGTAAGTTAGGCAATGTATCAGAGAACTACTAAAGTAACTGAGAATTTTACAGCTACCTAAAACTAAGAAGGTTTATATACAGTGTTGCTTTTTCTGTGGTTAGGATCTGGGAATAGGCTGTTGTGGCTAAGTACATGACATTTGCTTCAGCTTTACAAATGCATGTTTCTGAAACCTAAACACCCACTTTAGAAAAAGCTTCCTACAGATAAAAAAAGAGTCACCATCTCCTCTTTTGAATCAAAGTTTGAGGTTTTACCTCCCAATATGCACAGTTGTGTTTGTTTTAACATCTTGCAGTACTGTTAATGAAAATTTTGTATCCCCACATGTAGTCATTCTGTGGTCACAGGAAGATGTCTGAGTTGGTGTGTTTGGTGACTGCCATTCAGCAATTTGTGCTTGGGATAGAAGTACCCTTGAGACTGAGTCTAGAAACCTGAGTTACTGGAGGAGTTCTGGATCACTTCTAGGTAATTCATGTATCAGCTGTTCAGTCTGTATTTTACGCTCATTTTACTGATTTCAATGTGTATCATCTATCACTAGGTTTCCTAAGCTTTCTCCTGATTTAATGGCAGGTAGACAGAAGAAAGTAAGTTAAACTTCATCACACAGTTTTTAATGAATCTTGGAAATAAAAAGCTTCCTTTATTTTAAATTCATGAATACTTTAAATGTCTGCATTTAATGGAAGATTGTAAAATATTGCATTGCCGTATAATTAAGAAAAACCCTTTTACATATGAAACGAGTGACTGTGAGAGAAATTCTGCACTTGTAACTGACTGTAGTGCTACAGGTCCTTGCAGCCAGAGTTAACGTTGGTTGGCTTGTGCCTGGAAAGCAACCGTGTTTTGGCACTATTTTATTTTACTTATATTAGCACTGAATTTGTTCAGATTTCACTGTAGAACACTATTCACTTTGAACTTGGTCTACACCAGTTGGTAGATACCAGTTCCATGGAAGGTGGTTAATATTTTAATTTTCTGAAAAATGCTTTTAGTGCTCACAAGTAGTCAGGAAGAGCATCATGGCAGCTGTATGCTTGCCCAGGCACTGCTGACCACACCTGGCCAAGTGGAGCTCTGTGCTGCTGGGACTGCCATGGCAGCCCAAGCAGGTGACTGTGTGTTTTAAAATCAGCAACCCTGGAAAGGAAGGCATGTCCTGGAATTTGAAGCAACCTGAGTGCTCCTGCTCCAGCTCTGATGTCTCCCTGAATGTGAGAAAACCAGGTGTTTTTCTCTGAAGGCAGAAAGGGGGACCACCAGCCTGACTGATTCTTTCTTCCCTATCCCACAGCTCTCGCAGCCAAGCGGGACATGACACGTCCAGCCTGGGGAGGGGATGTAGGTCCCCAACAGCGCTGCTGCTTCAGCCTTGCTCTGGATTTCGACTTTACCGGGGCTGGAGCTGCTGCGGTTGGTGCAGAAGAGCCACAGCACAACAGGGCCCAAGCTGGGCAGGTCAATGGTGCCCCTGCTGCTGTGTTGTGTAGCAGAGTGGGACAGTGAGGGAAGGAGGGGAAGGAGCCTCCCAGGAGGTGAGAAGTGTCTTTGGGTCATTTATTTTTCTTCAAAAAGCCCTGAGGACTTGCTGCTCTTTTTCCAGAAGAGGGACATTGCATTGGGAAGGTCGACTGGAGAGCCTGACCTGGGGGAGGCGGAGAAGGCCTGGACAGAGTGTCAGGACAGGGACGGCCTCAAAATTTAGAGGAAACGTGTTTAGAGAGTTTCCTTATACTTTTTAAAGCACTTCCATCTTGCAATTGATGTTTAAAAATACTTTTTTCTACATGCCAGCTACAGTCAGAGGGAGGACTCTGGTTTCATTGGCAAGGGGTGTCGGGCAGCATGGACTGACTGTGTTTCCCGTGCCCAGCCCCACACTCGTGTACCAGCCAGCCCAACGTGTCGCTCTGCCACCACATCATGGGCACCAGGGCACTGTCGCATCCCATCGTGATCCTGCCATGGGCTTCAGGGTGTGAATACCCTTCCTGAGGCCTGGAGCATACCCAGCTCCAGGCAGCCATGGACTGTAGAGTTGAGGACTGTATTGTGTTTGTAGGAAAGGTAAGATTGCAAATATTTTCAGAGAAATTTTGAATAATCCAGTAGTTTCATGTCTTTGTGACCACAGATTGGTGAAAGGAGTCTAATGATAGGGAAACTTGCTGTTGGAGAAATTAGTTTTTTCTAAGTAATCAAGTCACCTTGCTATCTTTTCATTGTGCTCTGTTTCCTAAGCCAGTAAAATTCTGTGCATAAATCAAGGAAAAATGCTTTCCTTAGAAATCTCATTTTGTATCTAGTGTCTTGAGAGCTAATCAGGTATCATTAAGAAATAATGTGATGTTTGAATTTCAGAATTGTGCAGATATGTGAATATCTTCTGCTCTGCAGAAGCATGCACAGGGGCTTTGTCTTTGAAGAGTGAAGGAGATCAAAACCACCCTCAGAGGATGTGCTGCCATCAGACCAGCAGGTCAGCTAGCAAAGTGAAGTGTTTTCTTGCTCTTGTATGGAAGCTATGCCATAGTATTTAGCAGAGCAGAACTCTCCAGACCAATGAAAAAGTGTTTCCTGGGAACAGAATGCCATAGCTTCATCTCCAAGCCCCTGTTCCGTTATTGTTTCTGTTGTTGGGCTGTTGTACTCCCAGTGTTAAAAACAAGCAGTCCCTGGACATCACCCTTGTGTTTACTGTGACTCTTGGGAAACCTGTTTACCCATGTGCAGGGTTTGAATCAGCTTTGCAGCTGGCCTGGGGTTCTGGCTTCCTGTTATTTTTAGTATTGATGTATGGGGGAGTTGTGCAATTGTCTTCTCCAAGACTCGAAGGACAGTCCTTAGCAGAGTCTCTGTCTTCAGTATCGACCCCCTCTGCCCTTGGGCTTAGCACGGCAGAGGAACAGGACCTGCCAAATGGTCACATACATGGGGCTGACTTAGTGAGATGGTGCAGCTTCTTTCATTCTTCTGGATTTGTCCCTCTAAACAGCCACATGAAGAGTTATTGCACAGCTTTGTACATTTGCATGATGTAAAACTTTCTTCATGACAGAAATAATTACCCTAACCACTGCACAAATGGTTTGTTTCAGGCTTGCAGCTGTGGCTCATTGGCAGCTGGCAGAGCTCTCATCAGTGATTTGAGCACTGGAATACCTTCCCTGCATGTCCTTCTATTGCAAAACCAGGTAAGTAACATATTAGTTGGCAAACTACACGTGAGCTCTTGCCCATAGTGAATTTGGAGCATCTTATTCCATTGGTAAATGTCAATTCACATATATTTATATGAGATCACAGAATGTTGCTTGTAGAAGGTTGTATCAGGTGCTGAGCTAATCTCATAAATTGTCGTCTTAGAAGTGTCAGATGTCAGGACAGTTTTATGATTGAGCCCAAACATGTTCCAATCTAACAAATTAGCATATCATAAAGGTTATTGTCCTATTGCTCAATTAACAAACCCTGTATGGATAAAATAGAATTACTCCTCTGTCATCCTTTATCATCTGTCAGATTTCCTGTGTTTTTAATGACCCTCGTTCTTTTCCACTTATACTTTAATATATTGGTAAAATGAAAATCTTAATATGTAGGTAGTACATTAAACAAAACATGGTCCTAATGGCAAAAAGACTGTGGTTTTTTCTCCTTATCTTGGAGACCACTGAGAAGAATTCAGCTGAATTACATTGAGATTGCTTTTCTATTTTGGGGCATGCTTTGGTGTGTTCTGTTAACATCAGGCAGCAATGTGAAGGCCTCTTTTTTTTTTTATGTTTTGAGTGAGGCAAGTCATGTTTTTCTCCCTTCTGGTTTTGCAAAGCATTACTTAGGTTGCAAAGGATTTTGCTAGTTTTGTGCTAAGAAGCAACACAAATGGGGCACAGAGATCGTGAAGAAAAGCCAATATGAGCCATTCCTATTTGAAAATGGGGAAAAGCAACCAAGAGTCAGGTGGGCAAGGCTCCAGACAGATGGTGTGACTGAAATGACACTTCAACTGTGTTCATTTGGATAACTTGCACTGTGTCCAGAACATTTTCAGACTCTGCCGCTCTGCACTGGGGGGATAGAAGGTGAATTGCTGTAATGGCCAGTGGCATAGTTTTACATTGTGTTTCATATTTGGACATACAGAAACCAAACCCAGGGCACAAGGGGAAAAGTAGTGGTGCCTGAATCATCACAACTTTGGTGCTTATAGATTAGCCTCAGACTAAAATCAGGGAGGTATATCAAAACTCAGCTTGCCACTGGAGATCTGCATCAGACACACTGCCAGCAGCCCAGGGAAGGAGGCACCCAGTTTCCCAGTGCCCACTAGATGGCAAAGCAAGGTGCTCTACTGAGACTGCTAAACACCTGCTTTACCTGTCTGCACCTCACACTGGCACGACACAGAGCGTGGCTGTGGCAGTATCAGAGCCACAGATGCTGTAACTGAGTGGTCAAGACTGCTCATCCCTTTGGGATATTGGATGAAGGCTCCTCTGCCTTCAGCAGGCAGAGGATTTAAATACTAAAGACTCTAATTTTCCTAGAAATTGGCATGGGGAATTGGAATTCAGTAGCATTGGGCTGTACTTGTCTATTGACTCAACAAATGCTAAGGGAAACATGTTTCTCTTATAGCTTATGTAAAACAGGAGGAGGAATAGTGTGTAACAAAGTGTATTGGTTTGAGACAATTTGTGTGTCTGGATGGAAAAATGCTATTTTATGGCTGCTGGACTAAAGTCACAGATGGTGGGAGAATTATGGTGCTCTTGGTCTCGGTTTAACATCACTCAGTTTAACACTCCTAGCTGGAGATAGGGTTTTTTCAGTCAGTGTAAGCAAACCCAGGGCTCACCCCTGAGCCCTTTGCACCCAACAGCCTCCCTTGCCTCCAGACCAAGGAGCACTAGCTGTGTGCTAGGTCTCATCAGCTGGTGGACCTAGGTGAAAATGCAACCCTGTTTTTGGCTGGCTTACCTCTCAGCCAGGAGCAGGAGCTGACCTGAGGCCCCAGGCAGTCACACGAGTGCAGGCACCAGTGCTGGGAAGTGCTGGTGTGAGCACCAGTGGGCGTAGCGAGCAAGGGGAGAGACTCTTCTGGAAATGGCAGCATCTTAGCTTGGTGCAGGACAGGTCTTCCCTTTCAGCTCAGGTTGCTCTGCTGCCTGCCTGTCCTTCCCCAGAGGCAGGCTTACCCTCACAGCTGAGCTCTGGCTCACTGGCTTTCCCTCAGGAGAAACATCTCTCCTAATGGGGACAGTTGGCTGGCTACCCTTCCAGTGTTCTCGAATTTTCATTGTGTGGACATCTTGCCAGATACTCACAAACAACTTCCTTCTCCAGGCATGATCCAACAGTGTGCTGTATCCAACTGAAACGACAGGGGAAATTCAGACACAATGCAATAAAGCAACTGGAATTTGTTTGTCATAAACCCCAAGGGCATGTTCTCATTAAAGCAATTAGTTGTATCCAGCAGTTATGTTCTTTCATGTTTGCATTACACCCTTCTAAACTGCCAGAGATTAGGGTCTGCTTTCAGGGTTGTCTCTGGGTCTCTGCTCATAGACTGACAGGGAGAAAACTTTTCAGGCAGGGCTTGGAACAAAGAGCATTCCTTCACACAACAGCTATTAATCTTACCCTTGCGGATGGTATGCGAACTTCATTCATGGACTGAAATCAGTCGTGGGGCAAAGGGGTGAGGAGAGATTATCTCTCACCTGACAGATAACAGCACAGATGTTGTGCAGCAGCAGGCAAAACCACTAGTAGGAGATACAGGAAACATCCCTCTGCAAGTCAGCACCACTTTCCGTAGGGCCCTCAGGTAGCTGGTTAGTTTGGTGTTGCTTCTGTGCCATCACACAAATGCTTGACTAAGCAAATGCCTTTTTAGCATATGAAAGATGTAGCACATGGGCCATGCTGGGCTACGCTGTCCAATGCGGGATTGCACGGAACCAAAAATTCCAAGAAACAGTAACAGTCACAGCAGCCACCATGGAGATCTGGGTGCTACCAGCATATAAGCCCTCAGTGCCATTTCTGCATAATTATCTCCAGGGAGTAGGAGTTACAAAAACCCACCATCTTTTTAAAGCATTCCCTGACTAAACTAATGTAGGAAGAACCTGGTATTCTAATTATCCCATATCCCACGGTTACTAAAGTGTAGTTGCTCTACATCCTGCATGAATTCAAGCATCTGAAGCTCATATCTAGTACTGCATCTATGTTCATTATCCTTTGGACACCCAAAGCTAAGGCAACACTGAGCATCAGATGCCTTTGCACACTGTGACTAAGCAATTACATCTGTTCTTGGCAGATACATACCAACCCAGGATGCAAGCGTAAAATGCTTTCATAAGTGAAATAAACTTTAATTTTGAGAGCAGTAAAATTCTCACTCAATCAATAATCCTTATATGTGGTTAGATTAATTAATAGTATTTCTGAGTCAAACAAAACCACTGTTAAAGGATTAGCAAAGACAGGCAGCATCTTTGCACTCACTGTGCTTTTAGAAATGCTGATGATGTTTTCAAATCTTTGCCTTTTCAGATGTGGCTTCTTAACACTGCATTTTTAATCAGACTTAGAAGGGAAAGAGGTGTTTTCTTCTTTCCTGCCCCATTTCTTTCTTTTAGAATTGTCTGGTGCAGAAGTGCTTGTTTAAACCCCACCTTTCTCAAACTGAAGAGACATCCTCATTGCTCTTTTGGACAGGTGCACTGTACATGGCCTAAGAGTAGGCTTTCTTTCGGTGGGCAGAGAACTGGCTCTGGAGGCATTTTCTCCAGGAGAAAGGAGTGGGTCTTTTCTCTTTCTCAGCTGAACCCCTTGGTAGAAGACACAGATTTACAGTGGCTTTCTAGAATCCTGCTGAAATCTTATTGTGACTGGACAGAGTTAGAAATAATATTTGCTACCAGGTTTGTAGTAGTAAATTGGTAAAGACATAAAAGTTAACCCCAAAGAGGGGTGGATTGGGTCAAATGCTTGACCAAGACTGGGGAGATAAGACCTGAATTCCTGCTAACTTTGGTGGTTTGCATTTAAAGAGATAGATAGATAGATAGATAGATAGATAGATAGATAGATAGATAGTCAGACACATGCACACATTAATACATCCACACAAGTGTAGAGGACCAACCTAAACATGTTTTCTTTCAAACATTCTGAGCATTGTTACAGGGAAGGTGATCAGAGGAGAGGGTCCCGTGGAGGAGGGGCAGAGCTGTTCTGAGACAATTCCTGCTCCACTTTGAGACTCGTGCTCAGTATTCCCCTAGCTCCCTTCCTGGAGAAGGGATGACTGGGCATGCATGAAAAAAAAGGCACAGAAAATCTAGTTTACATAAGAGGCGTGCACCAGGTCAGCTATAAAAGGACCTCTTCCCTCTCTCTTTTTCCTCTCTTTCTCTTTCACTCTCATGGTTTATCTGAGCTCTGGACCATCCATGAGGCAGGACCAACACAGGACCTAAGGACTGATGGTATTCTTTATTTTCTTCTATTGTTTTGCTTGGGCAAAGCTCAGCTATCATATTCTACTCTATACTCCATACTGGAACTTATTGTGGGAGTGGGGACCTTGTAGAGGTGTGTGTAGAGGTTGTGGCCTGTGAGTCAGCACCTTCGTGTAATGGTGTGTTGTGGCTGTGTGTCAGCACTTGGATTGTGTGTTGCAACTTGTGAGCCAGCACCTTTGAGGAGTTTGTTGTGGGAGTTGAGAACTTATTGAAGTGTACTGTACAAAATTGAGGGCTTGTTAGCCAATATCTTTTGTGGAAGTGAATTGTAAGAATTTAAGTTCTTGTTAGCCAACACCTTTTTAGTCTAAACAGGGGGCTGGTTGCTGGAGTTATGGAAACTGTACAATGAAAGTATGAGTTCCTGACACATGGTCTGGTGCCTTTGTTCAACTTGATGAGAATTTATAATGAACATCATGCCCAGTACCGATGGGTTGTGACAAGAGCATATTGAAAATATACTGCCTCTGCCATGTTAAGAGTATAGGAATCTGTATCAGGGACTCCCTCCACATGTTGACACAGACCCAGCACAGGAAGCTGAAAAGTCAGCTGGGACCTCTGGACTCTCACAGCAATGCAAATATCAAACATAAGCCATTGCTTAACCAACATTTTTCACTTACAAGGGATGAAGTGTCAGCATGTGAAACTCAAGCAGACAGGTCCTTAAAACTGTTGATCTTATAGGAGAGAGAAGTATTAGATGTGGAGAGGATTGCAACAGTGGAAGCAAACACTTGCCCCTGTGAATTTGTATGAACTATATTTAGAATTTGAATCCAAGCATAATTAAACAGTGCTAATGAGACAGAGGGAGTTATCTTCATTTGGTGTATAATTCGTGTCACTGATTTCCTCATTCATTTTTTCCTAGATATAAAGCCTTCTTGTTCCAGTGAGATTAGAGGGTAAAAGATACCCTGCAGAGAGAAAGTATGTGGCCTGGAGCTAAAATTCAGTTGGAAGCCTTTTAAGGGATGCTACTTTCTTGATAGCATCAATAACTGACAGCAAAGACACCTGTGAGCATGTAGCCAACAGCCAAGCAAGGCACTCTTTTTGCAGTGTACCCTTGAAAAAATGCACACAATATTACAAAGACTATAATGGGGAAGAAAAGTCCACCCTTTCCAGTGAGGGAAACAAAACACTGTAAGAGTTTTAATAGTTGTAGGTATATAATCCACCATTATCAACTAAAGTTTGAATTCCTTCTCAAGAATATGCTCCAACTCATCCAGGAATGTGAAGCTTCCATAGGAACTCCAGGTGACATTTTATGGTGGGCAGGTCTGGGTGAAAATTGGTAATGATCTTGCTCAACTTAAGCAGCTCTGAGCCCATAACCAGAGCAGCAGCTTCTGTTACAGCTCTGTGCCAATAGCTGATTATATTGCTGAGCAGAGGACAACAGCTACCTGTAGCTGCAGGGGCTGGACACTTTCTTTGACCTAGTCAAAGCCAGTAAAGAAGTGCAGTAGGCAAAGTCAAGTCACCAAAGTCCCATTTTTGCTTTTCAGTTGTGTCTTTGGTTGGACTCAGGCTCCTTTTTATTATGCCTTAAATAGATACAATTTTTTGGAGGTTTTATTCTACATCTGTTGCTGCAAACAGCAGCAAAATCAACTGTTTCCTGAGAGGTGGCACAGTAATGACTATGACTGTACATTTCAGTGCTGCTATGCATGCCAGGGTGCTTGTGCTTATTGGCTCACAAGAGTGCTCAGAAGCATCATTCACTCAAGACTTTGCTGTGCATCACATCCTAGTGGAAGTGCTTGCAGCCAGCTGGAATCTGTTCTCAATGACTGCCTGTAAAGATTCTCCAAACCCTGCTCCCTCCAAAGTGACCACCACTAACCAAATGCCTGTCCACCCACGGAGCCAAGCCAGTTCAAAGAGGAGCATTACAGTGTCTGTGAGCAAGCTCTGCTGGATATGAAGAGGATAGAGTGAGATGAATCCCACAAAACAGCAAATGTTTTTCATCTTATTCCAGTAATTCAGCACAGGCTTATTCTTTGGGTTGCTAAACCCAAGACTTTGTTTTGTCCTTTTCTGGAAGGGGATTTGAACACTTTCCTGCTAAGACTGCTATGCAGATTAATCTGAGACAGAGGAATTATTATAAGTATTTGGTCTCAAATTCCCTTTAAACAATTTCACTGGACCACTATGACTATATCACCCTCTGTAAATACCCTTCACTCTTTTGGAGGCTCTCTTGACCACTTAGAGCCCTGTTGCTGTTCCATAAGGTGAGATTTGCAGCTGTCCTTCCCATTCACCACTGCTTAGCTGAGCTGTTCAGTCAGCCCTCTGGCTACTCATTCATAGTCAATAATATTGGGTTTAACTTTCCAGCAGAACAGATCGTTTTAGAAGTTGTTCTGCACCCCAGAGAATATCTTCATCTGCTTACATATTTCACAGAATGGCATGTCTGCTCTTGCTGCTTTTTCACAGTAATAGTCCAGGTGTTCAAGCTCTCAACGCTGCCTTGTGGTTGAACAGCAATGAGAAACACCATTGGTAACCAGAGCTGAGAGCAGCAGCAAGTAGAGCCGCTCCACTTGTGAACAGTCCAGAGCCACAACTTGTCCCTTGAGCCCAGCTGAAAAGGTGCCCTTTTGCAAAAGGAGGATTTCTTTCTGCCTGAACTGTGAAACAGAAGTCCTGACTGGCTACAGCCATAAAAAAATCCCATGGCTCTCAAACTATCAGTGACTGAAGTCTTATCAAATTTGAGAAGTCTTGTCACTGCTTTCTGCTGCTTGAAACATATTTTTCAATTATATTCCTTTTTAACCATCTTAGCTTAACTGCTGAGGAGTCCCACTGTCAGGATTAAACAGATGTTTTATTTCCTGCCAAAGGTGGGTAAAATAATAATCACCAGCTCTGCCTCATTGGCTGCCATGTGGTCTGGAAAGGTGCCATATGCCCAGCACTCAGAGACTGCTGCAGGCAGGAGGCTGGGGGCATTATTTATTATTTGCCTAATCAATTTAAATACTATCTTTCTTTCAGAAAGTACATTTCTAGTCTTTATAAGGAGTAGTGTAGAGGACTCATCAAGCACCCTCCTCTAGTGAAGTGTACCTTGTGTTTAAACAGCCAGTATTCCGCTTGCACAGCACATGGGGCTAGAAGCAAAGACCTTGCACTTGAAACTGCACTGTGCTCATGAGCTGCTCTCAGCATCGCAATCAGTTGTAGAGGTTGTTCAAATTCAGCCCCGTATGCAATAACAACAGTTTTCTATTAATACTTTTGAAGAATTTCCTTGAGGAGAGTGTGGTACCTCTCCTCCAGCATGCAAATGGTGTGAGCACAAGCAAGCTGCTCATTGCTAACCTGCCTCTCGAAAACTGCTGCTGCACCTTCACAGTGACAGGATGTGGTATCTCAGGTGTCAGGCCTGGGGCAGTGTCTCCCACTGGCTGACTTGTGATCCTCTCTGCTGCCAGCCCTCGTGTTCTACAGGAGCTGCAGGGCTCTGAGGTGAGCACTGGCTGCGGCTGAGGGGCAGGGTGACCAGGCTGTGCAGAGCATTCCAGGTAGTGCATGTGGGTGGTGACTTGCTCTCCTTTCTTGGAAAGTCAGAGGAGAAGTAGTTCAAAAAGCATGGGCACTCGTCATGTGAGGATGGCAAATGAGGAATCCTAGGCAAGAGGTGACAGTAGGACCCCTCTGCTCTGTGGAACAGCCAAGCGGAGTGCCAAATGCAGTGATTAGTAAGAAGAAAACCATCTGGCTTCTGTCCTTTAAACAACTCTCTTTCAGCATCTCTCTTCCTATACACCACAAGAAATCTCCCTGTGTTTTTAGCAACCCTTTCTAGCCTTTCTGAATCATACTACAAGGCCCCATCTACAAATGACAGGGAGAGTAAGGTGAAGAGAGAAAAAAGGGAGGAAGATGATATAGTGGGCAAGAATCTGAGATGCCTTCAGACCTTATCTTGAAATATTACCTCTGTAGCACCAGTTATGGCAGCAACCACCAAGGCAGCAAGTCCTTTAGATCTGGAGCTGGTAATGTACTTGTTGAGGGATGGTGTTGAGTTTTCAGAGGCAGAAGTCTGTAGGCTGACAGGTAGGCATTGCGAGGACAGGAGTAAAGGCTGATGCAAGCACTTCTGAAAATTGATGAGAGACTGAGGAGCAGACTATAATGAACTCCAGCAGTGGGCATCTGCAGGTAAGGAGGCACGAGCACGCTTCCGTATGAGTGATGTATGGCAGTTTCCAAGGAGGATTTGAAAAATATTTGGTTCAGTTCCTCAAAGTTCTTAATATTTCACCCTGAATTTGTCAGTCTTCCTATCCCTTTATGATGTGTACTTTTAGGCTAAAAATATTCAGAAGCACAATGCAATCCATAAATACATTATTTTTGTTACTTTTTTTGTAGTTAGGAATGAAAATGGCCAAGAACTGGGTTAGGAACAGTAAGTTCCTTTTCATTATTAAACAGTTAGTGCCCAGAGAGCAAGTGTGGTTTTGGGTTGTGGGGTTTTTTTGTCTTCTCTCTGAATAGGTGTTACTGGTAAAATGAGTAAGAAATCTGTTTCAAATAAAAATGTAACCTTGGAAAAAAGGCAACTTTTTCACAAAGTCATTAATTTCCAGTGCCCAGCATGTTATTTGGCAATGCACAGATTTCCAGTTGGTTTCTATTTTCTTAGAAGTTGTGGTTGCTCTCTTAAAGGATTTTACCCAAGTACTGTTATATGTAACAAAAACATATCCTATTGTCAGACTTCTGAGCCTTAGTAAAGCAGTGTCACTGCCTGGGACCATGCTTGTTCTGTTTCATGTGAACATATATTTACCTGAGGGAGTAAACAGTATTGTGAAATAGCTTCTCATATCTTTTCTTACAGTTCTTTTAGCATCATAGCTGATAAAACTTCACTGATGCCTAGTAACTGTTAATACCGAGCTTTTATTTGTAAAAATTGCAACTTCTGTTTACAAGTTCTAATGTTTCTTGAAGAAGTTGCACTATTCCTCTGATCTAGCTTCAGTTCCCAGATTCTTTCCTTAATTTGTGTAAACACTAGCATGGGCACAGCTCCAAGCCCATAAAGGGGTACTTAGAAACACCAGGATGGGAAGTTTAAAATCTTCAGTTTGTTTTTAAATATTATTTTGAAGACTTGCTAAACAAAATTTCAGGGAAAGTCAGCTTGAAAGATAAGAGTGAGATTTGTAGCAGGATGATCACTGCTAAGTCTTAGCTACTGAATTGTCTGTATTCTCTCTCTGTACAGTACCAACAACTGGAAACTACTTCTCTTATACAGGTGAAAATGTAGCGGTGTTTGCCAACAATTTGCTATTTGTGTCTATCATTCATTTAGGAGCAAGAACACTGAGATGAACCATTTGTTCATGAAAGCTGCCAGCAGAGGATGTGGCTGATGAACTGTGAGGGCTGGGAAGAGATGTCTCCAGGGAGCAGGACCCGGGCAGTGCTGTGTCCTTTCTGCACACGAGAAGGTCCAGACGAGTCGACTCTCAGTGAGACCCATTACATCCAGCGCCCCTGATCAAACCAAAGCCCATAGCTCTGCATTGCTTTTGCTAATACTATAATCATCCATTGCAGGCTTTTCTTACATAACTAGCAAGTCTATGTTGACTACAGGCTTTGCAGCTTGAATTCACTCATGCTTCCTATTTTTTTAGCTTCTGTTGGAGTTTCACAGCTCACCTAACCTGCAAGGGCCACGAACAAAGTAAGTGAATATGCACCACTTGCTGGCAGAACAAACAATCCTCTCAGACAACAGGATTGTTATTAAAACGGGTTGTTTTGTTGGCAGAATAGGCTTTCCCTGTTGCCAGGGGTTGCCCAAGGTGAGCCTGACCTCTGTGGTCTCTGAAGCTCTCTCTTGTGGGTGAGCTGAGCAATGCTGGAATGCAGCATTTAAGATGGATTAACTGCGAACTTAACACAGGAAACAGTTCAGAGAGAGTAAAAGTATTACACTGCAGAACTAAGGATGAAACATAACTTTTGATCCCATAGGACACGAGTTCCAAGGCTGAGAACATGATTATTTGATAAGAGTCACAGTCATCTTGTCAGTGCAAGTAATGTTTGCAGCCTCCTCTTAAGGCAGAATTCTACCTTTCCAGGTGCAAGGAAGGGCAGTGGAGAGGCAGGCATGTGGCCAGTGGAAGATATGTGTCTGCATTCTCCCACTGTGAGGGGAGTAACAAAACCATGGACCCTACCTCACCCTTTCCACCCAGAGCAGGTCCCCACATGCCAGGTCTGTCGCCTTTGAACTCTTAAAGTCTTGATGCAGTTTCACGTGCATCGTAGCACAAACCCTGCACTTTGGTACTAACTTCAGCTGAAATCATTTGCACAGACCGGTCCTAAGAAACACCAGTCATCCACCCAAGTGAAATTCTGAATTGCTGGCCACACCCTGGCAACATAATGTATTCATATGGCCTAAGGATCAACATGAATTGGGGTTTCTGGAAAAGGATATATCTGTTCCTTGCTCAGCTCACTAGCTCTCTAGCCACTATCCGCAAATCTCTTTGATACTCTGTAAAATGGCAGATTACTACCCTTTAACTCTTTCACCAGGGCTGCAGGGCCAAACTGCTAGAGATTCACCTGAGCTACATGGAGTTTTCTGTTTGATTGAGGTAAGTGGTTTGTTTGGTTTTGGGGCTTTTTGACGTTAGTATTGCACCTTAAATATTCCACTTTGAAACTGTGCTATGGCAGGTGTTGGCTCTCTATTACACTGCAGCTAAAAACCCAGTTTCTACCACAGATGTTACAGGCAAATCAGTTTGAAGATTTTTGTTTCCTGAGCTAAACTACCATTTATTAGCTAGAGTTATTACTAGAAGGCACAGCACAGTGCATGACACTGTGCTGGGCTGCACAAATATGTATTAAGCCCTGGACTACCATGAAGAATGTACAGAGTAGGATTACAAGCATGACTTAGTTATGAACTACAGACACTTAAAAATGAAGAAACACTTTTGCAGTCTGATTCTTGCCTACCATTACAGGATTCAAATCTAAAATGCAACTGATTCTAGGTGTCTAAGTCCAAATGAAGAACCAAAACCTCTGAGCTTGGTGCCAATGAGGCCTCCATGTTATGGAGTGATTGTGAATACATTTATTTGACTAGTACAGACAAAGCCTTATATAATTGAGGAAAACAGAGCTCTACCCTCAAACATCCTTGATCCTTATCCTGCCCCCTTCAACTTAATTTGATAATCAGCACTTACATCACAGAGAGTTTGGAAATATTATCCACGCCTCTCCTTCAGCATTACACTATGTCAAACGAGTCCCTGCCTGTAAAGATCTGCTTTCTTCAGAACTTTCACCCAGCCCCATGATTAGCTTGGCTTAAGTCAGCAAACACTCAGCAAAACTGGAACTTGGAAACAGCTTAAGCTCAGCCTCTTTTTGCCTTCAGATCCATTGGTTTTACAGTTCTCAAGCATCATCATTCAGCATCCAGCTGGCATCCATTTGACTACAGTTGCTGCAGGAGGAGTGGGAACCAACCACCATTGTTGCCGAGTTTTATCCTGTAAATTCAGCCAAAAGAAACTGGTGCGCGCCATCTCGTGGCCCTGCACAGCTACTTCCCGGGAACGAATTGAGCTCCAACTGTGACAGGGAGGTTTAATGTGAACAGGATTTAAAAGATGGCTGTCAGCAGCTCAGAAAGAGCCCACTATATGACCATAGCTATGAAACTTCCACCATTAGCACTTTGTCCACACTCCTGCCATGACCTTGCAGCCTGAGCAGCTGTTTCCCAGAGCAGCAGCAGAGCATCAAGCTGCAAAAGGCACCTCTTCCACATGTGCTCACACACTGTTGAGACAGCCCTCCCCTCACAACAAATACAGTGAACAGCACAGCCCCAGAGCAGCCTTTGGTGGAGCAGGAAATTACCTTATGCATTTCAGAGTAGGTCATACACTTTAATCATTCTTGATTACATGCAAGGTTGGGGATGTTCATGGTACATCTGTCTTCATCTGCTCTCAGTACTTGTTAAAGAACTCTATGTGTCAATGCTTTAAATAAAGCTAATGTGTCTCTTCGTAACTGTTCATTAACAGCTGGATACATGAACTCATGGAAACATCAGCTGTCAGTCCCTTGATGTATCTTAAGTTCCTATTCCTTCTTACTCCCTTTTTTTTTTTTTTTTTTGAGAAAAACAAGTCATTAAGAGACCCTTGCCAGAAGTGATTAAGGTATGATTTCATCTAGTTGAGGGAATTAAAAAACCAGGGACAGAGTTCAATTGTGTGAATTTAAGGTCTTTGCTTCTATTTTAAGTAGTAAGTTTCTGACTTAACAATGTTTATGACTTTTCAGATGGGAGATTACATCTTAAATCTGCGCCATTAAATCATCGCCAAATTTGAAGTCACATTACCTTTAGCAGAATTGCTGATGGCAACACTTAAACACTGTCTCACTTCCACTGCTCTCACAGCTACCAAAAGGCTGGATATATAGTCAGCAACAACGGGACTTAAAATAGCTACAGAAGGGGCAAAACTTCAGACTAAGCATCTTATTTTGCCTGCTACTAGAGACAACTGTGCAAGACCTGTGAAAGTTTGCAGCTTGCTGTTGGAAAGCACAGAATCATACCAGATAACTTCAGATGTTACTCCAGAGGACACTGTGCCATACTGTAAGAACAAAACCAACTACCCAAGGATTATAGTTCAAAGCATCTGATTACAACCAGCAATTGTTCTAAATATGCTGTGTGATGAAAATTCTGTTTTTACTGTTCTTGGGTTGGAAGTGTGTAACCACGTTGCAGAAAAGACTGTTAGACCTGTGAGGCTCAATGGAGCCTGATACTAACACAGTTGCTCTGTATAGAGGAAAGAAAAGAGGGAACATCCTTCTTCTCATGTTGAGGTTTAATTCTAAGGTATGTGACACTGGATTTACAAAGGTAAATAAAAATACATTCTGAGAAATAGCGAGTGCCCTATTTAGCAAGGCAGAAGAATTTCACACTTGAAGCAGCTGAGAAACTAAACTGCTCACAGTATGAAAAAAATATTTAGGGTCTGTCTTTGACACATGATTTTGCCATAACAGGTGATGAGGAATGTGCAGTAGTGGGGCAGAAGAAAGACAAATACTTAAGTGATAAAGATGAGACAGGACAACAGGTATTAGATAAGGCTTCCACTTGAATTAATTGAGACATTATTACTATGATCAGCAGTCAGATGGAACTACTATTCCAAACACTGATCAGGCAAACTACATTGCCAAAATGAATTACACAGCTGTTGAGACAGGCTTTAGCTCCAGCCTGATGATGATATAGCTAAGTTTGCATATGCTTGTAGCAAACACATATAAATGAAATCCCAGTAATATAAAAGGACTGGAGTGGTACAGAAAGTTTTCCACATTAACTGTACCCAATACCAGGAGCAAAGGCTACCACCTGGAGTACAGTGCACACAACAGTTTATACAAGAGTATCATCTACAGTTATTCTACAACTTTCATCCTAAATTTCAATTTAAAAAGCCAAGTATGAATCACATGCAGGCAGATTTCATGACTCATTGCTGCAACGGATTTAACCACAAGTGCTGATCCTGCCTACCATTAAGATGTCTGGCATTCCATCTTTGACCCATTCCTCTGGAGGGGAGCCCTTTCACAGATCTGTGCTACAGAGAGCTGAGCTAAAAACAGTTAAATGAGACTTCAGGAATTTAAAAAAATGTGATATTTTGTCACACAAAGAATAAAATTCCAGGAATTTATTGCTGTATGTATGCTTAATCCATTAATTCATCTTACAGTAGTCATGAAGTGCCTACTGTGTGCTACATTTAACATTCCATGTATTCCCTTCCAAATGCCATTTTACAGTGGGCATATGAAACAACGCAGCAGCAGTCACAAAACATGGCTTAAGCATCTCTCAGGTGCTTAAAGACAACAATTTGTGTACAAGCTGAATAACGAGATGTCAGTTAACAGGTCACTCAGCAACTTTAATAGAAATATCTTTAGGTGGAAGTTTAGCAGCGTTAAAATTTACAACTCAGACTAAACATTCTCATCCCACTGTAGTAACAAGATATTTGCAAAGAACAAGAACTATGGTACGTAAATGTCACACGCAAGACCCGCTTCATTTCTATCAGAAGCAAAAATTGCTAATTATAAGGAAGGACAAGCCTAGCAGGATAAGGCTGTCAGCCTATAATAAAAACATAAACCTCCGAGTTTGGCAGTGGAATTCTATTTACCACCCTGACTTTTTTTTTTTTTGGTAACATACAAGTACTCTTCCTCCCCTCCCACACTTTATAAATCCCCTTTTATTTTTATTATACCTCCATATTATTTACAGGACTCCTAAAGATTAAGTACAAACTAGTATGAAATTAATGACAGCTTGCTTTTCAAATATGTATCCCATGGCTAAATAAATACCAAGCCAATCCAACAGAGTGATCTGGAGTTACGATTCAGAAGCTTGTGTATCTGTGACTCCAGTTGTTTTCTCATTAGCTGTGGAGGATTCATTTGATCTGTCAACAATAGTTGCCACAGAAGTTGGAGCAGCGCTATCCAAGGTGAGTGTAGAGGTCTGTTCTACATTTACAGTAGTGCCAGGGTTGATGAAAAAGCTTCCGGCTTGACTGATAGAGGGAAGCAAATCTGTAGGCACTGCAGATGCCTCTGTGACCAAAGGAAGCACCGGGACACACTTGGGTGGCATTGCTGGAGGTGTCATTCCCATTAGATTCAGAGGTGGCAAGGAAGGAAGGGGTGGCAAACCTAGAAAGAAAAAGAGAGGAAAAAAAAGGCAGTGAGCTGCTGCATATCACAGACAGATCTGGAGAAACTCTCTGTTTGCTTGAAAATTTTATGTTCTCTAGTCTCCTATTTACTCGTGAAGAGGAGAAAGTTTTTTGAACTTAGCATGAGCGTGATATGTGTGCAGCACTGACCCAGCAGGCTTGTTTCAAGCCTGATACTTTTCAGATTTCAGAACTGAAGAATCAGAGTAAATTCAACATTGCTTGTACCTCCCCAGAGGTCTAGGTATTTAATGCATAAATACTGATGATTAGGTTTTTCTGGCCTTCACTGAAACTGCCAGAAACAAGAAGTTAACAAGAACCGCATTCCATATAAGCTTCCGATTCCTTTTTGCTTGCTCCATGTGCACCTTCAGCAGTTTTGTTTTACTCAAAACCGTAAATCTAGTATTAGTTCATACTTCTGGCATTCAGTCAGGGAGCTCTCATCTCTGCATCTAGCATACAAGGCAACACTTCATCTTTTCTTCTACCCATAAAATGATATACTTTCACTCTTGGCACAATCTCTTCTGAGATCATAAATCAGGCAATAGAAAATGAAGCATCTAAATACAGACACAAGTTTAGAATCAGTTTATCTAAAGACATATTCCTTGTCTACCTAATCTGGGCACTAACATCTACTCCCATCTCAGGAAAACATTTAATTTATCCCCTTCAGGACTCTCCCAGATGGCTCTAAATTAGAGTCTCAGGGATAAAGGACACTCTAATTAGTGTTTCAGTTTGCAGAAGTACATACCAGGCTGTATGATTTCTGGAACAATCTGTGGTGCAGGTAAATTAAGTTTGGACAGATCAGCCAGGTTAGGAAGCCCTGTTGGTAATGGCATCAGACCTAAGAAGAGTAGAAAAGTTACAGCTGAAAACTTAAAATTGTTTCTGAGATCTTACTGATAATTTAAAACTTATTATATATTGCTTTACATCTTGATTATCATTTTTACACATAAGGATGCAAATTCACCTGAATTTCAGTTTTTACGCTGCACAGTGAAAACAGAAAGCAGAAAGTCTGGACTAGAAAATACATAATCCAAAACCTTTCATATTTTTTCTAAGGAAAGTAGATTCTTATTTCAAGGAATCAGAAGGTTTCCATTCCAGGTTTCACTTCCAATAAAGGTAGTTGTTTCTCCACAGCACTGTACCAGAAGCCCTCCATTTCCAATTTGAATGGCAGACAATAATAATAGCATTAAATACACAGTATTCCCTGATCCTTAATATTGATTACTGTATTACTAGTTTTTTCTACTTAGTTCATAACTAGAGTTAAACACAAAAATATACGTAAAAAGGCAAGACAAAGTAACTTTCAACGTCAGGAAGCACTGAAAGTAGAAGAGAAACATACAATGAATGCAACACATGCCCTTCCATCATTGTGTTTGCTATGGAACATCTTTCTTCTCCTGAATTTCCCATCTTAGAAGAGCTGCATTTCTGGGACAAGGGCTCTATTCTTACTTTGCGTTTAGTTCAAAGAAGGCTAATTCAGAAATAAACTGTTGGCACCACAGTATTGAGACAGAGAGGAGAAAAGTCTTAAAGCAAGGGCACTGTATAGAGATTTTGATTAAATCCCAGCCACTTTACCTATCCATGAATTCATTAGCCATGAAGGCTGACAATCTGACTCGGAGCCTTCAGCTCAGCTACAAGCAACTTTGAGCTTTTTTTAAAATCTGAAAAAAGCTGAACTTCATACGAATTCACTCAAATTTTAAACCTCTTATGTATTTATATGTCCATGCAAATTACAAGATATGTTCTAATTTGCTTTCAAAAAAGCAGTGATACTATTCAGAGAAAAAGGTAAAAGGAAAACTTGTATTTGCCGATTTTAGGGAAGGGGTGGATAGGTGGCCAGGGAAGAAAATCTTTATCTGCTTAGAGAAAATAGCAAACAACTACAAAGTTCAGCTTCTGGTAAAGTTCTCTGCCCTTGTTTGCATGCACTGAGCTCTACTACCTGTCTTTTCTACGTTAGAGAATGTACCCGCAAGCATTTCTGAAAACTTTTGGACACATCTTTATCTACTTGTCTCATAGCATGCAAAACATAAAATACAACTCCTTTAGTGTTCTGGAATGCACAACTGAGTCCTATACCAGCGCACCAATGACACAGCAAAATCCTATACAATCCTTATTTTATCCACTGTAAATAATTCTGGGATACTAGTGCTTGAAATGTTCATGATTATCAGGAAACAAACATTTTGCAGACACACTCTTACTTTCATTATACCAGTTTAAATTACTATATAATTCAGAAACAGTAACGGCAACATAAATTCTATATTGTTAGCTGCCCTTTATTTTTATTAGGAAGAGCAACCAAGCTGAGTATTAAAACACAGTTTCCTAAAATGGAGATTTTATGGGTGAAGGGAATGCAGGATTAGGCAAGACAAGCCTTCTCAGACCTCTGATGTCTGGGTGCAAAGGACACACTGAAAACTGCATTTATTTGCAGAAGTATTTTGCAACATAAAATTTATGAACTACAGAGAGTAACAATATATCAACTCAAATGTTGCAAATAACAAAGCAAAATCTTCCTGAGAAATCCGGAATGCTGCATCAACTGTGCAGGAGGCCTAAAAGGTAAACATTGTAAACTTTGTTGCCAAGTCAGTCCTCTGTGCTACAGACATGCTGTGAATATACCGTAACAAAAATAATTCTTCACATTGTAGAGGTTGTATAGAGATCTTTAACATGAAATATGTAAGTTGTATAAAGTTATACCTTCCCCAAAAAGCAGTGGAAAAGACAGCTCTCTTAAAATTTTTGTTTCAGAAATGTTTAAAGAAATTTTACCTACTCACCTGGTAGTGTAGTTGCTGGGTTAACTGGTGGCACACAGGTAGGGGACTGACTGACTTGTGGTGGTAATAATGGAACTGTTGGAACACCTGGTGGAGCACACAGGGAAACAACATTAATTTTAAACACACAACACTTCAGCTCCCTTTCTCAAGTAATACAAATAAATAATCATTTACAAGACAATTACTATTTGCCTTAACTATAAAATGCTGATGAAGAAAAAAGTACTCTAAATAATACACATGGCACTTCTGATAGAAGTCGTTTGCAACTATTCTGTGAGCAAGTAAGGCATAATTCCAGTACTCTAGCCTTTGTTGTTGAGACAGGTTTAAGAGAAAATGTTATTCTCTTCTGCCTTTTATTAAATTAACCAGAAACATCTGTGAGAACACAAGTCAGAACACCCATGCATTTCAGGTCATTACGTCAATACCAACCTGTGCTGAGAACATTACTGACAGTAGTTGAGGGTGAACTAATAGAAAGTCCTGAAAGACTCTGCTCAAGGCCTGCTGACCCAGGAGGGAGGGTGGCTGAGGGATTAACTGGTGACAGCTGAACCTTATTGAAAGGGAAAAAAAGTTACACCATTAGGGTTTGTTTCCACAAGAACCAATAGAAGCAGAAAAGCAATATAACATCATAATCTATTTTTATCAAGCCGAAGGAGGGACAACAACTTACCTCTGTGAAGCCATCTTTGAGGGGACTGAGAGATGCACTAGGCAACTGTCCTGGGAGAGAAATTTTCTTTCCCTCTTCAAATGGGCGTGTAGGTATCCTATGCAAATATCCATAGCCAATGCCACATCCTAGGCTTTTAAAATAGGAACATTTAGAAGTCAGTGAAGTGACTTTACAACTACAGACTAAGCAACCTACACATGAATGACTCAAGACACCAACAAGTTTCAAGGTAAGTTCTCTACAACCTTGCCCTCCAGCTTCAATGTTGCTTCATTTTCTATGGAGAAGTAATCAATATGAGACAACTGAAAGGAAACTCTGTAGCTTTTGGCAATGAACATTCAGCACAAAATAAAATTCATTATTATTTAGACCAAGCAGATATACCAGGCATACAGCATGGAATTTGACTCGTTGTTACTTGCAGCACTCTGTTCTGGCAAGAATATACTACAGGCTAATGACTATTTGGAGCCTAATGCAGAAAGCAACTGTGGCACTTTGTGTATTTCTGCACTAGCTAATTTAGTGATTTACAACAATTTTGATTTATCAGTTAACTGCAACTGAATTTCAAGTAAATATATAATTTATTATAGCAAAAACACCTTTGCTATAACAACGCTCTTTTCCAATATATGTGTAGAAAACTTAAACCAAGCAGTTTTTAGGCTGGTGCTATAAAATAGTTGCCCCATGCCTCTATAACATATTGTCTCCTTACCTGCCTTCTCCACCCCAGGCAGAATTTGGAGTAATCACCACTTCTCGACAATTGTCTGTGTCTGTGTTGTACACATAAAGTTTTAATGGCTTTGCTTCATGTGTTTCAATAAGGGAAAAGAGATCTTCAGACTGCAAAAAGAGAAAAATTAATAAGGACTTTTTTCTCCTTATTTTACTATTTGACATTAGATCAATCATTCTAGTCCCGACTTTCTGTAACAGAACCTTGTAACAGAACCTTATTTAAAAATAAAAAACTTATTTTTATATACTTACCTCATTCATGACAGTATCTGCTCCAATGATATAGTCACTATGAGGTCTAAGTCCAGCTAATGCAGCAGGAGAATTTGGCTCCACTTCCTAGTTTTAAGATGGAAAGTTACAAAACACTACGTAACTGTCAGGGTATAGCAGAACAGTTAGGTGTGCACTTCACACAAGTTTTGAGTCAGACAAACTGGTCAAGTTTTCAACACAGTTAACAGGCTACTGAACTAGTGAAACAGGGGCAGTCCCTCTTGATACCGTTCTGGTGTTGTACAAAATACAACAGCTCTGAGTATTGTACAAGACCACTGATTTAAATACAAGACTTGACAATATACTTAAAGACATACAGATCTAGTTCAGAAGTCTTCCCAAAACCCATGAAAAGAGATTAGTTTGATCTCATGACTTGTTAGCTACATCCCTTGCAAGTTAGTTTTCAATAGTAAGATAAAAACTGTAAGCAACAGTAACAAAAGTACTTCCAAGTCCATACGTACCAAGACATGCCAGACATTTTCATTGGCCCCATCAAAGCTGCAGAAACGAATGCTCACTCCCAGAAGGCCCTGCCCACCCCACATGTTGCTGGGGGTCACTGATGTTTCTCTCAGTTCCAGTGTTTTGCTACTGTACACGAGCATTTTTACAGGTTTTTCAACATTTGCTTTCAACAGGTCTTTGAGAGTGTCATTGTCTTTATTCTGCGAATGTTCAAACAAGAACTTGGGTTAGTGCCCAACAGAACAAGCAGCCAGTTCTACAGCAACACTTTTGTATTTCAAAGGTGTTATAAACACTGTATCAGAACAGGTACTTTCAGCTACTCTGTAACAAGTTTCCAGTTCCCCTCACAATTCCAGAACACAACTCTGGCAAAATCCTGGGATTTCCCAGAAACAGGTCATGCCTTCCAAACGTGAAAGCACTTTAACTGATAAGATGCACCTTGCAGCTTTTCAGAGGCTTTCTTGAATCCAGGCATACCAGTGAAAAAGCTTACCCACACATTGTTTCTTCCACTGCTATGAGGGTCTGTGGTTTCACTTGAAAGCTTTCCCCCATGCCTCCTGCCCAGCCAACAGCTTTGACAGCAGCTTTTTCAATCAACCTGTTTCAACTGAATGGTTTGAGAGTTCTCACAGGAGCAGTTTTACAGACAGAACTAGGGGGGCACCAGCACAATCCCCCAGTGGTGGATCAATAGGCAGTACTATCTTGGTGCACATGTCTGCAGAGAGCATGTCTGTCTGTCTGTCTGTCTGTCGGAATACTTATTTTCCAGCTAAACTGTCGGCAGAACTGTAACTAAAGGGTGAAGGAAATTAATTTCTGATGCAGTTCATCTTTCTAATTTTAAACTAAGGAGAAATATTTTATATGCATTTAAATAAAACAAATGCATTGGTTTACCTACAAAAAACAGATTCTCAACATATTGTTCATATTAAAAGTTATAAAATAGCAACACACTCACCAATCTTGAACCGTTAATGGACACAATAAAATCAAAGAATGGCTCCAATCCAGCTCTATGCCCCGGTGAGTTTTCTTGTACCTAACAAAGTTAAATAAGAATTTAATAAAAGTGTACCAATGTTGATTTATAGATTTGAATGATATTTCTACTTTTGCCATCTGTAGTTCTAGAAGCTACTAATGTTTGTGTGGATGATTTTAAAATATTCAAATATAATCTTTAGGACAAAAAAATCCCTCCCAAAAAAAAAATAAAAAAAAAAAAAAAAGGAAGATTTCAAGAGAATTAGTAATTTATAAATTAAGGAATGACACAACAGTAGCCACTCCCTGGGAAAAGCACTGCTTAACAGCTGCAGCAGTTAAATTATAGATACTTGTTTCAATAAAGGAGATTATGGTCAAAGAACAAGCTTAATGAATTCTGAAAAACTTGGTTAAAAAGCACTGTCTTTCCACAGAACTACCAACATTGGACCTTGCTTTTTATCTTCTGCTTACTAAAGGAAACGGAGAATCACATCTGTGTAAGCACAGGTTGTTAACTCATGATTAAACATGACCTGCTGACATTCTTGAGACACAGAAGGCATCTGTACAACCAGTGATTCATTAACATACCATCAAGTTTGCAAGAAAAGAGATGAGCAATTTTGCAGCCACGGCAGCTCAAATAGTTCAACCACTCCACTAAGACAAGGCTGAAGTATTGAATACACACTGCTCCCACAAGCTAAAAGCACACTTTTAATTCCAGACAGAGTAACTGAGAGACATTTTACCAATGTTTTTTTCCTTATTACATGCATTGCTGACAAGGAAAAGTAACTCCAGTATGGCTGTCAGACTTTTCCTCCAGCCTTTTTAGTAAAGACTATCTTTATTTGTAAGCTGATTCATTTTACCCACTGGCTTTTTCTTTTATGTACTACAGTCACCTTCAAAAAGATCTAAAAACTGTTACCCTTTACAGTGTATTTTCTTACATTACATGCTATTCCACCTGTCAGAATTGGTACAAATCTGCTTGTTTGTTCAATACCGGTCTGATTTTGGAGGAATTGAGTTTTCTAATATGAGTTATCTAGAACAAAATACTGAGTACTTGAGATCTTCCTGCTAAAGACAGGTTAAACAGTTTCATGAAATGACAATTAAAAACCTCTGGTTTCCTATGGACATGCTCCATAATTGTAATCTCAGGCCTGCAGTTTGTCTTGTAATTAAGTCATTCAAAACATCCTCTCCTCTGATGTAGTTTTTTGAGTAGCAAAATGTAGGATGAGCTTATGCTGTTTGTTGCTCTTCCCTCAGTTTAGAGAGGAGACATGAAAATACTCTAATAGCCTCTTGACATATAGGAACTTACATTTTGTGTTTTTAAGGAGCCTGACATAAAGGCTTTATACCAAAATTAAATCAGCAGGTGGTTTCAGAACTTACTGGGAAAACAATTTTAAAGACACAATATGTCTTCTTAAACCTCGGCATTAAAAATCAGTGAATCCAGCAAAGTGATACAATTATTCTCCTAACACATCAGATTTTTAGGACTGGATATATGTCATGGCCTTGAAATTATGAAAGGCCAGACTTCATCTCATTCAGAGATTTTCCTCCATTTCCAAATGAACTTCTTTAAAAAAAAAGAAAAACAACAACAAACCCACAACAAACCCCTGCACTCTGACACAGTATCCCTCCCCTTGACCTCCAAGACACTATATCCCGAACTCTGTGGACCAACAGTGGCCAGTATTCAATACAGTAACTTTCTGAAAGGAGACTGAGTATGTACAATAAATGAGAACTACATACGTTCAGCATCCATCAATGTAAAACTGACTGACACCTGGGATATATAATTCACTTAGAACACAAAATCTATAGTCTGCCCCAAACTGACAAAGGGACTGAGAGAGTTTCCAAGGTATAAGTGATTGGTTGCAGAAAGTATGTTCAGATTAATGAACAGGTGTTCAGTCTTGAACACCTTCCCCCAAATCTATCATGATCCTGAACATCTCTGCATGGTTTGTTTCTAAGTGGGCATGTAAAAACCACCAGGAAGCTGAATCTAAAAGAAATCAAGCCCTTATAGTTGCATCAATCATACAATGCACCTCAGAAGCAGGCAGCTGCATCCCTTCTGTCATCACGCCTCCTCACGCTGCCATGCATAGGGTCAGTCACAAAAAGTTTCCTATTTCCCTGGCTCGTTGGGCCTTACTTCACTGACAGAAAAGCATGTTTATACCTGGCAGACCGAGAAATGCAAACCAGAAATTCCAAGTCCACTCCACATGGAAAGTCTCCTCCTTAAAGAAGCGACATACTCAGCCCTGCACAACAACCACACCGACCTCATACAGTTTTTATGTCACACCACCTTATTTTCAACCTGCACAATTCATCACCATCACACAGTGCCAAATGCACAACACAGCTCTCTGCTCCAAGCTCTGTGGCCATGGTTCTCTTCCAGAAGCTACAGCAATAAAGGATAACCAGGGACCTTAGAAAACATAAGGGCACAAAAATCTTATTATTCATGGAAATAATAAAGATTCCATGTACACATCCATAAACTCTGTGCCTCCTGAGCAATCTGGTTTTATGCAGCTTTTCTATGTGCCAAGTAGGTATTTAGTAACTTGCCTTTGTAATTGAGTAATTGCTGAGAAATAATCAAGTAATACCATTTACAACAGATCCACTGCAGGCACGATACCATTCACGGCAGTTTGGGATGGCTAATTCTCTCAAAGCCAGCTGTTACTTCAGACATACAAGTTACAGACCCCTGTGGGTAAATGCCATAACTGTCTAACAGTAGAGACAAAGAGTGGCACAGACAACATGGAGATACTGTGGAGCTGCACCACCACAGCTTTTTAAGAGCAAATGAAGAAAATCTCTATCAAAATGCTGAATATCAGAAAAGGGCCTCATATAGTGCTGCAGGAATTCAGCTTCTCACCAAGAGGACAGCTGGGCTTCTGAGTACATAGATTACATACTGATTTCACTTTTAATTCACTGTCAAGAATTAAACAGGAAAAAGGTTTCAAGGTCAATACACTAATTTTACTCTGCATTACCGAAAAGACTTTTTTTTGTAAATACATGAAGCTTCTCTTTGCTGAACACTGTTCCCAACACTATCACTCCATGCCTACACAGTACATATTGTACATTACAATTATAAGAACTCTGCTCAGCAGCACAGTGGTCACAAATTCAAGCCCCAAACAAACAGGGCAACCATAAATGGAATTAGGAATCAAAACTCTGATTTTCAGAGACAGATGAAGGCTCTCATCACTCCTGAAAGTCAGATAACTTATACTAGTTTCCATTTAAACTTTCAGAAGCTTAACTTCAAGCACAAAATACACAAATTCCAAGAAGCAGAAGCTCTGGAGTTTTCTTTTTTTCCCACATAAGAAACACTTCCTAGTATTTACTTTATTAGCAAAGAAATACTGAAAAGATTTTTTTCTAGTTCTTCCACCCACTCTATAATTGGCAGTAAAATTTCATTACATATCATGTATAAGCAATTCCTGTTAGATCTGACAGAATCCATTTTATTTCCATCAGCTATTTTAACACATTACACTTTGTAACTGTACTGAATTTCTTGATGAAACACCCAGTTTTCAAGAGAAAAAGCTTCACAAGTTTTTTGGGAAGAAAACAGATTCCCTATATGTAGCATAACTTTTTATTTTAGCACAGAGAATTTAACTCAAGCTTTTAAAAAGTGAACCTACCTTAAAAAAAAAGTCATCACTTCATGCAATATGTGTGTATCACTATCACAACAACTGAAGCACTAAAGTAAGAGTTAGAAATCTAAACATTGGGCACTGCTGTTTGGTATCTTTTAGGGAGTACACCACAATATACAGTAGCATACAAATCTCCCACAGGTAAAAATTCTTACATGGAATCATTTAGGTTGGAAAAGACCTTTAAGATCATCAAGTCCAACGACTAACCCAGCACTGCCAAGTTCACCATTAAACCATAACCCCAAGTGCCACATCGACATGTTTTTTAAACACTTTCAGGGAGGCTGATTAAGCCATTTCTGTGTACAGCCTATTCCAATGCCTGATCACACTTTCGATGAAGAAGTTTTACTAAAATCCTCTTGTTCTGTCACTTGTTACTTGGCAGAAAAGGCCGACCCCCACCTCACTACAACCTTCTTTCAAGCAGTTGTAAAGAGAGTTAAGATCTCCCTTGAACCTCCTTTTCTCCAGACTAAACAACCCCAGGTCCCTCAGCCACTCCTCATAGGACTTGTGCTCCAGAGCTTCTCTGGATATGCTCCAGCACCTCCATGTCCTTCCTGAATTGAGGGGTACAGAACTGGACACAGCACTCGAGGTGCAGCATCACCAGCACTGAGTACAGGGGGACAATCACTGCCCTGGTCCTGCTGGCCACACTACTGCTGGTGCAGGCCAGGATGCCATTGGCCTCCATGGCTATCTGGGCACAGGCTGGCTCATGTTCACCCAACTCTCAACCAGCATCCCAGGTCCTTTTCTGCCAGGCAGCTTTCCAGTCCTCTGCCCCCAGCCATGGGGTTGTTGTGACACCATCTATTACCTGAAGAAACTGTCAGGTCATTACAATAGCCTGGGTAAACTACAGCAGTTTCACATTGCTGAACAAGATAATTATTCAAAGATTTTGTTTGTTGTGTTTTGAAGAGCAGAAACAAATGCATACTGAGCAACACACAGAGTCAGGTAGTTGCTCTAATGAGCCATACATCTTATGTCAAAGGAAACTTATGGAGGAAACAATGGAGAAAATTCCTACAGGTCAGTAGCAGTGCATGCTACCAGCCTAGCAGGCACCAATTAAAAGGAAGACTTATAAGCACATTACGTGAATCAATAAATGGAAGTATAACAGCAAAAGCATACATGATGAATAAAAATTCCAAAAATTCCAAAGAATGTTTCAAACAAAGACTAATTGCTAGGTCCACCTCTGAAGAGACTTGGGCAAGGAAACGGTAACTTTCTCTCCCTCTTAAAAAAAAGAAAAAAAAGAAAGAAGAAAAAAAAAAGAAAAGAAAAGAAAGAAAAGAGAAGAGAAGAGAAGAGAAGAGAAGAGAAGAGAAGAGAAGAGAAGAGAAGAGAAGAGAAGAGAAGAGAAGAGAAGAGAAGAGAAGAGAAGAGAAGAGAAGAGAAGAGAAGAGAAGAGAAGAGAAGAGAAGAGAAGAGAAGAGAAGAGAAGAGAAGAGAAGAGAAAAAAGGTTACATTTCAATGTCTAGAACCCCAAGAGTGCAGCCCAGAGCAACTTCTGCTATCAAGTGTGCACATGATGAAATCGCTTTCCCTCAACAGTGCTTCAGTCCTGGAATGCTCCTATTTCCTGTTACAACTGCACTGGTGATAAAGCTCATAGTGAAAGTAATATTGCGCTGAATACCAGCAGCCAAAAAGAATTAAGTAATCTGCAAATATTACATCAGAAATTAACGATGGTATGGTTCACTTGCTGCATATATTTCTGCTCCTGTTTAAAGTGAGCAGAGGATGAGACTTTCTACCAGTTTTGTAGGGAGGCAGCACGTGCAGTCTAAAAGTCTCACTGTAAAAAACGTGTAGCTCGCAACAGTCTCAGTTTGCTCATCACTCTGGTAACTTGTACTTGGCTCCTACAGCTACTGAACAAGGTTAACTCTTTGTTTCATGGCCATTCAACACTTCTTTTACATTTATCTGCCTTACCAAACCAGATTCTTCCCATAATTGAAAAGATTTCCTGACATTTCTCTAATTTTCCAACAAGTAATGAAATCTTTAAAACAACCACTATATATTATTTACAGAAGTTTGGCATTATCAAAGAAATCTGATCTTATTCAAATTAGATTTGGAGAACTGAAAGACTACGGCTCTTTGCCTTTTACCATTCTCATTTCTCTCATTAAAGTACTTAGCTCAGAAAGAAAACATAATTGAGAATAAGTAGAACACACCAGCAGCATTGCTCAACCCCAAGTTCTACCAAAGGTCAGTCCCTGCAGACAAAGCACTTGTGCAGAACTCCTCCAACAGTGCAAGCTGGACGCTGGCTGCAACAAACTTACTACAGAACACCAACTGGAAAATTAGACTTGGAAACTACATTCACCTATGCCACATGCATTGCAAGACAAACATTCCAAATTATAACTGTTAGGCTGGGATCATGATGCAATTTATGGTGCCTGTCCACAGAAAAAGAATATTCATTCTTTATTGCAGCATCTGAAAATACCAGTAAGAAGACAAGGTGGTGAAAAACAGAGACATCAGTCTGTTTGAGACAGCAGGCAGGTCCTTTTCTGCATTTAATGTAAATATGGATGTCCTGTTGGAAATCAACTTCTTTACTGAGCATCTATCAATTACATTTACAAAGACTGGCAACAAAACACTGCTACTTTGGGTCACAGTAAAAACATTACAACAGAAAGGTGCTTAAATGAAAACAAAAGGCTCCAGCTCCAAGCAAGACTGTGAAAAAAAAAAAAAGGAGATCCTACTTCATAAAAGAGTTGTATCTCAATTTATTAAGATGCTTTAATCAAACAGTATGAACTGCTAAGTCTGATGTAACTGATATTCTAACTGCAGAGTACCTACTGGTTTTACAAGTCTAAAAAGTAAACAGTTAATGAAATTTACACTATAATATGCTAAAAAAGAAAACAAGTCTGCCTGCAGAATGGTTTTTCTGGGGGGAAAAGAGAAAAAGTGGACTGTCATATATTAGCAACACTGGATTGTTATGCATCAGTAATACTAAAAGGGAGAAACAAAGACCACCATGACTTTAGTCTATATGCAAATTTTAACAGAATGTGTGGATTTGATCAGAACATCAGTATTTGCTTCTCAGAAGCAGAGAGCTGATCTGAAAGGGTCCGATGCCAAAAAACACACCAGCCCACACGGTGTCTGCAGTGAGCACACATCTCCAGCTACAGAAGTAGAAGCAGTGCTATGGGCAAGGTGAGTGACCCCAGCAAAGTTCCTGTACCCCAGTGCCTCAGATTCCACCACACGACCTGGGTACCATCCCTCTCACTGAACGTGAAACAGATACTAAAAAAAGGGTTTCCAAAAGGCTGCTCTCAAAACCTTTAACGCAGTCCAACAAAACAGGTTTTTTTCCATACAAAACCAAAGTTTTGTGGTCGCAGCGTGAACAAAACCAACATAACTATGAAAAATCAAGCCCTCATTAGGGATACAGCCCTTATGGGGGCCGTCTGTCATGTGAACCCCTTGACCCGGCACCCCGGAACTCCTGCGGGAGAGCAGCACTACAGTCCAGCCCAGTCCACGGCAGAGCGATGAAGACAATCCTGACGTGTTCCCCCAGGCGCAGCCAGACTCGGGCGGGCCGGGGTGCGAGAAGCGTTTGCCGGAGCAGAGGCCGCCTCGGCCTTCAGGGCTGCCCAGACCCAGCATCGCCTCCCGCGCTCCGGCCCGGGCACACACCGAGGCGCAGCCCGGCGGCACCGCTTGGCCCGGGGAATTACTTATCCTGGACCAATTCCTCCTCCAGACTTCCCACTCACGGGAGCGGCAGCGCGGGCCCGGCTCACCCCACCGCCACCGCCGCCGCCGCGAGCCGCGGGGCCGAGCGGGGAGCGCCTCCGGGGGCCGAGCGGGGCGGTCCCGCGGCAGGACAGGCCCCGGGCCGCCCTTACCCGCAGGACGTGGTAGCCCTCGGTGCCGCCGCCGGGGATGTCGATGCTCTGCGAGGCGCCCATGGCCGGGCCGCTGCCGCTCCGCGCCCGTCGGGACGTGGCACCGCGGCCGCTCCGCCCCGCGCGGGCGGGGCCCTACGGCGGCCGCGAGCGGACACGGCCCGCGCGCGCCTTCCTGGCGCCGTGTCGCCCCCTGGCGGCCCGGGGCGGCGGTGCCGGGCACGGGGCGGGGGCGCCCCGAGGGAACAGCGGCTGTTTGTGGGAGCCGAGTGTGTCTGTGGGAGCCGAGCGTACCTATGGGAGCCGAGTGTGTCTGTGGGAGCCGAGTGTGTCTGTGGGAGCCGAGTGTATCTATGGGAGCCGAGTGTATCTATGGGAGCCGAGTGTGTCTGTGGGAACCGAGTGTGTCAGCGGGGGCACAGCACATAAAGGGCGCAGGTCGTGCCTCGTGCTGAGTTCCCTGCTCCCACAGCTTTTCCGGAGCTCCGAGCGATATGGGGCCGCGCCTGGAGCGCCTGACACCGAGCGGTGGTGGGGCTGAAGCGAAAGGATCAGTGCCCTGGTACAGAGCGTGTCGGGCGGGGAATGCTGCTCGGGGGAGGAATTTTGGACTAATCCGCTCCAGGGCACGCATCGCCCCGCAAACTGCAACAAGATAACGGGGCAGGTTCTCGCTGCCGATGGCGGGGTGTGTGTGGTGACACGCAGCGGGCACAGACATGCCCGTGTCGGGACAGCCGCTGGCTGCGGGAATGCGCCCCGCGTCCAGCACAAAATCCAGCACTGAGCCAACATGATGGTGCAGTTGGAGGAGGCGGACGGTGGGTTGTCCGGGAGCGCTGTGGATCTAAGGTTCAGACAATCTCTTTCCCTCCGAGAGTGTCCCTTGTGACTGGAAGGCTTTTACGCAGCCTGCCCTTGCAAACCACTGCTTCCGAGTTCCTATCCCACAGAGCTGCAGAGGGGTGACCTCTTTAAGCAATGCTGCTGTCTTCAGAAATGCAGAAACAGCATTTATTAGTGAACTGGAACACAATGTTAAAGATCGTCAATTGAGCACGGAAAGAATATTCAAATTAGCATAATTCACTTCTTTGTATTATCTGTATATCTCTGTATTATCAAAGTGCTTTACTGCTTAATAATAAAAGCCTCTGTACACTGTGCTTGAGATTTACCCCAGTACTGTCTGCAGAGATGACCAATGCCCTTTCCACCCTTGGCCACCTCGTTGTGCTCAGGTGTTTCCACTGGAGCAGACAGACAGTGTTTCTCCAGGCACTCTCATCAGGCATGGCCAGTTCTGGACTCTGCACACCGGTTCAGGTGTGTTTATCTCCCTACGCAGTGTCTCTCCTCATCATTGCAAGAAGAAATCAACTCTAGGATTCCCAGAGGCTACAAGGCAAAGGAAGAAGGCAAAGTTAATAATACATAAATAGACTATATCTTTCAAGGATTTTTGTATTCCTAATACAGTATGAGAAATCTGTTACAGTGAGCTGATAAGTTAAAAACTATACCAGCTTAACCAAATCTCATGCTTCCATGTGCATGCCATTTAGATTCAGGAGGAAAATCCCATCCATGTTCCCTTCTTTCTTGCTAGTAGAGGTTTATATATACAAATGTGTTTCCTAAAGGTGGTAGTGGGGAAACAAGGCAACAGAGATTTTGCAGCTCTATGAGTCTGCTCAGACATTAGGCCCTCTGAGACCCAGTCAAGTACCACTGCACCAGTAGTCAGTTTGTCTTATTCTCACAGCAGCAAAGAAATTTTTTTCCCCATTCCTCATGAGATCTGTAGAAGTTTCATGCCTGCGTGTGGTGAGCTTAGAAATGGGCAGCCAGGTTTTGTTCTTCCAACCAGCCACCAAGAAAAAAATTATCACAGGCAAAAACAGGAAAACCACTGAAGTCAACCCTTCAGAGAAATCTGAACCTGGCCCCTCACTGGAGACATAAACTCCATACATCACTTCGAGACCTGAAATTCTTTTTCTTAGGAACTTCTGCTTTACCACAGCATCTCAGCTTTTCATCAAAATGCTGTCACCCTTTTTGGGCTGGTTCCACCTCAGCAAAGAAAGATGTTCTCTGCAGATGTCCATCAATTCCCATTAAGGGCTGAACTAAAACACCATATTTATTTGAAGAAGTATCTTTGAACTTGGTCCAATGTTCTGTGGCAAAAGACTACTCTGTAAAACAAAAAAAGAGAAACTTTAGAACCCTCGTAGGTGAAAAAGAAAAAACTTACCTGGGAAATAGGGAACAAGATTGCCTGAAAGTATCACATAAGACCTAATGACAAGAAACCCCATTTGCAGAAATCAACTAACAAATATTACCTACCTGTTCTTTTCTGTGTGTATCTCAGCAGCTGCATTTCAAAAGTAATTAAAGTTAATGAGCTGTGCTTTGTGGTAGAATCATGAAAACTTAATTGGTATAATTAGTTGTGAGATAGCAAGTGCATCTTCCTGGCTAACAACATGTCATCATTTGATAAAGAATAATAATGAATTTAATAAATAAATCAGGGCCCTTCTAATATGTTAATAAAATAATGAAGTGGAAGGCACACATGTGCAAATGATGAATTATTAGTTTGGAGACTGCACACAGTTGTCTAAGTAAGATGGATGGGGAAGTGGCCGTCTTGAAACTGTCAGCTACGGCTGCTGGCTAAAATCCATTTTGCCATAGATGAAGCAGCCACTCTGACCTTTGCAGAGAACGCAGTGTAAATGCTTCCAGCAAGAGCCAGTATCCCTTCTGCAGAGCAGGATATACAGTGGATGAATAAAAGCAGCTACACTTTCTTTTCCCCTCCCTAAACCCTTCTGGATTATTGGTGCTGGGCAAACAGGAACGAAAATGGACAGAGAAACCCAGGCATGTGTAGCAGGAAGGGAGCTGCTGAAATACAGTGTACAAATCAGCCTATTTGACCCAAATCATTTAGAGGCTAAGACAGGCAGAAAATCATGATTTATTGCAGAGACGGTCTTAAGCTCAAACATAAACACACACACCAGAACAAAAGCTTCTGAGACATTATTAAGAATCAGTAAATAGAATAATTTTAATTAATGGGTGCCTTTAAAATTAAATTAAGTGAATATTGCCAGAGTTATGGGAAGGCCTGCAGTAATAAAAGTGACTGTTCCAGTAAGCAAACACTGAAGGAAGGATATAGTTTTAGGCAGAAATAGAACAGCAGTGTCCAGTGACAGAAGAAGGTGGGTCATAAGATAGCTCTTAGTTGTAACATCTTTTATTCCCTAATCAATGTATGACCTCATTCATCCCTGCTATTAATGTAAAGATGAGGAACTGCAGGTCAGAATACCTGCTTGTTGACTTTGGTCCCAGCAAAGCAGGACTGGGATTGGAAGGAGCCATAAGGAGTCTGATATATGTCTAATTTCAACTCATATGTTAACAGTGCCCAAGGAGATTTTTATCTCCTTTGCAAGCACACAGGGAACAAACTACAGCTATTTGGAAGGAATCCACCTGGCTGTGCACACACAATACTTAGAACTTCATATTAATAGAAGGCATAAAGCACAGACCCTTCAGCTCTACAAAAAACCAGGTAGCTCTAGCTCACATAAATGGCTGGTAAAAGCCTGCTAACACAGAGAAGCCATACACCCATCCGTTAGGCTGCAGGAGTACTCACATTTACTTCCCACAGTCTTAGTTTAGGAGCAGTAGGTGCTTTGGAACTGAGGGTATCTCAGAAAAAATAAGTAAGGTGGCAATGGTCAGCATGTGTGCAAATGTGAGAAGTGTGAGACTGAACCCGTTCTTGACCTGCTGCTGGGAACAGCTGGGAAAAGATCAGACCCTGTCTGAATGTAAAGAAAAATTAACAGTGAAGCATTTTGAATGGAAGCCAAGCATTAGTGAGCCTCAGACCAAACAAGTGCCTGAAACTCGGCAGGCTGTGATTAAATACTACGGTCTGATGCTCTAAAAGTTAATTAAATACAGGAGTAATGTGGGGCTTTTGTAAAGCTGGTTTTACGGCCATTAGTTGTTATGAAGTTAAACAGGGAATGAAGTGCAAGGGAGGAAGGCACTAGCTGGACAAGTTGCTCTCAGGCATGGTTTTCCCAGTGAATGCTGCAGGGCTGGTCCCCCCCGGTGCTCCACAAGGCACAAAAAGACCATGCCAAACTCAGAAAGGTTAGTCATGACTGCTTGACACTTTTTTAACCACTATAAGTATCCATCAATTTTCATTGCATTATTGTTGGTTTACACTAATGCTCAAGGAAAGGGCAGGAGTTTCAGTGAGACAATTAGGAGTGACTTGTACTCAGCCAGGAAAGAGCAGGAGCTCACAAGCCTTCAGCTGAAAACTCTAACTTGGTACTCTTGTGACACACAGCAATTTCCTTCTGTGATGGGAGGGAAGGGCCCCAATGTCAGCAGGATCAGACCTAGCACACTGCACCTCTGTAAGGGGAATGCTCAAGTGGCAGATAGCTGGCAGAATTGCTTTCTGCTTTTCCCCCAGAGCTCCCAGCATGGGCATGTATTAGAGCTGTAGTCAGTGTGGTCATGCTCTGGTTATTATCAGGAACAGTTCCTCTGGCTGCTGTAATTTGCACCGAGGACTGCAGATGCCATCAACAAATCAGAGAATTGTAAAGGTAATCTACAGTCTTCTTCCCCAAGTGGGTTGAGACCAGAATCAAGGCTGTTGTTTCAGAAACCAGAAACTCGGTAAAACTAATTTGTGGAGGTTCTATTAATAGGACACAGGAAATTAACTAAAGCCTTCATTAGTTTAATTCGTAAAAGTGATCGACTTGGCTGTAATACAGTTAAACTCTGCCTGTCTTCTCAAAGCTGGTGAAGACCCAGTAGCTCTGAATTAGACTCTGGTAAGTAGTTTTCACACAAATCTGGAAGGGGCATAGCTTTGACAATTAAAGATATTATAGCCATAAGTTTCTGACAGAATGGCCTTTTTATACAATTTATACTTGCTACAGGGGTTTCTTCTGAGACTCTAAGATTGAATGAAAACTCTAAGACTGATTAAACTCCAAAATAGTCACCTTCTGCTTCTATAAAACTTAGAAAGTGTGTGCCTGAATACTGGAATGGGCTCAGTAAAATCAATGTCCTCACTTCTCTGCCTCTAAAAGTTGTTACTTTAAACTTGCAATCCTTACTCTAGCTTGTTGTCCCATATTATACAGCCATCAGACCCCAAATTCTGGCCTGAAGCATAGTGTTAAGAATTCTTACAGAGTGTATGACTAAGAACAGGCATAACAGAGGAGAATAACCTTTAAATACATATATTCACAGTAAAAGATGCATTGGTGAATGGTTGAGAGAAGGCACAGAGTTCATGACAAATGTCAGAATGTTTCAAAGATTCACTTGATTACTAACTAGGAAATGACACAATGTATGTGAAATAACAGAGAATACGTTTCCTTCACCACTGAAAAAGAAAAGAAGCCTCTTTAAACGATATTGAGCTGAAAACAGGGTTCATTATAGAAACACAGATAGAATCATGATTATGGAATCAATTGCACAGACAAGGTTCTGGCAACCCAATTTAGGAATTAGAATGTGAGTATTTAGGAGGCTTAATAGGCCTGCTACTTTTCAGCTGCACACAGCAGCTGGCTTTGGGAGTACTGCAGCTAGGGATGCTGCAGAAGAAGGGTTCATAATGGAAGATTAATTAAGTAATTTACAACCAATTCATTATATGATACTTACATGCATTGTCAGTCATTTTTGACCCAAATGGTTAGCCTAAAATCTGGAGTTTTAGAAACTGCTTGTACTAAGAGACTTTGTTGATAGTTAAGGATTTGCTGCTGCATTGCTTTTTATTTACTAAGGATGTGTTAAATCCTGTTTTCTTAAAAATAATAAATCAAATGAGAAAATTTTTTGCTCACAGAATCCATTCTGAAGTGTCTTGGGTGTTCAGTACTTTGTACAGTGATATGTACGATTTCAGTTTTAGTTCTATAAAGTGCCTTACATTCTTTTATCTTAAATTATAGAAGTCAGCTCTACGCTTTACTTCATCTAGAGCTTTTCTAGAGTCCTTTATCTAAAGATCAGACCGAAACATAAATGACAGATGTCAGTATACATAAACAAAACAAAACAAAAAACCTACTTCTGAGTTTCCCAACTCAGATTTTATGGTTTAAGATAAAGGAGGGGTAAGATAGAGAAGCAAATGTACACCTTGACTGTATTATCAGTCAAATTCTGATGAAGGATGTTTAGAGCAGCTGTTGATGAAGACTCTCCTGGAAGAAAGCAGTACAGGAGAAAGGCTTACACTAAGAAAAACTGTATTTAAAAATGGGTCATATATTAAATCCTCTTGTGTCCCATCCTGAACAGTGCCCCATTTATCAAACCTGCCACAAAGGTCCTTCTTGGCAGAAAAGTCCAGAACTTTTCTACAGGCCTTTCAGAGTTATTGCAAACATGCTGAACATTAAGAAGAGAAATTACACTTGTCTTTGAAGACTCGACCAGACAGAAATGCCAAATATAATTCTTGAGTATCAGGGATAAAATAAGCCCCTATGAGAGTTTCATCCCCAATATTTGATTTTATAGCTTTGGCCTTCATAGATTTGGCTGTCAGAGTATAGGAGCAGTTCTAAAAGCCATAAGAAACAGAAACTGCCTATGTGCCAAGGCTCAGTCACCAGAGAGTTGCCTCTCCCATATGCCCTGTCATTCTCTTCTGTATCCCTAAACACAGAACAGTGACCTTCTGAAACCAGACAGTCTATAAATGCTGTTGTATGCTACAGGTGTGCTATTACGGGGCCCCTACTACTTTGTCTCACCTGTGACAGGTGAATAGGGTGAGAGAAGAAGAAATGCTAAGGTCCTAGAGAAAGAAGAAATAAACCAAATATTATCATGGAGAATTTCAGATAAACAGGACAAATATTGCACTCAGACTCTGGATTAGGGATGATCTGACCCCATAGGCTACACACATTGTTCACAATACTCCTCTTCCCTGCCCACAGAGCTTCAGCTCTCTGACAGCCCTCCTAAGTGCGTTCATTGGTCACAGAAGGGCACATTCCTCCATCTTCTGGACAGCTACAAACTAAGCACCACTAGCCTCTTTCCAGCTATGCTTGAAACATTGCTAGCTCAGAGAAAGCAATCTGCTTTAGCCTCAGGAAAAGATCTTTTTAGTCTTTGTTATATTTTTTAATTGTTTTCATCCTGACATGTTCTATGAAAGCTTCCACAGTTATGCATTTCTTAAGCTATTCTTAATCCTCCCTTCAGAAAAAAAAAACAAAAAAGCCCCAAGAAAACCAACATTCAACTCCTTCTCCTTTATCTTTTCTTGCCCTGAGAAGTCTTTTGTGATTTATTTTCTTCTGCCTCAATAGCTGATAACTTCTTTTCCTTCAAGCCTCAAGGAGAAGGATTCTGTCTTCTACAACAAGGAAATGTAATTTTTGAGCTTTTTCCTTATTTATCACATGCCTATGACAGCAGGATGCCTCTGCTGGGACCTTGTGAACATTATTTATTTTGAGATTAGATTTGGAAGTTTGAATACAATAAAACAAACTGGTAACATAATATATGCCCTGGGAGTGGCAATCCTCAAATAATCACCTTAAAATCCTAGTAAGAATGCTACTGGATAGCATTATTCTGTAGGTGGAGTTCTTTAAAGCCAGATGACCTTTCTCTTAATCAACTGTTGCTGGAACGAGTAAATAAAATTAAGAAGAGAGGGAAAGCCTGGAATATAATCAGATCCTGTGAGCGTAGCCATATAGAAGGGTCAACCCAAAGCAGCACCCTACCTTTCTCTCAAAAAATTGGAATTTCTGTCCTCTCATGTGTACTAAGGAGAGCAGGTTGAAGCTGGACCTTAGGTTACTCCTTCCTTTGCTGGCTATCTGAGTGCTCTTGGCACCATTTCCAAAGAGGAAATGCTACAGGACTTCCGGGGTCAATTAACAAAACCAATGAGTTTTAGAAAAAGTGCCAAAAGTCACTTCCACAGCTACCTAGATTTGTTAAACTAAGTGAAGGAATAGATTATGACAAGAATCAACCGTGCCTGGACAGGCATCTATTTGATGTGGTTTCTGTTTCACTGTAGGCAGGTGGAGCTCTTTCTGCAGCAGCTGAGGATGTCACCCATGTGTTGAGCTTAAGAATCAAATGAGCAGTTTGTCATCTGAAATCACCACACTGAAAGCCAAACGACACAGAACAACTGTGCTGTTCTGTGCTGCTGACAAGAATGATTCAGTGGCCCTGGCTAACGCCACCAGATTGGGTGCATTTCTCAGCAAGCACAAAGTATGGGAAACAGGAGCTGGAGAGCTCCACTGGGACGTGCTGGAATATGTTTTATTTATTTTGAGATGAAATTTGCAGATGTCAATGCAATTGTCACAACTGGTCATACAGTACCAGCTGGAAAGACCCAGCCAGTTTCTGAAGCTGACCCTTATTCCTGCTGGCACTGACTCCTCTTCTTGCTGTTCTGGGTACATCACTATTAGAGCCAAGGGGTTTGAGTCCTGCAAGGACCAGAGTACCTCTCTGAATGCATGGACCAGCTCTATGCTATAATACACTGTGAAGAGTGTGGTGTTATTCACAACAGTGACTGAACCTTAACCATTAGAGGGCTTCCTTTCTCCTGACTCATAGGGGTAATGTTTTGCCCTGTGTTAGAGAGAACTGATGTACAAAACATTAACTAGGACTTTCAAAGATGTTTCTGGAAGATGCTTAATTTGCTTTCAGGGTAGGTAGACATTACCTACCAAGTGTATTTCTTTGAGTGTCTTCTTTTGATATGCTGTCAGACTCAGTGAACTATGGGAAGTTCCATGTGGCTTTTAACTCTCAGCAGAAACTTGGAGGTTGTCCTAAGCCCAGGCACTGCTGGAACAGGGATTTGGGCTGAGAAGCTGTTAAGAAAGATGCAGCAAAACAATATCAAGGGTAGAAAGAGTTAAATGGCTGAAGAAAATTGAGAACAGATGATCATTTGAGATTTTTACTATGTAAGTCAGCATGAAGGGGAAAAATTACAGTCACTATAAGGAGTCTAACAAACAGAAGCACAGAGGAAATTGCTGCAGCCAAGAAATGAGCAGGGAAAAGGCAGTTTACCCACTGGTTTTGATGGAAGCCACAGAACTGCTTAGAAAAGGAACATAAGAGTACTGCAAGAGCCAGAAATTGCAGGCTAAGTCCCAGATCCAGCAGGAACTGAACGAGGCACAGGCTCACAGTCACAGGCCTTGGAGCAATTCTCAGTTCCAAGTCTCGATGTGAGCTCTGTCCTCACCCAGACACCTGTGTGCACAGTTTTCCTTCCTTGGCCTTCCCTCCAACTGCCTTCTCTCCAGCTACTGCTTCTCTTCAATGACTACTGAAAACTCAGTGGGAAACACAAAATCTACTAACTGGGGGCTGTATGCAAGATTTAGAGTTGTATTTTTTCACACCAAAATATCAGAGGCAGTGGGTCTATTTCCATTATAAGTCTTCATTTTGTGCAAGGCCATTTTGTCTGTTAAAATATAAAATGTAAGATTTGTAGGGGTTTTCTAGCTCATTTCAGTTTAACCTTGGTTTTCCTCATTGCACCCTCCCTGGTAAAACTGGCTACTACCTTTTGCTCAGCCTATTCACAGGGACTTAGCTGGGAAAATGTGATCTGGAAAGTAGCAATTTCAAAGTCTGATCGGTGCAAAAGGCAGCCAGAATGCAAAGTTTCACAGACATCTTTGAACAGTGATTCTTATTTGTTACAGTTGTTTCTTTTTATTTTTTTAATGCACCACTTGTTGACTTAACTCTGTCATAATGAGAAACAGCTATCAGGGAGCTTTTAAAATAATTACTGCAATATGAATAACAGTTTAGAAAATCACATTCAGTTAAAAAAAAGCCCCCAAAAAACCCAAACCAAAACACAGTTTAGTTTCTAGTTCCCTTAAAAACTAATGATTGCAAATTGTTTAGTGCAAAATGTTAGTAAAGCTGCTGAAACAGATGCAAACCCAATAACTTTTAAAACACCAACACAATTTTAAAAGAGTGCCTTGGAGTCAATACCAGTCATTCATGAAGAAGTCCAAGTACATCAGCCACAGATGACCACATTTCCCTACCTCTTTAATATTTTCTGTTCCTAGAGAAACCCCCGACTCAGTTTAAAAGTTTTCTAATGGATAACACCCATCAAAAATATTCCCTGGTTGCAGGGAATGATTTTACTTCTCCATTGTAAATACACAAGACAATTCTTTGTCACCTGTGAGATATTTCTGGCATGTTTAGTATTGTATTTGTTAAGGCCAAATAAATAAAAAAAGAATAGATCTAAATCTTGAAATTTGACTCTTCTAATGTCTGGGAAAGAGATGAAAATATTTCATTTTGTCTCCTCTCTTTTTGTCTCTGTTTGTTGGTTGGGGTTTTTTTGTTTGTTGTTGTGCTGGTTTTTGTAGGTCTCTAGATTTTAAGGTAGTTTAGATTTTACAATTTTACTAGCCAGGTCTTCCTCCTAACCCCAAATGGAATAATCTACTCCCAATTCCAGGTATGTGCTAAGGCTTCACCATCACATACAGAAGGAAAATAGAAGACACCAGATACCAGGTTCATTCTCATTCTTCATCCTTAGAGATATTCCAAAGTGATCTGAATGTGGTCCTGGGTATCCTGTTCTGGGTGGCCCCACTGGAGTAGGGGGCTTGGACAAGATAACCAATGTATTCACAGAGGAAGTACAGTGCCCACCATTCTTATACCATTAGTGCAGCTGTACCACAGCAGCAAGATTTGGCATGTTGAAGTTTTGAGGTGTTCAGCCATGAAATATGAACCTGAAATTGTAGCTGGAAACCCAGACGCATATTGACAAAAGGGGTGCAGAGCATCTCCTGTGGTCACCCTGACCTTATTCTTGCCCAGAGTGCTCTATTTCTTCTACTATAGTCCCATTTCTTTTAAAACCAGGGCAGTACACCTGGTTCTTCTTCATTAAGTTTTGCCTTAATTTTCTTTGTGTAATTGCACTAAAATTCAGTAGCATTACACCAGGGTGAAGCAACTTTTTTTTTCTTTTTTTTATGTCAGGTTCTAAACTACTTCTTTATTTATGCTCTTAGGTTTTTCCTGGTCTGTTAGAGAGTCATCAACAGACTACAAAATTGCATAAATTAGGAATGTAATTTGTCAATGGTTACCTGTTTTTTTGTTGTTGTTTTTTAATTGCAATCCCACTACATCTCAGGAATTACAGTCAACTGCAAAAAAATTTCGACCATTACTGAACCAGCTAAAAGCAGTTCAACAGTTGCATCTTATAAAATACAACCACATCCAGAGACTTACAAATAATACAGGCTCACAATACTAGCTACAATTACAATGTGGCTTATAGAGCATAGATAAATATAAATTAAATTGTAAAGATCTTCAATTTATAAGGCAGTTTAAAAGCTATTTGTAGGGTGTAGTGTGTAATGAAAGCAGAACAAATGACAGTTAAAATATTTATAACATTTTATGTATTTTTACACGTATATATATTTTAGATCTATTATTTTATATTTTTTTCTTTGTTCCTTATAGACCAAGATGTTTGGTCTGATGCAGAAGTATATACCTAGTCCTCCATGAGAGGATTCTGCTTTTCAAACAGTCACTGATTTGTTAAAAAAATTAGTGAAAGTGTACCTTGGTTTTAGTGGACAAGAACCTACCAGATCACATCTCTCATTCACAACTTGGCATAAAAGCCTGATTTTATAGTGTAATAGGGAAACAGGACTCCATTTTTCTAAATCCTGGGTATTCTTTGTTGTAACTGGTGAACAGCTGCTCAGATTGCTGAATTTGCATTTCAGGGAGCACATCAGACTCAAAGCAAGTAGAGAGAGAATAATCTGTTAGCTCACATTACTTGCTTCTGTGAGTCTATTTCTCTACAGTCTATTTTTCACTGTTTAACTTTGCCCTTTGCCGTTGCGAATTATTTTAGTAATGAAACATATGTTAGTTAGCCTAGGAAACCAACACATAATTCAACAGACAGCAACCCTATTATAAAATTAGCCTGATTTAAGATAGCTAAACATAAGTAAACCAAGTAGGTAGAAAAAAGCTTTACCTCACTACACAATTACTCTTAGCATCCTTTGCTGAATTATGTAGATTTTTAAAAAGGTTTTTAGTGTCTATGGATGTAATGAAAAAATATTGCCAGAAAAATCTTGTGCATTTAAAATTATATGAATAGGCAATTAGGGACAGGTAAATATTCATATACATTTCTATGTATTCTTACAACATGACACACTCTGGTGTCTATTTCAGACTACATGCAATGAGTGTCACTTGCATGGTGTCAGATTATTTCTTAGCTTCTTCTGATGTTTTACTACTTTGTAAATTATTCAGCCAGATGTGTGCTGTACATTTGCTTTTTGCCTGCTGGACAATTTTACTATTTTGAAATTAGCCCTGTGTGACTCTTCTTTCGTGTCCCACCACCGATCATTTTATCTCTCTTTCCCTTTTCATTTGTACCCCAGAAACCTGGCAAAGTCAGGGTGTTAGAACAACCTCACAATCCACTCTTCCATTCAAATATTGATGTAAAAGACTGGTTTGGTAGCCTAGCAGTAGACTTTCCTTGTACACTCTCTCTCCCCTATACACACATGTTTGAAAGGATCTATTGATCCATTCATTAGAAGGATGAGAAATATGCCACACTGGGAAGATGGATATACAAAGCATTATTTACTTCTAAAATTTTGTGGATGTCCTGTAACTGAAGAATAATTAGTTGTTACAAGCATAGAGATGTATGTTTGTATACGAATTATGCTCATTTAGAAATTATTTGGGTAGGTAGACAGACAAATTAGTAGTTCACTGTATAAACTGAGGACATGGTCCCAAGTAAGGGCCTTTTATCAAAGCTCTTTTAATTACATGTCTTTGCTAAAAGATGAGGGGAAGAGGTGTTCCCGTTGTAAATTCAAGGCATGTTCATTTTTCTGAGAATCCAACCAAGTCTCTATAATATAATGCAGTGATTTCAGTTCTTTCTTTTGGCCACTTTGCCAGCTTAATGGAAACAGCTCTGGTCTGAGCTACAGTGTAAATGAGAGAGACTTCAAACTCCCCTGAGAACCTCTATTCCACCTCTGGCCTGCTTCCAGTACAGCAGTAATTGTACAATTATAGCAGCATTATATATAGAAAATTAACATGAGTTCTTAAGTCATTCAGCAATAGCTAAGCATAATTATTTACATTGCAGTCACAGAATTTCTGGGAGGAAAAAAAACCCTAGGCTTTTGGGAAAGGAAAATTGTAGCAATTACTGGCCTAGTAGCTTTCTTTAGAGTAATGTTGATGTATTCAAAAGGAAGAAATTTTGTTAGATTTCCTTTGAACTGCAATATGAGCTCTAATGCTGCAATCAGTCTGCATGAACTCACTTCAGAAAGCAGAGGGAACTGTCTGATGGCAATTACAGTTCTCACTGCCAGGGAGCCAGGTCACAATTAGTAATCTGGGACTTCACATCATATCTTGCAAAAAGACAGGCCTCATATGCTTGGAAAGACAAGAGAATATGCATTGCATTATACTGTAAGATAAAACTGGTATTTAATTTATGCCTACAGAATAATTACATTCGCTATGACTGACTAAAACCAGCAACAACTACTCACTGATATGGAGTGTTTACAGCAGGGAAACTAAACTTGATTCTTTTGTAGCGTGAAAAAAGCCCCACACCTCTTCTTGAAAAATATGTAGAATAATTGAAGAGCAATGATGATGCAAAACAGTATAAAGAAATATAATACCCCTGAAACATAACATAGTCAGGTAAAAGTAATATACATTTGAAGTGCGACTGAGATAAGTGAACACACCAAGTTATTGCAGCAACATACCTACTGGCAGCAGTTACAATGAATTAGCTAAAGTCATTTTTTCCCCAGAAATGGGAAATCCTGCTGTTATCAAACCTATGGTCCTTCGGTTCAGCACTGTTAAACCCAGCGTATGGAGGTCTCACTGCACTGCCCAGTGAAGCTGCACTCCTTTAGATAATCAAGAGGTGTGTTAGTGTGTTTAGTGATTGTCAGAGCTGTGCATGTGGCAGGAGAGTGAATTACCTGAAAGAGATGGTCAATAAGGGCCTCGTCTTCAGAGGATGCTCATAGCTGGACAGTGCAACAAGGAACCGTAGAAAACTTCAAAGCAATGGAAATAAAGACTTTATCACTTACAATCTAGTGGTAAGACTGGTCCTATGCCCACAAGAACAAATGGAAGTGTTACCCTGCAGGAAACCTTCCCGTAAGAAAAGGAAGAAGCTTAATTGAGATTAACGACCTTTTTTGCTGAGGCCCATGGAAAGTCCTAATAAGGCAATATGTTAAATAGTAATGTAATTTATAATATGTGCAATCTTTAGGTGATATAAAGAGCACCAACCAAAATGACACAATGAGAAATGTCTTATACCTTTTCTCACTTTGCTTTTCTAGAGACAGTTTCACCTGTCCAGTTTAAAGTTAGCATTTGAGTTTCTATTTTTTTGGAAGGCCAATATGCTTGATTTATACACCAGCATAATCAAAACTCTCAATGTCAGACCAAGCAGACACTACTTCAAAACAGTTTTCATTGTGGTCACAGATGATAGGCTTCTGTACATCTAAATTAAAGTAATTGTATTTACATTTGTTGATTTTACTTGTAGTGACATTTTTTCTAAGCTTTATTGATGTTAAACTTAGTTTTTCTCCATTCCTTACTACCTGCATTGATCTTACATATTTTTTGCTCACACTGTCTTGACACAACACCTTTCCACATAAAACAAGGCCAAAATTTTTCTTGAGTAGTTCCTGTCTCAAACAATTGTTCTTAGATAAACCAGACTGCTGTCCTGTTAAAAGGTATATAATTTAAGGATTTCACATGATAGAGATTTAATCATTCATATAAGTATACAACACACACACATACTTTCAAAGGTAAGGGAAAATAATTTACTATTTTCTTCATGATATAGTTGTTTAATGTTGTATTTCAAGAATCTTTGCAGATGTCCTGAAAAAAGCTACACAAAACAGTCAACATCATGCAAACATCTGACACACGCTGAGTATGTAAATGCATACACATGTTCTTCTCATTTATATCAAGAAATATAAATACACTCACAAATACACATACAAAGTACACTTATCTGAAATAATTACATTCAGATGCTGAACAGATTACCTTATAAATAGCAGAAATAAATCAAGGTATGTAATACTTCATCTTCAGACTTTTCTGTTATCATCATTACTGAACAATGCACCATTTTTCCTCAGTAGATAGATCTACTAAAACAGAGAACCAAAACTTTTTTCTTTTTTTACCAGGTCTACTTAAAAACTTCTGCTTGCATCTTCTCTTCTAACCAAAATTTTAATTTTGCTTTGTCCAGGAGTCTGATTCTTTCAATTGACCTAATGAAACACAAATGCTTCCGTATTATGCAGCCATCCTTCCTTTTAACCTTTGCTTTCATGGAATGCTTGTGTCTTCTTATCTCTTCACTAGCTTAGTTGCTGTTCTTGAGCAAGCAGTACTCTCAATTCATGTATCATCACCCTAAGCATAATTGTCACAATTTGCAAGTTATGAAACCCTACTGGAGAAATTCAGACAGGTGTAATTCTGTTGACCACAGTGAGCTGTACCTAACTACAAAAACTCTTGTTTGGTCCTACCACTTTATTGAACAGTCTGTGCGTAACCTGAACATTCCTTAATGCTCACACAACACAACCATCTTCCACGATTTTTAGTGCTTTACATTATGCCATTTGCATGCTACACTAATTGACTTAATAAGTTTCTTTGCAGCATGTATTTTCTTCATGAATCATTTGCTACTTAAAATTTTTAACTTGGAAAGAAAAATTTTCTTAAAAAAACTCATGCTACAGGAGGGGTGCTCATCCTACTCTAAAGCAATCGAAATCAAATTTGTTACATACTGTAAAAATCAATGACAGTTCTATGGATACTGCATAAAGCACCAATTAATCAGAATTTGCCTATATAGTAAAAAAATTATAATTTTATGAATTCAAAATGTACTCTTATTTTTCAATATATTTGGTATACAAAAAAAATAATTAAAAATATTTTATCTCACATAAGAGAATGGCAGGTTACCCCAAATATGGTCTAGAATCCAAGATTTTTGATCACCATTTTCATGTTATACACAGTACTAATGTCTCAATAGTGCTGTTCAAACTGACCAAGGTTCTGTGCTTGTGGCTCTTCCTCAGTCTGTGTTGGTATAAGTTCACATTCAATTCACAATTAAAATTAAATAGTAAGCATTTGCCTTACTATCTTTAATGTGAGGGATAATGTTGTGTGGCTTTTGTCTCATATTCTTAAGGAAACAAAAGAGCTCATAAAAATTATATGAGACAAATTAGTCAGTTTTAAGATCAACTTTTATTGAAAAATTAAAAGTGCATTGCATAACTTCTTTATAACTGTAACATTTCTTAAACCACAAAACAGAGATTCTGTTTAAAAAATCTCTTCATATTTGTCACCATTCAAAAAACAGAGTATGATCTAAGTCAACAATTATTTTAAAATCCTGGGTTATTCCCAAGGCCCCTGGTTCTGTTAGTCTGCTATGAATGACATAATTTAACTATCTTCTCTAAAAACTACCTTTAATTATACAATCAGAACTTTTCTCATTCAAAATCAACAGCTGCTGTTCATTTTTATCCAATGGTCAGTCTTTTCCAAAATTATGTGAGTTAATAAGCACTGCAGCTACATGTTCAGCTAAGATCTTGCCTATTGTTTATTTGATCTGAATTCACCCACACAAATTTATGGTGATGTCCATGTGATTTTTAAAGGCAAAATTGCTACCTTAGAGTATATTTTAAACCTCAGAAAAACAAAGTTACTCACCTGGAATTGCAATGCTTTGAATTAGTCAATACTTCCGTATATCCATACATCCTGATCTCTCACGGTCAATAGTGTACGGATTAAAAAGCAGGAAAATTCCAGGTAAACTTTAGTCTGAGAAGCTGTGGTATATTACTCAGATGGAAATTACCTACTAAGAAGAAAACAGATGAGTTTTCTCACTGACTATAACTGCTCTGCTAAATCAGCTCACCAAGTCACTAATTAATATGAGCCCAGTGCCTGTGGAACATAGTACTCTCCAGAATCTGATATTAGAATTAAAAGCTTTGCAAAAAATCTAATTGTGGTCACCTGTGTCAGGACACAACACTGCAGAAAGGCAAGATAAAATGCAGAGAGTAGGAAGACAAATTTAAGTCCCTTGTCTTTGGAGAAAATACCTCTTCATTAACTGTCTCACTTCCAAAACAGGCAGGAGGAGCTCCATTATTCCCACCTAGCTGCAAACCATCAAGAGCAATAGGTAGAACCTCTGATTTTTGACCTTCAAAACACAAGATACTCCATTAAAAGAAGAAGCAGAAATTTTAGTGAGCAAAACATTATATATGTACTGAAGAGCTCTAGATCTATTTCTGATTACGTCGCAGAACTGTTCAAGGCCTTTTGTAGCTGCCTTTTGAACAACATAAAACTGTGACAGAGACCAGATTTCAGGCAGAAGTCTGTAAATCAAAATGTGATGTATTTCTTCTGTACTCTAAAAACAGCTATAATGAGAGATATCTAGTTTTGATGAATATCTGTAGCTATAAAGAATGGCATTTACTATTACGGAAGTTTCCTAACTGCTGAAGTCAATGTTCTTGCTGACTACTTCTGTACTGCAGGCCTCAGGTCATGCAACATGGATGTTTACATCAAGAAATGTTAAGTATTGAATACAGAGGTCAGATAATAGGGTTATAATTGAGGAATATTGAGGTTTACGATCAAGAAGGCAAGAGACCAACTACACTGTCTTGAGGAAAATAACCTAATGAAAGAAATACCGTACCAGTAAGGTTACTAGGGTTCAATGACATAAAAAGAACAATGTAGATACTATTTTGAAAGTCATACTCATGAATCTAAAAGACAGTGAAAAACTTCTAATAATTTTTAGATTCAACTCAATTTCAAGAAAAGATTTTGCAGAAGGTTATGGAAGAGGAATAAGCAATAGTCCCATGAAAAGCTAGGAAGGCTGTGCTATACGATACGGCATTTACCATAACAGCTTCTTCTCTCTGTGCTAACACAGCCAAAAACGCGAGACAGGATCCTCAGAAGACAACCAGTGGGACCTGCAGGATGGAAATCTCTCCTGGCTGTAGCTGTCCTTCCACAGGACTGATGGGGCCAGAGAGGCTGTGAAGACTGCATAGCATGACTGCATTTCATTGAACATTACTAAAATAATTTAATTTTGTTACTGAGGTGGAGGGGTGGGAGAAAAAGCAATTAATTACTGGCTTGCATAGAAGATAGCCACAGAATCATGTATGAAAACACTTGAAATTAGCATATTCCATTTATCACCATGACAGTAACTCAGTAGACAGAGAATTATTGAATCTCCATTTTGTTCCATTACTCTGCTTCCAGTATGGACTTTTCCACTTGGTAGTATTGATTATCTAGTGATTAAAATTGAACAAGCTGCTGGTGAATCTGGTCTCTATAATTTGAAAAGCCTAGCCAGTTGGAAGTGTTGGGACAAGCTAGCTGTAGTCAAAGATACTGACATTATTTTGGGGTCTTATAAGTTCCAAACAGACAGTAAATTCCATTTCAATAAAAGAATGATGCTGGCTAAAAGTCCCACCAGTTAAAATGGTCATAGAGATCAGTCCTGAAACAAAACTCAAAAACAGAGGCCTTGGTTAGCAACCAATATTCACTAGAAAAGCATTCAGAACACTGACATTACAATAAATGAAACTGAAAATTCTAATATTTCTAATAGATTAAAGGGATTTCATATTTTGACAGTCTATACACAATGTTAGAATTCCTTATCTTCAGTAAAATTATCTGTAAGATATTATTTTAAGGGCACTAGGATTTAAATGAGTGTCAACTAATATTTTTGTATTTTTTCTTTGGCTCACAAAGACACTGAAATACCATAAACATTATTTAGAACCTCAATAATATATAAATAGGTTACATTACAAATGGAAGAAAATACAAGACAACTCTTCAGCATGGTAAATCTCTGCATATAAATAAGCAAATATTTCAGATACCTACAATTCAACAGTTATCTTGCTGTAAAACTATTACATTTAAATCCTTTTACACAAATTCATTTAACAATAATGTACACAATCTACACAAATTGACCTCTAAAAATACAGCAATAATATACCTGTTACAATGACTCTGCTACTATTATCCCCTGATTTGACACTAAAGGGCAAATACAACTATCTTACTCAAAGGTGCTGTCAGAGATTGCTGTTTTGTACGTGAGAAAAGCACCAACAATAAGATTTAATACTGTTATACATTTTCTTTAGCTCCTAAGAATCTACATTTTAGAAATGTTTCTATATGCCTATTTCTGTCTGGCAGAAAAACCTGTAGCACATTATCCACATAAATAGTTGTTGAAGGAAAAGTTAATTCTCTTAAAGTGGAAAACATGCTGTGGCTTAGATCTAAGCTTATAACCACTTTTTTTATATATGTATGTATATATATAATTATATATATTTATTTATACTGTACATATATACTGTGCAGAGTTCTTAATTTGCTATTTTAGTACTTATTAATTTCCTGCTGACTACAATAAACAAGACCAATGTAAGAGTCAATAGTACTTCAACTTCAAGATAATACATTTTCCCTCAGTAATGTGATCTACCAATACATATATATTTCAGTAGCCTATTGTTGTTTCGTTTAAGTATGTCTTAGGAGATTGGAATTTACAGAAAGAGAATTTCCTTAAAACATGTTCTGCAGAACTGGGTTAAAAAAATAGCCAGTGCTGGAAAACAGTGAATTAGAGAAATAAATAATTAAACCACTGTACTACAGCTCCTGCCCCAACCTCTCTATTTCCTCAATGAGGAAGTCAATGTCAGACTTAGTTGCTGCTGGGTTGGAGATGACCATTCGGAAGAAGTTGACTTTATCGCCCTGAGGCTGATATCCAACCATGGTAGTACCTGACTCCATCATCAGGGCCTTGATTTTCGGTGCCACCTTTATCATTGAAAAAAAAAAAGAGAGAAAGAAAAAAGAAAAATTTGTTTTTTCCTTTGTATGTCACAGCATTTCTTAATTCAGAAAAAAATAAATTGACTGCCAAAAAAGGCACTAATTTTTATTTAAAACATCCGTAACAGAAAAAGCTTGATAAACTAAATATGTAGGATTGGATATTTAAAGGAAAATTGACAACAATAATATCCATCTTTTTGATTAACAGACTAATAACATCTTAGAGTATTCACTATGTAATAATTTTATCTATTAAATATACACATCGTTTCTTTGTGCTAAAGATTTTGTTATGAAGAAATGTTTTCTGCCTCTGTATGAAAACCTACTCCAGACCTTTTTGAAGGTAATGGATATTATGAGTATTCTCAAAGCAATTTGTGTGAAGGGGACAACAATAGAAATTTTTCAACAAGATCTGTATCATAAAGAATATTTTCTACTAACATAAGCCATGGAAACCTTCCAGTAGTTTTGCAGTACTTTGCATTTACCACAATCTCACTTCCTCGCTTTAAGTTACAAGGAACAATGTTCTGACAGTCTTAATACTTGGTATTTTCTAAGCCCAGTTTTTCCATCCAGACCTTCTTTCTCCTGCCCTACTCTCTGCCAGCCAAGATCAGCTGTTTTGCTGTTTTGTAGGAAACTTTATGATGTCCTCTAACACTTAACAGGGTCAAGTCAAACATTTTATCCCTCTTGCCACTTCATACCTTTTACCTCAATCTTCCTCTATTCTCTGGGTTTTTTGGTAACTTTTTTATCTTACATGCCATTGGGCTGACCCAGGAATTTCTATTCTCTTCTGTTCTCTTTCCCCAGTGTGGTACAGATTTAAAATCCTCTACAAAACCTCCCAAGTTTGCCCATTTTTCTCCCTTCCCTAACACATACACAAAAGAGCAATTACTTCTAATACCTATAAAATTATTCTTTTGTCTCCTGAATGTACTTCATTTCACTTCTGTCTGTCTAAAATACTACTACAAAATTAATGTATTTTGCTTCCCTCAAGTCCTAAGTAACAGGATACTTTTCCTGGTGATGCTTTTATGATGCCTTCACTTCCCTCTTTCACTTCTTCTAATACATTTATAACAAGGTCCTCCAAAGGGTATTAATTTTCACTGAAATGCATTAATGCATTGTCATTTAAAATCCAAATAAAGACCTGAGGAGGACTTACAGGCTTCCATGTGCTTTACTTGTCCAAGCATTTTTAAATATCTACCCTTCTGTTTCTCTTGCTGGTATGCTGTCCTATCCAAACAAGACTGCAATGTCTTTAGGCCTAGCTGCTTTTTGAAGATTGTTAACACTTGCGAGCACAGAAGTGATACAGATCAAAGAATAACTGAGCATGTTCTGTACCTGGTTCTATAGAGAAAACATGACTTCAGCCTCAGTATAAATAGAAGACAGAAGTGAGCAAATATCAAGGTCATGATGAGCAATGGAGAACTGATATCTCAGCATTTGTAATATTTGCCCACACACAGATATATTATTTTTAATAAATAGACTACTTTGGGTTGAAAGATTAGGTTATATTTTTATATTTAGCAAAAGACACATACCCTGTGTAACTTTTCTCTTCTCTCATCAGAGTCTGGCATGCCCCTGAGACTTGGAGGAATATACCAAAAACATACATTTGTATGCTCTGGCTGCAAAAAGAACCAAACACATGATCAATTGAAAAAAACCCAACAATACAGGTCAATCCCACGCTAAAGGCTCGTCAGTAGTGTATTTTAGCACAGGCATGAAAGACAAAATATAGTATTGACTTTCTCAGTTCTGCATGTTAAACTGAAAGAAATGGATTGCAGTTCCGCTGCTTGCATCTGTTGTGTTATATTCCCTATACATTGTCCTACTTACAATATTTAGGGCGTTAATGAAGTGCAAATGCTTTTCACCTTCATGCAGTTTCATGAGGAACTATTTTCCAGGATCACAACAGAAGCAACTCAATTTTCCTTTTCTTAGCAAATGTAGAGATGAAGTATATTCTATCAACCAAGGGTTTATGCAGTGGCACGAGCAACAGAGCACACAGCAAAAGAGCAGATTCTCGGTTATGTATGTAATAATGTGGAATCTCAGCATGAGTAGATTGTATTAAGGTACTTCATGCCCTAACCTGAGAAGTCCTTTGCAGAAGAGAAGGAGATAAAACTGACATTTGTGGTACAAAACCACATGCATTTAGCCAAAAAAATGCCCAGATGCCAATAGTCATGTAGTTCTTTAGGAAATAAGAGCAGTTTTGCATAGCTGGCTTGACGAACTGTGAGAAGCGTGAAGACTGTTTTTGAAATTCCATCCAGATTTGCCTCCTACATACATAAAAGAAAACTTACCTCCCCTTCAAAAACCATCTCAAATTCTTCTCTGTTTTTGATTTTAGTGTAGAGATATTCTGCCAGCTCCAGGCATTTGTTGATCTGATTTTCGAATCCTACTGTACCCTGTTTAAAAAAGAAAGAAAGCATTAATCATATGGTTATTTTTTCTCTTCTGAAGCAATCATCTTTTCAGATAGGCTTCACTTTTAAATACTTTCAGTAAGAAAACATTTAGTAGTATTATTTCTTGTAATTTAAAAATACAGTTAATCAATACCACAAAAGTGACTAAATGTGACCTCCACTTGAGACTTATAAATTAAATAAATACATTTCTGGGTTTTGAGATAAACTTTTGTTATTTACCTTTGCTTTCCACATCAACCAGAATTTGAAAATGTCCACATGTCTACCACACTGTATTGCCTTATCTCCAGTGTCATAGGAAACATCATACTGTTTGTCTGGCTGGAAGAGGTAGCCTGCACACATTTGATTGCAGCCTTGAAGTATACCCTGTAATGAAAAACATGTACTTATATGACTTACATAGCATATGTACATAAGAAACTGTGTACATCAATAATGTATAAAAAAGTATTTCAAACTTAAACAGAAGAATTGTTCTTTAATGGGACATATTATAACATACTGACTTTGTTTTGTAAACTCGAGCCATAAAAATAATTTCATAAGCTAAGGTGATTCTCTTAGATGTCCCTGAGAGATCATATGGTTTTACATGCCTACACACCCACACCTCAGATTAAAAACATTCTCAGATTAATTTGGATACTTAGTTTGTGATATTAGCTTTGTGCACTTCAAAGGCTATGTTCTTAACACTTAAATTTCTAATTTGTTAAATTACACACTAGAATACAGCTGTGGTCTCTCAGTGCAACAGACAGACAAAATGAAATGAAAAAACTGAATTGAAGGTTTCAACTTTGTATATTGTCTAGCTTTATGACACTTAACACAAGTGACAAATATAGGTACAAATTACCTAAATCAGACATTCTTTGCTTACAAATAAATATGGCTCACAGACCAATAGAAATCTATGGATTACTGGTAAAAATCACTGAAGGAAACACAGAGGAGCAAATTCCTGTATGTTTCACAGAAATCTTACACATATGACATTTCTAAAATGGTTTACATCTCCTTTAGGGCTTATTGGTGGTTTTTGGAGGAAGCTCAAAGAACACCAGTTTGTCTGATAAATACAAAAACACCTATCAAAATTCTCATATAAGACAAAAACTCTTGCCAAAATCCTGCAATAGCTAGCACAATAAGCATGCATACCACTAAACAAAGGCTAGTGCTTCTCTCCAATAGATGTGTTTTACAGAGGGAAATAAGTGCTGCAGTCTTCACTTTAGAGATGGATCGACTGGAAGAGCAATGGCAGACCTAGGGCTGGAACTCACAACTCTTCCATCCTAGTTCTATACACAGGGATGACTTCTTCAACTAAACTCTTCTAGTAGCAATTGACATGCCAGAAATTAGTAAACAGTATAATTAGTCCTATCCACAGATAATATGACTTGTTTTTTTTATCGTCTAAGGAAAATACTTATTGCTTAAGAGAAATAAGACACTGGTTTTGCTTTCATTGATGACAACAACGAATCTAGATGAAAGCCCTAAAAATATAGAGTCATAATAAAAGTAGCATGCTTTCTTTTCAACAGAACTGAGAAACTTTTAAACCACTGTGTAAGGTAAAAAAGTTGTTTTTTATTTAAGAAGTTTAGACTGTTACTAAGTACTGAGACCAAAGGTGTATGTTCAGTATATCATAGAAACAGCAGGGCAGGTGCTCAGATGAAGTATATTAGCGTGGCTCTATTATTGTTATTAGAATAAGCAAAGACCCAACAGCTAAAGATCTGATCCATATTGCCTACAGCTTTAACCAAAAAAAGCCCCCAAAACCCAGGAAAGATAAAACAACTTCCTAAACACAATGTAAATCCACACAATTATTCCTTCCAAATAAAGTTTTGAAATTAAATGGATTTTGCAATACCCTCTGAAAAAGTAGGGCTTGGTATTTACTTTTCTTTTTTTTTTAAATGTTTAATTATTAAATATAAGGCAGACCTTCTCCCGGACAAGAATGGCAGAACATTGTAACAACACTCCCATCATCTTGTGTGGATTCCAAGTGACTGAGTTGGCTCTGCAAAAAAATTACACATTCAGATAGGTCTGGAATTCAGAAACTTAACCTGAAGCAGTCACCTTTGTTTTCTGCTTTCAGCTGGAAATACATGGAGTTTTGACCATGATGATATCAGTATGGAGGTTATTACTGTCTCAAGTGTCTTCTTTCCCAGCTATGCTGTCCAGGAAAGGAATTTTTTTGCCTTAACATTGCAATGTCAGACTTGTGATTAGTTTATATTATTACTAATATCAGCTAATTAGTATCAGATTATTAGCTGATACAGTAACATCTCCCCCAGAAGACTCCACTTCTAGAAGTAGGACTAACAAAAATAACAAAACCAGTTTGATGTGTTCTCTCATTTCAAGGTACTGATGGGGAAAGCAGGGGTGTCAGAGAATTAAGGGACCAATATGGATTCTGGGAGAATACAGTTCTTTGTTGAACAGCTGCTGGAAAACCAGCAAGTAAATGAAAAGACACTCTCCATGCTTATCCGCTTTCCCAGCTAGAGCCACAGCTCCAGCTTGTTGAGCCCATGGACTGCTGAAAGGCTCTAAAACTTTACATCAGAATCCTAACATTCTGTATGTAAAGCTTAAAACTTTTTACATGTAAACACAAGTGAATGCACAAGATCCCCTAATTTACTAGTCAAACACAAGAGATGTTCTGTATTTTTAACATACTATCCTAGACGGCTTAATGATGATGCTAAAATAAATGCGCCAACATTGCACATTCATTGACCTCTTTGCCCTAAGTAACTAATTGCCAAATGTCTCCTTGATTCACTGCATTTTCCACAGAAGGAAATCACATAATGGTATTTCACAGACTATTCATGTATTCTTACGATGTGGTTGAAAGAAAATGAAAAGGTATTTCCTCCTCTTCTACACCTTGCTCTCAGAGGACACAGATATAACCACTGTTCCTCCATTTTGAGCAACACAATGATATCTTCACCCCAGTATGAGGACCATTAATTTCTAGATACGATTCCAACCTCTGTCTGTGCTAGGTTAAACTGCAGCACCCCTCAGTCAAAAGAACATTGCAGGCTGTGCTGTACCTGGGCAGCTCACCATCCCTCTAAAATCTCCTGCTTATGTGGTGCAAACCAGCAGATACATAGCTCAGACTTAGGAGGCACTTATCTTTCAAAAAACTTCAGTAATAGTTCAGGTAGAGTAATCAAGAAACATGAATTTATCTAACAGCTGATTTCCATTTTAAAAACACCATGTCTTCAGTTTAGCACATTTATTTAACGTTCAGGGTTCCAAACAAAGACAATTTTAAGTCACTCTTCGCAAGGAGCATTAGGTTTATTTTAACATGAAGATGTCACTCTCCTCAGTGCAGCCAGCCAGCCAGAGGCTATCCCACCACAGGCAATCCCAGCTCTGTACCATGGCAGCATGCCAGTCCTTCATGCCAATGTCTGCAAGCAGGCCAAGTATGACCTGAGTGTCAGCAACAGACCCCAGCTGGGGCTCATGACAGGCAATTACACAGTACACGTGGGCCCCATCCCGTGTTTGAAGATCCGTATAACTGACTAGGAAAGAAATAATTTCACGCATCATGGCCTGCTGCCTTCTCTATTTACTTAAAATTAAAGCCTTAATTAGCGCCTCTGGGTTGACCTTAGGTCAAAAGAGGTGTGCCAAAGTCCTATGACCAACCCTGTGTACCTTAAGAAAATTATTTCATAATGCTGGCCTTATACTAGACATGTTGCCATGAGTGACTAGCAAATTGGACTGGGCAGAGGTTGATAGGATTCTGCTACTTCAGAGTACTCCTGCCACACCACACCCTGCCGTCCCTGTGACAGAACGGTCTGCATGGTTTTGCTGCCAGTCCTTCTGTACACAATTCCTTACATTGTATTTATTCTTCACTTACTGTCTGAGATGCCCAACACCAGGAAAGGTTGTTTTCCCTAAGGAAGAGACTTACTCACTGTACTCACTTTACATCTTTATGTGGTGCTCACATTCAGTACAGTTGACTCAAGGAAGCAATTTGGTGCTAATTTAAGAGTACATGGGTAGAGCTTGCTTCAAATATTTTTTGATTCCCTGGAGTCTGATAACTGCAATGATGGAAAACAAGTTTCTGGTTCTTCATTGCTTTTCTGATTTCTATTCAGATGGGCAGCATTCCATGATAGAGCAGTTTCAGAGGAAAGCTAGAGACACCCATGGGGTTATAAACATTGTATCTTCTACAGGTTTGTCATCACTCAATATGGGAACAACTGTGCCAAAGGCTACACCTGGAATGACTACTGAGTCTGAATTGTAAGGGACAGTGAGAGAGTCATACTTTCATTCTGCCATCACTACGAACACAAATGCTTTGTCTCTTTAAATTGGGTTCAATCAATTATCTATTAAAGATTGGCTTCTGGTCTCAGTGGGCATCTTGATAATCTGGCTTATGTACTTGGGGACACCCGTGTGCTCTTTTCTACAGACTTCACTCTGACCTCTACAAGAGTTTCCTGCTTGTTTCATGTAACTCACAGGCCCCTGAGCTCTCAGACATGGTGAGTATCAGTGACCCTTTCTGGCCTCCCTGTAAATGACCTCAGTCTTCTCCCCAGCACAGCAGAAAAGTATCAGCTATCGTAGTCTTTTCCAGCTTTACAGGTACTGAAACATGCCCCTAAAAATTTCTACTAATTCAGTCTCCCTGTGTTCCTCTCCTTGTTGTATTTTTAAAAAAAAGAAGTATTTTTGTTTGTATATATATAAATATATATATATAAAAACCTTTCATTTACAGAACACTCATTTTCAGGCAGAAAATACTCATTATTTTCTGAAAAAACAAACATCTTTCAGGAGAGAACCTTTACAAATTCCCACCATGTCATGGCTTCCCATCATGAGTATCCATGCTCAAACACCTTCCCTGGATTCCTCATTTATCACTGCTATTCTCAAAGCCCTACATTTCAGAGATTGTCTAGTTCTCCCACTTCATTTTTTCCTCAAATCCTTCTTCATCCTTTCCCAGACTTATGATCCCTTCAAAGATATGCACAGAACAATTTCCCTTTCTTTTTGCCAAGTAATATCCTTATCCCCCTTCAAATCAGCTGAAAACTTACCTTTCACACAATGGTACATCACTGTTTTCTTCTGTAGTATTGTTTCAATCTTCACAGTCTAAACCTCTCCTGTCTGTCTCGCTTTTGTTTAATTTAAACTCCTTAATGTATCAAATTAATATTTTCATGAATTTGTGAAGTGTCATGTACCTTATGAAGGTACTTGCATAACAGTATTACAAATAAGCACCATGTAGTACCTTTCTATTCCATTCAGTTTATGACGATGCTTTCGGGACATTAAGAGTCCACCTCCCCAGGCAGCCTGGAAGAGACAGAAAAAAGAGAAGACTCATTTTTTTGAAAAAGCTCAACATATTTAAGATTAATCAGAATCTAGTAATAAATATTTTAATTCAAGAAAAAACACATGTAAAAAAAAATCCTTTTTTGCTTGAATAGCAGCACTTTTTTAGTTACTTACATCTACATGGAGCCAGAGGTTGTATTTTTCACATATATCTGCAATCTCCTGTATTGGATCAAAGGCTCCATATACTGTTGTGCCTGCAGTTGCATTTACAAAAAGAGGAACGTATCCCTACAATAAAAATAAAAATATTATATATAAATGCCAACCTCTTTCAGGGAAAAAAAGGGGGAAATAATATCAGAAACTTTGTTATCTCATTTTCCAGCCTTAAAAGAGTTTTTCTTCCCACGTGAAAGGTACACAGTAGAAACTAACTAATCATATACATGGTAAGAACAAACTCTGTTTTTGTTGTATTGTGACTTCACAAAATTAACTAGTTAGAAGATAAAGAATATTATTCTGTCTAATCTTTTTCAGTGAGGAGATTCAAACGATGTTAAAAGACTAGCAATAGCCAAGTAAAGTTGTGACTTTTATAGCAGTATAAGGGAAAATTAATTAAATGTGATCTGTAAGTTGTGATTTGAAGGCCTGAAATTGTTCCTTTAGTCCTTATCTACTAATAAACAGAACAAAGGAATCCAAAACAAAAGCAATAAATTTGGAACTATCAGATGAAAGAAAGACAATTTTGACTTAAATGAAATAAATGTGAACTGCAATTTCATAGAGTGCTCAAATGTAAGGAAGTCAAGAAATAAAAAAATAATAATCTAGATTGCTCTAATTTTGGCTGTTTGTACAAAATTAATGGATTTTTCACTGCAATGACTCAAGAAATAATAATTAATGCATCAAAAAATTAAGCTTACTGGCTATATTTACCAACCCTGCAGTCTCACACATGAAATCTATATGATTTTTTGGAGTTCTATAGAATTTTTTATGGTTTTGGTTAAACTTTAAATTTTGGACAAAAGTAGTTTTAGTTTCGTGTTCTCATGCTTTTTTCCATGTATTGCCACAGAAAGTTATTTTTTAAAGTCATGAAATATGGATGTGGTTCAAGAGTTAAAAATACTTTGTTTTTAAACAGAAAATGGAAACCTTAGCAAGACATATAGATAATTCCCTAAACAATGCATGAATGTATAATTAAGCATCTGAAAATATTATGATGACATTTATATCTCATTATAATATGTTCTTTAATGTTAGCCCTCAGGCTTCAAAGGAAGGGGTAATTTTACTAGGCCAAGCATTTAAGGACTAATTTTTAAGAGCACAAACCTTTTGTTTTGCTTCCAGAATTTTTGCCTCCAAATCAGCTGGTATTATTTTGCCTCTGTAATTATCATAGAAACAGAAAGACAAAGAAAATTAAAGAATGCATATGGAAATACTACCTACAGCTGAAATACTTTAATAGGATTTTCTCAACAGGCCATTAGTAACTTGACACACTGTACTGAATCAGTCCTTAAACACAATACAAAAAATTTAACAGATGAACACATTTAATCTATCAAACCCTTAGCATTCACCCTACCTTTCATTGCATTTTATCAAAATCACATTGTCTGTTCCAAATCCAAGTGCAGCTCCAGCTTTCTTTATTGAGTAGTGACTCTGCAGCAAACATATGAACATTAAACGGGATGGTGGTTTAATGATGAAGTATTTTAACAACATACATCAATAAATTAAGAATTAGCAGTGTATTAAGCTCACGTGCTCTGAGGTAAAGAGAACCAGCTTAGGGACTGCAGCCATGCCTTTGGTTTTGACTTCAGGGAAATACTTGTAACGTGCAGCCATTATGCTGTACATGTTGGAGATAGCTCCTCCTGTGAATGAATAAATGAATGAATAATAAAATCACAATAATGAAAAAAATGCATATTATGCTAAAGACATACAAGTCTCCTTTGCATAATGCAGTGAAAGTGGCAGTGAACTATGAAAAAGTATATTTCTGAAATGCACAGGCATCTGTCTAAATAGCATAGGACAGACCCTCTGGAAAGTCATAGTGATAGTCAGAATTTCCTATTTGTCATCTCTTTCAATTGCTAACATTTTCTAACACATTCCAAAAAAGTTCAGCTTTCATTGTGCGGCTTTTGCATGTCAACTTCTTGTTAGCAAGAACAACAGGAACTTATCAACTTCTGTGAGGCTGGAGAAACGTCACATATTGGATGGATATATCCCATCTTACTGTAGACATAGAAGTAGTGGCTTAAAGGTACATTTCTACAGCTGAGCTAGTTATTGTAAACTTCCTTAGGGTCAGTTATGGGAAAGGCACTTCACAGGCTACAATTCAGCTAATGTATTTTGACACTTACTTTTGGAGAATTTGAATTGAGAGAAAACACCTATTTCTCTTGGCTTGCTGTTAAAAACAGCCCTCTACAATTAGGTCAGTTCTTTGATGCAGACCTCAAGCTTTAGGAAGATCAATCTCATCCATCAGTCTAGGACAACATCACCTTCTAATATTTCTTACTGATGAGAACATTGGGAAAGATCTGTATTTTTCTAGCAGATAGGACTGGACATCAAGCAAGTGTGCATTCCTAGGCTTTATGTGGCCTGTTTCAAATGGAAGTGGTGTTGTCCTTTATCCTCTGCAAGAGGATGGTGTCCCCTCATGCCAAGCCCAGAAAATGGAATTCTGCTGGGTGCCCATGTTGTCCACACATTGGCTCAGGCCTTCCACATGGCTTATCATCAGTCATTTCTGTCACTGCTCACTGCCTTTATGTCACTTTCATGGGAAGACACTTTATCTTGGTCTTTATACTGGAATCATACTTGTGAATCCAGCCAGTTTATATTCCAGACAATATGTCCCAGAAAGTGACACCACAGCCTTTTCCTGACTGTGAGCCCAAATCCTCACTGTCCACCAAAGAAGTCAGTACGTGATTTTCAAGAACTATTGGTCAGCAAGAACTGTGATTGCTCAGCACCTCCAGAAATGAAGCACGCAAAAGGACTGCTTAAATGCCCAACTATGTACTAGCACTCCTAATCAAGTCTTAAAATGTTGACCAGCCATAATACGTAGCCATATTCTGAGATAATTTTTCCCCCAGCTTTTCTGTGGGATGTTTAAACAAAACATTCCTACTTCTAAATAACTGAGTCATTACTTTGTGTTGCAGATAGTCTGGATATTCAGACACAGTTTATGTTTATTTTACCTTTTGAAGTTTTAGTCAAACCATAAAAACAGAGAAGAAAAACTCACCAGGTGAGAATATTCCATCACCATCTTTACTTGACCATCCAATAATCTCTCTCATCTTTCGAAGTGTTATTTGTTCCATGAGGACAAAAACAGGGGCAATTTCGTAGGTAAACCTGCATGGATAAATTAAATAAACAAACAAAAAAAATCAGATACAAATTCTAAAAACACACAATAAACTCTCAGTCTATGAGTCTTTGTAAATGCTCTAGGTTTTCCTATAAATTGGGGTCCTGATACTGCAACCTTTACCCAAGCAAAAATCCTCAGGAAAACAGTACTGGTGAATAAAAACTGGAGTATTAGTTAGTTGCAGATTTCTATATAATGAAGGTAAGACCTAATGTTCATCATCATAGCCTGCTGACTGCTGTACAAGACTGTGTAAAACATTGTTTCCCAAAGTGCCAGTTCCACACTTGTGGAATAACATACTTCCAAATCTTTATGAAAACGGTGAACTTCACTGAGCTAAACACAACCATAATTAGAAGTATTGAGCTAGGGTTTCAAAGTCTAAGTACAATTAATTATGTGGATTTATTTTGTTGATGATCTCCAAGGACAACTTATTTCTACAATACAGTGTGATCAATAACTGTCAAGAGTAATTATAAATGATGATTTTCTAATTACCAATTACCGAAACTGAGTCAGCAGTCAACTACTGTATCCACTTAATGAGGGAAAAAAACATTACATAGCCTGGTATGCCCTGATGTCACAGTCAGATACATGGATGGAAAGTGACAGCCATACAACCACTTTTGGTGATCAAGGTACATGGATTAATTGCTACTGCTGTAAACAAACTCTGCTTGCTCTGTATGGGAAAAAAAAAAAAGGAAAAAAAGGAAGCAGAGAGAAACAAAACAATCAACTTATGATTTCCAAAGGAGTCTGTAAGAGTATGACATCCTGACACTTCAGATTTGACTGATGTCTTCCACTTGAATAATTTCATCAAAATGTATGTGTTGTCTCTTTAATACCAAAATGATATTTTAAGAATAAGTATGGCAGACTTGAAGGAGGCAGGTGATATTAAGAAGAAAACAAGTGTCTGAAAAAGCTTGGTTTTTATTTACAGCTACACTGGTTACTTAAACAGTTAATTTTTTCTTCAATCCTTGTGTGTCCTTAGTCCATTAGAGAAACACCACCACCATTTTTAAAAATTCCTTTAAGATTAAACACTTGTAATTTCTTTAATTGTTGTAATTACTATTTCCAGAAGCCAAAACACTAGTTATTTTGCTTTTGTTATCATTAGAACTGCCAGAGACAGCTGAACACTGATCTGAAGTTTGGGTGCTGCCATTATTTACAAATAGACAAAATTAATGAATCAGTGTCTGCTAACAGTGGGGGTTTTTGTTTTGGTTTGGTTTTAAGCACTGCAAGACTAGAACATACTCCAATCTTTATTTAGGCAGAATGATCAACTGAAGTCAACAGGAACTCGGCAGAGCATAGATCACTGTAATTCAATAAAAGATATGTTTAAGTCAACATGAATTTTTTCCCCAGAAGTTTAAATATTTTAAATACTTTAAATATTTTAAATTTTGAGTTTTGTCCTGAGACCTTGCACACTGATCTCTACATAATTTCCAGAAGACTTATAGGCTTGTAGAAAAAATATATAATACTAAGCAAGTTTTTTGTATATAAAATATCAAGTCTTCACAAGGGGAATTTTAATATACTCAAATACAAGTAACATAGTATTTGCTTATTTTATTCTGTAAGTATTTTCTGATTTTCCAAAAACTGACAAGAAATAAAAGAGTGCAGATGATTATAAATTACAAAGCCAGTGCAGCTGTATTAGATGATGGCTGTGATTTTACAAATCACATCTTGCTAAAGTTCACTCAAACTTGCTTGTTTTAAATTTAAATGACATTGAAAAATTCAGTTAAACCCAAAAACTGTGTTTGGCTTAGAAGGGATGATCTAACTTCAGAATCAATCTCTTAACAAAAAACACTTGCTAGATGTTCCATACAGCTACAACCTTTACAGGCACTTCTATGAATTAACTAGAACAGTCCCAAGTGTCAGATCTTTACTAATAGAATAAATAAATGGCACTTTTTGATAGAAGCCAGTGCTGGCTTAATTCTGCTCTCATCTAAAAAGCAAATCACTTTATCAGACCAAATCATTCTAGCTACCTGTTCTCCTGCTTGCCAGTATGCAAAAAGCATTCTGAGAATAAGCATAAAGCATTGTACATCGATTTTCTATGCTGTATTTTCATAAGCATATGTGCATAATACTGAAAACACCAATATAATTCTCACGTTCCAGCTAACAGTGGGCACAAAGAGAACTTCCAGATAATACTATTGCTTTCTAACCCAGCTGGCTGCTGCGTGGTGAGAGAATGCCTTGAACTGCAGAACCCTAGAACTGGATGAATAATGGCAGCTTCTGAAATTTCCACCCTGAAGGTCTCATGATTAGCGCTATGAATAGCACATGGATGCATTATGTCCAAGTCAATAAGGGACTTTTATATATTATCTTCATAATGACATTTAAGTAATATTTTCTAATGATAATTAAAATTTTTAAGTGAGTTTTGATTATTCAAAACTCATCTGCAAAAGAAAACTTATTTTTAATTGTTCTTAAACATTTTAAGAATTGTTTATCTGCAGAAAAGAAAAAATAACAAATGGAAAACCTTCTCTGCCATAATTCAGTGCTACTGTCACTTGTGTGTTACGTGTTTACGTAGCTGAAATAGGTTAGAACAGTTTCTAGGTAAAGGTCAAAACCTGCTCTTGTGTGCTGGACCATTGTTCAAAACAAATAATATGTTTCCCAGAGCTCACAGAGATGATTTTGGCTATTTTTAACAACCTTCTCTGTCAGTTCTTTGAATCATATTTTACAAGCATCTTGCTTTAGCCTTACTTGCAATTACTGTTATTTGAAAGCACACCATGTTGACCTTGCTTTGCTGAAAAAAGAGAGTAATGTATTATTTTGCATTTACTAGACCTTATACAAGCAAATAGATAGTAAATTGTCATGCTCACAGAGAAGTATTTTCAAGATATGATCTTGTTTAAAGTATAAATGAGTCAGAAACTAGCTTTACAGAACTAGCTCAATTTAAAACTAAATTTACTTTTAAAAACAAATAAAGGAAAAAGCAACCTCAATTAAAAGAAGAGTTACTATTTAAGAAGTGAATGAATGAGTGCAATGTTCTTAATACCGTTGGCAATATTTCCTAAACCTGTCACAGTCTGCCACAGAACCGAATTCGGTTGTGCCCTATCAAATTTGTGTAATTTCACTGCTTACAAAATGATAAATAAACTGGGATAAGTAAGTTAGTCAAAGGGAAAGGGGTACTCAGAAGTACGTTTTTGTCACAGAGAAACAACTGTTAAGCAAAGTTTTCTTTTAGAAATGTGATTGGAATTTCTTTCACTTTTAATTGTGCTGTTTAAAAAGGCATTTAAAAGCCCTGTAAAGCACTTCACAATACTCATTTAACAATCAAAATATATGTTGCTAGGATTTCTTTCCAATTAGCTTTTAAATCTGAATGTCTCATACTAATTTTTACCAAACAGAGAACTAAATCAGATGATTATTACAAAGAGCAGGCTGGTTTTGGCTGGAGCACCTTAGGTGTTCTTTATTGCTGATGTCACAAAACAGGCACAGTTCATAATCTACATAGAACTGCTAGTAATCAGGTATATTTAAGAAACCATGTACTCATGGATAGGCCAGTGAAAATACTGTTCCTTTCCAATCTGCAGATACATTTTCTGTGTTCCGACACAGAATTAGCAATGAACTACTCAAAACAGAGGTAGCTTTAGAGTTAAAACACATCCCATACAGGACTAAAAGAGAGCAGCCTTTGGACTCCCATCACATTTTTGAGCATATAGAAATCAAAATTTAAACAAAAACTGACTAGAAGGTTCTTTTGTTTAGTGGGGGGCTTTTTCCATTAATTGCACTCTTCGTTGCAAAAATGTACCTTATGTTGACCTTCAGCCTTCATTAACTTTGAGGTCAAGAAAAATTAGGAAGATTTTATCATTTGTTACATTCCAATGTTAATTTTTACCTTTTTATACTTCCATTTATTCACTTATACACAACTTTATTATTCTCAGACTAAATTCTTCATTATCATCAAATTATTTTTCAGTGTTACATTTTTAATCATCTTGAAGCCACCCAGAAGCCATTTCTTTACCAGCACATAAACGGGAGAAGGTGTTGCCTCAAGCCTGCTATCTCTGAAGTCAACAGGAGAAAAAAACAATAAATCTTTACATATTTTGTATTTTAGTGTTAATACATGGACAGTTGTAGAATTACTCAGTCTAGAGACAAAGCTTTAAAAAAAAAAAAAAAAACAAAACAGAAAAAGATAAAGAAGACTGGTCCAAAAGAAAAAAAATAATTTCATGTTATTATATTAGAATAATCATGTTTTACTTACCGTGTACTCTGGGATATTTGCATTTCTATTTATCAGAAATGTAAAACTGTTCAGCTTTGTATAACTGTTTTCACTGTATTACTGCTACATTAAGAAAAACATGAGACAGTTTTATTGAAGATGCAACAATCATCATCTAAATATGAAAATTATTCATGTCTGTGACAACACATATCTACCATGATACACACAGCCCCTGTAAGCACCAGTCACAGACGCTGTTGACGAGGCACTGCTTACATGTTTGTATTAGCAGTTGATGTCAGCCACTCTCCAGCCAAGCCAATAATGTCCAGTCCTGTGGACAACTGATTGAAAAAGCGAGGATGACCTGGAATGAGAATTGAGAGCAATTTAGAACAGACTCCACTGACGTGTCACAGGTTTCAGTTTTGAACCGTCCAACTGTTCTGACAGCAACGACAGGTTTTGCAGCCATAACACTTGCAGCAAAGTTTTCAAAGCAAGTCTTGCTTATGGGGAGACCCTTAGCCAACATTCACGGATGTCTTATTACAAACTTGAAAAACCGCTATGGCGGGAGCTCCTGGATGGAATAATTAGAGTTTAAATTTAAGATAAAAACCTCAGAGCAGACTGAGCCTGTAAAACACCTCTGGGACCTGCACAAGGTTAGTCCATCTCCAGAACCCCCTCTCCACCTCGGTCGTGCTGTGAACTCGGGCGAAGTTACGCTGTGGGGGACCCTCGGCGGAAACAATCTGCAGGTGCTGGGTTCATTTGCATTCGAATGAGGAAAGAGAGGAAGGCTCAGCCACTAGAGCGGGGACTGCAGGAATGAGGGAGGAGTGCGAAGGAGCCAGTCGCTTCCTGAGCTGCAGGGCCACGGGAGCGGCGTTCGTGGGGTCTCGGCGGGAATGTCCCAGCGTGGCACGACCCGCTGCAGCGGTGTGAGAGGGTCCTCCAAGACCTCCTCAGCTCGGTCCCTTGCCCACTTGGTTTAAAAGCTAGGATTCACTTCCTTAAACAAAGGATTTGCTGCAGAGCCGAAGTAAATAATATTCCTCTATTTCAGCCGGAGTTGTTTTAACGACTTTTATAAGCAATAATGTTGAGTGCCTACTTTTCTAGCATGAAACGAAGAAATTCCTAACACCTGATAACGGGCTTTGAGGGGAGGTGGGAGATGTCACGATTTAAACCTTCTCTCTGCTCTCTGGGAAAGGACACGCAGACAGCACACGAGGGACAGCCCCCTAGAGGGGAATCAGCGCTCGACGTCTGGAGGGACCTGTCACGTCGCATTCGGCTCAACACTGGGAAAATCAGCATCTTTTGACATGAAGAAGTAAATGCGATTCTGCTCCGAGCGATGTCAGCAGGAACCTTTCGGAGGCGTGAGCCTGCCGGCGCTGCCACATCGCGACAATTCCCCAAGAGGGTGCGCCGCGCCCGGGCAGCTCTTGCCCCGGAGAGCCAGCGGCTCAGGGCTAGAGCCCAGAAATACCACCATGGCATAGCTGTTTGCTTTACAAATCAGCTCTTCTCTCCCTTGCCATCACGGACTGAGAAATTATCTTAAGCGACATTTCCCTGACCTCCCAAAGCTGTTAGCGAGCCCACGGTCTCCTAAGGCTCTGCTGCAAATTCAGCACCGGTGGCTTTAAAGGGAGCTTCGCGCCTGAGAGAGAATGTGAGCCCCGGGAGCCTGGGAAGCCAGGGCGTGTGTTCTGGGCCTCCTACGGTCCGAGCAGCTCTTTAAAGCGGCACCAGGTACTGCTTTGAACTGAGCTCATGTCTGGTCGATACCTGCCTCTCAGCTCCCGGGGACAGGTCCTGCCGGTCCCACGAGAGCTCCAGGGGAGGTTGGGGGGAGGGGAGGAGGTAGCTCGATATGCTGGGGCGATCGATAGCGGAGTAAAGGTGCAAGCACACAGAGCGCAGCCACTCTAGCTTAGCTGATTGTCACCTGTTCAACAACTCACGCGTTTGGAAGCGAAATGTGCTCCCCTTTGATTAAGGGTACAAAATCAAAGTATGCTCCTGACTCCTGTGAGTAAATCAAACCACCATGTAAATAGGAAAAAAAAGACAGGACGCTAACCGCCACATCTGTTTCAAGATTTTGTTCCTTGAATGCACTGCGTTGGGTTTTCACAGCTGCATAACTAACCCCCCCAGAAAGCTGCGCCTCGCCCTTCAGGAGCCATGGCTCGCAGCAGCCCAGCCAGAGACCGCCAGGCAATAGCCTCCCTGTACGAGCTCCCGCCGCCCGCCACTCCAGCTCCGGGGGGAAACTACCGCCCGCTCTGGGCGCTGAACCGAGCGGTGCTCAAGAGGGTAGCTGGCCCAAAACATCTGAGCAAGACTGGGGAGGGGAGACACGGCACCTGCTCCGTTATCACTCCTGTTCCTGACCTGCTTGGGTATGTACAGCAGTCAGGGCTTATTGCCAGCAGAGATTTCCGTGGATACAGATGTAAAAGGCCAGGTAGTCTGAAAGAGCCTTAACTTTGCTCTGGAGTCTGGCTACCACTCAGTAAAAGAAGTGATTATAAACCGGTATTTCTGTCTGATTCAGAAGGACCTGGACAGGCAGGGCTCCTGGGTAATGGGCTGAAATCCACAGGGTTCCTTTATTGATGATTCCTAGGATTTCAGTCTCTTTTTCATTAAACGTCTGATGAACATAAAGAAGAAAAACTGCAAATTCAGTGTAATTTATGCTCTCATTTACCTAATGATATTGCTCCCCGGAGATACAGACAGCTCGCATTTCATCAAGTGAAAGAGATTACGTCTTAAAAACTTGTTTCTGTGCTCTGAAAACAGCACGGAGCTCTCTCTACCCGTTGCTCCAGATGGAGCATCAGTAACTCAAGTTTCTGAGCAGAGACATTTCCAGCGCCCATAGATAGCCCTGGAGCCAAGCCTCTGGGCAAGCACGGTCCCGCATGTGGAGAGGATGTGGGCTTACCTCCATGAGCTCAATCCCTCTCACTTCGCCGCGAGCCTGAGAAAAGTCCCAGGAGAGACTCTCTACGTAGTGTGCAAAAACCTACCTGTCCTCACTCCGTATTTCAGCGTGTCCCGGCAATCCACCAGAATCTGCTCCAGGGACTCAGGGTTGTCCGAAAGCTCCAGGTTGAAGCCCTCCATGCCCTCCAGGAGCTGATGCGGGTGGTGGAAGTCCAGCACTTTGGTGGATCTGTCAAATGTTTTTCTCACGTAGTTGAGGAGGATGTCCACAACCTCCAGAAGGAACTGCATGGTCTGCTCCTCACCATTCTTGGAGGGCAACAAATCTGTAGGGCAAAGCGGCTGTCAGCATTTGCTCTGGGAAAGAGAAGCGGAAATGAACCAGCCTCGGCTGCCTGAAGCGCTTCAAGGACCTGGAAGCTGTGGCCCCAGCACAGCCTGGCTGCAGTGAGGCAGGCTCCCAGTCCCTCTGGCCCGGCAGGGAAGGGTGACGCGAAGTCACCCACGGCAACAGCAGAGGCACCTTCAAGGTGCCTCTGTCAAAAAGTTTGCCCTGCAATGCTAATGCTATGCAATGCGAGGCATTCACTTTCCTTGGTCTGAAAGCACCCCAAATGTGCACCTGCCCTTCCTCTGCAACGTCCCCACCTCTGTCCCGCAAAAGGATTCATTTCCCTTCCCTACTCTTCTTGTCAATGGACCTGTACCAGCAGTCACAGACCACTTCATTGCTATTTTATTAAGGAGGACATAAAATATAAAATTACTCTCCCCCTGGATGCTGGATCTGGAGTAAGCCCAGAGGGACTGCTAGAGCTGAGCTACAGAGGATCAGCCCAAAGTACGTAAAACTGCACTTCAGCAAACTTGTACACATTGTCAGTACAGCCCCAACAAACACAGACACAGAGCTTCCTTCAAAAACAACCAAGCAAAAGCGCGGTCTGAGTGTGGCTGCAGTTCGAGGGAGCCGAGGGCAACACTATTAAGGGACGTGCCTGAGCTGAAGCAAGGAGAAGCTGTAAAGTGTTTACCTCTGGCATACAAATTGGAGAAGTCTGTCTCGGTGCGCCGGAACCTGGATTCCTTCTCGCTGTTCTCACAAGCCAGCATGCTCTTGGAGGACTGATGCCTTTCTTTCAGGGAGCTGACAATCCGGCTCTTGTCTTCTAGGCTGTTGGTCCTTTGCAGGAACCCTACATTATTATTGCAAGGTGCACAGGTCAGAGTTTTCTCACTTCCCAACATGTTTAGAAATATCTAAAGCAGCTCTCTAGACAGCAGTTAAAAGCGGTGTTAGTTCTAGATCTGACTAATGAAGTCAGGAATAAGAGTATTTATGGAGGTTATTTGCCTCCAGGAGGGAGAGTTCAAAATGCCATCAACTGCAAAAACGCAGCCATGCAAAAAACAAAATTTCGTCATTTAGTGCAGTGGTAAATTCTTATTAAGTCGATCAGACAGATTCCACTTCAGTAATCAGCCACTGGAAGAGAGTTCAGGATGAGTCAATGCTATTTCAGCCTGCAGGCGAAGTTTATGGACCTAGCAGACAGGGGCAATGATGTATGATTAAAATCAGGGCCGTTTTCAGTTCTCCTCGTGGTGCTCTCACGCACAAAAGGCATGAGAACAAGCAGCCATTCTGGAGCAGCCACCCTGAGAGTGCCAGAGCTCTAAGAACACCGGTAGTACCCACCTTCCTATTATCAGTACATACTGATGTGGATTTTCCACCTGAAAAGATGCTTTGATACTAACAGTAATCATCCCCGGGGGTTTTAGGAGCTCCGCTCTCACTGGAGACACATCTCTGGCGCCCAGGACCGAACAGAACTGCCGTTGTTATGTGTGACGGCAATAATAAACCCACTCACCCCAAGAATTATGGGTGTGAGTGCCACGCAGGGTCTGTGGCGAGTAATGAGACCCATCTACTTTAACAGGGCAGGGAGAGAAATTAATTTTCCAGATTTGATCCATTAAATCACTGATGCCTGGTAAAACACGCATACTGTCGGGCTTTTCGTCATTAAAGAAGGCATCGAATTTTGACCTCCCAGGTTGCAGCAAGCGCGTCTGTATGATTGGAGCACCGTAGCGGCGCCGGTCTCCTTCATTCTTTATTTTCTTTCAAAACAAGCAACAATCGAAACCAAGGCTCGTCGCGGATGGGGATATCCGCCAGAGAGGAGGGTTTAGCAGGGAGGAAAACCAGTGTTGAGACTTCGCTCACCCACGTTCCCCGACGCCGCTTCTCGCCAGCGCCCTCCGCTTTCCGGCCATGTGTCACTGCTCTCCGGAGTCCCATCGAGCGCCCACAGCCGGCCCACCCGGGCCCCCTGTAGCTTGGACAGGCATAAGGGCTGCATCTCCGTAAGAGAAAAGGGAGGGACAGCGAGTCGCTGGGCCAACAGCTCCTGGCAATGATACCTGTGCCTCGGACTCTACTGCCAGCCGGACAGTCCCTAAGGAGCACCGAAAACGGAGTACCCGACTGGCAGCCCCTTCTGCATCAGCCGGGTGCCTAAACGAGTCTTCAGGAAGGTTGCTTGCAGGCAAGTTTGTCACGGTCATACTTTCAGTGAACACCTTACGTGTTGCTGTTTAATACTGATCTTCTACTAATAAGTTTATTTTTGTGATGCTTTTATGAATGCGAAAAAGACTATTTAAAGGAAACTCTCTTCGTGCATAAGTTGAGAGTAGCCGTCCAGGATCGATAACATATATATATATATATATATATATATATATATATATATATATGTATGTATGTATGTACTTATGTATATATTTTGTTTTGTTGTTACCGCTTTTAACAGTCCTTACAGCGATCACCAGCTCCTGCAACAGCTAGTGCTGTTCGCCTGCTCGTTAGGAGGAGCAGCTGATATCGAAGCAAGTGCAGTGTAGACTGAATTACGGAGAGATCCTCTTTCACCATTTTGCTTCGTTTTGCTTTAATTTTCCACCTTTCTTTTTTCTAGGCGCCCGGTGGCCCAGAGGCGAGAGCTCCGCGTGAAGAGACGTCTGCAGGAGCAGCGGCGCACAACTGGCTCTCTTCTCGGCCTGCAGAGGAGAGCGTGCCTCGGAGGCTCCGGTGGGAAAGCAGGAGGCAGCGCTTCAGTAACCGAGAAAGGCTGCATTTGCCTCCAGTTCGGCTCGCATCGGGCCCAGCGAGGCAGTGGCTTCACTGAAGGGTCTGACCCAGCTAGGCGCCAGGGCACGGAGCTCAGCCCTTGCCCCAGGGACTCCGTGCTGTTCCCCGCGGAGCTCCTCGGCCCCGTTGCCGTGTCCCGGAGCCGGCGGGGACCCGCTGGGGCTCGAAGCGCACGGGGCCCGTCAGTGTGCGCCGCGTGGGGCCCACAGGGCTGCGCTGGGGCGGCTCGAGGGTGGTGACTGGAAGGAAAAAAAAGCCTGAAAGGAGGAACTCGCTGCCGCCCGGCATCAGCCCGTCCGGCTGTAAGTAACGTGCCGCTCACCCAGGTCCCTCGGCCACGGCAGTATCACACGGGCTGGAGAGTCGGTACAAGGGGGAGCCCGCGGGGCTGCGGCAGCCCCCGCTTTGGGGCCGTCGGACTCTTTCGCTTCCCGAGCTCCTCCCTGAGAGGATGGGGGACATTCTCCAGCGCCAACCCACATCCCGGGTTGCAGAGAAGCGCGGCGGCCGGCCCTGGAGGGCTCCTTCCCCGCCCGAGGAGCAACAGCGCATAACTGTAGCCAAACCTTCCATCAGTATCCTGCTTGAAAAGTGAGGCCACTGTAGGAGAGTTCCAGTAAGTAGCAGCCTACGAAATAGCGTCCAAGCTGCTTCTCCTGCCGCAGAGGAGACTGCAGCCTTTCCCAGCAGTGAGTCTGTCCCGCAGGTGCGTTTTCATCGATGCTCTTTAAGAGACCGAGTTTTCAAAAGCCGAATGAGCCCAGACTGGCGAGGGAGTCTCTCGGTGTGCAACGTGACCACAAATTCAGCGTTATTTCACATAGGCCTCGCAGCTCTACGGGGACCCTCAGCTTCCGAGTCGGGGACAAACCTGCCGGGTTCCCGCGCACACCGCAGCCGTCGAGGAATGCACGTCCTTGGCGGCTGCAAGAGGTCCTGGTCCCCCCCTGCGGCCAGGGTGTTCAGCAGCAGCTTCGTGACTTGATGGCATAAATCCCACGGACACCGGAGACGAGACGAGTTTATAACATACACGGCTGCTTTTGAAAGCCCACTCTGCCGCGTTGCTCGCTGGGCTTGGATTCATCAGCTGGCTGCGGCCGAACAGCTGAAGACGCACCTGAGCAATCTTACTACGTCAGTATTTCCACTGCTGCCAAGCAAATGTTAGCGGGAGTGGTCCTAGCAATAATAATTGCCGAGGTGGGAGTGATCCAGACACTGGGGAAAATCTGCCCATACTTTGCCCACCGTGACAGTTCATTAAACCGCTTTAAAATAGCTTTGAGTTTGGTTGGTTTGGGGTTTTTTTGTTGTTGTGTTTTGGGGTTTTTTTAAGTGTATATGTGCAGAGACGAAGAGCGTGTGGGCGTGGCAGCGGCCGGGCTCTTTTCAGGTCCTGGCTTTCAACCGGAGAGGAAAAAAGCTAATCCTTAAATCTGTCAATTATTTGAGAAGAAATTACATACATCTTGGATACGTAATTACTGGAAATGTCAAACGCATAATATACAACCCAGGTGGAAGAACCAACTCATTGTTCAAGACCTGCCTTTTCTCGGAGGTCAATCCTCATTTAAAGTTTGCATTCAAAATTAATCGATTTCTGTGTGATACAAGCAGAAAGAACAATTCCGAGGTGCCTGTTTTACTATAGCTTTGAGACTGTACAGTATTTAGGGTCCGGAATGATGCCTTGTGAAAGGTAAGGACAAGGATGTAGTCTGAATAATCAAACATCAACTCGTTGAGCATGTTTAATTAGGATTCTTGGCAACCTTAATACTTCACTCTATATATTTGCCAAAGGCAACCTTTCCTGTCTGTCTTTGTGAAGGTGTTCGATTCAAATGGAAGGGCTCATACAAGCAAAAACAGTGGTCGTGATCGAATCCAACTGTTCCAAACCACTGTCACTATTCAGAGTGTATTTTTAGGGTAAAAGAGAAAATAGCCAGTAAAGGAAAACTGAACACCAAACCCGAGCCAGAAACACAGCAGCACTGCTTGTTTTGAATTCCCTTCACAAAGCCTTTACTACACTCCCTTTTGCCTTTTTCAAATACAAAATGGTGGGATGTTTCATTTTCAGTGTATTTGATCTCATTGAGAAGCTGCGATGTCCCTCTGTAACCCCAGTAGTCTAGCAACATGGAGCAAGCCTAACGGCGCATTACTTTATCAGTTCTGCTTGCCGGGCTAAATTAAAATGATGGTGAAAAAGCCCATTGCTCCAGCCACTGAAGGGACTGGTAGGGAAACGGTCCATTAAACCCAGATCAGGAGCTATTTATAGAACTAAGCGACTACTCGTTAATGTCGCCAGCGGCTACCAATGAAATCTCTAACAGACACAGGGCTAAGCATTCGCACTCCGATTCTTGTCCAGTCCAAACTTCCAGGTAACAAACCTTTAGTGAATGAACTTCGACTCGAGCGAGTAGGGAGATTTAAATGTACCTTTGCTTTGAAAAAAGGTTCATTTCTCTCGTGAAATAATTTCCCATCCCCCCCTCCCAAAGAGGTAGAGGGGGAAAATGGGAAATAATTTCTATGCATAAGGGGTATGGGCTAAACTGAATTATTCTCCTCATCAGAAAATGAAGATTTGACTGTTAGTCTCCGAAAGCAAAGGCGCTACTGAGAAATCTGGAGAAGGAAGACAGCTTGTTATCTGCAAATGAATCTCTTGCTATAACGTTGCGATCTGATTGTGCATTTGTTTCCCTTCTGCATTTCATGTGCCTGCACGCTGACTGGCTGCCAGCGCTATCTTACCAGCACAGCAAGCTGACGAATTGCTCTTTAATAAGGCTCTCGTTAATCTTTTCCCCCCGGAGATCCGTATTTTCTAGTCAGATAAGGTTGAAAAATTTCAGACAGCGAGAGGCGGCCAAACCCCCTCCTCCGGCGGGCCCTGCTCTTCCCTCGCCCGGGGCGCCTGGGGCCCGCACCTCCCCGTGCGTGGCAGGAAGGGCAGCGGGCCCGCAGCCGTCCCTCCCCCGGCGGGCAAAATCCCGGCCCACGCAAACCCACGAGAGGGCACAGCTGCGGTCCCGGGGCCGCCGAGCCGAGCCGAGCCGAGCCGAGCCGAGCCCAGCCCAGCCGAGCCGAGCCCAGCCCAGCCGAGCCCAACCCAGTCCAGCCGAGCCCAGCCCAGCCCAGCCCAGCCCAGCCGAGCCCAGCCCAGCCCAGCCCAGCCCAGCCCAGCCCAGCCCAGCCCAGCCGAGCCCAGCCCAGCCCAGCCGCCGTGCGGCCCGCAGGGGGCGCCCGAGGGGCCGCTCGGTCTCGGGGCGTTCAGCCGGTGCTGCCCCCGGTGCTGGTCCCCCGGGCCCCCCCGGGTGTGTTGGGGTGTCGGACGGGGAGGCAAGGGGGCACTTACCGCATATCTTCAGCCCGATCTTCCTGGTGCACCCGTGAGCCACGCCGCACCACGAGTCATAAGCTGGAAGAGAGGGCAGAGTTGATCCCCTGGGGCAGCGGGGCTGCCCGGCCGCCGCGCCGCCTCCCCGGACCCCCCGCACGGCCCCATAGCCGGGAGGAACGGCTGATTCTCGAGCCCAGTGGCGCCCGGCGCGGGGCAGCTGAGGCTCGGGTATCAGCGAGGTGACATGCTGGCCCGCCCAGAGGAGAGGGAAAGGCACCCGGGACTCGAACATCTCATCATTTACTGGCGGGGCTCCAGGGAAGTGGCAGCTTAAAATAAAGTGGCGTGAAATGGGGTCACAAAAGAGTTCAGGAATTAATTGGGTGAAAAATAGTATTTGACTAGATGATCGGACTTGCATGACTGAGCCCCGGACGGACTGACGGGCCGCCGACGGTCGTACTAGGACGGCACCGGTAGAGGGGATAGGCTCCTTCCCAGCCCCGGGATCCGCGGCCCAGACACGCCCCAGCTGAGCCCGAGGGAAGCGGGCAGCGGGGCTCGGGTAGAGGGGACAGCAGCCGAGGCCCGGGGCACCGCCGAAACCCTCTGGCCCTCTCCCGGGGCAGCCGCAGGTTCGGCAGCGCGGGGGGCACTGACCGGGCCTTGCGGCGTGAGGGGAGAAGGTGTCAGAGGGGCCGGGCCGAGGACGGCTCACCCGGGCGGGCAGTGCAGCGGCCCGATCCCTGGGAGGGGGAGCGGGGAAGGGCCGCGGCGCTCCCGTCCGGGCGGAGGAGCCCTCTCGTCAGGGGCGCTGCCCGTGCCCGGGGTCGGGGAGCCCCGGGCGGGCAGGGTGGGGAGCTGCTGCCAGCGGTTATCTTGCTTTGAGCCGTGTTGCCAGTTATTTCGATTTCTGTGTGTGACGCCTCAGTCGAAGGCAGCAGTGCCTATCACCCGTGCCTGGAACAAGACCCAGTGCTGCTTCTCGCCCCCTCCCCCGTTTTTCCAGATTCAGAATAATAACAATAATGACTCCGATGCTTGTGCCTCGCAGCTCTTTCAGGGTAAAAGCTATTTCCCGCTCTGCTGTCCCTGACAACCTTTCATTTCTTACTGTTGCCCGCTCTTTGTCTCTGATGCTATATAGCATCGAGCCTCTTTTTTTTTATTTTTTTTTTTTCGGTAGGCGACGGTCTAAATTGCCTGGTAGGGCTATAAACTGATTCTCTATCCACCTGCAGCAGCCTCTGCTTCCCACTCACACCTCAATAACTCAAGGCGAAATCAGAGCAATTAGGAATACAACGCTTTGAAAAGCTGCAATTAGCATCCAAATTTCGCTTGATTACAGGCTTCAGCGTAGGCTGAAAGGAAGCTGCAGCATTAGCATTTATAAAATGTAGGGGGGAGACACCCACTTTAAGGCACCCTTAAGGGTGTAGCGTCGCCCTTTAAGGGATTCATTTGCTCCACACCTCTTACAACATACCGATTTTTTTGCCATCTGGATGGTCAGTTTATTGTCTAAATCTCTCAAATGCGGCTGTGGCTGTAAGATAAAGACAGCGCTGGCCGCTAAGGTGGTCTTTTTCTCACAGCGTTTTATTCACCACGGAACAACCTCTCCCATTCCCAGTAGGAAGATGGTTTCTTTGTGTAGAGCACTTTCCGCACCTTGCTTAATGGCGCGGAACAGGGCTTCACAGATATAACATTTCGTTTCGAAACTGGTCTTTCTGTGCCTAAGTGGAGAAAACCTCTAAAACATTTTAAACGAGGAAAATATTAAAACCTACTTGTAGGTCGTAAATTAGGTGGGGTGGGGTCCGGAGCATCGTTGGAGGACGAGGGAGCGGAGGAAGCCATCCCTTCAGAAAAGCCCCAGTCCTCAGAGCCCGGGTTTCCTCGATATTCTTCTGAGAGGTGGGCAGCAAGGAATTTACTGGAAGGAAGAAAAGGCGGGTTTAGCAGTCTGGTCTCCTGGAGCACCACACCGGAGTCCCGTCCAGACGCCGGCGGGCGGCAGCTGAGCAGGTCCCGGGGCGGCGGCAGGACGAGCCGGGGCCGGCCGCACCGGGAAAACGCCTCGACAGGCTGAAGAGCAAAATTGTCCCTTCGCTGGATGCCAGGGCGCTACCTCCCGCGCCTGAATGACGGATGTAGCAGAGCATGAAGTCTATCGCAATTATACCGGTGGCCACTGAGGTGGGCAATTATATGGCTCGCGTCAAGTGGAGACCAACGTGCAAAGCGGGCTTCGAAAGCATCAGCCCAAATGACCTACAATCCCAACCGGAACCCGCTTCTCTGTGTTACCAAACACACGCCAGGCTAAGCATTCAGGAAAGACTGACAGACAAACCCCTACCACCATAAAGGTGCATTTTGCCCAGGTCCAGTGACAGGCGCCACACACGTGTATTTGCACACACATGTTTCAGCAAATCGGGGCCGGTACGTGCTCCAGCACTAACCAGCGCTCTCCCATGCCCGCGCTCGTTTTAGCGGCGCAAATGGCAGGAGAGGCATGTCTGTCTGGGGAAAGGAAGGTGCTGGACCAGCCCTCACTCCTTACCAGATGTTCGGCTCTTTCCTGCCGGACACGGCGCTCCGATAACCAATACAGAGTCGCTGATCGAAAATTGCCGGGTCAATGCCCAGCTCGTCTCTTTGTCCCCACGGCTACCTGCGATTTATTTTCTTCCCCTTGTACAGAAAATGAAGGTCGGGGTAACGAACGAATGCTTTCTTTGTTAGCGGCTTTTTTCAAGTCGGTGGCTACCTATTCATTTACACCCGCGCGTAAACGCAGCGGATCAATGATTTCAATGGAAAACAGGTATCTAATTTCTTTAAGACGAAAAAGAAAAAAGCCGTAAAGCAGAAGAGATTTTCTAGACAATGCCTGGAAGTGAAGTAACAGGTTAACACGATGTCTCAAGGGCTAGCTGTATCAAAATGTCCGTTATTCCTCTATAGATACGACAACGACCCAAACCGATTTTAGGGGGGGAAAAATGCTCCAGATCCTGAAAGAGGTTCCCAAAGGCTTGAAAAAATAGGATGCTGTTTAGAGGACACTTACCGAGGGGGCGAGCGGACACTCTTGCTGCCGTAGTCCAGGCAGGCAGGGCGACTCTAGCCTGGGAGCGACCCGCCGCTTATAAACTCTGCCAGAAACGACGTCGGAATACCAATCGCGCCGCGGAATTTAATGCGAGATGACCTTTTTTTTTCCAGAAGTGCTCGGATTTGCTTTTTTAAAAGCGTGAATCGCCGGTTGATCTGCTTCGACGCAGGCATGAGTCACAGGGCTGCCGCCACCCCCTCCGCGCCGCTCCGCACGGGGGCTGGGGACCGCTGGGGCGGGGACGGACAGCCCCCCGGCCCCGGCGGCTGCCGCTGGTCCGCTTCTCCCCGGGGCGGCGGCGCTGACTCCCGCGGCGGGCGGGGCTGCCCAGCCGCGGCGGGGGCGGCACCCCGGGCAGGGGGTTCTGCCGCGCGAGTCCCTCGCTGAGCCCCCCGTGCAGACGGAGCCAGAGGCTTTTTCTAGACAGCACTGGCTTGCCCCGGGGTCTCCGGCGGTGCTAACAGGCGGCAGAGCACCGCACACACCGTCGCACCGCTGAGGCGACGGGGCCGAACTCCCGCCCCGACAGTCCCCGCGGTCCCGGCACTCCCCCTCGCACGGTGCGGGCCACGAACGAGCCAGGCGGGGTCCGTGTGAACTGTAGCTTAGCAACACCCCCCGCCTCCTCTCCGCCGTGCCGAGGGTCTGATGTGTCCCGCTGGCTCACCCCGCGGTTCCCGAGGCCGGCTCGCCCCGCTCCCCGCCAGAGGGTGGCAGAGGCACGGACACCGCCGCAGGGGAACACCTGGATTCCTGTGACTTGCCCTGAATGTTGCCACTAAATTACGATTTTATACCAGACATCCCTTTGCTAAAACGAGAAACATTAAGACAACAAGTTTTCTGTACCCCCGACAACCTCAGATCTGTGTCACTCCATCCCACACCCCAAACATGCTTCGCCAACATTTTGCGGTGGTGACCACGGGGCTATATTTCAGCATGCCGCGGCAGCTACGCAGATGTCTAAACCAAACCCTTCTCAAAAAGATGGCACGTCAGGGGCTGGGAGGAATCCGCAATGAGACGGGAGGAGGAGAAACAGCCCGATGGAGCCACAGAATTCCATCCCGTGAGGGGGGTGCTGGGCAGCGCAATGAGCAGCAGGGACATGTCCTTCTTGAAGGACTCAAGGGAAGAGCAAAAACTTACAAGCCCGTTTTTTGAAGGAAATCGGCCAACTGACAAGATTAAGTAGTCAAGGCGATTGCTTTGTCGAGCATAATTACTGTCTAGGAATCAGACGTGTAACAAAAACACCGAGGGCACAAAGACTAACTTTTAAACATAGCTTTACAGGTATTAGTGGCCCTAGCTAACATGACCTTTTTCCATCTATTCAGGCTATCATTTTTAAGGTGGTTTCAACCAATCGGGCAAAACATTTGCTCAGTGCCGAACGCGAGAAATAATAATACGACTGTAGCCAACTGTCTTTATAAACGTAAACAAACAGTGATAGGAAATCGTGGCAGGATTGCAGTACAAAAAGTCAATGAGAGATCACGAAAAGAACTCCTAAGCCATCAGTCACTGCGAGACGCGACCCGGCCTGGTCTTTGCCCGGCAGGCAGATAGCACGGGTTCTTACTCCTTCCCTTCTGGCTTTCCAGAAGCGCGTGTGTCTGGAGCAAACAGCCATGGTTTACCATGAATATCTACATCCTCGTAGAATCTGAAGCCCGCCAAGGGAAGGAGCCAGACAATGAAGGCCAGCGAGCTTTCCGTGGCACGCTGGAAATACGACTCGTTCCGGTCCCCCGAGCTGCCCGGCGGCGCCTCCCGCCCCTGCGCGCCCCGCTCAGCACCGCGGACAGCGCCCGGCCCCGCGGGGGAGCGGCACGGCCGGGGCTCAGGGAACAGCCCCCACGGCCCCGGGCGGGAGCGCAGCCCCCTCGCTCCCTCCCGGCCGGGCAGGAACGTGCCGACAGTGAAGCCCCCGAGCTCGGCCCCGCTCCTGCCCCGCGGCCCCTCTGGGTGTCGCTGTGTCTCAAGCCCAGACGCTGCACCGAGCCCTGCGCTTCGCCCGCCGCCGCTGAGGCTGCTCCGAGCCCGGACTGGCCGCTCTCTGTTCGTCCCGGCCCCGCCGGCCACAGGGGGAAAGCAGCCGACCCTGGGACTCCGCGGGTCCCTGCCTCGCTCATCTACAGCGTGGCTGTACAGGACGCATGGAAACGCTTGGTAACTCTCGTTTACAATGGACCTCTTTGAAAATCCGACCGAAACTCGAAACACTCCAGCTCCGGAAGCTTCATTCAGAACTCGCCACACCAACTGAAACCTTTGAAACACCCTTGCCAGATGCACACGCCCAGACGAGGCCACTCAGAGAGGTACCGGTTTCAATGAGAGAACTGAAAGCCTTCGCCTCCAACTGTGCTACCTAAGCTTTCTGCTCAGCCACTCTCTATTTTCTCTTTCCCTGTGACAGTCCCTTCTCTGAGGCTCGAGTGCACTCTAGGCACAGAATCTCTTCGCAGGTTGGAGACCCCAGAAGACTCGGCTTTTGCTTTGAACCCAGATGTTTACTGCAGATGTGAAACACAGGAAAAACCCCTGACGCATAGTGTCAGCAAGGCAGTAACATGCAGATCTATAACTCCCTTAGCTGAAGCTTGTAAGCAGCACATCAGTTAGAACTCACTTAAAAAGCCAGACTATGAGGTATCTCTTAAGTTCACCTCCATTGACAAACTGGACGTGCTAAAATATGAATCTTGAGTACCCTGAGTGGGCACAGGAATGAAAGTGATGCAATAAATATCTTCAGCAACAAAGTCATCGTGTTCAGAGCTGCATCCAGTATTTTAAGAGACATGAGGTCCTACTTCCTACACTGTAAGGAGTTCACAATGTAACTACATGCCAAGGGAAAATCAAATAGAGAAAACTGCAGTGTGCCATAATCTTTCTTGTTTCTTCATATTCTGAACTATAGTCATGTTATTTATGTATTTATCTACAGACAGGGCAGTAAATTTGCCTTCTGGTGACTATTATGATTGTGGGGTTTCCCTTCATGAGTGTTCTCTCTCTGTTGCCTTTTAATTGCCATTTTGTGTGGATTGTGAATATTTTAGCAGGTTGGGATTAGGCAAACCCTTTCTTTAAAAGTACATACAATACTATGGGCACCAAACCCACTGAACTTGTGGGTTTGTATTTTTGTTTTTGTAGCCTGTGATTTTTTCTTAGTAACATATTTATAATAATTTGTAACTCAGTACAGAATTACAAAATATATTTATTGCATCAGGTATCTGTTTCCTTTCCTACCATTTCCAGTATGCAACTGTGTCTCATTTACCTGAGTCTTTGATAGACTGGAATAATTTTAATTACATATTTTCTTAACTCTTGATAAAAAAAAATTGGAAAACTGTTCAAAACTAACTGTTCCAGAACTTTTTTGGCTATCACCTTTAGTGCTTAAAAATACAGTATAAATTATTGCATATCTATAAGGGAAAAAAATGAACATGCTAAGAAAATAACAAGTTATGTTTTAATTATTTGCCCCTCTCCAGAAAATTCTACTAATGGAAATTTGATGAAGACTATGGATTTACACTCCTATTCTACAGATAACTTTTGCTGTTTTCTGTTACTTGACAAAAATTTATTGAAGATAAATGATATGTTTTCTTTGGGTTTTGTGATCAGTCAGTAACTGATGTAGCCAACTGTCCCATATTTAAGGATCATGTACATCACTTGAATTTCAAAGATAGCTCAAGATGAACTGCCAGCCAGAACACTCAGCACTGCTGTGATGAAGGACATTTAGAAAAGTCTAACATGAAGCACATTGTTTTACATACTTTGCGGGCTTCTCGTTTCAGGATGTCCCCTTCCTGATCCATGCTGGCACGCCTTGCTGTCCATTTTGATCTCCTTCATCGGGAAAACATCCCAAAGAACAACACACATCCTGAAACAATAGCAGCAGCAAATCCCAACTCTCAATACCCCCAAGCAAACATGGAAAGAAGCAAGGAATCCCCTTACTTCCAAACTGTAACAAAATAAAACCTTATTTATCTAGATGGATAAAACAAAATTACTTAAGTTGGAGAACTGTGCCTGTAGCATGAAAAAGTTACAAAAGTGATAGTGCACCCAGTAAGTCTATTCTCTACCAGTTTTAGGACGTTGCAACTTCTATCCTGTATTTAAAAGAAAATTTATTTCCCACCTCCCCCAGTAACCCTGTAGAGCCAAGTCACATTATGCCTGGATATAGTTCCCCTTGTGATATGTTATTATATATTGTTACACGTCTTACTGAATTATATCTTTTTATCCCGTAGGAGGGCATCACTTTGCAACAAGACCATTCAGCAGTTTCAATAACTTGCTGCAGGAGATCATGCAGTTTAGCTCTCCAATCTCAGAACAAAATCGGAGAGCTGGACCCTGGGATTTTTTAATACATTATTTGTTTAAATTAAGCACATTTCATAAATAATCCCCAGGAAACAAGAAGCATGGGGTTTTCTGCCATTTTTAAAAAACACTTCTCAAATCATAACTCAAACTCAGGTACAGGCTTTCGAAGTCTAAAAGTTTTTGGGATCACTACAGTTTTGAGCTTAACTAGGTTTCCTTTCTTTCCTTTTTGTTTGTTTGGTTGGTTGGTTTTGTTTTGGGGTTTTTCTGGTTGCTGTTGGTGGTGGTGGGTTTGTTTGGTTTGGTTTTTTCCTTTCTTTCTTCTGTAGTGGATAAGTCAGGTTTTGCCTCGATAAGTTTGTTAGTTCATCCTGAAAATAGTCTTCAGTACTAGAGAAATAGCAGACTTTCTGCAGTACCACACTTGAAAACCTTCACTCTTATTGTTTCTTTTTTAGGTACAGTATTACAGAAATTGAAGTAAAAAACTTTTCCAAAAAGAAAGGTTAAATGCCCCTGATTGAAATAAGAGTGGTTTAAGCAAAAAAACAATACGTAAATTTTTTAACAAGGTGCAAACAAAGCACAGAAACATGAGCAGGATGGTATGAACAGCTACAAAGTTGGACAATTGTCCCATGGTACTCTGGAAAGTTAAGATATGAATTTGTCCACCAGAGAAAACAGATGGGCAGGCAAGGAAAAAATTCCTTCTCTTTGTTAGACTGAGTAGTTAATATTCCCTAATGTGAGTGGATTTTATTAGGACTCTCACAATAAACAGATTCCTATTTTGAAGGAACGGAGGAATGTATGAGCTTTAAGCAAAGCCATCAGCTGTTACACATGCCTCCCTTTTCAGTATGAGTATGGAAGATTATGAGACCATTGAGGGGCATTTTTAAGGAAAAAACCCACTTCTCCCAGATCAAGAGATAGATGATTCAAATTGAAGACGTGTACCAGTCAGAAAAAATGAGATTAGAGTTGTCATGTTACAGACATATATTCCAATATATTTATGTAATAAATTCCTGTCCTCTACTTTGGCCCTTTGAAACTTCCCTGCAAGCACACATTTACCTAACGCTTTTGACTCGTCTTGCTGCCACCTGAAGAAGACCACTACAGGAAAAAGCAGAGCTGCTGTCATCTGGGGCAGCATTAGCAACTCAGCACTAGAAAAAGAGACAGAACTTAGCCATGCTATCTGTAATAGTTTAGCCACAAGAAAGTTTTTTTTAGAGTTAGTACACACAAGATAAAGAACAGCACTGCTTTGAACAACGAATCAAGCATAATCCCTCTCTTCATAATCTTAAGGGATACTTAATGTTTGCAAGAGTTTAAAGGAAGTGTCTGGGAGGAGATTCAAGAGAGTACAGAGGATAGTGCCCCGCTTTCCAACAGCTCTGTTCTCTCCAGGACAGGTAACAAGGCTACTTGCACTCCTCTCCAACTACAATAAGAGAAGACCAACTTGGGACTTGACTCCTCAGCATTCTTCTACCACTCATCTTTTCTCTTCAGAGATTAACAATCTCTTTAAACAGACATCTAAACTCCACTGAAAGTAACATGAGCTAGCAAAAATGCTGAAAGATTTGACAGATATCCACACTCAAACTATTAATGCCATACAGAAAAGCTTAGAGATGTAATTCCACTGGCCTCTTCCTTCATAGAAAATTCCATTCAAGGGTTTTAGGGATCTGAAGACTGCTAAAACAAACAACACATAGGTTTTTTAGGATGTCAAGGAGTCCAGAATTTCCACCTCTAGTATCTGAGATGTTAGACCTGGCTTGTGTATTCCTGTAAATTGGTGCACAATGTCTTCAGATATTAACATAACCATTACTCGCTAGAGGCAGGCTATATAAAACACTGCAACAAACTGCAGTCTGCAAGACCGGTAGGACTGCATTCTGGTTATTGGCTTTTAACATGCTAAAAAAATCACTGTATTGATTTATAAGTGAATAGGCTCTTCCACAAGACACATACAGCATGGAATCTCGGTGGGTGAAGGATAACTGCTTAGAGTTCTAAGAAATTCGTGTTCAAGTAGAGGCATTACAGATTGATCTGCTACTTTAAAACGTTTTTGTTTTTTTTTTTACAACAGTCAGTTTAAAATGCATATTAAAAAAAAAACACAAAAGAAACCATTTGAAACCAAACAGTTACCCTTCTCTTTCACTTTGCATTAATTCTCTGCAGAAGAACATGAATATGCTGGTAATGACAGAGACTCCAGGAACGACCTTAGGTGCCACTGAGATATGAAGACATTGTACCTTGTACCAAGATGAAGAACTGGAGAACTGCAAAGGCACCACTGCAACACAGGAAGGTCCCTTCCAGTAAAGTAATTTATCTCAAAACCTGTGATTTCATGTTCTTTATGCTGCTTGGGTTAAACGAAGAAACAGACACTGCAAAGCTAAGCCCTATTAAGAGTCACAAGGATTTGATAAGCATCTTCTCTGTCATATTTATCCAAACAGATCTGCATCAGGAATTACTCAAAGGAAAATAACACAACACAGAGACACCACCGGAGCCAAAGGCAGTAAGAAACCCACGGAAGTTCTTTTATATAGGCACATCTATCTAAGCATGAGAATATTAACCTATTATTTCTCCAAGACTTATAAACATTATTAAATAACATTTAGACATATCATTGCTAAACAGAGGTTTTTCTTACACTTAGGTAAAAGACAGATATACTCTGAAAATCATGGCATGAAATAGTTATTACGTAGTCTTAATACCAGGCCTTAGAATTTCTGTGGTGAAAAGCAATACTAAATTTTAATGTACTCATATGTTTAATATGATATGTTTATTGTATATTTTCTTCTGCCTACCCCAGAACAGCATGTCAGCTATGTTTGGGTTTCATTAGTTGACTTTACTGAATGTGATTACACTTAGTCTAATTCTCCATCCTCATATAACTGCAGATTTTGTACAGTAAAATTCTTACTATTTAAAAACCCCAAACCTGTAAATACAGTAAGAGTCGGGTACAAGCCTTACCTGAAGTAGCATGGCTTAATCAAAGTATGTTCTCATCACCCTAAGACAAGAGAGTTGCACTATCTGTCAAGTCAGATGCATACCTTTTGGCATGCCAGCCAATATATATCCAAACTTCTAAAAATGTTTTAACTTATTATCTATTTCTTTTAGCATTATAACATGGTTCACTTAGCCCTCACCATGTGGACACCAACTGATTTGAGGTAATACATATGGCAGACATCCGACATGGATGTCTGCATTAAAAATGGCAAAGATATTAATACAAAATGTAAACCATCTTGAGTTTATATATCTGATCTATTCTTGAGATACTCTACTAAGTGGGAATTTGACTCTCAAGAGCATATCTGAATCAGTTTAAAGTTTTAATGCCAGTCCAGAAGAATCAGCATATTTATATAGGAGGAAGAATTACTCCCAGCCTATGATTTTTCCCTGCCATTATTAAAAGCAGGCATATGAATTCATTTAGTTCTTCAGCAAATTATTTTCTCTCAGAAAAATTTTCAAATACAAAACCAAGCAATGGGAGGCAAATGATGTGGACACTAAAATCAATATTCATAATTCAGGACTCAAACCTCAAAGAAGTTATCATTTTCACTTCTTTCAATTTAAGTGAGAAGGGAGATGCTCCACTTTTCTTTCGAAAGCAGCTGGCTTACTTATCTTTTATCCATGTCTAGAAAATAAACTTTTGTCCTTTCTACAGCCTAGCTGTGGCCAGAGAAACAATTGAATATCTGCGGTAAATTTACTCAAGAGTCTCAATCCTATAATCTCTTTATGCAGACTAAACTCATCAGGTGTGCGAATTCAAACCTCCCCAGATGACTATGAACATTTCACACCACAGTGACAGCTACCATCACTATTCATGTCATCTAAGTTTGTAACTTTTATAAATGTTAACAGTAAATTAATATTAAATTGGTACAAGTCACAATCTTACCAGTTATGTAGATTTTCTGATCAATTTTACAACTGGTACTTATTCAACAGTGCTATATGGTTTATCTACAAATCTGGACAAGCGACTGTCATTGAAGTTCTATATTTCTACAAAGATCTCAGGTAAGGCTACTCTGTTGAAGTATTCTTAAGACCTATTTCATTAAAGTTGAGGCTATACAAATCACAGTCATTTCTAGCAAGAAGTGTTTTTATTTTAAGGCAGCATTTCTGACACTCAAAACTACATCAACATTTCGCAGATCAGGGAGTTTCATATAATCATGCTGGTTTTCTCCTGTACAAGTGGTGCAAAGGAACATATCAGATCTAATACTTCTAAAATACTATGTAGTGGGGGGAGGTGGCAGGTCTGCTGAGCCCTTAGAAGTTGACGAGCTCAAAATATTGGATGGTATAAGGCCATTCTCATGAGAACAGTGAAGTTAATTAACCGTTCCTATGGACAGAGCAGCCTTGAGAAGACAGGGGTTGACTGGAAAGACAATCAGCAGTGCAAGGACAGAGATGCTGGCTGTGTTTCATGATTGTAGGTGTTAGTGCTATGGTGTTTTGTAGAAATTATGTTTACAGAAAGTGTGTGGGAAAGTGTGGATTAGCTGCCTCAATAAAGCAGGCTGCTGCGCTTAGGTGGCAGACTACTCTGGTCTCAACTCTCTGTCTGTGTGTGTCTGCTTTTTCTACTGACCAAACCTAACAACACAATAGATACCCCATGACACTGTGTTTTGCTCAACTGATGATCTGTATCACAGTTTCCAAGTAACTTGTTGCTACAGTGGGAAAATACTTCATCAATTACTTCTGCATGCATCAAGTTTGCATGTGTCATCAAGTTTCAAAAAAGGAATAATTTTGCAGGTATAAGTTTGAAAATATTGCAAGGACTACAGAAATTCTAAGACCCGATATTAATGTTAGTAAAGACAACTCAAACTTATAAGAAAAATTATGATTAAACAGTATATGTCAACAGTATACATTGAAGATTGTTGGAGAATCAAAATCATCAACTGAAACACCGTATTACCTCCACACTAATTTTCCTCAGAATCTTCAGAATTGTCTTAATTTTCTTCATCATTACTTTTTGATCAGCTAGTACTTTTTGTGTTGCTACTGTTGCTTTTATCACTCATTTCTTCATCATCTTCACTCTCCCCACTAATGAGTTTCTGTGTGGTTTCTGTAATAAAAATACACATAGCACAACACAGCTCTAAAATCAGCACAGACGGTCACCAGAAAATAACTCATTTATGGGAGAATACTCTGATGAATTAAGCCACTGGGGCTTCTTTGTTATTCCTGTTTCCTGTTGCTACACAGTGGCAAGAGAATGGAAGATTCCCCCTCTCTCTATCCCCTGCCCCAGGTGTCTTTATATCCAAACTGATACAGGACTAGGACGTCTTGATCACAAATAAGTGGTGTAAGCTTAAGTTAATTTATGAGAGAAGAAAATGTACATCTAAACCAAGTTTGGGAGTATTCAAAGATGGATTAAGCAGATATTTGTAATTTCTTCCTTCTCATATTACAGAATTCAAAGGGACTTCCTCAGGTTAACATCTCTCAGACTAATACCCATTTCATAACAAGCATGGCTTACATTTTGACACAATTGCCATGATCCCAGGTAACATCTCAGAGCACCATCAGATGTCATTTTGTGAATATATCTGGAGCAGTTTAAAAACTGATTTCCTTTACTAATTTTTACATGTTCTCTGCTGGAATTTTTCTGCCGAAGTACTAAAAGAGTTTTCTTGAGCATTCCTCTTCCACCTCAGTGTAGGGTGAGCCAGATTATTTTAAGGTCTTTATTGATGCCTTGGACTATGCTAGGTGATATTATATAGAGACAGTTGATGTGACCTCACATGGTCCATTGTTCCGAGTTTAGAAGACTGTTTCTACATTTGTAAGATTTCCGACTCTTTTCTTCCACCCTTACTATAACTGTAAAATGAGTACTTGCAACTGAACATTAACAACTAGAGAATGTTTACTATGACATTTTATAGACCAAGGCTACTTAAAACCTAGAAAACTCAGAGGTAAGAGAAATATGTTCTCAATTACTGGCTTTTAAAATACAAAGTCAGGTTCTTGTTGGTACAATAATTGTCAATGTTTCTATGTAAAAGGCAAGAGCATCTCTACAATAAATATTGTAGTTGAGATTCTCAAACTTACTCACCAACACCTTTTTTTCAAGAAGTGAAAAAAACTGCTTGGCCTCAGTATTTTCACTCTAACTCCCAAACATTTATTCATGAATGGTGTTCACTGATAAGGTCTTCTTGTATGCAGTTTAAAATATTTTCTATTTAATGATTACATAAAAAACCATTCCTTTTTAAAAGTTACTTAAGAGCTTACAGACTTTCAAGATAGTAATATTATACCTGAGTAAATATTTAATAAACTCTTACCTCAAGAATGCAATGACACTGAGATTGTATCTCCCACTTGCACAAACTCAAACAGTTAGTTAAGTCTAAAGAGTCCAACACTCTCTTGTCTATACACCCATCTGATTTTACATGCAATCCTCCTGTTGACAGATAGGACAAAAAGCCAAACTAATATGTTCCTCAATTGCTATGTTTTTTGAGCTTAAAATCACTCTTAAGATACAGTTCCTGGCATATATTGCTAACCTGCAGTTGAAGACCGTGGTCATGAGCAGGTAAGGGAGGAGCCACAGAGGTCGATGTCACAAAATTTCTTGCTAAGCATTTCTTCCCAGTGGCCATCTGGTTTTGAGGCACAGAAATATTCCACATAGTAAGTACTCATCTGGAACTGACAGCATCATTCTGTTCTTTGACACATATTAAATGATGGTAACAGTGGAAATCATATTTATTGACTCTGCATACCTGAGCAGTTCCATTACCTTCCTTGATTCTTTTTTAAACTCAGATATTTACCTCCCTTTTTTATAATGGTTCAAGAATGACACTGAAAATATATTTAAGCAACTGAAAGTGTTCCTAACAGTGAGTGTATGAAGGAACTATGTTAAAGCACAAGGAAAGCTTATTTCTGGTTATTGAACCTTCAAATCCCCTCAATTATTTGTCATTTGAAATCTTACAAATAGATCAATATTATTATCAGTAGCTTCCACAAACACCATATCACCATTGGCATGATCAAATCACACAGTATGTTGGTTATAAGAGTGGTGAAAACAGTACTCCAATAAATAAACCCAGAGACAGAAGATTCATATGTGAAAATTCATGCTACAGCTACAAAATTCAGAGAGTGATCTGGTTTTCTAGAGAATTTCCTTTCATCTTATAAACCCAAACCAACAACTTTAGAAGTCCAATTGCAATTGTATAAGGACATGATAGAAACAAGTTTCTTTAAATAGAGTTTAATAGCCACCCTCAGAGTTTCTGCATAATGGTGCCCACTCCAGAAGTGTATTCCACTTCCAAATGGCACGTGCTGTTGCTACTTTTGCCTCCACATGGGAAAAGCAGCATGGTTGGAGGTACACCTTCTCCTGGAAATGTTCTGGGTGCTGCTTCATTAAGTGCTTAATATGGTACCAGAGCAAACTCTATCTGGGGAACCCTTGATCACTGCAAGGTAGCAGGGCTCATAAACAGAAAGGCAGTATTCATTATGTGTTACAATTTTTGTAAACTGCATATATTGTTTCACATTACACCACAGGCAAGCTCTATTTTTTCAGTCCAGAACATGCCTATCTCGTGTGTGTACGCTTTTCAAGGCAGCCTACCTGGAAAGAGGTACAAACGTAATAAGCCCCAACATCAACACATATAAGCAATGCTAGGTCGATAGTTTTAAGGAATACAGAAATTCCTTGTCTGAGCAAACAATTTTAAACCTAATAATTTTAAACTTAAGCAAAAATACAGAGGTAATAAAATAACTCATTAATACTGGAATGTGTTAACCTAGTGTACACATTACAGTCACACAGTCTTTCTGTACCAGAGCTTAATGATAAAGAATAACTTTTTTTTCTTATTTTTCTTCTACCTTTCTAGAACTACTTTTTAATTAATTATATATATATACACATGAACAAAATTATGTGGCTCACTCTCTTTGCAGAAAGAAAAGGCTTTCTTAAAAGATGTGGCAGACAATCACATTTCTGATTAGCATTGCATCAGAATAAATCTAGATGTACACCCCAAAGTCCTTAGCCTTATCTCCAGTTTACATTAGCACAAATAAGTTGCCAGCCTGGTAAACGCAAAATAAATTTTTTCAGAGAGTCATAGAACAAGAAGGTGAAAAATACCAGGCTTTCAGATTACCTGAACCAAGAAGACACACCGAGATAGATATTTATGTTAGACAACAGGAAAAACGCCCCATGCAACTTCATTATGAGGGTTGCCAAACACTGTAACAGGCTGCTAGGTGAGGCTGTGAAATCCCAGTCCTTGGAGATACTTGTTTCTTCAGTGGATGAAGCCCTAAGTAAGGTAAGTTGACTCTGCTTTGAGGAGGGCATTGGACCAGAGGACCTCCAAAAGTCTCTTCTGATAAGAAAGATGTGAACCTGTCAGAGCAGGTCCAGAGTTGAGCCACAAAGATCATGAGAGGGCTAGAGCACCCCTCCTATGAAGACAAGCTGAGAAAGTTCAGGTTGTTCAGCCAGGAAAAGAGAAGGCTCCACAAACATTTCACAAATGTTCTTTCAACTATTGTTTCTAATTGTAATGAATTTACACATTCTACTCAAAACAGAAACATGCTACCTTTATTTATCCATATGTTCACCTGTAGTAATAATAAAAATATAAAAAACAATTAAAGGACAAGTCACAGAACATGAAGATGTTGAGTTCCCATAATGTAACTTACCCAATACTAATAATATTTTTTTTATTTGATGTAAATTACAGTGGTGGCAAGTGAACCACAGGTTAAACAGTTCATCCATGCATTTCGAGTCTTTCAAAATTAATTGGGTGACAAATTATTGTATTATTGAACTCTAATTGCTTAAAAAAGCATGTAATAGCTTTGTTTTACAAAGCATGTAAAAGCTGCAAAACCAGAGACGTATTAGGGTGGTACTGCTTGAATTCGCACTTCTGAAAAGCAAATTCAAACCAGTTGTTTTACATTTTGGTTCACCTGATGAAATTTTGTTCCTCAGCTCTAATATTTCTTTTACTTGAAGCTCTATGTTGATATTTTTTTAAAGTTCCACTTCAAGTATATACTACCAGATTGTTCAACCGCACGCTTACTTAAATTTTCCTGATTAAATAACAAGTATTTTAAAGCAAATACCATTATAAAAGCTAGCAATTGTTAAATAACTTACCCAATGGCCCCTAAATACAAAATTTTTCATTTTGTTTGTTTGTTCCCAAAATAAAGAAAGTAACTTTAAAAAGCATTATTTTTCTAGTCATAGAATTACTAAATCCCCGAGGCAGTGAAAATTTGGAATTTTTAAATCTACTGCATGAACATTCAAAGCAATGGAATTTAAAACATCATTCAATTAATCTATTGCCTCAAAGGAGGTGTATATTTAAGTTCGGGACCAAGCTAATGCTTACCTTCTTGGTCTCTGTCTTTTTCAAACAACTGTACCTAATAGAAAATCAAAAACCAAAAAAAAAATGCCTCACAGCAGGCTATCAGAATTTGTCCAGTCAGACATGCAACATCAAAACAAACAGAACACACTTGCATTTTTTCTTTTAAAAAAATCTTGGGACAGCATGTTTTTACTTTGCTTCCATTACTGAAGCAATTAATTCATATTGACTTAATGTCTAACTTAAACAAAGAAGAAAACACAATAAACAAGCCAAAGGAAACAAATAATGACTTTCAGTGTTTTCCACAAGTTCCTGAGGTGGGCTTCTTCCTTGGGGTGTCCATCTCTATTAAAGTCATCTATCCAGCAAAACACTGACGTACATGCTCACACTCTACCCAATTATGTAAACAACCCCAGTATATTCTTGTGTCCCATTGAGATCACTGAACCTTCCATGTGCTTAAATGAATCTCTCTGTGGATTCCTTAGTAAGCAAACCATATAAATGCAACAATCATGCTCTTCAGCATTTATGAGGTGCTAGAATTTGTAATCATCATTTTCATTGGCCTTGATTTTCCACTGTTAGTAAACCCTCATCAGTACAGAGGGATTTTGTAGTACCAGCAGATTGCCACAACAAATCAATATAGGACAACCATATAGATATTTTTAAAATGTGTCTAATATCTACTCTTAGTCATTAGAGAAACAAAAAATTAAGCTTCTGTTTTTAATGTCCACAATTTCTTACTCTAGAGCCATTTCAAAATCTTATTTGGTACATCTTATTAAAATAATGTTTGAGACTATCACAGTTATTTCACACCTTGCATACAACATGTACCTTGGCCCATCCCATGGATAACAGGAGTTAAAAAACTTGTCTAGGAGAGAATAGACAGGATACTGATTCACTGAGCTATTGTTGACATTCAAGGAGAGCAAGTGGGAACAAGATAACTCCAGAAGAAGAGTGAAGCTGTAGGCCATGCAACCCCTTTTCCTCTGTCTAGCAGATCCCAAACCACGTAACTACGAAGGGTTGTTTGGCATTTTATGACTGTAAAATGGTGAAGTTCTTCAATATGAGGAGCAGCAGCACTATTTAGAGCTGTACATCCAGAAAGGAGTGTGAATTCAAAGAGATGTATTGCACTTTCCCAAGTACCTAACCTCTAAACACCCTCCAGTGGCTACAAAAACCTACATTTTTTCTTCAGCTGTAGCTACAGCATCACCTCCACAACTACATAAAATTGAAATCCGAATGCAGAAGTTGGAACAAAAAAGGTTAAAATTTGACACATCACAAAAATTATGTCCAGTGCAGTAAGTACCATACTTAACCTACTGTGCCCTTCAGAATGTGCACTTTTTATTATAATTCTAATTTGGTCCACTGGGTGGATTGCTCGTCTTTTATCCACTAGGCTTGATCAAATCAGTGCAATAGAAGAACTGCTGATGCATGAAATGATAGGTCAATGTAACCTTGTCATGGAGTAATATCCCTGCAAATCACAGTAAACAAACAAAACTATTAATTTTATTTGCTCCAGGTATTAGGCATAAATTACAAAACCTAAAGCAGGAACATTTTAAGTGCAAATATAATATATTGCCACATACTACTATATGAAAAACTCAAATATCACCTTAACACACAATATGGGGGAAAAGCTTTTACAGATAAATGGTGGCTGTAATGGCACTACCATCTACAACCAGACTTTCCCAGATCAGTATAACCAATGGTTTTATACAGTGAAGGCTGTCTAAAAACTTCATCACCAAGATGTGTCTTTCTTTTCTTGCCTTGTCAATTACTGATGTCTCTGGAGTAAGTTCATCTAAACAGCTGGCACACTACATTTAGTATAATATAAATTATCTCCTTTTTGCTGTTTTTATTTTTAATTAACCATAACAAAGTTAACATTACATTATTAAAGTTTCCATGTACTTAAAAAGAGATTTGTCTATGAGATGATTCATGATCATAGAAGAAAATAGTCTGTAGGACAAGTGTAAAGGTAGCAAAAATTGAAGTACCACCCCAGTAGTTACATGCTAAGACACCATCACATAAATCATATTGGAAACATTAATGTGGGATTTTATTCTTAACAGCATTAGATGTTCTATATGTACCTCACTGTGCATTGCTATTAGTACAAAAATCTCTGTTCAAAACTTTTAGAATAAGCTACATATATGTTTTTTGACCATATATACACATTCTAGAGACTATGGCTGGTAAATACAACTTATAGAAGCTTACAAGGCTGGTTGTGTAATTCTGAGAGTATATGCTCGTAATTGTTTTATGTAGCAACGGTCAAATGTAAGTTAAAATTTGAAAGGTATTTTTAACTGGAGCCTTCAATCTTGAATGGCTTGTTGTATGTGACAACTGTATAGAGAACAAATTACACGTACTACTGAGTATCTATTGTGTGCTGAACTTCTGAGTTGGGTGGGGTTTTCTTTCTTTCCTAAGATATCCTTAGCAAAAAGTGTTTTTTACAAGAAAACACAGAGAAACTATTTTAAAGTTTAAGGATCAGTGAATGGAAAAAAGATACATGATTATTTTATGTGAGACAATAAATGTTTAAAATGCGTGCTTGAACATAAAAAAATAGTGCAAAGTAATTTTAAATCTGAAATACAGTATTTATAGTTATACATTTAACATCGGAATGAGGTCTTGAAAAGATTTGACCTTTTATTTGGGACCTGTGAGGTAACACGTTATCATGATAGATATCTCAAGTAGGGTACTCTTGGCAAAGCAATTTTTCAGTGGACATGTCAATCTACACTCGAAACCGCATAGACCACACTACGATGCCACTTACAGTTTTAGTCAGGGTCTGCCTGGCCACACAAAAGACAAGATACAAATATTATAATATTTTTTAAAAAGCTGATAAAAATCAAAATAAAAATATTAGTTATTAAAATATACTAATTACGCTATTATAGCCTAATACCAAACACACTTTCCAATGTTTTAAAAATAGGCTTGGAGATTAGAAACTCTTACTTAAAAATACTGCCACATTATCTGTTGTGACAGATACCTCATAAGAAAACACAACTGAACTGATCACTCCTGGTGTTCCAAAAACCTGAAAAATAAAATAAAACATAAAGAAATAATTTTAAAACACGTTTCATGACCATATCCACATAAAGTCTAGTAGAGATCTGAAGGCTCCTATAAACAGAGTCAGCTGTTTTTCCTTTAATCTTAGGCTGAAAGGGCATGTGACACAGTAGTCATGCAAAAAAAAATACCAAGAACATTCAACAAAAAAATCTGTAACTTCTTTGGTCAAAAATAAAGCTATTTATTTTATGTTCAGTCTTAAGGATACATTAGTTTTCCTACAGCATACAGATTAGAAGCTCAGGAGCTCTATAACAAAAAATAGAATTCCTCAACATGCAGTAGCTGTTCATCCTTGAAAGCAACAGACCAATGTCTCTCTGCTCTCCTTGCCAGTACTGGCATTTATAAATGTTTTCCCCTTGCTGTTCTCTCACTTTGAAGCAGCTAAAGCAAGCTGTGTTTTCTTGCTGGGTTTTGGCCTCCCCTCACAGAAGGCAAACAGCTGTAAGGGAAGCATGATGTTTTATGTTTGAATTCCATTGCAGGGCCAGACACTTCTTCCTTAAGAGTCAGAGAAAGTTTTTCCTTTAAGTTAATGAGGAGCAGAAAGAGGTCTTGAGTAGCAAGTTGCTTCAGTATTGTGTGTATTTATAGAATCATAGAAAGGTTTGGATTGGAAGAGGCCTTAAAAATCATCTAGTTCCAACCACTCTGCCATTGGCAGGGATACCTTTCCTTAGACCAAGTTGCTCAAAGCCCCATCCAGCCTGGCCTTGAACACTTTCCAGGGATGGGGCATCCACAACTTCTTTGGGCAATCTGTGCTAATGCCTCACCACCCTCACAGTAGAGAATTTTTTCCTAATATTTGATCTAAACCTACCCTCTTTTAGTTTGAACCTATTACCCCTTGTCCTCTCCACTCATGCCCTTGCAAAAAGTTCCTCTCCAGCTTTCCTGTAGGCCCCTTTAGGTACTGGAAGGTGCTCTAAGGTCTCCCTTGGAGCCTTCTCCAGGCTGAACAGCCCCAGCTATGTCAGCCTTTCCTCATGGCAGAGGTGCTTCAGCCCTCTCATCATCTTTGCAGCCTCCTCTGGACTCACTCCACAGGTTCACATCCTTCTTTTGCTGGGGACCCAGAACTGGACACAGCACTCCAGGTGGGGTCTGGCAAGGAGGGAGCAGAGGGGCTTTCAGTGGAGTGAAGAGACAGGTAGAAAACAATGCAACCACCCGAGGAAGTGGCCGAAATTCAGATATCTCATCAACACCCCAGATGTGATCCTTCTTACTCTTCTACAACAGATAGAAGAGGCCACTAAAACAACCATGGCAGCTCAGCATAGATGATTAGCAGACTTCTTAATGTATGCCTATAACTCTGCCTATACTTAAGAGTTGCTCCACACACTACAAACTCCAAGAACTGGCAGCACCAGCACATGGCTGCTGCTTTTGTCCTTGCCTTATTCTCACCTGCTTTTACTTTTTGTACACTGGGCACTGGTGAGACCCAGTACTCCCTCCTGCTGCCCCAAGTAGGTTATTTTACAGTTGACTCATACCAGGTAGATCTGGTTTAAAGACACATTGCAGGGGCTGGCTAAAGAGTAGGAACAAGCTACTAAATTAGAAGAAGAGAATAAAAAAAGAGAGCAGTAAGTATTTAATCTGGTCTAGGTAGCACAGACTCCAAACATTGAAACATGTCTCTTGCAACAAATATTCATCATCTGAAGCACACGGGAAACTCACTAGTTTCATTTATCCTGAGCAAAATAAAGTATGAGAAGGGTTATCACTTTTCAGATGTTAACATCTTAACCATTTTCATCTTTTTGTATGATGCAATAAAGGGACAAGATAGAATTCAAGACTATCTGCTTGTCTAATCACATTTTATATTTTAAATTAAATCAGTTTTCATGTATACAGGCATACAATAAAAAGGTTTGGAAAGCAGTAAAGCCATATATTCCAACTCACTCCTTTAACTCCAAAGTTTTCTACTAACGGGAGAAAATCTTCTCTGGACTTCACACAACCAGCTTCTCATACAAGTGACATCGTACAGCCTAGGGACAAGCTGTGAGGAGAGAGCTCTAAATGGAAATGTTGGTGCATATCTGGCCTTCAGAAACAAAGAACCTGGACAACACCAGAGCTTATCCCACTGCAGTGAAAGGTGAACAGGTTATGTTACAGAAATAAAAGCTAGGAGTCTTGATAGACATGTGCATTTAAAAAAAAAACAACAACAACAACAAAAACGTTAAGGATCTTGGACCTACAATTCTGTGATACGAGTTTCAATTTGCAGCAAAAACATGTCTGAAACATGTCCAATATTCCCGTCCGGTTCATTTCCTCCAGTCCCCACAGCTACCCCCGTCCCAGAGCAGAGCAGCGCCCGCTCAGCAGGACGGGCCCACCTTTGGAAAGCTCTCCAGCGGCACCGCGTCCCGACGCCGGCCCGCGATGCCTCGGGCCCGGACCCGCAGGGCCCTGGGGAAGGCGGGCGGCACCTGCGGCCGTCCCGCCGGGGCGGGATCTCCCACAGTGCGGGAGCGGCTGCCGCCGCCTGGCCCGGGGAAGAGGGGTCGGGACGCCGCTATCCCGCGGCTGCTCCGGGCGGGAAGGGCCGGCTCGGATCAGAGGGGCGGCTGCGACAGGTTGTGCGCCCGAGGAGTGCGGTGCGAGACTGCACGGCGGGAACGGCCTGGAGAATGGGAAAAGGCATCGCTCTGAGCCATTCCCCAGTTTTAAGGGGCGTCCAGGGACCACTGAAACAGTTATAAAGCCATCACGGCTGCACAAACAACTATCAAAGGATGTTCAGAGCGACAAAGTGTAAATCCAGCCATAAAGGGATGAGATAAATCTGCGATGGATCAGCCGATCTGTGACTATTAAACACAAGAAACAAAATGTGATTCCAGCTCAGGAAGTTTCTGTAGCACTGTTCCCCAGAAGCTGAGAGGCCATGCCAAGGGCAATGTCTGTTTTATATATGCCTTGTTTTTAATCCACTTTCCTTAAGCATCTGTTACTGGAAAACAGGCTCCTAGGTTAAACAGACCTTTGGTCTGGCTCACAGTAGTTGTGCATCTCCATTATGTTTACCATTTCCCTGAGAAAACCATTTCAAACATCTCCATTCCTGTTTGCCAAAGGAAGCCACGTATAGCAGAGGCTCTTCCTGCATTCTGGGACTCCCTAATGATTATGTGGTTGGCTCCAGGACCATGTGCAGTTCTGCAGCTCCCTTACAGCCTTACACACACTGCCCTAAAGGCACTGAAATGATTTTAAACAGATATAGCTGGGATACTGTGAGGTCTTCCCTGAGAGCATTACAGTAGAGTGGATAAAGTACTTTGATCCCAGAAGGATGAATTAGAGCCCTTCAGAGAAATTAGAAAAACCTGAAACTTGGTGGAGAGGTGTTAATACAAGCCTAATTACTGAGGCCTGGAAGCTGGAGGTGGGAAGATGTGATCCTAACCACACTGTTCTGTTGCCAGAAAAACTTTGGGGCATTACCTGTGTTATCTGATGTGCCACCTATTCCTGGGCAGGTCTTCAGGGCTGACCCAATCACTTTGTAAACCTTTTCAGATGAAGTGTTGCTTACTGCAGTCTAGTTGAAAGTGAATTCCTAATGACCTATTTTAAATGAAAATAAACTTCGTAAAAGTCAAAATGGGAAAAAAGTGTGACTTTACACACAAAAATTTTAGAATTTATTTGTAGAATTCACATATTAAAAATCCTTGGTATTAATCATAATTAATATAGCTCTTACTACATCTCACACTAACAAGCATTAGTGATATATTCAGATTACTTTGTTAGGATTAATAGAGGACTGGCTTTCTGATCAGCAATTAAAAAAATGTTGCAGCTTTCTAAAAAAAAGTATCCCTTTGTGGCAGCCAAGCTGCTGAAGACAAATATTCTCTTTTTAAAAACGCTTATTTTACGACTGGATTGTAACCAGTGCATGAGAATATGGAAATTCTGCCCATGGAAAAGGAGAACAAAAAGTCAGGTTGGCCACTTAGTCTTTCTTTGACTGACATAAGACTTCATGGCTTAACCAATGAGAAGAACATCTCCTGCAGGCAAAAACTCAGATGAGACTATTTTATGCTTTTGATTTACCTTTTTGAATAAATGATGATAGAGAAAATGGTATCACTCTAAAAAATGCTGTGGAATCAGCCACAAGTCAAGAGGTTTGGTTGCTTTGATTAATGTTTTGCGTGTGGCATTGAGGTGGTAGGAACTTGGTCATTTCTACAGCAAGATTTCATGAAAGAGGTTGCACTTACTGCTTTTGAGATCAAGAGCAATACATTCGGGGCATATTAAGGATGGTATATTACATAGTCTATTAGTTTTAAAGAGGTGAGGTACACCTGTAGCTGAAGTAATCTTGGTTGGATCATTTATCTTAGATTCTATTTCATAAAATGTGCTTTGTTGTATGCTATGTTTTTCGCTTATACCTTTTAAATAGGAAGGAATGTTTTCTAAACTGAAATAGATAATTAACAAATAATTAACACATAGCTGGCATATGCTCCACAGGTAGAGGCCGTGCTGTGATCTAAGAGTCTGGCTTTGAGAGCAGGATAAGGACTGCAGTGCTCCAATATTATTATCCCCAGACAGAGAGGAACAATTCCTTAACCAGGGGCAGTAGGTAACTGCAGCAGTTCCCTTGAAGGGTAAAGCTCCTGTTGTCAGAGCATACCCAGACAGCTCAGGGAAAACAGAGCCATGTCCCAGCACTTCACACCTGCTCTGGGGTGGCTCATGTCCCATAGGGCACACAAATACTGCAGCTGTTTCTGGACCTTGTGCAGAGAAAATAAATTCCATGTGCCTGTACTCCATGCTGTCTTGTAGATCTGTACAAGAACCATGGGGAATCTAAGCCTACATCATCATTTTAATTGTTTTTACCATCATCTAAGTTTTTCATCTTTGATAGTGTGTGTATCTTAATTAGAAGACGGTTCTCAAGTGTATTGAAAAGCAATCAAACAAACCAAATAATTGTATAATTCTAATACATCATTCTGAGTATTCAAAACATCTAATTGCTGTAGCTTATTAAAAACAGGCTTAAACTTACCCTCCTCCTTCCCATTTCTTGAACATGCTCACTAAGCGTCAGACGTTCCAACACCTAGATCAGAATCTAGATCTCAGTACTATAGCTGATACCTGACACCTATTCTAAATCAAGTCTAGCATGAATGAATACATCAAATAAAAAGACAAAGGATATTCTGAAGTACTTAGGCACATTATGAGGAATTATTTTAATGTAACATACTATTCTGCTTTACCAACTCTTTAATATTTAATATTTCTCAGTAGATTACAAGTGTGGTTCTAATGAGAAAAATAATTGAATGGTAAAACTAGAAGGCAATTCCCACATTTAAGTCTCAGTGAATTCAGCACTTTGCAATCACTGTATTTAGCTTAGGAAACATTCATATGGGGAGAGAGCAAACCCCATGAAGGCAATGCAACAGCTGCATCCTGGAGCACCCTGCAGAAAACTTTGGGTTGTACCACAAATTCTCCTAAATTGTGTAGGGAAACTGAGGAAAGTGAAGCAGCTAAAAGCTTCTAAAAATTCTTGGGTATTGTGCCTCCCCCTCTTCATCCAGGAAGCAGAGAAGGGAACAAGGACTCTTTCCTAGTGTTGATAGTTGTGAGTGCAAGCAAAGCTGGCACATGAAAAGGAAAGGTTACCTAGCTGCTTTGCCTTCTACCTCACCCTCCTGCTTGACGGAAGCATAATGATCTTCAGATCCATGAACCTCTTTTTTCCACTGTTGTGGGAAAAACATTTAACAAGCCCTTCCTCCGATGAAAAAAAAAACACTTCCCTGTAGACTGCCAGGATGTGCTGAGCATGTTTAGTGTTGTTCTTTGTATATTCATGATCCCATTGGGGTAGCAGAGTTACAGTTCCAGTGTTCACGTGCAGTTTTAAAGAGTGTTACAGAGAACCTACTTCCCTTAACAGGATTGCTCACGGTTCTGCTCCCTGTAACTTAACTATTCAGGCACTGAACACAGCTTTGATTACAGCACTGTGCAAGTAGCTTCTCAGCGTCATTATACAATTTATTTAAGCATTTTATTAAGAAGCTCAGACATAGCCTTAGGCCTCATGTAGGCACATAAGAAGATTTGGTTAATATTTTGGAAAATATAAAAGTATAATCTTTGCCTGCTTAAAACTCTTTCAGTTCTTTCAGAGCAAATTAACAGTAAGAAGGCAGTGGAGCCACACTGCTGAAGGGTCGGGTAATGCTGCAAAGAATGGGCTTCCTACATTGGGCTACTAAGGTGCACAAGCAATGTTTTACGACATGTAAAGTAAGCAGATGTCAAGTGTTTGGCTGTTCTTGCAGGATTCAACAAAAGCAAAGCACCACCACTATTCCTGCTCAGAAGGAAAGCTAATTATTTAGGTGTGAGGGGAAGAAATGAAGTCATGTACACACTCCTTTGGTATTAACATACAATAGCTGAGACCACCTGACATTCTCAGGCTATGTTATCTTCCTGTCCGATCTTTGATGAGTGGATAGTGTGTGTTTTCCTTTCTCTTCTTCACATGTGAATCCTAGACTTGTGGAGAGCTGTATGAAATAGGGGGAATGTGACTGACATCTCCTTTCCATATAGATGAGAGATCTGCATGTGGAGATCACAGGCACACCACCTGACCCTGAAAAAAAGCATGTGGGATATGACCCCAAGTGAAGATATGGGCTTTGGCTAATAAAATTTCTTTTAACTTGCTTTATAATTAGAGTCTGTTTTGAAAGTCTGCTCTGTGATGTCTGGTTCATGTTAAAAATGAAAATGAAAAATGTTTTTGAGTAGTATACAGATTAATACTGGAATGTTGTTTAAACAGCTCAGTACTATTATAAGAAGAGGGAGTTACAGATAATAATACATTGTTTTTGCAGACAACCTTACCTTTTAAAAATACAAACATATAGGTACACACTATTGAAGCTGGTGTCATTGGCATTTGCAAACAGAAACTTTTAAGTTGTGAAAAATATCAGTTTAAGGCATTTGAATATTATTTTTCATTTTGAATATAAATATCTTATAAAAAAGGGGGGGGGGTGTTTTTCATTTTTCCCCCAATGGTTCATCATTCCTCCATAAATGCTATGGTGATGTAATACCCAGTTCAGGACGTCTCAGTCACTGTCATGGTAAATGTCTATGATTCAGCGGCAACAGGAAATTACAAATGTAAAAAAGGATTGCATTTTATGATGGGACAGGTTGACAGGAAGGGCAAAGTAGGATGTTGCCTAAAGCCAGTTACTTGCTCAGTATTGGCATCAATGGCCAAAAAGCCCATGGCTGATACCCCAGAGAAGGGAAGTTAAGATAAGCTACCTTGGTACAAGGCTCATTTAAAAGTGCCTCTATAATTGTGCGGTTACATGCACAATTTCACAAATTTTCCCTATTTATGAATTCTTAGTGGTTTGCTAAAATTATTGAATATCACTGAATAGTAAATTGTATCTACCACTAATGGAGAAATCCGAACATGTACAGACACTCTGTACAAGGCCTCTGCACTCAAATTGTTCAGACAACAGTGACTTAGTTCACACCGTGGTACAAACTTGCCACTCCTTCAGGAGGTCCTGGCCACTGACTTCAGTACATTGTAGCACAGTCACCTGCAGAGGAGATGGAGACCTACTGTGTACCTACATGCCCTTGAGTGGATATCCCTAACCCTGCTCAGTGAGCACACAGCCTCTGTGCGCAGCCTCACCTTGGGCTCTCCTTAACATGGCTAAGCAGTGATGTAATCACCAGACCTGGGACAGGGACATGATGGGATTTTGTGTGTACTTAAGTAAATGTATGACACAAAAGAAATTAAGAGATTATGAGAAGAAAAACAGCATCAGTGGCCTCCAGGTTATAGGTCAAATCTCACTACCAGTAATCTCTCACTGACTTGTTACAGTCACAGGGTCAAAATACATGTTTTCTCTGGTTTTCATTACCCACAATGAAACATTTGTGACTTCAAATCAACTGGGAGTAAATATTAGCAGGGAATAAAACCCATAAACTTATTTAAAAGACCCTTTGAATTACACACACATCTGCTGATTTTCTCTGGTCAAGACTATTCCTTCAATCAGCCAAGGGCCTTGGATCCTTCTTCTCTATGCTGCACATTAACACTTACCTGACAAGAGTGAGGCTTGCTGGTTGTTGAACATGTTCAGGTCCTCAGTGGCTGACAATATTTAAATGAAAAGTTATTGAAGGTACCTGCAAAGCAATCACTTTGGAGGAAAACTCAGTAGTCTTGAAGATTTAGGGATCTTGTTTGGTAAGTATTTTTAAAAAGGTCTTTGAGTTGACTCTATCATGTGCCAGAACAGCAGACCCCACATCTTTGCCACAGGATTCACAAGACTCTCATAAAAAGTGTGAAATAACTGGAAAAACTATAACAGAGAAAAAAAGATTCTATAGCAAACCATAAGATCCGACAATAAGCTGAGAATTATACTTTTGTTGCTTACCACTCACTATGAGAATATTAAAAATATTTAAAAGTGCCTTGATAATTGTGCAACTACTTGCAGAGAGATACAAATTTGCCCTATTTATGAACTTCTGAGTGGTCTGCTAAAGTCATTGAATATCACTGAACAGTAAAAGGTACCTTTCGTCTAAGAGTTTCAAGACATGAGCATTTTATATTCCCTATTTCTTCAGTATTCAAGACTAATATTAGATATGAAAATTTACAAACTGAAATAGTTAAGTTGTAGTTACTTTAAAATGCAATCTCTCAAAATCTGCAAGTAATACATTAAATATTTCTTTCAAAGATTACATCTATAATCTAGTATGGAAGAAAAAATTACACAACGATGGTGTTAGGAAGGACATCTCCCAATATAGTTAAAAAAAAATTATCTTACCTTTTCTATAATAGCAGTTGGGGAGATAGAAAACATAACTGTATAAATTTGTTGGATTATTGCAATGAAAATGTGGTCAGTCAGGACCAAAAGGTGAATTCTGCAACCTTCTCTCAGGTGAAAGTCTTATTCTATTTGGCCCTTAACTAAAAATAATTTGATTAACAACACATTAAAAACCTCAAAACTATATGAAGAACAATGTTGGTAGGTTTTTTTTCTAAATGATCTCTGCTTGGAAGTTTGCCCAAGTGTGAAAATCACTTTTCAACACAGAAAACAGACCAAATCTCTAGATTTTTAACCATATCCCACTTTTTGGTTGAGATTAATTAATATGAATTAACCACAAGATGAATTAGTTTATATGATACATCTATTATACCAATGACATTTAAGTTTTAAAATCAGGAAATGAATTGACCTTGAACAGCATATGTACTCAAAATTTATAATTAAGAAGAATATTAATCATTTAATTTTATAAAATGAACAGCTGTTCTAGTTGATTGGAAACAGCTAAAAGTATAAAATATATTTTGTGAATGCGAAATTAAAAGTTAATTTTATTATAGAGTGCAATTTGCCAACTAGAAATAAATTCTTGAGATGTAAGCAATATATTTTTGTAATGCTCTACCCATACATCTGAAAGGTCATATGTATATTTAAATGCCATACTACTAAAGAGGTTTAATGATTTCAATTGAAAAGCTATCATAGGATTTAGCTATTTACAGATGAATATGAAACAGTTATGACAGATATACCCTCTTTTTCCAATGAACTATTTAAAAGCTTTATGGAGAAATAATGTTTCCTTAAGTATTTTTTTAATATTCTAAACTTTTACTTATCTTGTGTCCTAAGTCCCAATTTTCTGCCTTTTTTTTGGTGTGTGCTGTTCTCATAGATTAAGATTTTCATTATCATTTGATACTACGGTTTTCACTTATATGCATCTCTCTCTCATGACAAGTTTTTAACTAATTTTGACCATATGTATTTTTAACCTGTGCACTTTCATGCTATAATTTGGTCATTACACAGATATACAAGATGTATAGCCTACAACATGCCACTGTTTTGTTTTTTTTTTTTTAAATCAGATACCACCACTCCCTTGACATGGTGCTGGCACTGCCTGGGCGATGGTCTTTTGCTTAAAACCTGAATTACTTACAGGCTCACACTTAAGTGAATGGTAAAACTTTCAGGATTTCAGTACAAGTTGTGTCTTGCAAAATGAAGAAGAACCTAAAATAGCCTGGCTAGACCACACATATATGCTGGGCAAATTCAGTCTGTCTTCCAACTGGAGAAAAATCTTTCCATAATGGTCCAGCTCAGAAATCATCACATCTACGATTACCAGGCTATTTTCTGCTAGTTACACCTGCTCTAAGAGGAGTAGTTCTCTAGTTCTTAGTCGGGCTAAACTCACAGCAGAAATCATCTAATACATTGCTTCAGCTCACGCTAATACTTCATCTTGATCTTGGCACTCACTTAGCAGTGAAAGGCCATTACCATGTGGCAATTATTCTATCTTGTAAGACACCTTTTGTACTCTGTTGTTTCTTCTGTACTGCCACCGACAAAGGCACTTTCCACTGCTGTCCATTTTAAGTAGTTCCAATCCAAACAGGGAACTGAAAGACTATTTAGTGAAACAAACTCTCTTATAAAGAAGTCCTAAGTTCTCTAACTCTAAAGTCTTAATGTAACTTAATATCAAAGAAAGGAAGTAGGTTATCACTGTATGCCATGAAACATTTTAAAAAGCAGAAACATTGTTATTCCTGATGAAATATTTAAATCCTACATCAGTAGCAAATGGGATATGCTTTTGTCTCAAAGACTTTTTTGACTAAGGACTTTTGGATCAGTTCCATTAGTTATTTCCTGCCTTACTGTTGCTCAATCTGGAACACTAAAGGTATCTTCTACTTAATATCCCTCAATAACATGCTTCTAGAGCCTAAATCTTTGGCAAAGGAATGCTAACTAATGAAGCTAAACATATTTCTCACAAGGTTTTCTATAAAGGACAGATTATAGAATATTCTTCAATAGTAAAGAAGATAACTGCTTGGTTATTAATTTAGTAAGTTGACCCTAAGAATATGGTGTGGGAAATTAATTTAGAATCACAAGCATTAAAATATTGTTAAGGAGCTGTACCATGGTAACTGTCCATTAACTTCTCATTATTTCAGATATGAGGGTTCTTTTGGTATTGTCTCATCTCATTATTCCCTGAGAGAATAGATTCTTGGCAGTATTTGACATACATACAAACTCACCAGTTTTACACATCCTGTCATCACAAACATTTATCAAGCTGTGTTTTTTCTTGATTCAGAAATCCATGGCAAAGAGTATCTCTATCAATATGGTTGTGCCAAAGCTTGTTGGACAACTGCCGTCAGAGGATCTCACCTGAAGCTGAATGGTTCCAGATCAGTCCTCCTGAAGTTTCAAAGGCACTTTTTATTTCACTGTCTCATCAGGTAATCAGGAAATTAAGTCGACTTTGTAAAAATATGAGGAACAAATATTCTCTATGTTAAAATGCAAAGTTTGGCAAATTACTGATCAGGTTTCTCATTTGTTTTGCTATACAGATTTCAGTTTAAAAAAATAAATAGGGAACTCATTGTAGTAAAAAAGGTCATTATTTTAAAAGAAATATGCCTAAACTCATACTTACGTGATGCCTAGTGAGAGATAAGAAACCCTAAAAGCTGTCACCATCTAACAGGTACTTTTAAACAGTTTTGGGCCAAGTATCTGCCCCTCTGCAAGACAGTGACTGCCACTTCATCCTACTAGCAGGGTAACAAATATCTCACCCTTATAGTCTGCAGTTTTATGGAATGTTAATATCTGGGAAGCATTTTTGGCTCTGCTGTGCAACAGACGACTTCAGGCCAGGAATGGCTGCTTATGACTGGCCCTGTGGCCTGGACCTCTCTAAGAACAGGCCACAAAGCACAAGATATGCATTGACATTGACTGCTGCCCACCTCTGCTCAGTCTGTATCCCAGTCTGCAGAACTTGACCTGTACATTCATTCCCAGTATTGGCACCACGCATGTCTCTTTTCTCTCTCACTTTCATGCATAGGAAACAAAATAGTGACAATAATTAAAAAAAAACCCAAACCCACCAACCAAAGCCAACCGGCAGGCCGGTCCGAAGCAGCTATGGGGATTTTAAAGGTGTTTACCATGAGCAGCTCTCAGGTCACAGTGCGCTGGGCTCGGCTCGGCCGCCACGATGGAGCCGGAGCCGGACCCGACCCGCCGCCCCAGGGGGAAATGGCGGGAAGGGGCCCGGGGGAGGATTAAACGAGATCGACGCGGCGGGACCGACCCTGCTGACCCCGGTGTGAACGTGTTTATTTCACGCTACGGTCGCGGGTAGCTTTACAGAAACATCTCATGCTGGTCCCCGCGAGGGGCCGAGGACGGAGGGGAACACGCGTATTCAAACGTAACTATTAAATAACCTGTACACAAAACTTCAGTCTTTTACCCTGAAAGCACGGAGGGCCGGGCCCTGGCGCGGCCACACCGACGCTGCCACCTCACCCCCGGATGCCCACGAGCCTCGACTCCCGCGGCCGGGCCAGGCCGACCCCGCTCTCTCCCCAGCGCCCGCGGCCTCCGCTCAGCCGCGCTCCGGGACGGGACGGGCACTTGTCCCGGGATGGTCCCGGAGCCCTAGGAGCGGCCAGTCCCGGGCCTGAGGGTCCGCGGAAACCGCCCGCAGCCGAGGTCCTGCTCGCCGGGCCCGACGCGAGTCCGAGAACCGGCCGCCCTCCCCGCCGCCACGGCCGCCCTGCCCCCGGCGGCGGGGCACCCCCAGCCCGGGACCCGCCGCGGCTCCGCTCGGCTCGGCCCGCAGGGGCGGCGGCCGCCCGCGGTCCCGGGCCGATGCCGGCGGTCACACGTCGCGGCTGTCCTCCCGCTTGACGCCGTCCGCCGCCGCCTTCAGCTTCTTGTTCTGGTGTGTCTTGACGTGCTTGGCCAGGTGGTCGCTGCGCATGAAGCGCTTCCCGCACTCGGGGCAGACGAAGCGCTTCTCGCCCGTGTGAGTCCGCAGGTGCCGCTGCAGCTCGTCGGAGCGGGTGAAGCTCTTCCCGCAGAAGAGCCAGTTGCAGACGAAGGGCCGCTCGCCCGTGTGCCAGCGCAGGTGCGCCTTCAGGTGCGAGGTCTTGCCGTACACCTTTCCGCAGCCGGGGATGTGGCAGATGTGCTGTTTCTTCTTGCCCGGCTCCGCCTCCGGGGCGCTGCCCGCGGCCGACTGGCAGTTGGGGCAGCGGCAGCGGCGGCACCTCCTGGCCGTGGCCGCCAGGGGAGACTTGGTCTGCAGCAGGGCGGCGATCTGCGTCTGGTACTGGGCGAAGTCCGAGTGCCCCAGCACCAGGCTCCGCGGCAGCGTCGCGGCGGCGGGGAAGCGGTGGCCGCAGCCGCCCGGAGCACTGGCCTGCTGGATGCTCCACCAGGGGATGTCCTCGGGCGGCGGGTTGGGCGACAGCTGCCGGCAGGGCTGGGCGGGCGGCAGCAGGTTGGAGTACCCGGGCGGTAGGGCGGCCTGGGCGGCGTAAGGGACGTAGGCGGGCGGACAGCTGGACGGCAGGGCGGCCATGGAGGAGGGCAGCATCTTGACGGGGGAGAACTCGTAAGGGTAGGAGGGGTCGGCCGGGGGGGTGAGAGGCAGTTCGTGCGACCCCCCGAAGGAGGGCTGCAGGTGGTTCTTCTGAGGGGTCAGTCCCAGGCTGGGATGCGGCGGCGGCAGCCCCCCTGGGGAGTGCGCCGGCATCTCGCCGCTCCACGGATGGAAGATCCTAGAGGGTGATCCCAGTGTCGGGTCGTAGGAGACCGGTAGGAAATCCGAGGGCGCCGCGCCCGGCTGTCCGATCCGACTACAGGTAGCGGCCAGAAGAGCCAGGGGCGAGTGTTTGGCCAAGTCTGGGGAGGCGCTGGGGGTGCGGTCCTGCGCAGGAACGGGAGGGATGGAAAGAGGGAAGAGAGCCCGTTACTCGCCGCCCGCCGCCACCGACCCGCGGGAAAGTTCCCGCGCCGCTGCCCGTGTGCGGACGAGCTCGCCCCGCCGCTCCCGCATGGCCGGCAAACTTTCCGAAAACAACGCGCGCCCAGCGAGCAGGACGGGCCCGGCCCCCCCGCCCCGCCCAGAGACCGGTGCAGCCGGCCCCGCCACCGCTCCTGGGCCGGGGAAGCGGCTGCTGTGGGCAGGGGCCAGACCCCGTGCCCCTCACCCTCCTTGCCACGGAACACCGTCCGGAATTACTCCCGGGCTGCTGGTGGGAGAGGGAAGCTGCCGGCCCGAGGAGCCCGAGCCCGGCCTCCTCACTCCCGCGGAGGTCGCCACCTCCCTCTGCGGGCCGCCCGCGGGGTGAAGCCCTAGGAGGGGGGCGGCTGCCGCCGGCTGCCCCCGCGCAACGCGGGTCACAACCGCGGGACACGGCGCCCCGTGAGCCGCACCGGGCGCGGGTACTGACCTGGAGGAAAGCCTGGAGGGAGTCGTTCCGGAGGACGGCCACCGCGGCCATGGCTACTGCGCCCGGGGCGAAGGGAAGGCGCCAGGGCACTGCTGAGGCATGAGGACGCCGAGGGGAAGACGAGAAGCTGCCCAGTTTCCTTCTCTCTCCCCCTCTTCTCTCCCGTTCCTTCTGATCTCTTCGCCTCCGTGCGCGTCCCACCCCCCCGCGCTGCGCGATCTCCGCGGACTGTCTGACTGCGCCAGGATCACCTCCAAGAATTTGATAAGGACTTTGCTGGGCCGCCAACCAGTCAGAGGGAAGATTTATGGCTTTGAAGTTTGCCGCTACCCAATCATCAAAGAATAGCGGCTCTTTCAGAAGCGAAAGCAAATCCTTTGAATCCACAAAGCTCCTATGGTGTGTTTGTTGGTCTGGATAAAAGAACTGATTATTAGGGGGGATGGGAAGGGAGGAGATAAAGGCGGGACAATTAATGAAGTAATCACTATGTGGGAAATGTATATACACAAATAATTGGATTTTCTTGATCAAAGGACCCCTTACCGCCTAGAGACCCTCGCCTTGGATGTGCAAGACACTGGATTTCCCCCTCCTTTTTTTTTTTTTTTTTTTGGCAATTAAGGATTTGTGGCAGAACCCTAAAGTGACAACGTGTCTGTTATCGCTCGACAAATCTGCCTCTGGATCCCAGTGATAGTGTTTAATGACCCAAAGTAACAGAACACAGCGAGTTCACCTGATCGGGGCTGGTCGATCCCAGCCGTAAAACTTCCCTGGAGTAATTGTCGGTGGTTCCTCCCCGCTCCCTCCCTCCGCCCGCCCTTCCCCCGAGGCTGAGGGATATGCCCTCGATATGACTCCGCAAATAACTGCGCATTTTCTCCTCTGGTAGCGGGGTTTGTTTCGCTTCGCTCCGCCAGCACTGCCCCCTCGTTACCGGGAGCCCCCGCCTGGCGCGGGGCCAGGCCAGGCGCCCAGCCGGGCCCGGGGAGGGGCGGCGGGCTGCCACAAGCTGCAAGCGCTCCCGCAGACAGACACCGACAAACCGGGCAGCCGGGAAACCGAAGGGAAAAGTTTCCTCTTCCCTAGCGGCAGTCGGGTATGAAAGACGTAGTTCCTTTAAGTGAAGACCGGAGTTTCTCCTGGCGGGCCTGCTGAGCCGGCCTGCCTGCGCCGGGGGCGAGCGCGGGTCGGGGGCTCCTCGGGAACACCGACGATGCTGCCTGGTCTCAGCCTCACTCGCTCGCCCACCTCCTGCCACAAAGCCTAACTCGGCCTCAAGCGCTCTTGCTCCCTCACCTCGCACCTTTCGGCCTCTGTCTATATGTGTCTATGCGTGTGTGTATGAAGGATCCAACCTTCTTTGCGTTCGACCATGTGTGAGGCTATTGACCCTCTAACCAGCACCAGGCACATCTGGGTCGCAGCTTGCCGCCACCGCCGGCTGCTGTGCTCAGTGGGCCGCAGACCCCTCGCGCTGTGCCGCCCCGCGAAGGGCAGGCGGGGCCCCGCGCTCCTCCGCGGGCTCGCTCAGCTCCGCGCTCCGCCGGGGGCCCTGGAAACGCGCTCCTTTCCTCGCCGCTTCCCCATCTGCTCCGAGGCCAACCGAAACGCTGGCCTGCTTGGTCAAGTACCAAACGAGGACGTTCATCTCCGTCCTGAGAGGGTGGGGGTGCCCTTTCGGGCAGATGCCGGCTGGCTCTGGTCCTCCGGAGCTGTTTGCACAGGTAACTCGATCCTCCCCGCAGTCGCTGGGTTCAATTGTATTCGCACCGCCACTGAAGTCTCTTTAAACGCCAGCACACAGAGATCTTTATCTGCCTTTCCTGTGGAAACAATCACCGTCCGCTCAAAGACTTTCAAGACTTGTAGGGCTTGAATTAGATCGGTTTCTTTGAAGGGATTAAAGTGCCAAGTCCTCTCCCACGGCTCCATATTGAGTTCTAGGGAGAAGTAAAAGCTCGACCTCGTGTTACACTGATCCTCTACGCTGCAGGCTCATCAGGCTCTTCCAATTTGCCAGGTAACCGCTTCACCTGGTCGGCAACAGGGAGAGAAGGGCCCCGCACCCAGCGCTTTTACCAGGCACTAATGCACCCTCGCCACCGCTGCAGGACCTCGCGGCCCGGCAGCAGCCCCCAGCAGGGCACGAGGCTTCCCATCTCCCTGCGAGGGTGCAGGACTCGCACAGTCCAGCACCTCTACCCACCGCACACAAACACCTCCCAGCACCGCCGGTGCGCGATCCTCCGGGGGTTGAGCCGCGTCCATACGGGACATGGCGGGAATCGGGGAACCACAGCGAGCCCCGGCCAGCAGCGCACACAGGCACAGCCTCGACCCCCGCCCGCAGCCGTCGGGTGGCCCGGGCTCATTGGCCAAGCTCCAGCCGCGCCACTGGAGCCGCACCGGGGCAGGAGCGCACTCACTGTCCCCCCCGTCTGAGCTGCAGCCAGGGCAGCCGGAGACGAGGAGGAATCCCAACGCGGGGAGCCCGACCCGGACCTCTGCTTTCTGAAGCAATAACCGCCGGACAAGCGAAACGGCGGAGCTCGCACTTGCGTTGTCCCTAAACTTCTGTATCCCCAAACTTATGCCAACCTCGAAGTCCTGCGAGATGCCCGATTTAACTCCTACCTCGATTTTTGTTAATTCGTTTTACCTAATAATTGCTAGGAGAATACTCCGAACAATGTTTCTAAACGAAATGAGAGCGGATAGGTAGCTCAGGAGACACTGAACACCCCGAGGTTCCCCTCAGTCTTTAAAGTACGTTATTTCCCCAGATATTTCGATGAACTAAAACGATTTGTCACGTTACAAAAGAGTTAGTGGAAAGCTGGATAAGTTTCTATACAGATGCCACAATACAAATGCCATAAATCTGCATCCAAGAAAGCACATCACTTAAAAATCGAGAATAAATTCTAATTTCTGGAAGAAACCAATGGGCTGAAAAATGAAACGCTGCAGTCATAATTTTCTGTACAAATAATTAGTGTTCAAACTCGGAGCATTTCAGTCTCCTGAAATGTATTCTTAATGAAGTGATGTTCAGAGCTGTCATTAAAAATGCAGGGCTGGAAGATCAAAGTACAATATTTATTTTAGAAATTTGTTTCAGTTATCAGGAGATACAGGTATCAAGGCCAAATGTCAATTCAGTTACACAAAGCACTATTTCCATAAGAAATGGGCTGCTGCTACATCCTACTGTAAAGCAAAGGGACACTAGAGATGAGTTGCAGCGCGGGAGGCGGCGCAGCGTCGGCGGTGGGTGGGGGGTGCTCCCGGCGACGCAGCCGGGCCAGGGGCAGCTCAGAGTGTGGCGCTGGCAGGCACATCCCGGCGGGGATTTCGCCTCTGCAGCCCCGCTTTGGCCCGCAGACGAAGGAGGCCGGTCCCTACCTGATGTAGGGGCTGGAGCGGCGCTCTGGCCCGCCGGGGCGGCAGCGGCAGCGCCGGGGGGAGCACGGCGGTCCGGATGCAAGAGGAGCTGGAGCCTGAATTGCTCCAGCCACGGGGCTGAGGCGCAAGGGGCCCGGCTCACATAGCGCCGCTGCCTCCACGGGTCCCTGCCTGCTACGGCGAGACCCCTACCACCCCCAGGGCCAGAGGGGCTCAGGCTGGGTGGCTACTGTCAACTTAAACACAGTGGACATAAACCATGAGTCATCATCACCATTTTCACAGACATGTGTTGTCAAAATCAAGATCTTTTCAAATTCAGGTATCCCTGAGTACCACCATGTAGGGCTCTGTGGTTTGAATGCAGGTAGTAGAGAAAAAAAGACTTGGGAATAACAGCTACTTGTGTGCCAGTGGTCACCTCCATGGTTTCTGCTGTACCTCTGCCTCCTGGGCCCTGAGCACCTCATCCTGGACCCCATTCCAGAGCCTGTCCCAGTGATGGCTCACACTGCCACAGCCATGTCCTCTCATGACATCCACAGTCCCTCCAAAGACCTTCACAATCCCCTGCCATAAACTCCCCTGTCCCTCCTGTGATCCCCCCAGTCTCTCAGCTCTATCTTCCAGCATTGCCATGAATAACCTTGGAAGCCTGGATGGGCTCTGGCAACTTGCTTGCCCCCAACTCGGGGATTGGTTGCCTTCAAAGAAATACTGTTCTTTAGCAATTGTGACAAAGAATCAGAAATAGGATCATTTTTAAGTGAACAGTTGTATTAACTAACACTTAGTCAAGCCTCCTGGTCAAGTTGCCCATGAGAGGTGGCAGAATTTAAACCTGAAAAGGTTTTAATAAGCTTGCTCAAAAAGGCAGTGTCTTCACACTATCCCTCATTCTGCCTGGTTTAAAGACTTATTAACAGAAACCACCTATCCACAACAGCAAGAAGTTTCACAAGAAGGTAAACTAACCTAGGTATACAGCTCCAAGCCAGTGTGGACACACTGCCAGCAGTTCTGAGTTATGTGCCATTCATTTTATTTTTATTCACTTCAGCATATTCACATTTTTACAGTAGGCAACATGACGGGCATAATAAGAGGAGTCACCAGTTCACAGAGTGCAATTTGAACATCAGCAGATGAAGATAAAAGAAAGATTAAAAACTGCTATGGTGTCCCCTGCTTTTTTCTTTGCATAAAGGAAAAACACAAGACCCTAGACAAGATCGGCACATGTAAAGGCATATTTAGGATTTAAAGCCTTGCCTCAACATTTCCCAGTCTAGGTGTGGATTTCACAAAGATTAATAGAGGATTTCCCAAACTTCTGAAACTTGAGCTGCCCTTTAAGAAAAGTAGAACAAATTTTATGCCTCACAAAGTTTTACTGCCTGTAGTCAAAGGTTTAAATATCTTAATGTATTCATCAGCTCCTTCCTTGGCTGGCCCTTTGTGACTCCTCCTCCTGTCTTAGGGAACATTGGTGAACATTTTTGGATATACTTCCTTCCCTTGCTTCCATACTCTAAAAAAGAGTCAGACTCTTAATCATAACAATATTGAAAGTGTTATTCTTGGCTCCACTTGGAATGCCTGGGTTACTTTTTAGTTCAACATGACCGTTTCAAATTCTCTGTAAATGCCTTTATGCGTCTGGCATACATGGCTGCATTTTTGTCACAACTCTAATAGCTAGAAATGGACTTCTATGAAACAGAAAGCAAGCCAAGACTCTGGTGAGCAGCTGAAAAGGATCTGCTGTGTGCACCCTGCTTGTCCTCTCACTTGAAGAAACATTAGGTTAAAAAAGCCTCTATATTTTTGATGGAATGCATTTGTTTGAGGAAGATTGGATGGGAACCTTTAATTTTATGACTATAGATATGTATAGCTATTCTTTTTTTTTTGCATTGCAATTATTCAATATGGAATGAAAAGGCAATTAATTACATTGTTATTTGCCTCCTAACTGCAGAGAGTATATTATCTAAAAACTGGGTCTCGTGGTAATTAATTTTAGTTGCTTAGTACATTTATTGACAAATTAAACAGCTGTCTGTGTCTATACTGTGTTAGAACTGGAAACAGCAGAAAGTTTATTCAGAAAGATCACTGTTCAATCTACACATAAATATTGGATGATCATATGGCTGCCACATTGCTATTGATTTCGTTAAATGGATTAATCCCACACTGTAAAAATGCACCTGTTATTTAATGAACTTGTGCTGTAATTTCAGAATATTTTGGTGTAGAAAAGATGAAGTATTTTCTGATGACAATATTTTTTAATATTTCAAGAATTACTTTTGAAATAATACATTCTTCAAGGGCTACTGAACAAGAATGTATAAAAAAATGCATAATCTTTCTTATAAAATGCAAGTGCCCTATACAAACTCTTCAACGACTCCGCCTTAGCTGGGGAAAAAAATAGAGACAGGAGGAAAAAGCCCGGTAGCTGGATTGTAAGGGTCAAAACAGGGACATAGATATGGGACATGACTGGCATTGAAGGTGTGTTAGGTAAGAGATACTGTCTTCACACCAAGAAATATAATCTGAAGACCCTCTCTGTATAATGCCTTTAAGGTAGGTTGTTCCAGTAATACATACATATTAGTGAAAGGCCCTCTTTCGTGCCTATCAACTGTGACATAGGTGAGTGTCCCCCAACAGGGGGAGAGTTTCTGAAAGGGACCTAGAAAAAACAAATTTCTAAATTAAGAGAGTTTTTTTTTTTAAAAAATGCCAGTCTTCTTGGCTGGTACCACAGGCCCAGGATCCCATGAAAGACTGGGGAAAGCTTCAATTACAGTTTTGAAATTACTTATCTCTCCCTAGGTGAACACTGCTCTTGTAGACTGCCAGAAAAGTCTTTTCAGGAAAGCAGTGCACAGTATGTTTCTGTGTCATTTCATAACTTGATGTCTTAAGCGATGCAGAATAACACATAAATAGGTAAATGCATAAATTACATTAACTACACAAATAAAAATTCACCTCCAATTCTGAAAAATAAAAATACCATCAATAAAATTATTTCAAATATATACAATGTTTGTATTATGCTTTCCATCCTCGCAGAACTACAGAAACGTGAAGTCATTCTCACCATACTCTTACGCAGCAGAATCAGCTTCTTTCCCCTTCTTTTCAAAGGGAACAACCATTGCCATACACACAACTGCTCCAGGCTTGGAAAGAGGAGCTCCTTGCCTCAGTTCTGTACATAGATTACCAGGCTGCTCCTCACCAAACATTTAAACAACTTACACCAGCTCAGCTGAAACCTCAGGAGCATGGGCGAGGCATGTACCTCCTGCTGGCTAGCTGGCCGTGCCAAATCAAAGCAAACAACCCTAATGTGGGAATAAATCACATTTCACTTCACTCTTCAGTCAGCCCCTATTGCTCAGGGGCAAACAGCTTGACCAGCTGTTTGAGAACCCAGGACAAGAGAAAGGGTATTCTCCTCAAAAACAAGGGCGTCAGCATGTCAATGACTTGATACAGTCTAATGAATGGTATAATTTTTCTCACACTTCTGGAACCTCTGAGATGGACGGGAAGAAAAAAAGACCTTCAAATGGGTACACTTTCTGGCTTCTCTCCCTCAGTAAATCTCACATTCCTATTTTCCTACTACATGAAGGAAGCCCCCATATTCTACTAGCATTGAGCTGAGAGAATCACATATTACATATGAAAGAGAGAACAGTCCATGGAAAAGGACAGATAATGCAATAAAGTGCTAATTTATTAGTCTAACTTACCTAATCCTTATGCTTGGAACTAAGAGCAAGCCTATGATGTTACAGTGCTGGCACTCCAATGCCCAAATGACACAGAAATCTGTGATTGAAAACCACTGACTGCTTCTTAAGAGGTCACACTAAACCACAAAGAACCATTTTCTAATTTTTTTGTCTTAAAATAAAAAAGCATGGAGAAAAAACCCCTAAGTCATGCAATTTTATCAGTGTCATCAGACTAACTTTATAAAATGCTGTCATCCTTATCAATGCACTAGAGTTTGGGGCTGAAAAATAATATTCTTTTTCTGTCAAGATTCTTACAGAAGCTGGTGGAAGAGATGCCCATAAAAACTGAACTGGGCTCACACTTTGCTCCATTTTTCCACTTCCATCACTACCCATGCTAAGTGTCCTTGGCACATGGAGTGATTCAGAAAGCAGCTGTTCTATAGTGCCAATGATTGTCTTTAATGAGATAAAGTTATCAGTTGATTTATGAATTTCTCCTGCCTGTTCTCATTTACTTAGCTCTAAACTAAGGGTAAGGTAGTTTGGATTCTAGAAGTAAAACTGTTTACAAGAGAACATAGTAGTCAAAATCCCTCTTAAATATTTAGAAATGTACACAGTGAGGTTAGAGGTAGTTCTAGCAATGTGCATAGTCTTATCCATTAAACTCTACAGCAAAGACTCAAAAGAAAGTGTTATACCTCCAGTTTTATCTGGTTTTCCATATTACTACAGCATCCCTGTATCACACAAATTTCATGTAGGAAGAGACAAAACGAATTTTCTGCTTCAGTCTTCTGATACCCTGATGACCTTCTCCTGGGAGACGCTGTTAATTTAGATGCCATATGCCTCACTAGTCATCAATTCAGTTGCTGCTCCCTATTTTATAGCCCTCACAGGGATTTTGACCACACTACCCATAAAACTAATCACTTCCTCTGTCTACTGTTGCTCTACCAGTCAGACAAGCTCCAGCTGATCAGTATTTTCTTATAAATACTTAGAAATAGTACAATCTAGTCAGCTTTGTTCTTTCCTTTGGCATATGCTGCCCCACTATCATTTATACACTATTTGCAGTGCTCCAAGTAAAGCATCAACAACTGGAAAGCAGCAAAGGAGGGATGTAGGAAAAAGGAAACAGACTCTATCACTGGTCAGATGTCTGAATGCAAGCCAGAATTTTAGGAGGGGTCAGAAGCAAAAGGCTAATCATCTAGGTGGAGAGAAAAGGTAACCCCTGAGCAGGCACCACATCAGTGCCAAGACTGAATGGAAAAACTAAGAATGAGCATGGAATCACACATGCCAATGCTGGGGTCACTGATTATGAGAATAGCAAGATGAATAGCAGTTCTGAGTGATTGACTGAAGCTGTTTTCATCTCCGTGGTATGTTCTTTTTTTGCTAAAATAACATTTTACTCTACAGAGCCATATAAAGCCACCTCTGACACTCAACCCATATATATATTCAAACTAGATAAGGAGTGGAAATTTTGCCTTTACTTCCCTGTTCTCTCCTGCCACCAGCCAGTAAAGCAATTATTTTTCACAGTTTCCCTTTCTTCTTTTTGTAAACTTCTGTCAACTTGCCAAGTTTACCAGTGACAGGGCATGTAAGGATATAGCAGCTAGGTGTGTAGGGAATATTCAGGATATTTTTCTAAGTAACAGGAGTGCAGCTGTTGAGCTGGGGGAATTATGGAAATTGGATCAACAAGCAAAATCCTGTGACAGCCCTGAGTAAGAAGGTGGTCAAACTGTGCAGTGAGTGTATTGGGAGGAGCTTTAGTCACTATGAGCACATCATCTTTAAAGCATTTATCTTCACAACTCCTCTATAAAGAGATAACTAGGTTATTATTGCATTTTTATCAAAGGTAACACAGGGGGACCACTGTGTCATGTCACAGTGTCATATATTGTCCTATGTCATATATTAACCCTACTGAAGAGTAGGGAATCGGACTGACGAGCAGAGGCACATGACTTGGGACCATAGAATATGATGTTCCACCTCATTCACCTTGCAAAATCCAAACTCTTTTCTATATCCCTCCTATCCCCCCAGTTTCATGTCAGTCTCTTCTGACACTTGAGCATTCTTTTAGGAACTTTGAACTATGAGCAGATGTTGATCTTTCTGTGGAAAAGACAGACAAAGACTAAAGCCCAGACAACCTTGGACAGGCAGAAAGGCAGCAATTAGGAGACAAACATGCAGCCTGTGCAAACAGAGCAATAAGCCAACATGCCCACAATATTTCTACTCTTCCTGGTGGACAGTGATTAGAGCATAAGGTAAGTAAAAAACTAGAGCCTAACACCTTTGTTTTATAAGGACAAAATATACATTAGGTGGGCTGTACTGAACAACCAAATGTGCCTCTATAACTCTAACACTGAACATACTGAGCAGAAATAACTAGATACTTGCTTACCTTTACAGCCCAGCCTTTCTCTGCTTCAGCAGGATTCTGTCCAAGCTCTAGATTCACTTGCCAATCATCAAAACAACCGCTCTCAATGGTGATGACCTCCCCTACAGAAAGATCTGCAAGCTTTGCTACTACACAACTTTGGGAATTAAGTAATACTACTATCTGTATTTCCTTGATCTCACGCACAGGAGCAGTTAGTAGAGCTAATTTTCCCCCACCTCAAGTAGACTCTCTCTCTGCTAGTTTTTTCCTCCCCTCAGACAGTGTTCCACTAACCTTTTCCAGTGAACCCTTCTACCACTGTGTACGATCAAACACAGAGAATCTGATGCTCCGCAAATATATGAGGCACAAACACACAACCATATTCCTGCATCAGCCAAGTTTTGAGACACTGTTTTTCCTTTACCAGCTTCTTGTTGATCCATGTTTGGCTGGTTCCCTCCAACAATCTTACAGGCATTATTTATGAGGTGTCTGGCATGTTCAAATCAGGGAAGTCTGCAGAGTACAAAAGGGGAATGAAAGTTTGGGGTATTTTTCACTCTTTACCATTCAGGACAATTTAGAGGATGTGGAAAGTTATTTCTATCTAACCTTTGTTCAGCACCCTTTCTGCATGTCCGAAGTTTCAATCCAGGTTTTGCTCCTGTCATTTACCAATATACATTGATATACAAAGAGCTAAATGAAGACTTATAGGATATTGAAAACTAGTTTGTATTCCTGTCTCTCCAGAGTGTATGTGAGCTATTCTTAAATATGATTTTCCAGCTACTGATGAATTATTTTGTCAAAACCAAAAGCAGTGTGATTTTAATGAAAGTACTTGGATTTAGTCTGGCTGAGCAGACAGATTATGTATTTAATTGTAAATGGGCTGTAAACATTTGAGATCTTTACATATGGAGAAAATAATAGTATCTATATTTAGATACTTGAGAGAAGCATAGGTTTTTACAGGATTGAGCTGGAAAAATCAAAGCGATATATTTTGATCTCTTGGTATTTTTCTGATATATCTTGGTCTGCTTATTTTGAAGGTGAAAACATAAAGGTATGTTAGAGATATCCACCTCTGTGCAGTTTGTTTAAAAAAGCAAATAATTTCTTGCAACATAATGAACCCCAGTAAAAGCAGAAAATAAGTTTTTTTTAGACTACATCATTCATACTGAAAAAAACCCAACTTCCTCAGATGAAGGATTACCACTGTTTTTGCTTCAATATGCTTATAAATACGAAGGATAAATCACAACAAAACTATTTATATCGAGTCATCTAGTAGCATATTTATAGAGAGATTTTTGGAGAAGTGTTTGCTAATTAAATATACTATTTATCACCTACCTATGATTTTTATTACCTGCTCAGTAGGCTACCTTTCTGGAGTTAAAACTGCTAAATTTCTAGCATACTGAACAATTACTATTTCTGAAAATTATTAATTTTAATTATTAATTTTTTTCCTATTCTCATGTTGGTCTTTTCTGTAAACTTATGACAGGAAAGATTTTTTCCAAAGCTTACAGTAAGATATAAGATAGTGGGTTTAATGGTTTAAAAACCTGATACTGATGAAGTACTGCAAGTTTAGAAAAAAAATATAATTTTGTAATCTAAACAAACCTACTTGTAGTCACAGTAACTATACCACTTGCCTTCTCAATAAGCTTCCAAAGCATCTTAAAGTGGTTTTCTACCATAGGTGTTGTATGCATCTTAAGACACTCAGAAAGATAATTTAATGCTTTATTATAGTACATGATGAGGATAATCTTCAAAATTTATTAAAGGTTGGCTCTACCATGAAACCTAATGGTTCATGTCTTTTTTCCCCTCTCTCAAGTAGCTTCTTCTCTTTTCTTCTAAGTCTCTCTCATAGAAGTTTTCTACTCCATTGCTCCCAAATCCATTAATTTTTCCCTTATCAAAGACCATTAATACTTCTCTCTTCATGTCCATCTTTTAAAATTCCTCTTCCAAGTGTCACCCAGAAATTGGATACAACAGAGATTAGCACTGTAGGAAGCCACAGGGTAAAACAGGAAAGCTTTGCCCTCTCCGAAATAACAAATTATGTACTCTCTGTTTGGTTCTGTGCAGCAGTTGGAAGAAGCAGTGAAGTTGGCACCTTGTCACTGCACTGTGGCAGAGACAATGAAGAATCCACCTCTAATTCTTTTTGACACAAAAGAAGACAGAGAGATAAACCATGACCACCTTGATCTTCACTTCCCCCTTCCTGTGAAAGCAGGATGACAGTGGTTTCCTGCATCTTGTGACTGAGCAGAAGGCAACAGAAATTTCAGTAGGAGATACTGAACATTCCCTAATAGTCCTCAGAGTATTGTCCATAGCTCAAAAATACCTTAAAAGAAAGAAAAGTAGCCTTTAACTCAGTCAAATCAATACCTGTCATAAACACTACTTTTCCTTTGAAAGTTTTATCACTGTAATTTTAGCTTGTCAGCAACATTTCAAAGTACCAAGTGTACTTCTTTTAGAATCAAAGCAAAGAAATACTTATATTCTCAGAATTTCCACCTGCAAATTAAAAAAAGAATTAAAAAATGTAAACCATAAATAGAACAAGGACTGGCATTTCTTTCTGAAAACACTGTACTGAGCTATAACGAGTTTCGAATAGAGAAAACTCTTTCAAATACCTTAAATCCAGTGGTTTAATGACAGGTATGCTCACCTTCTCAACTTGCACTGTTGCACAGGGAGTCCAGAGTGTTGTCCTTTTTGCACGTTACTTCCTATTCTCTCCATAATTTGCATATATACTCTAAAAATCATTGGGAATTTCCAGCTTAAGTGAAAAAACAGCAGATCTAAGCTCAACAAAGGTAGCCATCTCTAACAATCTCAGCAAAGACAACACAGCTGGCAGCTGAATTTTACCAATGGGGCCTCAGAAACAGGGCTTAACAATTTTGTTTAGGATCACAAGTTCCCCACCAACACTTGAGACACAGAAGAATGCCCATTAGCTGCTATAAAAGCAAAATTGGTAGGGCTTTGTGATTCTGTAGAGGGCCTGAAAGGCACACACAAGCAGATACACACCAACACATGGGCAAGTAGTATAAATTCTTCAATTTGAATAATTTCCACCCTCTTTTCTTTGTCTTTCTAATATGAAATCGTGTTTTGTTTCAGTAAAAAACATTTTGCTGTTCTGCATTTAATCATGTCCATGTTTCTTTCTGTTTAGCTCCCACTAGTCTCTTTACACAGCATTCAGTACAATTCTATATTGTGAAGAAAAAAACATTCTGTAGTTAGAGTTGTTTTGTCCCTCTGTAGTTTTCTTTCATCTTTTATTTGATATATGGAAAGATGCTAACCTTCCTGTGCTATCTTAACCACAGTGATCTGGTAGTAAAGCAAATTAGATTTACTAGATATGTTTCTGTTGTCATTATTAAACTTCATATGCTTTGCTATGTAGGCAACGTGTTTTATTTCTCTTAACCTGAAAGAGGTTTCTGTCTTATTGTTGCAATTTATTAAGGGCAAACAATCTAGGGCTTATAATAGGCCTGTAGGCAGAACAAAGCCCTTGTCAAATGGAAGGGTTGGCTGCTCAGCTGGGTAGCATGTAAATGTGCAAGAAGAACTGTTCTGTTCAAAGACACTAGACATGCTTTTTTAAATAAAACATCTCATATAATTGAGAGTTGCCATTTAAGTGCTGTGTTGGAAATGTTAATTTTAAAAAATTAATTTAACCGAAGAAATAGTGTTGCAGTGAGTATTTTTTGTAAATGGTCACAATAAACAAAATCCCACCTATCACTAAGGCTTTTATTAAAACTCGAACACTGTATGTTTCTCAAATGGCAGTTTACTGTCATTTTACAACATCATGTTATGCAGGTTAGGATAAGTTCATTGACTGCTGTACTCACCTTGGCAGATTGTGTAAACCTGATCTTATCCAAGAGGTATTTTTTGTTTTTGTTTTAATATAAGAGGTCACTCTGCCTGTTTCTTTTTCAAAAAGTAAGACAGTTTCTCATTCTACAGTTCATTTAAAATTTCTCATTATGTGCCTCCTTGCAAGAGCTGAAATTAAAATGACAGATAAAGATAACAACCTAATAGGCATTTTTTTAATGCACTGGTCCACTCGGGCACAAGTAGTTCTTTTCTTCCTCTTCTGTTGATTTGTATAATGAGGACAGTATCATCAATTAGATTTTTCACTTTAACTTTTCATAATGTTTCCAGACTTCTCTATTTGGCAAAGACAATTGGGACAGATTTCTTTATTTTTTCCTCTGGCCTAAAACTCAAAACCCCCCACTTCCCAAACTGTTACCACCGAAGAGTTTATTAAATGGCTGAAAAAGACAGCTGGTCCCACCATCTGTTAAAAATTTTCAGGGGCCAAATGAAACAGGTTACACCTTTAGCCATGCCAAGTCTTCCAATACCCCCTCCCTCTCACAGCCTGTGGAGGGCTAATCTGAATTTCACGCTCTGATTTTGCTATTGCTAATGTCTGAGCTTCTTATGTGTGCTTCTTGTAGTTGCTTATATTAGTTCTCTAGCAGTATCAAAAGCTCCCCTCTCCTTTCAAGCTAGCTCATTTGCAATCAACGGAATCCTGGGTCTATAGTCTCCTTTACAATAAGATACTGTACCTTGAAGGAAACCCACAGAGAAACCAATATCTGACTTTTTGGAGCATCAGAGAAAACCACGAGTACATTTCTGTTGTTTTGCAGCCACTTTTCTATAAATGCTAATGGAAGTAATTCAGATGTGCCAACAAAGACAGAATCTGCAACACACTGCAGGTGTGAGGGGGCTGAAACAAAAGGGATGCTAACCCTAATGGTATTTCTTGTCATTAACAATTCTTTGATGTTCATACTCCAGGCTCTCTTTTATCTTGTAGTTTTTCAGCCATCTTTGTTAACATGCAGTGCAACTAAATCTTTTTTTCCCTAACCTTTAAAGACATCTGCAAAATGTTTATGCTAAGTTAGTTTCCATAGCATCTATCTGCAACACACATTGAAGTAAAATGAGATAAAGCTTGCAAGGTTATTATTAAAACATCAGTAAGTTCCTATCATTAAGTGAAAGGAGCAGATCAATAAAAAGAAGCTCTTAATGTTACTTTAATAAGGATGAGTTTCTTGTAACAGGACTGAGGATTAACTTCAGTGTAAAAGAAGCACTGTTTATAATAAAGTAGCTATGTTGATAAGAACCAGTTTATTTTACTTGTACTCATTAAAAACTATCTGTAAGTTCCAATAATAAAAAGTAATATATTTAAGGACAATCTAATTTTCCAGAAGGGATTTCTCTACCACTAAGCGGGCAGTGGCATTCAGTCAAGGAGCTGTAGGTGGAGATTCTCCATATCCATCTGTCTTTCCATGACTTACAGATGGAAAAACGCTGTGTCTTTTAAAATGTTCAACTCAGTAGGATGACAGTAAAATGAAATGAACAATCAAAGCACACAAGATGCCAATCTGAGCTACTGCACAGCACTACTAGCAAACCCAGCGTTTTGCTCTCATCCCATCAGTCATGTCCTGTTAGATCACATCCCATTTTATCACAGTCTGTTGCATTATTGTTGCAGCATGCTGGAATGTTAAATGAGCAACATAATCAATCGATACCAATTTCCAATTGGAATTCAGCTGTAAATCTGCACTGAGCTGAAAATGCTGCAGATTGTAATACAAGTTAGCAAAAGATACAGTTTTATGAAGCCTCACGCTTTGTTTTTCTTTCAAAACTTCATTTCTATCAGGTTAATTTAATGAAGTAAATTGTATGTGCCTGCATTAAGTATAGCACTTATCTTTGAATGTGGATGTAAGCTTCCATCAAACTAATCCTACAGAACAAAAACATAAAGAACAGTGTTACATTCATACTTTTTCTTCTTTTACAACTTACTTTCATCCTGCATAAGGCATAAAGGCAAACTAGGAACAGTGTAGTTAATATACTTCTTGTCCCAGGTCTCAGCTGTACGGATTGATAGACCAAGCTGCTGCTTTTGTTTCATCTCCAGCATTGAGTAGTCTTAGAAATGTGTAGGGGAACTGGGGATCTTAGATTATTGACAATTTTATGAAATAAACGGAATTTTTTTTTTTGCAATAGCACTGAGGAGTGCTCATTCCTGGGGTAATATAAATGACAAAACTAAAACTTTCTGGTTTTGCCATTTCAGTAAGAGCCATTTTGTCATAGAAGCCTTTACATAATCTCTCCAGTTGCATAACTGTGTTAATTTGTTGCTTATAACAGGGAGCAGCAGCAAGAACAAAACCCACTGAATAAACCATGTCACACAATTTTGTGGAAGTACCTCCTCTCCGTTCCTTTCCCTTTGCCCCAGTGTAGCCTCTCCATATCATCATTTCCCAGCTATGCAACAGTGCTATACTCCAGCACTCAGCTTTCTGAAGATCACTTCCACCAGAACCTCAAGACCCTGCCTCAACCATCTCCACCAGTGCATCAGACAGCATGGGGCTCCAGTTCTGCTATTCCACTTTCAGACAGGTCTTCAGCAGAGACCTGCCATGATCAGTAGCACAACAACTTTGGAGACAGCTGTGACAGGCCGACCTGCCTGCCTGCCTGCCTCCCAGCTCCAAACTCCAGCCCAATGGGTGACATCCAGTCTTTGTTGTGGTGATATTACTTTCACTTAGAGATCAAGATGAGACTTTTCACTGGTAATGGGTCAAAAATGGGGACCTGGGTCTTTTGCAGAAAAAGCACACATGTTGATCTACCTACTTGCCATTCCCATTTGCCAACTATCTTGTAAAATACTAGTTACATTATTGAAAAAATAATACCTTTCTGCAATTTAATAAAAAAAATAAGCCTGCCAAACAAAAGTAAGGAATTTATCTATTAGTGGCCTGATCAATAATATGTTATCTGGTTTCTGGAAACATTACTCCTAGATGTGTTTTTCACTTATCTGCTCCTATGTCCTTTAGCATCACAGCATGAGTACCAAAATAAACAGTTCCCTGATAACACAATGTATATCTTTACTGTTCTGACACTGGATTTATACATGTAATAAAATAATATCCAATAATTCTTGACAAATCCATTAAGATGAGTTAGGCATCAGCCTGTGTATTTAAAGACACAGGGCTCTATTATTATGAATTGTCAACATCCTCCCTTATCAGTTCCACTGCCCAGCATGAAGGAGACACAAAGCCTCTCACTGAGTTCTGTAATCTTTAGCTCTGACTCAGAGGACTGCTCCTAGCCTTTGGTTTTCACAGCATCCTGTGCTACTTCTGTCAGTCTGGGAGTACTGCATTGTTGTCAAGCAGAAACATTTTCTGTTAAATAAGCATTCTGCTACGACTCCTCCTAGGGTGAGTAGTGTTAAAGACAAGGCACGTTAGTGAAACATATTTCCAGTGTTAACAACAGAACTGACATTACTTCTCATATTTTGTTGTCAGAGTTAAAAGCAGGATGGATAAGTTTAGTGCATGCAATGTTTTGTGCACATACTGGTACTAAAACTACTTACCCTTTTCTCATAGGATGATACTTTTGTGCCATATGGCTTCATTTTCAATTGTATGTACTATATATATATGGTTAACCTGAAGATATTTAAAAATGCCAGAGCTTAGCTTGTCTCTCAAAATTCTCCTTCTGTTTTGAGACAATCAAAAATGGAATGAGAAATAAGAGTATGGTAGACTTCAGTTATTTATCTCATTGTTAACTATTTTACAATTAAAAAAGCAATATCCCTATACAATAACAATTCTTAGAACAGGAGGCGATAAACATTCAATTGTAACATTACTTCTTTTTTTAAAAGGTGAAATTTTTGAACTGAGACTTAAACTCTATTTCACATCAATTTTTATTTGTAAAATAGATACTAGTACCACACACTTTTTAGCTTTACATTATTTACAGCCATATTTTATCAGCTTCTAAGGAACAAGAAGTCCTTGGGTAGCCTGATAGGGGCCACTTAAAAGACCTTCAGTGCACAAAAGCCCTTTCCACAAATCTTACAGTGTATGGGTGAGGGAGGTCACAGTGGGGGCAAATTTAAGATGGCTGCAATTTACTCCTATTCTAAGGTTCCTTTATGTTACTAAAGTGATGTAAATGTTTAAGTCAGAAGCACGTTTAAAATTACCAAATGAAAGGGGCTAATCTCCAAAAGCTCCCTGCCCGATTTTTTTTTGGCACAGAGAGAAGTTTTTAAGCTGCCATAACTGAAAGGCAGAAATTGTCCTCGGCAAGAACCAGTTTCTAGTGCCATTAAGCTCTACAGAAGAAATCTACTAAAATCCCTTGTTGAGCTTCACCCTTTTCTCTCCCATCTGCTGAAAACTGTTTAAATTATTACACACTGCCTAAGAAATTTTATTCTTCCTAACAGGATTTAAACTCTTTACTTTTATAAAATATTAACAACAGGATATGTTATGAACTATTAAGCAAAATACATTAATATTTCAGGATAATATACATGAAAGGAAATAAATCAGAACAATGCTTCAGTGGTATCAAAACCAAATGAGAACATCTAAGCAATTTACATTGATATGCTTCCACTGACCAGGATGTCACACTGACATGCCTCCCGTACTCCTTTTCACACACAAATCAACCCAAACACACACATCTATGAATGTGGTTAACAGAAGTTCAACTCTCTGGCCAGTCTTGCTGTGACTCCACGGCTCTACAGCAAGGCTTTTAACAATCCAAAGGCATATAAGTGCTCTAAAATCAGAATGAGAGAAGACAACCTCACAGAGCTTATCTGGCGAGGGTAAAGTGACTTATCAAAAGCAAATGAGGAAAGGGGGATAAGCTAGGAAAGAATAAAATGCACAGACTGACTGTGTGCATAGTGTTTAGCCAAGAAGCAACAAGAACGAAAACACACTGCTCAACAGCAGGTTTTAGACAGTAACTTCAGTATAAAAGTATTAGTGACATTATTTGAAAAAAATATAGCAGATGTAGATAGTGGAATTGCATATAATAAGGAAAATATTGTATTTTACCCTTTCCATGCAAGTAAAGACTGCTTAAAATTTCTTTGAAGTCCATTTCTGATGGCTGAAATTGTTAGAAGCTTAACATCTGGAAGAAGAAAAATGAGGAAACCTAAAGGACGTACTTAGAGAGTGTTTGCATTTTGCCTGTGCTTTACTATTTAATGTTGTGAAGCTGTTCTTGTTAACTCGGGCCCTCATTCAGGAAAGCACTTAAATCACGTGTCAAAATGTCATTGATTTCAGTGTGACTTAAGGCTTTGGCTTAAGTACTTTCCTGAATTATATATTATTTTCACTCTCCCTTACTTCTTTATGAAATTAATACAACTACTCAGAGTAACGTATTACTTAGTGTAAGGTTGGTATTTAGACATACAACATAGTACCTAACTGGACACCTCACTACCATTTAACTAAAACAATTGATAAACTATGCATAATAGTGATGTGAATTACAGTAACAATAAAACTTCGTTTTCCTATATAGTTTTTCAAAAAGGACAGAGGTAACCAGAAATCATCAACATTGCTAGAACTCTGTGTGATCTATGCCAAGGTAAGAGTAGAGTAAGTCATTTCACTATTTCAAAATAATGTGATTTTCCATCCAGATATGTTACAAATTAATGAAGAACTTATATATTTCATAGGAATAGAAAAGTTCCATAATTTTTGGTGAGGTATCATAATAAATAATCATTCTTGTTAAATTTTGACAAAATGTAAAGAAATTGATCTGTACACATATTAAACATGCATTCATATTAGTTGCCATTTCTATTTGTGCTGCATTTTTTAATCCCATTAATTCATCTGCAGTTATTCACCAATTCTCTGTTGTTTAAGGAGTCCCTAAATTTCAAAGGCTCTTAAGTGCCTTTAAAGTACATCTACCCAGATGTACATCAGAGAAGAATGAGGAGTGAACTAAAAGACTTCAATCTCTGGCAGGATTTTAACTTTCAGCTTTAGCTTTCTGTCACATTTTGGGTGAAGAATGAGTGAAGAATTTTTCTTCCTGGAATCCTTTGCTCATCCTCATTTGCCCCTGCCTGACTTAATTTCTGTGTTTCTTCAGAAAAACAAAGCTTTTATGGAACTATCTATTTAATTATCTTTCCTTCCTTTGAACCCTATTCTGGCTTAGGCATGACCTGATTCTACTTTGGGTCTCATTTCTCATGCCATCTTTCCTTGTGCTGTGGTCAAAAAGACGATGCCAGTGAACCCTGATGGTAAGAAATTATGTTGCTTAAGGAACAGGTCTGAACTGCACCTCCAATAGGAAGAAGGTCTGTTAGCATAGATCAGGCTAAACCCATTGGAGGGGAGATAAAAACAAGGATCATAATTAAGTCTGTATAATATATGGTCAGATTTAATCAGTATGGTTTTTAAAAAAAATGAATAATTTTGAGCAAATGTTTAAAGCAGTAAATGTGAATGTTTTATTTCAAAAAGTTTTGACAAGAGCTTTTCTGGAAAAGAAGCAAAGAATTGTCACAGGTCAAAACTGTATCTCTGAAACAGAAATAGTCAGCTTCTGCCATGGAAATGGAAATAGTTGGCTTCTGTCACGGAAATGCAACTGGAAAAGAATCTCAGAGTTCTATACAAAGTTACAATTGTTTCATTAAGGATTTACAAAGAAAATGAAAAGCAAGTAGGAAAATTTGCAGGTGACTTTGTTTCCCTCTGCGACATATAAGAGGTCTGTGAAAGTCAGTTATCACCAGAGCCCAGAGATACATGTTAAGAAATAAGTATTTGCATGGATAACAAGAATAATTCATACTGATGATTTCTGTCACAAGGACTATATGAAGCAGTGTGTGAAACATTAGTTTTAAAACTGTTTTACTTCTTATATTTGAAATAATTCTCCAAGTTAAACATATATAAACTTTATAAGAAAACTATTTGCAAGGTAAACTGAGACACACTTATATTTTGGATGATTTTACTCTGTATGTTTTTGCAGTGTTAGAAGCCATATACAGCACAGAAAGTTGTAAAGTATAACGTTTAATACCAGTCTAATGAAATACAAAACATTTTCACTATGACTCCAGATTAAAATTTTTAGTACAGAGTTCTTTTAATCCAGTTCAGTTCCTTGATCTTACTTTTCACACAGCTTTACCAGCAGTTGTGCCAGCACAACAGAAGGGATGACACAGGGAGGGAACAGCAGCCAGGGGAGGGGGAAGCAGGAAAGAAGGGGTCAGAGTTGTATAAACTAACCTTGTGGCTAAAGAAATGTGTCCATTATCAACATCAACACATACAGGTAGTGGTGTTCCCCTTTACTGGAACTGTTTATAGAAATACAGCTAAATGAAACACTTTACAGCTGTAAACCCAGGTTTAAACTAGTGAACTAAAGTTACTGGCAGAAATGTTATTTTTAATATATTATATAAACACACATGCACAAACTTAATTGGAAGAGATTATCAGCAGAATACCCTTACCAGCATTAGTCAACAGAGTAAGTGAGGTTCAGCTTTGAGCAAAAGACACACGTCTCGAAGATGGAGGAGATGGGGAACTAAGAAAACTGTCATCTTCAGGAGTAGATTCAACAGCTGACAATGATTCGTAATACTCATCCTCTCCATCCAGCACTTTGATTTGGCTTGAAAGGAAACAAACAATATTTATAAAGTTAAAATTTAGTTCTGTCAGTATCTTCAGAAATAGAAACTTCTCTGCGTTTGTAAAAATGAAGAGTGCTAGTATAAGAAAGGAAAAAAAAAAGATGGGGTCATTTGATGAGAAAGATACAGCTTTTATACATACTTTAACTACTATTACTTTTTTATTATTATACTCTGAATGGTCCTGAGGATCAGTGAAATGCAATACAGTCATTCAGTTTGTGTGTACAGAATGAGAGAACAAATATTTATATGCAATGGGCATTTACTTTGAGCAATGTGCCTTTTTTGTCTGTGTATGTTCCATGAGTATGATTTTTGTATCATATTTCAGATGATGGTTTGCTGTGAATATGAGCCAAAGACTACACTATCAATTTTTGGGGAAAGCCCTGCTGACAGCAAGGGGCTTTCATTTTCCTGTGATGTATGATGAGCACTGCAGTCCCACGTTAGTATTTTTATTCCCATAATACAAACTTTTTTAAACTAAGGGGAGGGAGATAAAATAAACCAAATCTTGTGCAGTTATGCAAAATTTTGGGTTTTAACCTTGACTCAAAGACCTCCTATTCATAACGTTATAATCAGAAGATTAATAAAAACCAGAGGACATAATACAGAAAGTTCTTGTATATGTTTGTAGTAAAATGCAGTGCAAGAAGGCCAAGCATCCATCCTCTGTGGTCTATGTAATCAGGCAAGGAAATATTCTGGCAATTCTATAGGAGCCAGCCTGGCTTTTTCTACCTATACCGGGTGATAACTGCTGATGTAACAATGAGTACTGACTCAGTTCAACAAAGGAGGAGCAACTCCCTCTGGGCTGAGTGGCCTCTCCATCAGTTTTTCAAATGTGCTCCCCCAGGAGGGCAGAGGTCCATCTGACTGTGCTGCTGCAAAGCTGGCAGGGCTCCTGGCCAAGTTCTAGGTCACAGAACCTCAGTTCAACACCCTTCATCTGGCATCCTTCACTAGTGCTAAATGCACTAAAAATATGAAGAAGCTACTTTTTTGGTAGTAATAGTACTTAGAGAGAGCTGGGGAGCATGTTTTGTAAGAATCAGTTCTAGTCTCTGCAGACAGCAGTTACATGCAAGTTTTACATTTGCTTCTGCAGAAAATGTCCAATGTCAATGCACAGAAATATGTTAATTGTTTATTTTTAGAAACCTCTCTAGAAAGTTTTGCATATTCTGTAATATCACAAAGGACTTCTTCTGTTTACAGTTGCTTAGAACTAAGAAGATAGATATTTACCCAAGTTTTCTTGGCTTCCTCTTGCTCCCTTGATATTCTAGAGTTCCCTGTGGAGAGGGCCAAGAACACACAGTCAAAGCAAAGCAGCAAGTCGTTAATTTTTAATTCAAAGTGATTTTGTGTTGAATGCAAGCAGATGCTGATAATATCAGAAGTCACAGCATAATTTTTTTGATCAAAGGGCTCAAGTGAGCCTGATGAAGCATGCATCTTGCTCGTCTTTGATAAACCACATCAATTATTCACCGTGAAGGCAGACATCCTGACATGAAAGCAACAGATAAAGAGCATAAGCACATGTTCAAGACGAGAGCAGAAGAACGTGGGGGTGGGGCTGGAGGGGCTGAAACAGGTATTAATAACAGAATTATTAACTGGAAACAAAGCCAGTAAAACAGCTTTATTGCCACTTTGAACTCACATTTAACTGGTTATAGTACATGTTGTCCTCAGGGCTATTCAGCATTTTGGGCTGCTGACATCGTCGACGAGGTGTTCTCAGCTTCTGTTCAAGACAGTTTTCTGAACCTACAGTAAGATAACACAATTTAGTTTTAAGCTGTGCCAGGTGCTGTGAACGTCTTAGCGCATTTTAGTCTATAAACAGTCTTTTCTTCTGTCCTGTTTGGTCCTGGATTTATTAGCAAGTTCTATCCAAAGTAAACAGAAACTCAGGAATCTTTGTTTTCTCTTTTGAAACTTAGTTCAAACACAAGTTTTTAAGCAGAACTTCATTTTTACTTTTTAACATTTTTTATTCTTTCATATATCTATATCCCATGGTTCCTTATTCCTTTCACACTTTATCTTAGTATCTTCTGTTATCTAAGCAGGAAATGAGGTATATTGTGCCTAGCTAGGGATATATCATTCAGGAGCAACAAAATCGTTTTTCTACAGTAGACAGTAATAAAGCCTTTGGACTGATGAGACTTCGTCCATTATCATCATTTTTATTATACAAAAAGGCTTCCTTCTTGACATGGCTCTCTATTTAATCAGAGTAACAGAATTGGTTTGGAATTACGCTTTCTTAATATAATTTGTGATGTGCTGTAAAGTAACAGTTGCTTAAAGTCATCTGGAAAGCAGAGTTTAAAGATGAAGGAAACATTTCAGAAGGGTTTCCGAAAAGAACTAACAGCCTTTCTTTTCTCTTTTTTTTTTTTTTTTTTTGGGGGGGGGGGTATTAAGGAAAAAGGACATTATGGTGTGCTGTACTCTATTTTACCAGGCATTTTCTGTGGCACAGCCCCTAGCAGATTACCAGGAAAACTATTTTCAGGATAACTAAGTTACTAAAAGATACTGTAGGAGGTAAGAAAAGGTCATTTAAATAATTCTTCCGATGCCTTTGACTTTTCTGATATTTCCCTGTTAAAAATTATTTTAGTGACAGGATGAATAAAAACAGGTTTTGGTGGCACTGACGGAAAAATATACATCTTATCACATATGCATTCCACACTGCACAGGGAACTTGTTCCAATACAAAAGACCAGCACAAAGATCAAGTAGCACATTGGTTCCTTTAAGCACTTCAAAGCTGAAGTTAATATGGCCTGTGCAGATGTGGGACTCCAATCTCACAAACCCATTGTAAGATCTGGCCTCAAGGAGCAGGTAACATTACAAAGGAGGTTTATTATGCACCCAGGTTTGCAGTTGGTATCTGCAATCTGAATGAGGAATGATGGCTGAACTTTGGCCTTTTGAGCCAAAAGACTGACTGTCCTGGGAGATTTTTCTCTCTTTCACTGTCTTTCTCCCTCTAAAATTTGAAAGACACTGGTTTCCTCTCAGCGTGTGACTGCAATGTCTGTGTGGGAGAGGAGCACTTGTTCCATTCTATCACAACACCTGGGAGGGATGAGTGGGTTAAATGATCACCAGGACACTGATTGCAGAGCTGGGTCTAAAATTCAAAACAATTCTGTAGAGAAAGGTTATATTTATCCAGTAATACAAAATAACTATAAAATAATACACTCACGCTGCTTGCTAATTTATTATCCAATGCTTCAATACTTTATACTTTCAAGTTCAGTAAACCTTTATGTTTTTCCTAAAAAGATTGTGATGGCTGAGCCTGAAACTTTGCTATTTACCCGTATTGTGAAAAACCAGACAAGGCAGAAGCTGTACCAGAAACTACTTCTGGGGAAATTGGGTGCCCAAATAATGTCTTTGGAAAGTTTTTTCACTATGATTTAGATAAGATGCAATTTTGTTCCCTCTGAAGTCTCTGCAAGTTTTGCCAATGACCTGCCATAACTACATTTTAGTCTCTCTCTGCTCTGAAAGTTACTCAAATTGATCTTAGAGCTTTCTGTCTCAGGGCAGCACAGTCCACAATTTTTGCAAACAATGTTTTCAGTCACAAGGCCATTTGAGGTCCTTCTTATAGCAATATAGTTCTTGAATACCTCTCCATGAATAACTTTTCTATTCTAGCAAGAGACTGGTACGAACTCAGGTCCTCACAGTTTTGCATAATTTCACACACCTCTCTGCAGCTTTCCAGAAGCAAAACCACAGCACATAAATATTTAGAAATTTTCTAAGAGTAGAATAATATGATGGGGTGTTCTTTTTTCTTTTCCCCTAGGTGCTCTTGTAGCCTTCACATTCTTTTTTCAAAACACCCATATGTATAGGTTGTTTTTTTTAAAATGTCTTTTATTCATTAGGATTCTGAGACACTGGCATTTTGCTCTACCTTTTAATCTGGATACTTAATTATTTCTGTGTATGCTATGGGTGGTCTGCAGCTTGTGTTCTCCAAAGGAAATACCCTTTCAGTGGGCCCATTTGTCTTAGTAGCATATAGTACAACAGTACAAAATCTGGTAACATTTATCATAAACTACCATATCTGGACAAAATGGTATTAACATGTGCTCCACACTCAGCAATTGAATAGGCATTTTAAATGCTGTTCTAAAATATTTTGCTTTGATGACAAACTTAAAGCCACCAACGAGAAAAAAGTCACTTGTCATTTTAATAGCAACAGCAGCAGCACCAGTATAATTAACAAGGTATTGTCTACACTGCATGAAAATTGTGCCAAGTGCCTCTGGCATGTCCAGGCTCCTTAGTTTGCTACAAATTTAGTGACCAGATGAGAGAGTGAGCACGTGTACTTTCTTCAGGTCATCCTTTAGCACCACTTTTTAAGACAGAGATCTGCCCCCCTTTTGTCTAAAAGAAAACCTTTCCTTGTAACTCTAAGCGCAGAAACTCCTTAGGTTACAATTTCTTAACTGATAAACCCCTTATGGCAATGCAGAAATAACACAGAGTAGGCAAAATGCCTTCTGCCAAGTGCACTGTGTCAGTTAATCTAAGTGTAGGGTACTGAGGTTCTAGACATCCTCTTCTTTTCCTCTCTCAAAGCCAGAGAGGCTGATACACATGGATGAGCAGGTTCATGTGGATGGTTCCCTAAAGCTACCACAAAACTGATATTGCTAATGGCTAATGCGTTAATCTGTTGGAGCAGAAAGTATTTATAAGCAAACAAACTGATGGTGTTTCTGTTTACTCCTCTATTACCACGGTTATCTTTTTTATATCTCTGATACATAAGAGCCCAAGCCAACAGATCAGGACCTTGCAGTGCTCAGAGAGAATAAAAAGATGTGTATTTTCAACTAAATGCAAAGTCAAACATTTGAGATACATTTTTATGAACTGGGAATTGCATACTTGGAAAGCAGTGTCTCCAGGAGAGATTTGGGAATTACGGATATTCAGCTGAATATGAAATAGACTGGGTGCAAAGAAGAGAGGACTACTCAATAGAAACGAGAAAACAGTTTCATCATTGTGTGTAGAATTATTTTGAAGTGGGTGCAGTAAAGTGCAAGAAAAATCTGAAATCGGGAAAATCTGCTATACAGTGAGAAATATAAGAAGACTGTTCCATTTCATTTTTTTTCAAAACAAGGTTAAGAGGTGATTTGAAGCAAGTTTAAACCCCTGCATAGAAGGTGGAGGGTTTTTCATCTTCATAAACAAAAGTGTAAGCTATCTAATCGTCAGAAATGGAAGAAAATACTAAAAGCAATCAATTAGGCAAAAAAGTATTTAGCAGTATGATGGAGTCTCAGGTTGAGATTAGAAGCTTTTAGAAAAGACATGTTTTGACTTAAGCTAAAGTTAAAAACTATCAAAGATGCGACACTAATTACTTCTAGCTTAATAGGAATTAACTTTTTCTAGTGTGATTTTTATCACAAGTTTAATGCAGACTTTGTATTGACCTTTTGAATTCTGGGATATAGTTTCTGAATTTCCATGTTATTTTTCTTCTTTGCTTTCTTATGGCTGAAATGGAAATATTTTTCTTCAATTAGCCATCACATCCATCATACTGACACTTTTAATGACATCTCTTGGCTTGGAGATGATTAGCACATTTCTTATGCCTTATCTTATTTAGAAGATTTTTCTGTTTAAAAATCCATCCTTTCCATAAGCTGCAAAGGACTCTTTCAGAAATGTACAAACTGCCAAACAGTAAGATTTAACAGACTTCAAAGTGCTCTTTAGCACTGACACAAGGACTTTTGCATCTAGGATTTTGGCGCAGACCAATACTCAAAACAGTAGCTGCAAAAATGTATTTTTCTAATGACTTCCCATGGGGCAGATGACTTCACTTGATATGCAGTGAAGATCTCATCTTAGATGTCCTGACTGTCCTGCTTATCTTGGTATTGAAAACTTGGGGACCAGGCATTGGGCACACTTTGTCAGAGGAACCAAGAATCATCAGATTTTGCTCACTGAAATGAAACTAGGGTCCTCATAAGCTGTTCATGATTAAACCACTGCTTCAAAAACCCCTTGACACTGATAACCTTGCCAAACACTGCTAATTTTTCCTATGTGGAGAATTCTGCAGAGAAAATTGTGATGAGACAGCTACAACTGCATTTAGAACTTGTAAAATCCACTGATGCGAGTCAGATTGTTTAAGGTTGGTGCAGCACACCTGGGGCTCTAAAATCTGGATGACATCTTACTTTTTTGCAAGGAATGCACAGAAGGGTTCTTTGCCAATGTGTCAGTGCCCCAAAGAGGCTGTGTTGCCAATTCCCTCGCTGAAGGGACTTCATCCACCACAACACATAATAAAGGGCAGAGCTGAGTACTCTCATTTTCCTTCTGAAGCCATTTACACAAAGCAGGTTTGGAAGGGGTTAGTCTTGTCCCTTTTTCTCTTGTAGGTGAACACAAACGTAGTATGACAGGAAGGGTAGTCCTTTTCTAATTACTCAAACAAGGAGATTTAGACTACGAGAAGGGGCAGTCTGATAAAGGAAAGGTAATGGGGCCATTTAGGGGACCATATATAATATTAACAGATGAGCAAATAAAGTAGATAAATCAGTATGACCAAGAAAAACAGTAAGCATGTAGCTGATTTCCAATCTATAATATCAGATGAAACATGAAAGTGCAACCCTTAATTATAAGCAAATATTAGCACAGACTCATGGGACCTCATCATAACATCTCAAGGTCTACATTCATGAAAATTTAAGCAATGTTTAAAATCATGTTAATTTGTTCTTTGTTTGTTTCTTTTCCTGCCAGTCTAATTTATTCCAAAAGACTTTGGTTCTCAAGCCTGGATATATTGATCATGCCCATGTAAAGCATTGTTATAGCCTGGGGAGAAGATTTTTGTGGAAAAACTTGTCTTTGTTCTCCTTTGATAATTTATATGTATTTTGATGTTTTCAAGTTTCCAGTTTTGAATCATTTTTCAAGGCAGCAAGTTAACTTCACTTTTCCTCTTGAAGTCTTAGGCAAATGCAGAAATGACCTCCTAGACAACAATAATATACATCCTCCTGGACTGGATACCAGTGGATAATTATATGCAGCATGTTGATTTCAAGGAACAGCTACATTTTCTTGTGTGCCATACAAGTGTGTTTAAGCAGAGGACTCAAAGGGCTAATGATTCTGGTCCCACTCATATCAGTATTAAATGGGAGCGACTGAACATCACTTATGCAGTAAAAATTGCTGTAAATTAACTAGACTTCGTGATTTTAATTACTTCGACTTTATTTTAAAAAGGAGGTATTTACAAAGGGCATACAGTGTGGCTATGAGTGTTCACACCAAAAGTATTTTTCTTCCTTTTCCATTTCTATGATTCTCCACCATTTGCACAAATTTGTATCACACCCAAAGTGCAAAACAGGACTAAAATGCAAAATGGGAGTAAAACAAAAAACGTGCCTGAGAAGCAGAGTGAATACTCAGGCATTTAGTCCCTACTGAGCTCCTGCTGCGCCTGCCTGCCATACCCAATCCAGTTAGCACAGAACTATCTTGCAGATCCCTGTACCAGACTGCAGTCAGTGTGGCTTTAGCATGAGCACACTTTAGGAGACACCAGGCCCACATCACAGCATATTTGTACCCTGCCTGTTAAATGCTACCAACTATAAATGCATCAGAAACAAGGACAGGATAACAAGTCTAACAGGCTTCATGGAATACCTACTGTAGAATAATCTGTAGCTTCATTTGGAAATAATAAAGTTATCCTGTCTATGCTACATAATTATATTATGGTAGTTCTGCAAAAATGTTGGAGGTTGATAGAAAATAAACACACTGCCTCTGTAAGATTTTAATCTCAGCACAGGCAAAAGCACACCAAGAGACAACACAGGGTAGGAGAGAATAAACAGCAAGACTACTTGGTGACTTGAGTAATGAGGTATGTCTCCATTATCTTCTTTTCCCTTCTGAGGTTAGTAAGAGGGAAAAGAGAAAATTACTGGAAACAGAAATTGACAGAAAAAAAGACAAAAAAATAAACTATTAAGTAAAGTCCTGAGAAACTAAGGAAAAGAGGAAAAGGGAATAAGCAACCATTAACGGTGAAACAGTAGAACCTAAATTCTGGCATCAAGGGATTAAATTAATCTAGTAATATCAGGAGCCTGAAGGTATATTGACATATTTAACACTATTAACATATTTAACACTATTAGCAGTTGTAATTCTGTCCAGAATATTTTGTGCTTACCTACCAGTAGCTTCAGACCTCTGCCAATGTTCAATAAGGCCATCCATTATGTTAATATAATGAGATCTAGTATGCCACCAAATTCCCTTCGTCCCTTCCTCTACATAAGAGTGTCCAGGACTATTTATAGGGGCTGGCACTCTTCATGCTGCTAGTGACAAGCAAGCATGGAAAGAACAATAAATCAGATACGCTTTGAGGAGTCACAAGGCCTCAGCCATTGCTAACTCTCACAAAATGTCTTACTGAAGCTTCATGTAAGTGTTGCTAATGTAAAGGATGCTCACTACTTTTAAAATACATATATTAATGCTTAGAAAGAATTATTAATCCTTAGCAAATCCTGCAACTCCAGTGTACTTAAAGTTCTTACCTGGATTTGGTAGGTAAGAATAGTATCATAGGTTTAATTATCTTCAGTGTCAAGTGCTTTGCAGTCTAAGTCTGTAGCTCCATATGTAGTTACCAGATTCACCAAAAACACAGAATCTGGAGGGGTAAAAAGTCCTATAGGAAGATTTAATGTAACAGAAAACCAAGCTTCATGATCACCTTGGATCCCCCACACAACTGTGGTGAACTAGAATTCTGTTTATTCAGATGGAGTGTGCTCATAGTGCCAAGAGCCATAGACTGCTGGGGAAATTAGTGTAGCCTCTTTGATGTCATGTGCATCCCAGAATCTGCTAAAACTGTGAGCACAGTCTTTTGTTTATAACCCTAAACAGAACCATTCAAATACACACACTGAAAGAACTTGTAACAGAAGCAAAGCATTTTCTTCCACCCAGTGATTCATTATGTACAGCTTCATTTTGGATACTGCAGTTATATGCAAAGCCATATGCTTTAGATTACTAAGCAAAGAATAAGTTTTTCAAGATGGTACGTAAAGGCAGTTTTTGCATCTGTTTGTTGCCAATGACCCAGATGATACTGTCATTAGAACAACAAATATTTTATGTGAAATCAATCATTTAGCTGTCTCTGAACCCTGAGACAATGGCTTTTAGATACACTTTGCTGGGAAACAAGATCCATAAATAGTTAGAATCTTGGCTTTTGCTGTTTTTTTCCCTTCCAACACAATTTGGATCCTTCAGTATTTGTCAGTTCTTTCAGTGATTTGACTGCAGAGGGAAAAGGCAGAGATTAAACAAAGCATACCAAAGAACGAAACTGTCAGTGACTAACACTGGTAAGATTCAAACCTGTCAGCAAACAGCACACTTCTACAGGTACAGTCCTGAAGATGTGTCTTCCTATATGTTGAATATACACAAGCCCTCATATGCCCTGCACATAATAACATATTACAGTGGGCTCCAGAGGTGTGGCAACTAGTCAACTAACTACTCAAAGTCCAAGAGTTTTACGTAGCTACAACCTTAACATCAGGGAAAAAAAATTCATCCAAGCCATCTGAATAACAGAAACTACTTCTGGACAATGCAGGAAACTTAAAAGATCATTATTTTTTGTTCCCTCCTTAAACTTGACCCAAGGTGGTTGTGGAAGCTGCTTTTTTGTTAATTCATAGAATCATAGAATGGTTTGGATTGGAAGGAACCTTGAAGATCATACAGTTCCAAATCCCCTAATGCAGAGAGGCACACCTTCCACTAGACCAGGTTCCTCAGAGCCCCATCCAACCTGGCCTTGAACACTTCCAGGGATGGCGCAGCCACAACTTCTCTGAGGAACGTGTTCCAGTGTTTCACCACTCTTAAAGAATTTCTTCCTAATATCTAATCTAAATCCACTCTCTTTCAGTTTGAAGTCATTCACCCTTGTCCTGACACTATGTGCCCTTGTAAAAAGTTTCTTTCCATCTTTCTTTTAAGCCCCCTTTTTAGGTACTGGAAAGCTGCAATTAGGTCACAATGAAGCCTTCTCTTTGCCTGGCTGAACAAATTGAATTCTCTTAGCCTTTCCTCATAGGAGAGGTGCTCCATCCCTGTAATCAACTTGGTGGCCCTCCTCTGAACTCTCTCCAACAGGTCCATGTCCTTCCTGTGCTGGGAAACCCTAAGCTGGATACAGTACACCAGGTGGGGGTCTCATGAGAGCAGAGCAGAGGGGCAGAATCACCCCCCTCGACTTGCTAGTCACGCTGCCCTCTGTGCAGCCCACGATACAACCGGCTTGGGGTCTTTTCAGGAGACAGTTACTGATGAAAACCAGGGCATTCCAAGTATGCTGGAATTACTACATATCACAGCATATTTTCTGTTTCTAGAGGGCCTCCCTAATCCAATAGCCACCAGGTGACAAGAAATATCTATCTCACATTATTATGTGAGGTAAGTGATGTATCTCTCGCTGTTTGAGCAATGCTGTATGATCAATACAAGTGAATGAAGAATTTCACAGGAGAAAAACCTATCAAGAGCAATCAAATACAAAGAGATCACTTCCAGATTGAGATATCCCTGAGCCACAAACTATGTTAGGCTGGAGAGTGTTCTGGGCAAGTATCTCTGCTTGCCCTACTTCTGTACTATACCCTAGGCTTTTCCTCTTGGTTACTGTGAGAGAGAGAAAATTAGGATAAACAGATTTGGATGGGACTGGAAATGTTCTTTCTTATGGTGTGGTTTTTTTTTTTTTTTGTAAGGTTGCTAACATTCAAACAACCAGAAAAGAGATCAATTAAAATAAATTCAAGCAGAACAAATCCCCAAGAAGCACCTGAACCTGAGGTTGAGGTAACTTCTCATAAGGTACATGTCAGAGTCTTCACTGTAAAGATCATTTCAAGGTCAACTTTAAGTGTTTATTGCAGGTAGATTGTATTACACTTGCCTTTCTGTTAGCAGTGCATCAGATCAGGCTGAGCTTATGGAAGGCAGAAATTGAAATTCCACGCAAAGATGAACACAAAGGAAAGTCAAACATTCTTCAGTTTTCTGGACATGCCCCATTTTCCCTTCTCCATGAGTATTTGTCTGAGGTGTCCTAAAGTGGAAACACTGGGACACCTACACAGGCATTGTGCACCAAAAGGCTTGCCATTATACAAGCTTGTCTTATCAGCACTATGCCATGTTTGGGACTCAGCCTGTTGATGCAGTTTATTTATTTAGTGAAGTTAAAGCAAATAGGATTAAAAAGTATCTCAAGTGAAATTTTGTCCTTCTCTGTCTTCCAAAGTAAAACCACATATCATGTTGGAGGTATGAGAAATTTTCAAAATTTCTCAGAAACAAAAGATATCAAAAAATTCTCACAAACATTGCATCAACAGTGGAGCCACTCGTGATACTTCTCCACAATAAGATGACAGCTATGCCTTCAAAGAAGCATTAGGATGATGATTTAGTCAATATGATTGAATAAATAGCTTTGGCAACTTTAAAATACAAATCCAAAATAACATGACAGCATCATCAATTTTAGAGATAGTCTCCAAAACACATTTGGAGCTACTAATGCACAAGCTTTTAAACTGCAGATTGTGGATCTCAAGAGCTGCATATCTCGTGCTAATATGCCTCAGAAAACTCACTGGACAATTGGCACTGGTTCATCTTGTGGATTCTAGCTAATAAAAGCAAAGCATAAGGGGAAAAAGATGAAACAAACATAAAAAGTAAACACCGAGATTAACTTTTAAAAGTAGCCAAAACATTCAGTGCATTAAAGAAGAGTAACAAATCACAAATACCTTTCTAATGCTGCTTCTCTACAGAGCCAACTACTGAAATTGCCAAAAATGCATCGTACAGTTACGGGGAGTTAGTCTGTGTAATCAAAAGTAGGGCAGGAGGCAATCTGTAAGTTCACACTCAGTTAAGATGTGGTTCATAATGGTCTGTGTTTCAGAGTTGCTGTTGTAGCATATAGCCTGGATGCATTTAAAGGTAATCCCTCACCTTCTTCCAAACTGTAATAATAGCATTTTTATCCCACACCCTCAGAGATTAAGCCACTTGATTGACTTTGAATTCTGGACACACAGGAAATTTGTATTAATTTAGCATAATGATGAGGCGCAATAAAGGCTCTGTGGAACCACAACAGCATGGTCTCTAAGGTTTTGTTCGTTACAGAAACACAATTTGCATATCTAAAGGCTTGAAACCATGGGTCCATATTGATACAACTAGTATTTCAAATTTGAGTGTAGCAGATTCAGCATATATTTCAAAGAATAAATGGTAGAAGCCCAAGATAAAACTCTCAGAAGATTTCTTCATTAAGAAAGAAGGTCTTTTTCTGAATTCAAGGTAGTTGGCAGCAGTAGGTTTTAAAGGAAGTAATAAAGAAAGCTTGACTGAAGCATACAAAAATGCCAATAGTTAGATATCTGCTTCCCAGTGTTGCTACAGTGATTTGGTCTAACATTTGCAAATGTTGGAAGGAAAGGAGGTATCCTGGCTAGATAAAGGAAACTAATTCTGCTGATTCGTGTTCTCCAGCAATCCATTTCTTTAAGGGGTTGTTAGGTGCTACTGGGACCCCTAATATTAGACCCTCAATTTATGATGGTTCACAAGTGATCTACAGATCAGACTCAGGCCAGTAAATTCGGAGGCAATATTTCAAAAGAGAAATATGAAGAAGCATAATCAAACTATTCATTCAATGACAGATTTCAAAAAATAAACAGGGCTAGAAAAAACCTTCAGGTTTTAAAGATGTGAAAGAGCATCTATATTGGTGTTTTTTTCTGCTTCCAAATCCAAATCACAACCATTTATTGGCAGCTTACACTATGAATCTAGAAGTAGAATTCTAGACTCGTATAAAAATAAGGGGTCATAATTTCCAAAGGTGCAGTTCGTTAACTTTCACCCTGAAATAGTAGATGGGAGCTTACAGTAGTACCAAACTGTACTCAGAAAGTGAGAAAAAAAAAAAGAAAACTGAAGGACGTCTGCAAAGAATTCCAACCCTAAGATCTCAATACTAATAAAGCAATTTTAAGCTATGTATTTCATGATACCTAGCAACACCACCTGCAGTAAGAATTTGGCGAGCGCAAAGCATATTGAGTAAGCAGAATTTTCATCCAGTACTTCCTAAATGCTTTTAAAGAAAACTTTAAAGAAAAATTTGGTGAAGACTTCAGCTCATCAGGACAGAGGAAGATATACACACATGCACACATATACAAATAAAGTAAGTTGACTTTCTGGTATTATAGTGACTTGCTTATGTGACAATATATTGTTTTGTTCTAAACTCACCTTTTTTGACAGGGCACAGCTTGTATTAGTATATCAGCTCACTGTATTATATTCCCCTCTGAACACACTCTTTGTACTTGATTGTCACTTATTTAAAATGGTAAATGCTACAGAATTAGTTAGATTCCTTATTTCTCTCATAAATACATGACTAATTCAAGTGACTTTGATGGCATTTTATTCCTCAGAACCTGATGAACCCTTCTTTACCAAAATGAGCAGTGATTTCAGGGTTCAAACTGAGGCACTGGAAGGGCTGATTTTTAAACCATTATTTCCAGAAGATCACCCCTTCTGGAAAATCAGGCCCCTTCATGGTGTTTTAGTGCAGGCACAGGGAATTTCTTTGACAAGAAAATACAGATACAAGATCTTTGACAGAAAATACAGAACAAGTGATTTCAGAAATTTTTTTTGTGGAGTTGATTTGGATGCATTTTCCTCCTCCTAACTACTACAGATATTCGATTTTTTTTCAACCTCTTTCTTACAAGTCTGTACTAGATTCCTGGCTGGTAATTGAATAGTGTATCCCTATAGAATAGCTTTTGATATAACAATGTCAAAATTGGCTTGTGTCCTGATTCTGTACTTTGGTCTGTGGGTATTGCAGAGTATGCAAAGTTTGTGAATTAACACTTTATTAACTACAGTGCACAAATTCCTTGGGTGAATGACCTACAAAGGACCAGAAAGAGTTACAACATGACCAAACTAGCGCATGTGTACCTACTGCCACAGAATGCCACTTCCGATTTGCTTCTTTCAGATAGCCAAGAAGTATGGCCATATTAACATAACTCTCTTCCATAACATATCCTACTTCTCAGTAGCACTAATTAGCTTAGGCACGGCACTGCACTCATCCAGCTATACTGCCTCCGGGGTCTGATTCACATCTAGCTTGAGCAGCTTTGCAAAGCACTGGCATGTGTTGAGTTGCTATACCATAAATTTATATTACAGTTTATTCTGTACTAACTTTCCCATGGAGACAAAACCTAAAATTCAGTTTTATCGCTGTGAACAGATTCATCAAAATCTCCTATTGAAGTACTGCCATATAATGACAACATCCTGCTCCCAGTAGAAAGGCTCATGTTTATGAAAACACAAACACGGGTGCACACCTTCACTACTAGAATTAGTTCCTCTAAAGCCAGCCCCAACACTAAGCATATGATACAAGGGAAAAATTGGAAAGTATCAGAAGATTACACCGATATTAATACAGTTCAGAGAAATATGAGTAAAATGAAAATGTGTAACAGCACGTATGTTAGCTCCTCGGGGGTCCATCAGTACTGGTCACTTTTCAAACATCACCTCCTAAGAGCATAGGAGCAGCAATTCCCAAATGCTGAAAATCAAGCAGGTCAGGTAGAAGGCTGGCTTGGCTGAGCAGGGATCTTCTCTTGGAAATAAGGCATAAAAAGGAAGGTGTATGCCCAGTGGAAGCAAGGTCAAGTGACATGGGAAGGATACAGAGATGCTGCTTGCCACTGTAGGGAGAAAATTCATGCAGCCAAAGCTCAGCTGGAGTGGTAGCTGCCAGAAATGTGGGGGACAATAACAAGAGTTTTTTCAAATATATTAATGGCAATAGGCAGTGTAGAAATATCATTAGTCTGTTACTGTATGAGGATGGTCACCTCCCAAACAGGGACAGAGACAAGGCAGAGGTGTTTAATGTTTTCTTTGCCTCTGTCTTCAACATGGATGATGTACCAAGGGGGTCTCAGTGCCCTTAGCTGGAGGACCATGATTCAGAGAATGATCAACTTCAGTTGACTCTGAAACTGTGCAGGATCTGCTGCTCCAGCTGAATCCCTACAAATCTATGGAGTTCTGAATCCTCAAAGAGCTGCTGATGTCATTGAGAAACCTCTCTCGATGATTTTTGAGTGGCTTGGGAATCTGGATGGGTCCCAGCTGATCGGAAGTTGGTGAATGTCATCTCGATTTTCAAGAAGGGCAAGAAGGAGTTCCCTGGAAACCACAGGCCTGTCAGTCTCATCTCAGTGCCTGGTAAAGTTATGGAGAAGATTATTCTGTCAAGTATTGAAAAGCACCTGGAGGACAACGCAGTCATTGATCACAGCCAGCATGGTTTGTTGAACTTGATTTCCTTTCATGATGAGGTAACCCACCTAGCTGATCCAAGGAAGCCAGCTGATGTCATCACTTTGGATTTCAGTAAGGCTTTCAATACTGTCTCTCACAGTATCCTGCTGGACAAACTGTCCAGCACACAGGTGGATAAACACATCATGTGATGGGTGAGCAACTGGCTCACGGGTCGAGCACAGAGGGTAATAGTGAATGGGGTAACATCAGACTGGAAAGCTGTCACTACTGGGGTGCCACAGGGCTCCATCTTGGGCCCTGTGCTCTTCAACATCTTCGTAAGTGACTTGGAGAAAGGACTGGAAAGAATACTAAGCAAGTCTGCAGATGACACAAAACTGGAAGGAGCTGTTGACTCCCTCAAAGGCCCTGCAAAGAGACCTGGACAAATGAGAGGGCTGGGCAATCATCAACTATATGAAGTTCATCAAGGGAAAGTGCCGGATTCTGCACCTGCAATGGGGCAACTCTGGACATACGGACAGACTGGGGAATGAGATGCTGGAAAGCAGTGCCATGGAAAGGAACCTGGAGGTCCAGGTTGATGGCAAATTGAATATGAGTCAGCAGTGCCCTGGCAGCCAGGAGGGCCAACTGTGTCCTGGGGGGGCATCAGGCCCAGCATCGCCAGCCAGTTGAGGGAAGGGATTCTCCTGCTCTGCTCTGCACTGGAGTGGCCTCACCTTGAATATTGCATGCAGTTTTGGGCACCACAACACAGGAAAGATATTAAGCTCTTAGAAAGCATCCAAAGGAGGGCCATGAAGATGGTGAAGGGTCTTGAGGGGAAGCTGTATAAGAAGTGGCTGAGGTCACTTGGTTTGTTCAGCATGGAGAAGAGGAAACTGAGGAGAGAATCACTGCACTTATAACTTCCTTGTGGGAGGAAGAGGAGGGGCAGACACTGATCTCTTCTCTGTGGGACCAGTGACAGGACCTGAGGGAATTGCCTGAAGTTGTGTCAGGGGAGGTTTAGGTTGGGTATCAGGAAAAGGATTTTCACCCTGGTGCTTGGGCACTGGAACAGCCTCCCCAGGGAAGTGGTCACAGCACCAAGCCTGACAGAGTTCAAGAAGCGTTTGGATAATGGTCTCAGGTATATGGTTTGTTTCTTGGGGATGGTCCTGTGCAGGGCTAAGGGTTGAACTAGACGATCCTTGTGAGTCCCTTCCACATTCTATGATTTATCCCTTTTTATTAGTGCCAATCAATAACACATATTTGTCCAAAACAAATTACCGTTCTTTCATCATTAATTTGGCATAATTTTGTTCACAACATTATTTACACAGAACCATAAATCCTTATTTTTATTTGTAAAATACACAGGAGAGGTTAACTACATTTATCAAACTTTTTTGCAATCTGCATGTCTCTGCTATTAGGACTTAATTTCGAAAGTTAGTGCAGAGATACAAAACATATTAGGTAGCTGTTTTGCCATATGAAGTCTTAGCTTCACGTGGTTCATTTTTCAGAGAAAGAGGGCTCAAAATTTTGGTTTCAAAATGAAGCATTACAGGGCAGGATGTGGGCAGGCTGGCTACACAGCTGCTGTGTGGCCTGTGATGAGAAGGTGCCTGTACCATCTGACAGTGCCAGCAAAGGGCTTATGTCTTAATTACACTTGTCCTTCCTTCTTTTTCCCTCATGGTTACAGATAACCAGGACTAGGATAACAGTTTGAACATACACAGGATGTGCAACATCAGCCTTGTGAGGGATGAATTTCCCAGTTATCACTGCTGAAGTGTTAAATACAGATGTCTAATGATGACATTCTAAACACCATCATTACTTATTTCACTGGAGCTCAACCCTCTCCTGGTGGGAGAGGGTCCAATGGGACCAAGGAGCTGAGGGAGCACATCTGGTTATCTTTTCTAGTTTTATCTGTGGATTATGCAAATAGTCAGAAGTAAATGTTTCATGTCCTGTCATGTATCACACCACTGAAGAGAAGGCAAAGTTCATCCTTCATGTAGAACCAAAAGGACAAAACCAATAACTCTGCCTGCAACCATGTTTTTCTTATCCTTTTAAAGAATTCATGGCAAACCTGCGAATAAAAAGTGCTCTGCTGCTGTCAAGTGCAACTACAATGGCACCCAGACATGTTTCTAACATCTAGTAAAAGCAGAACTATGGCTATTTAACTCACTGTCCATCAGAAAAACATGCTTATTGTTCCTACTCAGTGGGAGAAAAAAAATTCAATGACATCACAAGAAGTGCCTATGTTTTGGGTTCTGTTTTTTCTCTTTGATGGTATCAAAAATTCTGTTCTAGATTACTGGCATTTGAAGATGAGGAACTATTAAAGTAGCATACAAAGTCAATAAAGCGATCTCACTAGACTTACCAATGTGCATAAGGGGTTTTATCTTTAAAAATAGCCTTGCATTTAGTTGTATAAGCTCCAGTGTTGAATGGGTGAAAATGCTTCAAGATTTCTGAAAAGTGTTCCTACTGCTTGGCTGTTAGCATGCTACAGCAGGATAATTTAATCTGCTTTCAGTTCTAGGTACTCAAGATCACAGCCCTCCTTCTAAAGGGTAGGAATTTCCACCTGTGTGGAAGAGAAGCATCCCAGTGGAAACCATGAAGCACAGCCACTGATGGGCCCTCTTCAAGAAGTGCCACGACTAGACAACTGTAACTGCACCTGAGTTAGAAGTTAGTCAGGCCTCTTTTTTATCAACTTACTTCTTCACTAATATTGCAATTTTAGGGCAACAGAAACTTTTTTTTTGTGAATTCAGGTCATATTAACTAACAGTTTCAGCTGAAATAACATGAAAAAACTTCAGAGATGTTGAAAGAATTCATTCTGGCATCTCAAAAAACAAAACATTTTGATTTTGTCACAAGGGGACTCCTTTCCCAAAACAGAGGAGGTAATGCTGCCACCCCTGATATCCAAAAACTCAGTGATTAGGCCATGTTCTTAGGTTGTGAAAGATGTAGCTTCAAGCACCTCCTTCAAGTGATTTGGCACAGGGACTTGAACCCAAACATCACACTTCTCAGGAGAGCAGCCTAACTGCTGGGTAAGAAAATATTCTTAGGTAGGTTTCTCTCAGCCTCATTTGTTGAAAGTGTTCCACTTTACATAAAGTAGTTAAATATTCATTGAAACAGAGATTGAAAGCCAGGTGCTGGCCCCCTTTTTCTCTGACTGCTCAAACTACCACGATCTCAAGTCATTCACATGCTCTCTGTTTCTGTGGCCTACTTACTATTTAATGTACATTCCACTGATGGGAGAAAGGGGAGAAGGAGAAAATGCTTTCTTCTCTGAACTTCTGTATTTGCCTTGGGCATAGCCCAGACCGGTGAGAATATGGGTCGGTGAAAGTTTTGAGCCTTACCTTTGGAAGGACAGTTGTATGGAAGATAAGAATTTTACACTTTCTAATATGCAGAGCAGATAAAAATAAAGTAGTTTAATAACAAGAAATAGTATTATTTAAAGGAGAAAGAAGTGAGACATCTGCATCTATTTGTATCCAATGTTTATTCCTATTGGCACAATTAATAAAAGCTATGCATACATCACACAAAGTTCGTTAAATCCACTGGTTCAGGCTGCTGACTAATTGGTAAATACACGCTCAATAAAAATGTAAAATATGCCAACTCCACATTGTAAAGTTACCTTCTAGTTAAGAGGTCTTTCCATCTCTGTGTCTTTTCCCACAGAGCTTGATTTTCACAGTTATTGATCTTAGGGAAACAATGATGCCCAGAACAGTGCCAAAAGGCCCTAGAATAGGCAAACAAAAAGCACCTCTATCGAACTAACAGAGTCTAAGGAGTTAGCTATGCTGTGCCTAAGACAACTCTGTAACGTAGCCAGGAATCTAAGGTGTGCTGATGCCAGCTCTGCACATTTCAGTAGACTCTTTTAGGCACTTCAAATCTTTTATGAATGTGGCTTTCACCACTTGCTTCTGCAATGTTGCCTTCAAGTAGTCCAACGTGAAGGTATCACTGCTGAGCAAAACTCTGAATCCATCAAATCTATCAATTTGGACAAATTAAAGATCCAGGAACTATGCAGACCTGTGCAGACCAGCAGCTTGACACTATCAGAATTAGACACAACCAAAAACTAATTATAAAAAACATGACAAGTGTGAGAGTGGCTGAGGCTGAAGCCATGTACCCCAACACAGGGGTAAGGTCACAGGAGACCCATCTCCACTCATTTGGACAGGCTGAAGATCCTGTGCTCCTCTGAAGGACCCTGTGCTCCTCCTTTTCAGAGGAGGTCAGCACTCAGCCAGCTACAGATTCATATAGATAAGGAGCTCAGCAAAAAGTTTTAATACTTACAATGTCTGTTAACAAATCCATGGAAAGCCTGATCTGAAGGGTCTCCTGCTACCATCACTGAAGGCTCTGATTGGCCTTCCTGACATCAAACAATCCCAGATGCAGAGAGGTTCTGGGAGCTAGCCCAATGCTTTGTCTGGGCCTGACCTCAAGTTTTATGTATTTACATTTTTTTACAAAACATGATTTAAAACAGATGTCACTGGACACCCGAGTTCTTCTCCAGGGCTGGAGTAGAAAATCACAGGAAAAGAAGGAAACACAGACCAGCTCAACTTACAATACATGAGAATATTGATCTGCATAGCAAAGAGAGGGCAGAATCCACTCATTCTCAATTTTGGTTTAATTAGACTCATAATCAAACCTAAGTGCTGTTTTCCCTGTATTAAGGGTCAAGCAAAAGGCATGGTTTGATTGCGAACAGCCTTATAACCACGTGGAATATTTTGGTTTAGGGATGGTTTAGGACCATCTCTACTTGTATTCTCTATTTCTGCCACTGACTTTGGCAGTGCCTGAACGACACATTCAAAGCACTTGCCTCAGACCACACTTATGATGTGCATGTCTGAAACAAAGGATGAAATAATGTTGACAAACAGTATTACGAAACCGATATAGATTTAATAGTGGCTTAATGAAAAAAAATGGGAATATGAAACCCCCTTCTTCTCTAAACAATGTGTGGTAAAATAAGCTGTTCACAGTGGAGGGAAAAGCTCAAAAAGAAACATTTGGAAACAATACAATGACATATGGTCCCATATGTTGAATCTATAATACTTCCTAATTCCTTCAGGGTAATTTATCCTTCTCCTGAACAAATTCCAAGTAACTGAGATTTGCCTGTGAGGACTGAACGAAGGACTAGAATCTTCCTTCCATACATAGACATGAGAAATGACTATAAAGCAGTTTCGCTGTAGTTGCCATTTTACCCCTGGGTTGAAGCAGTACCAGTAACATTTATTGATCCTTTTCTGGGTAATTATAATTGCTGATGCACAGGCTCACCCTCATCTCTTCTCCCCGGTCGAGTCTGCTCAGGCATGTTTCCCCTTTAGGGTGCCCCATGGTAAAAAGGACATATATATATATATATATATATATATTTATATATAGAAAGCTGTGTATTGGTGCTGATAAGGCAACCCCAGGGCAATTATGTTCTACAGCAGTTTTTGGTGATGCCTTTACAGCCCTCAGTTTTTTGAGATACATGATTTCCACTTACAATTCCCAGTCCTGTGCAGTTCACCAGTCCCTGGGTGACGGAGTGAGAGGTGGTGAGAGAGGAAAAGGTCTGCAAAATCTGGCAACAGTTTTTATGCAGATTTTTTTAAATGTACTGAACACAAGTGGTTAAACATCTATCCAGCAATGAAAGCATCTCATATATTGATGCTCTGAATTGAACTGTGATATAATAATAATTATTGGAATTTTGGCATATTTCGGGTGGCTGCATTACTCAGGATCAAGGCACAAGTAACTGACTAGGTTAACAAATTACTGAAGACAGTGAAGCAGCCACAGTTCTGATGACTCCTCACAGCTTTGGAAATCCAGGATGTCTAGAGCTAAGGTACCCACTTGCAGTTTTCATCATTGACCCATATGGATGTAACATCGCACTGTAATACCTCTGTTTGCACATGGAAGAAAAACTTTTCTCACAATCCTTACTCTTGCACTCCTTATTGATGGGTTGTTCCAAACATCAGATGCTCCAAAGATGGCACAAACTGCTATTTGCCTGGTCATTAAAGTGAAGGTCAATGGCCATTTCATAGGTCATTTATGTCCTCCGCTGCTAATTCTCCTCCTGTTTTGACTAGATCATGTAACTGAGCTGGCTGATATATAATTCAGATTAAAAAAAAAAAAGAAAATATGATTTTGTGTTTTACCCAAATGTGTTGGTAGTAACAGGAATTACCTGTGAACATTGAAGGGAGTAACACTGCAGTAACTAGCATTTCCACTGAAAAATGACCTGTAAAATGATGTCTAGATTGTTCAGCTCAGCTGAAGTCCATCAACAGAGAGGGGGATTCAAAAGCTACATTCATGACTGGTAGCACAGAAAGATAAAGAAGTGTAGCAGATATGAAAATGAATCAATCAACTCAATAAAAAAGTACATTTAGCAGAAATCGTGCTGTGAAATGGGAATAAAGGTAGAAAAGCCTTTGGCCCCAGTTTGATTGGTCAAGGGAACTAGGCAATATGCTGAAATCAAATCATAATTTTTAGTTTAATTTTTCCTTAGCTGTGACTAAATAAAGCACAGGCTCATTATTTCCTGCATTCCTGAAAGACACCTTTGTTCTTTACTTTTTACATCAAAGTTTGCATTAAGAGAAGTTTCTAGGGAATTGTATCATGGTTATGGTTGGAAGTGACCTTAAAGATCATCTAGTTCCAACCCCTCTGCCATGGGCAGGGACACCTTTCACCAAGCCAGGTTGCTCAAAGCCCCATCCAATGTGGCCTTGAACACTGCTCGGGATGGGGTATCTACAACTCTGGGCACATTGGCATTCTTAAGGATTTATCCTCCACAAGTCAATAAACCTAAACATACACAGAGGCATCTTGCAGTGCCTAGGCACAAGATGAGGAGGCTGAAGAAATTGCAGGCTGCTTCTCTGAGCTGCTCTGGCAATTGGCAGCATGTGACATTCAGGAAAGACTAGACACTAGACACCAACTGCAATATCCATGTAGCAGGACAACTCCTGAACCTCAGGGACCCTTCAATACTTCAACATTCAAAGCCTCTTTTACAGTCAGAGATTTGTGAGAAGACTCACACTTATGGCTTGCACACGTTGACTTCTACAAATGATCAGTAATACTGATATCACACACATTGCTACCAGTTAGTTTTCACAGTCTTCTGGAAGTCTGCTTTCTCAAAGGCAGAAAAATTCAAATGTGCCTTGTACTGAGCATCCTGGCTTCAGGAAAGGTGCAAAAATGGCCAATAAAATGATAGTGTGTCCTGCAAAATATCTGGCTGAGTATGGACAAAATGATTGTGTCAATGATTGTGTTTTTATTCTTCAGTGTTATCTGAGTTGAGTGAGATACTGCTTTACTACCTTACCTGCCCAGCTATCCAGCTCAATAGTGCTGTCCCAAAGACGCTGATTCACAGGAAATACTGGAGCCTAGCATGAAGATCTCTAAACATGAGGTGTTGCACAACCCAGGCTTATAAAAGGAATTACTACTGTACAGAGGTGCCTCTTCAGACAGAATTGGAGCTGTTGGGAGACTGACCTTGTCTTGCAACCAGATTGGAAGCTCTAAGGAAAGACAGGCATCATTTTAGGGAAGTAGTGCTTAAGAATTAGCATATTCTCAATCCAGCTCTACTCATCTGGGTTCATCTCCAAGTAGAAGTCTACCAGAATGTCTTTTAATTTTCTTCTAGAAGACAGTTTTAAAGTGATCATAAACACAGAGGTGGATATGATAAGGATGAGTGCTTCAGATCTCTGATTCCCCTGCTAAAAGCAGCAGAGACCTTTTAAGCCCACAGGCAGGGATTAAGAAGTACTTGACTTTGCTTCTCCAGCTGGAGTAACTTTCTAGGAGGTACTAAGCTAACCTTAATGCTGATCCAAGATGAGTTTTAGTATCTGGTAGATACAGAGCCAACAGCACATCCTAAACATACCCATACAGGTGCTATACACACAATACTATAGAAATGCAAAGTCTTCCCTCTTTGGGAAATCGTTCTGTCTTGAAGGGAAAAAATTATTCTCTCTCTTCCAATTACCACCACTCACTCTTCCCCAGCTCTAAAAAGGGTAATGAAGGTTTTTCTATGGCTACTAGAAACCATTGCAAAAGCTAAACCAAGATGTGGCTGATGATGAAATGGTATGAGGAGGGAAGGATATATCTCTCTGTATATATATCTCCCAAACTACTCATTGTGCCAGTTATCTCTGCCTCTGGTTCTTGTCTCTGCAGGTCAAAATGCTCACCAACAAACTCTCTGTTTATTGGGTGTCTACAACACCTCTATCAGAATGTGAATTGGCATCAGCAGAGTGTCAGCCTGTGCCAGTGATGAGTGATGCCTGCCAGTCTCCCCCCACTGTCATGTTCACATTACTTTTTTGTTTTAAAAAAATGTGAACTTGACACTATCTGCATTAGACCATCACCAATACTTGGAAAAGTCATCTCTCTTGTTGTTTAATATTTGGAAATACTTAAAGACTTTGAGGAAAATATTTTCATGGAATGTTTGATGTAAAAAATGCTCCAAGGCAGATAGATTTTTCCGGTTAACATTTCAAAATTGCTTCAAGACTGAATGAACCATCTGATGATATATTTCTACGTTTTAATTTTCCAGCTGGAAAATGAAAATGTATTCAATATATAAAATGTCTTTTACAAAACACACAGAACTATTAAAAACAGTACCTGGGCTATTCTGCAGGAAAGGGAACAGAAACAAACACACCAGTAATACAAGACCCTGTAGCCACTCAGCAGTCCACAAAACAACTTTGGTGAGTGTAGCCACATCCCTCCTTCCCAGGGAGGCTGTTACCCAGAAGGCACAGGGCCAACACACTCCTGCCAGATACTTGAAATTACAATTGAGAAAAAAAGCATTAACTCACCCAGGACAAAGCTCAGCTGCTTCTAAACGGACCTGGGATGGTACTTTTGGGAAATCATCCTTAGACTGACTGTGAAGAAGGGGCACAGTGTGCAATTACTTCATCTACCTAATATTTCCTGGAAGTGGACTAGAAGTAGATGGGTCTATATCTCCGCTTATCATCTGTCAGATTTACATACAGATTTACATCTGGCTTTACATACATGCAGCTGGGAATGTTTTGTAGCACTCTTCTTCACGTTCTTTCTCTAATGACTGCATTTTTCCTCTTACATCAAATTGCCTCTTGCATTGAGAGGGCAGGTCCTGGACAACTTTGCTCTATGTATGTGTGGAGTAACTGGTTCCTGCTTGATGTGTGGCTGTACCATTTTCTTTAGATGGAGCAGTGCTTTTAAAGTGGATGGAAGGTTTCGGAAGAACTATGATTTGTTGATCCTCCAACAACTTTGTCCTGACTACTCTGATCTGGCAGAAGGAAACACAGCAGCAACAGTGGAGGTTTATTCAGTCTACAATGTGTTTTACTGCCTTCTACAGTAGAATCACTACCATTCTGAGCAGGAAATAGTCCACTCCTCAGAGCCCATTTTCTCAACCTGTGAAGGGCAAGATTTGCTGTACAGTGATGACTACTTCCTGTAGTTACTATAGAAACATACAGGAACCACAGACCCACAGGAAAGAATTGGAGTTTGAGTAGTGCACAAGACTGAGCAAGATTCAACATTTTAGACTTTTCTCTCCAGTCTGGCAGGCTCAGTTGTGTTTCAGATGGCTTTGGTGTACACATACGCTTCAAGACACAAATGAAGAAAAATCACTCCTTCAGTTATTCGCAGGTCTTCTTCAGCCTGCTACAGCAAACGATGAAGTTTATTCTCTCACTCACAAGACTCTGCAGTACCAGCAACAATTGTTATGAGCTCTCCCTGTTTATTTTTCTCATATTTCAAAGGAAACTTCACTGCAAGCTAACTAACTCCTCTGTTAGAAGTGTATCCTCTACTTTTTAATATTTATAACAAAGACTTAATGGAGAATTGAAGGTCTACAGTCTTAGAGAAAATGATTCTCTAAATGTATCTTATATGTCTTGTTAGGGCTGATTTGTCTGCATGGAGTGTTAGGTTGATACTGCACTAAAGCTTCTAGTTCTAGTGTAACCAGAGCCAGTTTTTCTGAGTACCTGCTAACCTGCTGGGAGCACACATCCCAAGGTACTTTCACCTACGAATTCCATTACAGTGAAAGACAGAAATTCAGTCTAGCCCAAAGACATGGAAAATTTATGACTCATCTTGACCACTCTTATCTAAAGTCTTCTGTGAAAGAGATGACAACATTTTCTTCGTCCACTGCTACAATCTCTATACAAGACTTAACCAAAATCCAACAGGGTTCTCGTGAGTTAGCTATTTTAGGGTCTCTAGACATGTATACTCAGGTAAGTTGGAAAACACCTGTCTTTCAGCTTCTTGGATAAGGGAACTTTCATATTAAAAGTTGGTAGTAGAGCTGATGCCAGTTTTCAGTTTTAGTCATGTGAGATACTTTGAGAGAAAGGGATACTGCAGTGATATTGGAAAGTACTGTGCAAACAGAATTTGGCCTACTGTATGAACTCAGTCTCACAGTTAGAATCTGGGGTTGAAAACTGTTAATTCTTAATTTCTTTAAGAATCAGATCTTAACTTTGCAATGACTTCTTTTTCATCTGCATGCAAGATTTTAAAAATAGGACTGGTGTTTCCTTTAATTAGTATTTGATACAGTATTAATATTCCTATTTATCTTTTACATGCCATATGGATTAAATTCTCATTACTTTTGATCTTAATACTTTTAAAATATGTAAATCAGCAGACAGACACCCTCTTTAAAGCAGTGTTTGCACACCACATCTATTATTGCCTTGGGCAAAAGAAAAATATCTGCATTGCTAAAATTTCAGAATTGTGAGGAAATCTTGAAAAATCAGATACTAAACTAATCAATCTCGATGAATTATATAACAACCAAGTAAACTGCGGTTCTTTAGATTTAGCTATACCTAAAAACGACATTAAGAGTGGCCAAAGGCCATTACAGGACACGTGCTTAAAAGAGATCAACTAAGTTAATTTCTGGAAGGAAAAGAATGTTATCACAGGTTGAGCTAATTCCAGATGCAATGCCTTAGAAGAACACTATACTTTTTAAAAAAACTCACCTTTAATCATAGACATTAAAAATACAGTGATTTATTTTCACATTTACAGAAGATACTTTTATCTTATTTAATCTATTATTTTTCCAACACTACAACACACTGCTCACTAATAGACTTGCATGCGCACGTATTTCAATTTATCTGAACATCATGGTTAAGCAGAAAGGAGAAAGTTATGGGACTTATCAACACAAACAATGGGCAAAGAGGATAGATAGCACTGGCCTCTCTGTTCGCGCTGTAAGTAATCTCCAGTGACATGGAAAGCATTTGGATTTAGTGTTGAATGAATATGGTTCATGAATTTGCTAGTCTGAAAACAAAATTGATCTTCCTATGGAATTGATCTTCCTATAATATAACATATTTGTAGCTAGGTCTGTTCAATCTCTCTGCTTACATTATACTGCTGAAGTGTACACCTGAGAGCTTTCAGAATAAATTAAGAAAATGCAGTTGTGGAAACCAGAATTATTCCTACCATGCTCTGACTGAGAGGTGGAGGAAGGACCCTGTGCATCTACAGCCACACGACATGCCTCAGAGCACGTGTGCAGTGCCTGCATGGGGTATCCGTTCCCTTCCTTTCAGCTCTGAAAAATCCGTGTCTATTCAGAAATATGACATGAAAACTAATGTTCTGGTTAAAAACCAAATAAAATTGGTCTTCAGTACCAGAAAAGGCATTTTGGAGGAAATTAAGCACTGTTGGGTCCATTTAGTCCCTCTTATTTTTATTTTTTCTGATCTCATCTAAAATCCACTGAGTCTGTGGGACCTTCTCCACTATCTTGACTAAGCCCTGAGTACAGGCCAGCAACCTAAGAGCCTCATGTATTTTTTGCATTTTGTTTTTATTTTGGTTATTTTAGAAACCTACAGGACTAAATACTGATGTTTATTAGAATGCCATCTAAGAGAAAAGAGCACTCCTCCCTAAACTGAATCACATGAGGCCATGTTTGGCAGGGTTCATACTAAATGAAAGCTCGAGCCTGAGGGTTTGTATACACAGTTGTGTATAGTCCATGACTTCCCTGAGTGCACACCAGGCAGAAGGTCCACAGCAAGGAAGGCAATGAAAGTTTCATTAGAAAAAGGAACAGAAATTTGGCCCTTGCTCTGAACAACAGTTTAGTTTAAGGCCTAGTCTGCACCAGCACATGCTACCAATGCATTTATTTCTTGCCATCATCTGGATTGGTAAAAGTCCTCAGCCAGAAATACTGCTGTTTTTTTGACCAGAATAATTAATTCCATTTGGTAAACTGTTTTAAGAACTGCTTTCCTATGATGAGATGTCCTTGCAGCAAGGAAGTTTGCTGTCATACATCTGCAGTACAGTTACAGTTTCAAAGTCTTCTAACTGCACATACAGTCTAACTGGCCAGGTCAGTGCATGGTAGTTTCTCCAAAGAGGAGACTGCTAACTCTGCTCAATTAAAGTAGGCTTTTTTCAGATGCACTCCTGCATAAGACACATTAAAAACACAACAGTTTTTCACATAATTTTGCAGGCCGTAGAATCTGAAAAGATGGCACATCATTGTCCTTAAACTTGCAGGAATCTGATAAGCACCACAAATATTATTTGAAATTCCTATCCAACTAAATTAAAATGTTTTCTCATAGTTATTTGCAAAGGCACAATTAGTAAGGTATTAGTAATCTAAACAGCAATTGTATATCCACAACTGTAGTTCAGTGACAGAATGTCTTAGAAGTAATTTAAATTTCCCCTTAAAGTGTCTTAATGATACTGTAAGGGACAATGCAGCACTTAAGTTATTGCAGTTTAAATGTTTTATGTACTTACATCACAATTATTGCTTATTACTGTTTCACAATGCAGATATATATTACCTTTGTCTTAAATTCGAAGCACATCAAATACGAAAGTCTGTTCACAGCCATGCAATTGTCTAAACTGTTCAACCCATTTATTTTTAAATCATATTATAAACTTCTAATTCTAAGCAGTCACTTAGAATTCACATTTCCATCCTTTTTCCACATTGAATGGTCTTACTTTGGCAATGACTGCTATGAACTCCAAACAAGATGTGTGGATAACCACAGCTACACCCTGAAGTATTGGGTCCTTCATCATCAACCTCTGTCTCTGACTGCTGCATTTGTTACATGCAGAACAAGGAGATGTTGCAAACAAGCCTGTGAAATGCTTTGTTAATAAATCAAGGATCTCTTGGCTACTGAACTCACAGCTCTGTTCTCTAGTTAGTTCACAAGTATTTCATATCAAAGGGATGCAAATGTGAAGGTTTAGAAATAAAGGAGTAGCTTTCAAATTTGAAGCTAAATAAAAAGCCTGACAAGCAATACCACTAAAAATCTGTATAATTTTTAACCACTCTCCCTTCCTGAAACTTAAGCACAGCACTACACAGTGGGACTCAACTCCACGTCTGCTCTTGGTAGGAGACTTAGTTTGTGCAATGATACAGCACCTACAGAAATTGCATTACAATATTTCATGAAAGTGACCCAATTAAAATAAATTCAAACAGTTATTACAAGCAAAACTTTCCTCACCTTCCATTTTTTTTCATCACTAGGGTGTGGAAACCTCCTGTCTCCTTCCTGCAATCCCATGACACGTGGCACATTCACATAAAAATAATCTCGGAGTATTCCATTGGAAACAGCTTTGTGCTAAAGCCAACCACTTCCGCATCCCTTTTGTGAGATGATATACCCACACTGGAGCAGACAGACCATAGTGATAGAATATAGACTTTCATGGGCTGTTCTTTTTCATGTTCTTTTTGAGAAAGAACAGTTCTCAAAAGCTCTCACCTTCCTCACCCAGCAACACAGACCACACATTCACATGAGAATAAGCCACAATCAGGATATCATATTAACCAAGTCTATTGTTTTCAAACAGCTGAACTGTTTTAGATTAGTGATGACTTCTTTCCTGTGCCCCAGTAAAAAGAGGGTCTTGTTTCAGTTCTAGATCATTCCTGGCAAGTCAGCTGGGAACATGCAGAACACAATGTACACCAGATTCCAGCACACTGCTGCCTTCCTGCTCTGAGCTTTGTCATCAGCTTACATGAAAACAGGCATAGGCCCACCCCACCAAAACTTGTTTTGCTCAGTTTGTTTTTGTTTCAAAAGGTCCTTCAGGGAAAACAATCTGGTCAAAAATCCAGCCACAATTCAAAATGTTTATATAAAACACACTTGGGGCTCAAATCTGTGGGAGCAATATTTTAAAATGTTTGTGTTTCTTGTTTCTGATCTGCTGTTCTTACTCAATGTTCTGGTCTTGGTATGCACAAAGCCAGACAAAACCCCAAGCATTAGTTTAACAAATATAATCCAGATACAATGGGCTGGATTTACAGACCAGCCATGCTTATTCATGGTGTAGCAAGAAGATGCATGACGATGCTGAGCATAATAGGCCCAATTTACAGTTGCCTTGAGGCCTTTCTAGAGAACACCTCTAGCACAGAAGGCCTGCTCAATGCACATTTCTTTGTTCTTACTTGTCCCAGGATAGGAATCATTCTAAGACAGGGCAGCACAAATCCGTACAAAAGCCACTAGGATAAAGGGCTGAAGTCCTTGAGAAAAAAACAAAACCAAACCTCTCTCTTCTCCCATATCCTCTAATCCTTTCCATTTGCAGTTGATACTGAACTGTAGAAATCTCTGCAGATATGGGGACACCTTCCCATGCTATACCTTTTCAGAGGTTATGAGAGGCATTTGTCTTGCACCAACCCAGCATGCGCAATCTTCCAGTTAGCTTGCAAAGAAAATGGTAGACACAACCTCTTTTACAGTTAAACTCAGCTATCCTGCAGATCACATGTACCAGTGATAAATTTCAGAACTCAGCTACCTCTGGAGTATCAAACTTAGCCAGGTTTCCAAGGCAAAATTTGAAACACTCACCACGAAATCATGGTCATTTACGGAATCACTGAATGTTTTGGAAACTGTAGTTCTATTTTCTGACAAAAAATGACTTTTGGAAACTCTTGATAAACACATCCAAAGTTCTACTGAAAATGCATCCTGTAATGTTTGCTTATTCCTTTGCTGGTAGCAACATTCCTCCAGTCAACCTAAATTTACATTATTTACCTTTCCATAAAAATTCAGGATTTCCATGTTAAATAACCTCATCAAGCTTTTTTTGGTGCAGTTTTATCTTTCTCATCACCCTTTTAAGTATGTTTGCTCTTCTGAGTCTGGCTTTTTCTGACTACAGTAAATGCAACTGCAAATCTAAAGAGAGACAGTTGTGTTCTTATTGCTAAGAAATCTTATTTTGAGAATTTATTTGACAATACTGAGGGACTATGCATGTCATCTGCCACTGTAAACAAGAATATCGAGATTTGTTTTTTCCCCAAGTCTTTTTGTGTTATTTCTTTATTAGCTACAGGCTTTAACCAGAGACCAATCTGGGACACATTTTCTCATTCAGCAACAAGGGATATAAGATCTTGATAACCGACTGGTAGAGGCTGACCTTAAACATTGATATTAATTTATCTGTCAACTCAAAGAATAAATCTGGCCCTGGTCCTCAGAAGCAACTATCAATAGAGCTGAAAGCTGTTAGTTTAAAGAGTATGAACTTGACTTAGAACTCTTGCCTTAGAACCCTTTTCAAAAGTACATTTGAAAAGGTAGAAAATATGCAGAAAGCCATAGAATCCTAGAAAGGTTTGGGTTGGAAGGGATTATCTAGTTAAAATTCCCTGCTATGGGCAGGGATGTTACCCACTAGATCAGGTCGCTCAGGTCCCCAGTCAACCTGGCCTTGAACACTTCCAGGGATGGGGCACCCACAACTTCTCTGGACAATCTGTTCAGTGCCTCAATACACTCTGAATAAATTCCCAACTTTTAATCTAAATCTTTCCTCTTCTACTTTAAAACAGTTCCCGCTTATCCTATCGCTATCTGCCTGTGTGAAAAGTCACTCTCCCTCTTTTGTATAAACCCCATTAAAGTACTGGAAAGTGGCAATGAGGTCTCCATGAAACCTTCTCTTTTCCAGGATGAACAACCTCAGCTCTCTCACTGTCTTAACAGCAGAGGTGTTCCAGCCCTCTCATCATCTTTGTGGCTCTCCGATGGACGCACTCCAACAGGTCCATGTCTTTCTTGTGCTGAGGACCCCAGAGCTGGGTGCAGCACTCCATGGTCTCATGAGACCAGACCAGAGAAGCAGAATCACTTCCCTTGACCTGCTGGCCACTCCTCTTTTGGTGGAGCCCAGGCCTTCTGGGCTGCAAGCCCACACTGTTGGCTGATGCCCAGCTTCATCCATGAGAACTCCCAAGTCTTTCTCATAGGTTAATAGTCATAAAGTCACAGGTTTAGTTGTAGGTCATAAAGTCATAGGCTAATGAATTCAGGCCTGATACTAAACACCACTAAATTAAAAAGTATAAAGTTCTTGCTTAGGTCCAACACTGAATTAGGAAATAGACACAAATAGAGGAATTAGAATTAACATCAGGAAATAAAACTGAAAAATTCTTCAATCCTTTTCTGCAAAGACAAAAACTGCCTGAAAGCTAAGCTTGATTCACTTTAAACCAAAGTATTTAAATTGTGCTCTCAATGACCTTCATATAATGCCCAAAATAAATCATGGCAGAATTTAACCTAGTGTGCATGAGCAATTTAGTAGTGATTTATTTAGGTCCTGTTGAGATTATCTGCAGTTTTATAAATGTAACTTCCAAAAGGTAGAGGGCATTATGGCTGTACAGCTGCAACGGATGGGATGGTATAGTACAGAATGTAAGACTGTAGAGTGCTAGAAGTCCAGTGGGGGTAATCTCAATTCCTCCCATCTCAGTTAACTTCTGGAATGTTGTTCTAAAGCTGAGTGAACTGCTTAACTGACTGTGCTAGCTGGAGTGTTTCACCTTGTCTCCTCTCTGATGCAATGTTAGGTATGTACTTTGGTTTTGTTTTCTTTTGTTTTCTTTTGTTTTTGTTTTTTGTTTGGTTTCTTTTGGATAGACTCCAAAATTCATAAAGAGGAAATAAAAAGGGGTCATTGAAGAACAGGTTGTTATTACACAAGGGAAATTTTCCCTTATTTCATCTGGTCTCTCCATCTTCAAAGATTTTGGACCAATTAATGCTGCACCTTTTCAGAGACGCATGCTTCCTAAGCCTAAAAAAAACCCCTATGTTGCAAATAATGATATAAAATGTTGCAAAGTAGTGATGCGCTGATACGGGCACCACTGCAAAGGAAATAGTTTGCCCTTCAAAAGATTTTGCTTTTCAAAACAGAGCATAATCATAACTCTCCATCCAAATGCTCTAAAGCTAGAATTGCGCTTTTCCCTGAAAAACGTGAGCAATTAGATAGGAGAAAAGTAACATTACAGAAAACAGCAGGACATTTCACTGCTAGGGCTACCAAGTGTTCTGTCCTTATTGAAACTGAACGTTATTTTCTTTCATTACTTTTTCATCTCATCCCCTTCTTTCTCCTTTCTCTACCATGCCTGTCTGCATGAGTTTTCTTCTTTGATGGTATATTCCTCTCCACTCCACTTCTGGCTTGTTTTTTATTCCATGTTGTCTGTCCATGTCTGTCACTTGTTTTTCCTGTATGTGAAGTTCTGCATGGTTTCATCTATCATAGTCAGTGTCTTCTGCCTTACTGATATACTCACTCTCCAAAAGGTGGTTAGGCTGGTTCCTCTTTTCCTTCTTTTTCCCCATATGCATATTTTTTTATTTTGTTTCCTTGCAAGTCACACCATGAACCACTACAATTCTACAAACAAGCTACAGAATTTAAGCTGAAAATTGACAGATGCTGCTTTCTGACTGGGCATGTTTATTTTGTGGGTAGAAAGAGAAGAGGGAGTTTTGTGAATTAACAATGATTTTCTTCAATGTGTGTCAATGCTTAGTTCGTGTGGCATGTTACCACCACGTAGGCAATCTCTGAATTTAAAAGTTTTAGGTTGCAAGTTGCTTATAGTGATGAAATGAAATAATGAAAATCCTACTTCATTTGCAATGCCCTGAGACATCTCTGGCTGTGGCTGTCTGATGACTATGTTCTTCTGAGGGAATGTTTTAAAATAGACAACAGTTTACAAATAAAAATATCTAAATATAGTCATGCAAAATTCCATTTTTCTAAAGCAGTTAAGCTCCTTTGGTTATGAAGCTGAGGAACTCATCCTCCTTGGGCCCTAAATCAATGATCAAAAGGCATAAAGCCTGAGCCTGGATACAGCAGACAGAAAACTGATATATACTACAGACTTGAACTAACAGCTGTTCTGAATACCACTGCAAGGGGCAGATCTTTATGAGGAGATTAAGAACAGTACTACTCCCAGTTTATCAGTTTCCTATGAATGAAATATTAATTGAAAGCACATGAACAACAACAGATGAAAGAAATTGATATCACTTTCTCTCCAAGTTTGATGAGCAAAATACGAGGGGTGATCCCAAACCAGAATCTTATTATACCTGCGCCCTTTTGGGACATTAGGGGAGACGGGATGCATAACTGAATTTTATATATGTTCACCTGTCTCTGAAAACAAATCAATAGGTCAAAGAATTTTGTCACACAAATATCCCTTTTGCCCCTTTTAACTATAGCAGCTAGCTGTTCTGAATTTTTAAAACTACACCCATATATGCTGCTACTCAAATTAGCTCATTTTTCTTTTTAGAGCTGCAGCAAACTTTTTTTTTCAAATAAGCCCTTTAAAACCAACAAGCTTGCTGTTATTCATTTGATAGTCATGCTCTTTATCATAACTAAGAATATGCGGTAAAGAACAGCATTAAAAGAATGTAGAAAAAACAATTGCACCACATTGCTGCAGGGCATTTTTGGTGTTTGCAAATCCCAGTACTACAAAAAAAGGCTGAAACAATGTAACGCTTTTTCTCCTTTTTTTGAATGTGACTTTTGTGTGTGCGCATGAGGCAACATAAGCACGCTGGTGAGAGGGAGTCCCGAGAACAGCACTGCACTCCCAAAGCCACAGAATAAAAATCAAAAATGTACTTTCTAGCCTATAGAGAAAAAATACTGACTGCAGCTCAAGGTAAAGAGCTCTCCAATTTAAACACCAGGCAATCACACACATTCTCTATATTTGATTCCCAACAAAATGTAATACAGTCAGATGAGGAAAGACTTGTTAAAGATGACCAAGTCTTCATGGATATTCTTAATGCTATTGAGCTTGTTAGTTATCTCTGCATTCTCCCCATCAGATTTACCTGGTTGCTAAGGGTAGATCAACCTGGCAAGCAAGAGGCAATACTTAGTAATTACACAGTTGTGCTTCCTGCCTTTTCACACTATTCATTGCTTATGCTTTTACATGTACAAGGCAGGACAAACCTTAAAGACGAAGAATAGGTACTAAGATATTTTTAGGAAAAGAAATATTAAGATTTCATAAAACTCTCATATATGTTGTGTTATGACTAAGATATGCTTGTTGTGTGCCTGACCACACATAGGAAAGCAGCTTCTCTTTCTCCCATTGGCAGCAATAACAATACTTTCTATGATTTTGATACTCCTGGCTTCTCTTGGAGGAAAGGTGTTATAAGCAGGGAAGGTGGGGATGTAGCATTATTTTTCTGCTGTAGTGCCAACACTTGAGCATAACAACCAGTTCCCAATAATTCTCTCCATAGGCAAAGAAGATCCTCAAGATACATTATCCTTGCCTGGAGTCAGACAGGCGCTCTGCAAGCTCACAGTGACTGCAACAAGATAGTATTGCTATTGCTATATTCAGCGTAATCATTATAATCATCTTGAAGTTATCCATGTGAGAACTGAAATATAAAATACTTCTAGTGAGTAGAGAGAAGTAATGATGGACAGCCAAGGAATAAAATCATTGTCATGAGCAGAGCTAATGAATAACTGATGTAAAGTAATTTCTTTCCACCCAAATACCTCAGAGTGACTTAATTATTTAGTGAATGGAATACCTATTTATCAAACTGTATCTATAAGTAACTTGTAGTATCTATATCTTCACATAGGTCGTTGCAAACATTTTGTCCTCAGTATCTATCTTTTACTTGTCAGAGATGTTTTGAGTGGTTTATTTTTTCATTTACATTGATCAACCATGCAAATTATATACCATGGTTTGAGTTTCTATTAAGCTGTATAAGATTTTTAGGAGTTAATCACAATCCACTAGAATAATAACTAGAATTAGCATACAAAAAAAAAAAATCCAAACCCATGCAAAGTATTTAAGATTTTGAAATGTAATTTTTTTTCAGAAATTAATTTGTTATGGTACTTTCTGAGTTCCATGTTCCATCCTGTCACCATCACATTAATTATGTTACTGCTTTTATCACCATGCTATCTCTTCACAGTGTCTACGAAGAATTGTAAAAATAATTTGTGACAACATACAGTGTCTTCTAAAAAGAAAGATTTGAAATCCAGCTATTACTACTCAGCTGTGGGGAATTCAGCAGAGTAAATCCATATTTTTAAATATCAGCAAAAACCCAGAAATTATTTGGTAATATACACCTAGAAGAATAAATCATAGTAAATGATTAACTGTCTTAGCCTTTTTCTTACGAAATAACCAGAAATAAAGAAACTATCTAAAGTTTTCTGATAGTGGGGAAAAGTTAATAAATTCTGAATTGTTTCTTGTCTTTGCTAAAAAATCGAAAATATTACTAGTTATTTTCACTTTATGTGCACTCTCAAAGCTCTGCACCTACTGTATTTATTCTAACAAAGTTTACTTTGATAAAATTGTGCAATTTTTTTAGAAACAGAAGAGTAATGAATTAGGAACCACACTATATGCCTGAGTATATCAGTCATCTGAGATATGCTGATGGTTCAGAGCACCAGTAATTTTGGCAAAATAATAAAAATAGGCTGATAGAGAATACTTGGAGAATTTCAAACAGTAACAACAGAATAGTGAAGTACTGCATGATGAAAAGCTTAACTACCAACAAAGATATCGCAAAAAGAAGTGCTCTAACAAACCTGTATGCTGTGGATAGAAAATGAAGACAGAGAGCAGGTGAACTGCAGCTTGGATCAGAAAGGCAGTAGTAGACATTGTGTGTTAAAAAGTAAAATTTGTGGGGGTTTAGTACTGTATTATTGTGTCTATATTATTCAACTTCATTAAATTTCTTTGTTTTCTTACTATTATTTTTTGATTTTTCAATGAGAGATCTGCAGATTATTTTTATTGCAATGTAGTCATGACAAGCTGAATTTTAACTTGTTTTATAAAGAACAAGTAGAGCTGTCTCTGGAGAACTCTACTGCAGCTTATCTGTGCAGTTTACTCGCATCCTATCTTTCACCTCTGATACTAATCAGTCATGGCTGCAGGTCAAATCTTTTGCATTGGAAGCAATCACAATAACCAATCCAGAAGTAAACCAGCCTATAATGAAATTCACTGCCTACGGCTAAACATAGAGCTAACATGTGTTTAACAAATCAAAGCTTGTATTTATCACTTGTCACTGTTTGTGTCTTTGTCTGTTGGAGGGGAAGAAACAATTAAGAAGCTAAGCAGTAAAGAAAAACTTGAGAACAACCCAATTTCTTTTCAGATTTGTTGGTCTGACACTTTGGCAAAATGCAGTCTGCATATCATGCCACCACAGAATAGCAAAAGGTTTAACAGAAACCATCTATGGGTGAATGAGTTCAGAATACAAACATCACCACCACAAGTCTTAGCTAAAAAATTTACATAAGGCCGAGAGAATTGACTTCACTTACGTTTGCAGACAGATTTTCTGAATTCACACTGAAATATATGCTGAAGAACTGGAATCCCGAAAATGAGGTACTGTTTCTCACCCTAATGGCTAGTGAAGCTAACAGACTCCTGCCAAACACAAATCCAGAAAGCAAAAATCTCAGGCTTTCCACAGGCTGGGAGGTGATGGTCTCTCCTGGGGGCTCCTGCAGGGTCCTACCACATGCAAGGCAATGCATAGTAACAAGCTTACCAAAAGAATCCATCTACCAAAATATGCAGCCTCACAACCCTAGAAAGGGGATAATCCTTTCTTATAATAATAGAAACAGAAATACAGAATCACAGAACCACTTATGTTGGAAAAGATCTCCGAGATCATCGATTCCAACCTATGACTGAACACACCAAGTCAACTAGACCACGGCACTCACTGCCACATCCAGTCTTTCCTTAAACTAGAACACAGCACTGAGTGCCATGTCCAGTCCTGCCTTAAACACCTCCAGGGACACTGACTCTACCACCTCCCTGGGCAGCCCATTCCAATATCTAGTCACCTTTTCTGTGAAGAAATTCTTCCTAATGTCCAACCTAAATCTCTTCCAGCACAGCTCAAGACTATGTCCTCTCGTCCTGTCACCAGCTGCCTGGGAGAAGAGGCCGACCCCCACCTGGCTTCAGTCTCCTTTCAGGCAGTTGTAGAGAGTGATAAGGTCATCCCTGAGCCTGCTCTTCTCCAGGCTAAATAATCCCAGCTCCCTCAGCTGCTCCTCATAGGATGTGCTCTCCAGATCCTTCACCAGCTTTGCTGCCCTTCTCTGGATCCACTCCAGGACCTCAGTGTTCTTCCTGAATTGAGGGGCCCAGAACTGGGCACAGTACTCAAGGTGAGGACCTCACCACATTTATTCCAGGTGTGAAAAAGTTAGTAATCCAGTGATGATACTCTTTTAAGGATAAAAGAAAAGGAAGCTACTTTTTCTCCTGCGTATACCCAGTCAGATTTTGGTTCAAAAGCCACAGAACACTACTGCAGCAGGATCTTTGAATTGGAAATTCATTATACAACATACCACATCAGCAACTCCTCTGCCAGACGCTTCGACTGCAACATGGCTAATAGTAATTCTATAGCGTGGTATGTAGTAGGACAATACTGTGGAGATCTCAGAGGCCTCACACATAGGTACAGCATGCTCAGTGCAATCAGATCATATTATGTCACACTCTCTTGGTCTTTTTAGAGTTTCCTGTAACAGTCAGACTGTCCCATAATCATGTTATTTTATTTGCAAAAGAGTGACAAACTCAAATTCGGCCCACTCAAAAAATCCCCCAAAACCAAACCAAATCTTCTGCCCAAAAATTCTCTAAAACCCAGATACATAGAAAATTTTTCACGTCAGTTTTTTTCAACTGAAACCCAATTCTGCTCACTGTTATGATTTTACTGACTACAGTCAAGTTTTTCATGATTTACATTCCTTCAATATAAAATTAGTCTCAGTGGCAGGCTTAAAAATGATGAAATGAAACTCCTGATTAAACAACTAAAAATAATTCTAAATAGATTACAAATTCTTTCACTTACATTCCTGAATGACAGGATTCTGAAATTCATGGCATTCACGTGTCAGTATCATCCCATCTGACAATGACTACTAGTTGAAAGTCTATGCAGTATTTCACACTACATTATGTTTTGTTTTTCATTTAGAAAGGAAGATTTGCTATAATAGAATCAAACAGGAAGCTGAGTTACACAAACAGCTGAATAGCTTAGATTGATCTCTCTCTACTTGCAGAAAATGAAGTGGCATCTTTTGTTACATGGCATCCAGATCTTGACACCACATTTTGTGTGATATAATACCTGTTCTTTACTAAAATACTTATTAGTCATGTTGGGATATTGGCTTTCTGCAAATCCAAGGATAAAAAGTGCCCCCATTTCCAAGTCACTAATGATTGTTGCTTTGCCATAGCTGTTACCTTTTGTAAAACAATGTAAAACTAGGAATTAATGAGATCAGAGTTAGAACTCTACTACAACAGTTAAACTACAATGTAGTGTAAGATGGTTCTCTATATTTAAGCACCTTTCATTTGCAATTGCAAGACATCAAATCAAGACTGTACTCCAGGGCTGAGATTGAGGCCGTTTAAAGTATTTTCAATAACAAAGTCTGACTCAAAGAAAACTGTACTCAGAACACCCAAGCCACCTATTCTCTGTGACTTGGGTATTTTAATACGATTATGGTCCTGACAGAATTAAAGTTGGATCAATTCCTTAAAACTGGAGTTAAGTCCTAACAATTAATGAAGTCATCATTATTTTATATTTCCTGTTTAGGGTGAAGAATCTATAAATATCATCTGTGTGATGACAACCACAGAGTAACACTTTGGGAATAATGTCTTCCATGCCCACAATGCACCTACTAAAACTTGTCCACAGTACTTTCTCAGCTGGGCAGCAGCCTTCCTACCCATCAAGCACTAACTTGACATATTTCATTATCTACTTGTCTTCCATCAGTGCAAAAAACAGTGACTACCTCATATGTTTCTCCAAACCTAACACAGCTACATTCATCAAATCCCATTTTATGATTGGTTTATCAGAAAGGAAGAGAAAAATGAATAACACAAAAATAAAAATACATATTACAAGGAAAACATTCAAAATGGGTCAGTAGCTAATGGGACTCCAGGCCTTGTCAAGCCCTAATTTCCACTAGTTTTGAAATATAAAAATTAAAGAATCTAAAATCAAAGGCTATATTGAAATGGACTATTCACTACTTCAGCCTCAGATTGTGGCTATAGACACCATAGATTGCATACTTCCAGATCTCACAAAATCCTGACAGTTTTCTCTACCTCTCACAAAATTTGAGCATTGCGGGCAATATTGTGAGGTACAAGGCATAAACTGAACATATTCAGAAGAAATACTGTTCTCCCAAAAGAGAATGTCCATAGCCAGAGACTCTTTGTGCATTTTTTCAGTTATTTAAAATGTCTATGTTAAGCATAAAAAATTATGTCATCCCCTGGTCAGTGCAGAGATACTATTAGCTTTCCTTTTGCAAAGGAAAGCATCTCAGAAAATCTGTCACATCTACCTTTGAAGGAAAGTTACACTGGTCAATTCCCTATGAAGCACTCACTTCTCGTTAATAATTTCAAACAGTCTTGTCTAAGGGAATCTATCTTGTCTAAGGGAATACCTCTACTTGGCCTCTGGAGATTATACTATTTTGATTCCTTCAGTACTACTTTATTGTGACTAGAATAATCAACTTCTGGCTTAATTGTTTCTTATGACTGGACTCTCCTCTCTGCCCAGGCAATGTGTCACAGTGGAGACACTAGAGCGAATTCTTAGCATTGTTACTAGTCTTGCCCCACTGCTCTGGCAGAGCCCAGGGGAATGTCCAGGCAGTGTAAAGCCAGCCTCTGTGACTCTATACAACCATAGGACATGCATGCACTTAACTTGCTCTGCATGCAGTTTGGCCACACTGCTCAGTTTTATGATGACCCAGTGTAAAGGCTTTTGAAGTGAAAAAGAGGCTTTTGTTTCTGTATTAATTATGGAGTATAGTCTTTGCATGATCTTTCTGAAAATTTCCTTGTCTATTTTTCCTTTGCCAATCTACTACTGAGAACAGGCAGCCTGTGCCATTACACAGCTGGATAACAAGATGTGAGTGAATAGTCTGCTTGATTAATACAAAAAAATGTAAATTCATATCAACCATTTTTTCCCTTTTCTGTTCTTGCCCCCTTGACTACACTAGAGCCTCACCTACCAAGGCCTCAAGACAAATAAGCAGCCTGTCCTTCCCTTTGTGCTTAAGCCTGCCTGCAGACTCCCTCCTTCAGCAAACATCAACGCTGCTTCATAACTGGGTCATGGGCCAGTGCAGCAACCTGTCACATTCCCTTCCCCATCGGCCTCTGTGTTCCAGGTCCAAGCACTGCCACCAGGCTGATAGACTAGTTCTGCTTGTAATGTAACTTAAAGAGAATTAAAAATCAATCTCTAGCATTGCAGAATAATGTTTCACTATGAAAAATAACAGTCTTTACATTGTTTGGACCACCTAGTGGGCAGCATTTTTGTGTGAATAACAGCTTAGGTAGTATCGCTCTACATTATAAAGCATGTGCATTTTATACGTTTTCTTATTCCGAAAAGGTATTTGCTATTTCACTTAGCTTTCACAATAGGCATAAGAATATTATCTTCTTAAAAGTATACTTCATACATTAAGACTGAATGCAGACTGAGCATCATGTGAAAGCATCTGCATTTGTGAATGCATGCAGTGCTTTTAAAAGCACCCAAGGAAGTTATTCTGCAGCAGGTTTACCTTCTTAATAGTTACTCATTGAAGTGTGATTTCTATGGTCATCTATCTGAATATTTTCAGGTTTAACTAGGCAATTCCTTACTCTGCATTTGCACGCTTATTCATTTAAAGACAGATGTTTCTTCAATAGTTCAGATCAATGTTGCCCTAATCTCCTCTTCAAATTCTATTCTTCTATCACTTCACATTTTTTGAAATCTCTCTAAATTACTGCGTAATGGCTCTGAATCATATGTTTGCTAAGGGTGGAATTCTGCCAGTTTTACTCTAATTGTTTTACCTCAGACAGGAGGTCTTTGATTTCAAGGAGATCAGTTGCAGAGTAACATACAATATCCAGTGAGAGTAAGGATGATAGATTTGGGCCCTGACTGCTTCCCTCAAGAGGATTTGCTGCAATGAAGATATTTCTGTTTGACAGGTTTATTGCTTAACATGCAATAACTTAAGATAGTGATGCAAACTTCCCCTGCAGTCCCACACTATGGATTCAAAACCCATATGGACAGAAATGCATGAAGAGAGAATAATGTGCTCAATCTGCTGTGTTTACATACTATTCTGTTTTTAGCATGGAAACCACCTAATGCCTGTATAAAAGACTAAAAACACTGAATTTGCATTATTTCCTGTAACAGAAGGATCTCCCTATAAATATCTATCTTCTTACCTTTACATTGTAAATTTTTTAACTGAACTCTGTAAAATTTAAACACATAAATTTCAGGACAAGGGCTTAATTATTCAGATAAATATTTACAGATTTACAAGTTGAAAGGTGTCCCATTAAATAAATAAGCAGAAACGTCAATGTATAGCACAACATTACAAACAACTAATTTTTAGTATTAACCTGGAAATTAATGTATTATCATATACATTTTGGCCCTAGTTACAGATATCACATTATCAACCTACTTCATCTTAAACTGGGGAATGTATTCTACAATACAGTAACAAAGTCTGTATTCATGAATTTGCAAAGACACAAGGATTACAGTAACAGAGAAAAGTATTCTGATAGGTAATGACTTCCTGAAATATTCAAAGATAAACCAGGTAAAACTCAAAAAATGTCAAAAAGTTTCACTTAGAGTTTTTAAATTTTTAAATTCTTATTGAGCATGGCAAAAATAACGTAACAGCAAACAAAATAAAAATCTACACTGCATAGATTGTAGAATTATTGCAGATGGTCTGTGTTGCTGACTGAATCTTTGTGCGTGTGAACAAATGAGTTATTTTTCATTCTGCCAGACATGAGAGATTTCATTACTGTCTTTGACTTTGAGGTTGGAAGGCAAAGGAAAGTTGAAGCTCTTGAAAGTAGATTTGATTTCATTAAAAGGGTATTTTGAGATTAATAAGGACACTTTTAGTAGAAGCTGTATTTTAAAAATCATTATACTTTTGTGTCTGTAATTCAGACACTTAAGGGCTTTTTTATATTTCTGGGTTGAAAATGTGTAGAAAAAAGTTTTTTTCTTTATATTTCCTGCCTTTCAAGGGGTTAAAAGACCTCATCAATATATAAAGCAAGCTACATGCTGACAACATGTAGCTTATAAACATTAAACAATATTGCAGCTACTTTACTATATTTCTTACCTCCTTTTTTACGAGATCTCAAGAGGCTTGACAACTGATGGTCTGCAACTGCCTCGGATTGGCTAATTGATTGTGAATCATCTACTTCGAATGAATGTTTTAGAATAACTGGAGAAGCAGAAATCTCATCCAAATCATTCTGGAATAAAGAATGCTGGTGTAGGCACATAAGAAATGTATTGATTTCACTCTGCCATGATAATTTACAGCTGTGATCTCATAGAGAGCAACTTGTTATTTTCTATGACACTGTGAAATGTCTAATGCTAGATTTAAGTTACACAAGATTCTTGTGGCTTTCAGCAACACAGACTTAGCATCCATGTCACAAACATTTGTTTACTTTTTTCCATTTAACTTATTTATCCTCTTTCCTCATGCAGTTAAATCATAGCATGCACTGTATGCTGATTTCCTCTCATAGTTAATTTGTATCTTTAGAAAAAAGCTATAGGAAGGTATTAATCTGCTTAACATTTCTAAGTACATCATCCAAGGGATTTTGTTTTTTTAATCTTACATATGCTCAGCAGAGTTACTGGCAAAAACTGTACATTTTCTCCATTTCATCCTTTCAACATCAAATGGTAAGCAGCAAAAATTGGATCAGACTTCAAAGACTATGCTGTGCTCCAAGTCACAGAGCGACTCCTCCATTTCACATATTGAATTCGAGCAGGATATCAAAGTGCTACCAAAGAACCTCAGGTCCTTACTAAAAAAGAGTCTCTAACATCTGTAGAAAGTGAAGTGCACAGACAAATCACCTCAGGGAGCAGCTAGCATTTATTCTCAGCAGCAAATTTCCAGCCTTTTGATTCTCTTATTCACTGTACCTCCCTGTCTCTCTACAGAACTAAAGTTCTTAGCAAGCAGGCTTTTGTCTCAAAGACTTCAAAACATCACTAACGGTTTCATGTTCAGATGGCTATGCCAAGCAGCCACAAACACACTGCAGAACTGTGGACTCAGGAATTTGAAGTTATAATATGATGTTGTTTTAGAACATAAACTTAGTAGTACCTTTTTCGTTTGTTTGTCAAGAAAATCAGGCACCGTGGGAGAAGACCGGTTACTGGTTTGCTGCCTAAAAGCAAAGAAAAATAAAATATGTAGTTTGAATATTGTAATTTATTCACTCACAAAAGGTTTACTGGCATACACTGTTTCGTTGATTTTCTCTTTTCTCCCTCCCTCAATTTCTAAATATGCACATACAGTCAATTCAGAAAAAACACAGATCAGTCCCATTTCCTCTTATAAGGAAGTGCATGCTATTAAACACAGTAACAGGCTATGAGCAATGAATTTGTCATTAAAAATTTGTGGATCCATGTATATGTGTAAAATGATTTTATGAGAATTCTATGAAATTGAAGACGTGTATTAAGATTAATTTGATAAGATTTTACATGAAACTTTTTTCCTAGAGCTGTGAAAAGCCGTTTTCACAGTATTCAAACTTAGACACTCAAAATTTGACATATGAGGAAGAAGTGAAACATGTGTTCTCCTAAAACCATTTGGGTTAGGCACAGAGCAAGAAGTAAGATGTCTTAGATTCTTTGCCTATATCTGTTACTATTTATCATCACATTATGTCACCATAAGAATATTAAAGGCCAACTCCTACTCTCATTAATGCTGATTAAAGTAACTTAAAAACCTTCTGTAGGCCCCAACCTTGTTGGCAGGCCTTTGAAGTCCATGGATCTCTTCAACACTCCACCCAGACAGAACTTGCTTCAGAATCTTCAGCTATGCAATACCAAAAAAGATGCTACCAATTTCATTTAATGGATAAAAAAGAATGAGGTTCATAGATATTATTTGGTATGCCCATGGTCCTAAAACTGGGATTAAAAGCAAAACTTTCTGATTGCCAAAACAGAATGAAGCTTTCATGAATATGGTAAACATTCAACTTTTCCATAATGTTGCAATTTCATGACTGAACGTTGGATTTGCTTGTCAGGTTAGGGGAATTTAAATTTCCCTTTATTCTTTGACACTAAGGAAGACAAGGAAAACATTCTACCTAAACTGTAATCTGAATTTGTGTTTTCCTTGGAAGAAATTAAGGGATCAATTTTAAATACGCATTGTCATTTAGTACTGGTACACTTCTTGAACTGGAAATTATAACATGTCTAGGACTGCATTTGATACTGCATTTAGGCATATACTGTATTATCTGTAAAGTTCTCTATTACTATTTATCTTGTATATATATTATTTAGATAATCATTTATTTAGTGGGATGAGTTAGATAACTTGCTCCTTTTCCCCAAAATTCCCTTAAGCATTTGTTAAGACGATGCATTCCCCCATTCCCCAATATTGCAGAAAATAAACTCAATACAAGCTAAAATTTATAAATAATCCTCAAATATTACTGTGTTGGATGTCAAAATCAAAATCTGCTATTGGATCAGTATTTTGCAAATGGCCTGCAATGCCAAAACCAGATTGGATCATCATATAAATTTAAATATTCAGATTTTGGGATGCTTTGGATCTGGATCTAAATTTGCAGCTTGAAATAATCTTTATCTTCTATTAAAAAAAAATCCAGAACTTTGCCAGGGCTAGAACCCTGTACAAATGTTTAAAGCATGACGGTAAAGATCATCAACTTGCCTTCTGTCCAGCTTAAGCTAGCAAAAATCAGCCTCTGGAATTCTGAAGCCCTTAGACCCTAACTGTTTTTCAGGATCCCTGTGATGCTGTGTTTCTGATTTAACAATCCTAAGTTGGGTTGTATTTGCTGCAAGATAGCCCATCCTTCCACAGAATATACTGTTGCTAATGTAAGTCTGTACTTGATTTCTAGCTGTAACTCATGAGCTTTTCACTGCATTTTTCTTCCCCTGTCCTGTTAAGGAGGAACAACAGAATGGCTTGGTAGGGACCTGGCAGCCAGCCAAGGTCAACCCACCACAATGTCAAACTGGTATGGAACACATCTGAAAACACAGTATCAAGTGCAAATGCTGAGCACCTTGAAATCAGTTGCTGAGCTATTCTGAAAGTTTGGCTAGTATGCCACGTGGAAAATGCAGCCACAGAATCATAGAAATCACTAAGGTTGAAAAAGACCTCCAAGAGTCCAACCTTTGACCGAACACCACCTTGTTAATTAACCACAGCACTAAGTTCCAGGTCCAGTCATTTCTTGAACACTTCCAGGGATAGTGACTGCACCACTTCCCTGGGCAGCCCATTCCAATGCTTGACAACAGGAGGGCAGCTCAGCAATAGTTAATTAATCTAAGTCAATCAGTGATGACAGCTAACATTTTCAAATGTGGTATCTGAGGCAGGGTATTTTCAGGTGTCTTTGAAGAAACTGCTTGTCCTATAGTTTCCAGGGACTTTTATTTTCCACATTTGCAGGAAAGCAGTATTTGGGTCAGACAGATGAGATCCAGTCAGCACACTTACCTAGGCAGGATGCAAGAGATCAAGTGCATGTGCCTGGTTTCAGTAAGGTAATTCAACAATTTGCTGCTGACTGTTCAGCTACTGAGTTATAATACACCTCTTCGCATACAGACTGTCTATAAATCACTGAATGAGCAAGAAACATTGGAGAAACAGTGATTCCTAAGGTCTGTCTGCACATCTATATAGTATATAGCCTTACTGTCTTTAGCGTTTGAAAAGCAGTTGAACCATTGCAGCATAAAACTAGTAGCAGAGATTAATTTATGCTGGAGAAAATACATCTAGTTTTGGAATTATTCTGGCCATTATGAGTGTAAGTAAGGGAATTTGGACTTTCATTATTTAAATGCTTTAAAAAATGTTAGAAAAACTCCTAGATATTCTACTGGAAATAATACAGCTCATTTTGCAGAAGTAATATATTATAGAATAGAACCAATTTAATCCTTCCAGGATGGGTAGATTAAAAATTCCAAAGGCATGGGAAGGAGGAAAAAAACCCAGATGACACTGGAAAATTGTGCCCATATTTACATTTACACCTTTAAAAATCTTGAGTAATTATTTGAACTTATGAATTGTAAAATAATTAGAAGCTCATATGACATCAGAATCAGGCCCACTGTGTTCCACTGTATGCCACAGGGATTTCAGCCTTCCTATTTCCATCACAAGCAATAACCTTAATGTTTGCTATGATTAAAAATAGGAAGGTGAAGCAATTAAAGGAAACCAGAATGTCTTTATGTTAGCTTTTATTGTGGAATGAAATGAAAATTCATATTCAAAAGATGACTTATACAAGAAATCATAGTGTGGTCTTGACAGAAACTGAAATTCTCCAAGGAGGAAATATGGAACAATCTGGAAAGGTGTAAGAAATAAATCAACAGAACCTGATGGCATTCTTCTGAAGATTCTGAAAAAAAAAAAAAGTTTTAAAATGTGGAGATATGACCCTTTCAATCAGCCCTCCATGAAGAATAGAAGCACACCAACACAGTGATTTTTTTTCTTTTTCTTTTAAACAAAACAAGCCAAGGAAGGTTTTGTTATTGACTGACAGACTGAATCCCACTTTAGTGAGAGGCAAGCTGCAGATCAAGTTAAAGAAAGCATAGCAAAAGAGAGAAGAGTTTTTATATGGAACAGGTGAATTCACATTAAACCAGTTTCTGAATGGATCTGTGCTGCTGTGACTGAAATCATGTTTAATCTCTGCTGTCTGTGATATACAGCATATTATGTTTATGTGCTAATCCACCAGTGCCCATGTAGGTAAATCCACATTGCATGCTATTTCAATGGGCCAGGTGTAGCAAACCATTCAGAAATGCACATTGTTCGTTTTCCAGGCACAGTAATAATGCTGATGCAAGTAAAGCTGACCCGTGGAAAATTCCTCTAGAACTATTTTTATACTTACTCCCCACACTGATGCAGCAACAGCTGGTGACACTACGATGCTATAAAAGTGGCTGGCTTGCAATGCCAAACCCACTGGCACAGAGATGTCACAGTTCAAGAAGTGACTGTATTTACAAATAATAAAAAGAACCTTGGCAAACCATTTAAGCCACCCCCATTCTAAAAGAAAAATCACCTACTCTTTTTTTTTTTGGTCATAAGTTTGTTTAAGCTTTTTAAAACCTACAGTGAAGGAGATGTCAAAACTTCTCAAGGTAATCTACAGAGCATTTCACTCAGTTTACCATTAGTAAGCTTTTCTTGACATCTAACCTAACATTCTTGTGCTGCAATGCAAGTCCATTATTTCTCAATTACCTGATTCTCAATAGAGAACAGTTTGTTCCTTTTCTCTTCACATCAGCCTTTCATGATTGGAGAAATGATACCACATGACCTCTAGTTTTCCATCTCCCTTTTAGATCTTACCTTACTATGGTTTCTATAAACATTTTGGTTGCCAAGCAACTTTCTCGTTTTCTTGAAGTGCAGTTTCTGATACACTATCCTAACTGAGGTCTTGACAGAGATGAGAAATGTTACGATGCACACATGAGGTAGTGTGTATCCTCACTGCTAGTACCCAATGTAAACTTTGGAGAATGGTGCCATTATTGACTGACATTCATTTTGTGGTTCATTACTATTCATGTAACTGTGTTTCTAATTCAAATCCTACCCTCTTAAACCCTGTACCATCACTCACTTAGTACTGATACAAGTTTAGTAATCAGGTTCTGCTTCATCAGTCAAGCCATTAATGAGTAGAAATAGATCCATTTCTGGAACTTGACTTTCAGATGCATACTTCCTGCAGAACAGAGAACTGCTGATAATTATTCTTTGTCTATAACTTTCCAAACACCTAAGTTGGTGTGCCTGTGTAGTTTTGTTCAGGGTCTATTATACAATCTTGATTACCTAAGGCTCATGTGAATTTTCTAACAAGAATGATTTCTGAGAACCTATGCTGACCAAATAGCTAAAAAGAGAAAGATGTAGGAATAAAATCAGTGAACTCAGCTCAAGGGTGTGAACTGCTCTTGATGTCAGGTATCTTCTAAAATAAGCCCTTAACATACAGAGCTCCAAAAGGAAACCAAGGAGCAAGGGATACTCACTGACATACAGTTACAGTTACAGACATAACTGATGTGTAACAAAGTCACTATGTGGAAACAATGCTTTCTGCTATACCACACACTGCAAAGGCACTGATCATGTATGCATAGCTAACATACTGTGATATTTAGCAGTCAGTGAGCTAGAGGAAAAAATGAACAATATAGGAAGTATTTTCCAGGGTAAGTATCAGATCAGTATTATTTAACAGAATTTTCATTTGGGAGGGAAATGGAAAAGATGATGGTGGTGGAACACACAGGTTGCAGATACTTTGACAAGATTCCAGAGGGATTTAAAGATATTTGAGAATGACAGATCTGTCTGAACAAGAACATGAACAAGGTAGCGTAGATTAAGGTCATTAGGCACTGAACTGTAGATTATCCTGCTAAGAACATTTATGAAAAATATATTCACTAGAGATCTGTCAATCTAACAAGTTCAAAATCACATGATGTTCTAGAAAATTACTTCTCCCTTCTTCAGAAATTATTCCTAATAAGCTCGAAAGATCCCTAATACTAACTTGGAATTTTAGTTATGCCATTGCAAAATGCAGCATCTTTGATTTCATGTGATGATCAATCGTAAAATGGAGGCAGACATCAAGTGAGGTTGATGTCTGCGCTCTCCTAGTGAGAGGAGACCTCATCACACTCCTCCCTTCTCTGCTGCCTATTTGACTTTTTGCAGAAGGGTACATCAAAAGATGTACAATTAAGCAAGTTGTACCTTATCCAGAAAAATATGTTTGGGAAATAACAAGGAATTCCAGAGACAGTTTGATGCAAAAACGGAAGAAAACCATTCCTGACTAACTAACATGAAATAAATGAAGAAAAATGTTTAGAGAGACTGTGTGCCTCCAAACAAGTCCAGACGAAAATGTTTATTTACATTGCAAATAATTATAATTCTGGAAGCCAAAGAAAACTGACAGTAGAGAAGTTATTAGCTCCTTCCTTCAACCATCAGTGCAGACTGGAGAACAAGTGACCACACAATCATCAATAGTTCTAAAGAGATCATAAGATACACACCCCTTAAGGATTTAGGAGACAGATGGAGCTGCATGTGCACGAAGGTAATCATAAATTAAGAAACTCGTTCCCCAGTGAGCAGTCAAGCAACTCAACAACAGAGCTACGATGGTAAATTGTAGTAGGCTTGTTCTTTACCCTGAAAATCGTTACCAAAACCATTTATTTATTTAGTCCTTGTCCAGTGGCCTGAACCTTTTTCTTAGTGAAAACAGAACACTGTAAGGGAGAGATTATGGAGCACTATTAACCTACAAGAACGCAGGTGGTTACACCTGAACAAAATCCTCTAATAACGCTCTAGAGCATGCAGCAAAGTTAGCATGGAAGTTAACATAACTCAATGTTATGAGCATACATAGAGAAAGAAGTAACAGTTAATTTCTCCAAAATGGTATCAGCAGGAGAAATCTCATAACTCTTAGCCACTGAAACTTGCTAATGAAAGGTATTAGTCCAGAAAATACAGCCACCTGTCCTAAAAAACTGTTGGTCAGTCAGACATAACAGATCCCTTTTGCCTCATATCCAAGGAAGTTTCAGGGGGAGGTTTGTCTGGAGTGAATGCATTGCTAAAAATCCATTGCTTTTCTCTACAAAGAGGAGTGACTTGTCCATCTGGTTTTGATAGCTCTTTTCCCTGTCTCATTGCTGGTCTGCATGGTGCTTTGCAGGCACAGAAGGGCAATTTTCTACTCTTGGACATTTAATAAGATGTACTGCAGTCAATTCTGCAATGCTGAGCACTTGCAATTTTGTCCCCAATCTACAGTATTCTGGGTACTTACAAAAAGTGCAGAGAAACAGGACAGCAACCCAGGGCAAACAGTACCTTTCCACCTACTGGGAGAATACAGAGATGACCAAGCTGAGGGGGGGAACCTGCTAACCTACAGGTGCCCATCTTCAGAATATATCAGATTCTCTAAGAGCTGGCTAAATCATGATGACATAGCTGCTCCTTTCAGATCTCATTGTCTGGAAAACTGCTTTTGTTAGACAGTAGACAGCAAAGGATTCAACTCACCAGTCTTCTTCACAGCCAAAATCAGAAGTAGAGCAGCTGCTTGTAAGCTGAGGATCTGCTACACGCTCAGTGCTGGTTTTCAATCTTGTGTAGTTTTTACGAACAATATATCCCCTGAAAGCTAAAAAACATAGTTATGAATCAGAAAAATTCTGCACAGCCTGAAATGACTGGCACCTGTCCCTGCAGTGTAGACCTGAATGTCCCCAACTTTTAACGAATTAGTGGATAAGAACATGAGTGGTTCCAATGTTTGCAATGTTACCAACAGCTGGAAATTCTACAGGGCCTTACACTCTCACTATTATAGTGACCACTTGGCACAGTCCAGGCAAGGCCAAACAGGCCTCAAAATGAGAATTTATCTAATTTAAATAGGAACCCAACTTAGAATTTATTAAAATACATAGTATAAAATCACAAATTACCTGATTTAAGCTAGTTAGACTTTTACAGAATTGGAAGCTTTATCTTTTTTTATTGTCGGGTAAGGGGGTGACAAGCCAGGGACACATGTATTCAATTAAAACTAGAAAAATTATTTATGTCTTCTCCTATTCTTTCAATTAACTGCAACCACAACAAAACATTTAAAATACATCTCATATAAATAAGCAGGAAAAAATTTATAAAGATTGGAATTTATACCATTCCTAAAAAAAAGGAGCAGAACAAAATGATCACTAAAAATATTAAATGAAGTAGGAAGCATGCAGTGGAATGAAATGGCAAAGAAAATTCCAATGCATAATATTTGAAGACATCTACATCCTTTATTTCCATGGACTATCTCTGGATTTGGCTACCTAAATAACAAAATTATTTCCATAGTTTTATCTGACAGGAACTTGCTTGAATTTTTGACACCTGTGAGCAGTTAGTAATAAAGCTCCAGCACAAACCACACATAGCAATACATATTGCACTTAAGACAAAGGACTAAAAAGTGCTGCAATATACACTCAAACTCACATATTTTTAATTTTATTTTTTAGGCTTTATTTCAAGCATTATTTTAAGTAGAAATACCTAAAGAGAGAAAGGACTGAATAATGAAGACAGTAAACAGTGCCATTGTTTCAGTATACAACAAGCAGCTGCTGAATAAGAAGGCTGAGCGGTTGTGAGAGAAAGGAGCTGTCTGTTAGTCCGGGAGGATTGCAGCTTAAACAGTGCGACAAAATGTAAAAGAACGTTGGAACTAAGATCAGGGAATATGATTTTTAGGAAAAAAAAAAAGTTTCCTGTCCAGGAAAAGCTTTTAAGCCCACTAAAGGCATGCAAAACCAGAGTCAGTTTGAAGACTAATTACTCAAAGGAGAAGAGCAGCCCTCCCACTGGGGTCCAGGGTTACATATTACAGTAGAATATAGGACAGGCACAGAAATAAGGTCTAGGGAAACCTCATGTAGGATCAGGGTCATGATAATATTATAGATTACAAAAAGAAATCAGAAGGTAAGATAAATACGGAATAAACTGAGGAACAGAGAAATTGATCAGAAGATTAACAAGTTTTCCCTGTATCCCACACTTCTGATTTAATGAAAACACTGAGGTTTCGGGAATAGGAAGTAACAAAAAATGCCTTTTAATGAGAGTTATGACAATAAATAACCATTCACTTTACAGAAAGCATGACAGAAGTTGGGCCTGCTGAGGTGCTGAACCAAATACAGAGCTCAGGTATCATGAGGTTGAGGAACTTTTTGCCCTTAATAATCAGACTGGAAAAGTCTGCTTGTCTGGCAGAGATGAGGCAAGCTTTCACTTGTCCCAAGTGATCAGGCTTCCAATCCTTAACTATCCCCTACTGACCAGACAAGGAGCCTACCCTGATTGCAGCAGCAGAGACAGCTGGCCAGCAGCCACCTCTCTGCAGCTGAAACATGCTGAGTGTCATTCAGTCGATGGACTACTATAAAGAAAAACTGAAACAAATGAACTAATGAGATAAACTTCAGTTTTATCCTTAGTAGTTTCTCAACTTTTAGCAGTTCTTCATATGTGTGTGTCTATAAAATCAACCTTGATACCTGCTCTGATTTTATTTTTAAAAATTATTTTTCCTTTTTTTCCAGAGACTCTTATCTATGTTAGTACAAACACTTTGGTCTTTCCCTCATTCACTACATAAAACCTGCTATATCTGATTTATTAAACATAGTTTTTGCCCTGTCTTCTGTTTTCATATGTATTTTCAAAATCAACTACTCTTCAACATAACCCCTCCACAGGCTGTATTCTAACATTCTTCCAAAATACCTTGAATCTGACAGGTAAACGGTTGTATTTTTCCTACTTTTGACTCCTGGGACAGTCAAAGTACAGATAAACAAACTTCTTTCACTCCCTCAAAAGCTTCATCAAGCATTAGCAGGACTGCATCTTTTCAACATTTATTAACTGGATCTATAATGTTTCAAAAGAAATGCATATGCAGAGAATTCTACTGGGGGAGTCTGAGAGGCTGGGAAGCTGCTCCATCACAGCAATTTGCATTACTGACTGGTGCTGGTTTTGACACTAAGCACTTGGCTCAAAGAGTGTGAAATTAGCAGACTCATGTTGCTACTGCTCCATGAACAATCACTGCATCATTGAAGAATGATTACCAGCTGTCACCTCATTTTCACCTTATTCAGTCTATATTCCAAACTTTCCAGCAACAGTAGCTGTAACCCTGATCTTTAGATAGCTAAAAATGACAGGATCTGAAAAGCAAGACAGGAACTGAACAATTGTAAAACTTCTATTAGTAACTCAGTTTTTGATGCTTTATGTGCCACAAGTTAGGAAATGAATTTTTACTTCTTCTAGTGATCATTTCTCACACAGACTTTTCTGTCAGCTCCAGCACCTCACGAACCAAGGATATATTTACATCAGGGAGTCTGAAATTTGGCGTCTTGCAGTTATAAACTTTAATTTTAAGGTCTAAGTACCAAGGCATATACATTACACCCAATATTGCACAATTCCACATAAGAGAATCAGAGGCATTTTCCTCATAATTCTCACAGGAAATATATAGTTACAGAGTAAATTGTGAAGCACAATGTAAAAAGATCAAAGCTAAACAATTACAGGTCTATGAGAGAAGTATAAAGAAAGGAGATGAAGTAGTACTTTAAAACAGTAGAAGGATTCACTCTGACATTAAAAAAACCATGTTAAGCAGACTTTTTGTACACAGACACATTTTTATTCTATAATATCACCTAAAATAGCAAATAGCAACAACTCAGAAGGAGAACTCATGATTGCTGAAGAGAAGGCATCATGGTAGTTTGGAATCAGAAGTCGATTTGCTAGGAACAGCCTATCACTTTCTTAATTTGTCTAGTTAAAAGAGCATTCAGCAGCTTAACTAACAGCATCTGAGAGAATTAGAGTTCATGAATCTGATTATTCACTCCATGCCAAATCAATTCTAATGAATAGTAAAAGGGATGGAGAGTCACATCTTTTGCTGGGTCCCATGAATACATCTTCTCTTGCACCTCTCACTCTGGACAGACACAGTGTGATGCCTGCTTAACTGCAGAAGAAAAACCAACTCTTGTATTAAGTTCTCCAGCAGAAGCACTATGAGAAAAGAAGTCATGAGTTCTCATGTACAAGCAGTAACTATCACTGATAAGCAGTGACTACTACAAAGACTCACCAAGGCTGCCATCAGGACTGGTGTCACTGATGCACATCAACACTTGGACATAAAGCTTTTAACTACCATGCATCACAGTCTCTGATCTTGAGACTTGGTCAAATAAAAAAAAGTGAAGAGTAATGTGAAACTCTGTCAATATCAGCAAGGAAGAGGTTTTATGAGATACTGTTGGACAATGTACACTGTACACTGTACACTGTACATTGTCCCACCTTGATTTTTGCATGAAATCCAGTAAGAATAGTCTCCATTTTTTCTCCTTAAAAAATAGCAGATAAAACCTAAAACATTTGCGCGTTGACAGAGCTTAGCTCAGAGAAGGGGATAGAATATAGAACCTCTTACTTTAAAACTACAAGGCCTTCTACTTTTCCTAAAATGGTTCCTGCACATGAGCATCAGGCCTTTAATGGTTACTAGAGACAGATACTAAACATGAAGAATTACTGGATGGCCTAAGCTAGTACAGAACACAGTGAGATGGAAGAGTAAAGTTAACCAAAGCTGTGCAGCCTGTACAAAATTAATCTGGTTTACCCTGACTGTGAAATCAAGGTAATACAATTCAGCTGCCATTAGGAGAAACACATATATATCTTCAATGTTTTTTACACTAAAAAATGTAGTTAAATGGAATCAAACTAATTACATAAAAAATATAAAACTGGATCTGCTACTTAGGCATTGTTATTTTCAGGAATTTTTTAAAAATATTTTTAGAAATAAGGTGCTTAGAAGTTTTTGGAACGTTTTACTCACGTACTTCTTAGATCTAGACAACGGTATTAGCTGAGAACGTGTACACACACATGTACACAGTGATACAAATAGATGGGTAAATATAGGGATAAAGATATTTTCAAGAAATACTTCCTTGTCTTCTACTGAAGCAAACATTATATCTTTGCTGCTGAAAATCCCAAAGGTAACACTTTTACTAAAAACTTACATTTATTATAACTGTAAAATAGTAAATTACAGCTGTTCTCTGTCCCTCCTTTTTTTCTTATAATGGAGTAAATTTTGTCAGAAGCACATGTTAGATATGTAAACAGTAAACAACGCTGCACGGGCAGAAGTTGCAGAAAGAAAGCCACTTACAAAGTGTTCCTTCTGAACATCCCCTACTTTTTATTTAAGAAAAAGAGCCCAATTCTTGAGTTCTTGATAAAGAACTTTCTAATGCAATATGACATATGGTGAGTGTGTGAGCACGTGTTGGAGGAGGAGATGGTGGCTCAATGGATTAGTCATTTGCCTTTCACCTCTGGAAGCATAGTTAAACTCAGCCCTGACCAGAGCTGCACAGTATATTCCAGATGGCTAAAGTGGGTCTAATTAAAATGAATTCAGTGATGTCACCTCAGATCTAAGTGAATTGCATGCACCACTCATTTGGCAGTTTGGCAATGTCGGTTCACAAATGAAATAACCAGATTAAAATCCTCCCATAAGTCTTTCGGGACAAGTCACACTGCATGGAAATACGTGCTATCATAAATAGAAAATATATTTTCATAATTGTATTATCTGTCATTTTAAATTTTAATTAATGCATTATTCTAAAACAAAAAAACATTAAATGAGACTTGCATATGAGGTAAATCAGTGAAGCAACATTTCAGTCAGATGATTCAGTGGATATGCACTGATTTAAACCAGCTGTGAATCTGGCAAAATAATAAAAAAAAAAATCTTTGACAATATATTTTTCCTTTTATGTAGATGTAAATCAAAACAATATAAATCCTAATTACAAAGAAATACTTGGAAGTGCAAAGTACTGTCAACTCAAACAATTTGCACAAAATCATTCTTTACAATTCCCCTCCGAGTTAAAACTTAGCATTTTCTAGCCTTCACAGTTTGAGAAAGTGTGACTGGAAGTAGGAGGAAAGACCTTGTGTACTCTGTGTATTCTGAGAACTGAGATGTAGATATGCTGAAGTAGGGTAGCTTTTTTTTCCCCACTTAATTTAAATTCACAAATACTTTGTTTCCTAGTGAGGGTGTTTTCCCCCATCTAAAATAATGACTTTTTTTCCTGTAATATAATACACTCAGGAATTGTATCCTCATGTATATTGTGCAGGTTGTTTTTTTTCTAAGTTTGTTTTTTCTTCCAACATTTCTTCAATGGATAGTGAACTGCTGGGCCCACAGAGATCTCCAGACCACCAGCTCATGTATTTGAAAGGCATCTGTTTATTTTTAAAATGCAAATGCAGCCTACCTCAAAGACTGACTTGCAAGAAATGAACAATCTGAACAAGTCAAGAGGTTTCCAATCAGGAGCTCTGTTCCTCCTTTATATCAGGCTATGATCACTTGCTGTCAAAACCACTTAAACAATATCCTGGAACCTGAATGAAGTCCCCCCACAATTAAAATGAGCAGGATAATCCTGCAAGAATTATTCAGGCAAATCATTTTTCACACAGTTTAAGGTAATGATAAGGTCATTTACAAAAGAAATCAGCGCCTTTGAAATGCTGACTTGTAGACAGAGGACTGCCTGGAGGAGGGCCATAGATAACAGTGAAGACTGGCCTCCTAACACTACCCTTGCAGTCTTTGGAACTGATTCTGATGAGGAGAAGGCCCAATAAGGTTAATACCCCTACTTTGATCTCTGTCAAAGCGTACCAGCAAGAATTAATTTACATTTCAGATGAAAAAGGTTGACAGCATGAAAAGGCATCTTGTTTCTGGTATGTGAATGTGCTGTAATAGATCGGGAATTCTGAAAGGAAGTTCTGAGGAAGCTAAAGGGATAAGCTGAGCGGCTGCTTTTATTGGGAAAGAGATGAAAGGAAAACAAATTTCAATATGCGCTGTTCTGTAGAAACATGTAAGCCAAATGCTTCCTAAATTCCAAGGCCTGCTTGAGAGGGGCAGGGGGGAGGGAAAGGAGAGGGAAGTACATATAGTTTAATTATATGGTTTTGCTAATGTCTGGATGACAAATGCAAACAATTCATCTCACTGCCTGAAATGGCTCATTTAAAAAAAATACAAAGGTGATCATACTCCATTTTAATAGAAAGCTGCCTTGAACTACACTCACGTTAGAAGATGTGGAGGAAAGGAAGAGATTCAGGGATGCTTTTGTCTCTGTGTCACTAGGCACGTAGACAGTGTAATGTAAAGTAAACAACACAAGGACTGTCCACATGTTTTAAAACCTGGAAATTGGCCATGATTAGCAAGTATAAGTTTTGATTTGAAACACGGAAAAATCAGCACACTAAGAAGAGAAAATGTGCACAAGAAATATTTTCGAATAAGAAGTCCTGGGTGTAGGCTTCCAAAGGCAGACATAAATGTGTTGAGGGTTATCATTATTATTATACCCCTTCTACTAGAGAGCCAAAGACAGGAGGAGCAGCCAGCCTAATTAATACAAAGGTGCACCGTGTCACTCTTAACCCTACAGTCCTAATGCTTATTCACCCAGACTGATCACTGAAATAGTTAAGTGCCAGGTTACAAAGGAAGATAGTGTGTGTGTTAGTGGGAAGAATGCTAACAACATTACTCCAGCATTAGGTCCAGAGAGCTCAACAACGTCCAGATTCACTCCCACTGTCTCTGCTCTGCCATGTTTAACACAGCATCTAAGAGATGGCAGGAAGCAGTACAGCTCAGAATCTCTCCCATGTGTGCTAAGAGCAGAATAGATCACTTTCTCTACAGAGCTAGTAAACTGTCTAGATAAAACTGTAAGGCAGAATGTCCCCTGCAGTCTCCAAGTGATACTGCTGCACACCAGCTTCCTATTGCACCTGAGATAACTGTCACTTTAAGGAGCTGATCATAGGAGGACAGTGATGGGTTAACAGTTTCACTTTCCTTCTTTCAACAAAAGGCTGTTGTAAGTTAGGTAATCGAAGTCCAGGTACATATACACTTGTAAATCTAGCAAATACTCTGAAAAATAGTGGCAGGGGGTTCTTTAAGATCTACTTTCTGTGCTATCACAAAAATAACTTTAAATGACAACACAAAGGAGAGGAAGAATGGGAGAGAGTACTTGTGCAGTCCTTCAGTGTTTGTTGTAATGGGAGAAAAAATTTCTCCTTAATGGTTTGCCATTTAATAGAATATTCTGAATTTAATCCTAGAGCTTTGTGATTCAACGTAACAGTATTCATGCAAAGCTGCAAATTATTATTTGATCCTAATGATATTCTGTTCCTTTCTGTAACTAGATTGGTGTTCTGCTTTCTGCTGAAAGTCACAGCAATGTCTCATTTCAGAGTAGCAAACTTAGACAACAAAAAACCAAATGAATTTACCGGGAATGGTTTGAGAACAAAAAAAAAGAATATTAGAACACATCTTTTTCATACTGCCTTCAGACTATAAGATACACAAAAAACAGGTGACAAAGCTTAAGGAATTTGCTACAACTAATTTTTTATCAGTTACAGTCTTTCAACCTGGAGTTGCATAGGGAAAGTGTATTACACTGCATCATATGGAGGCTGCTTCATACTGGCAGCATCTGAAAACACCATTGAGTTCACAGCATTGGTTCTTAGATTTCTGTGCCATATGGTACTCTGCTGTCTACTAGAGACCTACACAGCCCTATGGGCCTGTTTCTCCAGTAATCTCTTTAAAGTTTATTCAAATTCATATTGATATGGCTGCATAGGAGTCTGGCAGAATGTCAAAAGATTGGTCAAAGCTGGCAAACCCAGGAAGCAGTCAAAACAAAAACCTGGCAATCTGCCAAGATCAGGGCTCCATACAAAGACAGAGAAATCCATGTCCAGTGCCTCCCATCCACACTTTTAGACAAATCAATACAGTGTTTCATACCAGCTCTACATGTAGTGGGATCACACTGACTGTGCTCAGAAGAATCTTAGAGAATTAACTCAACAGCTTTTAATTAGTATGTTTTGCTTCCAGAGAAGCACTTCAAAAAGGCCAAAGTGCCTGATACCTGTCACAGATGTCATTTGACACAGAAGAACAAATGATGAGAAGTAACATTTTTGATAGTTTTTGTTTGGACTGTATTTATTTTTTTGGCTATAAACTGACACACAAAATCACCTACAGAAAAATAGGTGTTGGCAATTGAAATACTGTTTTAATTACCTGCTTGAATATGTATAGCAGCATCAGTTCTTCTGTTCCTTATTTCCCTGTACTTCCTGCGAGCTTCATATCCTCTCCAGGCTAAAAATACAAAACCATGTGCTGGAAATTACATTTATTTAAGGAAGTGCTACAAAGTCAGAGATGTGCTGTAACTTTCATTCCTCCTGCCATAACTACTCCAGCCCCTACCCCCAGTACCTCTTCCCCACCCACCCACATGTTGAACTCTGGGTTCAGGACTGCAATATTCACATCCACACAACTTCAAACACCACTTTACTCTTCCAAATTTTAATTGTCACCATGTGCTCACTGATGTCCTAACCAAAATACAAAGGTGTATGATCATCCCTGCTCACACAGTTCCCCAAATTCACTACAAGGAAGCCTGCTAAAGTGCTGGTAATCAGCCTCTGCGCTCCATCTTACGATGTATGTCTTGAATTCTGGTATACGGGCAGGGGCATGCGCTACTGCATTTCGATTATGTGCTGCATGCTAGGACAGACATAGCTAACAATATTTTCATTTTGTGCACAGGCATCCCATCCACAATACTAACATATTTAAATAAAGACATTACCAAACACTAAGATGACACTTTAGAAGTAAATCAATAATATTTGCATCAGTTAGCTGGAGAGAAAGCATCTCTGGTCATTTTCATTTCATAATAAACTATAATGGATGAATAAACAATATACATGCAATTTAACTGATTAAAATGCAAAGACACTCAGTGAAATAGGGAATCTGTACATTTACCTGACTGTATAGTAAGAGCACTGTTTTCTCTTTTATCTTTGACTTTCTTGTACCTCCTTGCTCCGAGCCATCCCTTGACATAGGCTTGCATGACCACCACTCTCCCTATAACTTCTCGAAGGAACAAATTTAACTGCTCTATATGGTAATACTTTAAAAAAACCTGGAATGGAACAACAACAAAACAAAAAAATCAGTATTACAAGCAGACAGTAACGTAACCTCTTGTATTCTGTCTTTTCATTAGTCCAATAGCAGCTTATTCTAGGGCATCATTGTTGAAAAAACTAGCAAAATACTGACTACAAATATCATAGCAATCTTGTGAACCAATTATTTGCTCTTGGTGTGCTTGTGTAATTTCATTATTCCATTGATTGTAATCACTCCATTGCAAAATAAACCCCATATTTACCCCCCTTACAAAGTAAATTGGTCAGGGGGATATTTTCAGATATCAACAATTTTGAAATAGAGCCAGGGATGAGAAATCCTGGGTTGAATCTGGTTTTGGACATAATATTGTCTAAAAGCACTCTGCTTTAGGAGACAAATCCTGTGGGTGCTTCTATACATTTTATCTGGGTCTTGGCCAGGAAAATTCTCCTTGTTTTTCCTTTGTGCACTGTAAAACAACCCAAAATACTATGCAATATCCTTTTTACAGAAGTCATTCACTCCATTTTAAACCACGAACAAAGGCCTTTGATGGAGCCAGAAGGAGCTTACCTGAAACTCCACAAATGGATAAGGTAGCAACCAGGCTTGCAGGATGGGCCAGAGTGTGAAGTTTCAGTCATGTCTTTAATAAGAGCATGAGGAACTTCAGGAAGGCACTACAACAGGAGGCACTGACAGACGTACTGTCCTTATCAAGGCAGCCACGTGCAGAATGCGCTTTGGGGAGGTACACGATGCACCCCTCCTCTGGCAGCACTAACTCAGGGCACCTCCATAACCTGGGAGGCTAAGGAGCAAATTCCTTGCTCTTTTGTTCACTCATGCAGTACTTTTCAAAGTAGACATGTTTTGCTAAAAGGATACTATTATTGGGAAAATCTTAGCACCCTCTACCTTGGTCTTCCCAAGAATCCAGTTGTCTAGTTTAGATTTCTCCAAAATGGCAAGACAGTTTTCTCTGCTACCAAGGGGAGCCTCATGTGCCTTGAATGCAAGGTAATAATACCTGCAAAACCAAGCAGCAAAGAAAAAATTGAATTAACAATCAACACGTACTTTCACTGTTTTTCTCTAGCTCAGAGCTGTATCTTTAGAACTAGCAGGCCAAATTCTCCCTTATAATAAGTTCTCCTCTTAAATTATGACACAACTGTCATGAACAGATATTTGAGCATATACATGATTACGATAAACAATTAATTGGAACGATTACGATCAGTTTTAGAGGCCTGGCGCAGACCCATACTAAACAACACTGACTTTTATTTGTCCCTTGCAAAGAATAGCACCCAACAATTACGTGAAACAACATATAGTTAATGAAAAAAGGATGCAAACATGTTTCAACTGACTTAAGAACCAATCCCTCCCTGTAAAGCCATTATGCATTAAGTATGGTTTTATAGCATTTAAGTAACCCCACTAGCAAACAATTAAGTAACAGCAAGAACATGTGCCAGTTAGTTTTCAAATTTAAGGCTTTTTTTAACACAAGTACACTGATAGATGGTAGCAAATGCCACCTCAGCTCTCATTTATTAACTGCCATGTGTTGTCTTGGTATTAAGTTATACTTCTACAGGTGCTACTCTATTTACATTGTGATTGAGAGGAACCAGCAGGGTGAGAAAACCATTCTACTAATTATTAGCACAGGGAAGAGCCATCAGATGTTCTTTAAAACATGAAGAGAAGAATCTCATCAGCAAACCTCAAAGATAGATTCAAGAAAATATCCCACCTTAGTGAAGAAAACATGGAGAAGCAATTACAAAACTTGGAATTGTACAAGACCTTTTTTTTTAATCAGGAGAATATGATTTTCAAATATTAGCTCCAGTTAATCTCCAGATATTAGCTCCAGTTGTCACAAGAAAGAAAAAAGAACCACTAAAATAGTCAATAAAGATCAAAGGGGAACAAAATGACATCTGAAGTCAGAAGCACTGGAATAAGTCCTGGACCAAAGACACAGATATTCACCAACTGGAGACACTGATGACTCTGAATAATGATAGGAGATTATGTATTACTGAGTTATTTTTAATGCAGTGACTTTCTTAACAACGTGATGATGCAAATTCTTTAGCCACATCTTTCAAAATACCAAGAGTCATGCTATTCAGCAAGAATGGAGAAACATGGTGTATTTAAAAGAAAAAAGTACTTTTCCTCCACCTTATTACCAAACTTAATGATGCCAGTTTTATTACCAAACTTAATGATGCCAGTTTTCACAAGACAAATGCCATTATGAGTTGCACTAATGAAACTCAGATTTAAAATATATGTAACACAAACAATTTGTGACAGCATATAATTTCAACAGATAGTAGACAGATACATGGGGGAATTTACACTAATAATAAAGTGCTGTTTTCTTCAAAAGCCAGTTCAGATAGCCATGTTATTTACACATGTATGTAACATAAGCAGCTTGGGAGGGAGGGAGGCAGGCAGGCAGGCGGGCAGGCAGATAGGCAGGAAGGAAAAAAGGAAAGAAGTAAGGAAGGATAGATTCAAGTGAGTAACAATATCAATTTTCTGGTGATCAAGCACCTTTTTAGGTATGTTGTAGTTAGGAATTTTAAAACCATAGAACAGTTTTTAAATAGCAATGATGCAATAAAATATTCAAGGGGGATCTCATAAATTTTTTACCTACCTTATCAATGACATTCTTATTGCTGCAAAGGTGACTTCTTATTTGTGACAAATCTGAGTAAAAAGTATTTTTGAGTTGTGTAATTTAACTGCCTGACTATACAATCTTGTTTGTGACAAACTTCACTTTCTTTCAAATGTAGTAACCTCTCCATTAGCTCTCTTTCATGATCTAGAATGTATATGCTTTTGGTACTCAGAAAAACCCCCCAACAATGGTACTTTTTCCTATTACTTAATGTTTTAACAAATGTTTTCAGAAAATTTATCTACAGTCTAAGAAAGCAAGCTATTCAAAATGACAAGAACTTTCCAAACCATGGGAATAACTAGAGTTTCTGTTCCACAGTTCATAGTATGTAAACATTGTCTCCCAATATTTATTAAAAACTTCCTCTAAATGGTGATTTTCCAAATGTTTTGATTGATCCAAATACTGCACAGAAGACACATGTAACTGGTTAATATACTTCCTGTTTCTTTTCAATTATGTCATCAAAAATAAAGCAGAAATCACTGCACTCATTAGAAATAGGGACCAGCAATTTATTTTTTATTATTTCTCCTTCAGAACTACTTTTTGAGTATGCATTCTGCACCATAAAAGGTTCTAGATTTGTGTTCCAAAGCTCAAATCCATGTTTTTGAGATAGAAAACACTTTGTTTTCTATCTGGTGCCTGTTTTCACGACTGAATCACATAACTCCAGATGCCCAAGTAGTTTGACTTGATGTGCTCAGGAGAACTATATGGCAGCACAGCATGTGCCACACAGGTCACCCAACTGTTTTATTTAATTTAAAAATTTTGTACAGCAATGGACCCTATGGAAAATTTTGGAGGAAGGTAAAATGTTTCATCTTAATGTATCTGGTAAAAGCATGCAAATATTGGATGTGGTGAAATGGTAAAGAAAACATCCAGGAATACACCCAAAACTTTGGGATATATGCAACTACAACTGTTCATTTTGATTTATTGGCCTAATTTCATCTCTGTCATACTTATGTAAATCTGCTGTGCAGAGATCACAGAGTGACCTCTACTTGCAACATATCACCAAGAAACCAGAAACCTAATTTCAGAAAAGTAGAGCTAAAAATCACATTTGCTTTCAGATGAGATGAAAATTTCATGACTCTACTTTTTTATTTCCATATTTGCATTTGTTATTTCAGCACAAAACGCAGTAGTCAGGAATATTTCAGTGTTCTTCTACGTTAAACCAATACTTTCATTTCTATTTTTAAAAATAAAGTTTATGGTCCTTCATGTTCTATTTCATAAATATACACATATTTGTGCAAAAATATATTATTTTCCTGGGTTATACATCCTGCTTGAAAATTTCCTACATGTTACACACACTCACCTACATGTTTCCTAAAAGTACTTGACTAATCACAGTAGCAGTTAAGACTAAGTAAGAGAAAAGTAATTTCCCCTCTGAAGAACTGATTTCTCAAACCTGATGAAACTCTGGAATTCTGTATTTCTTAACTACTGGTTCTTAATCTGCACTACACACTATCCTACATGAAAAGTATTTCAGAAAAAACATACATTAAAATGGGATTAACTGTATTTACTAGTCATTAAGAATGTACCAACATTTTTTAGAAGTGGATTTTATCCTCAGACCAACAATTGCAAAGCTAGGACATGCAGAATTACGGTTAAATGCCAAAAACATCCAAGTGTGCTAAGATATGGAAAACTTCAGAATGATGCTATGCATTAACTATCTGTTTAGGGCCAAAGCATTTCAGTGTTGGTGGTTTTAGATAAACTGATTGTAAACAAATGGTTCAATTTCTCACCACTCTTCAAAGGGTGAACTGTGGAACTGTTCAATAAATAGCATTTAAACAGCACCATTAACTACTATACCAGAGTCTCTTACTAAAGCTCCCTCTGCATTCCAGATTAAAGGCTGCATCAGTTCTACATAATTAACTCAAACCAGTAATGATTAACTCTTTTTATCTTTAAAACAAATTTTTGTACTAAAATATACTAGTCTGAGGTGGAGAATGAATATGTGAAAAGCATGAAGTGCAAGAGGGAAAAATCCCTTTCTAGCCAGACCACCAGCAACAGTAGGAAGATTCTCAGTATTATAAAAACGTTTGTTCCTTCTCAGCCCTGGAGCTGGAAAGTTTAAAAAATCCAATTATTTAGAACTAAAAGAGCCATAAAATAACTTTCAAAAATTTCTAACCTGTATTAGTTGTATCTCACCTCTTTCAGAAACTTTCAAATCTGAATTCACACAAATAATTACATTTGACTCTATATTGAGTATGAATGAAAAAATGTAAATAAAAATGAAAAAACATTTAAGACACTCTTGAAATTCAGTAACAGATACCAAACACTCCTGCTGCCAATCATCAGATAAGCACAGAATCACAGAAATACTCTCAGAAAGATATAATTTGGTCCATTGTGCATATACTATTCATAAGTGGTTATCCAACTTTCCACTTCTAAAGTTTTCCTATCTTCTTCATTCTGCAACTGTTTTGCACAGCAACCAGTGTTCTGTGAATGAGAAGAGTCCAGAAAGTGTACATGGAAGGTGCAGTAGTTTACCATATTTAACGTGTACAGTAACATTATACAGATCTGGGGAAATCTTAAAGCCACTGAAACAAATAAACACTTCCGTGGATAACAGTAAAATCAAGATATAGGGGAGTGTTAAAATTTTCTTTCCAGAAATCACTTGCAAACTTTGGTATGGTGCAGGTTCAGTGCTAGAAGTAAGCTTGCATTAAAAAGGCATCATTTAAAAAGAAAGCATTCCTTCTCTGCAGCAAATCTATTGACTTCTAATTTAATTTGGTTCTTCCCTGATTTTGCATAATAAGCAAGTCTATCACCACTGAACTTTTGGCGCTAGAAGAAAGCACTTACTGAGGTTATATGTTTTACAGGATTTTGCAATGTTTGACCAGTTTTTATTCCTACCTCCACTCAATGCAAAATGTGACTCATTAAGGTCGTTGAGGCTTTATATGGTCATGAGAAATGTAACACTGGTGGTTTAGAGACTGTGTATACTAGGTGTACTAATGGTGACTTTATGCAAATTTGCCCTGTGAGATTGAAAAAAGCAGAACCAGCCTCCCTGGGATCACTGTTACAGTAACAGCACTAGTAGTGCTATGAGTGTATGATCTGAGGAACATCATCCCACTACTGTGGAGCAGGTAATGCTTATAGGAAAAGTGTATCCTGCATTATAATGCAGTACCAAAAATTTTAATGCATAACATAAAAAGGCAGGGAAGAAAAAAGACAATCCTTAAATGAAACTTGTGCAATAATTCTCAACACATTGCTATGTGCTTATGAGGCACTTAATTCTTGAAATGCATCTAGCACCATTAGCCTACCAAGTCCCTTATCTTCCAAGCCATTGTCCAGTATATGCCACATTATATAAAAGGAGTATACAGTTGGAGGATATGTGGTGAGGACACACGTGTACATCACATCATGTGAAGCTCCAGGGGCCTGGGCACTCAGCAAGGAGCGTTCCATTCAGCGGGACCTTCAGCACAGGTCCCCAGGGGAAAGCACACCTCCCTTAGCTGATGTGCAGTGCACAGTCACCATGAGACCCCACACACCAGGCACACCTGGTGGCCTGATCTAGTTAATAATGTGTATCTGAAACCTGGGATTCCAGTCTGAAAAAGGGGCTATGTTGCTTCACAGCAAACATAAGACAGACCCATGATGTCATGGGGTGCAAGACGGGGCCAACAGAGACAAAGTGTCTAAGACTTGACAGGGATACAGTGTTTACAGGGGCTGCAGATTACATTTTCCTACTTTAAGTAAAAAGAATATGTATATTTATATACATAAAACAGATGGTTATATATTTGGCTGAAGAAACATTGTGTGAATGAGTTACAATTAAGCCCTTTCTTCACCATCTGTTTTTTAACCCAATAAACTGCATCCAGGTTTGCAATACTGAAATAATCTGTTCTACATGAAAACAGAAGACAGTAAAGACTAACATTAGACAGAGCTTTATCTTTTGTTTACCTCCCACCTGATAAACCCTGAATGGGTCTGTTCCCTGCCTTTGATTGTTTTGTCCTCATATTTCCTGCTAAGAGTTTACAAAACAGCATTATTGAACAGGCAGATAAGAAGCACACCTATTTGTTTAATAACATCAAGGGAGAAAAAGTGCTGGCTCATCCATTTTGTTGTTCAGTTGCTCAAAAGGATCAAAATACCAATTAACTTGCTGCCTTAGAAAATCTTTGATATCCTCACATTTACTGACATTTTGAAACTCTTCTTCATACTTGCCTAATGTCTTTTTGATTATGAACAAAGAAGTGCCAATCTGTTTAGCATTTGACCTGTTTTCTCAAACATTTTATGTATTCAACTACTTAGTTCCTAAAAACACTTGACTAGTCATGGCTGTAAGCTGAAGAAAAATGTTTCTTGTTCCATTTATAGCATTTTAAAGTATTGTTTGTTTTTATTTTCAAGAGCAAAACAGAATAGAATTCATTTAAAAATCAAGCATGAGATGAACAAAGGAGCAAGAACATCCCCTCTCCCGCCCCCGTTTATATTCTGAACTCAGGAAGTTTTCTGTGCTGTTGTGCAAATTGATAAATGTACCCCCCCCTTCCCTTTTCAAGTTGACTTTCCTGAAAGAATCACATCCAGTCGGACGAAAAACTTCAGGAGTAATTGACAAGATGTTAAACACAACTTGCCCTTCCTTATTTGTAGGAATGGAAAGCTAGAGTTAATGCTGCTTTTCTAGGTTGTACTCAAATTCAGCACACTTCTGAATGAAAAGGATCTGTTTATAAGAAGAGGCTTAATTTTGTCTCAATTTACACTAATCTCTGTGGAGTTAATCTCAGTTCACTTACGTGTAAATTGAATAAAAGTTAAGGTTAATAATTCTGCCTTCATCCTCTTCAGGATGTTGCAAAGATATGCCAATAATCAGAAAAATAAATCTCTTAAACATGCTTTAGAATGGTGTGACCATACTAAAATTAGTCATGCAACACAAAAAAGTTGGGGGAGATCATGTCTGAAAATAAAATCGGCTTGATAGACAAATAAACATATCAGTTATCCTTCCTGTGATATATCATCTGTAGTGTTTTCCTATTACATATTAATTTGGTGTACTAATATATTATAAATAAGAAAAAATTATTATTTTTTCAGAAATATTTGATTAAGCTTTGGTTTATCATCCAAGATCTCTCAATGCACTGACCGCAGATTTCCAAGCCCAAGTTACTGATTTACACACATAAATCTACTCCGTCTCTGGATTTTAGAAAGGCCTGTTTATGTCTCTTCTTTGTCATAATCAGCTCCTTCCCTCTAGCATCATATGAATTAATTGCTTTCAGTAGATTAATTAATTCTATATTGTCTGGATGAGCAACCTCCAGTTCAGGAAATATCAGAAAATGCTTCATTTAGCCATTCACTTCTTGTTCATTGCTTCTGATCATTGTTGAATTATCAATCCCACATGCTGGAAAACAGTAAATACTACGTGAAACCATATTTTAAATCTAGAGGAAACTATAATGATCATATAAACATACTGTAATTGTAAAGACAATAGCATTTCCTGAATTAATTTTATAACTTTTTGAGATTGAGAATATGTATTAAAACCAGCAATAGCAGCTATGACAAAGGTTCACGTGAACAGAGATCTGATTATAAGTCATGATATCTCCAAGACAAATGACTATGAGGGTGTAAAAGCTATCTAAAGCTTTTATATCAATTCATTCTTAAGCATGGGTACATTCTTCATATGATGGCTGAAGGTCACTGACCTTCCAAAATCCCAAAATTATCTGAGCAGGATGCATAATTTCTACTGGTTGCCTCTACTGAGGGAATCATGGGGACAGGTTTGCTACTGAATACTGGTGTTCACCATTGCTTTTACACTGGCTATTCTCCATTAGAGATCCCATAGCTCTTGTGGTCTTTACCTCTGATAGTCCCTGCTCTCATTAGAGATTCAGATCATACACGTACAAACCATGTTTGTAGAACTTTTTGTACTTAAATATAGAACATACCTTACAGAATGGAGTTCTAAAACAGCCCTATTATAGAAGTCTTACCTTTTTACAAACTCTTCAAAGAGGATGCGATGAGAATACCCTTTTTGACGTATTTTGACAGTTTCCAGAATTCCAGTGTATCGTAGCTGCAACAGAACTCTCTCGTGAGAAAACATCAGTGCTTCTCGATCATCATTAGGTTTAATGCACCGGATAAAGTGAGGCTGTCCAACAACCATTTTAGATAAAAGATCCATGAGGGAATACTAGTGAGAAGAATAAAAAAGATGCACACTTTTGACAGAGAACTGCAATGTAACTACTTAGGCAGAAGGTATATATTTGTAAATTCTATGTGATGCCTGATTATATTTTAATCTGTAATGTTAATCAGCATTGCCTTTTTATTCATTTTTAGGCTTGCGGCTGAAACTTGGAACCTATTAAAACTTTTCAGTTGTAAAAAAATAAAATTATTCTAATTCTTATTTCTTACTTATTACACTTTTCTCTTCATAGCTCCTTATACCACATTTCTGTAGTTGAAGGCCCATATTAAAAAAAAATAAAATTGAAAATTGTTCTAACTATAATTCTACTGTAGACACATTTGATTGGTCAAATATCCCCAACAGAAGAACAAGCTTTACTGTGAAAAAAAATCAATCACTGAAATTCACAGCAAACCATGGGGAAAGGGTTGCAAGAAGTCATCAGTTCAGTGCTCTGCCCACAGAAAACACTAGATGTATCTGTACATTTCAGGCACATCTCTGTTACACTCATTTTTCAGAATCATTAAGAATAAAAAATGCACAATTTCCCTAGAAAACTGCTGAAGTGCTACATTACCGTGACTATTCATAATGTTCTTAACATCTACCATAAATCTCCCCACTGAAACATAGGTCCATTACTTCTTTTCCTATCCACCCTGGACATGGAAAACAATTTATTCCATTGCAATTCACCCTAAAAAGAAAAAAGTTTGATCAGATCTTATATATCTGTTTTTCCAATGACTCTGACACTTCTGCTCCATACTCACCTCATTAACCAGCTGTATGATAAGTATTCATTACAACTATACCCAATCTCACATATCCATACGTGTCTTAAAATCATGTACAATTCCAAGTTTATTGTGGTCACCTTGGTGCAGGTGGCATGCATATAATGGTGTACTTTCACACTCACTCCCATATTCCACTTTTCTTTTTTTTGTAGTTCCTACACAGCTGACATTTGTGGGGTTCTGTGCAAGTCTGTGTGCTCTTGGATATTCCACGGTGGGGCAACATCTCAGCATACATCAGCTTACTCTATGCCCTTCCTTGCACTATTTTACAAGACAAATAGAACAGGTATTCCTATACAGCATGAAGCTTTGGCCCACCCTGGCTAGCACAGCAATGTGTACTTCCCTATTCTGCACGGTAGAAGCGCAGAAGGGCCAACTGCTCAAAACTTTTCCATTCTGCAGTGACTACAAGAAAAAAAAACCATTAACCAACAGTCTTGGACTGGCACTTGCTTGACTTCTAAGCTTCCAGTTCCAACATTCTCAATGCCTTTTCTTGCCTGTTTGATTTAAACTCATATACAGAATATACATTACCTCAGACAAGATTACTACTGATAAAATGACAATTCATATGATTTATAGCAACACTTCTAAAAGATGGACTGTTTTTACTTATTAGCACAAATGACAAATCTTAATCTTTAGAGGTATGTATGCCTAAGCTTGTGAAAAAATACAAGTCTTAAGTAATAACAGCTATTATATTTGCACAAAATCGGTGTTCTGTTTATAATGAGGTAATGAGGCCTGTTCTAGACCTGTAGCATTTTAGATGGAAATAGTCTAGGCTCTAGATTCTGTTATGATCAGACTCAGTGAAATTATAAAAATACAAGTATGAGAAAACAAAGAGAAAAGAAGTAAAAGAAAATTTATGAGTCTACAAAGGCCTCATAACAGAATAAAAAAATTGTCTTATTATTCTCTTTGATCTAACAATCCCACAAATATTTTAGATATATCTATTGTTCCTATCATCCAAATGCTTATTTTCAATCGAACTTTTGTACCCTAAAATAGGAAGCCATAGTTTGCCGCTTCATATTAGTTGTTTCCTCAGGATGCCGCATAACCTCCATTGTGTCAACCTGGAAGACAAAACTCTGGTGTTAGAACTGTTCCAGAAGCACTGCAGACCCACACCACCTTGCTCATGAAAGCTTGGTGCAGTTTTTGTTACAGTCATACCTTCAGGTGTGAGTATTTCAGAGTACTTTATCACAGATAGGAGGGCCAGCTTCTAACAGATGCAGGACACACACTGATTTCAGAGACATCTGTAAGCATTCTGAATTTTTTTTGATAGTGCAAGAGCACTCTAGATTTATGGTAGTATAACACTCAGGCAATGAAGCATTTGTCAAGGTGCAATACCAAAGGAACTGATTTCTAAAAAGCATTCCTCTTATTGCCACTAATGTGAACTTCAATAGGTCTCACATACAAGAAGAGTTATCACATTTGTAATGACCAGGAAGTAAATTGAGCTGCCTCACCTTGCTCATGTATGGAAAATATGTTGTTGGATAACAAGTGGCAAACAAAGTAGGTAATTTCAGAACATACAGGTCTGTTCTGTTCTACTGCTATGCTTACTATTAATTACTTTAAATTGCTGTTTTGATGCCAAGAATCTCAGCAATCTTATTCTGCTCAACTGCCATAGCTTCAAAATACCACTTTTTCAGCATTGCAGAAGTTACTTTTAGAGGGTATACATGGACAGTGAACATATTGTTCCTCGCATATTTTAGTTATATTGTTAGTACAGCTGTTCTTATCAAAATGAAACCAGAATTTATGAATGAGTATAACTATGGTTACCAATAACAAGCAGATTGTGTTGCTGTATTACAGCTCAACAAAATTAAAGAAAATTAACCAGCATCCTGTTTGCATGGAGCATTAACAACATTTTAGCATTCACTTGCTTTGTGGCAGTTTACCATCTGCTCTGACCAGGTGGCATTTGTATAAACCAGATAATGCTGTTGTCAGCACCTGTGCTACACTTCCTGGACTTTGCTCCATACGATCATTTCCAACACTCACTGACTTAAGAACACTCTTCTGAACACTAACAGTAATTGCTGAAAGATTACAGTTCTCAATAAAGTAACTGTGTCTCTTACCTTCAGGAGATATTTAGGAGACTGCATGCAAAATATAAAGGAAATGAAGCACTAAGTAGTAATAGATCAAAAAAACGGATTTTGTGTTGGGGAAGAAATCAAAAGCAAACTAGTGAGGACAAGATTCAGAATACAGATCGCGCAAATGAAGACAGATTTCAAAAGGGTGACCATAAAAATTTCAATATGTTTTTGTAATCTGTGATGTTCCAGCCCAGAGTAGTGTACATGCACTGGTACCCATCTCAAACTAACACATGAGAAGAAGAAGAAGAAAAAAAACCAAAAAGAGGCAGTTTGATTTCAGTTTGAAGGATGTTAACAGAACACTCTGTAATATATCCCAGAAAAAATGCTTTATCAGCCCAGATAACATCAAACATCTTAGGAGGTCACCTGACAAAGTAAATATCAATAACCTAATCAAAACAGCAGGCATGTGCATGGGGAAGGATATGGGAATGTTTCAAGATTATCTTAGCAAGACAACTGCTTTTTGAGAATTGATATCTAAATCTCTAGTAAAGGTCAGGTAGAAGACAAAAGCTATAACAGTGAACATCGACAGTAAGTTCAGAATAACTGGTAACATTTAATGTTAAAAGACACACAATCATAAATAATATCAAATCAAGAACTAAAGCAAATAGTTTGAGGACTGATTTGAGGCCAAAGGCCAATGAATTTGAGTTTCTACATAGGATTCTTCTCTGTCTAGAAGAGCACAGACTTGATGATATTGTTGTTGAAGGTTGAGCACTCACAACCTCTCAGTCATATCTGGAACATCTGCTGTCCAAAAAAGGATCAGCTTATGCTCTACCTTTTGGGCAATAGCACACTGTAAGCATGTCCTTTTCACAGCCGCTTATTTTCACCAAACCTGTAGAATTTTACCATCTCTGAGACTGCCACTATCAAACATGGTTTACTACAGGTTGCTGGGTTCAAAAGAGTTTTGGTTTGGTTTGGGTTTTTTTTTTGGGAGGGGGAAGGGAGGGAAAGCATAGAAAGACAGATGGTCAGAAACACTCAGAGAGGAAATTTAAAACACTTTTTCTCAGAAAATCAGGGTAAAAGCAGTATTGTTAGATTCCTTTTTCTATGAATGAAGTTGTGAATTCAGATCTCTGCAACATGTAAGGACTAGGATCAATTTCCAAATCTTTTCAACAAGAAACATTTGAAACATTCTGATAGACCCTGAAGGTAGAGAGATTTTCCCATAAAAATATTTAGAAGTTTTGTCTCTGGTTAATTTACAACATTTCTTGCCATTGCCATTGCCATGCCATTTTTATGGTAGGGTAATAATCACATGCACCACAGACAATAGGCTTTATCACAACTGGCTTGGTAAAAATGACAGAACATAATGAATGTCATGATATAATCTTGTATTTTAAATCACTAGCTACTCTTTTGAAACTAAAAAGAAGAATATTTCAACTATTAAGTCACATTTTTACATGACAGCTGTAGTGACTTACAATATAAATTTATAAGATTACAACTGAAATGGAAAACAGCCTGACCTACAAAAGCCAAACTTCAGTTTCATCACTAAAAAAACTGCTTCTAATAGTTTTGAAACAATATAAAAAGAATGATTTATGACATCATGTCACCTTATGAAGTTACTGGAAATTATTACTTTCACATATTGACCACACCTGCAGTTGGCATGGCATGAAATACTGTGAAACCAAAAAATATGTTAAGCAAAATACCTCTTAAATTCAATAATGAATGAACAAACTTTTCCAAACTTCCAAACAAAATTATTGCATTTTGACTTTTTAAGATAAAATTTAAAATAATAATTTTAAATAAGTTTCCCGAGGTTGTTTTAATAAGGTACTTTATGAAATTCTAATAATTATTTTTACAGCTAAGTATTTTAATTAATATTTTCTGAATAGTGTTGCCCGTATGCATGTCTTTTAGCTCGTTTTAAAAAGTTTGAAGGCTGAGTAAAACCCACTTAAACACTACTTAGTAACTGATTATGTTTATTAAAGCTCTAAAGGTGAACTGCTCTATTACATTCCCGCTGTATCAATAAAATGCATGCTTAGAAAGCCTTGTGCTGAATATAGCTGGATGTGGAAGACAATGTGTGTATAACACAAGAAAATTTGAAAGGCCATCCTTCAGCGTTGAAAGTGTTTATACCAGACAGGAAATAATAGTCTCAAATCCACATCTGTGTCTGCAGGTACAGTGAAGGATATAGATGTCTGGATGACATGAATCATTTTATTGACATTTGAGCGTGAGCTCCAAATACCAGGAGAGAATGAGAACAAATAGAAAACCCAGAACATAAAATTTTGTAACTTTTGAACAGTTGCTGTTACCACATTTGTTTTTAAAATTTATTACTGTTTGCTTTGAAGGAAAAAAAAAATCCCAACCCCAAACCTTAACTGAGCTAACTCTAACAGTACTACTTAGGAAATGGAGAGGGGGTGTACATGCTATCAGTTATCAGGCACAAGAGGTTTCCTCACAAGTTAAGTATACCCAGTTGGCATCCCACTAATTGCCATAAAAATATGCCATCTTTTTGCAGATATGCCACATAGTTTCATGGCAAAATTCAGCAGCTGTTAAATTTTACAGTTCTTTTTAAAGGACAGTGGTTTTGCTGAGTCATTCTTTTCTGTTTATCTATCAGTCACAAATGACCCCTGGATTTATACTTGCAAGTTGAATAAAAGAGAAAGATATAATTTTTATTTTGTTTTGCCTTTCCTACTGTTAAATACACTATTTTACCTAATAAAACCTCATTCTAGGTAAAAATTGCCATAGGAAAACCTTTACCCCACTGAAATAAAGAGGAATATTGATATTGAAGTAATTGAGATTCCACTCCAAAAGTTTAATGACTAGTAAATTGATTCTTCACTGGATTCTACAACAGGGTCATCCCTAAAACTGGAAACCATGCTCCTAGACAAGCTGCATGTTACTGATAGTAAGGCAAACTCTTATTTCTTAAGAACCTCCCTATATACATCAGCTACATCATTGTGTATATAGTCTCACTATAATATTTTATGAACAATTGCCTGTCTTCAAAGGGAACACTACTAACCTTGATACGCCCAGCACTGAGCTGAGGAGGCAAAGACCTAGATGCTGCTGTCACTCTGGCTCTTGCTTGTGCCAAATTACCTGTTCAAAAACAAAGAAATTCATACTGCAAAAACTATTCAAGAAGTTTAGCACGGAAAAAATTGTACGGTGTAAAATCAGTTTGTACAATAGTACTGAAAATAGCAGACACCACCAAACTTCTTCCACACCCCGCTCATTACCAGTTGTGCCTGCAGAGCATTCAGCATGGGCATGACAGAGTGCAGTGTTGATTTAGAAGGGAGAAAAAAGTCAGTGATAAGGTGGTATGTCACTGACCTTAGCTACTGAGCTGATGAAAACAACGACAGCACAAAGGCATACAGCTCAATCACTAGTAATCAATTTTACTGGGACTCCTTGAGAGATTCCAAAGAGCAAAAAGACTGCAGAAACAATCTTGTTTCTATGAAATCATGTGGATCCTCGAGTGTTTAGACAGTATCTTAAACTAACAAACTAATGAGAGAGATGAGAAAATGATAAGAAATGTATCAATTTTTGACCTTTTGACATATAATTTCCGACGTTATTATCCCTTGGGGTTTTTAAAGACTGACTCGATTTCTCAGGCAAAAATATTTTGTAGTGTCAACTGAAAGACCAGTGCCTTTTTTTAAAATGTACAGTATGACATGTCCTAAACTTTTTCTTCTGTACTTCTAGAAAGCCGAAGTCATCATAAAATAGCTTTTCAAAATAAAGGCTAGGAGAAGAGAGAGGAAGTGATACGGGACTGTGCATATGCAAGACATTCTGTATATTTCAAAGTTTTAGCAAGTCTAGCACAAGATGTCCAAATGTTTTCTCTGGCTATATCTTCAGAGGCTAAACTGTGATTAATAGCATTGAAAGAACTCTTTGAAGCAGGATTGGTGACATCAAAGCCCTAATCCATGGGTGGCAGGATTTTTATAATGAGTGGGAAGCATTTTAACACATTTCAAAGGATTTACAGCATGAATAAACAATAGGCCTCTGCAGATGTACCACACACCTTTCAGAACCAGAACACATAAATAAGTGTCTATTTTAATTTAAATGTAAATAAAGTGTTAACACTTCTTTCAGATGCTAAATGCCTTGTTTGCATCAACTCCAGTGTTTAGCTGTTTGCTTTACAGAAGGCCAGTAACTCTAAACAGTCTTCAGAATTTTGCTAAACTATATATTACACAACTTGTAAGGAGGCACGATGGGAAAAACAAAAACCAAGAACACTTAATCACTGGTAATAATTTCGTAAGAGAGCAGAGCAAACCCAGTGTCCACATGACACTGAAAGAAACTTTTGCTCTTACCATTCTCTGAACAAGAAAAATACCAATCCTCTGAAAACAATCTGGGGGTCAGCACTCAAACACAGCAGTGGTACTCTTCATTCATTTAAACATTCTGAATTCATTTGAAAAAGAATTTCTCTTTTAAGCTGCTGGCATTGGGATTGACACAATCCTGCAAAACTGGCACGTCATTTCCAGACCTAGCAGGGCATGTTACCTGACAGTGTAAATCACAGTGCAGAACACAGGGTCTGTCCACCATTTTGGAAACTGTATGTTAATGAGAACTGCAACTGCTTTGGAAATCTTGAATATCTACATACATACATGGTAAGTGTATCTCTAAGGTTAAAATTAGGACTTTAAAGAACAAGTAGTTGGTGAATTTATTTTTCTCTTAGTTGCAATTTTGACACTTTTGTATGTTGGAAATTACTCTTTTGTGTCTTTTTTGGTTAAAATAGACAGTCTGGAAGGGTTGTTTTTGGCTAGGCTTCAGATTAGCAAGTCTAAAGCTTGAAAGCCTTGCACTGAAGAACTGACAACACAACATGCAATAAAAGAGGGGAGTTGGGAGAAGAAATTACTTTGAATCAGATTGTTTAAAACTACTAAAATTTTGTTGAATTTTGTAACAACTTAAAAACTCTAATAACCAAATAAAAATTAGAATGACTCCATAGCCACTCAATGTTCACCACACTCACCACTGGTATTAGGTTTCTAGGGTTCATAATTCATAGTCCTGAGCTCTCCCTTAATTCCTCATGCAAAACTAAAATTGAATTTAGTATTTCCAATTTGGCAAACCAAGCAAATAATTAAACCTTTTTAATTATCAAAAATCTTTAATGACTTCACAAAGCAAAAAAACCCCAAAAGTGGTCAGTTCCCACTTAAAAAAAGAGAAGCTTTACATATTGTGCCTTTGTTCAATAGTTACTTCCTTCTAGGAATGGATTCTTATCAGTACTTAATTCATGTGTCAAGTGAATTCCTATGGAATTACTACTTGAACAACAGATTGAGTCAATGGATAAAATGTTAGCAGGATTTTCTTTTTTCAGCTCAAACACAAAATGATGCTTCAATAAAAGTTGCTGAATTACTTATCTCAAGTAGCTCATGCTCAGCAAAAATAACTACCTATCTTTAACATGTCTAATCCATTAAAACAAATGTGGTTTGAAAATTAGTCTACATAATAAGAAATGTTTCACCCAGTGTAGCATGGTGTTTATAGTCAGTAAACATTTGATACCTATCCCTGCATTCCATTTCCATTTACAAGGTAATTTATTACTTTACATACCAAAAATAATTAAATAACACTTTATGAAGAGCACTAATATTTGAAGAACAAATGTTTTCAGATAATAGCATAGCTAGTTTGAACTGCTGTGGGTTCCTTGAAAGGTTAAACCAGTTAAAGGTTAAAAGATTACACTGTGCCTTTCAGAAGTCTAACTTCACACCTATTAAATGGTCAACACTTTAGAGAAAATTCAAGTGACATCCCTGTAGACCAAAATACTACCTACATTAAATCCAAGTCCATAAAATGGACCAATTAAGTGATATAAAACCCTCTCAAAATTGTCTTAGGTTTTTGGGAGTTTTTTGAGGGAGGGGAGAGAAGCTAATGGTTAAAGTTAGGATTAATCTTTTAAACATGTATATGTTTAATTTTATTCACATGCATTTCATTTTCAGTTCAACAGGACTGCTCATCTGAAAAATTAAGGCTCCTACCTATGTGTCTGCTGGATCAGAGACTAAGGTCTCCGGGATTCATTTGTATCATGGAGGAGTCAGTCAGCTCCAACTCTTTTTTCCCCCTGTTCAATAAAGTTAGGAATGTCTTTAACTCTTTGAGAAGTTTCAGTCATTAACGTTTGTGAAATGCTCTGAGGGAAAGAGAAGCAGCAGCACAAAAATCTATGCACTCACTAGCTAAGCTCTCTGTGCCAATGCTCATCAAACCTCCTTTTCTCTTGAAGCTGTTTAGGAGATCTCACATCTCTGCAAACATATTCTTCACTGATGCCTCATTTCAGATAGGTGAGAACGACCATACTGTCAAAGCACTGCATCTCTTCTATTATGCAAAGCCAAGCAGGAGAAGTTTTGAAAGTACTTCAACTATTTACACAGCAAAGAAAGAAATGTTTTCTTTTTTTTTCAGGTTGGACTTAGGAAGTGCTCTCTAGATCTCAGAAAGGACTAGTCAGCATTCCTGGCTTCTCACTTGCATCCCTGGCAGTCACTCACTGTGTGATCTGGCCGTATTAATGATTTGTCCAGCTGTTGACTTCACATACTAATTAGGAAAAGTACACCCTCTGGATGGATGTTCTGATGTTACTTATGGTTTGTCAGTTCTTCATTTATTCTTAGGTGATGGGTTCTATAAGTAGTATCAAGCCAATATTAATAATATCAGCACTGTATTTATAACCTCATTTTGGTTATGTCTGCAATAGATCACTCCTCCCAAAGTAAGAACATGTCAGGTGAGAAATACATTAAGCTTTGATACAACGCTCAGTTTGTGAAGTGCAAATGACTTACAGAGAAAAAGCCTAATGACAATGTCACCTTACTGTACACGCTGTACCAGGGATATTACCATTATGTAGAGGGCAAGTACAAGCTCTTTCCTTATCCTCATATATTTTATTAATTTCTTTCATGCTTCTGGTTCAGATAAAGAGGGGTTACTTGAAACACCATGTAGATACAGTATAATATGGTCAGAAATGCTACAATGCATTCATATTTCATTGACACTACTTCTAATCACAGCTAAGCACTTGAACTCCAGAAGAGGTACAGAGCCAGACAATGTCTTTGACATAACACAGATTCTTCTCTGTCTTTCCTTTCAGTACATTTTATCTAGCTGAAGGAAGTCGACTGCTTATCTCCATAATGCATTTTCATCTTCTGCTACTGTAAGACTAAGCTTTTAGCTCGACTACAAATGAATACATGTACTTTTTTTATTGGGTACTAATTTGAATCTGGTCACTGACTATCAAAACTATTCTTTTGAGTCACTGAAGTCATTTAAGCTAATCTTGTGCAATAAAAAGCTAAGAATCCAATTTTCTCATATACTACACATCTTACATAAGAATATATTTATAAAAGTACTGTCTGTAGAGCACAACTATCAATACAGACAGACCTCAACTGCTGCTTATTCTGAAATGAAATACTTTCTATTCAGAATAAACAAAATAAAAATAAGAAATAGTATTTCCAAAATCACATCCATACTACCAAATGGAATCTAATAACCATGAAAGCTTAATAGTGAGGCACACCTGGGAATAACCTAATTATGAATATTTGCTTCAGGAGCAAAAAATATGCACTTTTTGGCCCAGATTGAAATGAAAATGCATGCCACAGTGAACTGAGGAATTCTGATACTGATTCCCAATTAGACTAAAGATTTCTTTAGTCTTTTTAGCATGAAATAGACACAGATCATATTTACAGATACTTAAAAGCTTTACATTGCTAGACCGGGAATGGTGAACTCAGTGTAAATTCAGTGCTGTTATGCTTTACACTGTGCATGTTACAGACACTTCAGTGGTCACTCCAGCACTAGGAAGGCACACACTGGCAAACACACAGCATGATGCCTACAGCAACAAATAAAACTTTGCTTGTAAGCATCACTGCTGCTATGTTAAAATATTCTTTTAACACATTGGGTTAGTAGACCTCTACTAGAATGCAAGGGAGGGAAGACACTGACAGAAGCTGAGATGAAATGAAGGTAAAACTGCCTACTATACTGCAATATATGTAAATATATGATGTAAGAAAGATCTTAACTTTTATCCTTATCTAGTAAAGAAGAACAAATTATGGTACTAATTAAACTAGTTAGCGGTAGTGCCCAAGATATTTTTATAACACAACCTTGAGTACTAATTGCTACTTTAAGCAACATGCCCAATTTTCAAGTTAAATTCAATCAAACACGTGCAGTCATTTACTCAACTAGGAGTGTGTTCACTGAAATGCAGATGTTTCCTGAAGTATCATGGGCACAATATGTAAGCACAAGATACACAAGCAAATTTTATGTGATTCTCATAGTACTATGACATGAGACAGCAGGAAAAGCACATTTGGTATAGCCTGATCACATGACCACAGGACAGACAGGTTCTCAAGCACAGGACAAGGGAGGATCATGCGGTTCTGGAAAACAGAGTGGCAGAAGGGAAGTGGTTTGCTGGGCAAACCTTTTATCTCGCCACAGCCAGGTGGGCATAGGTTTAGCACCTCTGTCCAAACACAGGACTACTGATAGGATTGGCACATTAAGTACAGCTGAGCGCTAGGTATCTGAAGCTGCATCTAGACAAAAATTAAATACATCAAAACAGTTTGGAAAAAGCAAAGATCTAGTATAATGAATGCTGCAGTTTTCTACTGCTTGATGTCCAGCACTTTCTTTAGTCAGGTCTGTAGCCTGACTAGTTGGAGACCTGACTAACTGGCTGGCTTAAGACTGACTGACAGGCTGACCACAGCTGCTGCATTACAGAACAAACTGGTTTGGCTTTTTATGATTTATACATTGTCAGAAGACATGGGCCATTTCCTTCAGATTCCTTAGCAATTTCCATCCACATCTTTTGCAGTGTACAATTTGAAGCTGTTGTATGTAAGCAGCTCAGGACAACAAACCCTGAGTTTCCTGGGGAACAGCAGGCAGTACAGAAAGCTGTGGTTTGTGTCACCAGTACAGTACCTCACCATCAACTCGAGGGATTCTGCTGCTCCAGCAGATTGCCCTGGTACCTGTACCACATCTGGAACTAAGATTAGAACAAAATGACAGAGGTGAATTTTCTGTGAACACTTCATTGTTGAGGAATTCTCCATTAATTTTAAGCACTAGTCAAAATAACCTTTTTATATTTGCATCTATTCAGGACAGACAAGTTTATTTCTTCTTCCAGAGGTATGTGGAAGAATACTTCTAAAAAGATATACAGGTTGAAAATATGGTTACCTTACATTCTCGTTCAGCTCTAGTCTCCCTCATTGTTTTATGTAATTGATATCCTTTCTCCTGCATGTTATAGAAGTTCTTTTTTAACCAAAATCATATATGCTTTATTCAAAAAAGTAAAGGTTTGATTCTGAAGAACATGCTAGTTGTTTCATTGTTATATCTATGCCTCCTCACCAACATGAACCAACAGTGAGCATCTTGTTTCTGACGATCTCAGGACCATCTTCAAACATTAATTAATCTTCATAGTATTCAGTTTAACTTGAGACCAAAGTAAGTTTCTACCAGAACAGTGAATAACAAGAAACCCAGGAGAAGTAAAGAACTGTGATTTCCAGCCCAGAGTTTTTATTTCCAGAGTATGTCCCCTCTATACACAATGTTTAAAAATTTTATGGTATATTTTCTATCACTCAGGACCTGCTGCTGAAGCTGTTCCATACATACACACTCTGGTCAAAATCCTTCTAAAGCCTGTGAAGATTCCCAATGAATTCCATGGCAAAAAATCAGGTATAAAGATTTCACTGAAAGCACATGGAATAAAATCATGGAACATTTTCTCTGACTTCACTATGACTATCAGTCCTCCCAGTCATCAAGACCCTAAGGCTAGACAGGTGGTGGTGTCAAAACCAGGTTTTGAAACTTCAAGACAAGAACTGTCTTTTAAAAGTCTTAATTTAAGATGAAACAAGATTACAGAACTTTGTGGAAGTTCCAGGCCTTCCCATTTTTGAAATCTAGGCATTAATGATGTTGACTATTAATTAAATCAAGTCTCAAAGGTTTCTCAACTGAATATTTGCTCCTCTCAATCTCAGCACTTCCATATATTATCAGAGTTAGCAGAAAACCAGTTACTTCTGTGGTAATTCAAAACACTATTTATATTTGTATCTCCCCTCTTAATGAGACAAATACCCAGTCATACAAATACCCACAGATGCATTTTGTGTCTTTGTCGCACACTGTGACCTGCTATCCTGGCAGCTCAATTAACCACTCCTACATCAAGCCAAGTCATGTTGGAATAAGTAAGACGAAGTCAAATAATAATAGATAATGCTGGTTTAGTAAAGTACTGACCTCTACAGCTTGTTGTAGGGTGAAGGAATAAAGAAAAAGGATAAAAGTACAAAATCATAGTAAGAGCACACAAAATATTCTGAAGTGAATACATAAAATCTAGCACAGATTCGGAGGTTTATTTTCCACCCACTACATTAATCTTTTAGAGACATTAATCACTAATTCAATTATTTTGAAAGAGTGGGAAATGTAAGCACATTCTTTGTAAAGGACACACCAAAAAACATTATGGATATTCAAATGAGCACGAATATCTGAATATTCAACAAATTTATCTGCGTACAAACTCACTAGCAATTTAAAAATAATTGCTCTTCTAGGATTTGATCTTGAGAGCTACTGAATGCTTCCAATGACATACTGAGCATCTTTGACACAGTTTGACCTTACAGTACACAGTGCCTGTAGAAACTGTCAAGTAAACTACTCATTAAAATAACTGAATAATATTCTCTGAATATTTCTCTATTTAAATTCTGTATATGGTGCACAGTGAGATCCCACAGTCTACTAGATAATATTAAAAACAGTAACATCTTTTGTGTGATATATCTTTTGTTTCCTCAATCAACAGATTTTGAATTTATTTGGTATACAATGCATTGTTATGATTATTATTCCCTACTGTGAAATCATAGTCATTATAGGATTGAGAAGTTAGGCCAGAAACGTGAAAATTGGAAAAGAGAGAGGTAAAGAAAAAATATTCTCAATATTTGATCTAGAGAGGATGGTCTATTATCATATCAGTAAGATCTATTCTTAAACCTGCCCACTTGTACTTTTATTAGGATTCAATTTGCAAGCACTTGGAGACAAAAAAATTTATGTCCTTTGCCCATTTTCAGTACAATACAGTCTGTGAAGTCTCAGATTAAAAACAGCAGACTTCTGTTTAGGCAATGCCCTTTACCAATCATAAACGGGGTAAATCTAACTTGACCCTTCTCAGCTGTTGTGCAATTCCAGAGATTCACTGACACTATTTATAGGGAGTTATTGTCAACAGTAAATAACTGTTATGTTTTATATAAAGCTTTAGCAGGATTGAGACCTTAACTTTGATCTAACTGATCGTTCTGTTTCTAGATGAGTTTCATTTTTAGGGTTATTTCAGAGCATGTTTTGGATCCTACTGCTAGTAAGTCTTGTGAGTATCCGTGCTGCATTTGTCCTATGCCACAAAACCTTAGGATATGAAGAAAAAGAAACACTGAATGGTAAAATGCTCAAAAAACTAAAAAAGTAATGCATCACTCTACCTCTCAAACTCAGTTAAGCTATGTTTAATTTAGTTTACTGATGTCCCACATCTGCAACCCAGTAAAGTTCACGATTGTTACGCTGCACAGCTGTGGTTTAAAGCTTCTCTTTGCACACAAACACTGGCAGCAATGCAAAAGCTATTTTTATGTTTTTAACACACAGACCCGTTAGAAGTACAAAAGCCACCATGTTCTGAGTTAAATATATAGCTTCCATTAACTTGACCCAAATTCTTACAAAATATAAATTCTGATTCATCTTTAGGTAGAGATATTAAAATTGCAATAGCTTTGTTTACCAATTCATTTGTCTTAGAGTGCCTTATCTCTTCTCTTAGAGGTAAAAACACTAACACAAAAGTACCATTATAAAAAGATTTTATTGTAGGATAAATTAGTAAAATTAAGATGTATTTGAGTCTTTTGCTCTATTGTGATGTGTGGAATTAAGAAAAAAAAATCCACTAAGCCCAATGGAAACATGATTTATCTCAGTGCATAAGAATGACACATACCAAACTAAGAGACCTGCCATTTACTGCTAGAGGAAGGATATATGCTCAAAAGGAATGCACAGTGACAAAACAGGACAGCTCAAACCATGTTTCCACTAAAAACAGTGGCAAAGCACCTATAATTTTGACTGGCCAAGATTTCACTCTATGCCCAGTAGTATCTGTTCATGGGACTGAACTGCAAAAAAATTAATTCCCTTTGGTTTCTGACTCCTCGTGAGGAATGACTCGCTGTCACAGTTACAGACAAGTTAATACTGAGATAGTACTCTTGTCACCAAGAAATGGTGAAAAACAGTTCTTTAAAGTGATTTTGCAAAAGGCCCAAGTTCTTGTGTTCTTTGGTGTGCACACAGCAAGGCAGAAACATTTTTTTCACATTCTCTCTCAGCACATGGTCTGTTAATTGTTTTGGTTTGGTTTTTATATGAGACATACACTGTTTATAATTACTTTTCATCTGAGGGCTGTAAGCAGGGCTGGAGACTCAAAGGCACAAAGAACACATTAAAAATCAATATTGAGGAGGGGAAATGACCTTTAGACAGGCTATTTATAATTAATTTGTTTCTGGGGAAAAAAGTGTATTTTGGACAAAAATATTACCTTGTTAAAACATCACTAACCTAACCCTACAGTGATGGTTGTGAAAACTTTCATCCCAGTTCTCTTTGACAGGATATGCTTGAATATCTAGGCACCACAAACACTGAGTGTTCATTAGCCGTGATATATTGATACTCTATTACTCTCGATGTGTGAGCAATGCCCAGCGCTACCAAAATTATGAGACGCTATGTTGCTACAGTGGTAGTGGTACTCAGCTCTGTGTTTCTTCTATGCAACCAAATCCAGTCCCTACTGATCCTCAGAGTAAGGCCAGGGATTTTTTTCCAGCATCTCTACTCTTTTGGCAAGAAAGCTGGAGGATTTCCCCTCCCCTCCCTGCAGAACGCAATTCTCTCTGTTCTCTCCAGCAAGGATCTAAGGCAGAGCAGAGCAGAGCAGAGTATTTCTAAAGGTCTGTGAGTCATAGGAAGGGCAAAAGTCTGCAGAGACTGTGCTTCAAGAGCAGAGAATCTTGTTGTGCTGCGGTTTTCTCAGAAGATGAAGCCCCTGCAGTCTCAAAATGCCCCAGTGGTGCTTTGCCCAAGCAGTCCTAAAGTACCATCTCTTACAGGTGATGCTGCAAAAATCCTTGAATATCAGGACAGTGAGTCAAGTGGTGTGACTCCTCACTGGTATCACTGAATGTACCAAGACTGTCCTTAATTTTTTCAGTTAAAGTTTCTTCTCTTCTCTTACAAGGGAACTCTATTTTCTAGATCATGTGATTCCTTTTCTCTGTGATGCTTTAGCAGCAATAGTTATAAACTAAACCCAGAAACAATTGGGAATGCATTCTATCTGAATGGGAATATGCATATTCAACTAGAGTAGTGGCAGCACAAGAAGCTGTGTCTGTAAAAAAACCCTGACAGACACGGAAGCAATTGGGAGAACTGTTAGGTTAAATCAGAATACGTTCATTCAGTTTTGAGGTTAAAGGTCCCTAGAATGTGCAGATTTGAAAACACGACAAATGTGACTAAGTTTTCACTGAAAGATGACAAAAAAAGCTGTACAGACTACAGAATTAGTGCCATAATGTTCAAGTTCCAGTGTCTCATCAGTAATTGCATACTCTCTTAACCATAAATTATTATTACAAATGTATATTTAATGTCCTGCTGTTAATGTCTGGCCCTTTAAACTGCACAGTCCGCTACTGTGAAATGGAAACATTTGTTAAGAGGGGATAAGTATATTTGATAAATTACAGGGATTAACACGATCCTAAATTAGTAGAAGAATTTAGCTTTTTTAATATTTATTTTCTTGATGCTGCTCAGTTTTTGACAGTAGAAGACATGACAGTTATATAAATATACTTCAAACAGAGGATCATCTCAGGGCAGGAAAGGCATCTTTTTGTTCTTTTTGGTATTTAAGCACTACATTTTCAGACATTGTCAGCCCAACGTTACTAGCTTCACATTCCCTCTCGCTTCTGGGATACCACCACCTAGTGGCTGCCGGATGTATCGGAGATCGCTGCTCGGCAAAACCCACCTACGCTGCACATTCCAGAGATAGTTGCAAGCAGATGTGAGAATGTGCTGTCACTCACCTTCAAACAAAACACCAGAAATACTGGCAGAAGGCCCATTTCAAGTGAGGGTTACCCGGAAAGACGCAATATGGCTTCCCTGTAAATTATTAACTTTTGCATCAGTCAGTAATTGACAAAAAGCTGGAGAAAATTGTACCAAGATTATGAATCTCAATCTGCATTTTATCTAGTTTGCTTTAGGAGTGAAGCCCATGTTGAGTGCAGGAAAGAGGGCTAAGAGACAAGGACAGAGTACGATGGGACACATACACAGTCACTATTCTTTTGTTTACAAAAGCCTCTTTGTGGAAAGTTAAGAGAATAGCATTATCTTTCTTTCCTGAGCAGAGATGAAGCAGCATTGCCAGCAATACCTTCTGTTCTCAGCCAAACCTTTCATTTATCTTGCAAGCTGCCAAAACTAAACCTGGCAACAATCTGATTTTAGAACACACAGGCCCCAACACAGGATGTGAGTGCCAATTATATCAGACAGCTGGAAAAAAAGAGCAAAATTACACAAGTTTTTAAAAAATAAAAATGACTTAAGGGCTTTAAGCTATTCTTATAACATCATGCACAGGAGCATATGCACGATAATTTTGTTAATGGGATGTCCTGTACCAACTTGACAAATGCAGACAACACTCAACTTGCTGTGTGCTCTTCACAGAAAGGTAAATGGTCTATAACAGGAGAGAGCAAGCACGCAATTCACGTAAATAGGACACAAGGAAGGAATGTAAGAGACCTAAAACCATAGTGGAAATACACCAACATCATAACTACACACTACTGCAATAAAAAGTATCTTCTTACTGAACCTTTTATGCATCTTGGGCAAAATACTCAAGTTGAATGCTGCTGCTACCGAAAATACTTGCAAAAGGCCAGAGGAAGATGAGTTTGCATGAAGACATCAATATTCTCATTTAAAAATAGCAATAAAATAAAAAGTATAATAATTACAATAATTGAGACTGATAGCTGGGACAAAGCACCTAATCTGTTCTGGTTTGACAATAGCTCCAAGGTCTAAAATGGCTAGTAAAGAGGGGTGTGGAGGCACATTTGACCAGATGTGAGCTTTCTTTCTAGCTTTGCTGATCAGAATCTCTTTTATCAGTTTAACACAGATTCAAACATCAGAAGTAGACACAAAGATTCTTTGTTCCCCACTTGGGCACAAACCAATTCTTCTCCATCTTAAGCTACATCCCCCTCCATCTAAACTTGCCATAGACGAAAGGAAAAGTAGATTTCTCATTCGATCCTCACCTCTCAGGGACCTCTAAAAGTGTAATTTGAAGGGGGGTAGTCCACAGCCTTCCAATTACAGGAAAAGAAAGGAGACACTGTAACAGGAATCTATCCTCTCTGGTATATAAACACATATTTTGCTATAAATTTTACATATGCAAAGAAAGCTCCAACATAAATTTTTCTCCAGATGTTCTTTTTCTACATAGAAATCTCAAGAGGTTAAATGCATCACCAAAGTCTACAACTTGGCTACAAACAGTTCAGAAATCCAAGACAGAGAGCTGCTGCACAGGCACAGAATTGCATCTACAGGTCATGTACAATAAGCCTACACAGCACTATCTAACGCATGTACCACGAACTTCCACCTAGAAATACAACCTTATTTGTATATATCAGATTACAGTAATTTTGCAGTCTAATACAATCCACTGTATTTAGATTATTCCTTAGTATTACATCTTTTTCTTACCCGTTATGAAAAAGATACTTAAAGAGCATAGAAATTATTGAGAGAAGTGTTAATTTGTTGGCTTGTTTGTATTGATACTGCAGAATTACCATTTGTATATGTTACTGTCATTCTGGCATCTATCTATGGAGTAACCAAATTTCATCTTCCTGTTTTATTCAGCTATAGATCTGGCACTTTCATGTAAGTCAAAGTCAACAAGCTTTAAATCAACGGAATTAATTCTAGCATGTTAGTATGTGGTTTTTATAATTTGTAAGAAACTATGTATTGCATCAATGCTTCTAAACAGATGAATATTACCTCCAAAACACCTTGATCTACATCTCATGATTTATGAACTGTAAGACACGGTACACAAGAATCTATCAGCTGAGTACTGATCTTAGTAAAGGACTAAGAACTAGAAACTCCTGTATTTTCATCCTGCTCTGAGAATGAGCTCTTGCCCTACATGTCAGATAATCCCTCCTTCTCCAGAGTCAGGGAAGAATCTTGCTGCATGGGTGTTTTAGAAAAATTCATGTCACATATTAAAAAAACCCACGTATCATCATGTTTTAGATATGTGACTTTAGGAGCAGAGCTGAAAAAGAGTAATTTTAAAAAATTGTCCAGCAACAATTAAGAGTTTTAGAGTAGTAGGTAGCTGAAGAGGTTACAATGTTAGCAAAGCTGTGCAGAAAATACCTGTCTTTGTTAATGGGCTAGAGAACAGCTGCTGAAGAAGTTTGTTCTCTGAAGTTCGCAACACCACCACTATGTCGGCAGGAAGAGTGTCTCTGTTCTTCTCAAGGAATGCACTGGCATCATACAATACCTAGTGTGGGGAACAGAATCAGAAGATTTGCCAAAAAGGGTTACCCAAAAACTACTATGTTCCTTAAAATGTGAACAATCAGGACGACCAAGTAGACCAGTTATCTTGTATCCAACAGGCCAATGAATTGCCTATGAAGGACTTAAAGGTGTACTACAGCAGTGTCTTCAGAACATAAACTGGCTGTATACAGTACCTATATTCATAGCATGTCATGGCACATTCAACTGGATTAAATGGCTTAAATCCTGCTGTACTATGCTTTGTCAGGACAAACTATTTTATGCACATTGCAATATAACAGAGATAATTAAGTTGATCATTTATATGTGAAGTAAGAAATGGTTCTCAGGTGGTTATTGTCTATTTGCTGTCTGCAACAAATCTGTAATCTCTAAGTAGACCTGCTGGAGGAAAAGGAGTAAGTTGGACATCTAGGTACATTAAAACAGGCTTCTTGCTGCAATGAAAATCATATTAGGAAAACAAAACATTACTCTATTTCAATTATTTTAACTGTTTTAATTAGAAATTAATGCTTGGCTACTTGTACTAATATAATCAATATGAATACATATATAATATATATAATATAATCAATAGAATCAGTTAATTTTGCCTTTTTTTTAAATTGCAATAGTTTCTTAGACCTGTTTTATTATCACTAGCAATATTCCTCTCTAGCCCAATTCCCCTGGAGTCCATTAGTTTACACAGAAACTGAATGTTGCCCTTGCAATAGAATACTGACCAGTAGTGTTTTTATTACTTGGCCATTTGGGTACAAAGAACTAACAAAACCTGTGTGAATTTTGGCAGTTACTCTTACCAAGACAGAAAGCTGGACAGAATTTACTAGAATATATCTTAAAATTGTGCAGTCTTAAAATGAGCTAAAGATGAGATTTCGTTGACTACTACATAAAACATGGCCATTTCAATTTTGTTTATAAATAAATATTTGGGCCTGAAATCACAAGCAAAGCTCATGTTATGGTGAAAACTGGAACATTATTCCCCACATAAAACAACATGTGAATGTGAACAAAAGAACTTAGGTGTTACAGAGTACAAGGAAACATCTGTACTAGCAAGTCCCAGTCTTTCCAATGCTCTCTATCAGATTTTAAGTTCTATTACAGATACTGGTTTACATTGCTTTTCATCTATATACTTAGATACACTCTCACACAGAACTACTGTGGCATTCACATGATGTTAACAAGCACGTAGCCTGTTCTGGCTCCAGAGAGTTGCTCCTTTGAAGTGACTGTAATAACGGTGTTTCTGGTGCCAGAGTTCTTGCAGAAAAAAGATGGTTACTGTCTACACAATTTGTGCAAGAGCCCTAAGGATAGGTTATAAAATGGACATGAAAATTTTATTATATATTCTATGTTTGCATAAACTTTATCATATTTTCTATTAAAATGAAGAAAAAACCCACCATAAAGCAGAAACTCTGGATGAAAAGAAACAATGACCATACCACCACTATTTGAACTAAATAAAAATCACATGACCTTACCTTTCCAGCATAATGCTGAATACCAAATGACAGCTCTACTCCTTTTGGTCTCCAAAAGTATTTGCATCGTAAGTTATCTTCAAATTTATCTAGAGATTGAGAAGAGACATTGATTTAAGTGACAGAGTGATTAACTATAATCTTCATCCTAATTAGTTTGCTAAGTTGCTTCTCAAGAAGTCAGAGCTGCTATAAACACATATATTATCAGATTGCTCAGAAATATTTGTGTGCCAGCTTCTCTACACTTTTTCCAAGCTGTCATTTCTGAATGGAACAGCTCATTCTAAACCAGCCCAGTAAAGCTGTCTTTCAAACACCACTGTGGATGGTTTTGTGCATGGAAAACTATTAAATAAGAAGGGCTAATGAGAAGATGTGACAATTTCTCATATTTTGATATGAATTTGCTTATGCATATAGAGGGGTTGGGGTGAGTTTATTTTAGTTATGTACATTCAAAACTGTGCATATATCACGCTTGTTTAAATGTATCTTCCCTATCTTTCCCTCTGCATTCAATTAGCTTTGTTCATCATGTTTTAAGGATATGTTAATGTCTTCAGTCTGGAACTGTGTCTCATTTACCTTTGCACTTTTACAGAAAAAGAGGAGGCTTCTATACAAAAGCTCTTCTAAAGAGACTTTCTGTTTCCTGGGCCTACCTCTAAAGAACTGACAGAAAAGGAAACTCCAACTTCTGAGAAAAATGTCTTTTATGCCCTGTGATATTTTGTATGCTCTTTAATATTTCGTAATGAAGTTAGTGTTGTCTGTCCAACACTGAAAGCCCAGGTAGCAACTTGTGTCAGGTTTTTCTTTCTATTAACACTGAATCAAGCTTGTATTTAAAGCAAAAATAACTAAGTTTGGAATTTCAGGGGGCTGGAACAGAGCAGCAGAATTAATGACTGTCTGGCACACCTGGAGAGGGTAAAATATCTCTCTCACTTTGCTGTCTCCTTGAGGGATCCTGCTGTTCTGTGTACAGATCAGCAGTAAAGCTGATCAGCACTGGACCAAGGAAGGTTCCTCTGACAGTAGAAGTTCAGTATTCAGTATTAACTGATTTATGTGACCCACAGGGAAGCAGACTACTTTAGTATACAAAGGAGGAGTGGAATGAAACCATAGTACTTGTTCAATCTGTGACTTGAATTCCAGTAAGCTCAGCCTAGCAGAAGTAAAAAATCTACTATATGTATTGTGCAATTTAATAGGCAGCTGTTATTTTCCTCTGACTAACAGCTTGAGTCTCTGCTGCACATTCCACTGAAGGAAATATCACAGGGAAAAGGTCAGCTCTAGCAAATAAAAGCAAGACAACATTTTAAACATAGCACGCGCTGCATGGTTTAAGGTTGGCACCAAAATTTGTTAAAATGTATATAAAATATGTATGAAGGCAGGGAAATATTCAGCCAGATGGCACACCAGAAATAACACACATTTCCTATTTATGATGAGATAATCTGGAATGAAGCAGTATTTTCTAATTGGATGAACATGGGTCTAGCAGCCTGGGAGCTCTAAATTTTACTTTCAACACTAATGCTGCTCACAGGGTGGTCCTAGATACAAGATTCTACTCTGTCTCAGCCACCTCTTCAGTAAATGGGGATAAATACTGCTTGATACACCTCACATACAAGGACAAGACACAGGTTATTTCCTTGTAACACTGGAAAGACAAATAAGCTCTTGACACATGATATTTAAGATAACTTTTCCAATATGAAAACGATAGAAAACAAGTAAGCAGAGAAAATTATGAAGCACAGTGAAAAATGAACTTCAGAATATCAACTAAAATGGCACAGCCTCATCAGGACAACTAGGCTAGTAAAACTTGAACAACAATGACATTCTGCCCTCTTACAATACATTTGTCTTTTCACAGAGTTTTTGTTTGTACATACCAACTAAAGTTAGGTCTGTTGCCTGAGGAAATCGACTTTCTTCATCTAACAGAGACAGGAGACCCATGGGTTTCTGAAGGAACATATCTAGAAGAGGACGGTTGTCCTCATACTCCACTGTAGTTGCATCAATTCCCTCGCTCTGATACTCCATCTACAAAAGTCATCAGCACAGTTTTAATATTTAACCAGTAACATTCGTGATGCATAGCAATATTCTATAAGCCTCGGCAACATCATTCACAAAACTTCAACTGAAAGATGTCATTATCTTGCATTTAAATCACATACCCATTTTATGGTTTATAAAGTACTCCTGAATATAGTCTATGGTTTAGGATGGCTGATTCAGCTAGAACTCATCAGAGCTGAATTTACCTGCTCAAGTGCAAAGATATGTTGATTGAAATAAAACTGGATCTGTTCATTAGCGATATTTATGCACAGCTGTTCAAAAGAATTTCTTGCGAAGTTCTCAAATCCAAATATGTCCAGTATCCCAACATTCATCCCACTTTCGGCATTGCTGCATGTGAAAATACAAACAGAATTCATCATGGGCAACACCACGTTAAAATAAAGATAAACATGGTAACTAGGATTGCATAATTTATTTACTCTGCTGCAAAAATCATAGGAAAAGTGTGTTTGAGCCTAAGACAACTTGTGCATTTGTTCAGCATTGTTAAGACTTTTGTTTTCCACTTGCTTCTTGCAAATTGCCATGAAGGTGGCAGGAGAATCATAGGTAAAAAGTAAGCCACATTTAGCAGCCATATTAAAACAAGTGGTTTCATAGGCAGATCTCAAATAAAATTTGTCTGCTCCTCCAGACAGTCAAAAGGTGTCAAGTTTTAATAGTATGTTTCTGCTATACTCATTCAGAAGGGTAATTACCAAGTCTGTTCCTGCTACAAGCTGGACTGTCAAGAGCCCACGTGCGAACTGAAGTGTGACAGTCACCACCAAAACTGGATATGGATGAGAATGTGTCTATATGACACAGTGAAGTGCCAAGTAGAGATCTCAGATCAGAGGCATTCTCACATCACCTGAGGGGTTTTCTTGTTTCTAAAATCTCTACAGCTGCTCCAAAAGATCAAACCAGCCAGATTAGTACCTGGCAATGAAATCATAAGGGTGCACAATGTAATGTTTCTGTAACTATGAAAAATAAAAAATCATCACTTACATCTCAAGTAGCACCACAATAATATCTGATATCTGTATTTATTACTAAAAAACCAAGATCTGTAAGGACTGTGAATACATACTAAAGTTTTTCAGTGTACTTATCAGACTTTTGTATGATTTTCATGTTCAGTATATAGGAAGCATCTTTTTAAAGAATTATACAGCACTTCAACAACTCAATTTCCATTGACTTCAGTAGCTAAATTCTACTTGGGTCTTTGAAAATGATGGGATTAATGTCCTGGAAACAAAATTCAGTATCACAGCATGAAAGCCATTTTGAAGCCTTAGTCAAAATAAACACAGCACCCTTTCTGCAAAATCAAAAATATACAAATGGATGAACCCATCAGACATATGCACAGTAAGTACACATGATTCAGTGATGTGTAACTTGCCATATATTTTTATCTGGCTGCAGCAGCGTATTAATACGATTTACAATCCAGCTGAAGAGCCGGCCATAAAGTGCTTTAGACATGGCATCTCGCACGTCAGCTGCTTTGTCCACGGTGTTTGTTCGGATAATAGTCTCCCCCCGTGTTACAACACAGTGGGAGGTTAGGGCCTCTTGAAGTTCTTCTGACCCAATACTTAGTAGTGCAGCAGCTAAAAGACAGTGAAAAAAAGATACACAACTGTGATTATGCAGTGGAAATCACCAGCATTGACCAACTGTTACCATGAGTTACAGATTCTCACAAATACAGTTAAATTGCATTTACAGAACTGACAACATTAAAATGTATTTACCATTATCTAAGGCTTCTGGGTTGGGAACCTCACTTTTATCCGTTTGGTGTTGTGAAGAAATGGCAGCAAACTCAATATTTCCAGTATTTAAGATTCCAGTCAGAATTCTGTACACTGAGTACACTTCCTGTAAAAGATGACAAGATGCACTTTTAAGGAATCCAATTAGATATACAGATCATATTTAGGCTATGACAAAAAAACATAGGCACTGGAATGGCTATTAAAGCTCATAGCTTTCTCTGAAACCAAATTCTACAAGTTCAAGTAAACTCTTATTTGCACAGAAAACAGTGCAATACAGAATTGCCTGAGTACCAACCGAGACCTCAGGCTGCTCTTGCCTTCTGAGTGTGTGGTTATTCTTTCAGGGTTCACTTCTGTCATAAAAGAGATTCTGTGGTGCAGGTGTGCATCCACAAAACCAAAAGGCAGCACCGGAGGTAAGTTTTTATAAAGAAGGTCAATAATGGTTTAGCACCTGGATCTCTTACCTCGTCAGTAAATCCTATAATTCTAAAGCAATGCTGAATCGCTTCAAATTGTCTTCCATAAGAATCTTTAGTAACAATATCATGCATTACTCTTCCAGTTTCATTATCAATATATCTAAACAGAGTGGGAGAAAGAAAACATCACACTAACAGATACGTCAGTATGACCTCCAGTGACTTCAATGCAAGTACCTCAGTAACTGGAAAGAACATTTATCTCAGTATCTTCCAATTATATAGTTTGGTGCTAATTCATATGAAGTTTTTGCTTCTGTTGCATTAACTTTTACTTATCCTTTGTTAACGTCTATTAGTGTTCCCAACATTTGACACATATGCCCTCACCCAATACAGATCAGAAGCACGCAGAGTACAAACACCAGTTAAAAAACACAACTTCAAAACATATTCTGGGTTATTGCTGCATGTGAAGCATTATGGTAAGAAATTCATAAGGTGGGCTGTTCTCATTGAAAGTATGTCAGCATATCTACATAATAATGAGCTTGATTCTTCCTCCTCCTGTTTTAATAGTTCAACTTCTCAAACAAACACAAATAATGGAATGCCTCAGTGTCCATCTTCTTCTTTCCTTGGGAGGATTAAAAAAGGTCCTTAAGAGATGGAGAAGGATTAAGAGAGATTTTAAGGCATCATACTGAAAGCAAGTGCTGATCAATAGCTAATTACAATGAGCAGTTAAAACAAGTGAGCGATAGTTACCTAGGAGGCTTTTTATCAGGAAGTCTATATTCAGAAAGTTTCTTCTGATGATAAAGGCCAGCATAAATATAATAAAATATATGGAAATTTTTCTCTCCCCTGGAAAAAAAAAATCCTTTTAAAGCACCTGTGTTTATTCTTGTGGCAACTTGTACAATGTAAAAGTAGTTCTTATAATGAGCTCACTGAAGCAGGTAGCAAATCTCCCACTTGTTTTAATGGTTTAGGATCAGCAACTGTGAAACACAGAAAAACCAGTCAACACAACATTTCTCCAAAGAATGGAGCGGCTCTGATTTCCACTCCAAAAGAACCTGACTACTCTTGTTGTCATAGCACTGTACAAAGGATTACTGCTTTAGCAGAAGACGAGATAGCATTTAAAATAGAGAATTTTTGATAATTAAATCAATCCAAACATTATATATATGTCAAAGGACAAACAATTAATATACCTACACAGCCTGTTTTATGACCCTTGATTTTTCAAGGAGATATTCAGAAATCTTTGCCCCCATTACAGCTCCTGTGGGTGTAAACATCATTTCCAGATATTTTCCAAAGCGACTTGAGTTGTCATTGATGGCAGTGCAGGCATTCCCAAATGCTTCAACCAGAGGATTCACCTGAAGAATTTTCTCACGCAAAGCACGGTTATTGGCCTTGACAGAACAGATACAGATCAGAATAATAATTAAAAGAATATAATGCTTACCCACAATTCAATTCTTGCTTCAGAAGCATAGAATCCTCTTCTCATGCTTGTATGGACTTAGGTACTGTGGCAGGAAGAATGTACCTCAAGGTACTGTGTTAACCTTCCTACTTACATAACAACAGGTCTAACAAATTGATGAGGAAGTCTCCCACAAGTAGGAATATGCAGATTCTGCTTTCTCTGCAATTGTTCTACCTCTGAGGTGTCATATAATTAGTTAGGAGTACCAAAACCATAAAAAACCTAAAGACATCTACTTAAGGTTAACCTTAACATGCTTGATTTTTCCATCATTTTGTGCTCATAGCATTTTTGTAACATTTAAATGTCTAAGAGCTTCTAAGATTAGAGCCATAGTAAGATCTGTCATTGTACAAATAAACAATGATGTATGTGATAAACACTGTACATAACTACCAGTACTGAACACTCAGAATCCAGCACCTACTCTTTAAAAAAATATCAAGTGGCTTGGTGTGAGTCACACTCATATCTTAATTCATTGCTCTCACACATGCATGATTATTACGCCCCTAACTCAAGTGGGACAATTTACGTAAATAGCTTTAAATATTAAAGATTAAATCAAGCAGAAACTGGGGTGGGGTTGGAAGGACTTGTTCACAGGTTTACATAATTGGCTAAGAAATACCTTTCCCAAGAAGGTCAAATGTTGGACGATCAGATGGGCACTTTCTGTCTTTCCAGCACCACTTTCCCCACTGATGATAATGCACTGAACACACAAAACAAAACATTCAGGTGCAGAGTTCACCACATGGTCAATATCAGCCATTACCACTTCCATCTGTTACTTCATGTTTAGTACCAAAACTGTAAAATACTTTAAGGGTCAACCCCCTTCTGAAAGGAGAGATCAGCAAAGACTCAGTGCAATAATTTATTCCCTAGATTACTAAAATGCATCTCACAATGCCTGATAGCACTGCGCATGTGTGAAGCAGTGACTGAATTTCTAAGGGCTAAGACACATAAATGAGGGACCATGTCTACAGACATGACTAACATTTATGTGGTTTCTCTCAAATACTTAAAACTCAGAAAACTGCCACAGCTCAATTAATGTGCTTCTGAGCTCACTGTATTGACTTCATATGAATTAACACGTATCACAGGGTACAGCTATTTTTAATACACTGACCAAAAGTTTGCTCCTAAAAATAATCTTAAATAATTACCACTGCATAGAGAGGCTATTCTGTAGGTGACTCTGACATTCAAACCAGAACAGCAAACTAGCATCTAAACATTTCAGAAAATTATGCATCTCTTCATTTCATGATTCTGGGAGGACATATCCACCTTCTTCTTGGGTCAGCAGTCTTTCACATATGGTATTTTATAGGCTCTCCAAATGGATGCCAGATTCAGAGACTAGCTAGAATGGTCTAAACTCTCTGCTCTTATGCTTCGTGGACAAGATGGAAGCAGAAGCCCAGTACACCTAAAAGGTCAGTTCACACAGGAACACTGAAGTGTGAACACTTCAGATTATAGAGTATGAATTCTAACAGTATTCATTATTTCCCCTATTTTTCCACATATTCTACAGCTCACCAGTACAAATATTAGTCTATTTAAGGTACAGTATCAACAGACATATAAGTAAAATGTTAACACTGAGCAGTTGCACAGATGCACTTGTTTTTATGCAAACACCTGAAAATTATCTGCATGACACTGTGAACATACAAGATTCTTGGCTGGGAAAAGATACAAGGTCCTAAAATACTTGATGCACTGAAACTTCATATAGAACTGAGCTATGTGAAAAGATTTGAAAGATGCAACCATTATGTTGTGGTACCTAGTGGTGCCTGACAGCAGGTGCAGGGACTGACTCTACATAATGTGTGCAATATGACATTTGCAGATCATTTATTTGCTTCTTGTCAGGTATTTTTGCTCTTGGAAACAGGTAACACATTGATGGATTTACAGAGTTACACTATTTAACTTAACAGTTTACACGGTTGAAACCTATGAGTCCTTGCAGAATTGGTTAAACTTGACTTTCACTTCAAGAGAAATATTAAGACCTTAAGCCACTTTTCAACTTTCCCAGTGAAAAAACAAGAGAAAGCTCAATGTCTAAAACAAACAGAATCAAAACATTTTCAGTCTGGCTACAGTGTTTATCTAATGCAGCTTTACCTGAAGAACCAACATAACACTGGTCAGGTAATGGAGATGAACAAGTTCCTGTAATACTTTGCAAGCAGCAAATAGGAAACTGATTTAGATCTAAATGAAAATTGTTTCTTAAACAGGTACAAAACTATTAAAGACGTACAAGGCCTGATGAGCTGAAGTCATTACTAATTTTTTTCCTCAGATAACAAGTTCTTACATAACTTACTCTACATGAGTATTTGTTTTCTTTCATGCCTCCATCAAAGAAGTACTAATCATCTCTCAGGCCAGTGTACTTCCACATACTTAGTAAAGTTCCTGTTCCTTTTATTTGTCTTCTTTTCTTGGCATTTTCTGATTGCATGCCTTTTATTATTTTATTCTGCTTTTAGTATTTTCTATGAATTATTGTGCAATGTGCAGGGTAAAATCACAAAGATTTTATAAACAAAAATAGTTATCAGCCCTCAGTATGCATGTACATACAGCACATCAAGTTAGAAAGAGTACAAAGTTATAATCTTAAGAATGTAATAAAATCTTCTACAGCATGGTATTTTATTCTCATTAAAATTATTGCTAATAATAATTAGATTTGTGTCCTTATTATGTTTATAATAGATCCATCCATAATATATTTTACTAAAAAATGAGATAATGGTTCCTATTTTTTGTGACTTAGGGTCTTTTTGAAACAGAAAAGTGGTTCAAACTCTCTTAATCTGCTATGTCATTGAGAACCTCCTATTTTACACAAGTGTAAATTATTTAAGTACCCAGGGCAAGACAGGCCTAGGATCAGTGTGCAGCAACATTCTGCAGCTGGTCTTAACTGCCAGGACTTCATGAATGTCCAGGAAACTATATTGGTCAGGTACTCCTATCATCCTATTTGACCTTTAAGCCTCTTTTATGTCACTGGGTCTTCTCCAGAATTCCCAAACCTGACTGGATTTCTACTCTGGTTTTCCTGTTGTAGGAATAAAAGGATTAGAGAAAAATTTCCCAAAGTACAACATAACAGAACATTAGCCACAGCCATGAAGCACAGTGGCAGTATAATTAATATGGAATCTAAACCAAAATGAACAGATTCTTACCTGATCCTTGCTGAATGTAACCATGCTTTGGTAGGCAGCATCCGCAGAGGCAAATATGTGGGGGGGATTTGATGAACGCTTCACACCATGGTAAAGCTTGGAGAACTAAATTTAAAGAACACACAGTAGTCTAAATATGCAATTTAGCCACATAATTAAGAACTGAAAAGAGAACAGTGACTATCTTCTGCCTGTTCAACAGAGGCAGTTGTCTATTATAGCACAGAATTTCCACTGATTCACCTGGAAGAGGAGTGGTAATTCTTGACACTGCCCAACTTCCAGAATACAAATTACAACGCCTAGAATGCCCTCTGACATTTCCCATATAAGAAAGTGAAAAGAACTGTAACACGAGGAACAGAACTTCAAACACAAACCTTCAATAAAGGAAATACACCAAAGAAACTTCAAAGATAATAGTCAACCTGAAATCTCACTCCTCTGCCTGCAGCCCTGATTGAAGCACCCATGGAGACTAAGTAATTTCTAGCTCCACCTCTCTTCATATTTGCAGGGAATTAAACTGCCTCTATCTTTACAGCATTTGATTCACTTGTTTCTTCTAAGCCAGAGCTGATGGCACAGGACATTTAATAGTCAGAGAAATTCTTCAGGAAGCAAAAGCCTCAGCATGAGGAGGTTCACATAACCACTTCGCAGAAGAAAGCCCTAAATGCTAGACAAGAGGCCCAGCTGGGGCTAGGGTGACCTTCATCTGTACCATGGAAGTTGTGCCATCAAGCAGAAAGGAATGAAATAGAATGAGACCAAATTCAAAAAACAAACCAGAGCAACACAGATTCGTAGCCACACTGTTCTGGAAGAAGAAAAGGTTGAGGTTTAGTCTGTACTCTTAGCCTCCAACATTGCTTAAGAGTTTTAGCCAGTGGTGTTAATACAAAATGTAAAGTTACTACTGTCCACAGCTTGGAATCTCTCTTACCTGGGGAGAATAAATGCTGAGATTCTGGAAGGGGTTCAAGGCTATTAAAATGTCTCCAACATAAGTATAAATCTGTAAGTCAGCATAGCGTTTTTGCAGCTGATGGATAATTGTATCCTGAGAAGATTACAAGAAGTTTGATAAGTTATACAATATTTTTCCCCTTAAGATTTTTGTAAATATACTGAGAACACTGATTAAGAAATACTTATTGTAAGTATTACTAATTATTTTTCAAGTGCCAAAACCACATAACCAAATATTTTCAAAATTCTTGCTAATGCAATAAAACTAAGTTAAATGGCAACTCTTTTTTGAAGATTAGTACATATTTTGTTATATCAGCCTGCGAAGCAAACCTTCTGGAGGGAAAACGGATGTGCACATTATTGCTGCACTTCGTAGTATATTTCCATTTCATTTTTTTATTTGGCCATGAAACAAGGATAATAAGTTTTCAAGGATTAAATTTTAAGTAGTTGTAAAAGACTGTTTTAAACAGGACACTACCACAATTTAGTATTATGTCTTTTTCTTGATGGCATGTAATGTAAGAATCATCAACGCAAAAATTTACAGACACTCTGCATATAGGTGATATAGCAAAATAGGAAACTGATATTGTTTTATCACTTTTTATCCAAGAGCTGTAGATAACATATTATTCTACATAAATAATCAATTTTAGAAAAATAAAATCACATAAACCTAGATCTTTATAACTAAATTTCACATTTTAGGAAACTCACAAAAATAATTTAAACTAGCATCACTCATAATTGAGTTCTTCCACAAAATAGTATTCATTGCTACTATTTTTATGCCACTATATGGAATATTAATGAAGTGATGGTAGCAGATCGGCCATGGGAGAATCCCCTTTCCATGGTGAGATAAAAGCTTGCAAGAAGAAACTATTTTCATTCTGCTAAGAGGGGCCTAAAAAGCAGAAATAGGTAAAATGTGAAATGCAATTGTCAGAAACTGCTACTCAAGACAGTACAGTACCTCATCTAGAACTTCTAGATTTACCAGATCATCATCTAGAGAGTACTTGTCAGCTCCATCCACATGGTAAGGTCTTCTAGTGTGTATTCGTTCATGTCTGGAAGTTTGTTAGTAGAGCACCAGTGTTACAAAAGTGTATCAAAGACAGCAAATGTTAAGAGGTAATGAGAAGTCACGAGGGACTTTTCGTCATGCAGAAAACAGACACATTCTCTGAAATGCATATTTTTGCTTGCAATATCCTTTTATAAAAGCAATACATCAGCTTGCTGTCCACTCTAATATGTGCTTTCTCTTTCACAATATATAACCTACCTATCAATGCTCAGCAAAGATTTATCTGTAGACTTACGACTCTTCACTCAGACAGTAAAGCATAAAAATATTCTCCCCCTTTTCCCTTACCTCCTTGGTGTAAGTCAATAAACTACTACTCTGTTTAATTAAATGTTCCCCCCACGTACCCAGTCAATAGTATTGTCATCTAAAGAAGCCACAAGAAGCAATAAATAGTATAAAATCTTACTGTTACCTTGGTGTATGCCAAAGTGCCTCCTCAGATGACCCTAGATCTGGTCCAAACCAACATTTTTGAACCACAGCTGCCATCAGATTCTAAATTGTATGGATGTTCAGTCAGCTTGTCCCCAGAGATTTAAGCCACACAATAAGCAGCAGAGACAAACTGTCACATAACCCCTTTATAATCAGATTATACTGAAGGAATCTTTGAAAATGCTGTGTATATATTTTTAAACAACACATCATGTTGAAACGGGAACAAATCAAGAGGCTGTAACATGTCCTCCACAGAGGGTGTGAAATATAAATGCTGTAAGCACAACTAGGCTTTTCTTTACAACAAACATAATCAAAGCATAGTAGAAGGACACCCACCGAGATACAGTCTGCATCCTGCTGAGTAACATTTAGCATTGATCCTCAATGACAGTCCTTGACAGATTGTTTCTGCATTGGTTGCCATGTAGAAAGTAGGAATCACATGGTCACACATCCCAAAACAACACTAAATATTATATCAAGTACTAACAGAACGGTACTGTAACTGTGCAGGAAACACAGTTTACCTATAATGTTCAAGGTTAATATGGAGATGTAGCAGGTCTTTTTTCTATAATTGTATCTTCATACATTCTTGGAATCCTCTTTCAAAAATTAACATTGAGGCTTTTGCATTTTTGCCCTTTATGTACACTTCTACATTTGAAGCTAGTCAGCTTGCATTCAGTAAAGAGAATGTTTTCATATCCAAGAGCTATTATACCATCAGAAGAATTATTGCATGGAAAGCCTTTAACAAAGGGGGAGGAGAAGAGTGTTAGCCACGAGTACAGCTTCACAGACAACTGTAAATCACATTTAAAGATCATAATTTTTTTATTTCTATTTTTATTAATTTTCCTTCTTTCCTTTTGGTTACTCAATGAGTTCTGGAAAACTGTTCTGTAATGGTTTATTTGAATAATAACTAAATAAAACTGTGCAAACTCTTTCATCAGCTAGAAAATGAAACAGCGGGAAGACAGCAGGTTTTGCTGACAGTCCCACTACATTCCCAGAGATGGTAGTTTGATTGATATTGTACATATGAAGAAATGAAAGAAGGACACAACAACACAAATAATAAGATATGAAAGAAAAATTGTTACAGTGGGTATTATTTCCCGTGGGTAGCATGGCAATCATTTTTATTTGTTCAAAGTTCCATTCAATTAAATTTTCCATTTTCTGGTCTTTGATTAGGTTGTGTTTTCTTTTTGGCTTTTTTTTTTAAGAGTCACTATATGCAAGAACATTACACTTTGCTAACAAGCCAGATCCTTGAAGGAGTGGGTATGCATGTAAGTAGCCTAATGTACTACTGGGTTTTTTTAACTGTTTTTTCCCTTTCAAACCGGAATTCAACCTCTTACTTTACAGAAAAATGCTGTTGTAAATAATTTAAATCATTTAGAGATGGGAGCACTCCCTGGTTTACAAATGAAGCAAACAGTTGAACAGTTGCTTCCCTTCATGGAGATGTAACCAAAAAAGCAATAGCTAATATAACTCATCTCTGAAGCTTTTTCTTCCTGGAGCAAAACATCACAGACACAATATTGAATTGCAACGAGCTGCAAGTACGGATGTATCTACCAGAGGTGCGAGGTGGAGGGATAAGAAGGCACATTCAAAGCTAAGCATGTCTAATTGCAGAATGGCTTTGTAAACTAATCTGCTATCTGATTGTGTATTAAACTCCTGCTGTTTGTTCTCCTTAAGTGATAAACGAATCAATCTTTTTTATTGGAAAGGGTTCCTTTTCACACTATGTAAATAAATAAGGAAACTAGTTTTAGTCAAACATAAGTAAAACATATATACCTTTGAGCACATATTTTCTTGTGCTTAACTCATTTTCCTAAGTACATGATTAGGAAGAGGATATTAGGAGCATAACATCACATTAGCTTCAAATCTCCTGCTGGTCTCATCAGTTTTCTACTGACCCTACGTCCTGCAGATGCATTGACAGAGTGGAAAAGGAAAAACACAAACAGTAACCTTTAATTATTTCCACAACTTTACATCAGAAATATAATCTGCTTTTAAAATATAATAAAAAAATTCTAAAAAAAGGCAGAAGAAAACACTCTTAATTAGGGAAATAACTCTCAGTATGTTTTTTCCGTAAAAAGTAGAATTATCAGCCGTTTTTTCAGTACAAGTTCTAAGCCAAAGGAAAATCAAAGGTGCTATATTTGCCTTAAGTTTCCAGCAATGTTCTGAATCAACCCCTGGAAGATGCAGTCTCTTCACTGTCAAAAGAACTGACATAAAGGACCAGTCACTCAAGGCACCTAACTTTGTTACGGAATCACATAATAGTTTGGGTTGGAAGGGACCTGAAGCACAGCATAAGGTTTGTTCCAGAAATCTAGTGATGAGCAATGCCTGTTGAAAAAGACTATCCTCCCAAGCACTTTCCCTTTGCCTTTTTCTTCAGGCAGGAATAGCTGGAAGGGACAGTTTTCTTGGATTTTGGAGGAGTAAAAGGCGAGAAGCATTTCTCCCTGGGGAGAACAATTTCATGAAGATGGCAGGAAGTATTAATTTGTTCTACTTGTGGGAAAGAAACAATTTGAAAGAAAGTAACCTCTTTTTGTATCAGACACCAGTCACAGCAATAGAAGTGCACTGTAAATAGCTATACACTCATATATCCCCGCTATTAAGCCCATGATGGGAAAGAAAAAGCTAGATGGACCACACAGACTTCCAGACTGAAACATCGTCTTGCTGGCAGGTCCAACCTGAGCAACAAAACAACACAGGCCAAGAATTTTTGCATTCATGGGGAAGCTGCTTCTCTGATCTCTCTCCTCTCCACCCCTGGCATTATTAGGGCCTTTACTTTGCTCTCCTGGTGCAGGTAAGCATTCATGTTTACTGTTCGGGTTTTCTTGTAGGACTCACATAGGAACAATTGTTTCTGTATTTGTCCTTCTTTATATTATTGGCAATTTTAAAATTAATTCCTGAGATTTACAAGAAAAATACTCAACACATTGAGAAAGAATAAAAGGTAGAATGTGCTACTGCCACACAGAGATACACAACCTATTTCCCATGCATTGCAAAGACTGAATTTTGCCCCTGTACATCAAGTTTCACCCTGGAGTAATATGTTGAAGCATGGTCATAATAGAGACATTGACATAGCCTTAATTACAACATGAATGCTGCAGCTATAGCAAAAATCTCTGTAACTCCAGTAAAAACACATACACTATAATTAGAAGAAGGGTCACTTTGGGGGAGCCACAGTAGCTTTGTGATTTAGAAAAAAATAATAAAAAAGGGAAGAAAGAGTTTTAAATTTATTTGCCTAATATTCATATAGATGAAGGCTGGAAAAATTGCATTAAATTACATTGTGTGTAGCATCAGAGGACTATTTCTGGTTCTGTTTCTGTTATTAACTCTGAGTCCAAAGGAAATTACTGGCTGGATGCAATCAAGTTCCTTGCAGTTAATTGCTTTCAAAACTAAATCTGAGCTGGCAGAGAAGCTAGATATCTGGTTGTAAGAATTACTTCCTTGGATGGACTGCTACTGTAATCCAGCTGGCTAATAAGAAGGAGGAAGCTGCCAAGACACTGTAGCCTCATCCTAATATCTGACAAGGTAGCCTGACATACCTGGCCTTCTCAAACTATTAAATGCTTAGATTTCTTTTTTCCTTCCCCCTAGGCTTCTTCAAGTTTGATTCTTCCTGATGTACAGATTCACATTTCATCCTTTAAAATGCAAGGTTTCACACCTGTCTGTTCCCCACTACAAAACCAAACTTTTAAATTGAGACCAGCAGCAGCACACTGACCCAAAATCACCCAGAACTGTAAACCCTGAACTCTTTACTGTCTACCTCAAACTTCTTTAAAACCATATCCATGAAAATGCTGAAATTTTTCATTCCTTTAAAAACTAAAACCAGAGGTCAGTAGAAGACCTTTTCTGATTCCTATGAAGAAGCCTATTTACAGACAGGAACATTAGAACCCAATTTGTAGAAAAACACTCAAGAGAAGAATGAGCCATGTCTGGAGTTGGCCTCTTCAAAGCTGCCGATAATTGAGAAGCTGCCACTTTGAACCATGTAACCAAAACCATTCAATAATTGATAAACGTTAACTTTCAAACATCAAATCATTATAGAATTTTTACAACAGGAGTTATTAGTCACTTGAGGAAATACAGAAGACCATGGTTTTGCTCAACTTCTACTCCAGTGACATTTGATAGACAGGGCTTACATAATAAATGTAGATGCCAACTGGTAATTACTAAACATTTTTGTTACTTTGAAATTAATATAGACTTGTCTACTGCATTTCATGTGGCTGCCCCACATTAACACCTTTGAAAGAGCAGCCAAATGCCACATGGGAACCCACAGTATCTAAAATACTGAAAGATGACTTCAAAGAATATTACCAAGGGCAAAATTTTTAGAATGTGTTCTCTGAAGATTCTTCTTCCCTGTCTCCACTTCTAAGGTTTTAATCATGTATTTTCCTCCTTGATGTTCTGCTTCTCCACCACAGTCCAAAGGCAGCTAATAGATCTGTTACTACCTTTGAGTTTTTCCATCTCACATGCTGTTGTGACTTTTCTTCTTCAGATTTTCCCCTCCATGTTATTCTAGATAAAACAATTTGTTATTTTAAGACTGAGCGTAAATAAGTAATTTCTTAATTGATGGACATTCAAATGGGAAAAGAAAAACCCAGAACATTTTACTTTCATTCCCTTTTGCTGATGGTCAGTACTTTTCAAGGCCTTCAGTTAGATTAAAAATCCTACAGTTTTCCATTACTTCTACTCATAAGCCACAAAAACATTTTAGGTTTTGGTTTTTTTAATGGAATAAAATGGAAAGTTTACTTTTTTGAGAAAGTCATCCTAAAGGATGCAAGATGTCTCTATGACAAGTTCCATTGTATTTTTAAGCATTATTTATGGAACTTGATATACTTCCTAGCTTAAAAGACTTCAAAAGTTTATAAATTAAACACCAAAGAATATGCCTGCTTTTTGCAGTGCCTTTTGCCAGTGCAGACAGCACAAGTCATTTAACATTTAGCAATACTAGGAAAGAGACTAAATCTCTTCCAACTTTTTCCTTCAGCAGGCTGGCAATCAGCCTCGACGTTGGAATTTCTTGCACTACAAATCAAAAAGGCAACAGACCACGCGAATGAGTTCAAGAGATCAAAACGCATATTTGGAAAGTGAGCAGCTCTCTCATAATCTCCCTTAATGGATTATCAAACACAAACACTGTTTAACAAAAATATAGCCTACACAGAGTGAATATTTACTGTTAAGTGAAAATTAACAATATCCATAATCTTTGCCTAGAGCCTTCCCAGAGCCTCCTCAGAATCTATGGGCAGAAAGAATGAAAATTAAAATGGCTAGAGTTTCAGGCACCATGAATGTTTCTCTTCAACAATAGGTTTACAGTGACCAAAGGTATATTACAGCTTTACAGAACAAGTAAAAGATAAAGTTCTTGCCTCAGACAAACCGCTGTCTATTTTTTGTAGGTATAATATATTGAGTAAAGCTATTAGCAGCCATTTCATAAGTGAAGGAACAGAGAAATATTGACAGCAAATGATAGAACAGAGGTTACACAGCAATCCAGAGGGAGAATGAGGAACAGAACACAAACCTCTACCATGTTTTTGCACTGTAATTCAGAGGGTGCCTAAACACTCTTAGTATTTTACTGACATGCAATCACACAAATTTCTATCTTGAAGAACTTATTTCTGAAATATAGCAAGTTTAGGGTTGACTTGACTTGTGTACCCTTTTTAGTTAGAGAATACAGCATTAGTCACACTCAGACATACTGCGTCTTATCAATACTCAGTTATTACTGCAACAAAAATATTTTTATAGTTCTGCTTATCATTCCTGACCAACATTTGCATGTTCTATTGTCCACACCTTACTGTAACTTAGATTCCTTATTTTTCTCCCATTCTCCAGTTTAATACTACATGAGGTACAAGTCTTCAGGAATGAAAGACATTTCTTGTTCTCACAATGTTATCATGCATCAGGAAACTATTTGAACAACCATCTCACAGTCTTTGTGTGAATGTAGAATTGGTAAATTAAAGAAAAAATACAACCAGAAAAAAAATAGGAAAAAATGAGTGAGAGCCTGTGACAGCATCCTCTCTGATTTTAAGAAATGCTTCCTGCCTAGAAGCAGCTATATATTGATGGGAATAAGAGATGCTGTGACCCCCAAGACCAACTAGAAATCAGTATCCATGTGTTAGAAAGTAATGATGTATTTCTTAGAACAGATGGGGAAGAAAAATTCAGCATAGCTGGAATGAGTATATGTGAAGCACTGTTCTGATGTACTAACCTCTGTTTTTCAAGGATTGAAGAACTTTTACAAGAATAGAACTAGAGGACTATTTAACACTGAATAAGTTTCTTAGAATTAATTTCATATAATTGTTTCTATGTCAAAGCTGTTAATGAAAAGTGTATTGTTGCTAATTAGCAATTATGCCCTGGTACTGTTAGGAAACACACACACAGTTAAGTGATAGTGTATAAAAGGGATATGGATAAGCAAGATAATACCTGGAGCTCACCCTTACACAGCTGTGACATTGGACTTCCTCAGCAAGTTTTTCCACATTAGAGTATAAGAAACAGGCATTGCAGGAGTGAAGTGCTAATGCTGAAATGGCAGAACTCAAGGATTTCAGTCTAAAAAGATGCCAACAGATGGAAAAAAAGAATCTTCTTTCTCATTACAAGTATGGAAAAAGAGGTATTCTGGTTGTTTTTTCTGAAACTGGAAACACCTATTTGCATAAGGATAGAAGATCTCACTGATGTAAATAATTTAGAGAAAAATAGAGCTGGTGGAAAAGTTTTAAAGAGTATCTTTTTCAGCAAAAAAAGTAGGAAGAATTGTTAATGCCATTTTTAATCTTAAAAATAGTCTTTTACTAGCATAAACATTTTATTTTTCATTTTTAACCAAAAGGAATTTACAGAATATAAAATTCCCTAGTAAGTTGCCTCATGGAAAAGTGACAATATATGTTTGTCAGCAACAAACAGATGATAGCAACAAATGTTTGTGTTAGCAGACTCCCTTGAGCTCAAGGCCAACAAAGTGCCCCTTCAGTTCAGAGGCCTGAAGAAATGTGCTGAAGCCTAGCTATACTGCACACTACGAAGTCTACAAAAGAAGAATGAAAGAAACTAAAATAAGGAGATGTTTCAGTCTGTGACTCCAGGGGTCATCCCAGAAGGGGACAGCTTGCTTCTTTCTGCCACTTTCCCCCTTATTAATGGTCATGCGAAGCATTCCCTCCTTCACTTCAGCTATATCACCTGAGGCACCTCTCTGCAATCACTAAGAGAGTAGAAAATTATTTGTGTGTTTCTGCTGGCTTAGTTATTTTCTCTTACTGTAGAAGTTCTAGCTCAGAAGGTTTTTGACAATCACTGAAGCTGCAATAAAAACAGCATCATGAGCTTGGTCCTGGGAGCTGTGGGAAAATGAAAGAAGCCAGTTCTCCTTCTCATTAGCAGTGCACTGCTAGATCAGCTCTCCATGTCTCTCCATCATACGCTCTAAATCATTAGTACTGACTTTCTAGTCTGCAGGCTCGCTCTTAGGCACAATGACCTTAAGTGATGCATCAAAATAGGCAAAACTGGCATGACTATTGGAAAGAGAACCCTATGAAAAACCCCACGGGTGCTGAGTCAGTACAGAATCAAAAGATGCAAATCCAAAACACTGATCCTGGAAGACTTTCATAAAAGACAAAACACAGATGCCTCCTGATCAGTTGTCATCACCAGTAACTCCCTGGCTTCCTCAAAGAAGTGCTGTTAACCCAAGCATCCTGATGATTTTCCCATTTCTGGAACTTTTCAGCCTGTGCTCTGGGAACATTTTCTCTTATTTATCTTTTAAATGATTGATCTCTAGTGTTGCTGTACTCCTAAAAAAGGGTGTCTATTCTTCTTTATGTCTGAACACCAGGAAATTAATGTACATTTCATTGTACCTATCATGGGTGCATCAATAAACAAAAAACCATGCACATATATTCAACGGTATAATAGAAGGGTTTTACTTAACATGGGTTTGAATTGGCCTATTTACTTTGAAGTGATGACTATACATTCAGATGACTTCTACAGATCACTACAAATGAATGCCAGTCAATTTTTTACAGTACCATCTGGTCATATATTCTTCTGCATGTCATATTCTGTATTGAAAATTATGTTATAAAAGCATAACAGAGGTTTTCAAGGCTTTTAATTGGTAACAATTTTCCTAGGGGGTACAATATCCCTATTACAGAGCCAAGCTTTTTACTATTATGAGGTTATGTCTATCCTCTGGGGAAAATCATAATTAGATGCTCTTGGTGGTTGGTTCTTTTGTAATAATCTTATGTTTGTAGTCCAGTATTAACTGTCTGGCCCACAGACTTGATATTTTGCAGGGATATGCTTTTGCTATCCCATTAAAGTTTATATAAATTTGATCAAGTTTCAAATCTTCAGAAAATTGTTCTGAACAACATGTTGTCAATGTCAATGGTAAATGATCACTAAATTTTTGTCCTCACAGAGCATGCTCTCAGCCCTGAGCACAGAGGGCTAGTGCTTCACAGAACAAGTAAGGATACCATAGTAGTTTAATGCTAAAACAATCAGAAAGATTTTTGTTTTCAAACAAAATATTTAAGTAGGGTTAGGTGCTACAGAACAGACAAGGAGTTAAACTTCCTTAGGTGATTCATACTGAGGGAGCTGGGAAGCAAAAGCCTTCCTACATTCCAGTCATGCATAAGGTGCAGAAGCTTGTCTGTATTAACTCTCAGTTAATACATGGACAGGTTTCAGAAAAGAAATGTCTTGGTCTTGACTCTTTGTCACTCCACATTATGGAGCTCGATCCTAGAAGAATGTACTGGAATACCATGACGAGTCCATTTCAGAGCTCCTCTTAGCACAACAACCATTTCACTCTGCCTATATCTGCAATTTGGTCAACAGCTGGAAAAACTCCCATACCTTTTGGGCCAGCCACAGCACAGCTGTAGGCAACATGATCTGTGAGATGCTACATGGGGGAGCTATGCTTAGGCGGCCAGATAAAGCAGAAACTTCCACTGTAACACTGGCATAGCTCCCTCACCCACAGTGAGCAGTTCCTGGTATGTTTTTCCAGAAAACAAACAAACAAAGGAATACCCCCAACAACAAACACCCCCACAAAACCAACCACCAAAAACCCACCCACAGAAGTCAAATTCACCTTGAAACTGTACTTACAGCTATACCTTTAACTTCTACGTTTTTGTTTGGGCTTTTAGCATTTAAGCTACAGAGTCTTACGGCTTGTAGTATATACATGTTTATGACTTACGAATCATGACATTTAATTTTCTTCATCAGCATTAGTAGGTGTTTGTTTATAAAAATGGGCCAGAGCACATCTAACTCTAGACAAACTTCATATTACAGAATGATTGCTGAGCTTGGGACAGTGTGTTCATTTGCATTTAATTCTTCTGAAACAGTGAAATTCTGCCACCCTCTGGACAACAACTAAACTAAGACATATTTACAGTCAGCCTGAAAAGTAAAAGATCCCACTGCTGCTGATAAACATGCATTGCTTTCTAAGCACATTTTAAAGTAAATAACTAGGTTGAATGAAAAATAGCAGCTATTATTAAACTACAGACAAAGCAATTACTTTAAGTACTGAACAGCCTTCTTACTAATAGCATCTAATCAAACAGCAATCTTTAAAGTGTTCTTAACCTTTTCCAGTAGTCATGTGAATACAGTTGTATTTTTCAAAGATCTGTTACCAAAGTACAATATAATTTTTCATGTCAATACATACTTCCACAAACCAGAACATTCTGAAATTATTAGCATCTCTGACTGACCCAAAAGAGAACACTTACAGATCAGAGTTCAGTGGGAGCAAGAATGCAAAGGAGTAGATTGCATTATGGTTGATCAAACTAGCTTTAAGAAGTATCAAAGGGAAAACGCATTTTTTGCATTTACATGGCAAGCAGCACTTGCTGCTAATAATACTGCTAGTCAATGCATTAATATGATCATTTGAAACAGTAAATGTCTGTGCATTGGAAATTTCAATTTGTGCTCACAGGATTAGTGTGGGGAAGGAGGGCTGTAGCATGTATGTTGGTACATACAGTACCTTGTACAGTACAGTACCTTGTTTTGGCTCTGGAGCCCAGCTGCTGTTGTTCTTGGATGAGCTCAGCCAGCTGTTTTCGCAGAGACATGTCTTTACCATGTACTTGTTTAATAAATGGGTGCTCCAAAAGATGGGTAACTGAAGGACGCTTTTCAAAATCTTTGATTAGACACCTGTGACAGAGAAATAGGGGTCTCAGGCAATGATGTTATTTCATTACAGCATGATTTGGGTCAGCTTACTGTGTGGCTGTTACTGTACAGTAGTTTCTTTTTCCACAAATCTGAGTTCCTCAATATGTAAAAAGTCTCTTCCTCTACATTGCAATAAATCTGGCGTAAAATATTTAGCTAAGTGAATTCACCCTACAAGTGTACCAGCATAAAGGCTACAAATTTGAGCTTATTTAATCCCTCTTTTTAACTGTAACTAGGTTACTAGGAAAAAATGGTATCCTATCTTGTAAGTGCTGTACAGTTAATATACATAAAACTTAATCTAAGATGAATAGAAAATACTTTATTCACTTTAATTTTCTCTCTATTCTCCAATGAGAGTTTGATTACGAACTGTAGGATACAGCCTATTAAAAACCATGACTGAAACCTGTGATACAACAGTAATCAGAACAATTTAATATATAGCCTTGGTTTTTAAATGAATGCTACAGGTAGATATTCTATATTGCAATGACAAGTGTTAGCATAATTACACAAAATTCAGCAAGCCTGTATGATTCAGTATGGAAAAGAAAGGAATCAGTCAGAATTAAATGCTAGCCAGAGTACCAAAGTGCTGTCTGTGATGGGAACAGGTGAACCAGTAATGAGTAAAGAAATACATCCTATTAAATTAGCATAAAATTAAGTACCATGCTAATTTATGTAACCAACAGTCAAAACTGAAGAAGCCATCACTCAGGTTGAATTATTTTCTGTATAATAAAGCTGAAATAATACCATTCAAATAGAAGAATGGTCTAACAGGATCAGACCTTCTAGTACCTATCAGGAAATTATAGCTCAAAATGAATTTTTTTGATGAGATGCATTTATATTACATACTTCACAATTATTTCTCAGATTTGCTGATATTAAGTGATATACCTAAAGTACTTCCTTTGCAGACCCAAATATCACAAATAAAGACTACCATTTTAGCAAACACTTCAATGAAACTAATACCTTTTAGAATTTCTATTCTAGTAATATCAATAACAATGTACAAAATTTATACTACATTAAAAAATACAAATTATTTGATTTAAAATACTATCAAACACATTAGCAAATTATTAAAGTTTAGCCTCACCTCAAAGACTTTACTGAAGCCTAAATTCTGATCTTAAAATGATCCTGAAACATCTTTGAACACAACTTCAATAATTTAGGTTCCTGAAAATCACTTTGCCAACCTCTTCTTTGTACACCAGGTCCAGAAAAGAAAGCCTGTAGAATGTGTTACCAGTTTTGCAACTATTTTTGGTGAATTTTGCTATAGGCTTGAACTGCAGCCTCCTGATTGAAACACTAAAGTAACACAGCCTGGTTTATCTTCATCCCTCTGAGCACAAGGCTATAAATACCAGTCCTTCCCCTCCATGAAAAGATCCATCACTAGCCTTGAACAGGTTCTGACAATCCCCCCTACTTCTTTTCCTTTTTGTAATCTGGGGCTTTTAAAAGTCAATACAACCACACAGACAATATAGTCCATGCCAATCCTGTTCAAATTCATGTTTCCCGAGAAAAAGGAAAAAAGCATTTGGAAAGAAAGACAACATTAATCAGGAAGGCAAGGGAAAAGAGAACAAAACAACAAAAGCTATGCAGTATACAAAATCACAGACTGATGGTAAGTATCCAAAGTTGAGATTTCAGTCTGAAAAGCTCATGCACTCGTGATTTTTACCATTCTGTCAATAATTACAAATTTACAGTATTTATGTTATATTGTTAATATATACATTTTCTTTTGAATTTGATTACATAAGGAATTTTTCAGTACTAAAACTGAATCCAAGCGAACCTAAGTCATAGAATAGTTTCTGCTGGAAGGGACTTTTCAAGGGCACCTAGTCCAATCCCCTGCAATGCATAGGGACATCTTCAACTACATCAGGTTGCTCAGAGGTCTGTTCAACCTGACTTTGAACGTTTCCAGGGATGGGGCATCTACCACCTCTCTGGGCAACCTGTTACAGTGTTGCACCACCTTCAATGGCTAAAATATCTTCTCAGTATCTAATCTGAATCTACTCTCTTTTAGTTTAAAATCATTACCCTTTGTCCTACTGCAAGAGGCAGTTGCTTTTCAGATAATAACATTAGAGTTTAAATGGATTCTTTTCAATAAATCACACAATTCCAGACAGGATATCTTGCATTTATCAAAAGTGTGAAGAACATACAGACCTTTGACCTGGTGGCATGTAGTTATTAATATGAATTATACTCTGAGCTCTGGAACAATGTACCTCTAGACACACTCTATTTTTTCTATCTAGATGGACCCTAGGTGAAACATCCAAATGTCCAGGATATTGCATTCATTAAGGAACCCCAACAAGAAGAGACAGAAGAAAAACATTTTGGAGAAAAAATTCTTAGCTTCTCTATTACATAACTGAACTGTGAGCTGTTTAGGTCTGGCAGGTGTTTTAATGAGCATAGGTAAGTTCTGTGAGGGAGGTGATCTTGAAGTCTACTTTAGGACTACCTTTGCTTTTGTTGTATAGTCCTGCCCCACTGACTATCACTTTGTGTGCATGCTACTCTTCACCTTTGCAACTACTGATGTTTATCTATTGTTTCATCTATATGCAGCCTTCGTTCTCTGGTAGTAGGGTACTTCTGCGACCTGTGGTCACTTAGGATTTCACTTGACACGCAACTCAAAGTTTGTTAAATGACAGGATGACCAAGGTAGTGACATAAGACATATCAACATGATTCTGTGATCAAACTCTGTTCCAAGCTCAGACATAGCAAACCTACTATTGTGCCAAGTTTGTGCCTGCATTGGAAGAAAAGAGCTCTTTCAGATGGTTAGTGAGATGACACAACAAAGCAGAGAGCTCATAACTAACAGCTGTGCAAGAGTGAGGGAGAGCTGCTTACATTCATGTCTGTAACTTTGTGTGTAAGTACTTCTACTTCATTTCAGGGGAGAGACTGACAGGAGAATGTACAGTTCCACTGAGGTTGGTTTAATCCATCAAGTTAAACAGCAAGTTCCTAGCACTTTAGGAACACAGCAGGCCATAGGGAATTCAACTGTGTATGGCACATACACTCTCCTTTAGCTCTAAAACAGCAGAGGTGTTGACACGGTGACTCCCAGAAATTACTCCTTCCGATGTTTCAAATGTGGTAACCAGCTTGCAGCTTAGTCACAGTAGGTACTGTGGGCTCAGTGTGTACTCAAATACTCAGTGCCCATTCGATGTATCACCAGGCCTGCTGTAATGGAAGGCAGGATGGAGAGCTGTCATGTGACACTGAAAAGATTGTCCTTATGTTTCTCCTCTTGGTGTATATTCCTTTGTCCTAATTCCTCTCTATGTAGATAAGATCCATTAATATTCTGAGGTGTACTTACATGCTCTGCTTCTACACACTGTAATTTCAACTGTGTTGCTTTTAGTGCAACATGAATGCCTGCTGCTGCTGCAGTACTTATTCAACATCACCTGTAAAATAAGGGTCCCTGGGCCACTACCTATGTGCTAACGAAGAATGACGCATCAGACTGCCAGTGTCACTGCAAGTGTTCAGAAAGGTATCATCTCCTTCACTGGAAGCAGAATTGACACTGTAACGCTCTTCAGGAAAAAAAAAAAGAATATCAGCTCTTAGAGTGCTAAAGCCTGCACAAAGGTGAGCATTATCACAGAGTTTTTTACTGACCTGCACCCTGACTTAGAAATATATGTGGAAAAGTTAATCATATGGGTGTCTGAGTTCAAAGTTGCCAGTAAATTCAGTCAGGAGATATACCTAACGCACAGGCCAGAAAAGAGAAATTGAGAAGTAATACACAAAAATTCAGTGATATAAACATTTGGAAGAGTACAGTAACAAAACAGCTTTTACAGTTTCACTTATCAGAAAATATTCTGCAATCAGTGCGAGTGTTGTGCAAGTAAAAAACAACATTAAGAAGTCTTATCACTGAAGGATTTGCTTCTGAGGAAAGGAGAAAACTAAAATATCTTCAGCTCTTCAGCTGCTCATCTGAGCATTCATTTAAGACCAATTTGGACAGTTAGCTTAGGCACTGTCAAACATCAACCATACTGCAATTACTCATAAAACCAGTAAATGTGCTGCACCTGCAAATTCAGCCAATTTGTTTGGCCTAAAGAAATTTAAAAAAAAAAAAAAAAAGTAGTGCATTAGTTTGACCTGAGCAAATTGACTAGCAAATCTACTACAAGATGGGTTTCAAATAAAGTATGATGAAAATATATTTGGTCTGCTATTTTTTGAATCTAAAATAACAGGAAGGCTAAGTACAGATTGAAAAGGAAACAAATATTGTACATGTTTGCCTTAACGAAAGTCAATCCATTACCTAATTTGAAATTCTAGTATCTTTCATCATGCTTTCTTAGCTGAAAATTAATTCTCAGAATTCATTAGTGTCACTACATTAAACATAGGTTGCAGCCATTTGCTGCAATCTCACAGCCAGGCTCCTAAGCACCATTTCCATTCTGCCACAATTACAAGCAAAGATGAAGCATTTATTAGCAGAGGATAAGAGCAGACTCCCATACACAGGCCTATCTGAGACAGCCTCTAAAAATTCACTGGCTGCTTGCACTTGGATGATAACATTGATGGAATTGCTGGGTCCAGACAATGTAAACTGCCATTTCACAAGTAGCAAATCAGATGACTGAAAAGGAGAGATATTTAACAGCCTTCATGAGCTAATATTTACTAATGAATAAACGGAAAGAAACAGATTTCATAAGAACGGTAATGGTGCTCTAAGTCTGCTGTGTGTTCAGAAATAGAAAACAATTACTAATGTCATTCATTATTACAGTCTAACCTAAGTAGAGTGGCAGCAGTTATTTCTTTCAGAAATTCTCTTTCATCAGATCCATTATAGTCTATTTGACCAAAAGTACTTTCTTTAAAAAGAAAGAAATGAAGCAACTCCAACTCTCATAGCTTAGTCACATTATGATTTATCTCCAGTATTTTGTTTTCTTCAATTATTACATTTTGTAAATGCTACATTTTCTGATGATTTCTTATCTGCTAGCAGGGGATTGCTGGAACTCATTTTGTCTCACAAACTAAATATCCAACCAGACATCTAGTAACTGTTTAACATCTGTGTTAACAGAAGAGGCACAGGTTAATATTTGGAAGAAATGATGACTGTATCAAACTCTGTATTAGAGCTGGGGAATCCACACAACAACCTCTGGGCGACAGAGACATAAAGTCTCTGATCTGTTCAACAAATGGTTAGATAAAGTCCTCACTTGTCACTCCACTGGTCCCTATCTCTCTGCCACTACCTGGGTCTTCAGGGTGCTTTCCTTGCACAGCTTTCTCTATGCACAGCTCTAGACCACTCTCCCCTGCCCTCCAAACACTGCTTGCACAAGTACCTGCTGTCTAGCAGTGAGGAATCCTTCCAGGACTCTCCTATTAGATGAGCTTTCCAGGGTACTGAACAGGACTTCAGGTCATCCTGAAATGCTAAGATCCTCTTCTCCTAATGCCAGAAAATGCAGTTACCAGGTTGCCCCCAACGATAGAGATGGCTCATCTGGGGATCTAGAACGGAGATTTCCCAGAGGGAGAGGAGAAAGGGTAAGGTCATATACTCTTGAACCTCTCCCTAAGCAGGGAGGAGGTCTCTGGGTTCTGAGACATTTCCCACCCCCATGCCCCCCCACATGCCTGATTACTTCCATCACAAGGTTGTTTTGTGATGGAAGATTAATCAAGAGAAATCAAGAGGATGACCTCAACTGGGTTGAGCACCCTGTTTTGAGAAACAAAAGGACAGACAGTGACAAGTAAGATCATCTAGGCCAAGTACATTAGGTCGGAAACTGTCAAGAAAGGAAAAAATAACAATCTCTGAGGGTGTTTTTAGCTGGTTAAAATGCTCTGTTCCAATCTGTAACTCTGAGTGTTCCTCCCACCTCTGTACCACATGTAGCTGTGACAGACAATGGTCAGTTACATGCAGCAGAGAGGTGGAGAAGAAAAGATATTTCATGAATTACATTTGTAATAGTGATGCAGGGATGTGCCTGCTTCTCTGACACTTCCCTGCTTTCCAATTCCAGGTCTGCCCAACCCCCACTGCTGCAGGCCACTCATTTGCAAAAATGAACTAAAAAACTGTGACAGCTTTGCCAAGAGCATTTCTGTTTTCAGTTCTAATTCAACAGGACACACAGGATACAAATAATCTTATCTTCAGGAGCGCTTATAGCTGCTGCTTTGCAAAAAGCAAACCCTGGGCACCAAGGGTATGTATGTAGGTTAAATAGGTCTCCTGTCTTGAACAGTATCCCATGACAAATAATAAGGATTTTACTGTTTATTCTGCTACAATCAGATATCAGGATGAAAGACTGAATTTATGACAAAGAACTCAATAATCACATGTGTAGTATAAATTCTGGTGGCCAGAACACACAACATTATTGATCTGCCTTTTGGTAGCAAATGCTGTAAATTACTAATCCTCCCTAACAATGAGACAAATACTCAAACACTGAAATGTCACCAGCATCTTTTTTTTTAATAAATCTTTCAGTTTAATATTCAACATCAAACACTATATAGTATAATTTACAGCACACATCTGAAATTGTAAAATTAGGTGTATTAAATAGCTTTACGTCTTCTAAATCTTCAAAAATTACAACAGGTTTCCCAGTTTCATTTGGGCTAAGTAAGTATAACAAATTAGTTTGGTTCATATACATGGTTTAGAGAACAAACAATGGAAACTCTGGAGTGGCACCTCTTGCAGCTCCCAGCATGGGTCAGACAGTTGCTCTCCTTTAAATACTTAGATTTTTACCAGTGACAACAGAAATAAAAACAGAAAAATTCTAGGGAGCCTCTTAAAACCACCAAATACATTTAATTATTGTATGATGAAACTGATGAGGAGCCTTTCATCAGGAACGGGTCTGCTTTATTCCTTTGGCCTGTCCTTGAAGACCCAGGAACACAAAGAGCCTTCAGAACCTTTTACAACTGAAACTTTTTATTAGAAACACTATGCTTTGCATTTGTACCAAATTTTCTCCCTTAGGTACCTATCCCACTTTGACACTACAGCTGATTTGAGGCAGACTTTTTACTACAACCGCTCACAGAAAGTAGAAGACAATTGTGTTCATTATATATGTCCATTCCTCTGTATAAAGATATATTTCACGCAGTATTCAAAAGTGGTGGAGATCTTTTGTGAGGTATGAGAATTTAGCATTTCAAGTCCATCTGTAGACAGAATCTGAGAATCTACATCAATGAATGAAACGCGAAAACTTAAAGATTTGGTGGTAACCTTACAACCTTACAGACTGTGATGACAGTCTGTATCTTTCTTACATTTGCAAACCTTTTTGTCCTCTTAGACACCGTGCGATTAATGTTATGTCAAATGCCTATCATGTTTTCAGTGACAGAAACAGTAAAATGTTCTTTATGTAATACGAACAGAATGTCACTAAACAATTGCTTAGATTGTGAAAAAATTTTGTCTGCTTTCAGAGAAGTTAAATCTAAACGGACCATTTAAAACCTATGTAATCTAGATGATCTATTAATTGAATAAATCTGAATGTAGACTCATCAATATGGAATTCAGCTTGTGAAGTCATGCTTAAATTGAGTACAAAAAAGTGAGTTTATCAAGATGAAAAATTATATTTGTATTGTATTTGCAATGTCATTGCTAAATGTTACATTTTGATGATAAATGTGACCATAAATCCTTAACTTCACATTTTGACTTTATTACTTCCTGAATTTCTTAATTCTTTAATTCCCTCCAGCTCAAGAATGACTAATTAATTCAAAGAACCATAATAGCTAATCATTGATTAAATAAATTTAAAAGGAGAATGTCTGTCTCTGGAGATACCACTGCTCATTTTAATTAAAATTACCATTTTGTGATGTAATGTAAATAAAAGTTATTGTATTCTTCTGTTCCAAGAACACATTAACTCTTCTATTTACCCCTAGGGATCAGTCAAGTTTTAAAGTGCCAAGAAAATTACTTGCAGCATGTAAGATAATTTTGTGAATAGTAATTTTTATTCATTTTAATGTATTATTTTATGAACCAATTCTGAAGCACTGTATGTCTAAAATGGTGGTGGACACAAACTGTTAACCTATGAGAGCAATGTCATCTGCGCTGCAGCCATCAAAAAAAGTCTTCATAAATATTCATGAGAAATGACTAGAGTGAACTCTTCAAAACAGATATTTTACCTCAGCACAAAAATAAACGTACATAAAAGTATATTATTTTTAGATATCAATCCTCCAACAACTGTTGTGGTTGTTTATGTGGTCTTATAGAAACAGTAAGTCTTATTAATATGTAGATAAAATAAACAGATAATTTCTCATCTCTCACATTATGAGTGGAGTGCCAAGTTTTTCATGCAAAATCACAGTAGTACAGATAAATACACATACACAGAACTTTACCGATCTTTTAGAAGTATGTATGGGCTGCACATCTTAGTGGACACCAAACACAAAATCAGGCCGCTGCCAGAAATGACAGTTCAAATTGTTCTTATCTGTACTTTTTAAAAACAAAATATCTAACTCAGATTCACTATCCTCATTGTAAAAATCCTTATGAGAACAACATATTGCAGCCTTCATCTCAAGTCAAGGTCAACAATGCTGGGAACAGAAACATACATTCACCAAGCTAAGAACTATCTTGACACTCTCTCCATTCAGATTTTGTTACTATTGCATCTGACTAAAATGCTGCTGCAAAGTGATTCTCTCTTGGGGCAGTAGTATCATAGTTAAAAATACAGACTTCATTTCTGAAAAATATATGGTCACTATTTTAACAGCCTAAAGAGTTACCAACAACAGTATATTGAAATTTCCAGCTCAGGCATATTGTAAATCATTGTAATATGTGAGAACACTTATAACAAAAATGCCTCTTGAGACAGTGGCATTTAAAGGGATGAGAATGTGGGGTGAAAAAAGCCCAGTGACCAGGTTTGGCAATCTTGGAATAAATAAAATTACCGCGTAAACAGAACTGAAATCAAAAGTATGCTTAGCCAAAGCTGTATGCTTGGTTTTTGTTAGTACACAGGTCTGGCCCACGACTTGAACTAGATAAGCTTGTTATGCAAATTACGTTAGAGTCAGGAAGGAGGTAGATAATGAAATTATTCAAAAGCTAACCACTCATCACAAGGGTGACAGAAACATCAGGCAAGGTCCTAACATATGGACAAAAGGCAGTATGGAATTTATACAATCACTGCTTTTAATTTATCATAGCTAGGCTGTCACAAGGTGGGCATCAACAAATGCATAACTAATGCATATAAATGAGCCAATTATCAGTAATGGCTAAAAGGTTTGCAGTTGTATGATCCAAAGTTTCATTATTTAAATTTTTCTAGAAAATCCACTAATGTAAATCCAAGCCTCCATAAAAACATCTTGTAACTTCTGTATCAACAACTTTACTAACATGTGCCCAAGAGCCAAATAATGTCACAGAGAATTCCACTTCAGGATTCTCTACTGGGAGCTACAATACATTTATTACAATAGCTGCATTTCTCCATATTAAGAGACTGTGTATGAGCATATTTCCTTACTTCATTGTGCACATTACTGTAAAAATGAAAAACAAGATTTGAGAACCTGCAAAAGTTGCTGATGAAGAAGTAATTAAGCAAAAGTAAACAATAACCCATGTGATTAAAAATATACAATTTGAAGGTGTCAAAACCCCAAAAGACTAGATTTAAAACAAGTTTAGCCATAAAGTATCGGACTTGTTTTAAACAGTGCATGCTGAACTGAACAAATGTTATGTTCAACTGAGTTTTTGTATTGTTCTCAAGCTCAGTGGTGATTTCTAAAAGGGAAGATACCAAGAAAGAAAAACTTACATAAGAACACTGAAGGTTAATGCAGAACATTTCTGAGACAGGAATGTGATCTTATTTACCAGGTGCAGTAACTTTCTAAAGCACAAGTGGAATATAAACCAAGAGTCATGGAGTCCCCCAGAAAATAGACTACGGTCTTTAAGTACAAAAAACCCAATGTTTTTCTATAATAGAATGAAATTCATCCACCACCTGGTGACCTTGCAATTAAACACTGAATCTGCTACAGATCACAATGTACACTGCTGAGTAAACAAGGACATGCATTACAGAGAACCAGAACTTGGGTCAATTTGCTCCAGAGGAATGTACTTCTACTACCTGCACTGGAAGAGATTCTGAGTTACATTGCAGCAACGACAATAATGGCCTTCCTTTGTAGGCCAAACATTACACTGTACCTCACCTTCCTGCCCAGTTAAAGATCAGCATAGTAAATAATATTTTTCACATATTAGTAATAAAATTTGCAATAGTCTTTCTATTTTTAACTTATCCTAAAATGGAAAGACACTACTACACAACTAGCTGAAAAAATATTAGGTAGGCATATTGTACTCTACAAGTAACTACATGCATCAAGGAACAGAACAGATTCAAAATGCAGATGTGCATATTTTCAAACCTGTCTTGAAGACTCAGCACCGAGGAGCAGTGTTCAAGTATTTGGTTATTTGATCAGTGTAAAATTCCCAAGGGTTTTATAACACTATTCCCCACATTACACAGTTTGGGCTGTAATAGGTCCTGATGAAATACTGAAGAACACTAAAAATCACTCATAAAAGTTGCTGTAAGACTTTTGAATATAATGCTAGCAACTACTAAACTGTGATTTCCCAGTTTTACTGTAAAAAGAAAAAGAAAAGCAAAAGCATATTTTAGTTTGGTGAGAGCTGTATACAATGTACTGAACATTAGTAAAGTGAAAACAAGGCTATTATGTTCTTCTTATCTTTCTTATTTTAACTTGACCAGCAGTCTTATCACTAATCCTTTTTTTCTCCTTGATGCAAAATTTCACTGCAAAACCATCAAGGAAATCAGGTGTATTTACAAACCTGTTCTAGTTCCATCAAAATTAAGAAGCAAATCAACTAAGGAGTTCAGAGAAGCTGTGAAGAAAGTACATAAGAAGATCAAATTGTGCTGTATAGCTTTCAAAAAGTGAACCATGGTCTAGAGTCTGTGAAAAGAAAACTGAAATTGAAAACCTGCAAAAGCAGCAACTCCATAAACAAATTCTGTTTTCAGATTGGCACACATAAGTCTTGCTGAATAAGCTGTTTTTATAAGAAAATAAAACTCACTGTGAAATGAAATGGTTGAATCCTCTGCACCATTTTTCAGGATGTAGCAAAGTAGGAGGAGGATTTCTGAAAAACAAAGTTTTGGGATGTAAAATGTTAATGTTTACTGGAATTATCTCATGGATAATCATCAAAGATGATACTAGTTCCACTAGGGAGAAAATGATGATTAAGAAAGTAATAGTCAAATCGTCTACGTGTCCCCTTCAGATGCCTGGTGGGTTTTTCTTGCTGCTGCTCATTCACTGACAGTTCTCTTTTCATGTCCTTCTCCTTTTATGTCAATACCTTTGAAGCTGGTAGTCAGTATAGCTCAGTGTACTTCCCAACATTTCCCTTTCAATTCATTCCAAATGAAAATGCAGTATTACGCTTGCCATCACACCACTTTAGCCCTTTACCCCAGGTCACTGAGTCTGCTCAAAACTTTTCAAGTATGGATATCATAGGAACTACTGAACTGTCAACCATCTGTAGGATTTTCAGTCTGGGTTTCAATCTATATTCAGTTTGTATGACACTGTAAACTCTAAAACTGTTAAAAATAGATGCTATTTTTAAACTGACATTTAGCAGACAGTGTTTTTACATTACATAGCAAGATGGTCTTCCTAAGAACAATTTTTTTCAACTCAGATGAGTTCCACGTTAGTTGGCATATAATTCCTTTCCTTCTTAATTGTTACTGTTCCAGTTTGATTACATAAACATACAAAGCAAGACCTATAGGTCATATTAAGTGAACCAATTTTAAGAGGCTCAAATTTCAGTGGACCAACTTAGAGCAGGAACTGTTCATAAAATCACTATATTATACTATGTTATCCTTCAGAGGTTTCCTCTGCAACTTAAAATTTGCTAAGTACTGATGCTTCATTTAACTTTTTGAGATTACACTTGTGTTTTACGAAACTTAAAGATTTATCTTTTGCTGCATTTGAGGATCACATATTACTGAACTGGCAGAGAAAAAAATCACAATAAGACATTCTACAACAGAAATACACAATATTATTCTGCATTGTATCATGAATCACTTCATTCATAGCATGGCCAAATTCCACAGCATAACACTGCTATGAAACATCTCACAAAACAAAAAGGCAAACAGCATAAACAACATGAATTAGTGCTGATTTGCTCAATAGTCTGGAATTTTTCATGCATATTCATTCAAAGAGTAGTTCCATTTAACAATTACTCTAAAAAATACAAGCAAAATGGTTTGAAAAAAAATTGCAGTGTAGTTTGACCACTTTTTTTCATCTATATCTTTTCAAAACAAAAGCAGCCTTCAAATTACACTGCAGGTTGACAAGTTTGCTGAGATGACTGTGTTATTATTTTTCTCTAAGGGACTAAGGGAATACAATTTTTTCATGAAGTGAAGAAATCCAGAATGTTTCAGATGGGCATCACTTATCAAATTCACCATTAGGGAAAAAAAATATGATTGGCTATTTTCAACGACAATAATATTTCAGGGTTGCCTCCCCTTTACCAGGCTCATATGCTCGTGCACATCACAGAATCTGATTATTTCATAAGCATTAAAAAACAAAACAAAAAAAAAAAACAACAAAACTATTTCTAGATACATTTCCAGAAAAAAAATCCTTTATCAAAGAAAAGTAAACTTTAAGAACATCTTTCTCTGTGATGAAAATGGTTAAATGGCTATCAGTCCACACATCCCACATATGTGACCTCTGCAGACAGCTTTAAGGAACAGCCAGCTGAGATTAGTATGTGTTATTAGTCTTTATGCTGCAGGAATGGCAGTCTGTCTAACATTCTGAATTCTGATAACATCAACTTCTATTGTACTGAGAAGTACAGTGTATTTCTTTTTAGAATGTCTACTGAATATTTACTGTGAAATTTTGAATTTCACTGCAAAGTAATTTGCTTTTTCAAAAGCTGCTACTATTCATGAAACATGCAGTTTTGTCTTTTCTGTTCACACTGTTCTCAAAGTCTTCCCATGGAGGTAACAATGGTGCTTACAAAAAGCATATGTTTTGGAGGCTTTGTTAACAATCTCACAAGGAACATTCAGAAAAAAGACAGAGACACTTTACACTAGTTGCAGCTGCTATGATGGAAACAGGTGGGATTTCATCATGGAAGAACAGATCAGCAGAGCAGATGTGATTCAGGAAACACATTTAGTCATTTCCAGGTTAATGATTAAAGGAGAAAGTCATGTTTTTAACCATATAGAAGATGTTTTGTCTAAAAAGTTACTAAGCTGCTAAGCTCTCACTGATAGCTATTCTCTTGCAGGCTGAGCTTTGATACTTTTGTATTTGTTGACAGAAGATACAACGTTATTGTTAGTGCTTTTGTAGTAAAAACATACAACTACTGGGCCTCTGTATTTAGGCCATTAAATTGATGCTTTTCAGGTACCCCATCTATAAAATTGAGCTGATAAACAAAACCAGAACCTTACTTAATTGAAGTACCCTTGAAGAAAAACAGTACCTTAACTACAAAGTAAAAAATCAGCTCATCCTTTGCCAGCATCATGTCCATAAATGATTCCAGAAAGGGGCATAACAGTGTCAGCTTCCTACCTTCACTTTGCCTAAGACACCAGAAACTGTTTCGTGGTGATAGCAGAAAACATCACTGCTTCCATGGCACCTCCAGAGGTGGATTTCTGCAGTAAAGACTCAAGGTCAAGTTCTAGGGTAACAGGAAAAGGCAAAATATGCAAAGGTACCTCTAGGCATTTTTTTGTGAGCACACCAAGTCTTTTGCAGTTTAAAATTAATAATCCATTAATAATCCATTAGATACCTGTAATTCATATCTTGATTCGTATCACATTAAGGAGAAAAGGTAAAACAACTCACATACATGATCAGATGCTAAACCACAGAGAAACAACACTTGCCTGACCACTTCAGCTCAAGGATCAAACTAGGGCCATTTGCAATTCCAGACTATATTAATTCCAACATATGGAGTTCTCTGGCTTTTGTATACTGGCATCAGCCAACATCACGGCATTTTGCCAACACCTGGCTGATTCTGCAGCACTCAAAACACATTCGTAGAAAAACTAAAAAGCTACCTCTTGTTGACATAACCTAATCTACTATTTTCATATAAAATTAGAACACACTGCTTGCAACCTTTCAATCATCCTTGTCACATGTATAAGAAACTGAAGGACAATATAGTCTTATTTTCTATTATGAGTGATAGACACTGTGAGAAGTAGATAGAAATATTACTGGAAAAAGCAGCTATAATTGGGCTTGTCTTTTGAAAATGTCTTCTTTAGATGCAAGACAAGTAATCAACCATTTATTTCCCAACTTTGTGTCTTTTTCCTTTAGTTCTTTCAATAATTCATAATTAGTCACAGAACTACATGCTCTATTTCCTTAGGCAGATACACTGCCCTTGTGAGGAGTTTTTCTGTAATTGTGTTCAATGGTCATGCTGTTTTTCACTGGGAGTTTTGCTTCAGTAAGAAATGCAGGGTTGAGACTGTACAAGACACCCCATACAGGAGAACAATGTTCCTTAGAACATGAAGACATTAGCAAGCTTATCAAGCAAGAACTGCTGCTGAATTCTGATTGATACACACACAGTTGTATGCCGGAAATATTTTAATCTGTAGAGCTTAATGTGCTCCCTGTCATTCAACCTGCCTCCAAAGTCACAGCTGGTGAAACAAAATTGGTCATTTTACCACAGTAAGGCCAATGATGCAGTTCAGCAAGCACCATTCATCCTTTACATTAAGCTGTGAGCCTAATTACAGATCATGGATAATAGATATTTGTTGGCAATGAGAAAACAAATATTTTCATTTATGACAAACTTGAGAAAACTGAAAACACATCTACTATTTTTTAAACTATTCCAGTAAACACCATCACACATTTTATCAACAGAAATCAACACAGTGCCTCCAGTAACCAAATTGCAACTGATTGACCTACCATTGTTTCTGATGAGAAATTAGGAGATGAACAGCCAACAACTGCCACCATGAACAGGCTCTGGCAATCACCACCCCATACAAGCATGTTGTGAACTATTTTTCTAGCAGACTGAAGAGACAATAGTTCCATTGACAGTTTCCTAGGTTTATGTACAGGTTTTTACATTAAATTAAACTATTCATGCATATTTCAAAACACCAAGTGAAAGAGCCATAGAAAAAGTACAAATTCAACCATGCATAATAATGAGATTTGCTTACAAAAGGTTACAGGAAAAAAAAAAATTCTACTAAAATACATGAATAACTGACACTTAATAATACCTGATAAATTCTCATACAAGTTTAAAGTCCTGCCACTCCAGAGCATCCCCATCTTGGGTAATCCTCCAAATATAACCAGGTAATTCTCAAGAGGTCTCAGAAAATTTCCTGATACACTCAGCTCCTGGTCCATTCAAATCAGTAAGTGGTTTTCACTGATCTCAATGAAAAATTCAGACCCTGAACAGGCTCCTATTCACCTGTCTCCTATTGAAGTCCACTGAAGTTTGACTGACTTCCAGTAATATATTTCACTGAAGTCCACTCAGTAGGAAGCAGTGTACTGTATTCAGCTCTGTAAGGTCAAGACAGAAACTGTAGAGTTTAAGTGCTTGCAGGAGTGGAGAATCAATAATATATCTTCCATGTGTATGGAGGCAGGCATTTGAAGGTGCTTTTTAGGTCAGCGGAGAAGTGTCACCAATCTGAATGTTGCTACATGGAACCTCCATGGTTTGGAACCATAGCAGCAATTGCCTCAAGAGACCAGGAGATCAGAAATACAGGATTTACAACAAAATTGGAATTAATATCAGAAGCATAGGATCTGGGCAAAATAGCTCATGAAGTAGATTGAGGGATCCCATCAGTGCTCCTTTCCTCAAGTTTTGGCACACCATCCTATTGCTCATCACTGGCAAGCCTGGTATTTTCCCTTTCGCCCTTCCAAGCTAGTTTAAAGCTCTGTTAATAAGCCCCGCTAGCTCCTGTGTGCTAGAACTCTTTTTTTCCCTCTGAGATAGGTGCATGCCATCAGGTTTCAGTAGAGCAGGTGTTATAGATCATCCCATGGTCAAAAAACTCAAAATTTTTCCAATTACATCAACCTCAGAGCCACACGCTGGCCTGATGGATCTGCCTATTCCTATCAATATTATTCCTTGTTAACAGAAGAATTGAGGAAATCACTACCTGTGCTCTTGACCATTCAACCAATCATCCCAAGGCCCTGAAGTCTTTTTTGCTTGCCCTCGGACTTCGCTTTGTTATTTCATTGCTGCAAGCTTGAACAGCCAATAGTGGATAGTAATCAGAGGGTCTTACTACACTAGAGAGTTTTCCAGTAATGTCCCTTATCCAAGCTCTTAGGGAACACTGGTAAAATGACCTTTATTCTGTGAGAATGAAAGGTACAGTACCTCCTGGGAAAAAATTTGAGGGAAAGGGGAAGAAGGAGTATGCTTCTGCCAAATTTGCTCTCCACACACTTTTTCACGAGCAATTGATTAATTTCTAAATAGTTTATCCTTTTCCACTCTCCCCATCCCTTTTCTCTGAGGACTGTTTTTCTTGCATAAGTATCTAGTTCACAACTGTTAACATACAACTTCAACTTATTCTCTTCTAGAACATCAAAGGCATATAGCTATTCAAATAATGTGTAAGTGCCTTAATTCTAACAAGGTTATGCTGTTTTAAACCAAGATTAAAACCTACTGAGGGAAAAGAATTGGTTAAGAGCAAGCAGAACAGAAGACATTACTGCCTCGCCGTTGAAACAAAAATATTCTTGCTTAAGTATTTTACTATCTTTTAATTACAGAAACAGACTTATCTGATATTTTCCTCTTTACTGGAATGGATGCTCTTTATTTTCCATAGGCTATACACAGTTACAGAAGTTTGGACTGAATCCAACAGCATACGATAAATTTGTAGTGAATTGAAAGTTAAAGACTGCAGAATTCTAATTACTTGAGAAGGTCAAGGGTAGTAATCCACTCTTTAAGTTTGGGGCTTTTTTGTAATACAGGTCCTGATCTAGTAAAAACCAAGTTGGATATCTGTTTTCACTCTTTCTCAGAAGAGAATGATGCTATATATTTCATAACACATGAATACACATTTGCCTCTTTTTGCTTGTGTCTTTACATGACTATTTTGCTGCCACTAAGTGATTTAGCAGATTAACAATGAATTATGGGCTCAGCTGCAAAACAAATGCAAGCCCACAAATGAACAAAACATCAACTAGCTCTTCAAAACACACTTAAATCAAGATTTATTCACAAATCTCCTGCTTACAATATTTCATCAGGCAGCAAAATAATGAGCAAAAATAAATGGCAAAAGGTAGTCAGTTCCAGAATTATGCAAAAATCTCCTTTTCAAGACTGACTTTATGCATTGCCAAAAGAAAAGTGCCTCAGGAAGACTATAAAGAGGCTGTCAAAAGAAACCTTCTAAGAAACCTCCATCACATGAGCAATCTGTGATTGAAAAGGGTATATATCTGATAAATTAAAAGCCACCTTTCAAGTAATGAGTACAGACAGAAATAATGTGCTAAGCACGTTAAATTATCTTGAAGGTCAAATAATAACCTTCAGAAAATGTATTAAAACAAATCTCAGTTATATAATTTTTTAGTCCATACAAACAGAAAGAAAGTGGTTGAAAAAATATTGCAAAGTGTTCTGCTTGGGAACATCTGGATTATCTTTGACTTTCTCCCTTGAACACTGCAATTCACAGGCCACTGGTTTCAATCTGATTTGGCAGCTGCAAGGTTTCATTAGCCTTTTTCAGAATCTGAGAAGGCATCATTCATTTCTGTCATTTACTCTTCAGTTTCCAGTTTCAGTTTCTGGCTTCACTGAGACAGAAAGGAGCATTTTATTTCAGAAATATTTTGGGATGGAGGGGAAAACATACAGCTGTGCATTTCAGTGGTCAAGCTTCAAATCAAAAATTTAGTATAATTGACTTATAATTATGCTTTGTTATCTCATTTATTCACAGAAGTCTCAGAGAGCTAAGGAGGCACTAGCAAATTAACAGCAACTGAAATAGTGGAAGTAATACTAAAGATTTTTATTTATAACCAGTTCACATCTTTAGTACAATGTAGTATTTTGCTTTTCTATTAAAATCACTGCTCTGTGAATTTGCAAAGCAGGGGAATGTCGGTTGCCAAAGAAATAAAAATTGGACAGTAATACTTTTGTGCCTGACTGAAATACATATGGTGGTGTCTAGACACTACACTTCTGTAGCTGGAATATTAAAATACTTCAATTACACAGCACATTTGTAGAAATGTATGGGAAAGTAAAATATCTCTTTATATCTGAAAGTGAAAATCTCACGGATAAATTTCTAAGGGAAAGTCCTGAACTGTATGTGATTCAAACTCCCACTGTACATCAGCCAGTTTAAGAGGCCTGAGTAGGTCACCTGCCTGAAGGCACTGCCCAGTGAAGCATATCCACTCTTGGAAAGGTAAAAGTTGGCTCGGGGAAGGCTTAGAGGGATGCTACAAACTGATTCTTTCAAGAAGCGCAGGAAGATTGCCAAGGGAAGAATAGACAATTTGGAGTCTAACATGGAACATGGTAACACAGTTCTGTGCTCCTGCTGAGACCTCCCGCTGCCCAGGATGGCAAAGCAGAGCAAAGGCCCTGTCATACCCTGGTCACTCTGCCCTTAGGCTTCATATTGCTCTGAACACAAGGTAACACAGGGTACTTGTGGCTTTTCAACTCACTGAGACATGCTTTTTGGGGCCCACTTTCCATAAAGAATAAAATGTTTTTACTATATTGCTCCCATAAAAATGGGGACTTGCTTTGCAGAATCACTGGTTTTGCTACTTTTGCTTCTTTAATTTCTTTGTCTAATTTAGTTCTTATTTTCAAAGAGGAAGACATCTTATCCCTCCATTTCACAGAGGGGAGCATTTTCTTAGTTGATGCTCTACAGAAATACAAATAAACATAGCAGTTGCCCCATAAAGGAAGTTTATGACCATATGATTGATATGGCTGGTACTGAACATGCAATACTGAAAAGCAAGCACTTAAACTTGCATTTTAACAGGAAACAACGATTACAGCTTCTTTGTACATTATGACTCAGACTTTACTTACTCTTTTCAGTTTAGCATTGTATGAACTGATATTATTCTGATAGCCCTCCCAGTCTAATTCAGAAATGAACACTTATAGAGGGAATACATTAGTTCATGGTGGTATATGTCCAATGAACCATTAGGAGGATCATTATAAATATTCTGAAGTAATAGACTGAATAAATCCTGAAGTGTAGAGAAATGTACAAGATGTGTAAGAGTACCATTTTTTTAAAAAAAGGAATTATCCTTCAAGGTAGTATGCCTTCTGAGCAAGAGGACTGTACGTGGAATGGAATTTATTTGCTCCTTCTCCTATTCCATCCAATAAGCTTTATTCTAAAATACTTAAATTTTTGTCTGCTTTAAAAAAAAAAGTATGGTTTATAAATTCCTGTAGATTATAGCTAGAGTGAAGACTAACAAACACAGTATGATAAACAGGAAAAAATCATTCATTACAAAAAAAGTCCTATGACAGCAATTTAAATAAACCCTCTCTTATGCAGAACTAAATCACAATAATATCAATAAGACTGTATCCAAATAAACCTGTAAAGATTCTAATTTAAAACTCATGTCTCTTGAAAAAACTGGACGGGCAGCGAAAAATATTCTGGGAAAAATATTGACTCCCATGACCTAGGGAATCTAGGAAAGGATGAAGGTAGTTAAAATAAATTAAGATAAGAACCACTAATGGTGCACATAATGTGTAGCAAAGCAATTAGTGATGCAATGAGAGACAAAAGAAAACCCCTACAAAGCTGACAGATTAAAACAACATGGAACATGATAACATCAAGAGGGATGATTTGTTTTGAATGCAAGATTTAACCAACACCTCATGATGAATATTCTAGGGTAAGCTTTGAAAAGAAGCTTACAACTTATTGACTTATTTATATATATATATATATATATATATAAACTTATTAACTATCTCTTGGATAAGTTAACAGATCCAGAGAAAACGATGAGTTGAACGAAGCAATGGCAAATAGCAGACAGAGGACAAGAGAGTGTTCTGAAGTTAGGAAGTAACATCTTGGCAAAAGGGAAGACAAGGCAATGCCAAGATTCAGAAAAATATCCAAGGAGAAATACAGTGAGAAGAGCAAAAAGTAAAAATGAGAGACAAAAAGATGATGAAGACAAGCAAACCAAAATCCTCAAAGACAAAACCAGGATAGAGAAGTAAAAATATATTTACAATAAAAATAGGGGGTATAATAGGGAACACAATTCTTCCTTCCTTCCTTCCTGAATTTCCTCTCAGTAATTAATTATGAGGAACTAAGGTGATTATGTACTTGTTGACATGACATGAGCACTCAATTTTAGATAACATGTAGAATGGCTAAACACAGAAGAAAATTACACTTTCATCAAGTCACATCTCTCTTTTTGTTCCACTGTAAGATGTTTTCCGTTCTTTTTGTGTCCCCAGACAGCTCAGGCAGATGCTGCTTCTAAAAGTCTGACATGTCTTCATGCTGGCAATAGATCATGGACCATCAACTCACCCAACGAGTTTGCCTTACTGTAATTCCAAACAGCTTTACCCAGCACTTGTACTAATATGTGAGCAGTCTGATAAGACAGAATCTGATATAACTATACTGTGAAAGAAGAAACCCAAAAGTTACATTTTGGTTAATTTAACCAAATTAAACTACAGAAAGTCAAATCACTTTAGTCAGTCAGGTAGAAAGATGAAAGCTGTAACTACTATTTTTTTTTCTCATGCTCTCAGAGACTGTGGTGCTGAATGCCAAAGCACAGATACCAACTCTCTCAAAAGGAGAAATGGCAGGTTCTTTCCCCTGCCATTCCCCAAGCTACTGAAGAAAGGTTTGCACAGAAAAAAAAGTGAGTGCTCCCTTTCCAAGAGTACGAGAGTTGCTTTGCCTGTTCTCACAGATGTATCTTTTAAATTTTGTTTTGTAAATACAGCTTTCGTTCATTGGATCTCAACCTTCATTTGCCAAGCAGATTAAAATGCCAGTCTTAAATATCTTATACTCTTAGAGATAACCAGAGCTATGCTCAAGTTGCCTCTAACTTTCTTTTGGGTATACTATAAAAATATTAACACTTTTTTCAATAAAACAAATATAGTCCTCTGTAAAAATAATTACATTTTTGCTAGAAAATTCACTTAGTTTTGATCAGTTTTACCAGTTTCTTTTTCAGTCTCCAAATCTAGTTTTATATCTTTTGTAGGTTTTCAATGCAAGTTTTCAAGGGTTACTAACAACAGTGGAGAAATTAGTCCACCGATTGTTTATTCAGACTGGCAAAGTAAGTAAGTTACCCTGTCTACTATTTGAATTCCTCCTTAAACACCTGCCTGGATGAAGTGAACCTTTTTCCCATAGCACAGACTAATACAGGCTGGAAGGACCTCAGAAGGTCTCTATTCCAACCTTCTGCTCTAAGCCAGGTCAGCTATGAGTTTAGCTCAGGTTTCTCAAGGCTTTATTTACTCAGGTCTTCACACTTCAAATTCATTTGCAGTGAATTTTCAATAATGACTCTTAAGTCATCATGATAGTCAGCACTTTGAAATGAACATGGCCTTTGCTTTGTATCGTTATGTGTCCAAGACCACATTCAGCCCCATATAAATATTGAACCTTATCACAGAACCAACCTACAGACCATTTCACCATGTCTTCATCCTTATTTACCACTGTCCTCCTTCGTTTTTACCTTCTTCTCCCTGCATGCTATTTCTGCAAACAACACTACTGTAACCTCTGGGAACTTAGTATGGCACAGTCATTTAATGTGACTACATTTCAGTTTGTTCATATGTAAAATGTGGTCTCTGCACAGAATGCACTACCTGGTGTCTTGCCTGGGAGTTTTTCTTGGCCTCACGACAGTCATGAAAACTTGCACCTCCTGAAGGAACTCCTGAGAGAAGTGGTGATACAAGAGAAACCTAAATGGCCCTTCATTATCGTAAAATAAACCCACTGAAATATCAACTCCCTGAATATTGCAGTTATAAAGATTTATGACCAATGTCTACTCCAATAAATATTTCTTCAAAAATTTTATGAGTTCTAACTTATGACTACATCTGTGATAGGAAAGAAATATAAGACAGTAATTGTTAATAGCAAATGTGCAGATATGTGTAATGCATTATTACTACACCAATCAAGAGTAATGATTAAATATATTGCATAAAATTTTAACATTAATCAAACTGATAACTGCAACAAGCAAATCAATACCTTTCAAAGCAAAGTTCCTTTTCACCAAATATGTTTGCAAATAGTGTGATTACTTGTTATTGCATATTTCTGGAAATTACTTCAGACAGCAAAGCCCACAGGTATATGGTGACATTTTATTAGAAAAATAAAATAAACAACATGCATTCATTATGATGCTAAGGATAATTACAATCTTGCTAAAATGTGGGTAGTATCTAAAAAGTTCACTTTCTTTTTTTTCTGCTTCTATCAGTCAGGGAATTAATTCCTTTACAAATATGAACATCAATATCTTATTTCTCAGAAAGGAATCTATTTCTCAATAACATCCCAGGAAAGTCTCTGGTACCATGAAATGTACTAAGTGCCGTATTTGTTCTACAATACCAAACTATGTGAAGGGATTATCTTTTTTTCATGCAGAAATCTAACGTAATTTACTTGGCTCAATTCATTATAAGTGATATGGGCTACTGAACTCCAACATTAACCATAGCCTATAAAGTTTGTTTTGGAACCCCACAAGGCTAATGGCTTGAAATGCAGTTTCACTTCTTCAGGACTGCACTCCAAACAAGAACAGAATTTTATTACTTTCCTTCAAACACCAAGTTCTAACTTGTATCTCTAAGGCAGAAGCATGGCAAGTTGCCTGCACACCAACTGCCCTGCAATATCGTGAGCTAAATGCACAATAACTCAACAGAACTCAAGTGTGCATTTTGCATGTGCAGCAATCTAGGATAAAGACATATGCAAAAAGGGAAATGTTTGACAAAGTAAGACATCACAGGTAAAATATGAAAGTTTTATGAACACAGATTCAGAGCACTGATATGCTTTCACCTGAGATAGTGTTTCAGACTTCAAAAAAAGCAACTTTTTTGCAGTCTCCTCTTTTTCCTCCATGATAGATGGATAAGCTTTATCCCTATTTCATACAAAATACCTCTCTCTAAAATTTAGTCACACAGAGATGAGAGACTGTATGGTCTCAGTATTCCGCCTGTCAGCATTATGGCTCTAACTCCACATAACTTTCCCATCACAAAGCAATTATAAAGGCTACTACAGGTTTTTCTACTATGCAACAAAGTTTTGATTGAAACATCACCTTTTCCAGAAGGGGGGAAAATTTTTCCTTCAAAAAAACCCCACCCCTCTGGATTAAGTATGAAGATGAATATCATCCTAGGCCATTCCTGACTGGCACAGCCACAGGGTGAGGTAGGCTGATTAAGGATGTCTCAGCCAGGAAGTCCAATGGAATCACTCACCCAGCATAGCCCTCAGGTAGCACTGAATGCAAGTCTCCTGTGAACCTAGGCTTTAATTCAGAGCTTCCCTCAAGGAAGTTAGATGTGGGAACAACTGTGGGTGAGTTCCACCCTCTAAAATAACGTCGTGAAATTTGCAGCTTCTGTATGCAGCTGTAATACTTGTTATTCAGGGCTAGCAAAAGGAAGTCAACAAGGAAATAGATTTTTCCTTCTTTCTAGTATTTAGAGAATTTAGCACAGTAACTAAGGCTTTATTTGTCTGCAGATGTTTCAGACAGAAAAAGGGGGAAAAAAGGAAAAAAAACCCCAAACAAACCCATGAGTTTACACAATTTAAATCCTGAAGGATCATTTTAAAAGGGAAGCAGAATGCAATTTTAACAGACCCTAAAGAATCTGCTTCATGCATGCTCACTTGAAACCAAACCACGACATTCTTAAAATTTCAAGCAGGGAAACCTGCTCTGGTTACCTTGGTGATAAGCTAAAGACAAAATTGCACATAATTGTTGCTGATGTCACTGTTCCCAATTGTTTCCAAGGTTACAGAGTATCTCAAATAATTGTGATGTTTCATCTAGACTGTATTGGAAGCCCATTTTCTGTTCTCAGTAAATTGTTTAGTGCTGCAGGTAATCTATCTAAACCTTATCTATTAAGGCATCAGCAGCCTCTGAGCAACCTCTGGTAATGATGTAGATTTATATGTTGAAAATGTAGTTACCTAGTTCTTTACTGAGCAATTTGACTCCAAGATTATCTCAATTATTTTTGTCCTAAGAATCTATCTCCATAACAAAGTATATTAATCAATCATAGAAAAATATCTGAACACTAAATGTCTTACTGCAAAGTAATATTACATGTGAGCTATCTACCTGGAAGGAAGCTATTTCCTGGGCTGAATGGTGGAAAATTGGTTGTTAACTATTTATAACTGACTGATTTTCTCACCATCTTCAAACTCATTGTAAATGCAGAGCACAACTATTTTGCTGCACTAAAAGAAAAATCAGCCATACTACATCTTCTCCATTGCAACCTCCAGTTTACTATGCACCATAGCATGAATCTTCTTAAAAATCAGTACATACTATATGTGAGGATTACAGTGTAACCCTGACAGTATTACTGCCTAAGGACAACTACAGACAATGCTAGTAACTACTGTAGTTCATTCAAGAAACAGGGAGCAGTTTTGAAAACACAACAAAACCAATGTATTTCTAGTCTACAATAATAAAAGCCAGACTTTGTAGGTCAGCTCTATCCCCTAAATCTAACTAAGCCACATTTCAAATCCTCACTTCTGAAGGAGACTACAGTAGGTGTCCATCTACCAACTCTCCTCCTGCTGGATGTGCCTTTCATCACATGACTGCTCTCAGACTGCAGGGCTTGACCTTGTCAGCATGAAATTTTCCACTAGAGCAAAACAAAATGGCACTCACAGTATCTTAGCAGTCTGCTATTACTTATGCAATGGATTTTGAAAAGTAATGATTTACTTTAGAAACGGGATGACTAAAACCGTTTATGTGCATTTAATGCATGAAATGAACTGCATATGCAGTCACTAAAAACATCTGTCAGGCATCTCAGCTTCTACCTAGGGTTCAGAGGCAGTTTGAGTGCAGCATGGAGAATAACACAGAGTATCAGAAGTGATTCTTTTTTATTTGCTCAGAAAATGGTTGAGACCTGAGCATGTTTGTTTTCATGATTATTCATTGGAGTTTCCTGATGAATTCTGTTCAGCTGCATACATTTTAGGTCTTTTGTGTGTAATTTCCACGAACGTTCTAGCAACAACTATACTGGCAGGAATGTTTGCTGAAACAGTCTGTTTTAAATAAGCACCAAAGAATACCCTTCTATTCATGAGAAAGCCAGTTGGAGGAGAGACTCGGTGAATCAAAACCCAGAAATATACTGTGCAGGCAAAGTCCTCCCTAACAGCTGAAACAGTAAATGCTTACCACAGACTATTCAACAGCAAGTCACAGAGCACAAATTACAATTACTTGCTGAAATTACGCTATGAACACATATGAACAAGGAATGCACCTGCAAAATCAAATTCTATCTGTACAGAGCTTATAAAAGAGAATAGAAAGAAAAAATCAATGAGAAACAGTTATGTAGTTGTAGATAAGTTATGTGACAACTGAATAGTTAAGGAAAGGGAGGAGGGAAATTGCACCAAGATGATTTAATTTTAGGGCTGATTTCCTATTGTCCCTATTGTAGTATATAAAAATATGATAGTAGTATATTGTAGTATATAAAAATATTATTAATATTTTATGTATTAGATATTAAATAAATTATATATATATTAATATTTTACCCTTTCTCAAATATATTAAAATGTCATAAGGTAAATGGAGAACAGACCCCATTTTGCTACGATATGGCTGCTAACTGAATACACTTCAATTCCAGATCTGTTGCCAGACTTAAAAGACTAGTTATGCATGCATACTTGGTACAGTCTTAGACACAAACAGCTGCTTTTTAAACACAGATAATATAATGAAGGTAACAGTACTACAAGTTACTCATTGCTCAGTTCAACCCTGGCACAAATCTATTTAAGTCTGATATTCAAACCTTAGGATGCCTTTGACTTTTATCAATTCACAAACCTGTTAGGAATTGATTAGTAATTAATAAGTCCCATACATCCTTATTAGGGCAGAGCCCCTGTTCTGGCATCTTTTGGCACTGCTGTAAATTGTGAGATAATGTGATAGTAAGAATATTAAAATATCTTGTCCTCACAGCACAAAACTGTTTCCCTGTGGACTTAACACATGCTTTGCCAGATCATTCAAGCAAAATACCAGGACATTCATCCATCACAGGGACCAAAATGGCCCAACCCCATTCAACATCTTCATTAATGACCTGGATGATGGGGCAGAGTGCACTCTCAGTAAGTTTGCTCATATTGCAACCTGTGAGGAGCAGCTGATGCACCAGAGGGTTGTGCTGCCATCCAGAGAGAAGGAACCTCAACAAGCTGGAGGAATAGTCAACAGGAACTTCAGAAGTTCAGCAATGAAAAGTTCAAAGTCCTGCACCAGTATTTTCTGGAGGCTGACCAGCAGGAAAGTAGCCTTGCACCAAAGGAACTGGGGGTTCCAGTGGACACCAAGTTGAACAGGAGCCAGCCATGTGCCCTTGTGGTAATAAGGGCTGTTGGTATCCTGGGCTGCATTAGGAGGGGTGTTCCCAGCAGGTTGAGGAAGGTGATCCTTCTCCTCTACTCAGCCCTGGTGAGACCACAGTTCTGGGCTCCCCAGAACCAGACAGATATAAAGCCACGGGAGACAGTCCAGCAAATGGTCACCAAGATTGATTAAGGGAGCGGAGCACCTCCCACATGAGGAAAGGCTGAGACAGGTGGGACTGTTTAGCATAGAGGAGAAAGCTCAGAAGGGATGTTATCAATACATGGAAATATATGAAGGGAGAGTGGAAAGAAGACTCTTTTCAGTGGTGCCCAGTGACAGGGAAAGAGTTGATGGGCACACACTGAAACACAGAAGGTTCCACCTGAACATCAGGAAACACTTTTTCACTGTGAGAGTGACTGAGGACTGGCACAGATTGTCCAGACAGGTTGTGGAGTCTCCGTTCTTGGAGACTCTCAATTCTTGGAGGTATTCAAAAGCTCTATGGACATGGTTCTGGGCAGTCTGCTACAGGTGACTCAGGTTGAGCAGGACGGTTGGACAAAATGACCTCCCAAATGTCTCTTCCAACCTCAAACACAGAGGCATATTAACAGAAATGAAACACAGAAGTGCTTCTCAAAAATTCCACTAGCTGTTCAACATCCTATTTGGGGACGTAAATAATTTAAAAAATCTAGTCATATTTGACTTGTTCAAGATTGTATGACAAGTCTGTAACCTTCTGAAGAACTAGTAGTGGTCTTCCCAATCCTTAGTTACAGATCTTTTTTCACCTAGAGATAGACTCTATTCTTGAATTGAGTCTATCTCAATTCCTACCAATTAAGTAGGATCCCAAGGACCTTGTATTTCTGCTCACTAGATGTAACATGTCACATTACATTTTTAGTATTTGAAATTTTCTATAAAAATACAATCCCAAAGTAATGGAAGTCCAATGTATCAGACAACAAAATTATGTGTAAAAGTCAAATTACTCCTCAGACAAATACACACAGCTGTTACGGATACCATGATGCTCTGCCTAAAACTATAGGCAGAATCTAGTCTTTGAAGTAGTTAGTCACAGTGCTGTAATGCACTTCACATTCCTATTAAGAAATAAACAACTTGTATTCTTGATGTCAAATAATTTACCATAAGATTATCTGAAACACATTCCTTTAATCACTTTAAACACTTCATTTTAAATAACTACAATTGTATTAATTCATTTCACAAAAGCAATAATCTCTAAGCTTTGCTGTCCTACAACATGTATTTGTGTTTCTTTACTGTTCCAAGCAACAGCAGTAAGAGTATGCTACATGATATATCAGAATCGTGTCAGTACCACTGCAAATGGTAAAATTACAAAAAAGTTGGTAAAGCCAGTTGCAATATGAAAGGTTGCATCAGAAAATGTTAATATGCAAAAGCTACCTCCAAAAAATACTGTCCCACAATGGATCTTACCTGTTCAGATGGTTGAAACTACCTGTGCTACCAGGTGCTCCACATATATACAGCACAGCAAGGTGAAGATGCAATGTCTGGCCCAGTCACACTACCTGCTGAAATGATATTCTATTGTCTCTCTCTTGACAAAATCATACCTTAAAGATGACAATAACTTGAAGAACTCTTGAAGAACTTCTCTGGAGTTCATTTACCAACATTAAAGATGAGTGTATGGTGGCACAGAACATACAAAGATAATTATACTGCCTACATGCAAACTACTGTGATGCTGAAGTCGTGATGGGGTAGGAGGTGGTTTGGTCCTGCTAGATGCAGGTCAGCTCCTGAAGCAGTCAGGCATCACTAAATTCAAAATAAGGACTCCCAAGAGTTTTAAATCTCAACACAGTACAACACAGATGAAGAACTACAGCATTCAATGAGTACTCAAAGCTCAATTCCATTTCATTCCTCGTTATTTAACATGAATTAATGAAGCATAATAATTTTAAATGAAATTTCATTTAATTCCCAGATTTTGTGAGTTAGAAAATTTAATAACCCTTTCTTATCACCAATCAGTTTTAAAACAGATGCCTTGCACTGCTCTCAGAAGAGCAACTCTTGATCGACGCAGATATGAGAAGAGAATTTGGTTTAATTTCTGTTAGTATCACCTGTCAGTGTAACCCAGAAAAATTGTTCTTTACCACCTCACTGTAAAAGACTGTAAAGAGACAGATCCTGAAACACAGGATATTTGCAAGAGGATCTGAAATCCTGACTTTACACCGGTACATACACCTCCATCCACCCTTTCCAAACTACAATGTACAATCTTTATCTCCTCTTTGCAACACTACTATTTATAGTCGTTACTTTTCAAAATTTTAAACCACTAGTGGTGATTTGTTGTGGTACCTTAAGAGATAGTACTGATATGATGTAACATTTCTCACAGGATAACATAGTTAGAAGAATTTATGGACCTATTTTACTTCAAAAAGCTTAGGTGTAATGGTATTTGAGAATCTTTCACTTTGTAATATTTTGCCAAAACAGACACACACCTAAGTAGTGGCAGCAGATGGAAGAGGTTAAAAGTATCAACTCCCCAATTACCAACTTTGCGAGGCCACCTTCCCTTCATAATTTAGACCCTTCTGTTGGAGATTTGAAAATATATTCCAGACAGATGACATGTTAACAGAATCATTTCATGGTTCAGTGTCTTCGCAGTATGATTTATTTCTTATCTCTAGGCACTGGAGGTCCCTTTTCACGAGATTTATTGGTTAGATCCAAGAATTCATTCTGATGAGGGAAAACGTGTGCATCATCACAAAACAGAACGTTTACATTTCCTCTAAGATAATGCTTCTTCCTCATAAGCAGTTTTAAGAAAAGTTTCATGCATGTGGCATCACAACTGTTTCCAAGACACTGCACCTTCATACAAGAGAATGTTCAGAAATGAAAGAGGTTTTTAAAATTTGCATTAGTCCATGAACTTATATCCTCTTCTCTTCTAAATCTACATATACAGAAATAAGGCCCAGAGTCTAATGAAGAATCTGACTTAAAAATTAACTGGTATTTGCTTTTTCACTCCACATTTGTTATCAGATATTTGATGCAGACAATTCATTTTCCGTAGGACAAGAAAGGTGTTTAACCACTGGAAGATGCTTAAGCATCTGGCCCACAGCTAAGGCTGTATTATCGAAAGTATGAAGTTAATACTTACACACCTTAAAAAAAATAATCATGTTTTCAAAAGCACTTAGCATCCAGCATCTCCTGTTTGGAAACACTGGTCAGGTTTTGAGGGAAGTGCAGCACAGTGGGATCATGCCCAGGTTGAGACACTCAGTGATTTCCGAGGATTCCCCTATCCTCTGGAAATAAGCTATGTTGTTGAGATAAATTCAGTCTCTAATCCCACTTTTCATTGAACTCAATGAATGAAAATCTGAATTTAAATGGGCATAAGAAGCCTCCTCTTCCCACAACATCATATAATCCATCTTGGTATCCTATGGTGTATCCCCAGATGTGCTCCTTTGCAGACCTCTGAGATATTCAGTCTGGAGCTTAGTCCATCCCTGCTCCAAGTTACATAACGCAGACATGAACCTATGTTAGCTGGAGGCAGTAAGTTTAACAGAAGTCCTTGACTTGAGTTCTACACAAGAAGATATCTCCAAAGATCCTGGGGGTATGTAACTGCTGTGACTGCAAGTATAAAATCATTCATCTAATGGTTGATTCAAATCCTATAAAGTCAAAGTGAAGACTCATTGATTTAAATCATACTCTTTTAAAGATGAAGGCCCAGCTCACTATGTTGACACTCAATGCCAAGGCTAACAGCACACTTACTGGCTGTGTCTAGAAAAAAAGCCAATGACTAAACTGATACAGAAACTTAACTACTTGAGAATGGAAGAAACCTAGAGAAACACAACATAGAGACTTCTGTAGCTAGTTTTGGCAATTTTACCATTACTTACACTTTTAAGTATTCATGAAAACAGATTATTAAACAAGTTCCAAGTGCTTGATAACAAAACTTGAAAACTATTGCAAAGTTTTCTGCTAATGTAAAAGAACCCAGTAGCACAGAAAACAGACCAGTCTAGTCCACAGAAGATAGTATAAATAGAAAGATAGTATAAATAGAAAGATATTGATCAAGTGGAGTCAAGAACATAAGGGAACAAGGAACTAATTCTTGATAACTGTCTGCCTGACTGATGTTCAAGTGTCATTTACTGTGAACAGCAATGTCACCTCTTCTTCTCCAAAGTCTCATCAGCCCCATCAATAAAAATTATCCTCGGAGAACATATACAGAAACCAGATACATAAACCAATGAATCAATATCCTTTTATTTTTATTGCTTGTTATTACCCATTACATTTATTGCTTGTTATTTGCAGAAGCTTTTTGCACTTCCAGATAAAACTGAGCTTGACTGTAGGGAACGAAAGTCACACCATAACTGTGCAAGGTGCATTGGTGTCACTTGGTATTTGTGCATTTAGTACATTTAACAATTGCTTGAAACTTAATTTGTCAGTTTTACATCAGACCATGTCAGAAACAGGAGCTATTATCAACAACCTAAATTCTATATGTCTTTGTCAGAAATTAAGAGTATGGGTACATACACAAGACTGGAATTATATAAGGTTATATTGCTTCCTGAGTCGGGTCTTACAATACCTCTGGAATCCTAGAATTAGCAGTACATACATTAGTATTTGGCTCCATTGTATACTCCAGTGGTTTGAACAGCAAATTACAGTTGTGAGATCATTTTGGAAACTGGTAATCTTCTGCTAGTGGCCATTTACCAGCTGAAAGCAAAATCTAGCTGAAGAAGCTCTGTATCAGTATATACCTCAGGAGCTGTAAGCTCCAGACTTCACTCGAGACCAGAGATGCAATAATGAAAAAGAAAACTAAAAAGAAAAAGGAAACAGAAAGGTTTCTCTTCTTTTGATTGGATCCTACAACGACACTGTCATGTACAGAGGGGAAATAGGGACTGACTGTACTTTTCCTCTTCTCATAGGTCAGCTAAGGGTTACTAAATAAAGCTAGCGAGTGGCACACGAGAGTTCTTCCAATAAAATATAGCTACCCTGTAGGCTTCTTTGCTACTAGATATTACAGTGGATAGGAATTTGTATTGGATAAATTCAGAGATGACAGTCAAGGATACTAACTACCTAAAAATCATCAAATAGCTTAATATTTGCATTTATAACTTCAGACACAGATACTATCACAAAAGCAGAAACCGTAAAGATGCCAAATCCCTAGGCTTAGAGGATTTTGGACTGAACAGTCTCAGAAGGTGAGCTGCAATGCTTCTATAGGTCACTGCTTGAGCACCCAACAGCCAGTGCTTGGAAGAGCCTCTTTCAACCTGAGAAGAGCCTCAATGCTAATGTTAAAAATGCTGTTAAAAATGTGTGCATTTCAGCACAGAGATCAGGAACTGCACTGAGATTAATTCTAAACTGTCAAACTACTCTAAGAGGGGAATGCACCTTTTTGTTATATATTTGCTATCCCTCTGAATTGACTTCAAACAAGTACTAGGAAAGAAGTTGTATCTCCTACACCCCAGGCCCTTATGCCATCCAGCAGTCATCATAGTCCATTTAATATGCACGCGCAGTTAGCAGCAGCAGGGTTATAGCTCATATAATGCACAGCAGAGGAAAATATCTCTTTAAAATTGCTACCATTCTATTTGGTAAATATACCCATTGTTTGATTAATCAGATCGATAATTTTCCCTTGTTTTGCTAAGTCATACAGAGATGGAACAACAAATAGAGAAAGTGGTAAACTATAGATAGAAATCAAAGACTCTATATGCCCTATTCTATGTATCTTCCTATTGCTTGCTGTTACCTTTGGTATGACTTATGTATGACTGCTTTGAGCATTGATAAAATTTATAGATATTGCTTTAGTAGTCTGAAGCCTCCCTTGCTGCCTTACCTGCCAGGACCTGTTTTATACTTGTGCAAGATGAACCACTGCTTCAGTATGAATAATTTTGGAAAGAGTGGTGGCAGTTCAGGTCTGAGCTGGGTAGAAGGAGATAACTATATGAGGCAGAACCCAGCACAACTGCATCTGCATATAAATAGACTTAATCAGAAATGCAAATTGCAATCAGAAGGAAATTTAGAAGTCTATGATAACCATGCAGATAACAAAAGGTCAAACACTTGTATTGCTGAAGGTTTTAAACTGTTATCAGTCAGTGATGACTCTCTCTTCATGAACCAAAATGGGGAAAAGACAAGTATATGCCAGTCTAATCAATGATGGACAAATTCTATGTTTCTTCTATTATTACAGCTCTTCTGTTTTCAAACTCTATTTTACACTGTCCATCTGAACTTGTTCAGGAAGAGTCAATGAAATGAAAACAGATGAAACCAAAAGTAAACAGCATGAAATAATACAGCTCATTCACATGACTACATATAGAGGGAATTTCTATTGCTTTTTCCTATCCAATACAATATCATTCATACTGGATTGCCCATATATGACAATCCAAATCTTCACATTTTAACATCCTTGGGTATCTGAAAAAATAAATTATGACCACAGCTTGCTGAAACTGTCAGACTGTTTCACAGCATTGTCAAAATTGTGTGTTTTTCTTTCATAGGAAAACAAGCCCAAGATTCTAGGGGAATAACATTTTAAAATTCCCCTAGTTATATCTGTTGGCTTCTACTTTTGAAATAACTGTTTTTATCCGTTGTATAGAAGAAAAGAAAACTACTTTTTAAGGGAGGTACCTGGATAAAATATGATTTTATATTCTAAGATAAGAATAAAATAAATATGTAAGTCTTTATCATTTCAAGGAATTTTAAATATGAATTATTGTAGAAATCAGGCTGAAAAAATAAAAATCTTTAACATTTAGATTTTTAACATCTTTTTGTAGGAGAGATTCTTGGGATTTGAAGCACATCTTTCAATATTTCTGCTTTCAATAGACTGCCTTTGAACAAACTAGTGAGTGAAGAGAGCCATCTAGTGCCATACCTTGGAATTTTAAAAAGGGTTTTCACCGGATGCATGTCAAATAAAGGAGGGTCTCCATCCCCCAGTTCAATAGCTGTTATTCCCAAGGACCATACGTCACATCGAGCATCATATGAGTAGTCATACTGTTGTTCACAAGCAATGACCTATCAGAGAAGAAGCAGAGAAAACAATGTTTTAACCTAATGTACAGTTCGTGCCTTCCTAGTGTGACATGAAAGTACTTTTTCTGAGTCATGTCTAAAACGCTATGTAGCTTTCAAATCCATATCTTTGCCCATATATCCCAGCTAGAAGAAACACCACAAAAAGGTAACTGTAAATTAGAGCAGGTTTGTTTTTTTTCAAACAATCTCCTTTTTTTTTTAATACATTAAGCTCCACGGGATGCTTCGAATATCTATACAAAGAACATCGCTACTAAATTCTGGTTTTGAAAGCGCTTCTTACAGAAACCTATTATAACAGCAGAGAACTCTATTGATGTTATTAACTTCTATGACTATTCATGAGGATAGACCAATTTGCACAGCTGTTTTTTAGATAAGAATGTTACATCAGTCATTTCTGCCTTTTTTTCTTTCTTAGTTTGTATTTACTAGATTTGAGTAGTTTACAAATCAGAATTAACATACCAAGTATCTTGTCTAAGAAAAACTGAAGTTAACAGGAATCTCTCCTTGGACATCAGAGCTGCTTTATTTCACAAACTTGATGCACACTTCCAGTCAACCCACTGATCACATTCTAATAAGCTAACTATTCATATAATGTGAAAACAATTCCACATCTAAATGTGAGATTCAAACTAAAGTTTTCATTTAGCCCTTATCCTTGTAAAGGGAGCAGAAAAAAATTGCAGCTTCACTGCTTTTTATTTTATCATGATTTGGCATTCTGTCTCAAGTTTGTCTTCCCAAATCTAAACAATTAGACCACCTGCTTCGAAAATTTGTCAGATCCTTGCATATTACCATTATCAGCTTCCATGATTTTCCTCATAGTTTTTAAAGTACCTTTAGTAATTTATACTTAAGATAAACAGCACATGTCCTAGGGTGGCTGTACCTATGTTCTAGAAGAGATTTGATTTTATTTTTTTTATAAATTCCGTATTACTTCTGAGTTCTTGTGTCAGGACTGCAATTTGGGACAATACTTTGCAGAGATGCCAACATGCAAGTCAGCACCCCAGAAAGCTGCTGGCAGAGAGCCACTCGCTGTAAAAAAACCTTTCCTGGAGAAGCTGCTGATTCCAGTTTAACCTCTTAGTTACTTTCTCCATAAACTGCACCTAACAGAGGCATTCCTCCCTCTGGTAGTGATTTTGTCCAACAGGCCCATAGGACTTGTCCATCTTTTACTTGGGACTCATGCACTGTGGTGCACTCATCATTTATTTTATCTGAAATCAGGGATGTTGAATACAGTTAAAATAATACTGAAATGTCTGGGGGGTTTTTTGCATTAAAGTTGCACATCAATTAATTCCTTTTTTTTTTGTCCTAGAGTAAATCAGTCCAGAAAAATTAAGACCTTTCACAAACTTTCTAGCAATGTTTCGACAACTGTTTCGATCTCTCTTTCTCCTCAATTTTTCCAGTTAGTATGCCAAAAAATGAGGAATAATTGAAGTAAGCACTGTAAAAGAGGATTCAGGGGATTTTTTTCTTCAACTTGAAAAGACAGAGTTTTGTTAACTAATGCAGTGCTTTTCAAATATCATTTTCCCATCTCCCTTAACAGAATGTTTTAAGTGAAAGCTCTGGAATACTTTTTAGTTTTTCAAAATGTTCATTATAGCCTTGATCTCATCCCAGAGATCGCTCTAACTCTTGAAAAAGATGAGTTTTACTGTGCAGTAGACAGATTTTACACAACTCAAGCAGAGTGCTTTAAACCACCACCCCTGTTTCAGAGGCCTTTTTGATAATTTTATTTTCATGCCTGAGAGAGAATAAATCAAATGCAAAAATTTGTAAAGAAAGTCAACGTGGAGATCCATCAGAGATACTTAAATAATATATTCTAAATGGGTCATCACTGAAATTTTGCTCACAGGTTGAAGAGGAAGCCTGTGTTTCTTGATTATTTTTGTTTCTTTATACAGTTCCAAAAATCATCTGCATATTCAATGACACTTCCTCAAAAAAACAAAAGAAAAGAAATCATCCAAGTCGCTTCCAAGGCCATAACTTGGAAGCTTATCCATATGTGGTTAATTAAATGCACTGTGTTATCCCTCCTTTCCTAACACATGAAAAATATTTATCTGCTTACTTAAAAAGCTGTGAGAGCCCATCTCCTGGAAGTAAATACCTCAGAAGTTGCCTGGTTGTCATCAGTGTGCTGAGTCCTTTGTAAATACTTGTCTGTTTGTTCTCAGACTTTATGATGCAGAGGAATATATTTTCAAGAGAAGGAGAAGGACCTGCTCAAGGTCACACTGGACTTTGTCAGCAGTGCCACACACATAGCTGGTCTCCCACATTCAAAGACACCATGATTTTTTCCCTATAAGCACATCACAATTGCTTCTAACTACAGGATGATAACAAAATTTGCTGTGTATCTCAGTCTCTGAAGGATTAACAAGGTACACTAAAATAATCAAAGTCAGAATGTTTGTAATGTTCTGACATTCACTGCATTCATAATGGATGGGGAAAAGAAAGTATGCTGCAGCTGTTGTTTTAAAAAAGAGAAAAAATTCTTAAATCTTTTCTCAGCTTCACAATATATTACCTACCAAACAAAGAGAAAGGAACGCATAAAGTATCTTTGTGCTACACCTCCAGGAAACATGGTACCTGGCAGTAAAATGACACTATGGCAAAACACTGGCATTCTAACCAAGGGGAATTAAACACTATCACATTCTCCCCCATTCTATTACCAGAAGCTACAGTCACTATTTTAGAAAAATATTTCCTTTAATACGCATTCTTTTGTTTAAAAAATTCAGCCTGTGGACCATGTAAACCACTATGTTTTAGACCACTGGTTTGACTATAGTGAGATCAGCCTCACAGTAAAGATACAAAATGAACTGCTCTTCACCAAGTACCCAGTGTGTACATGAAGTTAACAATCACGCTGGTTTGAAACAAGCTTTCCATTTCTGTTGAATTCATTACTAGAATCTTACAAACTTATGCACCCCTTAGAGAAACACAGATGCCATTAATTTTTAAAGTAAGAATCAAATTTTACAGTTTTTTCCCTTATGAAAGGTGCACACCAGCAGTTTGCTTTCTGTGTTGGCTAGCAGAGAACATTCTACTTTGCAATGTGAAGAAAGTGTTTTCTAAGTCATAGTTTACCAGCCAGCCAACTCCTTGGGAATGCTTCAGTCCTGGTTTTCATTGAAAACTATTGTTACTCCCTGCAGAGCAAAAAAATCTCAAAAAGCAAAATATAAAAAGTGAATATACTATTGACTTATCTTTTATTATGTTCCTGTGTCTATCAGGAACTCAGATACTTTTTTTTTTTGAAACATCTTTTTGTTGGAGGTCTGGAGCTGAGAGCACCACTCAGCACTGCTGATGCCTGCTCTGGCCAGTGGGGTATGAAGACAGAGAGCCCAAAAGAAATGATCCGAAACTGAAGAACATGCTACTCCCTTTCTCTTCCTTGTGCAAAAACATCACACTTGTACCAATTTTGTATCCAGCAAAATCCTCCCCTGCTTGCACAAATAAAACAGAAGAGGTAGTTTGGTTTGCTGCAAACATTATGTTCATGCCAAAGCTTCAGGGAGTGATGTAGTTTATCTTGAGATTTGCTAGTAAACACCATGGTAATAAGCACCAAGTCTTTCACTTCAGCATGGGTTGCTTACATGCACACAGTGGCTTGGCTTGCTAAGGAGACAAGCTGTCACCTTTTGTTTCAGTTGTAATTTCACCATGGTTTCATACCCAGCTACACTGCTGTTGGGTTGAAAAGCACCTAAACACCACACAGAGAAACAGACAGTGTTATGATAGTTGTCAACACTAATTGTGCTGAGGGTCACATTGGTACAGAATGAAGCGAAGGGGAATTCACAGGTCTGGAAAAAACAATACATAAACAAATTGGTCACAGGAACTCAGGGAGATTAAGAGGAATCAGTGCCTAGGCATTCTGTGTGATTTATAATTTGTTCAGAAACAAAAAATTCACAGAGACACAGAAGATGATTCACACCCTGACAAGAAAACATTATATTCGAGGATATAATTCTGCCTGTTCCGAAATCAATACAAATATTTCTTTGAACTTCATCAAGCACATAAGTAGATCAAAGGTGGATTTAAAAGAAGGTAAACAAGTAATATGGAGAACTACCTGTTATTTGTGCAGCAGTCATACTGACTCGTGCACAGGGAGGAAGCTAAAGGTATGTTTAGCTGAAGTAAAATACATCAAACCCTTTCAAGTTTACCCAGAATTATTATAAGTGAACTTACTTTCACTTTGCCTCAGTATATACAGTGCACGTACAAAAGCAGAGCTGCCAGCATACACAATACTAACAACAGCAGCACAGATGTGCTCTCTGGAGACAACTGCTACACACTGAGTGCTAGGGACCCACCCACAGAAGGAGTCAGAAAGGCTGACGCTCCTGAAGAGAGGCGGTGTGTGCTCCGCTGACGTAGCCAACTAAGCAGCTTATGTGGTGTGTGAGCACAGTGCTGAAAAGCACTGCGTATGTCAAACAAACGTGGCACAAAAATGCTACCCTTGCTGCAAGGAGAACAAAAGCGCTAGCTATGCCAGTCAGTGAAAAACACAACTCAGTTTCTGGGCTCCACCTGGCACTATGCAACCCAACTTCATTTATTTACATTGGAAATATAATATTAAATACTCTTCCAATTCCTACACACCGAAACCAAAAATGTCTTTCATGACAGCATTTAGCAGCACTGAGGATACCGAATTAGGCAGAACAAAGTGATATCTATCTACCTCTACCTCTCCCTCACTTCCTCTTTCCCTCCCTCCCTCCCCTCAAGCACATTCATGTAATTAAGAAAAAGCAAATTTATGATTCAAATTTGTTTCATATTCTTGCATTTTCTTCTCTGGATTTCAGTTCTTTACTTAGTATCATCACAGAAATTTTTCCATGGTGTTTCAGAAAACGGTTACATTGTTAGAAATGTTACCAAAATAAGTAGTACTTATTTTACTACCAAAGTAGTAGTTAGTATTTTAAATAAGTCTTATAAGTAATTATCACAATTAACGTTGTAAATTAATAACACGTCAAGTAGTCAAATTTTAACAACTGTGAGTAATCAATTTTTATTTTTAACTCATCAAAGTGAACTATTCCTGAGACCACAAGACTGCTCTAGCAGCAGGTTAGATTTGTAGGGAAGCGTAATACCTTTTATTAGACCAAATGATACAGTGAGGAAAAACACATAAGCTTTCAAGCACACAAATCTTGTTTTTATACCACAAGACCATCACAGACTTAACACTACTCATATTAATAGACACATTTTGCTTCTGATCCAGAGATTTACTTCTGAGATGTAAGTGTATACACTGTACACCTCATACAGATTTATAAATGGTCTTTCACAAAGACCGCAAAAACTAAGAGGCAACTCCAGCCTCATAAGTAAACATATTTCATGTAGGGATCTCAGTGCAGAGCAGTGTGATATTGAAATGTTTTTCTCTGCTGTTTTGCGCTTGTTGTTTTGATTTGTCTTTTAAATCTTTAAACACTCAACATGAAAGCTTTACAATCCCTCCATAGCTGTTAGAACAAAACAGAAGCATCTGCAACTCCTCCACATCCCTTCACAAGACTATGGATACGTTATCAAGGTTACTGGCAACATTCCCTGAGGTTCCCTCCAGCAGCCATGTACTTTTCAACCCCATCCTGCCATGCTAGCCCATGTGCAGCTCTCCTGGAGGCAAAGGAGGAGGTAACGCATTCTGCCAGACCTAGCTCTTCGGGGAGAGCTCGCTGGCACTGTCCTGCTGCTCAGGGATGACCTCTCACTCTCTACAACTGCCTGGAAGGAGGTTGTAGCCAGGTGGATGTTGGCCTCTTCTCCCAGGCAACTAGTGACAGGATGAGAGGAGGTTTAGGTTGGACATTAGGAAGAATTTCAGAGAATATGATTAGACATTGGAATGGGCTGCCAGGAAGGTGGTGGAGTCACCGTCCCTGAAGGTGTTTAAGGAAAGACTGGAAGTGGCATTTAGTGCCATGGTCTGGTTGACATGGTGGTGTTCAGTCATAGGTTGGACTTGATCTTGAGGTCTTTTCCAGTCTAATTGATCCTGTGATTCTGTTATTCTGTGATATCCTAACTGCTTGTTTCAAGAGTTAAGTTTCCAGCTAGATAACGATAACCTAATTGTATTTGTGGAAAAAGAAAACTGCAATTCTATTCGAACTAGATTTTCTTCAAACGTTAGTTATGCTCTGGAGGCAGAAAACAAGACACGTTAATGTTTAGGACTACAGATGTAAAGTAGTTCAAAATGTACAGATGTAATGAAGTTCAAAAGCTCCAAATCTGATTCAACCTGCTAGCATACAACACAATTTATTTCTGCATATTAGAAGAAGATTTTAGGTAGCTTCAGTGTTTGGCAATAGGCAGTTTTAAACATATTAACACTATCCTGACCTATTTATCTTTTCTTAGTATACCGGTATCCAGTGTTTCAGTTTCTGCAAGTCTCTGTTTGTAAGTGTGAGACAACAGTAATTAGGTTAAGCAGCAGTTATTGATTTTCACTGAGTCTACTTTAAAGCTGCTCTCAAACTGACTTATCCTTGTCAGGTTCCTGTTGCTTCCTCAAAGTCCAGTTTTTACCTGTATTTTCATTTTTCAGAAAAATTTTTGTTAATTACAAGCTCTGCTCAAAACAAATGCTGAAGGACAGATCTTTTGTATTTGTCCTGATACTGCTAAACAAGCCTCACAGTCATGAGGAAAAAGGAGCCAAGATGTTTGAGTCACTCAAAAATGTTAAGCTGCTTTGAGTGCTGCCAGGAAGAACAGTGAGCTGAACACATTCCTTATGCCACCCTCAGTCACTGCTATTTTTCCTATGAGCTCTTGGTATTGCAACTACCATGCCATACAATCCTTTTGATATGTTGTGCAAACTTAATCTTAAAATATGATGGTTTTCTTGATTTTACAGACTATTCCTAACCCAGGCTGATCTAGTGATTCCAGTTTCCAGCATATTTGTCTCCTGATTACATCCAATTATTCCTGTCATATTGAATAATTCTGCATCATTCTTCTTCAGGTTTTATTTTCCTGGGGTTTACATTTGAAAATATGCCCTGTCAGGTTCATTTCACTCTGAAATACTCCTGCAGTCTCTTCCTCCAAAGCAAGCTTTCTCATCTCCCCTCTTCTCTCACCCTGAGATGAGATACCGTAATTACCTTACACATTGACTGAGGTCCCTATGTTTCACACACAGATAGTAAAAGTCTAATTTAAAAAAAAAAAGTCTTCATGCCTTCTATTTCCCTGATTAGTAACATTTCAGTCCTGTCCAGTTATTTTATGGTATTTTGGGTTTTGACATAAATTCTACCCTATGTCAAAAACCTTTAGGCAGCAAGTTTTTTGCAGCTGAGTGCAGAACACTGAGTTAAGTGCCTTTCTAGTGTTTCCTGACCTCACCACAGTCTAATCTAGAAAACACTGTTCCTAATAAGCTGTTACCCAAGCAGAGCTTTTCAGCTTATTGCAGTCCTAATCTTTCACATAAAAATCAGGCTGCACATTTTAAAAATACCAGAGAGATCTCCCCAGAAATAAATTGCACTTCACACCTCACTTGAGATCTGTCATTTATATGAACACAAAGAGAGCAACTGTAGTGACCTGAGCACATGTGTTATGCAACATTTAAAAGCCATTTCAACCACAGTATAATGGATATCTGAGCACCTTACAGCTGTTTTGTTACATCTATGGAGCCTGATCTGCAGGTCATACACAGGCCTGCAAATGTGATATGGGTTACTATGTTTATGGTACTGGATTGGTTGTTTCAACAAATCTTTTCAAAACAGGAAGCATTCAGAGCTACTCCTGTTCCTGTTTGATGTGCTGTGCACACAACATACCTTGGTTACATGTGTGTTGTATTTTCAGGTCAAAATTTTTCAGCTCAAAATATCTTCTTATCTCTTTGGCTTTTTAACACAAGAATTAATATTTTCAAGAGAGAAGGGAAAATAAATTTGATATGATTACTACCTTTGATGGCCATTATTCAAGCAAAACAATACTATAAAAATAACCTATATTAATCCGAGTTCCATAAAATATTTCATAATATGTCCATTATTATCTAGAGAAGTATTTTATAAAGGTCTCATTTTAGAAATGTGATTTCTAAACTGAGGTGATTCCATAAATAATGCTTGCACAGTGGTTTCTAAGGTATCTTGTGTCTCCTTTGTGACGTAAACTGGTTGTTATGGAGATGGTAAAATATCAACTATTCTTTGTGAGACTGTGTGAGATCAATTTTGGACCCGCTGCAGCATCTTTTCTCTGCTCAGCTATAATCAGGCTTCCTTAGCAACAAAAATAAATGTATAAAAAGTATAAAATGCTTTAAAACAAATGTTTGCAAGAATACTTTTAACCCTTTGACATACAGAAATAGACCTGTGTGTATTTGTAACACATGCAATTTCCATCCCAATTGCCCCCAAATTTGTATGGCTTTAACAGAAAAGACTTTTACTGTTACAAAGGCTGAACAACTTAAAAATAAAAAGACTACTCTTTTTTCAATCTTTGTTTTTAAATTTTATAATCTATACATTTCATAAGTATTTTTTGTTCCTTAATGCAGGGAGGGCAAAGATTGACATCTTTCACCTCAAAGTCTGGAGTTTGGGAAAGTATGCACAGGACTTTTGTTCAACAGTGCATTAAATGAAATAGAAGGAAAAGGGTTATGTCTGGGAAGTAATAGGTAAAAATATGGTCTAAGATACTTGGCTAAGCCACCTGCATATTATTTTTCTCCATTTTTAACCTATGCTAGTCCACGTGTTTAGGTGTGTAGGTCCCCAGTCAATGATTAAAGAATACATAGCTGAGTCAGGGTTTTGCAGAGTCTTATAGCAAGACTGGAAAAAAGGAATTCCTCCTTCTCCTCCCAGTCTGTATTTTCAATACATACAATATTTGTCTGGAAAGTCGTAACATTTTCAAGGACCTTCAGTTATCTGTAGATTGCTGTACTTTTACAGAAACACTAAACAGAATAAAATAATAAAGTTTATTAGAAATCCATTTTGTATACTCTAATAGTATATTATTTTTTCTGAACAGAGGCCCAGATGTAAGGCAGAAACAAAGCCTTACGAAGAAAAGATACTCTTTTTTCCTACTATGTGAAAGTGGCAGCAAAGTGTGCATTGCAAAGAATGGAGACAACTCAGACAGGCACATTTGCCTACCTCAGGTGCCATCCAAAAGGGTGTCCCCACTGAGGTGTTTCTGCGTAGCCGTGTGCTGGTGAGCTGGGCTGAAACACCTGCAGTAAAACAGATCAAAGAAACTTGACATTAAATTCATTGTCATTTCAGCCAGTTTACTTCAAGTATCTAGAAAACAAACCCCAAGCCTGGGAGCACAGCTGCAGAATGCCTGGCCAAAGGATGTGCAGCATTTGCACTGAATTATTTGTTTAATATCAGATTGCTGTTTTCATTCAGAATCGCTGAGAGATTTTTGGTGAATGGTTCGCAGTTTGAAGCACTTTCATTCAAACTAAAAAATTCAATTGGCACCCAAATATCACAACTCAACTTTAAAACTTCCTTTTCAGAAATTGACTCCCTGATCATCATTGGCAGGAAACTGGTTCACTAGCGTATTTGCAGAAGCTCCTGTTCAACAAAACACTTATGCACTTGCTTAAATCTTTCCCTACTGAGAAAAGCTCAGAAGCCCAAGCTTACACTGCAGCTTGTACTTAAGGAACTAAGCCCATACTTAAAACAAAACTTTTGGATCAGAGCTTTGCTGACTGGAGCTGGACTACTGATGAACAACTGCAAAAAACGCAAAAGAATGAATTAGAGTGCAATCAAACAATGTTAACAAATCAGAATGAACTTTCACAGCAAATCTTCTGTGCTCTAGTCAACATATAATTGATGGAGTTCAGTCCAGCAGCATTCCAATGAGTTGACACAAACCCAACATTGACTTAAAAATATATTTTTGCTTTAACATTTTTTAAAAACAAAAACCACAGTGGTTTGCCTCTATGGCATTACCCAGAGACAAAAATGGGCAGAAACACATATATACACACTGACTGATGCCAATAAATAAAAAATTGGGATTCATAAGTTAAATTATTTGATTGCTGGCTTCAACATTCAATTCTGTGTTAGTTTTTCCATTTTGTGACTTTCTGAGTACTGCTGTGAAACAGTTAATGGCTGGGACATAAAACAAGCCTCTGTGCATTTCACTGTGATCTCTCTTCAGCTAGCTTAATTCCTAGCTGCTATCTAGGGATATTCCAAAACAGTGCAAAATACCAAAGAGCTGAGAGAGAGAGAGAGCATGAGAATAAATGAATGATAGTTGCAGACATTTTAGGTCGACTTATATTGTGACCATCATTTATTCAAATATATTAGGCTGTTGAGAGCAATTGAGGGAAGAAATGTGTGTTACATTGAAAAAACAAGCTGTAAAGTCACCAATAAAGGAAAGAAAAGTCTCAATTAAAGATATCTGTGTAACCCTCTCTGTGACCTAATATCTGTACGTACAGACTTGAATATGAAGGAACTTTTTAAATCAAGATTGTGTCTCTTTCTGTGGACAGAATGGATAGAATTCACTGAATAGGTCATAATTTAATTTTTTAAACCCCACTGATTTGAATTCTCATTAATATATTCAATCCTATACTAAATTTAAAATTACTATTTTATTTTATTTTGACATGTTTCCTTCCCCACTCACCAAACAATAAATCTGCTTAACATTCCCACAAACTGGCAGAGGATTATTAGTTCCAGGGATTAACCTAAAAATATCCAAAGCATCCACTGTGTTTGGGTACTTAATCTGAGATCTTTCAGTTTTCAGGCACTCCACATGCCTCAAGTAGAGCTGCAACAGATCTCAGCTGCAGTTCAAGAACACATAGTTCTTCTGCAAAGGGGGACAAGATGTTTCAAACTGGCTATTGGGAAACGAGGAACAGAGTTTGATGTGACCCTCCAACGTCACAGAGAAACACTGGCGGAAGCAAGAATAGTCTCCAATTTGATGCCATTTAACTTTCTGAATTGCAAGTCCCTTCTCTTCCTGAATACCTTGCAATTGCACTATGTGTCTTTCACTTTCTGCAACAAATGAGACAAAACAGTTCTACAAACAATATCACCTGTGACTCAGTCCTAAATCATTTCCAGAATCTCTTCTCTGTGATTACAGTTGTGGACTAGACGGGGAAAAACAGCAACTTAATAAAAGCTTGGCACATGATGCTTCTTTAGTCAGAAAGCCCATAGTTATGTGGGCATTTCTTGGCATTTCCTAAACCATAAAGCATTAGGGAACACTTGAGATTTAACTCACATTTTTTTCTGATCCTGTCATGTTTGTTTTAATGTTCTAGTACTACTGTTGTAATTTAAAAAGTAGGAAAAAAACCTTGAAACATAAATGTGGAATCAAAGAGACCCATGGGACACAAGAAAGATTGGGATTCTGTTTCCTTGAATGTGCCACTTGGAATTGTGCCTTTGGAAGCTTAGCTTCTGCTGCAGCTAAGGCATTTAATACATCTGATAAAAACATTTTGCTTTGGGGAGAAAAGCCAACTTTTCCCATAATGGAATACAAACAAAGATTACTCTGCCAAAATTACCCCAAATGAGAAGGGATCTTCCTCCGTTGTAGTCGTTCAGAGACTCACTCCAAGTTTTGCTTTAGGCCATATGTTTCTCCCTACACTATTTTAATTGCTGCCTTCACCATTCAAAATAATGACTTTCTGTCCCTAAAAGACACTAAGGAGTCTCTTATTTCCCAACTTACTTTAGCATCTTCAAAAGATTTTTATATTAAATTTATAATACCATGACATCATCGATATTAAATTTTCTTTCCACTACATAAATATTTTAGGATTTAAAAAATAAAAAGTATTTGCAGATTTTTTTTGGCACACCATTTTATCCCCACTCTTTTGTGAACATTTTTCTTTACCTTCATGCACTGCTAAACAAACATCTGTTATTCACACACTACTATTCTCAATGACAATTACTTTATGTATTATAGGGTTTCATTAATAAATCATATAACAAATAATCTGCATCTGTTACCTTTAATAAAATTGCCATTCCCCTGCACATATATCTGAGGGATTAAAGCATTTCTTTATTTTTCTAAGTGTGTGTTTCAAGTGGGAAAAAAAAAGCTGAAATGACTTAAATTCTATTGCCAATTGGTTTCTATTTCCCTCCTTCCCTTCCTTCCTCCCTCCCTCCTGTTTCTTATGATGCTTCCAGACTGGCAGTGCTCAAATCTAACAGCAATAATCACAAATTAAATGGATGTTGGGTTTTGGACCCAAGGGACTATTTTACCTTCTGCTCAGAGGGAAAAAATATGCTTAAGGCTAGCAAAACCATTTCAGAAAGTATGTTTCCTTTTCATATGCAAAAGACAGAATATCTAAATTTAAATTAGGAGGACAACTGCCCTGAAACTGATCTTCCTGGTGAAATGCAAAAGAGCTTTGTAAATAAAATGGTACCTCAGAACTTTTAAAATTATTAAATTAAGTTTGAGCTTTTAAAAGTCTCTTACTGATTTTTAGTTAGAATTTTTATTCTTGCTGTAATCAGCTCCCTTCAGCATTTTTCCTTCTCAAAATAATTTTGAGTATCCTTCTGAAAAAGTCTCTTACTGTGGCATTCTGCCTTCTCAGGGGAAAGTAAACAAATGCCTTTGGCTGAACTGCAGTATCAGAAAAACAAAGGGGAAGTGGTCATTACCAAAGTCAACGAGCTTGACTCCACCTTCTGTTGTCAGGAGAATGTTGTTCCCTTTCACATCACGATGAATGATCCGATTATTGTGTAAATGCTGGAGGCCCTGTATACCGGCAGTAACAAAAATAAGTTTACTCCCTTATTTAAAAACAATTACCCTACTATTAGTGAATGTAATGAAGACAATCTGCACATACTCTATAGGAGCATCTGTGCACCGCATTACACGCCTTGACACAACCCCTGCTGCTATAATAGCCCACATAATATTGTCAGCATTACCATACTCTATAAATGGAAAATGTATGTAGGAGATGAGTAAATTGCACCCTCTGCTGTCATTACAAACCCAACAAACATCCTTACCAAGAGAGCACCATACAAGATGTATGAGATTATAGCTTCATCCAACCTTCGGCCACACTTCAGCAGGCCTTTGACAAGCTCTGTGACAGAACCTCCATTGCACAGCTGTGAAGGGGGAGGAGTTGTAAGGACAGAAAAAAACCAAGTTCTCAGTTACTCAATACTATACATCAATAGGCTATAAGCACTTACTGTGCAAAACTGCCCTGGACAACAAGTCTGGAGACAACTAGATTTTCCCCTTGCAATTATTTATGTTGTTACTCCAACTTAGAACACATTTTATTAGCAATGTTATTAATAAATCACAGCAGCCTGGGTGGGGGAAGTGAAAACTGAAGATTATAAACTGTAGTTTATAAAACCACTAAAAATGAAAATATTATGAACAGGACTGTAATTTGATGTTAAAAGAGGATTTATAAATCCAATTTACATTATTTGATTGTTTCCCAACAATATGTGCATTGCCTTTTCAAAAAAATCCTTCTGTGCAAAGAAAAGGACAGACAGAAAAGACTGATGTTCTTGACAACTGGGAGGCAACAAATTCCAGTCATTTTACACTTTCACTTCATCAATGCTCCTGATGGCAGGCACTATAAAGTAGACAGAAGCCATATCTCTATACTCAGATTTAATGCCACGCGTTATCAACAAAAGAGAAACATTCTAATCCAGAAAAGCAGGTTCTTGCAAGCATTTCCTACCAATGGGCTGCCATATAACAAAAGAGGAGGAGAAAAAGCAAAATTAGAATCTTTGTAAGTATGTTCTCACCCCCACTATAATTTACTGTCCATGCTGTTCTAAGCAGGTATTTGTCTCTATCCTTTCTCCTCTTTCTATGTCCTTTTATTACCTTAATATTCACAATTGTTTGACAAAAAAAAAAAAAAAAAAAAGATGGGAAAAATGACTGCCTTTCTCTCACTGAATTTTCTCTTCTATACCTGTTTTTGTAGCCACCACCCTTACCAACGTTTCTGCCATACAGAATCACATGAATTTCAACATAAGTTCATTTTACATTATCAGTTAAAATACTACAGCGCAAATCAGGAGAATGGTATGAAAACACAAACTCTCAAGTTTTGCATATTTCAAATAGCTTTTATAAATTGTGTATCAATTCAATCACAAATTTCTGTGATATGTTAATATTTTCCTTAATTTATTACTAACTTCTGCTTGTATCCAAAAAATTTCACTAGACTGAAAGTTTTAGTTCATGGAAAGGACTGCATCACAGGATAAATAAGACATCCTTTATGTAAATAAGTTCTTGAAGCAAAATTTCCTCACTGAAAACACTGGTAAGTTCTGTAGAAACTGACTTTACTTTTTAATTCATTAGTAGAATTCATTAGCGAATTTATTTTTTTATTTTAATAAATTAGGTGGGAGCATTCAGCTCAGTATCAATCATCATATGTATTTACATGAAAGTGCATGTTTTTCTTTCCATGCTTAAACACTTGTTGACAAGCCATTATGTCAAAGATTTTTATTTATTGCTTTAATTGCGCTAACTATTCTGTTGAGATGGGCTGTATGAAGCTTATCTCTAGCCTGAAAGTAAAATATATAAAAGTACTTCAAAAAAACCCCAAGCTGGTTCTGACTGAAAAGTAATACAGACTGACAGCTGTTTGGTACCATATGTTAAATGAATGACTGACTCTGAAAATAAATATATCCTACAAACACTCCTGCAGCTGTCAGTGACACTATTCTTGACAGCAAAAATCTTGGACAAAATTAATTTGAAAACTTCATTATCACTTCATACTTAATGGTAATACTTTAAAAGGTGGAGTGATGCACATTTAAATGGAAAAGTAGGGAAGTTTGCTTAGTGAGTTGTCCAAGACTTGCATCATCATAAAAATACTTACGGTGTCCATTTTTGCTACCCTTCCTCATCATAGGCATTTATCAAAGTAAGGTCCTGCTTGTAGTGAGTAAACATGGCAAAACTGTGCCTAAAGGAAAAAAAATCTACCTTTTTATTACAAATTTTGGAAGTCACATATCAAATGAATGTATTTCATCAAAGACTCGGGGATCAAAGTCTGAATACTTTGTATATTCCCTTTTACTGAAAATGTGTCATTAATTTATAATATAACAAGTAACTGCTATGCATACATAAATTTGCATGTAAATTCCAAGGCAAAAAGTAGTTTGCCTTGTCTGGTAAATTTGTCCATATAAGGAAAACACATTTAGTGTTTGACACATATAGTGTCAGATTTCTTCAAAACTTTGGATAATATGTGCCAAGAACCACCTGAAATGTACCTACTTAATTCATAGAGTCTATACAAACGTACTGACCTGCTCACATTCTACAGTCAATTTTGTTACATAGAGTATGTCTAGATTTTGTTTTACAAAATTTTGTTATATGGCACTTGATGGATCTTTTAGAAACAATACACTTGTACTTAGAGAGAAAACACACCGAAAACCAAGCCCAAATTCAACATGATGCCAGCATGCATACAATGAAAAACAACACCAAAACAAACCCACTAACATTCTTTTTTAATAGTTACTGAAACTTAAGATGAAACAATCTAAAATTTTTCATTCAAGCTACATGCTTCTCCAGTACACAGAAGTTAGATGTATTGTTGGGATTAACTTAAAATGGAAATAAAGATTCCCTATTCTGATTCTGGTCATCATTCAAGAACAGGGAGTGGCATTTCTAAAACAATCAATACTTAAAAAGTGAATCCTAACTTTTACCAGTCTGGTTATGACAGAGAGAAAGGTCTGAATGGTCCGTTACTGCCCATGAGAGCAGTAACTGTCTGTGCAGAGTTCTGTATCAATTAAGCCTAGAAAGCATACAGAAGAAATCCTCATCTGGTAACAACCTCTGGCAGTCACTTAACTGGAAACAAGACCACCAAAGTACATTTGACATTGTAAGAATACTGATTGCTGCTGAACAAGAAGAGTTAATAGAAGGCATTTCTGTAGCTATGTTTTCAACAACAACCAGCCTCTAGTTTAAATTACCATAAAACAGACTTTCCCACTACACTTTCACTGTTCACTTCTTCAGTAGGCAGCTTATTTGTTAACTGCCCTTCACGTTACTACTTCATCATCTTTTGCATTCCTCTCTAGTGCTTGAGCTTTCCAAAAGTTGAGAGAAATGTCTTATCTAATGTTTCCTCCAACAAGAAAAAAAAGGAGCTGCTTGTTTTGGAGGCAGAATGTAGCAACTTGAACAGAAATTAAATGTCAGGACATTCCCTACTGAATAAACTTCTAAATGGATGTGATTTTCAGCAGTAGGCTACCACACATCATCTATCAACAGTCCTTATAGGCCCCAAACTGAGAATCATGAAAGCCTGTGACTCTTTAGCAACAACAAACAGAAACCCAACCACATTTTCTAGGTAAGATGTAATATAATCAAAATGTTTTTACCTCAAGTACTAGCCAGAGCTGTCCTCCCACATATTGATCTGCTTTGTAAAACATCCCATAAAATCTAACAACATTAGGATGATTGGGAAGAAACTGCAAAATATTATATTCAGCTTCAATTTCTTCATCTACATCCTACATAAAAACAAACACATAGAACATATAAAGACAGTTACTCTCAACAAAACAAGAATAAACTCTCATGTATAAAAAGAACCATTTATTAATTATTTTGTACTTTTAAATGGTTTTACTTTAATGCAGTTGAAATTACACTAAACTGTAAATTTAATGCACACCAAATCATGCCATTTTTGCTCTTTTTACATACAGAAAAGTGAAGCCTGTGTAAAGCAAGCAGTTGTTCTTCAAGAATTTTTCAGTGCATAATATACTTAAACAAGAAAATTAAAAATCATACTTAACTTTGCTCAGTTATCTAAATAAGAAATTTACACATGTATGATTTTTAACCTGGTTTTAATCATGCATACTTTTAACATGTGAGTTAAATGGAAATATATGATCTTTGATTTATTCTTTTTTCTATGGTCATCAGATGGGACTAAACAGAGAACAATTTCACTAAACCTCGAAGGGGACATTGGTAAAACCAAATACATTCTTATGAGGAAAGACATACATCAGAAACAATGAAAGAGAGACAAAACAACCACCCATGAAATAAGAGAAGGTTACTAACTATTTATTAATGGAAGAATTCTGTGACAACTACAAGATCCTGTTTAATAGCAGCACACAGGTCACAATTCAGAACAACGCTCAAGCAATGGAACTTTTCCCTGTTTCTGCACAGACTGTGACTATTAAAAAATTTAAGCTTGTGCCTTCTTCAGATTTATACAAGAGAAAACCACAATGAATTTCAGGAGTGATTGATGACAGAAGTATAACGTTTTTTAGTAAATATCTTAGCACAACTGCTGTGATCGAACTCCAGCTTGATCCACTCTGAAGAGCTGCCAGGTAAATCTTCTATTGAAAACTAGGGCCTTGGTTCTCAAGGGAAGATAGGTATTTAATACCCACTAAAACCAAAGCTGGCACAGACCTCTGAGGATCTGAGATGTGCTCTTCGCTTTTTATCTTAACTATTGCCTCACACTATTATCTACTTATAAAAGGTAACTCTAAAATACCCTAAAGTTCACAGTGCTTCTGTTATGGGAAAAGTAATTCTTCCAGAGAGTACACAGAATAAAACAAGAACATTACCAGCATCTTTTATTTTCCCTGCTATAGCAGGCCCTATGAGAAATTCTCTGTGCCTTCTCTTCACTTGCATGCTCCAAGCACAGATAACTAAATTTATACCAAAAGAATTACACAGACCTAAAATAGAAACCAGGCAAATTATGTACTCAAGTAAGATGATGAAATTGTAAGCTCATCTTTCAGTTTCTGGTACTACACTCCTTCTGTCCATGCATTCTGCAAAATTGTTCCCTTCTGGATGTTTCAAAATCTTACACATTTGATTTACATTTCAACTCTGGTTTACAATTCTTTTCAATTAACACTGAAGTTACAGTTTAATATTTTTTACTTACACTGACAGGATCCAGAATCTTTACTGCTGCCAGGCTCCCGTCTTTCTTATTGGCAACCTTATAGACTTTACCATAAGTGCCTTTCCCAATGGTCTCTATGATTTCCCAGGTATCTGAGGGATCGGCTAACGATTCTAGTCCAATCATACTGGAATTATATTGAAATAATCCATACAATGGCTTCCTGGAAAACAAAGCAGACATACATAGATTGGGAAGCCCTAAGTAACTGTGTACTAAAGACGGCATCTTATGATAAAGAAATCAGATGTTGTTTGAGAAGAAATGCAGATAGAATCATAAATGAAAACCAGACAGAAAGGTAAGATCACTCAATGAAAAGAATGGAAACAAAACTCTGGGGACCACTTCTCTTTCCTTACTTTATTGTATGTATTATTTGCTTCAAACATTGCCCCACACACTGCACCATTCTAAACAAATTTTAACAAGTTCTGACAAAATCCAACCCCTCCCTCTACTGCACACTCTTTAATGGATATTTTACACAATTGGAGTAGCACAGCTTATGAAATGAGGTCTTATTTCTTGTGCTTTGAAAAGCCATGTCATGGTTTTTACATATATTTGTGTAATGCTCCCTGGAGATTGCCAGACAGGTCTTCAGTAGGTATAACGCTTCACTATATCTGACTTATCTACAACAGGGGTACATATAACTACTTTGATAAATTTAAGACTGGGTTGGCTGTATAAAAAAATACAAACCAACTTGAAAATAGGGAACAGGTACACCACTGGGGTGACATCCATCCTGGAGATGTTTCTCAACAATTGCATTTGTCTCTGTATGTCAGTCACAGTGTGTTATGGTCTACTACCCTGGCTGACTGCATCTCCAAGTCCAGGAAATCTCCAGGTCAGGGGACTTGTTTCCCAAACACTCCTGAGCAGATCCTGAAGCAAAGGGACCACTGTAGCCTATGCAAAGAGCTCCTTTCCACCTTGGAATTACATAGATGGTAAGTTCTGGTGATAAGGAAAATAACAATACCATTTTAGGATTTCAAGTAGTGAGAACGCAGATCTCGTCCCTGAACTGAAATTAGAGAAAGGAAAGATGAAGTTTAAGATGGGATTAACTTAACTTTCATATATAAATAATTGTTATTAGGGAAGCTCAGTGGTTAATGGTTCTCTCAGAAAAAAAATTATTTGCCCATTTAGTGGTTGTCAGTAGGTAGACCAGCTATCTGTATGCTTAACTAGGAGATGTAAAGTCTGAGACCCAGGAGAAAAATAAGAGTGCAATCTTGACAAAAGCAATTGAACACAACAACTCATTGATCGCAAAAGCTCCTGATTTTTGGAGATGGATGAACTAGTACATCAACATACACTTGAACTTTAAGGCTTGAGCCACTTCTTTCCAAGCATCCCTGATATGTGAAAATCTGCCTGAAATAATTTTAAGACCCTGCTGTCTTACCTCTTCATCATTTCTAGCACCAGTGACAACCATCCGGCATAAGAAATTTAGTCAGAAAGAAATGTGAGCCTGGTTGCGGAAACCGACAAATTAATAGGGATTCAAGCAGCAGCACTTCAATCTAATTAAAGAAATAACTGTGCTTTCTATTCATGATAGAGAAGAAAACAACCTATGAGCAAATCTATATGCAGTGCAGATCTGTATAACAATATTCAGAATGGAAGCACGTGTATAAACTCACTTGCATGCTTTGTTCCTTTATAGAAGAAAAATGATTACATGTCCTCAAAGTATTTTATCTATAGCAGGCACAAAACACGGCTATTACCAAAGTCAGGTTAGAAGTAGTATAATCTCTCATATAAAACAATAGGAGGCACATTTAAGAGAAAATCTCTATTTTCCTCCTTGGTAAAACTTTATTTGCACTGAAGCTGGTGCCAAATAACGCATCAAATTGCTTTGGTCTCTTCACAAAAATAAAAAGGCAAAAAATAGAAGAAAAAATAAGGGGAGGGGAAAAAAAAAAGCAAGAGTCAATGTCATTTATCTGTCGTGGGTCAAAAATGTAAGTTATTAGGACAGTTTCTCAGTATTTAGATCAATACAGCATGCCACAAATCAAGAACGGTATTCTGAACACATACACTTAGTACCTCAACAGAGAAGCAGGTCAGGTGAAAGACTTCTCTGAAATCAGTGAACAGACTGTACTACATGCACTGAGAACAGCAGCCACAGATATGGAGCTCCTGATAAGCCAAACTTAAGAGCAAGTTTTGCTTGCAGGGTGAGGGTGGTGGTGAATACAAACATGGAACAGTTGCATCTCATGAAAAAAAAAACCCAACACAATAACATATTGAAGGTGTGGTATAATGCTTTAGGAGAATCATTACAGATGTTCATGTGCAAAGAAACAGGGAAGAATAAACTGGAAATAGCTTTGATGCAACCTTACAAAGAAAAGAAAGGACAGACTGATATTTATTTCTCTGTCACTGTAACAACTACCCTATCATACAGATTGTTTTGTTTTAAGGAAAACCTTATTTATCCTCAACAGCTGCTTGAAGGGACACACAATATTACATCTGTACAAAGAGTGCCATGCATCATTTTCTGGACAATCTGGACAAACATTGCCTGCTTTTGTTCTGAATAATATGTAAATGGTACATCCAATTTTTCAAAACACATTAGCATTTCTTTATACTAGAAGACACTGTTGACAAAATAAAATCTAATGCATAATTTTTACAGATACGAGTCATGATGGAGGATAGAAGAAAAATTTTAGTGTGCATTTTTGTGCATTTTGATAACATGGCAGCATTTACATGTAGCATGTTTATGCATTACACGGAATCAGATTTGCAAAATACATACCATAAACCTCTTCTGTTTAAACTAAAACAGCCTCTTGTTGGAATCAAGTAATACATATCTAAATAAGGCTCTACGTATGTCATCAGTGAAAGTGCCCTTAGCCCTTATGACATTATTGCATTCCTATAATAAATGTGAATATTTTATAGTACAAAAAAGCAAAAGGACAGTATCTGGTATTATCTTCAATAATCTAAAATCTGGATTAAAAAGGAAAAAAACAAACACGAAATGCAAACATTATAGGAAAAAGTTGAAGCTATAAGGTGAGTTTGTGCTTCTCTTTTTCTATTTCCCAATTTGCTGAGCTTCAGTAAATAAAATGCCCCTGTTTTAACACGGGCTGCCATTTACTTTTTATTTATACAATGAAAAGTTATGTATGAACACAACCACTCTTGCAACAACCCCATATGCATACAGACTGGGGAATGAGATGCTGGAAAGCAGTGCCACAGAAAGGGACCTGGGGGTCCTGGTCGATGGCAAGTCGAATATGAGTCAGCAGTGCCCTGGCAGCCAGGAGGGCCAACCGTGTCCTGGGGGGCATCAGGCAAAGCATCGCCAGCCGGGTGAGGGAGGGGATTGTCCCGCTCTGCTCTGCACTGGGGCGTACTGAAGATAATAGTAGATACTGTCCTTTTGCTTTTTCGTACTGCCTCGCTCAACTCCTACACAACAGTGATTTCTTTCTGCATTCCAACACACACCCTCTTCTAGCTTACAGTAAGATAGAGGTTTGAAAATTAGTATGAGCTTCGCTCCAGCTTGGTGCTTCTAACCATCACGACACACAGTACTAGAGAGTTTTGAATTCTAATACAGCTGGCAGGGACAAATAGCAATACCAGCCAATACTAGTGAAATGAAATTGAACATATGGTTTCCATACAAATAACTGCAGAGGGCTAGTTTTTGCAATGTTCCATTTGTCTAACCCCTCTTGTCTCTCTTGTGAAACAGCTGGCTTATACACTTCTGGCATCTACAAATACTGTGGAAGAAGAGACTGTCAAATTCATAAGTAGAGTATTTCACAATTTGTAGGGAACTCAATATTGGTCCCACACTAAATTAAATAACTCACAGATAGAAGAATTCAGAAAGCAAAGTTGACGTTATCAGCTTAGGCTTCACCCACCCATGACAGTCCCTATTCTGCTGGTTAGAAATGGTCACACACAGACAGCTACCTCAGAAACAATTGTTAGAGGAATTAATGAACCAACAAAAGGCACAAGATCGATAGTCAGAACAGCTTCCTCTGCTAGTCTCCTCCTGTTGTTTCTCACTGGCTAGGTTAAAACAAAGAAGATGTCAATATTTTGAAATGAAGCATACAAAAAAATCCATCAACACACCATCCCATAACTGTTCTCAATTGGTCTCAGGAAGAGAGACTGCAGAATGTGCTGCACATAGTTCTTTTCGGGATAAAGGTCAGTGATGGAAGAAGATGAAGGAGAAGGATAAAAGTACATTCAAAAGCCATTATTGATGTTATACAACTTACAAACAAAAAAGCCCCCATACTTTAACTGATCACATCTTTTCACTAGGCCAACATAAAGGAAAAAACAGGACAATGAGGAATAGAACTGGAAAGAATAGAAGTGGGAAACATGTTCTGCCTTTCCACTTACTCCAACTTTCCAAACTTTTTAATAATTGTGCTTACATACATTCTCTTTGACTACATGAAGTCCTTTAAATTCAGGAGTATCTTCATTATTTCCTTTTCTTTTTCTTCCTTTGTATGGATGGACTAGATAATCTAAGCTTTTAGACTTGCAGTATCAGCCACAGAGCCAGAATAGAGTTATAACCAGTGGCAATGGATTGTGTTTGGATGCTTGCTCTGATGAAAGCATTGTGAATATTTGCTCCTTTGTCTTACTTGTGCTTCCAGTTCATCACAGCATGAATCACAACCCCAAACCTAGGATCAACCATAATAAACTGACCACAAAAACAGCTTCTGACGTCATGGCAAAGAAATCTAAATATCACCTATTTCTCTAGAAATAAAGAGAACAAACAACTTGATTTTTGAACAATCTAGTCAAATGCTGAAGATTTCACAGCACCATTCCTAAACCAGCTCTGAACCAAAGGCACTTGTAAGATTATAATCTTAACTCAAATTCCTGGATCAAATGTTTGAATCTAAACCAGAAAACTCTCCATTAATATGCTGGAAAATGTACAGTAGGAAAGATGTATGTGCCTGGTCCAGACAATCCAGTGTGTGTCTTTATTTTGATTCATTGCATCATAATGTGCTGCATTACAAATCTTTATAAATAAACTCTTATTGCACCCTTATATTTATGAGTACAATGTTAACCTTTGCCCGATAACGTTTGATCACTTTTGCATTGTTCATATAAATCAAATAGGAAAAGATGACTACTGGAGGGGGGATAAGACATTGTTCTGATCAGCTAGCTTATAAACAAACAGATCTAGGAGGAGCATTACCAAAGATAAAGTTCAGCTTGGCCTTTGACCAGCTCCCCTGAAATCTAATTGGGTATGCATTTTCAGTCTTCCCTGCAGGCCTCTCTCAGATCAGGAGGCACTGCTGACTCTATTATTGAGTCAAAGAAGTTAATTTACTCCAGAAGAATTTAGCACCTCATCCTGTGACTCACAAGTAAGTGCAATAACACTCCATGAACTTCCACCTTTCATGGGGTCCAAGTAACATTACTGGCATCTTGGTCCTTCATAACTGCATCTCCCTCAAAAATCAGGGTTTTTTTGCTTCCCAGAAATTAATTCTGCAGTTGCTTCCCTCTTACCAGAGACCCATGGCTCCATGTCTTCCGCACGCGAACACAAGAGTCATACCAGTTTGCTTCACCTCAAGCCATTTTCTAGTTGAATGGTACTTGTAAGCAGTGTAGTATTAGCCTTAAAGAGATCTGCTTAACGTGCACAGATGGGGTCATGCACTTAAACACTTAACACTGACTCAATTTACAGCACAATCAAGAACAGAACAAGCAACCACTGGGGCTTTCTACAGAAGGAGGGTTTGAAAATGACGTTGAACTCAAGTCACTCCATCTTTTTTAATATAAATATTCACTAATACTTCAGAAAGTTTCTTGGTGCTTTGATTATTCTATCTAACCTTCCTCAATGTCAGTAGTATTATATTAGCAATCAAATTTCTTTCTGTTAGAATCATTCAATCCCTCTCATTTTCATAGGATTTCATAGATATAACATGCTTTATTCTGGTTTACCATAGTTGAATTTCTCTAACTGAATATGCACAAAAGCTGAAACCTAGCTAGAATGAAAAGATTTGTAAACAGTAATTCACAAAACTAAGGAAGCCAAAAAGCAACTTGTTTCATGAGCAGTTAAACTAATGAATTTGATAAATCTGCATCTTTTACCCAAGATATCATCATAATAACTTTCATTCTTCCTTTTCTCTGATATTCCCAAAAGACAATATTTGCTGTAGCTGGCACTGTTAGCACATGGTTAGAACGATCAAAGCAGAATGTATCAAGGACAGAGTTCAAACTGTATTCCACCTCAGCAGCGATATTAGGGTTCATTCCTATAGCCTGACAAAGATTTTTATGAAAACTGTAGGAACTTATTTATTTCAAGGATTTCTACTTCTCTGTCAAAGGTGGATGCAATCTTCTGTGAGAAAGGATTTTCTCACGGAACTTCAAGAGCGTTTTACTAAGGTTCAACACAAATATCCTAACATCATTGCTGACATTGAAATTTAAGCAAGAAAATGGTCACAGCATATGCAGATTGCGTAATTCACAGAGATGATTAGTACAGAAAACCTGCACTTCTCGCTTACATGCAAAAAATAGATTTTTCTTTTGTTTTCAAAAAATTGGTAAAATGTATTATTAATGGAAAATGACATTTTCAAGGTTTTCTGTTAGGTACCACACATTTAAGAAACTAACTGGTCCTAACACAGAAAATTATATTCAGTGATGAAAGAATTAATGCTTTGCTGAGAATCAAATCATTGCAAAAATCCACTTCCTGCACATAGTATTTTTGAGAGTTGTCTTATCCTGTGAAGTAAAGAGTACCTTGCTACTAACACAGAAATCAACAGAAACTTCTATTGAAGTTTTGAGTACCACGGAAAATAAAGCCACTGATCATTCACAAGGAGCTATGATATATTTCGTTTATCTGACTGCCAATTAATCAGTTCCATATCTACAACTCCAAGGACCAAATGTCAAATAAAATTATCTACCTAGTCAGCTACCAAGATTAATTATTAAATTAATTAAAAATTATTATTCAGAAATTATTTTCCAAGACCAAATCCAAATATCTGAAAGACTGTTCAGAAGAACAACTCAAACAATAAGTTCTTATCAGTGGTATTCCTATTGCATAAATGCTTTTTGCATTAGCCATTTAAATAGAATTCCAACAAGCAAAATACACTAAAGCAGTCACAAATGATTAACAGCTAACACATCAATTTCACCTCGGGTTGTGAACTCAGCACTAAAATGAAGCTTATAATCCCATGAGCCCATTCAGTTATAAACTGCAGGTGGCAAATCAGGTGACTACCAGCTACAGTCCCCATGTGTAAAAAATCAATACCTGAGAAGGTTTTCTCTGCCTCCTTTGGCATCAATTTAACAGGGCAAACAAAACACAAGTGTTAGTGTTAAAATGTAAGGATGAAGGGCTGTAACAGACCAATGACTTTTAGACCAAATCCAGGCTCTTCACTGCAGTTTAATCAGAAAGCCTGATATGCTTTGCCTACAGATGAGGACAAAGAAATCTAAGACAGGCATAGGATAAACTTGGGAAGAAAATAACTGCGAACTTCCATTAGTGACCTATTTTCTGAAACCAGCTTATCTTATATTGGATTTATGTCCTGCTAAGGATACCCGAATTCCTCAGGACTGAGATAGCTCCCTCACAGGACAGCTTGTATCACCCAGTGCTGCACAGAACTGTGTTCTGCCTACTGGTTCCCATGCCCAGCACTAGATAGACAACGCAGTGTGTGTTAGCTTAAGATGCTGTCATGGAGGTACAAATAAACTGGTTCAATCCCAGCAGCTTCACTTCATTAATACTAAAGATCATTGTGACACTAATTGATGCTGAGCTTGATCTATTTATCAAGTCTTTTACAAGCAGGAGCTGAAGAATTAAAGTTACTTCGTCATTCATAGAGAGCGAGCAACAACTGCTTAATATTTTGAAGGGATCTTCCTATTGTTTCACAATATACCTTAATTGTATAATGCAATCAATCATAATTCATCACCATAGTTCTCCAGTATTACTTTTACAGCAGTTTTATTCTAATGAGGATTTTTAATAAGAAGATATACTCTCTTTTATCCATAAGAAAAATAATAATAAACTGTTAATCATGGTACAAAGAATATCTCTTGGCACCGACAATGACTCTTGCTTAAGATGAAGCATTTTCATCAGTGAGCTAGTTGTTATGCATTACCAGCATGTGTGCAGTAGCCTAGCGTGACACCAATTTGCATAATTTCTCTCCTCTAACAGGCTTCAAAAATAATAATAGGCATATGAGATAGAATCCATTAATTTTAAACTTCCTTCAGTAGCTATCTTCATGGAGCAGTTATCAAAAGAACCTTTAAAGAATTAAGTTTAATAAATTATAAACATATTATTTGGGTTACGCTATCTGGGCCTATAGCCATCTGAGTTGAGCTCTGTAACAAAGACCAAGGCAAATCCACGAGCAATTGGCTTGACATCTTCCCAGCCAAAAAGACTGACAAAGGGTTGCAGTACAATGCCAATATCCACTGCTGCTTATAGTGAATTACTGGACTTGAAAATCAGTTAGGGTTTTGGGGGTACACATTGGTAGAAAAGACAGATAATGATATATACAGAAGCTGCTCAGAGCTGTTATACCTGTGTATGTTATCTAATAACCCCTTACCATACAGGGAGTAACAAAACCAACTTCGTTTTTTTGCTGATCTGAACCCCAAACAGATCTTACCATTTGTTAATATTTAAGGAAAGCAGAAAGATCAATGTGCTAGCAAACTGATATAACCACTGATGGACCTTTTCTTATCTTCTTGGCTTATGCATTTGTATATTGTGACTTGAATAGCAAACAATATTGCTGCAGCACTCTGATTCTCTCCGTAAAAAGTGTGGCTAATTTTGAAGAATAATTTAGACCTTGGTCCACTTTACTACACATTCTGATATACGGTCTTCAATAAGAAAGATCTGATTTGTCTTTGTCACACAAGGGAAGATGCCTGAAAGTCTACACAATTGACATTTAGGCCTGATGTCTACTATTACAAAAACACATCACCAAAATACTCAGCTATCCTATTAAGTGAAAAGGTACTAGCACCCCAGGAGAAAAGTAGATGCCAATATGGACAAGAGCAGAAATTGTCAGAGCTCGCTCCTGCCAGATATTTCCCACTGAGAAGCACTAATCTATTGCAACTCCTACTGATTCGGGGGATTTGAAGGAGGTTAACACCTCCAAGAGCCGTGATCTTGAAGAGAGAACAATTTAATAACAACAACAAAATTGCCCATGAACTTTCACAATAGAATTTAAACATAGAATAAAGTACCAAACTGGCCTTTTTCCCCAGATTAACTTTTGGGCCGCTGCAGTCCTGAAGAAACTTAAGAGAATGCCTGAACTTAATTCACAAAGAGAAGATATGAGAGGTAAGAATGCTGTATCATGCACTGAGTTACTGTGACCTAGAACAACCAGCCTTTAGCAGTTCATTAGCAACTATTTAGTTTTCTTTTATACATATTATTCAGTTTATGGAACAGCTCTGTGTTCAATACTGTGGGCTTTCAAAATCTGAAAGAGGAAACATTTTGTGATACCACTTGAAAAAACAGAAAGAGAGAATAGACAATATAGTTGTATGTCACCACAAGCAGCACTGAGATATCAGCTAAGGTAAAGTAAAAGTAAATCAGATTGTACAGGCAATATGAAACATGATCTACTGTGCTATGTTTGCATCACATTTTTAACAACGCTGTACCTTCAGCCATTATGTTCTATCACTTCATACAGCAGTGGGTCCTTTCTCTTCTGTAAGGATACCCTCTGCAAATAGCCCGAGATCCTAACTCTGTTTAAACACAGAGTACCTGCTAAAAGAGCGAAGTCTGAAGCAGAATAAAAGCATGATGAGCAAAACAGAAACTGGCATTATCCACTCAAGAAAGCTATTTTTATATGGTATGAGTGATGTGGTGTAATTAGGATGCTCCTTTTACTTGATAGCATTATAAATAGAGTCTGCATTTCGAATACAATCCTAGGAGTTTGGAGAACTCAAGGGACAGTCTTGACTATAATTCACTTCCTGTACTGCAGAAATCATATTTTATATAGGCTTTAGGTTCTTTGTTTACAAACTGGACAAACTAGTACCTTTCAACAGTAATATCCTGCATTGAAATGTGTCTCCTACACAGACATCCCAAGCTATAACTCTAAACATTACAGCACTGTTCCATTGCAAGAGCCCTCACAGAAGGCTCATGAGCTGTCCCAAGATAACAGTGCAGAGGTAGCCCCCTGGTTTGCTGTCTGTAAGTGTCCCTGGGAGCTCAGAGTACATGCATTTCAGTTTCTCTCGTCAGACATGTGACTTTGTGGACCAGCTCAGCCAGACACAGAGGTTTGCTGAGAGCCTGTTCTCCAGTGCCTTGAAATGCTCTCAACTCCACAAGGTCATTTTTAAAGATATGTATGAGGTGAAATAGATATATGCACAGACTTAACAGGGTTTCTGAAAACCCCTTTACTTCACCTATTACAAGGAACATAAATAAACAGTCAAACCAACAGACATCTTGTTTTGACTTCATTGTCTCAGCTTCCTGACATCTCAAACACTTTCACCTTCTAACTGACCATAACCAAAAGTCCCCCCGTCTCTTCTTTCAAGCTTGTGCCATTTACCCTGAAACACATTTCCTCTTCTCTTCTAAGTCACTCCTCCTGATCTATGGAGAATGCATCCTTCTTGTGAAAACAGATGCTGATTTTCTTTCAAAATGGCTGATATGAATCCCTCTCCTTTAATCTTCTGGCCTGCCTTGTTAGGTCACTCCAAACACACTGTGTGATCAAAACTTCCCACTGAAGTCTAGCCTCCCAGTTTAAGTTTAAAGTTTGATAATTGGCTTGTCACACTGAGTATTCAATCCTTTATTTAATGCCACTCACTTATCACAATTAAATTTTTCCTCTTTGTTAGCTTTTGGCAGGTGTAAAGTTTATTTCAACCTATCTCCAAAAATGGAAGTATAACAGATAAGGCAAATACAACCCCATACAAAGTGATGCTTGCAGTCTGACAGATTTACACAAAAAACTTCCCAATATCAAACAGAAATTATATACTGTACACAGATTCCCTGAATTGTCCCAAGTGTCGATATACTTTTACTATACGCATATTTCTGTAAACAGACTTTCTCCCATCACTACTACTCACACAACGGAAGGTTTGTTACCCAGCTCAGAAAAGCAATGGTTGACTCAAAAAGATACTCACTTGAGGGTGTTCCAACAAAAACAAGATATTGTACTGCTTCTTTGGAAATTGCCATATCTGATTTATATCCTTCTGGTATCAATTGTACAGAGGTAATTTTCTATAATGAATTATTTATTTTTTGTTGTAGTAGACATCTGAGATAGTCATAAATATTTAAATGTTCAGTTAATTCACTAATGAAAACTGAACTAATTCTAAAATGGGATGTTATCTCAGAGGCATGCTGACCTCAGTCTGTTCAACTTTTACATTAGTGAAGGCAACCACCATATGGGAAGCAACTAACAGGAGATGGAAGAAACCTGATCCTGAAAGATGGTATAGGAACAGGCTAAGGTATCAAGACAGAATATTTTTGTGCCTACCCCAGAAAAATTATCTCACTTTTCTCTAACTCTGGTTTCCCAATTTGTAAAACGTGTGATAACATCCTTCATTCATACTCCTTTCCAATCCCTGGGCTTCTCACCAGCATTCCAGAGAGATTTCCATTTCAGCAATGGAAATATCTCTCCTTCTCACACATTGAGTTACTGGCTTGTGTATTGATTTGTGCAACTCCACTATCTTTAGAGCCTCTAAGAAATATTTTGGGCCGATGGCTGCCTAAAAGTAGTTCAGTACTATCTATGGATTGCAAGAGACTATGGGTACAAATTCCTTCAAGTTAGTTGTCTGTATTGATATCATCCCTCACCTAAACCAGATCAACATAAATGGCTAATAAAAGGATTCATTTACTGCATCCACAATAAGATCACAATAATGCAGCTTACCAAGGTTTGTGAAATCAAAAGAGAACAGAATTTAAAAAAAAAAAATACAAGTCTACATCCATCTAGATTCAGATCAGCATTGAAAGGTCTTCTTTTCTAATAAATTCACAGCTCTTTTTCAGCTCATATACACCTCAGAAGGGAATCCTACTCTGGCAACCATTTTTGCTTCATAATCCATCCCTATCTCTCAAGCAACTCACCTTCGTCTGAACCCCTAAAACACAAACTACTAGTCATTTCTCTAAGAAGGAAGTAACCTGTTTCTCCATCAAACTACTGCTTTCCACCTTCTGGAGAGGCTGACTGCTCCTGTGAAGAGTCTCACCTGCCCTGTAACACACTTTTTTATTCATATTTTGCCCAACTTTTCACAACCTGTTAGTCTACTGGGAAGCATAACATTAGCTGGAAAATGGTCAAACCTCAGAAAAAAATCTCTCTAAATGTTAACATTTAGTTTTTCATAATTTGTTATGCTGTAAGCTAACAACCATCCTTTAAAAGCAGACACATAAATGGGATCAAGATGTGTCTCATTTAACTGGGCCTTCTAACAGAAGCTGTGTGTGACAATAATGAACATTGCTGCAGTTAGATACTGGTTTAGCATGCAATCTTATTTTTGAAGGATGCTGTAACAAAGCATTGCCAAGGTAAGACTATAGATCCCTTGCCTAATTCAGTCTAGAACACAGGGCAAACACTGGGCTCATGAGTTTGGAAGCAAAGGTACTATTGCAAACACTAGGAAATAACATTACAGACTATGCACAATGCTTCCTCTCATCACAGCTGAGGAAGGTCATGCAGAGAGAGGTCACAGAGTACAACGAATGGTTTCAAAGTGCAAATTCATGTATCTTAGCTTCCAGAGGAAAAAAACCAACTCATCTTACAGAGACACATTAGTGAAAGCCATGTTCTGCTGGACTTGTTCTCTAAGCAATAACTCTCTCTTTCAAGGACCTCAAACCTACAAAGTATTCACAGGCTTCCTGGGCTCCAAGAAGAAAAAAGGAGGAGAAAAAATGAGGAGTTGTAACCCACAGTTCATTCTGTACTTTCAACAATTGATTTTTACTGAAAAAGGAAGAAAAAAATCTCTCAGATGCCAGTCAGATTCTGAAGCAGTTGATGTATTTGCTAAATCTGATGTAGAAAGGAAGTACAGCACAGGAAGTGCACTGCAATGTCACAAAATCAGAAGCTATATGGTGCTCTACGTAAAAATAAAACCCTTTAGAGGTTTCTTTATACTACATGTATAAAGAAAACACTTTAAAAATGCAGCTGTCAAAAGATGAAGAGACAATCATGCAAGTTTAATAGTTAAATAGGTCCCTGATAAAGATCTTAAGGAAAGTACTGCAAAATCCAGAATTAATCCTTGACAAGGCATCCACGCCAGAATGACTCCTGTCTTGAGTGGGCTGTACTCTGACATAATGAGCGTGTTCAGGAATCCAAAACATTAGGGGAAAACAGACTTGCAGCAGACAGGAATGTGAACTCTGACTCAAGCAAGATCAGCATGCAAAACTGTTTATCAACTGCAACAACCTGCCCAGAATAATGCCCAGCACACACACCACAGTGGATTACATGATTTTGCAATGTAATTATCAGGGCATGGACTTGATCTCCTCAACAGATCTTGAGTCTGCCTTCTTGCTACAGACTCCCCTGGCAGTCATTGGACTGTTAGCCAACTCTGGCTGCCATCCCTGGGCCTGCCCCCCTCCTGGCTGGTGTCCTGCCAGATGCCCCACACTCAGTGTGGCCACTGGCCTTGCTGCCTCACTGGCACCGGGGCTCCCGGCTCACCTGCCCTCACAGGGAAGCCCAGTCCTCACTGCAGTCCCTACTGGTACTTTACCCAAGCCTTTTCTTGGCCAGCCTCCCTCAGATCATGTAAAAACTTGCACATTTTTCAAACCAAAGAGTAGTGAGATCTACAGATCTACAGACCCTTGAGTGCATATCAAGACATAAAAGCAGTGAGATCAAACAGCCCTATTAACACATGAGCCAGATAAATTTTTCTCATGGTCACTATTTTCACCTTCTTAAAGGAAGACAATTGAAGGTTTGTATGCTACAGTATTGCCTGGTAATAACTGTCGGCATTCACAGACTCTTAGACTAAACTTTAAAGTCTACATCTTACATTAGATACTGTTTATATAGAAAATGTACATTGAAATCAAAAGCAACGTGGTGTGGAACTTGTAAGGCAAACATTTTCAGGTAAGCAAACTCCTTTTTGTATTTTCTTTTTCTTTTCTTTCTTCACAGAGAATAAACAAGCATTTGAGGCCATAAGGACATCCTGTTCTCAGTTTAGTAATTACTAAGACAACCAATATTTAATTACACAAAACCCCACACTGAAAAGCAGAACCTGGTTTCAGGGCCTGCTTTTCAAATTCCTCTCTCCCAGAAACTATTTTCAAATTTAATTATTTTCTTCCTTCTATTAAGTAAACAGCTCCTGCAAAACTCTGGCAATTTACTATGTATTGTTTAACAAAATTAGTCTTTGCCACAAATTATAAAATTATTCTGATTTGTATTTGTTGTCTCTGGAGTTCATGAAAGCATAAGACTAAGTCTGAACAATAACAAAGTATTCTTCCGGCTAATGAAATATTCATACTCTTTGTCATCAAGACTTTAATAAGGAGGAATACAGCCTTTTCACTTCTGTTCAGTAAAGGACCAGAAAAGATCTTTCCTTCAACTCTGAATGTCTCCTGAACCAATCCTAATAATTTCCCTTTCCTGTACAAAAGTACAGGAGACATTTCAAATTTACTTCGAAAGGTGACTCCATATTTCAGGCAGACAAATAAGGTTTATATACTTGCACCATCCAAAATTTACAGAAATTTTCACCATTAGAACTTCACACTACTACAAAGCTTTCTGCATCTTTCCAGATGTACCACTGTTAAGACTCAGAAAAATCAGATTAAATAATGAAAACTACACCATAGGTTACCTGACAACTATTAAAAATTGAGTATAACAGATTTCTCTTAGCAGTAGCATTATGTTCGTGACATTCCCCAGAAAAAATAGTCCCAGCAGCAGCAATTCATGCAACTTCTTGTGACTATGACACTGGTGTGACTTCAAGTAGTGCATGGAGTGCTGCCACAATGATATACAGACAGAAACATAACTATGTAATTTTTCCATTAATTTTCTGACCCTTAATTATTTAATTTAGGACAGGCAGATTATGTATCTGTAACTGACTGCATTCAGAATAGAGAAGAAAGCATGACAAAAGAGCAGAATTTTTAGAGGAAAACACTAAACTTATTCTCCAACCCTCTTTAAAAGTACAATGAGCCTGTGGGTAACTGTGGGAACACATGACAACACCACAATGATCATGGTCTCTCTTCTGAAAGACTGCGAACATGGAGACAGTAACCAAGTGGGTGATGAAAAGAAAGAGAAAGGTGAAAGCTCCAGGAATGGTACCTTACTGTAAGAGCTTGCTACTGGAGTGGGGAAGAGTGTGGAAGATAGAAATAGACCTGTTTCAGAAGTATAGCATGACTTTTTACAGCTCTAGAAACACTTGTGTGCAGCGAATTCCTTCCCTCTATGCCCCTGAGTGACAGCAGTAATTAAGGCAAACACCACCTCCAGAGCCCCAACAAGTAAAAACAAAAAAATAATTTATTGACCCTCGAAGCACTGCGGTGTTGATTGCTGGCTCCAGCTGCTTCAGCAGGTCCTGAAGGTCCTCTACTGCCAGCTTCCTGACTTTCAAACACCTCATTTGCAAGCCTCGCACTGCTTTACTGTGCAGTGCTGACTGCTGGCTCTCAGTCCCAGGGGGTTTCCAATTTCACTTTCGTTTAAGATTATACTACCTTTTTCCTGCCTCACGTGCTTGTTACCAGAGCTTCTGTCACTGCTCCCTGAGCAGCTGCTTGTAGTCCTTCCTTCCCATGTGGCTAACATTCCCTTTATCCATTCAGCTCATGGTAAAATGCACCTAAGAGTAGGACAGAAACTGATGCAATACTCAGGTTTGAGCATGCATTAGCAGCAGGTTAATCAGATGTCAGACCGAGCTGATACTGCCAATCATAAGAGAAAGATTAATTTTCTCCAGAGAACTCTCTGAAAACTGGAACTAATATTTGGCAGCTACAGCCACCTCATGATTTTGCACTTCAGGAACACCTTGGTAGGAATCAGGAGGAACGACTGTAGCATGTGGAGGCAAATACAAAGAAACCTTAAGATAGCTCTACCAAAAATCATACCTTGAGAAAGTGGCACCACTGCAGCCCTCTTGTCCACAGTATACCCCGAAGGCCAAAATGATGTTTTCTCCCTTTTAGTTCCTGTGGAGCTAATCAGATTGCAAAGAATGTGCCCCTGGACACAGACTTCTACACCTGGAAAGACCACCCTAATTTATGAAGGGGGAAGTGGGGTGTGTTCATCACCACAACTGTTTACAGCTGAAAGCACATTACCTGATTTAACAAGTACTCTAAATTGCATTCTTTGGTGTTTCTTGGACATGTTTCATTCCCAGTCTTTTAGTCTGTTACAAAGAGCACTCACCTTCCAGCTCAGACAGCGGATGAATTTTCTATTCCAAAGGCCTTTTAGTGGATTGGTCAAAAAAAAGGTGTTCATTTCACAGCAGCCAGTTCGCTGCTATGAGGGAATGGGAAACATTTTCTCAGCAGTGCCTGTGAAGCCTGTGAAGCTCTCAGGTGCACAACCTTAAGCCATCAGAAATCACCATGCCACCACCTTTGGCCCAGCTATTAAACCAGCTGGTTTCTCTGTATTACAACATAAGTTAATAGCCAGTTGTCATAGTCCTTCACTCTTGAAACTGGAAAGAGGCCAAACTATCACTAGTGAGAAGCAACTTAGCCTACTAACATGAGTCACCAACATATTCCTTTAGTTTATTGTTAGTTGACTTCTGTGGAGCCTCCAAACCTTCTGTCAGCATATAAATTTCTTCCGTAACTATGACACAAACACCTGAAAGGGAGCTGCACTCACATCACCTTCCTATATATTATCAGATGTTAAACTCGAGTCACTTACTCTAACACTAGTCCTTTCTCTGCATTTGATGAATATATATATATAATTTTCAATACAGCAATCAGTTTAGTTTTATAATTTTTCACTGAAACAATGCCTTGCCACAAAACGCGAGGTATCATACCAAGTATATCTTATAAGCAAATTCCTTACCTTTCAGCACATTCAAAATGTGCATTACAAAAGAATGTAAGACCAAGAGCTGAAAAATATCCTTCTAATTAAACTAATGGGGGATTTTCCCTATAAATATAGTTTAAATGATTTTTAAGACTTTTCAAAAAGCACAAAAGATAAGCCATTTTCAAATACTCTAACTTTTTGAAGATGCACTATTTTTCCTTGAGTTCATTTTTAATCACAAAAAAAATGTTGAATTATGTACCACATCTACTGTATTTATCTCATAATCTCTCCTGGCTTGCCTCTCAGAACCATTAATTCAATGCTCCACCTGCTGCAGTTGCTCATACTGCAAGTGACATTTATGTTAGGTTTGTTTCCTCAGAGGAAAATGTATTAGAAAAGGTAGTCTGACAGGTCTTTGTATCCATTTCACAGGCTACACACAAATTTTAAAGATCATCCATGTTACTATTCACAGAAACGACGAGAGAACAAGTGAAGACGACATGATATGCACCAAACATGCCCTCTTCTTTCAAGTGAGGTGGAATTAATCACATCTATCAGTCATCCCTCCAGTAGGTCTAAAATACAGTGTAAAAAATATACAAGGAGACATGAAAACTGCCATCCCACTCTACATCTTTTACAAGGCTTCCTACTTCATGCACTCAGACTGAGTTTATTCCCCATACATCCAGGAAAATTATCAACAGCAATACTGCATTCTTTCAATATCAGAAATAAGGCTTTTAATTTATTTCTTTTTCAGGACACATTTTATAGCAATTCGGTAGAGCAAATAGAATGGTGTAACAAATAGCTCAGTGACAAGCTCTGTGGATGTACCACAACATAACAGCATTGTCCCATGGCAGAGAGAAGGTCAGTGAACACTAGCTACATCCAGAATGTCCAGCTAACATATTCAGAGATCAGAAACCTGAAGGAACCTGAAGGGAACAGCTTCTGCTCTCCCTCTACATCCAGGTTTTGCTGGCTAATTCTACAGTATTAAAAAGTATGCAATAACAGGGACAGGGAACTTTCCAATAATTTCTCCTTTTTCTAAATAAAAAAATCACCTGTGCTGAAGAACAGCTGTTTAAAATGGTTTTTAAAACAAATGCCTCAGTAAGGTGACAGATCCTGCAAAACATGTGGTGAGTTGCTAATCATTTGCAAGCAAATAATTTTCTACCACCTGCTGGAGTCTTGGTATGTTCAGAGGACTGACCCTCAGGCCTTCTTAACCCTACAGGTAACCTTTTCTCTGAAAATCATTGTACCACACTAAGCTATTCTCCATTTCCATTTTCTCTCTGTTTATTGTAAGGAAAGATCCGCAAGAGAGAAGAGTTACTGAAACCTCCTGTCCTGCCTGTCTTTCAGGCCCAAATTAACCACCCTTCTACCCTTCAGTTCATGCTAAGCTGGACAACGGAGGATAGCAGAAATAGGAAGACCACGGAAGAGATGAGAACTGTCAACAGCATTGGTCACCAAAGAATAACAGAACAAATTATTCTTACAGCTGGACTATCATTAACCATTTCCCTCTTTCTGTGACATTTGCACAGTGCCTAAGCTGAGGGTAGAAGTAGCAGAGAACACTGTCATGAATCAGGAAACTCTCCAGCAGGCAGAGTTCAGTAAAATTCTGCTTGTGCAGGAAAATATTCATGAAACAATGGATGGGATTTTGCTTTTTTCCAAGCAGTAGTCAAATGTAAAGACAAGGTTCCTTTCGGGATCAGCATAACTCTTATAGTTCTACGCCTACCCAGGAAATCATGAAGACCAGAGACAGCACTCTTTCAAACTGTTTTAAGCAGCACTTTGTTGTTTCAGATTTCAATGCCAGGAACAAATGTTCCCTAAATATTTCTATATTTTCCTTTATTATCCACAAAAAAGTGCCAGAGATGCCTCTACCTTCTGATACCTAAATAAGAGCCCAGCCTATTTTTATATACAGCACACCGTTTCCATATGAATCTCAAATCTCTATTAAGCATCCACCTTACAGCTGTACTTAAGCAGCCCACAGTAAAAAAAGCACCCTCTTCCTTTGCAGGATACCTCCTGCACTGTAGAATATTATAAAGTCTTTACCAAAACGTTTACAGTATTCTTTATATTACTGACACAGAGTCCTGCTAAAAAACTGTTCTGCAAAAAACTTCTCTCTCCTGAAAGCCACAGGTAGAAAACAGAACCCCTGGAACAAGATGCAGGACTGCAGCTAAAAAGCTCTATTTGAGACTTGCACACCTGAGTCCAAGAAAGTGGAAAGGCTGGGAAGGCAGCAAAGATAAGGCACAATTGCATACCTATGAGTTCAGTACAGCCTCCATTGTGGAGCTGGAACTGCACCAAGGACAGAATAGAGGTTGACTTGGTACTATGATAAACTGATATACTTGGGGCTTAGGGCAGCCTTACCAGAGTAGGTACCATAACACTCCACAAGATCTTCCACCTAGTCCCAAAACATTTATATATTTTCAAGTCACAACGCATTTTGGAGAAGAAACTGTGGCATATAGAACAGATCAATGTGCATTCTATAGCTATATCTATCTTGCAAAGACAGCTTTGTCAAGGACACGGGCATCTGCTGGCTAACAGGAGTCAAATCTTTTATACACAAGGATAACTGCGTATCTCTGCAAAAAATGTGCTAATCTAACTATATTTTGTCTTGCAAGGGTGAAGATCACCTTAGCGCGACAGTGCCAACTGTCTTGTCATTAGATCCATTATCACAATGACTTAAAAAGAGCTACTCTTGTTACTACACACGCATACACATAAGAACCCCTGCAAGAACTTCTGGGGTTTTTTAAAGAGCTAACACAATATGTAAATCCTTAGCTGGAACCTGTTACCTACAGTATTAATATTTGCAGTGAACTGATTTTTCTTTTTAGAATTTTGGATAATGAAATCCCCAAGTTCCATTTCACAATAGGTTGACACTGACAGAGCCATGAATCCTGATGAGAAAGAGAGCTACCATTTTATTTTTTTGGCAAAGAACCCAAGCAGGAAAAAGTATACCATGAGTCAATTCTTCAGACAAGAGTTATAATGAAAGCAGTACAGGCTGCACTCCTCACAATCCATTCTTTCTTATAGTATGAAGGTTGTAAAAGCTTATTCCTCCTCTAATACTGTAGGCACTGCATCACATCATAACCATCAAGACTACAAACTCGTAACTCGAGACTAACAGCTTTTAAGGTATGCCTTATAACAATCACTCTTTTGAAAGGAGCCAACAAGTAAGGCCTGTAGAAACCAACCACCAAATTTTCTTTCTGAAACGAGACTGAAAATGAGACTAAAATGAGACTAAAAAATATACCTAAGAATTTGACCAGTCACAGGGATTTGTATTTCATCGTGCCACGTACCGCTCAGTTCAAAAGTCACTCTCTAGCCAGTAGTTCCTGCACCTCAGTAGAAGGAGAAATGGCTGAACAAGCCCACAATCGCCAGGGCAGTTCAACCCTTAGGCAATGTCCGTGAATGGAATTAACACCTGTCAAATACAGCTGTGCTGTTACAAATGTATGAAGGCCCCACTGCAAAATAACAACAGTCAGTAATTGTTATTTTAATTACATGTTCTCAGTAACTTTCACAGTATTCTTGGCATTAAGATGAAATCAGGAGTCAGCTATTTTGCCTAGCTCAATAGCTTAATTTCATTACTTGAGAAAGAAAAAAATAAAAAGGTTAAGAAATACAGCTCCAAGCAGAGCAACAGTTCCCAGCTACTAGATGACCATCTGTAAGACAATTATGACATGTTAGCAGAATGAGACAAGGACTTGTCTATTTTGCAGGAAGGGAGTCAGAAAACCACATTTGTTTTTTCTCCAGGGTGCCATAAATGGCAACATTTAAAAACTCTTTCTTACCTAATCCAGTTTGATTCAGGACTTGCTGTGTTCTCAGCTGCTGAAACAACAAACAGAAAAAGCAAAAGCTTGACAGTCTTCAAGACACTTGAGATCTCTGGCATTTCTCCAGCTATTTCAAAGTAAAAGGCTACCCAAGGTAACAGTTGTTGACATATACAAACCCGACTGACTGCATTACAGTTCTATTCCAAAGCTGACTAACAACAAAAGACAAGGAGAAAAATTAAAGGTTGCATTCCTTACCTGACATAGCTCCTGTTAGCCATATGCTCGGCTCAGCAAAAGGTACTGTCTCTCTGAGCAATAAACCTAGAATAGGTAAATGCTGAATTATTAACAAGAACATGAGGAGGCCTCAAAAGCACATGATGAATGAAACAGAAATTCAAAGCTTACAGTCTGATTTAGTCTGTAAAGAGAACTTAGCTGAATCAATCTATTTTGAACACTAAATGGCATATAGAAAGAAGGATGATGCTTTATTGCAATGCAGGAGAATGATGAACACAGTCCCTTAAACTGCCTTCATACCAGTCTTTTACAATGTACAATTTCAGTAAAATGGAAATATCTGGCTTTTAACGTATGGTTCTTGTATACATTCCCATTCCACTGGTCAACTCTCTTTTCAGTCATTAACTGCTTATGTGCTTCCAACACTCTGTTTTGGCCTCCAGATTTTTGTGCCCAACACTGCAGATGTGCTCTTCAAGCAACTTATAATTGCACTGATACAGTCTCTAAGTTCATACTGTATTTCAGGTTGAAAATTGGGTCATCCAATTAACTTTGAATATGGCACAGCACAGCAGGAGTGAAATCTATGGATATCTGGGCAAAGGCTGGAACTACTTTTACATAGCTTTGTGTCTTTGATACTGCTGATAGCAATTAGAAAGTACCAACGAAGGTAAGAAACCTTGCCAGGATGAAAGGGGAAACTGACATCCATTTTTCCTCTCAAGAGAGAATTTTCTGGTTCCTCTGTATTCTGTTCTGCAGAATTCTTATTATTACTTGCAATGCCACGCAGGAGACACTAATGATTAGGACAGCATTCAGAAAATCACTTTATCAGTTCAGTCACTTCACAGTGCTCCATTTAGACGCTGGGTTCCTAATTTTAGGGGTGGGAGACACAGGACTCATCTTAAGTATTCAAATGTGAATATCCACACTGAAACTGGACATTTACACTGACATTCACAACAATGAGAAAGTAGGACCAGCATATGGAGCCTGAAGGGGACCATCATTCAGGAAAAGTACATATCAGAAACTCTTTGTCTGCATGATGCCTCTGTGAAACTGGGACCGAGAGCCTTAACTTCCATACTCCACTCAAGTACCTTCCCCTACTTGGAATTCACCTTTTTGTCTTAAACCTTATTCTCAACTCCAGGTTTGAATCTCGGGCAGTGAAGTGGCTGGGTCTCACAATTAGACACAAAGGAATATGCACAATTAGTTTCTGAAATACTAGGATTAATATTAGTTCCAGGTAACTACAAGGCAAACAGTGTTTATTTATTAACTGAGGTGCTCTCTGCTTTACAGAGTTGACCCTGCTATTTAATACACTATTTTCAGTCATTGAACACAATGTGGGAAAAATAATTCAGCTCAGATTAAATACAAGCAGATCTTTTGGTTTTTTTCACCAAAATGCCCAGCTTAATATATTGTTGAAGCTTTCAGCCATGAACAGTGACCCCTCTAGAAATTATATCCCTTTCAACTGTTTCCAGCTGCTTACCACAGAAATCTCCAGGGGTTAGTGGAAGCATTGCTCTGTGAATTGGAGAGGTAAATGATTCCCTATTGTTTCTGATACAGTAGTGACATGAGACTGAAGGAGATGGAATTTTCTTGTGAATCATGGAAAGTGCGTAAAGTGAGCCAGGTCCATGCAAACCCAAAAATACAGTGTCCATGCAGAACGTTAGACAAACAGCTGCCTGAATAGACTGACAGCAGTAATTATGCTGCTATTTCAAGTGGGCTGAACACATTCACCAGCACAGCACACAGAACACACCTCTTCCACAGTCGATATGTTACCATCAGCACAGGAAGAAGGGAAAGAAAAGTGACTCCAGTAACTTTAATTCTCATCAACCATAGTGACATCAGAGATAAGCAGGCAAACTTAGATCCATCTTCCACACCTGTATACTTTCTCTTGATATTCTGACCAAGAAAGTAGTGGCTACAAGGGCAGAGGAGAAAGATGCAAATACTGTGGGCTAGATTTAACTCTTCCCTTATTCTGAGACATTTAAATATCATTCATGTTTTACTACTAAAAGTGACTCCTTTTATTAATTCGTAGCATGCCATGCCAGGAGATTAATTAGTTTTCCTGAATTTTCATCTATTTCATAAGAAATATTGTAAAATTAGCTTAGTCTACTGTTTTCGCACATGCAGTTCTGCAAACGTCTCCTTTTTCCACATACAGTCAGTACTCCCTCTCCTCACAGCAGGGTACAGTCCATGTCTGAGGAAGAAACAACTAGATGAGGGGTAGAGAAAAAGAGGACCAGCCAGCAAGAAGCTACTGACACGCCTTGTTCCCTACAGAACAGCAGCCAAGAATGAAAAATGTCATAATCCCTCCCCCCTCGTCATGTGCCATTCCCACAGGCCAATTCTCAGCTGTGTTCAGCAGAGCTTCTTGCCTACTGTGCAGCATTCAGATGGAAAAGCTCAGCCCTACATGGTCAGACATTTATCCCAGAGCAGCAACATTACAGACACAGCTCTTCAGCTTTGGGGCAAGGAAAGCACGTACGGCCTCACACAATGCATTATTCAGAGAACTTCTCTTCCCCAGAGAGGGAAAAATTCCCTGCAGCAATTTTGCACAATTAAACAACAGCAGTTTCTCAAATTATTTTTCAGATTTCTGATGTGGCACGTTAATCACGAGGCCTTGCTCTGTTAATGCTGCATCAAGTTCATTGTAGGGTTTCCTCTTGCTGAAGTACCACACAGACCATCCACATCTCATCACTCCAGACAAACCACCCTTTCCTCACTATTTACGTCACGCATTCAGCTGCCAAACCAAGGGCTGGGCCAAGAGGTGAAAGTGAACAAAAGGTAGGACAAGTCAGGAAGGCACTAGCAGGAGACTGGTTTCATGCATTTAATTCATCCCTCTCCAGTTCTACCTGCTGTGCAGTCAACCCACTGTCCACAAGCAGAAGAACAGGTGCCTTCCTCAGCTGCACACTGTAACTCCTTGGTAACCAACCCCTTCACTGTGCACTTCTGCTGCAGCTCCTTTACCTTCTTCCTATCTCCCCTCCCCATTTTAGGAGCTACATGGCTTTACCAAGCAGCACAGAGATAAGCCACCACAGCAAATGAGTCCTCATGTTTGATTTCTCAGGTTAGCACTGTAAGGAACATGGCTCCATATTTTCACTTCTAATGCAGGAGTCTTTACTAGAAATGCCCATTCTGAACTTGTGTCCTGGATGATTGCAAGATACATTGCAGCTTGCTTATTCTGCTGCAGTACAGTTCTGTTCAAACTGATGAAAAGGAATTAAACAGTAACAACAACAAAAACATTCCTACTGAACGAAGTGTTGATTGTTCCTGCAGCTGCAGAGCACTCCAACTTCCCTAAAACAATCAAGCCCAAGATGCCTTTCTGTTCTCTGTCTCTATGTTACTGAGGTTGAGCCATAAAGTAGATTGGTAAAAAGTTTCAGGCTCACCTTGCCAGTTATGCTCAGGGTTTGTATGAGGCTTTTTTCCCCCTTCTCCTTTTCTGTTGCTGATCCATAGGCTCTCTTTCCTTGGATTACTACAATTAATTTCTAGGGAAGGTAACTTTGTAAGAACTAACGAAACAGAAGTTACAAACACACAGTGTATCTCACAAAGTGCATTCAGATGACAACTTAAAACTAGGGCAAGGTTAAAAAAACTCCAAACAACAAAACCCACCAACCAAATCCTTAAGAAGAACAAAAGCAAAACATTATGATAATTTTCAGGACTTCAAAACCCTTTCCTATATATGAATGTTCTTTGATTACTCTCACGCCACTGCACAGTGAATCAGCACTTTATTCATTACTCCCCTCTCTTCCACTTCCTCAGTGGCAGAAGGCTGGTAAAGACAGTAACTTCTGTTTTCATGACACAAAATGTGTCTCTTCCCCAGACAAGCCTACACTCAGGAGTCCCTTGTTAGTGAGCCTCTCCAGGCATTAGCGCAGCAAGAATCATTGTCTTTGTCCAATGAACTTGTTATTGTGAACGCATTTGGCAAAAACACTGCAAAACTGGTCCTGGCAGCTCTTAAAGCAACTAAACAGCCACTGCACTGCTCACTAAATCTCTCCTCCTTGTAGTAAGAAAGTCAGTAATACGGGTACAATATTTCTTCTAATCAAGGATTTTGGATGGTACCGGATAAATCACTTACTCTGCACATCCATCAACAGGGCAGCACATAATGCCAAGGAAGGAATCAGAGTGTGGCCCTTTCGCCTATGTGCACAACTGTAGAGCTGCAGATAATTTTCCTAAAGCCTCCTAACTGTGGAACACCAAGAAGCAGCAAATACCAGCACAGAAGTTCATATTTTCCCTGTATCTAAAACAATCAATTTGCACTTAAACTGACTTTTCATTTTTAAAAGGGTGTGAAATGCTTTTTAGAAATCCATATCCACCTTGACTTCTAGCCAGATTACCATATGAAAATCTCAGCCCAAGAGAAAAATAGCTCTGCTTGGTTCAAGTCACATTTTTATTTTTTGAATAAAACTTGGGTGAACTCTTCTGTTTTTACTTTTTGTGCTACAATATCAATAATTAACACCAATTTGGATTAACACTTGAGGATTAAAGGATATAAGGTTAGAAAATTAACTGCATTATAGTTTGCAATTGCACATTAAGAGTGAGCTGGACTTCAATTTGGGGGCATAAAACAGGTCTAGAAAATGAACTCTTTGTATTATCAGAACACATTCTACAAGACTCCACAGTAGGTTAAGATACATCCAAGTCACTGCTTTTGCCAAAAAAGAACTCAAGAACTGCATCTGACTTGCTGACAGTGACCACTATTACTGCACATCATACTACCTGAAATTTCTGTACAAGAACATAGTTTCCCACCTAATAATTTCAAAATACCTCAAAACACTGATCCTTGGCTTTCAGTGCAATGAAACTGAAATTCCAGAGTGTTGCTTTTGAAGGGGAGAATGAAGTGAGAAAACCTAGCTTTTAAAAGTGAAAACTAAAAACCATTTTGTATTCACAAAAATAGATGCACTGCTTCAGAGAAATAACTAGAAAGACATTTTAAGTTAGCCTCGTCTCAATTTGTGTGTAGTATCATCTATGGATAGCACTACCTTTTCCTTTCTTTTGCTAATATAGCATACCTCTATGTACGAGGAAGGAAGAAAAGGACACTACATTTGCTTAAAGGCATTTATCAAGTGTTATAGTATTCGCAATGTACATTATGGTTCACTAGTTACTAGAAGGTCGCTTAAAGAAGTATTGTACACTAGATTCAGATCTAGTTCGGTATTTAGGGAAACTTACAGAGACTTTTCTTCAGTTATTCAGGGCCTGAATCCCGTGTCACGCCCACTTATTTCTTGCCTTGTAGTATCTTCTGCCATTTTTAATCATGGAGATTTTTTACCCTGAGTATTGCTTACCTATGGATTTTGGAAAAACAGGTACAGCTGGTCACCCCCTGCGGAGGCTGGGTACCCGCACGGCCTCGGCCGCGGTGCTTGTAATGGCGCTGCACCAGCGGCCCCGGGCAGCCCAGGACCCACCTCAGCGGGGCAGAGGCCGCCTCCCCTCCCCACCGCAATCCCCGGGGCTGAGAGCAGACTTCGCTGGGGCTACGGCAAGCTCCCGGCGCCAGCTACAAGCCCTGCCAGCACCGACTCCCTCAGAGCGCTGTCAAGCCCTGCCCGCCTCTGAGCGCCAGACGGCTGCAAGGCAAATGGCGAGCGCCATTTCGAAGCCCCTCACGGTTTTGAGGCGCGACCCCCATCCCACCCGGCGGCGGGCCGGGTCCGTAGGGCCAGAGACCTGGCGGGAGCTGAGCACACCTCAGAGACAGTGTTCTCTCTGTCTCCGCACAGCTGAGGAGCTGGGACCCCGGCCGCTCCCCCCCCCACCCCGGGCCGAGCGCTGAGGCGGCGGCGGCCCCCGCTGTGCCGGGGCGGCGCTCGGTCCCGTGAGGCGGCGCGCGCCGGTCCCTCAGAGCGGGCGCGGCCCGGCGGCTCCGGGAGAGGTGTCCGGGGGCAGGGCCGGGGGCGATTGGAAAAGGTCGGTTAACACCGTGAAAGAGTAATGTTCAGTGAGCTTTTACAGAGATAAAACCAAGGCGTAGATGTGCATAGCTAGCAGCATCACTGGGGCTAAACGCCTCAGTCGCCTCTGTGCATTCAGTTCGTTATGGAGAACAATGAATTGCGAGCGCAGCTCCACCTGTGCTCTGAGAAAGGGGTCCCGGTGAAGGAAATTATTTTATAAAGCACTTCTTCCCCCTTTGGGTGTGAATAGGGAGGAGATGTCCCAGCTCTGGACTTCTCCTTTGTACCCATTAGTCTTTATTTCAGCTTGCTTATAACCATTTTTCAGATTGGTTGTGGTTGCCTGATGAGAAGAAACTCAGGTAGCTATTTCTCTTAGACACTTTTCTTTGTTTACAAAAAAATCTTAGTAAAAGGGGAGGCTGTTCCTTTGCTCAATATGCCCATGGTTTTTTCCTTGTGAGCACATCACAGGGGCTCTTTCTCACTCAGTTTTCTGCAGCAATCTCTCTGCGTTTTTCCAGCTCATCAGGACCACCCTCTGCTTTTCCATGGAGGTTGTAACTGTACCCATCTCATACAATCTGATACAAGGAGAGCAACTGCTGTATCTATCAGCTTAGCGAGGGTGACTCACTCCACAGCATCCAGTACCACTTCAAATATGAAAGCATTGGTTCTTATCTATATTTAACAGTAGTCTGTAAGTAATCCTTATAATTAAAAATTTTTTTTATCCATAGATCTTTTTGTAATTATTTAAGATGCAAACTTTAAAGACTGAGGAGCAATGGCATTTTCTCTGCAAAACTCAGCACCACCTTTACCTTTTGATCTACCAGTGTTAAGTTTCTTACAGTGAATTGTTATCATTATGACCAAAGTACAGTAATTTATTTTACCTTTCTCTTGATTAGTGAACTCCGTGCTTTGTAATCCTATGGGCACACTTTTTTTCCCTACCATCCACATTATAGTAAATTATATCAGGATAATCCTTTATCAAAACTGAAAATAACTGATGTCAAACCTTGGTTCAGATGGTCAGCAGGAAATGTAAATCCTAAGCATTTTCTCAGAATTTAGCCCATGACAGCATTAGAATTTGAGGTGATACAACAGTCTCCAGAAGTTTTGCTGCGCAGTGCTCCATTTCACACTACTGTTTTGTTGAATTTTTGTATACTGGAGTATACAAAGTCTTTGTCATAAGCCATTATTTTCTCTTGTTGTCTGCAATTGTAAAATCACAGAATCACAGAATATTCTGAGTTGGAAGGGACCCGTAAGTATCATTGAGTCGAACTCTTACGTGAATGGCCCTATAGTACACAGGATTATATAAACACTGTAACAACAAATTCAAACATAGACAGCAAATAATAATATTGACATACATCACCACTAACAGGCTTGTCTAACAGGGTTGTGCATAAAGTTCTAAAGCATCAATACTTTTTTTTTATGAAGTTATGTAAGAAGCACCTAGATTCAAGCAAACATAACATCTACATGTAGTATTCTGCATGTATTTTTCAGGATACCCAAGAATTCTTTGATAATCAGAATCTAGAAGCTCTGCGTATTCCCAGATTTCTCACAGATTCTTATGTTGGTTTTTGAACCACTGGAATTTCCTCAGTTATCACTAAATGATTTTGGCTTGGGAGTTCTGTTACAAAACCTCATATTTTAATCTGCTTTATTTATCTCCCTGTACCTACTTGTTTTGTTCTGATGCTGATGGTTTATTTCCCCCTTTTCACTAGGTCCTTGCAGTCCATCTAGAATTCCTTTTCCAGACCCTGCCAGCCTGTTCAACATACCTTGTTTACAGTCAGGGTACAGTCACAATTGGGTAACGAAACTGTTGGAGCTACACAAGTGGTATGGTTATAGACTTCATATCCCACAATGGATTTCCAAACACACAACAGTCTTCCATGGTGCAGCAATTTTCATTGCAGTGGCTTTGTAAGTACAACTGAAACTCACAACTTGCCAGTAGAGTCATCTCTGGATTACAGAAATACGATAATGGGGAATTTGAAAAGGCAGCTAATTTATTGCAATTTAAGATGAAAAAAAAACCCAACACAACCCAAACACAACCCAACCCCCCTTAGCTTAACTTCTCAATTTCAGCAGGAGTAAATACCAAAGCACATAATCCTTTCATTTTTGTAATGTTATAAAGGTTAATGTTACTGTTTGCAGTCATGGGAAGTGTTGTCCATCCTAAACTACAATTTACATGAACATTACTTATTCTGAAGCCAAACCAAAACAAGCCATATTTAAGTACAGCTATTAATTTTTATCATTGCTTGCAAATCTCAGGTAGAAAAAACAATTCTTAATTGTTGTAGTGCTTCTGATTACATGTGCAGTAATGACAGACCCATTATACAATGGCTGCACTAATGCAAGCCATTCCTACTCTTAGAATACATTAGAAAATTAAATAATTTGTCATTTTTATGGCCGTGGTAGATGCCAGAAGGTGAAAAGCTGTTATTAAATGAAATTTTATAAAATGCTATAGCCTCAAGAATTGAATGGAAACAAAATATTTCATAGGCAGTAAATAGTCTACAGTATTTAACTGATGAGCTTATCCAAAGGGTATTCCGTGAAAGCGTTCAGTGGCTGATCATTAAGTGGGAATCTGCTCATGTTTAAATTGTCATACAATACTGACTTACACAGAAACATGTAACAAGTTATAAATAGAGGGATTTTATTCTCAAAACATACTATAAAGTAACCTACTCTATCTGTAATTAAAAGTTGAGATGCACTGTCTTACCCTGATTTGAAATCTTAAAATCTCTTTATTTAAATGGATATACACAAACATTCACTACAGTAAATTCCTTTAAAAGTTAGGAGGACTTCATGCTTTTAAAATACCTGATCATCCTGTGTGCATTCTTCTTTGTCCGGAGATGGACTTATGATTACAAGAATGCATGATTGCATTAAGCTACACACATCATAAACACGGGTGAATCAGAATTTAATGTAATAATACTAAACAGGTTTGCTGGAAGGGAAAAAACAGTTGCTGGAGAATTTAAGGACACTGCTGAAATGCATACTACTTTTGTGAAAATCTTCAGGCAGTTTTGAATTTACCTATATTTGTATGCAAATATAGATACAGCACTGTGAACTCTAAGTATCCAAGTTATGGTGTATTGTTTCATATTGTCTTGTGCTACCAGGTCACATAGGTGCTGCTCTGGTTTTCCTTTCTTAGCTTTTAAATAAATGCAAATGCACCTTATTTAAGGGTTTACTATCTTGAAGAAAACAGACTGTGTGTAAGGGGTTTGGTAGCCAAGGTCTTATTGCAGTTAGGTTTTTAGACTGACATCTGAAATGACAGCTTTTAGCTTTAATGTTTCTGTGCATACAAACACCATTGCTCTAGCTGAGACATCTAGTTTTCTTCTCTTGCACTAGTAGAAAAATCCTGAATACAAAACTACTGCATTACCTGAATACTGAGGACAGCAAGGGCAAAGCAACTGAGGAGTTTTACAGCATGGATAGAACAAAAAACAGCAAAGGGGACTGAAAAGGAGAGAACACTTCCATTCAAAAATTGTTCAGCAATGAAGGAAATTAAATACCAGCAATGTTAACATAAGAGTGGGTTCCACTGCCTCTGAAATCAAAGGAAGCAATGAGAAGAATATTGGAGCTTTATGCATATATTCAAAGATGATTTAAAGAAGAAGCCAGCAGCTGCAGAATACTCAGATAAGGACTAGAGAAGTTCAGCAAAACTGTGTAGGTGGCAGGGCAGCATTAAAGAATAATTACACTACCGCTGGGAAAGAGCAGAGAAGCAGTGCAACAATATAACAGTGCTAGCCAAGACTAAAGTGCGAGGTACATAACCACAGTCCAGCCCTTACAAATCATAAGCACAAACTGCAGACCTCAGGCAGACGCCTGGAAACAGAAGGGGGGAGATAGAATGCCTGATGTAGCGATAGCACTGAAATGTAAATAGCATTGCTGAACCACAGGGAGTTGGAATTATATTGGATTCATTCCCAGCTCCAAACTCCAGAGGAAAGGTGACTCAAAGGACTTAAAAGCCAACAACAAAAATACACACAGAAGAGCCTACTCTTCTAGAGCATTGTATGCTCTAGATACTAATTCCAAGAGAAAGAGCCATATAGAGTCTAGCAAGTGATGTGCACCAGTTAGTGGTACCTTGTGTACAGCTCTTCCATAACACAAGTCTGGTTTCCCATATATCATCAACTTACTCTTTATTCTGCAGAGCTGGAGTGTGATGCTCCCTAGAGTAATCCTTACTCTTGCTTTGTACATCCCATAGCTAATTATTATTTTAAAATTATTATTATCACAGAATATTCTGAGTTGGAAGGGACCCACAAAGATCATAGAGTCCAACTCTTAGCTCTGTGTGGAACATCCCTAAGAATCACACGATGTGCCTGTTATTATGTTTAAACCTATGCATTTATCTGAACCACTGAATGGCCTGTAACACTCAAATGCTAGGTCTGAGTAAGTATGTAGGACATAATTATAAATTTGGAAGATAAACTTATCCAAAGAACCAAAGTGCCTTCTCCTTACCTCTTCCCAGATACAATCTTCCCCCCGTATAGTGCAGAAAATTAAAAGCTGTAGAAGGAAAGAGTAAAATGAGATGATATTTCATGTTAAGGATATCTTATGCAAATTCCCTATAATTATGCTGTATACAATTCTAATAAACAACAATGCTGGCTAGGATGATTCTATTTTATTATTTGCTGTTTTTCTTCTTACATGTAATGGTTCCCTTAGTGTTCAAAATCCATCTTTCCTGCCACACACTTACAAGGGTAAATCACTTGAGTGGGCTATTTATTGTTGCTAGGGGAACCACCTTGTTGGTATTCACACACGTTAACATGTCTTTTGACATGTTTCTGAGGACAAGATGCAACACAGCTCTGCAGCATTGAGTGAAAAAAAATGTATTGCCGCATTCTTGGAAATATCCTCCCACGGAAGAGCAGCATTACTCAGTACCTTAGCTTCAGACTGCTTTGGATTTCTTACTTGTTTCTTTAGACAGATAAGAATTGTAAAATTATATGCAATAATCTGATTAATGGTTCCTAATTTTGCCCAGAATTAAACCAGAAAGAATACCAGTCTGTGAAATAAGTGTTGCTAAAATAGCACCCTTCTAATTTTTTTAAAATACTCTTTTCCTTGTATAAGGAAAATTTTCTGTATGAAATCTTGCTATTATTTAACTAAAAATACCCAATCCAAGTAGGGGTAAAGTGGAAGTAGGAGCCATTTCTGAGTAACCAGGTTATTTGAAGGTTATTTGAATTACATCAGTCATCTGCTGGAAAGTATCAGTTGTACGAATACTGCACTAGACTCACGAAAGGCAATAAGCCTCTTTAATGCTCAGAAAGTATTTGTTTCTTGAGAAAGCAGCTTCTGGCAGGACAAAAAAAGATGATGTAGAGATACTGAGGAGGGATTATTATGTCCAGTCACAGCTGACTATGAGAAACAACCCCATTTAAATTTCCTGTTGATTTTGATTACTGCCAACATATCTGTGGGACAAGGGACATATGAGGTTAAAGGAAGCAAAGTCTGAAAACATGCAGAAAGCATGAAAAGGACTCTATCTTGCTTAAGTCTTGTGTGCACATATATTTCTTTGATGATGAAGATCCTACTACCTGGATTTGCTCTAACACCAGTTGATCTAACATTAGAGCAGCACTTAAGATTTACTTACTGATCCAAACACGAGGTGTTCCCTGTCTTAAAGGAGCTTACAAAAGTTGAGACAAAACCAACAGGATAAAGTAGACAGCTAGAGAACCTAAATGAAACAATTATTAACACTTCCTTCAGCTGCCCTGAAAAGCTTAGTTTAACAAAACCTGCATGTCTCTATTAATGAGCAGTTCTCACCAAATACCTCATTGCAGAGCTGAGATTAAAACAGCAGCTCCACACTAAACTCTCTCTCGAACAACAGAAAATTGTCCTAGAACACAGACAGTATCTCTTAAGGTCTGTGGAGATACTTTGAAAAAATGCAAAGTTAGTTTTAAGTTTTCAAATTATGCGTAACAAATCTAAAATGACCCGCAATATAGAGCAAGAAAGCAGCCACACTCTCTACAAACTAGTTTTCAAGCTGTACCCCCTGGCTATCTCTGCATGAAGTACTCTGAGAAAATGCAATCTTATTTGAAAAGTATTGCTGTACAGTTGCAGAGGACTCTCCAGCTGGTTTAGGCTTCTTTTGTTGTGCAATACTAGAGAAACAAAGTAGTTGCATATACAACATGGACACAACAAAGGCATAAAAGAAGAGAGCTCCAGTTTTTCAAAGAAACAGAAAGAAAATAACACTTCTCACAGCAAACAGACTTAGTGGCTTCAACAGCCAGGTGCAAAGGATATTCCCTGTCAACTAAAAAACAGGCAAAGGCTCATTATCTGCTTTACGTATTTGCCAATACTGAACAAGTAATGCCCAAGAACATGTTGTTCTGATTTGGCAAATGCTTCAGTTCCGTTCTACATTAAAATGGGACCCATACACATTTGGTCACCAGATTTAAGGCCATAGTATAGAGACAGTAAATATTTTAACAATAGTTTTTCTAAGTGTTGAGCATGGAGATTACTTGTTTTTTCCAGTTCTAATCTCTGAAAGGTATTTTGCTTTTTTTTTTTTTTTTCAAACATTAAAAATAAAAAAAATCCAACCATGAGGAATAAGCTCAGCATAACTGATTTCAATCAAAATTCTTAAAAAATTCAGTAGTAACAAGCCATCCTATGATAGGAAATGTATTAAATAACAAGTGATGTAAGCAATTCCAGTAGCTCAATTAACACAGACATTATGGGCAGCATAAGACATTGCCTGACAGAGTTCTATTTCACAGGAAAAGTTTTCTTCCAGAAAAGTCCTGCTCCATAACAGCAGGTAATGGAAGAAGGAAAAAGAAACCCATTAGCTGCAGTTCTTCAAACGTTGTTTCCATACTCAGTGGAAATGGAAAGGTTAGGCATCCATGTGGTACATACAAGGGATAAAGACAAAAGGAATAAGTTGTTTACTGGGTAGTAAATCATTCAGTGATGTGAGAGGTTTCCACAGAACCAGCTCCCAATTTTCACAAATTCAGACCAGTCTGCTCTACATCAAGTGACAGAATTACAGGAAATGGCTTTGCACATAATGGTACTTTAAGAAAAGCTCATTTTGAGACATTTTAACTGGAACTCAGAGCTAAATTTAAAATGTTTTTCAAAAGAGTGGGATTTTTTCCCCATATTTTCCTGTACCATGCAAAAGCATACATCATGAAAGACATGTTTTAGGGTAGTAAGGGTAGCCTTTTGCAACTATCATTTATTTAACAAGATTAACTTTTGCTTTCTCAGTAGTATTTCAAAGAATTGCAATATTTAAAGCATATGGCATTAAATCTTTCGAATTGTTAGTGGTAGGAAAGTACAAATGATACAGTGAATAATAGAAAAGTTAAAACTTATCAATTAAAAGGATTTTTAATTTGGTAAAATACTCTGGCCCATCTCTACAGCTAAGAATTCATGAAGTGTTTGACTTCACAGAGAATATGCTTTTCCTGCTTAAGGACATCAATTTGCAGCAACTGATAACCTCACACAACCGAGCAAGATGACAAGTGCAGTGAAAGGACATTGCAGGAAGAGAAGAGGCTGGGGAAGTCACAAGGCTGAACTTGCAGGAGCTGGAACTCTTCTCGGAGTAAGAGAATTTGCAGGGAAACAACTGTGCATCTGAGAAAACACGTGAGTAGGGACTTCAGGCACTGTGCCCTCCCAAAAGGACATTCGTGCAGCGTGGCCTTCAGCCCAGCAGTGTGGATCTCACTGACTGCAGTGAGCAATCTCACTCAAACAAACAACACAAACTGTCACACAGAGACAGCCTCCTCTCATTAAATGCACTTCCTCATATCCTGATAATTCACAGCAGTGAACCTCCACATACTGGGTCAGCTCATTCCTGTAGGTTTCTTACTTTGCAAACAGCATAATTTCATTCTTATCCATGCTAATGCTCAGGCAGGCTTCATTTATCACTACCCCCACCTCTGAGAAAAGAAAGCAAAAAGCAGGACTGCAGAATCTGGGTTAGATGAAAATTAGATCTAAATCCTAAGAAGATCAGCACAAAACTCAGCCTCCTCTGGCAACTATACACACAACAGAAACCGATCTCATGGGACTCTGAAAGAACATTTGTTGGATACTGCAGGAAAATATCCTGTTTTAAAAGAAAAAAATGTAATTTCCTTGTGAAATACTGTGAGTTATGCAAGATTCCTATTGCAGGGATGATGAAAATATTCACTGACAATTTCAGGCCACCACTGATGGTGACAGATGCTTTTATCCATAGGTCAAGATCAAAAAGACAACTGTTTCACCAAATTTCTCAAAGGTCAAAAGAAAAGGAAAAATTTAATACATAAATATGTACATTCATCAAAGAAATAGTTATTCCAGAAACAGATTTGACAGAAAAGATCAAGCACAGTTATCCCAGAAGTACAGTTTCTCAACTCAACATTTTAACCTCAGCATTTTGCAGCAGCAATGCTGTAATAGCTGGCATAAAATTAAGCACAACTTTAAGTGCTATACCTACGACTAAAATAATCCAAATTACTAATACAAAATACATGACTGTGTGTAAGTAACAAATCAAAACACATACCAGGTTTACTCTCTATGCAAAGTATTTTGCATGCATAAGCTTTCCATATTTAAATAATTGCCTGGCTATTGGGTGGAATTCAATGTTGTTTTGGATGACCGAGGTAGAGAGAAAAAAAATTCATGACCACACAGATTGACAGTAGACTTTTATTAACATATCTTACAATGCTGATTACTGTATTCCTAGTTTTATAATCTTCTGATGTGTTATCAAGGTTGATTTAGATTCTACAGTAATGTACTGTACTTAAATGATCATTCATACAGGATATCACACCAGAATATTTGAGTAATACACGCACACACCACTCTAGTTTGGACCTGTTATTTTTCAAGGTTAGCTTAACAAAGTAGGATTAAAAAAGTTATGGGGGAAATAAAAATTCTTGTTTAGCAGCATGCAAGGATATTCAAGTACAATTTTTCAACCAAGTAATTTTTTGTTGTTGTTGTTGTTTTTAAATCGACTGGTGACTAATTCACCAGTACTATAATAAACACTATGAAATACCCAGATGTTAAAGTTAAGGCTAATAGTTTTACTTCACATCCATATGCACAACCAGAGAACATTCCATTTTAAATAAAACACAGTAATCAAATTTCGGACACATTATCTCTTGTATATATAGCATTGGAGCTTCAAACTACAGATGTACTCAAGTTCAGGAGCCCTGTAATAATGTTATGCTGGCAATGTAAAGAATCTTTTTGCTCTTTAACCACATTTACAAAATGGCCTGATATTCATAATGAGCAATGCAAAAATATCACAGGCAGAACTTATAATACAGTATCAAAAAAGTACTATTTTGGAAAAGACAGCCATTTAGTCGGTGAAACAGAGTAATTCTAATCTTACAGGAAGTACTGTAATACTTTTGAAATATATATATATTTATATGTATGTATAAAAACCAGCATCCTTTATTGTAGGGTTTTCGAATTGCAGGTATTCAGAAAAACTCATTGTATTTACTTACTTTTCCTTCAGTCTGTTCTTGATTGCTATACAGTAATTTTATTTCCCCTATACACTTTTCACTAGATAATGACTTCCACTGGGGAACTCTTTTCTTTGTGGTTTTATCATAAGATGTTTTTATTTTACACATATAAATTTTATTTTACACTCAAGCTATGAAAGTCAAAACTACCAGGAACTGCTTGGTAGTACTGTATGAAATAGCCAACGAATGTCCAACACTTGTGAAAAACATTAGTAGCAATATATTACATACCAGTATTTTAACTACAGTCTTTCCTACCTACTTACACTGTGGGGTTTAGCCCAGTCATGTCTGTTCTCATGAATTTCTTAGTCCTCTAAGCATAAACTCTTTTGGCATTCATCCAGTGAGGCTGCACATGCATTGGTTGTTCATCCAGGCTACTACCTCTGTTGATTTTTCTCTTTATTTATTTTTCCTTTTTTAGGAAACCAAGCAGAAAGAACAGTGATTACTTTCAACAAATACAATATAGAGGAACCTCCTGAAATGACAGCAAAGGTACAAAATTATGATTCACTTTCAAAATAGCCTGCACATTCCCAATCCAATCATTCTGAAACATACATCTGGTTTGGAATGACAGGAGGCTTATGGTCGTTATGCTTATAACTGGGATCTGCTATGTTGGGCACCATACAAATTCTCTATATACAGCAATTTCTGTATGTTATGTTTCTGTATGTTATCACTAAAAGTTTATTCAATTTATATGAAAAAAAAATCTCCTTTCTGAAAAAAAAAAAAAAAAAAGAAGACAGAATGTGTGTTCTGGATTAGATTAAGAGCAATAAGAAACCTAATGTACAGCTATTTCATTTATTCATGGAGAAAAAAAATTATGAATTTCCTGAGAATGCATACATTTTCAGTAATGCCTGAAATATTTCAATAGACCTCTTATAAGTGAAATTCTCTTTAAAATTCAGCTTTCATACCAATTGTTACCATGCAGTCTCACAATCGTTTTACAGACCTGTCTAATTACAAATGCGATCAAGCAAAAACCTGAAGCCAACACAAAAAAGGCGAAGAAATTTTATCCAACATATTTAGTAAATGTAGTAGACATATACACAGTTTCAGCAAAAATTGCTAAAAACTCAACTCCATGCAGAGAAAAATAAAAACCTGACAGCTACCCCTGGAGCCTCTAAATAACTCTACGTAAAATTTGTGCTTCTTAACAATAATGGGCTTTAAAAAAACACAAGCAAAATGGACTACTGAGTGCAATCAGATTGCTCACACCATTTTGAGGATTTAATTTCAATTATTATATCATTCTTTAGTAGCAACAACAGCTCGTTTTGCAAAGATTTCACATGTTGACAAAGTTCCATTTCCCTTTTATGCCCATACCCCACTTCACCCCGCGCCAAAGAGCCAAACTCCCATTCGGTTAAAGCTATTGTCGGTCACGATGCATTCATTCATGGTAACAGCAGTGATATGGGGTGTAGATGATGATGATGATTTACAAGCCATTATAATGTGGCCCCCATCTTTTATTGATATGATCAAAAGTATGAGACACCCACTGCTGCTCAAGCACTTTGTATCTTTCCTTGCATATGTAGAGGGGTTTACCACGCCTGGAGAGGGGGAAAAAATCAAAAAAGAAAACAAATGGTTAATATACCAAATAAACAGAAATATGCTTCATTGTATAATCAACAAATGGTATTCATAAAACTTTTTTCACAGGGTAAGCGTGCATTTTTATTGGTGAGGGGCTTTCAGTTTTGCTTTTAATAGGATAACTGCTGGGACTTCTCTTCCTCACACTGGATAGCAGAATCCAGAAACAATCACTTGTTTTCTTGACCATGAGTATTTTGAAAGTTATGCTCCTTCCCAACACTGGAGTCCAACTGTATTGTTTGATTAAAGGCCAAACAACACCTTTGGAAGACAAGTGTTTCCCAGTGCAAGACTCGATTGACTGTCATTGGGAATGGCAACATAGGAATCTGTCTATTGGGTGCCAGGTGTGTGTAACTCAAAGATCACGATTACACCACCTTTAGGCCAAAAAAACTCCCAAAAGCCCAAAGGAAAAAAAATCAGTCCAACTTTCAGTAAATGGGGATTTTCCATTCTTCCACACAAGGAAGGCAGAGATCTATCATTATCTGTTACTGCATGTCACATGATGAAGTTGATCTACACAGTGGCGGCAACAATGAAACACACTTGTAATGAAAACATTACCTAAGATCTCTGTCTTCTTCACCATGTGCATCTAGATAAACAGAACCCCAAAGGCAAAAACGATGGCCTCTTATGATGATGATAACAGATGCGTTAATCAAAAGAAATATTCCTGTCCCAGCTCCACAGTTTTGAGAATGCTGTAACATTACGGGTGTAGAAAGGCAAGAGTGAAAAGATTCTGTTAGTGTCTGTCAACTTTATAACAGAAAGAATTTAAAAAATAGAACTTAGTTTTGCTTCAAATAACATGCACACATTATTTACTAAGAACTAATTTGGTAAGTGATGGCCTGCCCCAAAATCTCCTTCCAAACCAGAATTCAGTGTCTTGTGCTGCCGTAACAACACCTGTATGCAACAGCCATTCCCTACTCAAAAAGGGAGGATATTTGTTATCATGTAAAAATGAATTACAAAAATAAGCAAAAATAGTCTCTACAATATTTCCAATTTGTTGTTGTACAGAAAATTATATAGGATTACCAAACATTTTCCACAGATAGCAAGAATAGGAGAAAGTATTCCAAAAAACTTAATATTACCTCTTTTACAACAGTCTGTATTGTTAAACGTTTGCTTTCTCTATCCATGCTGACAGATCTAGTCTATGTCTCTAAAAATCTAGTACCAAGTTTGAATAATTCTTGCTTTTTTCAATATGTCTTTCATCTCTATGAAAGATCTATACTCACCAATTCATTTTAGCAATTAAAAAATGCCCTCTTCCTATATGGTTTTATTACAATTAGGAGCTATAATACAATCAACTATAACAAAAATTAATTAATGATATAGATTTTTTTATAGCTTTCTGTTTTCATTAAACTTGACACCTTAAATATAACTGTAAATTCTATTCTAAATTTTGCCCACTCCTCCTTCTCCTACAATATTAGCATTATGAGAGAGAAACGCGAGTTCAAACAATTTCAAAATGGTCCAAGATTCCTTTGAAATTTCTTTGATTTGATTTTATGCCTCATTTGTGAATATCTCTAACAAATTCCTCTCAGTTCTGTAAAGGCCATGAAGTTTGTCTTCCTCTAACTATTCTATGGAATAAAGAGAAGAGCTGTCAAAGCAAACCTTTATTGTAGTCAGAAAAACAACACTAGATGTTGTCCAACTCAGGTTCCTCAAAGAACTTATATATATGCTGACTAGAAAACTGCTGCTGAAAAAGTTGAAAACCTTAAAACAACACTTATTTATTTATAGTCTGTAGATCACTAGTAGGTGGTCAGGTGTATCAGAAAGTACTCAATCCAATCACACATTGATATTCTATGGATGCAGAAAGCAAGGAAACAAAACAGAGGAAAATTAAGATAATATATGAACAATCAGAATGTAAACAAATTTCAACTGGCTATGAATCAAAACCATGTGTCAACAATGGTTTTGTAAGACAATGGCTTTGTAAGACTTTTATAAAAAGGTTAAATAGGTTACTATGCAAGTAAATTGTTCTTCAGAATCCAGTCTCTGTCTGTCCATCAGAAATAAGCACTAAACTGTATTACTGGGGGTTAGACTAGTTGACCTTCAAAGATCCCTTCCAACCCAAATGATTCTATGATTATATAAACACATTTTGAAAAGAAAACCATCCAAATTGAGCAATGGAATTAAAAACTATTAATGAGTGGGACAATCAATTATAAAATTTGAATTAACTCTCTCTTACCAGTACACATTCACAGTAACTCTGTTGTTTGCAACACAGTCCTTTCAAGCATACAAAAGTACCACAAACTAGACAAACAGCAGGATCTTTAGGAACCTTGGTACAAACAGAACAAGTCTTTCTGTGATAATACTGAAAAATAGTATTATAATTCTCAGGCAACTGAAGGAGGCGTGGTAAGTCCCATTTAGGCTCCTGAATAAGCAAAGCCTACAAATAAAATAAGAATATATCAGTTCTGTGCATTTGTTTAAGCATTTGTACTTCTAAGAAAAGAAAATACCAAAGAAAAGAAGCATGCAGTTTAAAAATTCTCATTTTTTTTGCATTTCACAAATTTAGAAGTCAAATATCACCTTGCAATAGTCACCTGCTCCTGGCTGATCACCCTGCCCAACTGCAGTCACATTTCATCCTTTGTAACAGATGCAAAATGGGCACAAGCCTTTTCCCAAGGATGTTTTCTATAAATGTGACACCTTTTAAATGCAAAAATTTTCACAGCTAAAACAAGAGGACTAAGAGTGATCGACAGGGAAGACTCTCACTCCCTACTCTGTTAGCTTAGTAATATCAACGTGCTGCTTCAAAACCCTGACCTGGAATATAAAACCTGTTTCCCAGATAAAATTTAGACTTAAACTTGCAAAAACAGAACTGAAGTTAGGCTCTGTAAATGATATCTGAAGACATCTGCCTGTTTTTCAGAACTGTGTTGCACACAGATTTTGAGACCATTAAGAACATAACCAAAACTCACAAGTTTTGATAAGACAGGCACTACCTAAATACTGCTTTGAAAGCCTAACTCTTCTCATTTGCTCTTATAAACACTGTCCATTTTATGGTTTTTTTTGTTTGTTTGTTGTGTGTTTTCCTTCATCATAGTCATTTTTACTGAGTTTGTAATCGACAGGCACAGCAGTCAGATGGGATCTTTTCTGCAAGGTGCAAAATTTTTTTGAAGAGTGTATGACCTTGAAACCTAACATGCAAAAAAGAAAATAAAAAGAAATACTGTATTTGTACCTGGTTCCTTTTCAATCATGGAAAGAATGGTATCAGTTTCACTGCAATCTATCTCAAACGTCTATCAGATTGGCAGCAACTGTATTTTGAGATTAATCTGAGTATTCAAATTTTCACAGGTGCAGATCATGTTGCAGAGTAAAGAATGCATCTGGCTTGCCTCTGACACCATAAACTTATGAGAGGGGGACTTGAATTGTTGAGATGAAACTTTGTTATAAAAAAAAATGCACTCATGTCAAAACATTTCTATTTCAAAACTGATTATTCCAGTTGCACTAATTCAAATCTTGGTATTATTTCTTTATCCTTCAGAGAAAATGTATCATCTTTTATCAGTCAACTATTAAAAAGTCTTTATCCTTTTCATCTTTTTCAGTATTGCAACTGAAATGCAATGTTGATAATGAAAAAATATTGATAATGTCTAACAGGCAAGAAAAACTTCTGATATGTATTTTCTTAAAAGACAAAGTTTCTACTACATGTTCTTGAGTGGCTACAGGTGCAGAAGACATTTCGTATCATCTAGGGATAGCATTCCAATTTTCTGTGTCCAGCAATCATATCAAAACCAGATAGGTTTTCTTCTTCCTGTTTTTAACCAATTCAACACATATCCACTAATAATTCTCATTACAATTTCTCTCTCACAAGTTATATTCTCAGATCCTTACCCAAAACAACAGTACATGTGCATAATGAATCAAGCAATAAATAGCTGCTTCCACATTGAGGCTATTTTGGAAGAAGTAATTTTGCTACATACCTTTACTTGATCTGGATGTCTATCAGCAAATGAAGCCAATTCTGAGCACCACTGTGATATCATGTCAAATGCTGGCACTGGCCAATCGAGACAAGAGGCACTGGTGAACTGGTGAGCTGACTGAAAAGATGGTAACAGACCCAGGCAGCTTGCAAGAACTGTGAATTCTTCCTCTTCCTTTTTAGTATGAAATCAGAGAAGTTTAGATTAATACCTACAGTCCGAATTTTTAAACAGTTTATTAAAGATATATCTATTTCAAGAAAAAAGTAAAGATATTCTAGTACTACGATGCTAATACTCATGTTCAGAGACATAGGAAAGGTTCAGGTTTTCCTGGATCACCACAAACTGAACTCTTGAAACACAAGAAAAATGGTCAGCAAAAAAACCCAAACCAAACCAAACCTCCCTCCCCCCCCCAAAAAAAACCATAAACCAAACCCCCCACAAAACCACAAATCCAAACCCCACAAATAAAACAAGAAAGCCCCAGTCTCCACAATAATTTTTTTCCTGTTCAGCACCCCAAACTGGCTTGTAGCTATTTTACAGAGGAGATGATGTTGAGGCAAGGAAATGAGGGAGCTGACCCGCAGAAAACTCTACTTAAATTAGTCATGGAACTTAAACATAATTGTCTGCTGATGCAATGCCTCTGAGAATGAAGTCCAAGTATTAACAAGCATTAAGCAAAATCAGGACTGAATTCCATTCTCTGTGAAAATTATGCCATCTCTGCAAATGCTGGACAGGTTTTAAAAAGTATGTTGGTATTTTAAGACAAGCACCTATGACCTAATTAAATAAGCATGAATTTGCTGAAGTTTAAGAATACAGTACCATTTTTTTGAAAACCACATTGAAAACAAATTTATAGAAGACAAAAAATGCTGCATAACAGTGATATAAAATATGATTTAAAAAATATACCATGAAAAAGACACCTTTGTGTCTCATTTTTTGACTTCTAGCTTTTAGATTGAAACATTTGGGTGGGGCCCCCTCATTCTGTACCTGACAGCTAGGCAAGTCCACTCCAAAAAGATGGTGTTGAAGAAGGCTTGTAATCCTGAGGAAAGGTAGGCAGAACTGCTGCAGATCACGCTCTACAGAATCCGGATTTACCTATAGGGCAGGAAGCAATTACTAAATTCTGTCCCAGGTAAGTTATCTCCTAGGTAAGAAACTTCAATATGAACCAAATATTTTTAAGCATACTATACTGCATCAAACATACATTCCAAAGGCCAGCATTTTACTAATAATCTGAAAGACCTCTGTAGGTTTTCTTTCCCCCTCAACAAATGGGGTTTCTACTTAAATATTCACTTTTCCATCTTTCTGAAAGGCATATGATTAAAATCCATACATATTATTAAACCCCATAAATATAAGAAGTATTTGTCAATAACTTTCTCAACGCAGTAGTGGCCACATCTGATATTATTAAAAAAAAGATTTGCACAGGCAAACTGTCCCAAAGGGATATGCTCTGATCTAGAAAATAAAGACTTGTACTGTAAGTCTTTAGCAAGATCAGAGAAAAATCATTATAATGAGGCCAAAATACTTCCAGGGGACATGCTGGTTAAGTTCTCCAGAAAATTGCCAATACCACTGCTAATTCTTCAGTGTCTCCTTCTTCATATATCTTCCCCTTAGACAGCTCACTAATCACATGACCCAGCAATACTTCCCAAGATTTTTCTCCACTGGATGTATTCTGCAAATAAGAAAAGAAATCCAAAAAGTACTGGTCATGAAAAGGAGAAAATGTTGCTGTACAAGTAAGAGCAATGAAGTATATTTCCTTTGATCAACACATGAATTTTTGACATTCAAAGATACATACAGCATAAAAAAAATAAAAATATATAATTCTACAGAAAGGGACTGCATTTAGCTCAAGTGAAATATGAACTGCTACTTGAATTACATATACTCTAAACTGTTACATGAAAGCACTTTTATAATGTTTGCATTTCTCATGTTTTTTCTGTGAGTATATAAATGCTTACTTTAAAACTTGAAAGAATCACTTCATGGATACATCATGTTTTGACAGAATTTGAATTCTAATACAAGTAATTTTTTTTTAAAAAGTAATTTTCTAAAACATACCAACCAGAATGAATGAAAAAACACTTGCTATATATTTTAAGTTGAATCGAGCCTATCAGAAAATGCAGTTGTGTCTGGAGTAAACAATATTTACTACAGATGGAAAATACATAGGAGTAGAAAGATGTGCCCTCACTTTACTTGTAAATACTAGCAAAAGGCAAGGAAACAATAGTGACAAATCTTCTCTGTCTCTTCATCACATGAGCACTCTAGACCACATAATGAGAGAAATCTATATAGCTAGCCACAAATAGCAAAAACGAGTTGGAAGAGTCAAGAAGCTTTTTTCTCCACCAACAAGGTTGCCTGCTTTTTTCCAGGAAAGGAGTCCATCAGAGCAACCACCATGGTTTATCCAGGAAGGCTTCAATTTCACAGGAAGGAAAGCTGCACTTACTCAAAATCATTGCAACAAAGTCAAGATTGAAACGACAGAGATACAGACTCAAATCTGAAAGTCAGTTTTGGAACTATATTCATTGAGAAGCTTTTACGTCTCATCACATACCGAAACTTGCAAAAATTGCACACCCAGAAACAAAACAGTGGAATTCTGTGAAGCAGAAGCAAATTATTACATGGAAAGCAGAAGCACCTGTTACATTCCTACCAGAAATACATAAGCAAAATTTCATAAATGTTTTAATAAACTAACCAACCTTTTTCAGAGCTCCTGCCTCTTTCCATGCCAGCCTATCTTCAGCACCACATTTAACAGAAATTGCTGCCAAGGCTTGAGTATACAATAAAGTGAACAGCACTTTTATAATGCAGGTGAAGTGTTCTGTAAAACAAAGAAAGTAATTTTTAAACACTTGATATTTTTAGCAAATATAATGATTACAGAGCCTCTAGTTATGGAAGTGTTGCTTCTCAAATGAAGAGCAAACAAAAAGAACAACCCCTCAAAACATACAGAACAACATCTATTTACTGGTTTTCAGAAATGACTTGGCAGCCATAGTGAACAGAACAAGCACAAGGTGAGTAATTTTCCACTGCTCTGTACGGTTATCTTAATCCTGATCAGCAGTGACTTCCTCCAAGTGACCTGGTGATGCTCCAAAATTCTATTTTGTCCAAAGGTTACAACAAGTTAAGCTACTGATTACTGTAGATGTAAGCAAATGCATATCCCACCATCTCTTCTGGTACCCATCTGGGGTAAGTGACATTCATACAAATACTGGAAGAGTTAAGTTCCCAAAGAAATCCCCACAAGGACATTTAGTGTACTTCAGTTTCTACCCCTTCACTTCCAGATATGGATCCAGCCATACCAGACTTGTTGCAAAACATGCCTGAGTACTGGACCTCATGTGCACACAGAAGGAGGACAAAAGGCAGGCTGTCACTTTAGAACTTACCTTACTTTCAAAGATCCTTACAATTTTTTGTAACATTTAAAGGATTATTATCTCCTACAGCAAGGCTGCAGGAGAAAGGCTTTGAAATCTTTTTGGGGAAGCTAGCAACAGAAACAAAATAAGACTTCCTAAAATTGGAACAGGAAAAAAAAGCGATCATTCTCTGAAATGAAGATATGGTAGCAATCCTTTTTTATCTTTTTACTTTAGGTTGTATTTCCCATCCCAAATTATCTATTTTGTTTTCAAATCTAGGCAGATCAAAGAAATTTCTATCATAACTTACACCATTCCTTAAGCAAAAACATAACTGTAACATATATCTAAAACAATGTAGACAAAAATGAGGGTTTTAAGAAGTCCTCTCAGGCTTTGAAGTCAAGCAAAACAATTTTATTTGCATAAGCACCTCACAAAAACTGGGTCGAATTCATTCTTTTTTCCCCAAAGGATTTAAACAAGCTTCATATGTGGAAATGAGAAAGAGGTAAGGAAAATGAAACACCTTGCTTCTCCTTTCTTCTATCTAATATCAAAACACACACAGCTAGGACTTGAGTACATAATTAAATTTGTGAAATAACAATTGCTTGTTTATGTAACAAATCAACGCAGGCATGGATTTTGAAACCTTTTACTATCACTGAATATAAACTATAAGCACAGTTTAAGCACCTAAAAGATCATTTGTTATATAATTAAAAGTGGTCTTTTTTCTGTATTATCTTCCTATGGAGCTTGTGTTAAACATGACACAAATGCTGCTGTACTTCATGCCCCCCCCTCTAGAGCAGGTAGCATTATACTGATATATCCTCTCCACATTTCTCCAGAAGGAGAATTTACCAGATCCCACTAGATCTCTTGGCTGTATTTTTTTCCTCTGCTGAAGCCTCCATTTTCTTAACAATCCTACTCCTGAGGAATAATAGCAGGCAAGCTCTCAGGAAATCTTCTGGGACTGAAAAATCCAAGACTAAACCACACACACGCTCAGAATTGTAAAAATTGCCTCTTTGATCTGAGATACAGGCTGTAATCAAGAGCTAGAACTGAGTTCAAGTATTGAGTTCTGTCCCCATCAACAGCAGGTACAAGCGATAGAAATCAACTTTGCACAGTGAAAGCAAGAATGAAAACCACTGCACTTAAGAGCAGCAAAGCCAGACCACTGGTCAACAGGCACCAACCTGCCACAGCCCACGTCATCTCGGAGTTCTGCTCAGGTGCTTACAGTGCTCAACACTGCGTGTCTTTGCACCCCATAAAACTATTACATTTTTAAATTTCTGGTTTCTGTTAAATATAATTGCTCCTTGTCCCTATCCCCCCCTTAATGCTAATTATTCAATTAACCAGAAATATATCTAGCCCATATTATGTTTTTAAAACTAAATGAATGTTCTTGTATTTAATTACACCTATGCGACTCAGAAATGACTATGAATTACATTTTTGGAGAATCCAGAATTGGACAAAAAATACAAGCTCCCACATCCAGGTCACCCTGAAGAAGTCTTGACTTCTGTACAAACCAACCTCACATTTTCTTTTTTTTTCTTTTTTTTGGGAGGGGAAAATATCTCAGGAGCAGCTCAGAGGTAGCATGCTGTGTAATGAGCATCAAGGCTTTTTTATAGTCCCAAAAGCATGCCATGGGAGACATACTAAAACCATCATTCAGAACATCAATTATCATTTCATTACTATGTTATCTCTTACTTGTAAAATGCCAAATACTTGACAGCTCTAGGTACCTGTACCACTAGAGCTGTTACATTCTTGTCTACTGCAAAGAGCAACTTTGTTTGACTTCACACAATGTGCACGTGGGGGGCTGTGTGCTGCTTTCCTGCTGACCCCCTGGTGCAGGCTGTGCTTTTGCTACATCAGCTTTTCTAATTAATAATTCTAGAGCTTGCAAGTAGGTCTGTATGCTGTGCAGGGTTCTGCACTAGAATGCAGTTAGGACTTCTGTCCTTAATCTGACAGTCTGACAGTTTAAAAGTATTATTATTATGGTTAGGACATTATAATCAGAACAGGTTAATCCAGAACTTTTGTCCTTATTTTTTAAAAACATTGAGAAATAGTTTTATGTTCCTGTTTTTAAAACCTTTTGGAACCAAATTATTCCAAAGCATCCCATTATAAATATATTAAGCAACAGCCTTAAAAATGAAATTTATACAGGAAACACTTCTAGAACTCTAATTTTAACATTAGTGCAAGAAATGTGCAGATAAATAAGTGTATTATTAACAATATGTGTCTTTTAATTTCAGTATCATATTAGACAATTTAACTTTGGCAGGTAATGACTATAGAAGGAATCCACAAAGAGAACCAGAAGCAAAATTAAGGACATAGGACCTTTTTTAGTGAATTTGGAAGGAGATCTTTGTATAAATAACCTTTGAAAAATACTCCTCTTAATCTAAAGCTTAAACTGTTATTTGAAAATTGACTTCAGAACAAAGGAAGACAGCACTGAACTTCAGATAATCCTTGAGAGGTATATTAAAGTTCCAGGATACAAATAAATTTTTCAGCTTCGACACTGAAACTGGATACTATTCAAGTTGATTACATCCATTCTATATTTAGTCAGAACCTTATCCAATCATTAAAGAGAAGTGTTAGTGTTCGACTGAGCGCTGCTTGCTGCATTTTTGTTGCATGTTAGTGAAACTTCATAGAAAAAGAATCTGTCAGAACATTCAGGTTAGATTCTTCAGCAACTGAACCTTATAAGAATTACAGAAAAGAGGGGCTGAATTTAGGTTTTACAATTAGAGAAGAAAACCTTTCCCACAGTTCAAAGAAGCTGGGCTAAACTCTCAAAATCAGATTTCAAGTTGGAACACATTCACGACACCCAAATCCTGGATCTCGTCACAGCAGCCCTGTACCCTGTCAGAGCAATGCCAGGCTGTGTAACAGCCTGATGGCAAATGCCTGCACTGCTTCGTGGCCCTCCTGGCATGTGTGGCACCAAGCACAGCACCAGGCCATTGCTGGCCCACTGACCACCAATTCTATGCACCTACTGGCCTCAGGCTCACTCCTGTTCACCCAGACCCCAGTTTTTAAGTACTCTATAATGATATTTTTTTATATTCAATGCAATGCAGAAACTGAAATCACAAGCTACAAACACTCTACACTTCTAGAAATCTGGACTTGGGGGTCCAAAGACAGGTGCAAGGAAAATAAAACTTTTTACAATTGATGGTAACAAAGTAGAATGTCCAATTTTAATTAAACTACTTCTTTAACATCCAGAAATTGCATTGCAGAAAGGACTGGTGGGGGGGTGTTGAATTCAATTTACAAGGACAGATTTAAGTTCTGATAACCACCAAGCCACTCTCTCCATTTCTGTACATACACCACCATTTGCTATTTCTGTAAGAAAGGAGCTAAACCCAAAATCTTTGTTTTGTATGGAGTCCCAATCCACCATACCATGAACACTGTCCATCCTCTGCACAACTGCCACAGAATTGAAGCGGAAACTTCTTATGTGGATTATTATTTATCTAGTCTTGTACAATTTCAAAATGCTGAACATTTGAAGCCTGTAAAACCTCTGTCCATGTTCTAATGTGAAACTCAAATGAAAAAAAGTTTCACAAATGGTTTTAGTATCTTGAACACAACGTTTATTTTGCCAGCTACACTACACAGGAGGTAAACACTATCATCCTCATTCCCTCCTCTGTAAATTGGTTAATGCTTGTAAATGCTCTGATCTCCACCACAACGTTTTTTCCGTAGTAGTCTTCATTCTTTCTCATGGGTTCAGATCAATTTTCTCCTCTGAATGAAGAGGCTGAACAGTAATGACATTTTTATTGCTTTAATCGATGCCAGATTGAAAAAGATACCACCTATCCAACAGTTAATAGGGTAGTTAATGCAATTCCCAGGACTACATCTGAAGGGCAAGAGACGAGGTTTGAGCCCTCCTTACAGAGCACTCAGTGTTCTTAACAAAACCCAGTGTCAACAAAACGGATTTTGAGTACAAACATGAAAGAGAGGTAGTATTTGATGACCAGTTCTAGTTTCCTGTAAGGACACAGGGCAATACAGTTAAGTCTATTGCTAAAAAATATATCTGGAAATATCTGCCAATACACAGAGGTATCCACCTCTGTCTGTATATCATTGTACAGCCAAGTCCACAGTTCCTGCACCCCACCACAATGCCAAAGCAGCACGGACAGTTCAGGAAGCAGTAGGAGCAGACAGATTTTGTTCGCCCCTATCAGTGACCTTGTGCTTGTCATGTGACACTGCACAAGCCATTTTACCTTAGTTATGCCTCAGCCCTCTACCAAGAATTAATGATATTGAATTTGACTCTGTGACCTACACACCCACTGTAAAAGTTCTAAACAAATTTTTTATATTTGGACAAAACAAAAATTAAGAAGATAAATGGCAATTTATTTCCAATTTAATGCTTCACAGATTTGAACTGGTTACATTCATCTACTTTCTGCCACTTGCCATTTCCCTTTCAACTGCAACATACAGTAAACCTAAGAGCAAAGGCAAAACGTACTGCTGATATGTGGCATTTCCCAGAATTCTCCATAGGATGCCTTAATAGTAATTGGATGTTGTCTCTTCTAGGATAAGGTATACTTTCATAAATGGTGGTAATCCATGCTTGAATATTGACTACAAAGAGACCACTGGTTTGTACTTCGGCTTCAACACTCCCTTCCCTGAATTTCAGATGTTAGCCTCCTTAAACTTTTATTTACTGATTTTATTAAGTCCTTCCAATAAAGTTAAGTTAAACTGTAGTTTAAAAAATAAAAAAGTATATTTTTGACAATAGCCTTCCTATGCAAAAGTTTTTTATTCTTTTCATATTTCCTTATTCTAATAATCTATTGGACGTACTTAATCCTTAAACATGTACTTAACAGTTGGACTCAATGATCTTAAAGGTCTTTTCCTACCTAAATAATTGTATGATTCTCTGTATATTGAATTAAAAAAACAAACCCGCAATGTTAACAGATACACACGGAGTCACTTGAGCTGAATTTGAACATTCAATAGTGAGGACTCCTCTTAAGGGGAAACAGAATTTCTACTATACATCATAACTTAGGTGTATATGTCAAGAGCAGAACAGCTCCTACTCAAAAATTAACAAAACTCAGTAGATATCAAAATTGCCACACAGATCCCAAAGAGGATATTCTGTTTGTTGTCAGTGAAGTAGTAAAGTGATACTTGTTTTGTTTGTCCTCATTTTAAAATAAATGTATAGTTATAAATAATCAAGCCAGAGACCAGAGGTCTGTACTAACCCCTATTCTGGAACATACACTGTCTATTAGCAAGATGAACCAGGTTCAGTTGTTCCTTTCACAAAGAAAAAGAAATTTAGGTTTTTAGACAGTTTTGATTTTAGTAATGAAAAATTTAGTTCTTTAATATTCACAATTATACTATATACTGCCTCTATTGAAGTTGCTGCATTACAGCAGTTATTATCTTCATATATGACCTCTTCTTATGCAAGATTGTAATTTAATTTGAATTTCAGAGTTTAAATTGCAGCAATCTTTCACCCTTAGGCACTCAGTTCAACTTCAAGTATTGAGCTGCCCCCTTAAGCAAAGAGATGAAGGTCAAATAAAGGACACTTTTCCTTCAGTAGAAATACTTAATAGTTTTTGCTCAGCTCTTGTATCTTTAATGAATAGCTGACTGATAAGGTAAAAAGACAGGGGACACAGATAAAGCTGTCAACCCAGAACAAAAATTTCTGTTCAATGCCATCTTTTGTAGATAAGGCAGAAACATTATTTTAGAATAAACAGTAGACCAGCTATGATTTACCATCCTGAGAATCATCACAAATGCAGCCTCATTTACATAATAATTTAAGTACATATATTTTTCTAACATACCTTTGTGCAATGGTTGAGGCATGGTTAAAATCTGGATAAGCAAAAGGGACGAGACATCTCTGTAAAGCACAGGAACTTCTGGCAGCTCTTCACTTACCAGCCTGGAAATAAAACCAAAAGAAAATCACTTCTGATACTATAAACCCATTTTCATATTTTATTTTAAATAGTATTACATTTGAGATCAAGCTTATAGAAGCCAAGTACCTGACAATTTGCTAAGTGATCTCAATATTAAAACCATTTAATGTTACTCATGAGGAAGTTATCACTTGGGCACCTGATTCTTATTACAGTGTTTTAAAACTTTTCAAAACTGCCTGAACTCCTTATGTCTATGTAGAGTGTCAAGGAACACTCAAACAATTTAATTGATTTACAAAAGTATGGCATTTTACAAATAAATATATATATCCATGCTGTAACAATAATGAATCCTCAAATTGCTTTTAATGTTACAAGGACTGTGCCTCCTGGAAAAGAGAGACCTTAGAAAACATACTGATTTCCTTCATGTAAAGAAATGAAGGTTCAAGAAGCCATGACAGGGATTATGCAATTTTACACACAGTCTTTATTAAAAACCCCATATGGCTAGAAGGACAGCAAATAAGCACAGAGATACTGCAAACTTTTGAACCATCCAGATTCACTGAATGACATAACATCACCTTGCAGTCCCATACTTAACGGCAGAAAATGCTTGCAGATAGGAGAGAGAGTAGTTTTCTAGCTTTGTGTAGCACTATCCAACAAAATTCCAAACAACATTATTCTTCAGGTTCAACAACTGAGTCAAATGGCAAAAAAATCAAATGGTTAAAAATCATTCTCCCCTCTTTAACTAATATGGAGTGTAATGGAGATCTTGAGCAGGAGCTGCTGGTACAACATGGTACACATTCTCCCTTGTCACCTTTCCCCTTCTGCAACACGTGAGACAGAAAGAGCTGTTTGGGCTCTTGTTCCCATTTGCAAACAGTGCTGGTTGCTGGTTATCTGTGCTACAGGAGCTGTACTGTGCAGTCCTAGTCCAACTCACTTAAATCTCCCATGCAAAACAGAGTCCTCTACAGCTTCTCACGGATAGACAGCAATGGTGCAAAGGAAAGCATCACAGGCTGTGAGTTCCTTCTGCCCCGTGACTGAAATGCTGTCCTTCTGGAAGGGCATTTTCTATCGCTCCTTGGGCTTTTTCATCTTTCTTTCCTCCTCTTTTGTCGTTCTTCTCACTGGTCAGAAACTGCAGGAAAAACAATTCTACCCCTCCTGGTAGCAGCTTCCCCTATTTAGGGCAGCCATAGGCCTCTACGCCATGTGGCACTTCACTGAGCCCTCCACAAAAACCACCTGAGAACGTCAGGAAATCAAAATATATCCACCTGCTACAGTTTCAAGATTAGCTTCATGCTTTGGTACATGAATTGGTATAGCAATTTTAACTGTCTTGCAGGTAAACCACAACTGATGAAGTGCTCGATAGTTGTATTGAAAATATAAATACATCCTTATTAAGATCTACCCCCAAAAGCACAGCCTCACTCTCCTCCATTTGGTTGTTCTGCAAGACACCATGAACCACAGGTTCCCAGGGAGGCTTTCTTAAATCCTGTAGCAAGTGCCCAATTTCTGTACAAACAGAATCTGGTGGAGGAAAGAAACATACAGCAAGACAGTCAAGCTCTCCTCCGTCTCAGCTCTGCCCTTTCAGAGCACAGCTGGTTAACCACTGTTGTGTCCAATTATGGCCTCTCTTCCAAGAGCACCAAATCCTTTCTCTGATCCAACTCTCATCCAGCTGGCACAGACTACTCCTTCAGCTGAGTTGATGCCTCTGTGAAAGCACCAACTCTCCCTTGGTGCCATCCATCACACACAGGGCACAAACTGAGCTCCTGCAGACCACATACTGGAAAAGGTTGCCCACATGTGGTGGGATGTGGGTGCATACACAGGATCCTTAGCACTCTCTAACAGCTTTGGGGACTCAACCAGTTAATCATCTCTGAGGCACATAAACATGATGCTACTTTTGGAAGGAGACCCTCTCTACACAGTTACCTACATCATGAAGACTCAGACTTCTCTCTACATAAGGCACCACCAGGAGTCATCTGTGATATGAATTTAAACACACAGAAGCAGTCATACAAGAGGAGGATTAGAAGAACACTTTTGGTCGTATCTTTATGATTCTCTGTATATTGAATTAAAAAAACAAACCTGCAATGTTAACAGATAGACACAGAGTCACTAGAGCTGAATTTGAACATTCAATAGTGAGGACTGAACTCCTCTTAAGGCTGACTGGTCTTCTAAAATGAAGTCACAGAAAACATGGTCTCACTGGTCCTTTTGAATTAATGAACCCAAACAGCTATAGAATAAACACCATCTATAACCCTTTTGCTATAATCAGTCATTTAATACAATTATTGTTTCAAAACTCTGTAATATACATAAATATACATATTTATATATGTGAGCCTCCTAAACAAAAAAAAAATATTCTAAAAATCAGTATATTGAATTCTAAAGAAGACAAAGGGGGTAAAAATTTGTATCATACTACCAAGTCTCATTTTCAAAATGATACATGCCAAGAAGATGCTTATCTTACTATGTCCCTCTGGTCCTACTTTTGCTTACAGCTAGTTCTATTTTATGATCTATGACACTGAAAAACTACCTTCATTATGTAATGACTTTAAAACCATGGATACCCCTTAAATTACTTCTCACCTTTAATTCTTAATTAATATATAAATTTGGGGGGAAATTTAATTTGGAATAACATTAAAAAAAACCCTACTCCCTCTGGTAAGATCCTCTTTCTGACAGAGGTATCAACATCAATATCATTTAACGGTTGTGTAACAATTAGGTCAAATACCAGTTCTGTCAAAATTAGGAAATATATATACAGAATACCATGATTGACTGGCAACATCACAAATAAATGAACTCATTTTCACATGCAGGACCAAGGGAATTATTTTTCTAATTTATTCAGTTCATATGAATTGAGAAGCAAAGCTACATTAAATGTCAGGGGTTTAGATAAGCAGCTTTCGTTTACATCAAGTGCTGCAGCACATGAAGCACTTAAAAACTGCTCTGTCATTCCTTAAGAGCCTAAGCAAGTTCTTCATTATGACACTGAAACTAAATTTATAAAATGTGTTTAGAAATGTGTTTTGTGGAAATTGTCCATTCTGTTAATCCCCAGTGCATATGTAAAAGCTTGATAAATCTGACTTCACAAAAAATTGTGGCACAGAAGCACTGAATAAAAAGAAAGTAAGTACAATTGCAGACAGGACCAAAGAAATACAAAATGATTCAAATGTATAACAGTTGTATGCTGTATCCATTTAAAAAAGGGAGGTGGAAGTGAAAATAAACTACACAGTGCAATATAAAACATGTACTAAAATAAAAAATGCATTGCTCTGCTTTCTCTATGGAACTGACCTCTCCTCCAGCCCAAGGTAATTGGGCTGTACCTCTCTTCTATGCCAGTGCCAGAGCTGCCTATCAGCTGCCAGCTGAGCAACTCTGCCTCTGTGTTCTCCATCGTCCTCCAGAGAGATGTTATGCAGGAATCACTTCTTTGGGAATGGATATAGAGGAATGGAAAACTGTTCTACTCTGAAGCAAGCAGCATCTTGCTAATGGCCATTCCTTACATATATGTTCCTCATTCCCTCTTCTCTCAACCAGAGACACTTAAAAGTATCTGGCTGATGCTAACTCCAACTAATTATAAAGTTAGAAATTCAATAAATAAAGTTTTGAGCCTCACACCGCTTCAAACTGTCAGATACAGAAAATCTGAGACACAGGGATACAGATACACCTAAACAAAGGCTTCATCGACCAAAGCAAATCTATATTTTCTTCAGAATTCACAGGATTTCTGCAGCCTGCAGAAAGGTCAAACTAATACACAGCTTCTGATGCTCACTGTAAGTAGAATTCTACTATTTATTCTGGCTTCACTCTAGGATCTAATCACGATTTCAGATTTGCTCTTCCTTGTATCTCAGCAGATTTTACAGTAGGTCAGATTTTCTCATTGCACATTCACTGCTAGTACTAACATTAGGCATCTCCCATTCTCTTTTACCACTGTGCCCCTGGCAGTCCCTTGTCACCTATTCCAAATTCATTCAAATTAACCTTTTTAAAACATGGATTAATTGCTTGACTTTGCTCATGATGCAGCCTGCCCAAGCTACATCAGCACAGATGAAGCAGATGGTGAGCTCCAGTATAGGGGAAGGAAGAAGCAGCCAAGAGCAAGTACTCCCAAAACTGGCACTACTGTCAAAACCTACGTACTATAACACACGTCCTGAGAGACTGCTGTTTCGGGCAGGATTTGTGTTTGTATTGAACAGATCACACAGGTCCTGTTGCAGCATGTGTATGTATATACCACCTCTTGCAACCTTAACTAAACCCCATTGACTCCTCTTCATAAAAACTGTGAGTTTTTTCCCCATTTCCCAACAGTTTCTGTGATGGAGATGTGACTTAAGAGGTTCCTACGCAGAGCTGCTCATTCCTATCCCTGAGCTGCAGTTTGTTGCCCCAGTATGACACTACAAACAATCACTGAAGCGATCTAGCTTAGAGTGAAACATCAGCAAAACACTGCAGTAAAAATAACCCAGCATTTCAGTTTATCCTACAGTTCCCCCTCCAAGTGCTTCCATTGCAAAGATCCTTAATGTTTTACTGAATCATTCTATGCTGACATATTTTGTCTGTCAAAACAGACACGAAAACTTCAGCCTTCATAGAGAGTCAAATTTTTTAAAAATGTGTATTCTTTTATTTCATGTTTGTTGTTCCTAAAACTCTGGCTAGTTGGACTAGTCCATTAAATTCACATCTGAGTTTAGTAATTATTGCCTCCAGCTGCTGCTTCCCTGCCCCCTGCCAGAAGCTATTATTCTCCCCTTGCACCACAATAATTGTTTATTTGATCACCACTGAAACCAGACCTATCCCTAGAAGAACAATTTGCTTAAATATGGCCTGTGGGACCAAGTGTACATCAAATTTTGCAACATGAACTCCATAGGGGAAATAATCCACTACACCATTCACAGTTCAGACTTAGCTTTATCTTTTCCCCTCTCTTCTTTCAAACAGTACACATTATTTAGGTCCTTTTTGATAAGGTATCTCTTTGCTCAAGATTTCCTTATTTCTATTTTACCTTGCTGTGGCTGCATGAGCTCCTCCTTATCTTTCCTTTCAGTTGCCATTTTCAGCTACAGGAAGATCTAGGTACAGCTGTAAAAGACACTGGACAAAACCAGTGGCCTTGGGAAGTACAGTGGAACAATTCTGTGAGTCTTTACAAGTTACTTTGTTTAGTTCTACCAGATACATGAAATCTAAGGCATTACTTATGAAGAATGATAGCTGGGTTGTCGAAAATTAAGATAAAAATTGTGAGTTCTGCACCTGGGTGGTTTTAACTGTAAATATTGATGTATATTTAAATAAAAGAGCTACAATTAAATAAGGGTGAAAAGATAATGGCACTTGCATTCCAGAGATTTTTGCAGGTTGGGGGTTTTGTTGTTTGTTTGTTTAGTTTTGAAAATTATCTTTTAAAATAAATGAAGATGGAACTAGCTTCTCTGGAAAACTACTTTCAACTGAAATACTAATTTCAGGTCGAAAATTAAACAGAAAAATATAGCATGTTGGTTTAAAGTTATTTTGCTTCTGTGACTTTCCTGAGGTTAAATTGTTTGGAATCATAGTAACGTAGTCATAACATAGATCTTTTCCTCTCAGACTTTTTTTTCTTAACAAGTTTTTGCCTGAAGTATCATGCCAGTCAGGCTGATGATTTAGAGGGTTAGCTTCAAAACAGCAGTGACATCCACATCTAAAATCTGCAGTGACTATTTCTCCACTGTCCTCTTAAGCTTCTTCAGTTTACTGCAGCATGTCACCTTCTAAGTGCTCTGAGCACTCTTCCCTGTACCTGAAAAAATTTGCTATTCTGTATTTCTCAAAAGGCTGTGTGACTCTAAAAAGTGTGCAATTAGACCATACACACCAATCCTATGAATGCCATCTTCAAGTGAAACTACCGCTTCAAACTTCTACAATATAATTACAGATATTCATTTTATGCTCTAATTTATGCATTAAAAACATGTCCTCAAATTGTCTCCTTTGAAGCATTCTGGGGCCTGCAGACTAAGGCAGGAAAAATATTCCAAGGAGTGAGCAAAAACATTCCAGCTCGACTGCATCTGTGCATCTCAAAAGTAAACTATTACATGGTAAAATGGATGATATCTCAGTTGTAGCTTCCTGCAGGACTTTGTGCCAAACCAGTATCATCAAGTCTACCAAGAAATATTGAAAACCAATGCAGAAAACATGAGAACTGCTCAAATGCATTCCCAACATGCAACACTCCCTGCCAAGAAGCCATTCAGTCTACAGTACCATCAAATTATTCATAATATTGCCCAACGAAATTTAACTTGCAGCAATCTAGCCTTGATATGACCAATGCACAGTGAATTCCATCAAGTCTGTAAGTCCCCTCTGTTAAGAGCTGCTTCCAAAGCCAGCAAGCTCTTAAAATGCCAAAATGAGAAGTGCACGATCAGTCCCACAGCTATTCTGTCAACAGCCTATCAACATGATCTTAATTTTGCCTCATATAACTCAGTCAACCATCCACAAAATTTATTAACTTTGCCCCATTGCTCAATCTAGGTCAGGTCTCAATCAGAATCACATGAAAACAGATCCCCAAAGCAGTGTGAATACATGCTGAATAGCATAGGTTTCAGGTTATGAAATCCTTAAGGCTTTGTTCTGCTAATGGTTCATAAACTAACCTGTTAATATAGTTTAATTACTGCAATAATCTGATGTTCATTGCAAAAAGAAACCCGGGCCCAAGAGGACAAACAGTAAAATCTCAAACCAGAAGCAAGAACAGTTGTTTTAATAATTTCCCCCAATTTGCAATTAGGATTGTGGCATCATTCGTATAGATCAGTTTTGGAAATCACATGACACTTTCCACCTCAGGCTTCCAGAAACACACTGACAAACATGCAGATGGACAGGCACCAAAAAGTCAGTCTTTTGACATTACTGCAAGCTACAAAGTGTAGAGCTTAGTGCGAAGAAGATGCTTAAGGTGCCAAGAGCAAAAACAAAAACAATCTACTGTTTTCCTCTTATGAGGAAAAACAATCTGGTTTTGGGCAAGAAACCTTTCTTCTCATCGTCAATGTAGAATCTGAAAAGTGATGGGTCTTAAGTCAAGTAGGAAGATGAGTCCTTGCAGAACACATATACATTGTTCCATTTATTATACTGCTAATCCTTGTACACCTGTGTAAGTAAGGTGATGCCTTAAAGCAAACTTAGGTAATTAACTTGTTTAAAATAATAAGCAAGATGAAAATTTTTGGCTTAAAATAGAATTATTTCTCACATATAATATGCCTACTTACATTATTTCTGTAGCAGCTATTAATCATTGCTCACCTTTCAATAAACTATTTCTCAGCTTAATCTCAATGTACATTTTGTGTAGCATCCATATCAAGAACAGCAGTGCACTTATCAACTTACCCAGTAATATTTAATTTGCATGTGCTTAAGCTTGCAAGAGGTGTATTTAAAATTCAACTCAAAACTGGTATCTGTCAGATTCTTATGTAAAAGAAATTGGAAAGTTTACTTTTACAAATTCATACACAAAATTTTTAGATGTTAAGTTCAGCAGCCTACCTCACAGAGAATTTAAATTAAGACAGAAAGTTACCCAAAGTGCCTCTGTAAGGATGTTTCTTTCACCAGGTAAAACTGATATTGGGTAAATTAAAATACTTGCTCTGAATTTTTATCCTGCATCGGCTGGGTTAGTTTTCTCCAGGGATTGTATGCAGAGTCTATACTGTAGAGGCGCATGTGCATGGCCAATACGTGGAACAGCTGATCTGAAAGGTGAAGACAAATTGCTGATTATTATATACAATGATACAAAGTATTTCACATTAAATTGCCATCATGTATTTCAAGATTCTGAAAAGTCTGTCATCTCATTTCAAGTAAGCTGCTACTCTCATAAGCATATTTTTATTATGTAATTATTTGTTTTTAAAATAAGATTTTGAAGAGAAGTAAGATTTCAGTAGAAGGCAGTGACCATAGGCATGCATAAGGAAAAATGCCCTTTTTTTTCTCTCCTGAAATTCTGAGACAGAGAAAGGCCATTTAGAAAGCTTTGGCCAGATCTCAGTTGTTTTGGTGCTCCACACACCTAATTTCAGGCCTTCTAAAAAAATCCTGTTTCATATGCTCTTAAGTTGCTAAGGTTACATGCTCACTTCACTTCCCTCTCCAGTTTGTGCCAGAAGCCATGATTTCCTAATCACTTCTTCTAAACGGAGCCTGATATACTTTTATCGCACAGCTTTTATTTCCCTCTCCCACAATTAAGTTCTGTGCACAACATATTTGAAATTAACCCAAAGCTGCTAGAAGTTACAGCCTACAGTAGGATCACTTCAGCTCTTCGTTCTTAAAAGGTTATTATTATTCCTTGTGCCTTCTTTTGATTATTTTGTAGGAAACTTCTGGATGAGGTGAAAAACCAAACCCAACAAACGTCTGACCACACATCAAGGATGCTAAAGTAGCGAGTCTTTATAACATCAGAGATTTGTCCTTACAACCTGCAGGCAAAGTTTATTGATATTCACTAATTCAAAACCTTCTGTACAGCCACTGTATCAAAAACATAATTTACAAAACACTTGCAGAATTTTTCAAACAAAGGATGCATAATTATTCATGGAGGTTTACTGCAGTATCTTCTATTAAAATGCACAGTTTTCATTTCTCTATGGATCATATGATCAAGACAAATAAAGACAACTTCTAATCTTTTCTTCCCTTAAGCAATCCAAGAAGGCAAGCACCATCTATGTTGACAGCATTTTCAGAGATGTATATGCAATAAGAAACACAGAATGGTTTGAGTTGGAAGAGACCTTTAAAGGTCATCTGGTCCAAGCACCCTGCAATGAGCAGACATCTTCAACTACATCAGGACCATTAGTGACTCAGACTTCACTTCTTTTTCTGTGTTTATAATACAGTTACAGTTTGGAGAAAACACATCTTTTTTTAACTTTATAAGTTTATATTTCAATATTTTAAAATATCATCATTTCCCACCATTTTGCTCAATATTTTTCCTCCTGTGACACTCTGTCTTGCTATTTGCTGCCATGCCTGTTTCTCCTGTTCACTTTTCTGGGACCCTGCTTCCTTCCTCCCTTTTATTTTAACTTTTTCCCCTAGCATCCTGACAACATCTTTCCCCTCCACCCCTCTTATTCTTTCAATTGATCCCTTTGCCGCTTTCTCTCTTAATCTCTCTCCTTTCTCTCTACAACGCACTTGCTCAACCTACAGACTCACTGGTCCTCTTTTTAAAGTAGAAATAGCAGCTATTAATTTATTTTCCATAAATAGACAATTACTCAGAGGTATGCAATGGCCAAAAGAGTCGCATGATGAAGTCAGCTGACTGCCAGAGCCTCAGGGCTGTAATTAGCTCCTGGGGTTTGTAAAATAATTGGAGATGTAGATGGCATTGGAATTGATAGCTGTCACCTGCTTTCTGAATAAAAACAGTCAATGAGGACAAAATAAGTCATCTATTCTCCTGGCAAGAGATTCTTAGCAAAACACTGCTTTGCTGATAGAGATCAAACCCCTGAAAATACAGTTATATTTTATCAAAATAAAAAAAAAAAAAATCAAGCAGGTTTTATTTGGAAGGAAACTCATGAAAGTATCTGTTCCTTCCCTCTTGCCTGTTCACTAAAAGGAATGGGTTTTTTATTCTCAACTGATTCTTGCCTCAAACAGAAATGAGCAACTGTGCAAAATAAAAAAATAAATAAATTAATAATTCTTCATTAATTGTATTAATTAATCCTCTGCTCCTTCAACAGCTTTCTTTGAGCTCTTACTAATACGAAATTAGGCAGGCAAGCATCAAATCCTAGCACTGGAGAATTTATTTGTTAGTCTCCAAGTGTGTAACATTTACGGCATCGAGACGCACTGTAACGCTGACTGACTGTGCCCAGCAAAATGCCGTTCAGCTGCTGGGTAAGACGGTACTTTCTGTCTGCGATTCCACAGCTCTGGCTCCTCCACAAGGCCGCACGATGGGCACGGGAAGGTCCCCGGGCGGGCATCGGTCCCAGTGCCCCTCATGGGGCGGCGCTGCCCCTGCGGCACCGCAGCAGTGTGGGGAGCACACATCAAGGTGTCTCTGTTCTACACCACAGTGACTCCAGTCACCTTACCTCCCACCTGCTGTGACTATGAGTCACTGGAGAAACAGCAGGGAAACACCAGAGCACTGGAAATTGAGAACTGGCAGCTTGGTTTACGCCAAGCTTACGTGCTCACCACGTCCTTATGCCTGAGGGAGTAGTAGAAACCTGCCTTGGGCCAAAGGAAGACCAGAGGGTCTTTCCTGTGTATTTGTGAGAATGCATAATTCCAAAACATAAACACAAAATACAGTCTGCCCTCTCGTTTTCTTATACACTACTTGGAACCTTTAGAATACATGTAATTATTGTTTTTTGAAAAGTATCAGCAAAACATTACCATGACAATGGCCCACAATCAACAACCTTGCCCAGACTTGTGAAGAATGGCATGCAAGGCCATAACCCCACCAGGCACCCCAAGCTGCTCTGCCACTCACAGTCCATCTTCCATTCTCTCCAGGAGAGCCCACCTTTGTAAGGGGGAAAGGCAGGGCCTGGCTGTAGCTCAGTCACCAAAAGAACATTTTTAAGTGAATTTTGTAGGAAGAATAATTTCAGAAAGTGCAGCAGCAACAACATTAAGGAATGAAAATTATGAAGTCACAACAAAACAAGAACTACAGGTATTATGATAACAAATCTTGAGAAGTAAATGGGGAAAAAAATTGAATATGATCCTCCTCTCCTCATAAATTCATAATACTTTAGACAGGCTGCATCCAGTTAATCTGAATTAAAAAAAAAATCACACCATTTGGATGCACAGTATAACTTATTGCAAGTTAACCTACCATGACAGAGGAGCAATAAACTCAACTGGAATCGGTACTTTCAAAAGAGCAGCTCAAAGGATAAGATGCTGCCTTTGCACTGGGTGGGAAGTTGTAAGAGAAAGCATTCTAATGCTGCTCCTCTCATAAAAAACAGAGATAAATGGGTATTTTGTCTACATAAACACATTGCCTGCACTAGCACCTGCAGATGCATTCTTTACTATTTTTAATATTAAAGCACCTTCATTTTACAGATGTTGACAAATCTCTCAAAAAAAATATTCTGCTTTGCCAAAGTGCACAAAGCAGGAGTCTACAAAGGCAATTCCACAACCCTTTTCAGGTCTAGTGTGGTATGCACAGCGTAAAAGATGACCAAACTCAGAGAGATGAACATATAGCGATTTGAAAGATGAACGGCAGACCTTTCAAAAATGTTGTGCTGAACTAACAAAAATGAGTGATTCAGGAAGTTGCATGCAGTTGTAAGTTTTGGTCTCACTAGTAATCTTGGTCTTGGTCTTTGCCAAAGCGATCCCAAATTTCTGCTTAAGTTTTGCTGCCTTTTTTCCTGGTCTCTTGACTGTAAACTAAATTCTCAAATTACCAGAGCTGAAACAAGATAATGTTTTCTGTTATTAATGCCAATTCCACAATGTACAGCAATGTGCTGTAATAATGATAATAAATAACTAAGGAATTAGCTGACTTTCTGTTTATTCCCCAATCTCTGTTTTAGGAGGACGTAAAGAACACATACTGCTGTCATGGAAATCTCTATTTTGCTATTTTGATCCAGACTTCTCTTTTTACATTGTATAAATTTACAATGCAAAAAGATCACAAAACACTGACACAGTAGTTCTCTGCAAGTAGAATCGAGAACATCCTTGTCTCAACTGTGAAGATCTTACCAGACTAGAGATGCGACACCCTTCTTCTCCCCCTGAAGTTTCCTGGTACTATAAAGAAGAATGTCAATGATAACAAAAGCCACTTGATACAGCCAGATGGGACTTGATTGTTAATAAAGAGATTGAGGAATTTTTTCCTCCCTGTACGGATTTATATAGTCCACTTAGCAACAGCAGCTGCAAAGACCTGCTGACAGCATTGCTGATGATCATTTATCTCTGATCCAGTAATTTGAATCAGTGAATAAAAAAAATGTGAAGGTCAGGAAAAGCCCATTAAGGCATTAAGACACGATAGTCTTTACAAAATCTCTAGTCTTAATTGCTGATGAAGCAGCTAATTATCCTTGACATGAAACTTGCCAGTGTATGAAATGAACTTTGACAATAGAGTTCTAACAGTACTTATCTATGCTTCTCCCACAGTAGATATTAATGGCATACCAAAGTCTTTAGAAAATACTTAAGGATTACCTGTTGGTGAGAAAAACTGCTTTTTCAAAGTTAGCATGAATGGGCACCAAGGATCTGCAGATTGACAGCTCCTAACTGACACCCTTCCCCCCCAATAAACATAAACAACTCTCTCCCTACTTCCCCCCCCCCCAAAAAAAGCAAAAGAAAACCTAAAAGAAACCTCAAAACCCGCAGCACCAAAAGCCCAACCAACCATGGGAATCCATTGTAGAGGCATTCCTGAAAACTTCTTTTATTCTTTTTATTTTCAGTAGTTGCAGAGAGCTGGGTAGGAATCTTTGCAACCATATTCACATTAACAGATTACAAGAAAGAAACAGGTGGAATATAACGAATCATAAAAGAATTAGGTTTTTCTTCCTACAGAAATAACCAATACTAAGCGGTTGCAAGGGTCACTGACCATATTGATAAAATGGAGACAGCCATCACCCTCAACACAGTTGGAAAATTTGATAGAGAGGGAGCATGAACAACTTAGAAAATCCTTAATGTCACAGTGAGTTTCTGTGCTCACCCAAACACATACTGAACAGTGATTAAACTGATATTAACATCATAATGCAGATACAGCCTTCAAATGAACAAGACAAAAAAACCTGACCAACTAAACCAACCAACCGACCAACACAACTCCCATGGAACAATACTGTATCTCCATGGTTAGAACCACCATTCTAGAAGTTACAAAGGCGCTGGCCATTTTATTGTGGGAGAGTTTAAATAAGTCTTAAATAATTTTTTTTCTGTCTTGTAAATTAATGTCCTTTCCAATTAATGCAGTTGATGCTGCAATGCCAGACTGCTATCTGTGGGAAGTATAAGGATAAGGAGCTCATTTACACAGAAACTGAAGCCAGAGGACAAGAGGATAGAATATTTAATCCTTCCCAAAACCCCTAATCTGATCCTTATCACAAAGGGGAAAAGGGGAAAAAAAAGAAAGAAAACAGCCAGAAAGAAAGAAAAGAACTATTTAAAAGTTAAAAGGAAGAAATTACTAGATTGTAAACTCATTTATAGGTAACTTTTAAATTTTGTGGAACTGTTCATCAACTCTTGCAAGATTACCAGAGTAATGATGGCAGAGGCAAACACACACAAATTAAAGAGAGGTCACAAAATCACAGAATGTTAAGGAGTTGGAATAGACCTTAAAGATCATTTAGTCCCAAACCCTGCCACCATGGGCAGGGACACCTCCCACTAGACCAGGTTGTTCATGGCCTTATACAAAAATTGTACAGAGAAGTCATAATTATTCAGCCTTAATGCTGTGTTCTGAACCCATTCTATAAATACAGCACAATACAAGGAGCACAACAGATCTCTTACACTTTATAAAACAGGGAAATAAGACCTGTACAATTTTTACATATCATAATTATCTCCTAAATTCAAGAGAATTTTCAAGGCCATAGACTCTTAACACTGTATTGTAGTCCTTAAAACAGGACTCAATTTTTAAGTAATAAGTAATAGGACTCTATTTGCATTTTTTTGGTTGCACACACACACACACACACACACACACAAATTTTAAACCTTGAAATGGCAATTTTACAGCCAAATTTTCTTCACCATTCTTCTCACACAGACTTGGTCACTGACACTAACAGCTACATTAATCATTCTTAAATTTACTTCCCAAGAGCAGCTGCCCTCCTGGTGCAATCTAATAAAACAGCTCTTGACCTATTTGTTCCCACCATCTTCCCTGACGTTTGCTGCTGTAACAGCTCACCTGGGACAACATATTCTGTTTTCCACAATATCTAATCGCCAAACTTTACAGTTGTTACAAGACTAATACAGAGTGGTATGCTTAATCACAAGAGAAACACTCCAGTATCTCACATATGAAAAACAAAAGTGGGCTATACTTTGGGTTACTTCTGCTGAACCTGAGTGACGCTTAAAAACAAAAGCAGTTTCAATACTGTGCAAGCAAGATTTCAACAAAACAATATTCAAGTCCTAGATGGGGTATGGATTTTTAAAATCATTCTTTCCTCATTGCATAAGACAATGAAGAAGTTGAAGAAGGTACATTTTAAGTGAAACTTTAAAAACACGATTACCTCTTGGAAAAATAAATGAGTATGGAAAAATGATAAAATCGACTACAGAACACGCATATATAGAACTGCCATTTTTTTATCTTTTAAATGCAACCATATGGAAGAGGCAATGAAGGAAACACACAATTATATAATGGTTTAGTGAAAAAAACCCCTGTTTTATATATATATAACTAACTCTGATCCCACTAGTCATATTTAGCCTAAAGCCAAAATATAAATATAATAATAATAAATGAAAATACTGTACAGGTCTGTTCTAGGAGAACTGCATTACCTTACATTAAAAAACAAGGCTATTTTAGTGCAAGATTAAATATGACTAGCTTGCTACATAACAATTTTATAAAGTACCAATACAGAACATAAACAGCATGTGAACATTTCAACAATGAACAGATGACATTCATGTCTCCAAGCTGCTTAATGCAAAACCACATCTATATACATGGCAGAGATCTCCTCATTTTGAAAAACTATCAACAAGATAAAAATATGACCTTGCAGATTACAGGACACTTCTCTGTACTCATTCTTCTAAACTCTAAAATGTCAAGAAATTGTATGATCAGTAAAGCCATGTGAAAACAGGGATACACTCATTACGTGTAACATCATTATAAACTTTTTCAGTTTCAAGAAGTGAAAGCTTTTAAGCTAAAATCTCCACCTTAAACTACTCATCATCATGTTCCAAATAATATGGTTGTGAAATGGGTAAACACATTAGCAAGTTGCTAAAATTTAGAAAGAAAATGTCCATCTTTCTAGGTGAACATACAATTAAAAATATATCATAACGCAAGTAGAAATCATCTGTAGAACCTTGGTTTATTAAATGCTTCAAATTTGGAAACAGTGATCTGGAGATGTTCTTTTAATACACACTTTTTAGGTACTTTGGTCTTCTGAGAAAGGGATGTAATGATGGGGAAAGACAATGTGCAGTACAGTTAAAACTACTTTTCAAAACTACAACACATGAATGAAATTACTTGAACTACATTCCTGGCAGTAACAGAAGGCTTTTGTCCTAGAGAAGATGTGGACAACAGAGCACCTGATGACGCTTCTTTGGTGGCTTCTCACCTCAAACGATGAGGAAAAGCATCCCCCACAAATCATGTACTAAAAGGCAGAGGTGGGCCTAAGCTTTCTGACATTTTTATTACTGAATCTGCTGCTATTGCTACAGGAGCTTGACTTAAACAAATACTAGTAGTAGCTGTATTCTCAGGCTCTGTTTTTCCTGACAAAAGAAAATGTCCATTTCAGTAAAAGATTAAAATATTTTCTGTTAAGAAAAAAAAACCCCTTCTGTCTGCTTCATTTGACAAATATTAAAGGTTTCAGAACAACGAAGATTTGAGTGTTTCTACAAAGGAAAATCTGCAAAACTTTCCTGCCAGTGGAGGAACTAGGCAAGTTAAAAACATGGGACATCATAGCTGCATTTTTCTAAGTGTACGATCAAGTCTACATTAGCATTCAGAAAAACAAATTTCTTTACTATTCCTAGCAACAGCCAGGGTAAAACAAAGCTTTCCTCTTCACCCTTAAAATACTTCTAGTTTTACTCATGAAAACGTGAACATATTAAAAAATATTACATGGATATTATGACAATTGATTTCTAAATAGATTATATTCACAAGACACGAACAGCTCTAATGAATAATTTGTGCAAATTAGTTTTCAGATTTTTTTAAACAGAAATAAAAAAAACAAAGACTACTTGTGGTAGGAAAAACAGGTTTTTTTTAAAAGGAAAAAGTTGACATAATTTAGAAAATGTTAGAAAGAACTAGACATTTTCATTCAATATTCTAATAACTTATATTCCATTTAATAACATGAAACTTACTTAAACATGATCTTTTCCCAGCTGTGCTTGCACCTCCTGAACACAAATTTCCTCCTCGATGGACCAGTTCAAGTTCCAAGTTTGTTCTGTAAGAAAAACATAACAGTGTTGAACAGAACAGCATTATTGAACCTTCTACAGACATGAATGAGTCATGACAAACTCCCAGCATACACTTAATAAAAGCATACTGTGAACTAATCTTTAGCATGAGATACTGCCAAAAAACATCTCAGAATAAAACAAGCCTTATGAAGATGTTGCCATATGTGGTTATAAGTACTGTATTATTGGCATTGAGTTGTGACTGAAGAATTAAAAAAATTTTAATTCTGAGGCATTTTTCTGTATGCACACACAGCTCCTTGATAATAGGGGACTTTATGTGCTAATTGGAAAATACACAGATTGGTTAAATTTCAGTTCATCAAATACATCTAAAAGAGTGTTCTCTTTACTGGCAGGGCTTCTGTTTTGCTTTAAACAGACAGTACAATGGATATGGCATCAACTAACCAAGTATGAATACAGTCTAAATTATAATGAAAGCACTGACCTTTATAGATAAGTTAGTTAATAAAAGCCTGGGAGGTTAATTCTGAATCAAATACTGGCATTCACTGCAGCTCATCAGTATGGAACAGGAGTTGTGTCACTAAATCTCTGCACGTCCCAATGATGCTTTCTTTCTTAGTATTATTGTAATCTGATACTTAGGCACAAATTGTTTAGGCCAAATTTGATAACTTTGTTTAATTTTGGAATTGGATGCTTTAGTACTGCATTATCTTTTGCCCCCAAGATTTGGAGCAAACAATTTATGTTATATTCTCTCAGAGCTTGTTTTAATAAGTCAACATACATTTCTTCAGTTAAAATAAAGGAATACAATTCTATTACTCTGAAATGTTATTTTGCTAATTCAATCCAAACTGCAAAGTTCACTCTTAACATATTTTGTCCTTTAACAAAAAATCAAACAATTTTAGGTTTAATATAATAACTGAATATATATTGAAATCTATTCTAGAATTTTAGGAACATAGCATATCTAAGCTAAGAACACACACCCCTACACACGTATATTTAAGAAGAAACTACAGGATGACTATTTTATTCATAAATTATTTTTTAAGAATTTCAGCTCTATGAACTTGAAAGAATAACACACTTTTGATATGCAATGTTTGTTAAGATACTTTCATATGTTTTTAAAATAGCAACATTTCTGAATATTACTATTCCTAAGTTTGCAGCTTATGCCATCCATTTCTGAAGGAATGCTTTAATCCTCTCTACTCAGAAAAGGCAATTTAACATTGATAATGTGCCTGCTCAGAGCTCCATCTGGTTGCTGCTGATAAGGGCATCTGTGTGACAGGGGAATTTTCCACTCTTCAGGCGATTTGTAGTGCTCACTGAACTTCTAAAAATCTACCAGCAAGGAAGCAGGGACAGGGATTTCATATTAGTGGACAAAATAGCAACTGTAGATCAGCATGTGCTAGTTCATCATGGGAATATAAAGAAAACCAGTATGTTTATTTCTACAAACCTTCTGATAACTAATTCCTAGAACAAAATTAATAGCAGTCTTCCATTAAAACCAAGATACTTAAGATTTAAATCAAAAAGACTACCTGAATATCTAAGAATAATTTTCTAGATCTAGAATTTTAAATTTTCCTTTCACCGAGAAACATGTACAACTTTACAAAACAAACCTCAGGGACAATTCTGAAAAAAACCTCTTGTTGATACATAGAAGGCATCATATAGCACTTCTTGCTACAGGGAATATAAGGAGAGTTATTTTTGGAAACATATACTCCTTTCACACATATCATACCAGCTCGCACCTCCCACCCTTCTTCATTGCCCCCAGCTTCTCAAAGACAACACCTTTCAGCTCAGCTTTCTTGGAAATGTATTAACCTTTTCCTTCAATACATCTTTTTCAAGACATACCTGAACTTTGGCTTACAAGTGCACAGTAGATAAAGCACCTTCTGTGAAAATGAACACTTACCTATCATAAAATATCCTAAATCAGGCACAGACCTCAATCATATTTGAAGGAGACTAGTGTATCTCCTCCCTAATTTCAGCTCCCTTCTGTCTTGAGGACCTGAGCACCCTCTGCCCTTTACTGAAGAAAAGTAATGAAGAAAAACTGGGGGCATCTGATAGAAGTGTGGAACACAGAGCGGTCTCAGAAAGCCTTCTTTGCTATCTCAGCCTTCTCAACGTGAAGAGGAGATAGAAAATCCATGTGAGTGACTGTTTCCCCTATCTAAAAATCTTTGCGTCATTCACTGGAGCAACAAATTTTGTAGAACACTGGCTTTATCTTCCTCACTCACAGAAAAAAACCCTGAGAAGATGGATTTTGCTCAGTTGTCCAGACTCATGAGTAAAAACAGACCTACTTCATCCCTTCTTGTGGGCTTGTATTAGAGAAACATTGGAGTGGGGAGGGTGATTGCATCTTTCTCAGAATTCACACAAGGACAGAGTAGGGGGAAGTAAAAATACAAAGCCCTTTCCAGAAAGGGAACATATTTGGATGGACCCCCTCTTCCTATTATGACAGAAAAAGCATATTAAGTGCTACCATTTTTCCCACTTCACTTTACAAACACAACATATATACGGAAAAAATACAGATACTGAGGTACAGACTGGAAGGAAAGAACACAGGACTCTTACGTTAATCTATACATAGCTGACAGAAATGGGTCCCTTCCAATTCAGGATATTCTATGATTCCATCTTGGCATAGCCAAGAAAAGCACGAGACCTACAGCTATGCAATACAGAAACAATCCTCCAAGATACTGCCACAAATGACAGTCACCAACGCTATGAATGTGGAACTATTAAAAATAAAGCTAGGCACATGTGAATTTGTGAATAATACACTGCACTACTCTCAAAAATGTCAGCAAAGCCAAGAAGGGAGGCATATGAAAAGGGTACAAATTTAACAAGGTAAGACTGTAGGCAAGACTGCAGCAGGAGATAGCCAAGGAGCTCTTCCAGCTGTGCATGCAAATCAGGATGCCAAGACCCAGAATGCTAGCAAAACAGACAGGGGCTAGCCCTCCCACTAAGTGGTAGAGAATTCCTTTGTAATTTCTTTTTCTCTGCTACCAGTGACATCTGTCCGGGTAAGCAAAAACTAAGAAAAGTAAGTTTCTGTTTTCCTGAAGCAGAAAGGATAAGCTACAGCAAACTGGCTACATCTCGTTTCACCAGCAGTATTCCCATTCCAGCATGCAGAAATCCACTTCAAAGCTGGCCTCCAGCTGTAAACTAGCATCTTTTAAGACAGCAGATGATGTCGTTTTCTGATTGAAAATGGAACACAACTTATAAGAAGATTAAGAGTGTTTAATTCACTTGCAAATATATAGAGTCAATAAAAATATCACTGCATTCAAATGCTTATTTAAACAGGGGCTGCTTATCATCTTGACCACTTTATCTGTATGTTAAATACCAGGAAAAACTGAATAACAGATGTAGATGGTCTGACCAAAACCAATTAAGAGCTTCAGAACACATGAAACTAGAAATACACAAAGTTACTGGTTGGTAAGGAACAGAGGGTTATCATTACCTCAGAAAGAACTGGATGGAAATAAGAAAGAAACAGGATGAATGATAGGAATAACTTCCAGAAGGTAAGTTACTTCAGTACATAATTTTGTAAGCAATTTTAATTGTGGACAGTTCATTGTTTGAATATTTAAAATTAAACAACACATACTAAAATCATGCAAAGAAAACTCTTTCAGTTTGGAGGACAACCAGTTGACTTACATATTTATTTCCATAAATACAGTCTGCAAGATTGTATTAAAATGCCTTTTTAAAAGTTGAAATTTTTTTTAACCTGTAGTTCTTATGCAATTATCAAGTAGTAGAAGCACATAAATCTGGATTGTGCAGAAATTAACCACTTTGTAGTTGATCTGCCAGCCACCCTCATAAGTGATCTTATGAGTTATGGTAATGATACAGAAAGGTTGGATCCAACACCTGAAATCCTTCAGTCATGGATAAATGGAAAATTGCTGACACCAGTCTAACCTAACAAGAAGAGGTCACAATGAGTACAAGTGGTATATCCTAATCACAGCAGTGAAATTTCTCTCCCCAGCAGTGCAAGCAGCAATGAAATGCTGCTCTGGTTTGAAGTATTTTTAACTCTTGGAATGAAAAAAATCTTGGGCTCCATGTGTAAATATAAAAATAATATAGAGAGACATTTAAAAATATGTTTAGCTAACATTTTAAAGATTATATAACATTACACCCAGAAATGTACTGTAACACTATTTTTGCACCTTAAATGGCATGGTTACATATTTTTATATGCAAAACATTAATTTTGAGTCCTTTGTATTTCTGGAAGGGTATAAAATAAGTTAAAAAATTCTTGAAGAATACAGATATTTCTTTTAATACAATTATACAATAATCTAAGCTGGAAGAAGATTCTGGAGATTAGATGGTCTAATCTTCTGTCAAAAACTGACCCTTAGATTTGATTACTCAGAATCCTGCCAAGCCAAGTCTTGAGTATTTCCACTGCTTATATACTAAAGACAGTCAGCAATCAGAGTTTATGAAAGTGCAATAGAAAAATGCTCCTGGATGGTATCCCTTGTGTGCTTGCAGCTTCTCTGCAGTCAGCACCTACCCTGAAGGTCTCAGTGAGTCTGAGTTTGGAAAACTATTTGCTTAATGAGTATTTCAACTTCTTATGGGAAAACCTTCCACTATAGTAACTCTGAAAAGATTAACTATTCAGGGTATCTTAACATTAATGGTATAGATGGAAGGGAGGACTGTTAGATTTTCTTGGAGACTGTGACACTGACAGTTCTAAAACTGCAATCAAACTTCACAAAGAAAATGCTGGTGGTTTCAACACTTTTTCTAGAAGTCTACTCACATGAAGAGAGATTCCTGGTTGCTGATGCAGAAAAAGATCCTTCTGTGACTCCCACTTAAGTAAATAAAACTAATGTTTTGGGAAAAAAATTTAAAACACCCTCTGATATAAAACCTAGCAATATGGCAGTGATACAGAAATAATCTCATTCTGCTAAAGTAAGGTAGGAGAGAGTTGATAATTTTGGAAAGAAAGGTAGAGAAAGAAATTCAACATAAAAGTTTGATATATGGAAAGCAAAACCCTGAATGAAGAAGAACACTAAATAAGCACATGACACATTGTTCTCCAGGTTTTATGCCACTGCTGCACATACTAAAAATTAGAACTAAGAGGCACATCATTTTGCATATGCCTGCATATGACCAGAAAACATAACCTTGATGTACTAAGTATTCAAAAAGTACTTTCTGGAGAGGATGAAATATTTTCTTTTTTTTTTGAAGAAGAAGAAAACTATCTGGCAACTAAGAACATTAGTGAGAAATACAAAAGAAAAAAAAAAAAACAAAAAGAAAAACATACCCACCTGGCTACAGAATACATGAACAGGAAATCGTTGTCAGGTGATCCAGGACTCTTACTATAATCTGTATACTTCTTCTGTGTGGTACTTTTTATATCTTTCATTACAGATTCCATTTCTTTACTGAGATTGGTTTCAGACTATGAACAAAGACATGAGAGAATATTACTTAATTTTACCTCAACAAATGCAGTAGTTGATTGCAAAGTGTAGCACTTTCATATCTGTAAAACACATTTGCAGGTTATGAAAAAATATGCATTAAAAGCCAGTATTCTGTCTCACAGAAGTGTTAAAATATTCTGCAAAGTTATTTTGATCTGTTCTGAATATAAAAACATAACTGCTTTGTCCAACTCCTAAGTTCAAGAATCTCACTGTTTGTGTTCTTTTAAAGTATATTTGCACTGTACAAGTACGAAAAATAACACAAAGCATCTCCAAGGTTGGAAGGTTAACAAAATTTAATTTATTCTGCCTTTCAGATGATCTCATGAAGCTTTGTAACACATAAGCATCTGTAAACTGCTCTTTCTGTAAAACAAATAATCCATACCTTAAGAAGTTCTTAACAGGTATTGTTTAAATAGCTTCCAGTTACAAGAATATTGTTGGTTTTATATTGTAAAGAAATGACAAATTAATTTTATACTACACGACTCCATTTTATGTAAATCGCTATGGAAAAAAAGAAAATGTACTCCATAAAAAATTATATTAATCACATTTTGTCACAGTTTTTCAATTGTTTATTTTTAGTAGGTAATGCAGTAAGTACTTTAAATATTTAAAATTTCTTTATGTGAAAAAAATGGTATGCTGTCTTCCATATCAGAAAAGAATGAACTTTCCCAGGTTCCCAAGTTTTTAAAAGGTCACAAATGCAATATAATGTAAAAACTGAAAGGTAGAGGCAAATTAACAAGGATCTTTCTGCCTTACACTGATGCTTACTGGGAAAGTTCCCAGCTGTTCTTGAAGATCTTCCACCTCTTGTACAAGGTCTTGCATACACTTGTTACTATGACTTTGCCAAACGCTTCTCTCCACGTTGTTTCCAGGATAACAAGGAAGAACACTGTTAGCAAACTGCCTACAGAGGGGACAGGTAAATTCTCCTTTGTCCACTGAAAAACCCTGGAGGACTTGGTCATTCTAAAAGAAAATAAAGAACATGTAACTGAAATTTGCAGAAGATTACAGTTGTTTTATTTTGATATTTCAAATGTATAGCTAATTCTAAGTCTAAAACCAAAAACCTGTAAAGAAAGGGTTATTATAATAGTTCCTCACTTTACTGACAAAGATCTTTACTAGAGACTGTCTTACAATCCTCCAACTCAACCTTCCTAATTTTTAAGTATTCTTCATTGTCAACAATATCCCCATAATAAACTAGAAAGACCTCAACGGAGTGTTTTGAACCTTTCATGAGTGTTGTCTCTTTCTAGCTATTTCCATAAAGTCTGAGACTCCAAGTACAGGCTTAAAAAAAACCTAATAAAATAGCCACTGTAGGGCAGCATGAGAAAAATCCTGATTATTTCTTGTATCACATGAAGGATCAAAAAAATGGACGCAGAAGTATGTGTCTGGGAAGTGAGGACACTTCCTCAGTATTCATGTCACTAGCAAGCAACCTTGCTTCTGTGTCAGGAGTTGCCTCCATGGTTTCCCATTCCTGGGAGAACTGCTAAGTAAACAGTGACTGTAATGTAACCTTCATGCAATCAGCCCAGAATGCTGAGGCTTTTACATACCTTACTGGATGGTCACCTCTGATCGTATTATGTAAAAATAAATGTTTTATCCAGATGAAAACAAGTCTATATAAATTATTTTGGTAATAAGAATGCTAGGAAATATTCAAAATTATTATGCACACATCTAGGTAGTAGTAAAACATGCTAAGATCAGAAGTTCACTTAAATAATTTAGAAATGTTCAACAATGAGGTGGAGTAACAGTTTATTTCAAGTTTAATAGAGAATCCATCAAAAAAGTGACTTCCGAGTTTATGTGATGCAAAAAATTACATTTCCAAAATTCTGTAAAGTGAAACTCCACCATGAAAGTCCAGATTTTATTGCTATATTATTTTATATAATTTTTATATTATGTTACATTTATCCTGACAACACAACTACTGCTGAAAGCAAATTTAAATTAATATGGAAAAGAACAATTCATCATGGGATCCAATCAAGATTGCACAGCTTCCTATTTCTCTAGAGGTTAAGTTTCAGTAAGACCACTGCTGATACTAAAAATAGAAGGTATTGCTCAGTTTTTCTGAAAATGAAATCAACGAAACTTACAAAGAAAAAAAAAATTAAAGAATAATGCATAAAGTAATCTTGAATAAAAAAGTAGTTTTATATGAACAAGAAGTCATCATTTAGTCTTTGTTTTATTACATGGGTTAAGTATTTTTTCTGATATATCAAAATAACTGAAAACAAAGTACTTTTGTTAATAATGTCAACATGCAATAAGAGATTTAGTATCCATAGTTCTTGAAAACACAATAAAACCATCTTGTCCACTCATGTAAACACAAGTATTCTTTCTATGATAAATTCAATTGATTTCAGTAAGAACAGTTCAGATCCAAATAAACAAATATGACCTTTAGTTTTACTTACCCGTAAAGATTCCATGTAAGATTTGTGACAATCTATGTGTAAAGTGTGACCACATGTTTGTACATAAACACCTCCTTCCCAGCCTATTGACACTGCTTGCAGACAGGAACTCTAAAACACAGCAAAACCAGTAAGAAACAACGCTTATATATAAAGCTATATAAGTATTTACCCAAACTTATTTTAAGATTTGAAAGATAGCACACAAATAAAAAAAATCTGTGTATCTCATTAAAAGACATGCTGTAGAAATAAAGGAAACTTCATTTTTTAAAGTACTGACTTAAGCTAACTTACACAGCTGCCATTATGCTATTCTTTCCAACCAAGAGCCAAACAGTTAAGTTAAACTTCTGCAGTTCTTATCACTTAAAATAACCATTTCATCAAGGAACCTCTTGTACTACAGCATAAAGGTGGCTATAACTCTTAACATCTGTTCCAATAGTAGAAGTTATTCCATGTACAAGGGCAAGATACTGTTCCAATACATTTCATTCAGTTTTGTAGGTAACCAAAATAACAAGACTACTGTTATATAATTTAGCCTCAATCTGTTTTAAAATTCAGTGTAAAAACTTAGGGTTTTTAATGAGTTGTTGAACAACATTATATATAACTCATCGTAGTGGGAAATGAGAACAAATACTTGTTTAGTGAACTGAGTTTTACAAAGGATTGTTTAGAAAACATTGGCCTTAATCAAGGACTGTACTTACAGTCCACATGTCTAAAAGTTACCTCACTGGTAACTTTTTTCCAGAAAACAATGACCTGAAGAAACAGGTACCTCTGGCACACTTACTGTAAGGAACTCTAGAAAATTCTCTTAAAGAATATCTAACTATAGTCAGTCTCATTATTAGATTGCCATTTCTCAAAAATCTCATGCACAGATTGAAAAGTACATTCTGGTTATACATTGAAGGAACAGAAAAAGATTTATTGCTACCAGAATTGGGAAACAATTTTTAGTCTAGACTCGCACTAAAATGGTCTTAATGTATAATGCAAAATCAGTGTACCATGAATAACCCTAATAGCTCCATTTTCTAAGGACCTCCTACCATCTCTTTTTTCTGCATATGAGCAGGAAATCAAATGCTCCTGTTTACCTTGCCTCAACATGTTATTCATAAGGTGCTATGAGCCTCTCAGGTCATAAAGTAAGGAAGTTTTTCTCCTGCTGGTGAAGTATCAAGGTCACATGATACATCTGGATAAGCACCACAGGACAAATGTTTCATTCAGGAAAATAATTATTTACTGCATGTATTTAATGAGGCTACTTAGTAGCAGTTGCAAAAAAAGGAGAAAAAAACCAAAACCCAAAGTCTTAGCAGAAAGGTTTTACTCTATTACTCTTGAGTTCAGAAACAAAGGAGATTCCAAAGCAAACCACGAGCTTGGGATGGAACACACCTGTATCAAACTACTGGTTACACAGTACTACGTGATTCTGAAAACAGCCTTATCAATCCAGTATACAAAATTTTATTTCCTAAACCTTAGTCATAGCTTTCCATATTAAAATTAATTACTTTCAGTGATTTTTCCTTTAATGGGCAAGAACTCCACTCCCTGACAGCAAGCATCAAATTTCAGCTAAGAAAGTGCAAAAAGAAATCAATAGGGAAAGAAGTGATCTGTTTTACCTAATCTGTATACTGCATGTAGCTTTTGAATGGGATTTTTTAATTGATTTTTTTTCTTCTAGTAGAATAAGCCAACTTAAAATTTTTACATCTGGGTGAAATTATTCACTTGCCTCTTGCAAGCTGTTGTTAAAGGAAGGACATTTACTGGAAAGGACACAGTTGATAAACAAAAGGACTTCTTATTGCTTAGCTCAGCTGAACAAGACACTCAAGACACTAACAGATGTTTCCATTTTCATGTCAAAAGAAATTTAAGGATTAGTTCTTTCATGCAGAGATTTGTTTTTTAGGACAGTAGTGACCTGGAAACTTGAAAGCAAAAACAGTTAATTCAACTAATGTTTGATTGAGGACTGGAATTTGTGAAAGAAGGATGTATTTGCTCATTGCATTACAGTGTATGTTAGATTAGTCTGTTGGTAGTGCTACTGCACAGAAGCAGAGATATACACTTCAGTAAGATCAAGTTTTTGAGTAACATTTTGCTTAGAACTCCTTCCACTTGTAAGATGCAAATATGTAAAAATAAAGCTCCAGTATTAATTCAGTAACTATTTGAAACAGTAAACCAACATCATCAGTGTCAAAAGAAGAAAAGCTTGTCCACAGATTCTTTCTGAACAAAAAATATTCTTTCATTCAAAAATAATATTCTGCTTACATCTTAAAGAGTTTTTCTTTCTAGCAAGAGAATTTATAATATTTGTCTTAGAATAAGGTAATTCTCTGAAAACATGGCCCAATTTTTAAAACTGCATCAAAACAACTATGAATTTTAATCTATGGTAATCTACATAAGCAAGCTTGGCTGCAGTTGGTAAATTTTAGTTATGTGTGGATGACATCATGAAAAAGCTAGCAATTGTGTCAGAGTAAAAACTGCCACACTTTCTCCTCCTTAACGCCAATATTTAAGCTTCTAAAGGTGATTATTTATTTAGATATGCCTAAAAACTCTTATCTCACCTGGGACTATTCTATAGAAGCTAATTTAAGGTCACAGGTTACATATTCTTCTCCCTCAGAACGATAGCTCAGAACAGTTACATATCATCTTATACAGCTCTTCAGGCATTAGGAAGGAAAGTCACAGGCAGCACTTCCACAAAGGTCTACAACTGAACATGTCCTGTTAAGCAGCAAGAACTGGCTCTCGAATTTTAATATGAAAAGCTCTTATTTGGTTTTGTGAAGGAATACAAAACTCTTCTTGGAACACATAATTAGGGGAAAGCCAGACACTATTTAAAAATAAGGACCCTATAAAATGTAAACACTTCAGAACAACTGCAACATGGAAAAGTGTTCACTAAATGTAGAAATGAAACTAGGAGAACTCTAATTTGTAATTTCATTTATCTTTTTACACAAATGATTCACAAGTGGTAGTACTGTTCATATGAAAAACTTACATCTTTGAAGTATCTCTGTAGAGTTGAAAGCCTCACGTCATGCAGCGCTGCACAGGTATCCCAAGGATATATCTGCTCCTCCTCGGTAGTTGGCAGTCTCTTTGGTTCAGTGCTATTGCGGCACTGCCCCAACACTGGATGAAGAAAAGCAATAAGGAATGCAATGAATATCAATATGCTAAACAATTAAGAAAACAAAAATCAGGTAATTGTGGTTTGTAGCTACAATGTGCTTTGTTGGTGTTAAAAAGTAAAAAGTTATTAGAGAAACTAAATACTGAACATCGTGCTTTTGCACTTGTACGTAAAGTATATATATATATCTACACCCACATTATATATATTCATACACACACAAACACATATCTAAGTATAGACAAACTGATGGCTGTTTAATTTTCTTTTTCTTTTAATACTGATTTTCCTGCAAGTCTACTATATACTCTGCATTTGCAAAAGCTAACAGGAACTAGGAGGGAATTAAACTGTTTGGTTTTTTCCCAAACATTTAAAAGTTTTCTCAATATCCTTAAGTTACACATGTGCCTCAGAGAAGGCCATCCACAAAAAACCCAGGAGACTCTGTGTTTCCAGGCTTCATGAGACACAACAGAATTTACACACACGCGTTAAAAGCTGCAGAAACATTGCTTTTCCTGCAAGTCACACATTCATACCTGAGGATGCTTGTAATAGTACAACTAGTCCTGTAGGTCTGTCTTCAGTAGAAGGCCCGCTTTGTCCACAAATAACACAATCATATATTGCCTCAGAAACGTGCTGTTCGGATGTAGCTACCTCCATGGCGATATCGACATCTGGAGATTCTATAAAAGAATAAGAAAATTTATATTAAACAGAGGCAAAGAAATCCAATTGCATCTGCACTGATGTAGTGATGAAAAAACTCCAAAATAATTTCTCTAGTTTATCTACAACTAAAGCATGGACAATTAGCTGAAACTAACCTTGCTGCTTCAAACAAAGACACCTACAAAACAAAGTGCATGATTTCCCATATTCAGAAGTCCTTCCTGAGGAATTATATGTTTCATTCAAGTTTTGTATTAAATTTGATCTCTCTAAAACGTCTGTAAAAAGAGATCTAACTTCTATTTCATTAGATACTATACTGAAAACTTAAAACATAGAGAGATTAAGGGCAATGGATATGAATCTCTAGTCAAACCAGATTTGCTAAGATTTGCTGAGTGAAACAACAATTAGAAGGAAAAAGTTAACCTGGAGACCTTAAAAATAATTTTAAGATGCTTAGACGTACGTAGTGAATGAAATGTGCAACTTAAATGGGAAATTTTTATTTTAATATGAAACTGGGACAATTTTGTGTGCATTAAGAAAGTAATCAGCTGTGATGCAGCACATGTTTAGGTGTAAACAAGACATATCAGAGATGTGGTTTTCTCATGGTCCACATTACTACTTTGTAGGTGCACAGACAGAAAGGTTCAAGGCTAAGGACCAGTTTTGAAGTATCAAAACTATTGCACTTGACACAGCTTTGTTCACATGACAGTTGGTGGTGCTGGTTTTGGGGCAAGCAATTATAGGTTATGGTACAATCAAAGGTAATGTGGATAGAGCCTTCCCAAATCTTCGTTCGTGAAGTCTAGCCATGACAATCAAAGGTAAGAATTCTTTATTGGCTTGAAAGAAAAGCATCTTAGGACTAAATGATTCTCTCCTTACAGCTCAAGGAACACACAGTCAGCCTCTTGATGTAGAATATGAGGGTTCTTTGTTTCTTTCCTAGAAGATAATTTTTCCAAAGAAAACACTTCCTCCCTACCTTCAACCATGCCCTTTATCTCCCTGATTAAGTAGGCAAAGGTATTGGGCAGAGAACCCAAAAACTGTGAGTACAGCAACAGTCCTCATGCAGAATGGTTTTTAGGAGAGCTGCTGTCTTCTGAGAATCCACAAGTTCAGCACAGGAGGCTGCTGCCATAAGGAGAGGTGTGTTTGATGCCAAGCAGTGGATTTCTCTGCTATAAAGAACTCCATGCAATAATCTCACAGGGAAGAATCAAAATTACACTGTTTTAGTAGCTATTGATTTCCCAGACATTTATTGAGCATCACATGAAAATGAACCCCAATTTTCACTGACATGCAGTTATTAATATTGTACACACATCTATCACCATCTAGTGGCAGCCAGATGTACAATGAAAGAAAAAGCACAATGCATCAACTGCAAAACATCCAGAAAACCTAGAAGCAAACTGTAGCACAGAAGGGAGGAGATCAACACTAATGCTACATTTTTGTATTTAACATCACCTCATAATTGTGTAATGCACACTCATGTACACCTGTGTATCAAAAGCATGACACAAGAATGACTAGTTTCAGCCTTCTTATTTCACTTTCTCAAAAATTTTTTCAATATGACAGAAAATATGCATCCATTCAATATTTTTCAGACGTGTAGAAAGAGAAGACAGTATGTCATGCTGATTTTGAACAATTCCATGGAAGTCCTAAAAATCAGTCAATATTTAATTAACAAAATCACATTCATTCATCATAGGTTGCATATTTTTAACCTAAAGGAAAACCACATACAGAACTAAGTATTTAAAAGACGTTTCAAAGCAGTTCAGTATATGCAATCTATACTTCCTATATGCCTATATGCAATAGGTACATATAAATCAGGCTAATTTAATTTTAGATCAATGGTCATGATCAAATGCATACTTCCTTCTCACCTACTTAGATTTAATGCTAGGCTACTTTGGCAAACAATTAAACTTCAAGGAAACTAAGCTTCTAGCAGGAAGGAAGACTTCCTAATAAAATAATTTCCACCCAAGCTAGTGAAAGAAAACAAAGGGAAAGTGGCAAGAAATTAAAATCTCAACAATTAAGCATACCCAAAAAACTGCAAGCAAATAAAAACCTTCAATTCTTTTTGAACTGACTATGATAAACCTGAATTACTCACTTAAACTGGTTGTTAGCTTCTCTGGAAGACAAGACTTCAGTTTGTCTGAAAGGGTACATTTTGGTTCTGTAATTCCTGGTTTGAAAACGTATCAGTGGCAATCCAGAAAAAAGAAAGCAAGCTATATATATAGCAATAATCTCCAACTTGTCTTCCTTGCCTTCTGGAGTTTTGCCTCTGTGGAGCTCCAGTGGAAGCAAACCAACACTGCTCCACCAGCTCTGTGATCTACAAAGACTGTTAAGGACCAGGACAAACATGTTTCAACTCAAAAAACTGTTGAAAATGAGAGAGATTCTTTCCTACAAACCTACTTCTAAAATATTTCATTAATGCATTGATACTTGTGAATATAAAGCCATTGCCATTTCTCCATTATACTTGACTTTGAGTTATATATTTCCTATTTCACATGGGGAAAAGTAAAACTATACTGCATTTTACTGCAGTAGTAGTCATATGGAAGCTTAAAATCCCCACAAATTTGTAGCTCCACACCTTTTTTTTTCTTTTTTTTCTCCATTTCATATAAACAAAAGCACAGAAACGCTTTGTGTTTTCCACAGAAATCTGTGGAGCCTTTATTTAAAGTGACTGGAGCTGTAATGCTATTTTATTGATTTGATTTAGAAAATACACATTCTTGACAATTTTTAAAGCATTTGCTAACATCTAGCTCCCAAGATTCAATTATAAAAAGGCAAATAAATAAAAATTATTATTTTATTAAATGTCCTGTTATACTAATGAAAAGATTTTATAGTCAAAGACTGATTCCAATATAACATAAAATCTCACTATTCTGGCTAAAACCCACACCTGAATCAACACCCTGATCAATTCACCAAGTTTCTCTCATGAGATTTGTCTAATGTTATAACACATCTCACCCCTTTACAGTGGGTTCTGGAACTTTTCTTTGTCCTTGTGAATTATTCCAGATATCTAGATAAATATGAACCTCAAAACAGCAAAGGAGGATAAAAACATTTAAACTGTGACAGAAATCCAGGGCAGAGCCAAACACTACCGTTCTCAAGAGTTTTTTATTTAGCTCTTAGTTCAGTTTTGTACCACCGGAAGTGATAGGCACAGAGTTACAAAAACCTATCATTTCCTACCTCCTAACAAATACTGATCAGTCTGCTAAAATCTAGCACACTGTTTTATTGCAGAATATACTGCTGCCTGAATTTCTTTTCATTTCTACTCTCCAGAGCTAAGGACGCATTCTGTTACTTCCCCCATCCAGCAAAACCCCAGAACCCAAAGGGCTTTATAAACACAGTAACTATAGTTCACAATTTCTGTTGACTGTAGTCAACATTTGTTCTGCTGTATACATTGTGTCAAAGCAGCCCCTTGGCATCAGAACAACCATTAGTATGCTAATATTCTTTGCCCTGACCCAGCATATATAGTCTCAAGAGATCAGTACCTAATTTATTTTTCTATCTGGGTTCAGAAGATTGAGTGTTAGGAAATGTATGTCACCTTGCACTAAAACTCTGCACTTCTGTTAAACTCTAGCTACAGAACGTTTGCTTGAAGGACAAAATGACGTCCTGTTAAGACACATCATAAGAAAAATACAAAAGACCATCTGCATAATTATTGAGAGGCATTAAAAATATTTAAAAGTCACACTGGGCACTTCAGAGACAACAAAACTATGGAAGAAATGAGCGGTATTTTAATAATTTTTCTAATTAACGAATTAACTAATTTAAAAAATTTTCACTAAGATGCATTTGGTTAAGTAGTTCAGCAGCTTGTCTAGAAAGTATCATAATATTTCATATTTATAAAATTCATATCACTGTAATTTGTTAAAAGGCTACTGTTAACCTGAACAGAGTGATTTATTTTTGTCCTTATCAAGACCTGCCTGAAGGTAGTGAAGTTTCAAAAATCTCCTGCATAGATTTCCACATCACAAGATAAACCACAGTCTCACACTTGAGAAAGTGTCCTCAAAGATGTCAAGGCAGCTATAACCGGGAGACTAGAAGGCCTATGGAGTTGAAGCTGTTACAACACATTTTTGACTCTAGACATCCTCCTCAGATATTTCAGGAGCTCTATCTGCTGTTCTTCGAATGATGTTTCTTGGGTTATTTTTCTACTTTTTTCGTTTTTCCTGCAGTCAAATAGCTAAAGACAGCACACTGGATTCTGTTCTATCCTAGTTCATTAACATAACTGTTTCTAAATTTCACCTAATTACTTCCAGGCAAGCTTGAATAGCAATGCAGTTCTGCAGATGTCACAGAATATAAATAGAAAGAAACAGGGGGCACAAATGGAAAGTGATACATAATTGGAATTTTTTCTACAGTCATTATGTGAAAGAAAAGGCCAACCTTTATTTTCAGAATCTCAGATGAATTTGTGCATTTCAGTTCAAATAAATAAATTCTGCTGGTAAAATGAGACACATTTAATACTGAATAATTAACACAGAACTGAGTAACTTCCTTTTAAGCCATGTTTCATTGCAGCATCCCAACAATCACAGAGGAACACCTCAGAGATTAACAGTGGCTCTGTGCAGTTTAACCACCACCTTGTCAACTATTAAGTATATGAGGGTTTAATAAAATAATCTTTAAGCTTTGGCTATTCTCCATTATTCCTCCTATCACCTTCTCGACACATTTATATTCAGAGTATTTTCAGTCTTCTATACTGTCAATAGAAAGGTAGTACGAAATTTTCAAGTGTCATATCCAAAAACAATTACATCAGTTCTCACATTTTACGACTGAATCACATCTGCTTTTCATAGATGAAATTTCAAAAGATGATAATAATGATTTGCTCAAATGACACCAACTGAATCAGTGATAAAGTGAGGGAGCTGAAGCCTCACCATCCCTGCATTTGGCAGTGTTATTACAGTTACAACAAATGATCAAAATGAAGAAATAAGCCTACTGCCAAACTTCAATCTATAATAAAAGTAACAAGTAACAGAGTTTGAATATGTGAGGGGGAATCTGTATTAACCAACTGATTTTAGCATGAAAAGATTTTTTTGTTTGTCTTAAAACAGCTATTTCAGCACAGCTATGCTACAATTGAGGGTAAATCTATGAATTACTGACAGTAGTTTTAAACTGAATCACTCCTGAAAGACTAGTTTCAGAATTCTTATCATGTCTTGTGTTTTAAACTTAGCGTAACAACAGTTTCTGCAACTTTTTCAATAATTTGCTGTAACACATAGAGACTGCATTTACAGCCAAACAAATCACTTTGGTTAAACAAACTGAAGAAAATATTCCTGGCAAAAATTAATCTGGATTTTTAAATAAACCTCATGCACTATAACAGAATATGTACTTCCTTTCTGCAAGCTATTTTAATGCCAGTCTGAACATAAAAGCTAGTTAATACTGGACTATAGTATTACTGCAATGTATTTTCATAACAAACTCGGAAAATGGAATGACAACCTAGAAGACACTGAGAACAGTTAGTGATAAAGCGAGTAATTATTCAGTTAACAAAATGCCTGGAATTCTATTAACTTGTGGCCAAGGAATGTCTGTATGCAGAACAACTTTACAAAAATGTATTCCTGTAAGTTGACCCTATCTAGTGCTGTGCATGACCTCGTATAATTGACAATAAACACTACATTTTAAGTTATCTGAAGTTATTAATTCTTTAAATACTAGGAAGCAAACAATTTAAGCGTTGCATGCCCAAGAACATTTTAATGCACAACCATAAACACAAAGGTCCAGGTCTGCCTGGTAGAGAAATTAAGGGTTCTTTTTAATACTAAGTAAAAGCTAGATATACCCAGTCCTTCACAAAAATAAATGCTGCTTAATTTACTGATTTAACCAGCATGATTGATCCACAGATCAAAGCAGTTCTCTTAAACATAGCTTATAAAACTCATGCATGAAAGTATTTATGCATATTTATGTAAATATGCAAATAGGGCTATTGATAGGTGTATATATAAAGGTACATCTGATTTAATATATAAAACACATCAATTTCAAAGTTGCAATACGAAGAATTCAAAATATAGGTGACTGCAGAATCAAAGTTTCAAAGTTACTTTCAATTAGCCATGACTATATAAAGACTTAATTTTTAATAAGTAGAACTACAAAGCTCTCCTTCCCTTCCTCCTTACTTCAACAATTAAAAAGAAATAACTACCCATTTAATGAAGATGACTTACAACACAAAGTCCACAGAAAAAAGTTACTGTATTGCACACCCTCCAAACATAACACCATATATATAGTGATTTATTTCATAGAATCATAGAACAGTTCGGATTGGAAGCAACTTTAAAGATCATCTAGTTCCAATTCCCCCACCGTAGGCAGGGATGCCTTCCACCAGACCAGTTTGCTCAGAGCCCCATCCATGACTGCTGTCATCCAAGACCTTAATAAGTATAAACAAATACATCATCTCAGCAACTTATGAACAGAAGGGAAGTTAAAAATTTCAAAAGCCAGACTTTCCCAGCAAATACAGTTGGCAAAATATTTGTAACCATTGCTTCAACTCAAATCAAAACTACATAGCAGATGATACTTGATTAAGGGGAGGGGGGAGATTCCTGCTTTTTCTTATCTTTCAGAAGTGCTAATTTTCAATTAAGTAACCCAGATGACAAAAATATTTTCCGTTCCTCAGTTAAACACAGACTAATCAGCATTATGCTCTTCTACACAGTAGATTCTCAAGAACAACAAGAGCTGATTCTGCTCTAAAGCCTGTACATGAAGTAAAATACGTTATCACTTACAGCAACTGAAGTGACGTAAAAATTATGCATTCCTTAAATCTATAAATATATTGAGGCTCTAAAAAGAAAGAATCTTAAATTTTCTTATGAAAGAAAATACAATCTTTAAGAGACAAACTAATTTTGGGACATTTTATATTAAAGGTAATTACTTTAAAACATCACACATTTCATCCACTGTGTATTAAGAAAAATGGGAATAAATTTATGTCCCACAGATTTAATCTATTCTTTAGCATATGTATTTGGTAATATCTGTCCTATAAAACATAAGTTTAAGCCTCTTAAGAAGTATTTAGTATACAGGCAGATATAGAAGTGGAATCTGAAGGGAGGGTTTTCTGTTCGGTTGGAGTGGTTGATGGTTGGGGTTTTTTTGTGTGTGTGTTTTGTTTGTTTTTTAAACTGTTGGAGTAAAAATCTTAATACTTAACATAGGGTAAAAGGAAAAAAAAGCAAACAGTCAACCACACAAAAACTTACCAACATCCATGGCAGTTTCCATGAAGCTTTTCTGCCTTGAGGCAAATTCAGCCAACAGTTTCTGCTGCCTTTCTCTAGCCTTCTGTCGTCTGAGTGAAAGAAGGGGGGAAGTGTTAAAAAAAAATATATTATAGAGTGAAAAAAATACTTTATAAATGTCAGGCTGACTACAGTTACCATCTTAAATAATCACTCAAAATTCAGGATTTCTGTAAATAAAGGAATAATTTCCAAGCCGAAAAAAAGAATTTCTTGCTTTAAAAAGTGGAGTTTAAGAAATCAGTGTTATTTTGAGTGTGAAAGATAGGAATAAAATCCTGTCCTAAAACACCCTTGAGAAAACCAAAGGATCTTCTAACAGACTAGGACACAACATTTCAAGAAAAAGAACCCAAGACCTTATTTTTGAAGCTTTTTTTTCTGTTACGCATGGGAAGAATAACAGAGTGGAATATCAACTGTTGTACAAAAACAAGTACTGCTGTGCGCAACCAATGTTTACAAGCTAATAAAAATAATAGCCTACCTCACTCCCTTCTTTATCAAGCTTGATGATAAGAGAAACAACTACAGATAATTTCTTTTCCAGCTAAGGTTCCTCACAGTGGTTCTTTTTCCCCCACCTCCCCCCAAGATACTGGTCACCAACAGCTTTTATACCTGGACTTAAAGAAGCTTGAGACTGCATCCAGATTAAAACCCCTTATCTCTGTGGAGCCAAGTTGACTTCACTAACTCTTTCCTCATTGTTTATCACAGCTCTGAATTTACAAATGGAAGACATTAGAGACTTATGTTTGTCTACCCATCTATTTAAACTGTATTAGTGACCTGTACAAGGTTATATTACCAGCTATATAACTCCCCAGATAAACATATACTGCAGTGGATAGAGGAATATTGATGGATGCAAAAAGAGAAAGAAAATAGCCACTCATTCTCCTTAATTTGGCAAGAGTTTACATGCAAAATGGAAGAATGGAAGTGGGAAAACCAAACAAAACTCCTATACCACAGCTGCTCACCACATGGAACATGCAAACACCTACAGGCCCCACGGCTGGTGTGATAATGCAGCACTCCCCAGTGCAGCTATGGAACCTCTATCACAGCCACATGTTCTGCACACCAGCATTTCCAATGAATTTCTTCCCCTGCTCAGAGATAATTCAGATAACTAACATGGGATTTAAAAACAGCACTTGGCATCTGATATGCTGATGGGTGAGTCATCTTCAGTCTCCAGCACTGTCTGATTATCAGGAACAGGCACACACAGGCCCAGAGCAGCCTCACATACTGTACTCTCTTATCCTGAGGTGGCCTGTTTATAAGTCAAAGCTTCTAACTTGTTTTCTTAATGCCCCAAATACCTCTGCCCATCTATCTGTTACATTGTACAGTCACCAAAAATAACTTCTATTTACAACAACACTAAGATTCATTATACTGAGGATCAGAGCAGGGCATTCGTTAGATCTGGTTTTATTTATTTCTCCCTGGAAATTTCTCAATATACACCTTGACTAAAAGCAGAGTGACTGTAAATAGATGCCTTTAATAAGAAGACATAAACAAACTCTGACAGATTCAGTACAGCTCAGTAATTTTCCATGATGGCCCATGGGAGTATGACACTGCAATTGAAAAAATACTGCAAGCAGCTCAAGCTTGCTTCTAGTTCTGTATTTCAGTTTCTATGGCAACAATTCATTGCCTGAGTGATACCAAGTTCATCATTATATGTTGAAGTAACCAAAAAGGGTGATCATTTAACATGCACCATCTGCTCGGTCTTCACTGACACAAAACTGGATTTGGGGGGAAAATTAAAACAAAACAATCAAAAAAGTAAAAATTGCAGCCTGACTGCATGAACACCATCAGCCCATGAGTTTAGTCATTTTAGTTACCATGCTGTCCACTAATACCATTAAAAATTTGGGAAGAAGATAATAATCATTCAGAACAAAGCACGGAAAACATTTATTTTCATCATTACATTAGCCCCTGACCTTAACTGAAAACTTAAAAGTGCCTCCAACAGATCCTTTATAGAGGGAAAGGAAACACCTCACCTGTTTTCTTATATGAAAAGTTACTTGTTTCATCGATTCTTGTGCTTCTGTACATAAATCTAGCACTACTGAGTACCACAATACTGATTAGGTGTCCAAGATATAGCTGTGTTTTATCTAAAGCAGCCATTCATTGTGTCTTTCTCTGACAGATAATTTTACATGCTAAACCTTGACTGTTTCTCTCATTTACCGAACTATTACAAGGGATGTTGAAACTATTAACTAAACACTGGCAAGAAAACAATAATTTTACTTTGTAAAGTATGTAACACATGAATATATTAAACCTATTTTTCATTTTTTTGTTATGTGTAATTTTCAAGTACAGTGTACGTCCTGGACATATCTGCAAGAATTTAATGAAAATATTATTTTCAAATAAATAAAAATAGCAGGATAAAAAAAGGTAATCCAGAAAACAACTGAGTCAGATGGCTGCATGTTTCTACCCAAATTTCTAGATCCATACTCATATAGTTTGGTTACATAAACCATTCAAAATACTCCATGAACAAGCACTCGATCATCTCCTTGTCCATCCTAGCCTGTGCTCTGTCTCTACTTTAATTAATGTGGTAAGTACTCTGACCTGAACCTTCTATGCCCCAACCTTCTTACACTATTCCCTGTTCTCTTGCTTCAAATACCACATTCCAGTCTTTTGCACTGACCAGCAGTCAGTCTCTTCCCACTGCCCTACTCCAGACAATTCTTCTTTCCAGTTGACTCTATCACATCCCCCAAATGCCAATCTCTGTCTTACTCATGCCCTCCAGACATTTCCATTCTTGTTCTACATTCTTCTTCTCCTATCGACTCTCAAGACCCCATTCTTCCCGAGATTTTCATTAAATTTTTTTTCACTTGCTACTTTCCTCTGAATATTTTTGTCCTGACAACCCAGTTCTTCTCTAACATCCCCAGTTGCCAGTTTGAGTCTTCTCACATCAGCTATTCACTTGACCTGGTATCTGCCCTTTGCTCACTAGTCCATCAATCAGAAGGCATAAGGTTTCTCCTTCCAGTCCCAGTTTCAACACTGCTCCTACCAGTCCTAGTTTTCACCTCTATTTCTAAGATCTAGTTGCTGTCCTCTAGGCATTTGAACTAGTGATTCCTCTTCCCTAGGACTCTCATGGCAATACAAGCTTTGCTGACAACAGGAGAGAAGCAGGCTCTCTGCATTGTTTCAATACTGCCAGTGCTCTGGGGGCTCTCAAGACTCATAATATGAATTTAATAAAAAAAAAATAAGAACTACAAAAAAAAAATTAAAAACATACTTTTAAAATTGAATGGCTCGGACAAGTAAAAAAGGTAGAATTACCAAACCCAAATATATTAAACAAAGGTCAAAACCAATCATGGTGTGATGTGTGCATGTGAATGAACAGACAACACAAATAAAAATTCTAACTCATCTTAAGGTTAAGCCACAAAAACTAACACAATCTTAATTCTACACCTTTGTATACATGAGCGGTATATACAGCAACATAAAGGGTCAGCATGTGTATCACACCAAATTATTATGAAAGTTTTCTAATTTAAAGATCTAAAATACGAGGTGCAGATCCCACCCCAGTATCCATGTAAATCATGTATATTTAAAATGGATAAAGAAAACTGTAGAATTAAGTTATTCCTTTAATATGTAATTCATGCGAAAACCTAGAGACAAATAATCAACAGATGCACAACACACAATTTCCTATTGCCTCTTTACTTTGTTATTAATGTTACCTTTCTTCTTTGTCCAAAGTTTTCTTCTCTGCAGAACTAATCTTTTTTGGTGGGACAGGAGGTGTCACCTTCCTGCATATCTCTTCGATTATACGTTTATTCAATCTGCTCTGCACAGCAGCTTTCAATAAAATTCTTTCTACTGCCGTCATTCCATCACCGTGAGAGTATCTTGGAATTTCTGGGTGGATTAAAACATCCACATCATCCAACCACGGAGGATAGTAAGAGTTTTGTTTTCCTGAGAGTTTGTGATGCAATTTAATCAGCAAGGACAGTATGCTTTCCTTGACTTCTAGAATGGCTGTGGTTAGCTGGGGAGTTGCACCAGGTGCTGACCATTTCATGGATGTTTTGGGCCGAACCACCTGATTTGCCTCACTGGTGTTCCGATTGATGATCTCCTGAAATTTCTTCCTACGTTCTGCGACCAAACTGAACACTTGAGCTGTCCCCGAATTCTTGGGAAAAAAATCATAACGATTAATTTGCAAAAATACAATAAACAACATACATTCACAAAACCTTAGAAAATATTTTAAGTTAGGAGGAAAAGCACAAAACTTAAAAAGACTCCTCTCCCCTCCCAAAATGTACTGAAAATTAGGACAGCAAAATACTAAGCCTGCATATCGTATTTTGATACAAGTCTGTTATATGCAGCTGCATAAAAAGCCAAGTACAAAATGGAAATATCCATACCAAAACAACTAACAACTGATTTTGTCTGTTCTCCAAGTAATATTTCCTTAGTTTTTTTAGAATAGTAATTTCAGTATCTTTACGTCACTTAAACGTCTTTATTGAAGTCTACAGAGCACTGTTGCACAACATAACTCCTACTGCCACACAGGTGAACACACATCCCCATGGCATTGCCCATTCTCTGTGGATTTATGAGCTGAGATCCAGAAGCCACATACCCATATTGGCAAGCAGAACTTGATATGATGATTGCAGTTACATTAATGACAGAGCCCATTCAGATTTCTCTATCTTATACTGCTCTTGCTTTCAGTACTAAATTAAGGATACACATGCTGAACCCATAACAGAAACACGTTACTCTCTCCCTCTCAGAAGACTGGGCAGTTAAGAGAGATCAAATACTTCAGACATCAAATATAAAAATGGGATTCTGACAATTCTCTCACCTACCTTTATATTTTAATCTATTTCATATCCTCTCCCTACTTTAGATTTTGTCTATTTTTCTGACATTAATGTGCAAAAAAAAAACCCAACGTTGTATTGCCTTACATCTGGCATACAATCCTGACACCAAAATTATATCATCTACCGGCTATAAGTCTTTCAGGATCCCACCATTTACGTATTCATTTTTTTTCAAAACAACAAAAAACCGCTACTAATCATTTCAAATGCACTTTCAATGTAAGGTTAAACTTACCTAGATTCAAGAAAGCTAAGACTATTTTATATTATTGAATGTTAGTAATATGTTGGCGAGACAAAGCAGGCCTAAACACAGAGCTCAAGCAGTATGCCATCAATGACACTTGATATTTGATAGAATGCTTTTATTTCAAAATACGTATTAAAACTGTAAGGTCATTTTGTTGCTTAAAATCTACTACCTAAGATTACCATCAAGAACATGAAAAAAAGCACAAGTTCTTGCAATATGAATTTAAAAGGAATTCAGGAAAATTAGAAGATTCCACTGAATGTTAAGATGAGCACAATTAAAGCCACGTTGCTAGTTAATTGCTTAGGAGAACAAACTGCACACAGATCTACCTCTCTCTGGAGGCTCTTCCGCCTTGAACTCTGGTAGATTGAGGATAAAAAAAGTCATTAAATATATCATTTGGAAAGAGGTAACATTTGAAATAACTTCTATTTCTGCTATCAGTACACTTAGGAAAAATTACCAAAGGAAAAGGAATATCCCAAGAAATTGATAAAAACGGTAACAAAAATCCTAACAAAAAACCCTAAACAGGCAATAACTTAATCTAGTCTAGGGAAAGGACTAGCATTTGCATATACTTACTTGTGATGAAGCCAAACCATCAGAACTCGTACTTGCAGGTGGTTCCCTCTTCACCTCTGGAGCAGTTTCTGGTACTCTTACTCGGACATAGTTAATGAAGTGACGCATGTTAGAAACCAAGTTACTACCTGGAAACCAACTATCATGGCAACGCTCTTGTCCACCTGCAGATTCCTAAAACAATTAAACAAACCCTAGTATACTTTCGCTTCTGTTTTAAAATAACTTGTGTTGCTTTTATAACTGTATTAGAGGCCATCATCTCTCCATGAGATAGGAACAGTATGTTGAACATCATGTAACTCAATGAAGCCAATATATCTCTTAAAAATTATGACTGTGGTCCATGAGGACCACAGGGCTGATAAATACATGAATTTAAATACTTGATTTGAATATAATCAAATACAGCCATAAGTGCTAGTTAGCAGAAGTAGAAGGAGCTATGGAGTGTAATCTAAAGCCATACAATCTAAGATTAATACAAAAAATCAGAACTGTACAGAAGTCAATCTGAAAAAAAAAATGTGGCAAATCGTTAGACATAAAAGCAACATTAAATATAAAAAAAATTATGGAAGTCAGATAACAGAAGGGAATCTGAAATCACAAAAATGACTCTCTATATTCAAATTCTCATCAAAAGTAGAGTTAAAATTCTGGCTAATTCACATATTTTAGAAGATACAGACCTTTAGCAATAAAGGTTTCAGTTGAAAATCTAAAAATTTAAATGATTTTTTGACTCAATAATTTAATTTATTTTTGGTACACAATTTCAAGCACTAACCTAAAGAGTTGTAACCATCTAATCAATCTGTGTTGTCAGGCTATTTATATAGAGAAACTGTTGAAAAATGTAACATGATATCATATTCTCCTTCACAACAATATGGAGGTTTTGTTTTTGTTTGATTGTTTTGTTGGTTTTTGGTGTTTTGTTTTGGGGTTTTTTTGGGGGGGTTGGTTTTTTGTTTGTTTGGTCTTGCTTTTTTTGGTTTTGGGGTTTTTTTTGGGGGGGAGAGGTGGTTTGTTTTTTTAAGTTGTTCCCTGTATAAGTAAATATAGATACTTTATTTTAACTCCTATGGTAAAATACTTTTTTAAAAAAATGAATCATTAGACAATACCTTTATATTTTAATTAAAAATATAGTATTTATTCTTACCTCTTCATCTGATTCTTGTTCTGGAGAATTTTCCAACCCCAGCTCAATCAAATACAAAACCATGCAAAGCACATGCTCTGATAAATTCTGATGATCCATTAATATCTAGGTAGAAAAACATTCACAACTTAGAAGATTAAAGCTTCAATACATCTAAACTTAAAAAAAAGTGTTCTGAACAATACATTTTGGACTCTTCAGGTTTTATATTTTTTTTTAAGTTGTTTAAAAATTATTCTGAGGTTTAGAAAAAAACTAACCTTTGATCATCACCAAAAATGCAAAATTTAATTTTACATCTTTCCAGTCAGAAAAAACTTGTAAGTTATTACTAGTTCAAGTTGTGATTAACTCCAAAGTGGCAGGTAAAGCTGCACAGGGCACCACTACTGTGAGTCACATGCCTTCCCTCCCTTTTTCATGTGATCCATCACATAAGGCCTCACAAGGCCCTAGTCCTACAAGCAATGCCTAAATAACTGGGAACCTCAGAGGGTCAATATGAACTTAGTTAACAACAACCTGCACATCATCTTTTTTAGTTACAAATAATAAACAACCTTATCTTTAAATTAATAAATGCCCATATCTTTCTTCTAACACAGCTCTTAATGCATTGAGAGGAAGAACCAGTGCTGCTGAAATTAAAAACCAGGACAGCTTTCCTCTTGAGAATATTCTGATTTAAAGGAAAGAAAAATGGCAAAAACTTGCAAGTGACCAAAAAGAAATGTATGAGAAAATATATTTAAAATTTCATTGTAGACAGGCTACTATAAAAAGTTTCAGAGTGTAGCCTAATAAAGTTTTAGATATGACTTCATTTTGAATGGGAGGAATTTCCTAAGTAGATAAACCCATTAAAAACATCAGAGAGATAAAATCCTTTAAAAAATACATTGCTTTACAATATCTTTTCTAAAAAATGCTTGAGCACCTGAATTAATCAATCCCAACCAAATCTCAGATTATAGAAGTTACTTAATTAAAAAGGGGACTCAGTATTATGTCAATAAGAAGAGCATGTGCAATTGTATCAGTCAGAATCAAAAGTCATGCTGACCAACACTTCTGAAAAGTAAACTCATCAAATGTAGTTTACTATTCTTCTGTAGGAAGTCCCAAAAGTCAAGAGATACAATAAAGGCTGTGACAAATTGGCAAAATTTCACAAATACACCAGACATCATTTAAGCCAACCCCACAGGATAAATCATTATGTATTTTCTACCATTCATAAATCTGGTAGAAAAGTATTTGGCATTTCAGCTAAAACAGTAACCCAGAAATGTTAAAATTCTCAAGATTTAAGTCCTTGAAGGTTCTTTATAGAATAAGAGAAAAAGCAGCCAAAAAAGAACTAATGAGCAAGACAGTAAAAGATAATGCATTCCTTCCCTACTTTCTCCATTTTTGTTCTATATCAAAATATTATTTCATCTTCTACATAATCCCAAGCTCTTCTTTCCTTCAGCAGCATTCCTGTATTACAACAGTTATTTTCTATTCAACAGAAGCTTAACAAGGAAGCAAAATAGTTTTAGGGAAGCTGAGAGCACTTAAAAGCGCACAAAAGGAAAGTCTGCCCAGCAAAGGCACTACTCAATCAAAGCACTTTCTACAGTCCCTCCTCTGGCTCTGTACTTAGGAAGTGCTGCAGAGACAGATTCCAAGTCCCATTTTCTGATGAATGGACTCTTGAAAAAGGATGCACTTCTCTTAAAGACAACAGTCAACTATCGACAACAAAACCAAACACAACTTAAGGACATCAATTAGCCCTAAAAAACAAGTGCTATAACATTATCAAAAGCCAGAATGTGCCTGGGCAGTGATGTTAGAACCATTTGCAGTTATAAGTCCTATTTGTTCTTGAGGATATAAACCACCGAGGTTGCATATATTTGAACAGGATGTTGATGCCTTAAAACTCTGCAATGGGAGCCAAAGGAACATCACTCCTGCCACTGTGCTCCTTGGGACAGTCATGGAAGAACAATTTGAATCACAACTCTGATGGTTAAGACAGTGTTCCTCAAAGTAGAGGAGGACTGTTCATCCACTTGGGTACCTGACTTAGTGTGTGCATATATGAATTAATCATTCATGAAATAATGGAAGTGGAAGGAAAAAATCTCATACTGGACATAGCAAATAAACAAAAATTTGAACCTGATTACTCTAAATAAACTTTTAAAATCATGCTTCTAAGGACTTCTGTAAAAAATGTGGAAGTAAAAAACCAGACTTAATGAGAATCATGACTGTACCTTGTAAAGAAGTGTGAAGAGCACGATGTGCAGGGTTTTACAGTGCAAAAGCTTTATGAGACCTTTGTAACTTGGGTGTAGTGGTGTTCTCTTCTTGTACGGAGGCCATGGGTTTCCAGGGAATTTACCACTTTGCTTTAAACTGTTGAAACAAATGTTAAATGTTGAAAATGTTTCTATATGTGCAATATTGCAAATCTACACTGCAATAATGTAGACAACTGCCACTGCTACAGATATCCTGCATTCTTATTGTTTAGACTGACATTATAATGATAAGCATTTCTAAGCCATTTAATATATTTAAGTAGCATTCCAAAAAGATCAAACTGACTCCAGTGTTATTTTTCTGTGGATTACCACTGATGTAAATGACCTTTATTTATAAAGTTAAATGATTTTTTAGCTACAGCTAGGAATTTAGGCATTCCATTTTCATTCTAAGAGGCACACAGAGGAGAGAGAAAACTTGACTGCACCCAAAACCACACTGGTTATCTAACAAAGAAAACTCACACGTGGAGGAATGGATTATAGCCTATACTAGGAAACGCTACCCATAATTAGCTACAATTGACAGTATCAGTGCTATCATATCTGTGAATTTAAAAATTAAATTTTAAGGTCAATATGGACCGATACTTCTAATAAGTGGAATCCAGTGCAATAGACAAAGCAATTATTTAGTAGAATACTACCTCACTCACCACAGGGGCAGAGGATTATTTCATTACATTTATTATAAGGGATTTTTAATCTTGATTTTTACTCCCAAGTTGTGAAATAAAAGACAAATCAGCTGAAATACGAATCTGTAAGAGTACACAGCTGTAAGGGACAGAATGTTAAGGAACAGAATTAAGACCATATCATCTTGCTTGTTAGAATTGAAAGAGTTTCACCAGTGTTTTTTCCTGTACATCAGAATTTAATTCACCTATGGTTTCCATCATGAGTGAATACACAGGAAAAAACCAGATTGTCTTCAATACAATTTCAAAACACAGGACACTGTAATATTGCGTTTCATGTACCTAAGTGTAAAATAAATAAAAACAGATAATGCTGCTTTAAATAATTTGTAACTGATTTTTAAACACTACCTTTGGTTAAGTATTTTAGCTGTGACAACATTCACTACTTTCTCTGTGGCACTTCAGATATATTTTTAAATATTTATGGAAGACTAACAGACTAAAATAGCCAAAACCCTGATACTGCCTGGAAATTTGTAGACTATTTACTCCAGGACAAATCTGGGGGGCCTGAAAACACTGACAAAATGATTAGCATTACCAGACAGTGAAAACAAAAAATGTGTTGTGCAATGAGCAACAATATGGTGTTACATTTCTAAAAATGATCCAACTTACAATGCTGTATATCTGTCCATTGCAGACTGCACATCTCTACGGTAAACTGTTCGAAGTATTACCATGACAGGGTCAAACTCCTTATCCCAAACTTCAGCTGTTATTTAAAAGAAATTACGTGTTAACATTCTTTTTAAAGACCTTACATCTTATTCTAAGAGTCTCTTCTTAACTAGCTTTAACTATGTGATTTTCTATTATATAATTATTTCAGCAAACTACAGCAATTTTTAATAACTCTAGTAATACTTACTATATATATAATTACCACTATCAAGATAGAAAAATATTTCTTGTGAAATTTTGATTTGTTTCAAAACAACAAAAAAATAACTCTATTAAGGCAATAGTTCTTTTCTATTAACAAATTCCCCAAAACAACTCTCAAAACACTTTTTCTGTGCACATCTTGTTCTGTTCTTTTTCATTTCCAGGTACATGTAAGAAAAGATTTAAATTATTTTTCATTTGGTACATGATAAGCACAAGCCCTCTTAAAAATCAGAAGTACAGAATGCAGAGCAGTTAGCAGGTAGGTGATATTTTACCATTAAGCATAGTGAACCAAGTGACCTCAAAACCACAATTTTTTCTTCAGTCTTGAAAATGGTTAAGTTTCATATAAAATGATATCTGTGACCAATCCTTTACAAATATGCCTTTGTTTTTTAACTAATACCTATGCGTTATTTTGGCACTAAAATCTAGGTTACATCTGTTTAATTTAGTAGCTTGAAAGTAACATCAGGAGTGGTTTTTCAGAGCAATCACAGAAAAGTGATCAGGGTCAACACAGAACAGTCTATAAAGAGATCCCATTTAACTGCCTTTTTTTTCTATTTACAAGTTATTAAAAAACAAAACTAGGTTTCTAACCTAGAGTCAAAAAAAGATGTTCATTCTATTAATTGTTTTGAAGTGTTTAGCTCTCGTAACACAGCAATGTGAAGGCAAGATTCAATGACCCCAAAAGGAGGAAGAAACCCAGCGGACACAGAATTTTAGCTCCACCAGCAGGAATAACACAACACAAGTGCTTACAACATTCTTCCAACTTTTCACAGGCAAAAATAATCAGCTTTGCCACACTTCTGAGATTAATTTTCCCCAGGCAGGAAGACAAGTGGTCTATACTCCTGTATAATGGTCTATACTCTATATATTAACCCCTGCTAAGATTACAGTTCTAGAGATATCCTCATATGTTGCTGAGAGAGAACACTCAGCATAGTTTCTATTATAGATGAAATATGATCAAATTTAGCTTGAGAAACATCCATTTTTTCTGGACAGAGTTAACTACTGCAGTCTGAAAAACAGACTAAGTTTGTGTGGGCTGCTAATGCACAATGAGAAGAAAGGACTCAGTGGGGGAGCCATATAGGGAATATTGGAAATGCACACACAGCTCATCATCAGCACACAAATCTACAGACAATTGGAAGAACATGTTTTTGAATTTGGTTTGTTCTGGTTGGTTGGCTGTTTTGGGTTGTTTTACTGATAGTTAATGGAAGTAAAATCTAGGGATCTGTGAATATGAAGTAGATTTCACCCCCCCAAATTTAGGGAAACAAGGGATTAGAGGATTAGAGGGAATGGATCTCAACATGACTTGCTTTAACTGTGACAGGCCACAAACTACGATTCTTAAAAGCCACGGTTTTGAGAACCTATGTAGTCTTATGGAGAGTATGAACACTTAAGAGGGAATAGCAAAGAAAACCATGCCAGTTTTCATTCCTGCAGCTTTTTTGATTTTTTTTTATTACCGTAAGAAGAAGCTATTCTGTATAGTGCTACAAATTACTTCAGTATTTACTGCTATAAATGAGATACTTAACACAGTTTTCCTCTGGAATAAATTGTTTACCTAAAGTTAAAAAAAATCCAAACACAAAACAACACCCGAATACTGTAATTTAGCATTAGATTCCCTGAATACAAAGTTTTATAATTAAAAATACCATAATCAATTTCTTTCCTTCAAACTCTGTTATGAAAAATACCAGCATTTCACAAACTCCAGAAATGGGATATGACATAAAGAAATGCAGTTTACATAACATTAAAACAAAGTTATTTTAAATACATAGGTGTTAAGCTGCCTAATTACACATCAAGGAACCTGGATGAATCAATTCTCAAAACTCTGGTTTCTCAAAATTACTTCACCAGTTGTTAACTTGTATAAAAGACCTTTACTGACTAGTCTCACAGTATAAAAGTTGGCAAACAAGTTAGTACAGTACTACTTCCTACATCAACTCCTTTGCCCGCCCCCCTCTCTTGCCCTGCCAAAAAAAAAAAAAATTCACAAAAGATTACAAACCAAATGCTTTCAAAATTGTGAAACCTCAACCTTTCCAGTTTTCAAGGGAAGTACGCAGGGGAGGAAGGAGTTAAACCCTTTTCAGCTTTGCCATTAGCTGAAGCACAACCAGAGCACATGGAGCATTTCAGATCCCTACAGGCTTATCTGCTCAGTGACAGGAAACAGTAATGGAATGCTAAGTTCTTAAATTCTTTCACTCCTTTCACACCAATGCTGTGTTGAGTCCAATTCGATGACAAAATGGTCAGGGGAAGACACTTGTCATTTTTGCACTGTATGCATTGTAGAATTATAGAACAGTATTCTATAACCAGCTTAGCCTGAACTTTGTTCTAGACCCTCACTACTGACTGTGGAAAATGTCACAGGATACTAATATTGTTAAGCAAAATAAAATAAAGAATCATGGTATCTTTAATAATCAAAATGTGAAGAAATTCAAAGAAAGTATCTTTGCAACTGACATCTCACTGGTGCTAACAGTTCTGAACTATTGAAGATAAGATTTTTTTTAAATCATATAAGTAATTAAGTATGCAGATCAGTAAAATAAAATAATTCTTCAGTTCTCCATTTTCCCTTGTTTTCTGAGGATACCTGAGTAATGTGAAAGCTCATTTTCAGCCTAGATCAAAATGAATTTATTAAAGACTATTGACAGTCTTTAGCAATGCTCTTAAATTTAAGCAGAAGACAATAATGAAAAAGTCAAATGAGTTTCGTGGGGTTTTAGTGGTGGCAGTGGGTTTGGGTTTTTTGTGGGGAGGATGAGGTGGGGTTTTTAACATCATTTGGTAGGTTGGGTTTGGGTTATTTTTAAGGAAAAAAACCCACAACAACAAAGCCAAACAAACACTGATTAGGCATCTTACCCCTGAGTATGTTGCAAGGGAACACAGATTGCCATACCTTTAGGTGTATACATTCCTTGTTGCATGGAACCTCCAGGTTCAAAAACAGGAGCTTTAAAGTCAGCAACAGCTGACAGGACTGATTCAAAGCTTAAACTTCCTGGAATAATACCACTTTTGGGATTGGGGTTTTCTGGAATGTAATCTCTGTGTTAAGGAAAGCAAAATTAACTTAATTGCAGGCCACAGCCATTTTACTCCTCTCCTGACATTTTCAGTCACTCGTTTCACACCACATTTCAGCAGTGCTCTGTGCTTACCACAAGAGGTCTGTATCCTCCAGCTGCTAGGAACCATAACTATGACTGAAGAGAAGCAAAGCCTCCTAGCTAGGATAACAAACTTTTTAAAGCAAGACAATTACTACATGCTTGGCTCAAGACATTAGGTACTTAATGTGAAATAAAATCCACTATCTTTAGTGTATATAAAGTTTTTGCACTTGTCTTTATTTACAAACATTTTGTCTCTCTTCATAGGAAGAATATTTTGCATTTACAGCTAAGGGTAGAAAAAGCAAGTAAATAGCTTGGGATCCATGAACACAATAAGTAATTCTGCATCTTAGATTGGATAGTTCTCATTTTTGGTAGCAATACTTAACTGACCTACAGACATTACTCCAAAACACGAGTAGCACTTACAAATAAGTAAACTTCTGCTTAGTGAAAAGGGATTGCTTGTATAATGATTCACTTATTTTACACAGTTAAGTGATTCACTTAAGTGAACCATTTTAAGTGATCACTTATTTTACACATCTAAATCTTTGAGTTACTAAGTCATATCATAACAATTAATAATTCTTACTACAGATTTGTAACTCTCAATCTCCTCCTTTCCTATCTTTATATTCCTACTATTTTTGCTCAATGCCTACCCCTGGATTGCAAGCTCTTTTATGCAATCATGACAAGTTATTTAATTTGCCTACAGAACCTAAGACACTAATAGCAGTAAAACCTGCACATCTGTAATGAGCTGTCTGGGAACATGAACTGTATCCCTGTGCAGGAAGAGCTCCCGGAGTTTGCTACTCTTTCCCCCAGAACACAACCACTTCACTCCAATGTCAAAGCAACATGCAGGATTGCTATTATTTGCATTTTCAGCTACTGATAACAAAAGCAAATATAGTGTAGACTGGTTGCTTTTTATACTGGCATAAAAATAGCAATACTGAAAGGCTCAAACCCAGATAAAGGTGATGTTTGGCTAAACTTTCTACAAGGTCATTGGAAAACAGACTTCATATCTCACAGCTAAAAGACTTCTGCAGTGTTAAAAAACATAATAAAAGCAGTACTACAGCATTTTGTATTTTAAACTATTTGTAATTTAAACTATTAAAAAGTATAGCATATTTTGTAAGGAAAAAAAAATGGAGCAAATGCCTTTGCTAACAAGTATGTGCAAACACACCTTTACACAATTTCTTTTAATTACATAAGCTAAAAACATGCTGTTCAAGCTCCAAAATCCTATTACTATTCCTGCACCTGTCATTCTCATTCATGCACATTAGTTAATATATTCCAAGGATATGAGATCCAATAATGAACTGTGTGTCCTGTCATTCATACAGAGTTGGGCTACCATCTCCGCTCTGAGGATCTCATCATCTGTCATTCCTAGAACAATAACATTTAAAAAGCCATTAAAATAGCACGATTTTAAAATACACATTCAGTTTTCATTTGACACTAAAAGCATGTCAAACTTGATACAAACTAATATTAAGTAATCATACAGTGCTATAAAAATACAGGATAAAAAGGAGGGAGTGCAAATGTTATGAAAGACAATCTCAGTCAGAAAAGACAGGTACAAATTAAAACTGCTGTCTTTCTGGAAAAGACAGAATCTTCATGTGATCACCTATACAAATCACCCACTTCCATTAAAGCTGTTTTTCTCCATTATATTGTATCTATTTCTAATCCATAAGGGATTACAATTAAATAACTGGCAAAGAAGAAACCAAGTGTTGAATGCTCTAAGTTACTATATGGTTGATCAGCTTTAAGGCAGCTACTAAGTGCTGCACGTAAATGAACATGTTTTAGTGTTATTTACATACAAGTATTCCTAAAGCAGTGATTCTTACCTAAATGTAAACGAAGACTTAACAGAAGGACCAAAAATGTTAAGGCTCCTTCCAGCATGGACCTTTCATGCTCTGAGTCAAGAACTGTATTTTGATGCTGTGATGCCATCGTTAATAGATCTACCACCTTAAATCTACAGAGCAAACAGTAAAGTCAGAAACATTATTCTCCAACATTAAAACATGAATGTGAAATGTAATATAAACTCAGGATAGCATTCACAACGACCTAAATGAATACAAAGTGAAAAAAATGCAAACAAACCACATGAACATCTTCTTTTTAAATTTAGATTTTTATTTATCTATGGAATGTGCTATAATGATATTTACTCCTTATGAAAACACCTTACATTTATGAAGATACAAAAGGTAATGAAAATTAACGTTTTCAAACTCTGATTTATTTTTTTTTCCCCCCCAAAAGCAGAAGTCTTTTCTGTGTCTCTTACTATTGCAGCTCTATTTATCTACTTCTTCAGGTTGGAATATCCTAGCATATGAACATCTGTAAAACTTAAAAAACCCTAAAGATGCTCAGAAAAAAAAAGTCTGAAGCTTCATTACCGCACTGTAAATCAAAAGTCAATCCTGTTTAAAATGAAGAGATACTTCTTTCAGTAAAGCCCTTAGATAAGTGTTCATTTTGGTTAGGCAGAATTGTACCACTGAAGATGTGTATCAGACGTGCCCTTTTTCTATCACATTGTATAAATTAGTCAACAGCTAGCACAACATTGAACAAGACCATTCTCCTTTTAACCTTACCTTTCAAAAACAGATGAAATAAAATAATCTGGGTCCAGTCTAGAGGCACAGACCTGTAGAAAAGAGAATAAATTAATCTTATTCAATTAATTAAATTCAATATTTGTTAGTAAACAGTATTAGTTTGGCTTCTCAGAACACATAACTTACTTGCAGCAAGTAAATATCAGGATCAATCATGGAATTGCAGAAATGGGACTGCACGTAAGTCATGGCCTGTCCTTTAATTTGGAGACCATTCCTAACCCACATGTTGCTGTGAATTTCAGAAAGACTTGCCTGTTCAAGAAAAATAAAATAAAAAAATTATAAATATATCAGGGATATTCAGCTATTCAATTCAATGTTTAGCAGATCATCAATATATGATTACAGAAACATAAAAATCATAGAAAGGTTTGGGTCGGAAGGAATGTTGGAGATCATTTAGTTCCAACCCCACTGCCATGGGCAGGAACACCTTCCACTAGGACCAAGTTGTTAAAAGCTCCATCCAACCTGATCCTGAACACTTCCCAGGGATGGGGCAGCCACATCTTCTATGGGCAACCTGTTATAGTGCCTCACCACCCCACAGTAAAGAATGTCTTTGTGATACCTAATCTAAACTACTCTTTGTGATACCTAATCTAAACTACTCTTTGTGATACCTAATCTAAACTACTCTCCTTCAGTTTAAAGCCATTGGCCCTTGTCCTGTCACTACATGTCCTTGTGAAAAGTCTCTCTGCAGCTTCCTTGTAGAATCATAGAATAGTTTCGGTTGGAAGTGACCTTTAAAGGTCATCTAATTGAACCCCCCTGCAATGATCAGGGACATCTGACAGATACCACACTTTAATATGAGAGCACATTTCAGACAACAAAAGTAATCAAAGCCAAATGAAGTGATTTATACATGAGAAGTACTCAAAAAATGAAGATATTGTGGTTATAAAGAGGTTAGATATAAAAGCAGTGATTAAAAATAATGCTCACTGCCACTTATATACAAATAAATCCAAATTTGTAAATAAAAATAAATTGCAGGGTGCATCCATTCTTGAACTCAGTCTGAGTTTAAAATTAGAAATTTTCAGATTCGTGTTTCTTTTCAACTTGCACTCCATTCTATTCACATAACACTTCTATGTTTTCAAAGGGTTGGTTCTTCCTACCCTTTTGGAAGTGCTATAGTGAATATTATTATATACCTCTCAAAGTATGATAACTAATGCCACATATTTAATTTTGGAGATATGAAGAAGAAAAAAAAAGTTTATCTTATACTCAATATTTTCTAGTTATTATTGTCACATATAGTTATTTTGACATTCCACAATTAAGACATGCTTCCCTTTGCTAAATACTTCTGAATATACTTAAATGACTAGGGTTAAAAGAATCTGACAGCAACTCTTTTTTCTGTGTGTATTCTGTCCATACCTGAATCTGAAGCGGGTGAATCATTAGTTTCATCAGCATCTCCTGATCTGGCAAGATAGTATCCAGATCTAGTTCTTGGCATTTGACAGCCTAGAAACAAAAGCAAGCACACACTGTACTGAATGATCACATTCGACAGGGAACTTCCATCTGTGTGACTAAAACATGTGCTTACCTTACTTAAAAACATGGCAAAGTAACGGTGCAACGGCAAATGGAAAGTAACTTGGTTAGGAGCCGGCTGAAAAGGAAAATAAAGGTATTTTAATATAATATATTGAAAAAACCAAACTTACAAATGTCTTTGTCACAACCATCAAGGACAGTATCTTGGCATGTCTTCATTTGATGGACTTTCCACTATTACTTCATTCCCCTGCCTTTCTGACTATTCAAGTTCTCCTTAGACAGCTGTAGTTTCTCTCTAAGTCCCCAGTAGCCAATGGCACTCTGAGGTGTTTGAGAATATTGCCTGATAACTGCAAAGCTGCTCCCACTACCACAGCACAACAGGACTTCTCTTTTGCCATTGCTTCAGCTCTTCATTGAGCACAACAGTAGTGTATCAATAGCAGTGCTTTTAAAACTCACACAGCTTAAGATTGCACCAGCAAATCTAAGTCACCAAGACCCTACAAATAAAGGATCCTAGGATATAACATTGCAACTATTAAGTACAAACTCTAATTTCAGCAAGGCAATCCTTTTTTGATCACTACTTTGAGCAATGACTTAATTTAAGGGGAGAGTAGGGGACAGGAAGTGTATCACCTTTGAAATTTAATCAGATTTTCACAGTACTTTGCTTAAATTTACTAAGGATATTTACCTCATCTACAAAGTTGATAGCATCAAACCAGTCCTGAAGCGCTTCGAGGCAGTATCTGACAACATTCCGTGTGTATTCCTGTGTTTCCTGCAGTTAAGAGAAACCAACACACTACATGAGCCAAAACAGCTTTAAGTAAGTATCATTGTTTCCCTACTACAAATACATCTGATTATTTCAAGAATATTTTTACAGAAACATTAAGGTTGGGAAAGACCTCCAAGACTATTGAGTCCAACCCAGAATGCTACAATACCACAATACTGCATAGATTTTAACAGTAAGCAAACCTTGTTATGACTGTATGATGTAACTCTATAACAATACCATAAAACTACATTATATTTCAGGTTAAATCATGTATTTCAAGACTAGAGCTGTACATTGCCTTCCAAGAGAGAAGCAGCAATGTGCAAAAAGGGAAGGCAGAAGGGGAGCTAAACCAAATTGCTCTGTGATCAGCAGAACTTGCAAAGTTTCATTCCTTAACAGATTTTTCCTTTAATCTTCCCTTCCCCCTAAACAGACTCCAGACTTGCCTCACGCTCTCAGGGCATCTATGACACGCTTCTTATGCAAAAACCAGCAGTGCTTAGGCCAGTCAGAAGCTGAGCAAATGCTGACTGGCTCAGTTAGACACCTTTTCTCATCAGGAAATACAGCAGCCACACTCCCATCCTGTTGCCCCACCCTCTGTAGAGGGGTCAGGCTCTGCAGGTTTTCCCTATCCTGTGAGATATGAGCTGTAATCTCTTCCCATCCATCAGGTTTCACTAAATATGTACAGCAATCAAGCTATGAAATTTCTAGAGCATTTTCAGATTTTTTGAGAACAACCAAAAGATTCAAATGTGGCTGAGGACATGACTGACAAGACAACAGGTGGAAGAAGGAATCTTACAGGTCTTAAAAAAAAGGTAGACCATCCCATCCCAAAGCAAAAAAGAAAGGAATACTGCAAAAAGCCAGAAGTTGTAATTCAGTTTTCAAGAGCTAATGTAGACTCAAATTGATACATTCATAATGTATCAGCATAACTTACAACACAGAAAGGCCTGGTTTTAACTTTTAAAATCACATGGTACGCTTGGGCACATTTTTTTACTGCACAGTTCAATTCAAGTATTACTGTCTCATGGACACTATCAAGTATCTCAATAAGCTAATTTCAAATATAAGTATTTTTTTCATAGGAAAACAGTAAAAAGTGGGGGTTATATGCTAATTATCCCTAAAAGTTAATGGATTCAATTTTTGCTATTACTTACAGTCTAGCAAATAGTAACAAGTTTTTGCTCTAGTTTGGAGACAATAAGATGTCAAAACCTAAGAGGCTTTCACCTCAGACTGACAGTAAAACTACACAAACCCATAAATTTCTCCATCCCTCGTTATAATGAACTATGTATTTGCAGACACAATCAACATTATAATCACATTAGGACAACTTGTGTATCTCCTTTCCCACTAACAAAGGTAGAATGACTCAGAGATATGTTATCAAGTTCTTCATCAGATCAAAGTTATTCCATATGTACAGTCACATGGAATGACTTGTACACATCCTGAACTTGTAGTCCCAGTACTGAAGACAGTAAATTAGGTTCAAGCACGAATTATACACAGAATCCAAGCTCACAAAAGTTTTATGTTATTTGATAGACAAAGACGGCATAATCCAAGTCTTCTCAAACACATAACAGACAGACCTTTCAAGTTTGAGAATTCTAGAATAAGTCATGAATAAAACCAAGAATTATGACAAAGAAACATTAGCCTTACCCTAACTTTGCAGTGTGACAAAAGACCCCACATTGGCTGGGCACAGGCTTCCAGCTCAGCAGCAAAGGCAGCATAGTAGGTCTGCGATTCAAACTCCACGTGCTCATTTAATTCTCGTTTATTTAAATTCATACCTTCAAAGATTTAAGCAGAGTTATACAACCCAATATTTAACTAGGGCTAAACAGAATGCAGTATTTTTAGTGTTATGCATTTACACACCAATTAAGATAAAAAACCCTCCACAAAGTGTAAGAATCTATTTTATCTAGCAGCAGAATAATTTTTAATTCTATTTGTACAGAAATAAAACAGAAAAGAACATTAGCTCTAGACCAGCTAATAACTGCAGTCCTTGCTGTTCAGGTGACATTAACTTCGACTTTGAATGTCACTTAGTCAATGAGAACATTTGGATGCTGGTCCTCAGAACATTTATCAGTATTGAGAAGCTCACCATTTTGAACTATTTCTTTTAAATAATAAAAAAAATTCTCCATTGCAACACTTAAAAAAAATCCTGATTTGTCAAATTAATTTCCCCAATACTTAAATTTAGAACTTCACCAGCAAAATACTTCTAGTACAAGTTATGATGAGTACTTCAAGTACAATCTCAGAATTCTTGCACCAATCTGAGTCAACTGTGATGCAATTGTCTTGTGTGTAGTTGAAGAGCAAAGATCCATCAGATAATTTTTTTAATCTATCTGTTTTCTAGAATATACTGTTCTCTTCTAGACATACAAACTTATGAGAATACTAATAAATTAAATATTTACATACAGCATTGTAAGGATTTTGCTACTGTGAACATTAAGCTGTCTTAACATCCTTGTATTCGTACTGATTATAAGTGTCACATACCTTGAAAAAATGATACAAAATTCATCCATGTTACCAAAAGACCATGATCTTCCAAAAATTTCTTTGCCACACTTTGGTGTGAAAGTATGTTTATAAAATCACTAACCAGGGGCCAGTAGGTATTATTCTTCAGTAGTGCTTCCCCACAATTCACCACAACATGTAAACTATTTTCTTCATCTAGGTTTAAAAAAAAAAAAACAAACAAAAAACCACCAAAACAAAAGGAGAAGAAAAAGTTATTTTGTTCCTTCTTGTTGTAATTTATAAATAAAGTTATAAAATAATGCAAACCCAACAATTAGTATGTACTGTAATGCTATGGTCAGACACACACAAAGAAAATTGCAGAAAAGAAGAACAGTTCTTTTGTGGTACCTGAGGCCGTTTTTTCATCATGGACTCACCAACATAGATCCCACTCACTAGAAGCCACTCATACTTTGAACAGTATTGCAACCTTTGATAAGTACTGCATTAGTAAAACTATCACAGTTACACCTGAATACTCTCAGGAAGTATAAAAAGACCAAACAATACAATTCCTACTACCAACACCTGAAATCTATTTTGAATTTGACATACTCCCAGTGAGCAAGCTACCTTACAGCATTCAAAAAGAAATCTGGTGATCAAAACCTACGCTGGCATAGTGATTCTGAGAAAAGCAAAGAAAAGCATTTCCACTCTGAATTTGGGACACAGTTTTTATGCAGCCTGCCCAAGACTAGGGAAAGAGAAGGCTGCATCAGATCACCTGCCTTTGGATGGCTCTATTCCAGTAAAAATGCACTGAAGGACCCCAGTAATTACCCTCTACAGGAAAGGTTTGTAAGCAGCACAGCCACAGCCAAAAAGAAACACTGTTATTGTGAGACTCCAGTCTCTGGGTGATGAGGTCCCTCTGTATGTAGAGTGGTTCCCTTTGGCCTGTCCACGAGCAGGGTAACACCTCTGCCTGAATCTGCTCAAGGACTTTGCAAAGAGTTACAGGTCAGTTACATGTTGCTGATTCTCTGTCCTAGTACAGATTAGACAAATCCAAAGTTAATTCAAAAGGACGGTGGCATTGCTTATTATTCAGAGTACTCTACAAGCCAGGGTTAATGTCATTTAAAGATGCTGGTTTTTCAAAGGATGAACCATCACCAATACTTTTTCCTTGGGGGTATAAATTCTTCTCCCATGAAAAGTTCATTAGGAGGAATGCACTGATAGAGAGGAAAAAAGTCTCTAAGAACACAGGGACATAAATCCTCCTTGAGAGCCAGTTTTATCATCCGCATCCGTATTTCTCCCCCTCATCCTTTCACACCACATGTGAGACGTAAGGTGAACTAGTAACACTTAGTAGCACGCACTAGTAAATCCACTAACACAAAGCTGGTATCAACACAACTCCTAGGTTAACTCTGTTTCACAAAAACAGTTTATCACAGCATCCACAAATACCCTCAGTGAACCTGTATACTTTTAACAGGTGTCAGCTGTTCAAAAACAATTAGGATCTGTAAGCAATACAAACTAAACATGCCATAGCAGATACAATTCCTGCTCCACTCTCTCCTTGCTCCTCTCCAACATGCTTTTCCATCTATCCATTGGCTGGATTTGTAAACTTTGTCTCATTCAGATATTAAACAACCTTTTGTTTACAGTAGCTGCACAAAGAGAAGTCTTCTCAATTTATCTCACCAGCACAGACTTTTAAAAGACTTCTCACTATTTCCAGCATCCTAAGTGATAATTTGAAATAAACACAAGATTCAAGCCCCCAGAATTGCAAAAGAAGGCCACTGAGAATACAAGAGGGAAAAAACCCAATTAAGTATTTTATGATTTTTTTCTGTCAATGCCCAAGCCCTCATACATCAAGCAGTGAGCAGGAAATGTGGAAACACTGAAAAGCACCAGACACATCCCAGTGGTAGCCTTGGCAGTATTAGGTTTACTGTTGGACTCAATGACCAACCTAAAAGATTCTATAATTCTATGATAGTATCTTAGCTAAGAGAAACCACTGGTGCTAGGAAAAGGAAACAATGAGGTGGCTGCTCCAAGGCTAAGTCTTTTCTCACACATCTATCACAAATACATCTGATGTTATTTAACTTACCAGCTTCAGTTTACATCATTAATTACCAGGAAGCTTCTTCAGAGAATGCCTAATCACAGCCATAGCCTTTTTGGCTGCAATTCTGATCCATTACAGAACATAACCACCAACAACATCCCATACTGACCAACAAGGAACAACGAGAAGATACTCAGAAGTAATTTTTAAATTACATTCCACCAATATGGCACTGATTTAGCAAAAATCACTTGATATACAAACTGTTAAATATTCAACATTTTTAATACTGTAAAGCAATCTATGTAGGGCAACAGGAAAACTTCTCATGTTGAAGTGCTGCTGCATGAGGGCACATGAGAGCTAGACTACTGAGGATTTCCCATTTCAGTACAGTCACTGTTTTAGGCTACACACAGAGCAGACTGAGAAAAAGGATACTTCAGGCAACAAAAAATAAAATTTCACACAGAAGTTGATAATGCTTATTTAGCAGCAGCACTCAGTCTGTCTAGAGAATATTTTCACACTCAAACTAGGATAAAGAGGGCTGAAAGGCCTGCAGTCTGTTAGGCACATCAAAGCATGACAAGTCAGCAAGATTCATTGTGACATCATTTTCAGATAAGGACAGGTAAAACAAGGAGGGTGGAAATAGGACAGTTGCTTTCACTAAAAAAGTTACACAATGTACACTAGTTCAAATTCAAATTGCCACTCTGTCAAACAAAAGCTTGATCAAATTAATGTATTTACAAAGTAGTAAATTATTCTCCTTTAATTATATATCAAGTTTTATTAAGGCAATCACAGGAGAGAAAAATTAAAACAATTTCGAATACTCCAAATAGCTTGTGAAATACTTTGAAAATATTTTTTAAATTCATAAAGGTCTCAATTTGTATATATAATTTCTCATTCAAATAGTTGTTTATGCACTTTACCCAGTAAATTAAGCACCTGCAAGGTAATACTCTGTATTCTAAACTATATAACAGTCCTACAAAAAAAAAAACCCAAAACAACCCTACAAACCAAAGGATAAAACATCAGTATCACTCTTGATAACTACCTTTATATTTCTAGGAAATTCGGATACTCAGCCTCTACCACACATTGCTAGATCCTGTACATTTTTGGAAAAAGGGTTGGAGGGTGGTGGACGACTACCCAAGAAAAATTAAGTTTCCTCTATAATCAATTTATTATCCATGGAATGAAGCAAACAAACATATCAACCTACCTTGCAATTCACTTTTAATAAGGCAACTTTCCATCATGTACAACAGAACAGTAACCATAATATCCAGCAGCTGGCATTCTTCTGTTACTTGGCGTGCTAGTTCTTCATTGCTGAACAACTGAACACTGATATGCACAATTCTATTAGACATTGTGTCTGATTCATGGCTTTTCTTCAGTGTTTTCATAATAAAAGCATAATGCTGAACAAAAGTTTTTGTAAAAGCAATCTGAAAATTATAAAGAAATTTTGATGTTAACAAGTATTATATAAAAATTATAGCTTTGTTTCATTATGAAATATTCCTTTACAAAAAGTACAATCAACATTTCCTGGGAAACACCAGTTGCTATGACAAACCAAAACTGATGGTGTAAGTGTTCCATGTATAGTTTCTAGAAACGGTCCACATGAAAAGACCTATTTATAGAAAGGGGTAACTCAAGCCTCTAATTTTATTTCCTTTTCCCAAAATCTAATCTTCTCATTCTATACTTCTCACACTAAAAAAAACCCGCCAGAAATGTTCAAACAATGAATAGAAGGTCTCAGCATAACACCTGAAAGTAGTAATAGTTCTAATAATTAATTTACCCTAAATTTTTACATCCTACAACAGGAACAAATGTTCTAAAATGATACACTATGAACAATGAGTTTAGTAGTGCCTAATAAAGCTGCCTTATCACTTGCACTCATCTACCTATGGAGTAAGGTTTTCATTCACTTGTCAAGGGAGGTATTTCAACACTGAATTTCATTTCTGCTATCATAACATCCTATACTTTTTAATAAACTTTCAATGCTTTCCCCTCAATAATTAAAATAACTAGCAAGTTTTGTTATTCTTCACACAACTGTTTGGGTTTTTTTAACGAGATCATATTTAAATGTATCAATACATATACATACAATATGTATTGTATTATATTCTACGCATATAGTACAGTTTTGTGTCCTCCATTAGCCTCAGACTGCATTGTAAACCAACCTTTTGCAGGGCATGTACATGTGGGCATATCTGCCAGCTTTGAAATCAGTTCTCACTTAGTACTTTAGGTTCTGAATTAACACCATCTGGACTTGCTTGGCTTAGTAAGAAGACAAGATGGGTAGTGATAAAAATTTTCAGATCAAAGTCTAAAAACCCCTTGTCTATTCCTTCTTCAGTATTAACCTTTCATAAGCATAGAATTAGAAATTTTAAAACCACACTTGGGCAACTATGTTTTCATCAGACCATATACAAATCACTACTTTATTTGACCTGCCTTAAACTCAGTGCTTCCATATTTTTATTATTAAAATACTACCATGTTTTTCACATTTAGAAAATACTTCCAAAAATATGATGACATGATGCTGCTGTTGGGTCCACAAACTGTTTCTTCCAGCAAATATTCTCAAAAAAATGGACCCAGGGTGGAGATGGGGATGTCACTAGAGGCAACACTGCAAGACTACTTAAACTGCCTTCCTTTATCTGGTCCACAGTGATGGAAACATGTATAATAACTGAAAGCGTGTTCTACATACAGCCCCCAGCACAATGGTAACTGTTTTCAGTTAAAGACTTTTTGGAACAAGGTATTTGCAATGCTTCAGCAAAGTTAATACACATCATTCTGGTATTCCAGATATTCCTGTCATATAATTTCCTTTAAATTAAAGCTTTAAACAATTTTAATCACTGGCAGCAACTTATCATCAAGACATTCACGCTATTGATGTTAAGCATCAGACACAAATGACGCACCAGATATTTTAAGAAGTTGGTATATTAATGTTGCTAGTAAAAAAAGTATACTTTTCTACGTATTATTTTTTTCCACACTGTATTATGTTTAGATAGGATTTTTGGATTATGAGATGTAGGAACTATGTATTACTTGTTTTACACAGCACTCTCAATTTAAGTTGACTGCAAAAACACTGTCTTTCTCTACGGACAAATTTTGGATTTTTTATTTCTTTATTTTAAATCAGCATGCATCAAAATTTTTTGTGCCTCACTCGTATACAATAATGAACCTCTGAAAGTAACATAAATTTGCTCTCAATACAGTATAATGGTAAAGACTCTGTAATACACTTCAGTAAAGGAAAGACAGAAGCTTTTCTCCTACATTCACCTGGAAGTAAAATAAAAAAATACAACCCTTTCCAATTTTGAGAGGAAGAAACTAAACTCAATTCCATAAGTTAAAAAGCTGAAATACTGTGGTAAACTGCAGTCCAGATGTAAGAACAGCCATAGTAATCAGTCCATCCACCTCAGAATCCTTTCTTTCAGTGGTCAAAGCTATATACACAACTAAGGGAAAATACAGATCAGAACAAAAACGGAGATTTTGATGTAAAACATACTTCCAAATAGCTTCCAATCTTTTGCAGGAAGTAGCTTCCTAAGACAAACATAGTTTCTGTATATTTAATTACCTTCACTCTCTATGATCTTGTGCAGCTTCTAAATGTCTAGCCTATCAAAAAACAAAGTTAATTTTTTCAACTGGCCTTTCCTCTTGGTTGCCACTCAACAATCCCAGAACTTTTAGGTGACTAACATCAGCCCCATGTTTCAGTTAGAACTTACATCTCCCATGTTTATATTCTCAACCCTAAGAAGAAGATACTTCTGCCAGTTGAACACTTTAGGTTCCAACAAAAAAACTGTTCTACGGAATTTGCAGAACAGCATATCCAGGGGTTATTGCTGTAATAGTTGCCTCAATGGTCTCTACGGGAGGTGCCCAACAAGGCACAGCATTTTTGGTAATTATGACTGTTGATTCATTATCTCTACCAGATGCTTTTGCATTTTTCTACTTCCAGTATTCCAGATTTCAGCAAGGCTCTGCCCTTGGACGATTTAAACTCTTCCATCAGCTTCCTGTTTACTGTCAACACATTCTTTGCCTTCTCCTCGGTCACATGACGGTCTATTTCTCTGGCCTTTTGCTTTTCCTCTTGTCCACACCATAACACCTTTAATCCCCTGGAAGCTTTGGTAAATTTCTCTTCTGCTTTCTTTTTCTTCACTTGTAAGTCTTCCAAGCTTCAAATGTCAGAGTGTGCTGGAAGGGATGCCTCAAGCACAAATCTGTAAGGCAAAGATCACACTTTTTGTTGTGCTGTCTCTCTCATATGCCAAAGTGGGAAGAGAGGGAATAGCTACTTAACCCAGGGTTTTAGCCCACCCCTTTCAACACCTCTTTTCGATACTGGGAATCCTAAAAGGGAAGTTTGTTTTCCTATTTCAAAATAAATCTGTGCAACTGAGATCGCTGGTGGCTCAGTGACTGCTGCCCAGGGCAATGGTGGATCAGTCAGCTCTAGTATGTTCACGCTGGAGGTCAGAGATTTCAACAATTTCAAAGCATGCACAGATAGCCAGCTCTGTGCTCTGTGTCTGGCTAGCTCCCTCAGTTTATCAGAAAACCAATCTAGAAGAATTCTGCTGATTTAATGCACTAAGAATCAGCTAAATTGCACAAGAGCAGACATAGAAAAAAATTAGGAAAGTACATGTAGTGTAGATGAGATGAGAGAAGTAACAGAAAGCTGAGAGATCACATGGAACAGTTTATATCCCTCCAGGTATTCCTGCTATTTGAGAACGCAATATGATTAATCAGCCCACAAGACTTTTTTTCCCAAAAAGCTAAATGGGAGCCTATAACATAAAACATTCTTCTAATTCATCCCAAAATGCTATGTTCTCTCTATGTACATGTAAAAGGCAGAGCCACTACTTGTAAATTAGCCCCAGTCCTCATAGACATGTTTAAAATTCATGCAGCATTGACATAGTTTTGCAACAAAGCACAGGTTATCTTGGGAAAAAACAGTGTTACTGCCTTCCTAGTATTGCTGTGTGATACATTTCCTGCTCCAAGTTCCCTTAGTACTTAAAAATGCATTTGAGACAATCACAGCAATTAAAACAAACACAGATCCTAAAAGACTTCAAATACTTGGGATTTGCGCTTCTAATAAAGTTTTTACATAGGAATTGGCTGTTTAATGAAATACAATACAAAACTGGTAACAAAACACCCCTCTAACACAAAAAAATGTTTAAAATCTTTCAATCTCAGCATGCAGTATTGGTGGGTAGAAGATGGACTACTTCCAGATAAAGGTGGTAGTCAGTAGAGATTAAATATATCATGGTCTCCATTCTGAGTGAAGACAGATGATGAATACAACAAAAAAAAAGTCACTGAAGACTGTGGTTTTTGTCAAAGGAAGAAAGATCCCATGACCATTAAAAGCTGTTGTTATTACATGGTATAGTAAAAAGGGAAACACAGCCAACACTTACCAGATTCTTCCATGTGCTAGCAGCTGGTTGTTTTTACGGGCGGGAATTTCGCTGGCAATGGATCAAGAGAACTGGATGTCCATGTGGGTCCCCAAATTATCAAGAAGAATGCAAGCTTCATGGTAAGGGTTCATCAGTTAAGAAGTCCTAATCTCTCCTCACATATTAGCTGAATCCAAGACAAAGACGAATCTAGGCTGGTATCCCAAATTAAAACGGTGTCTTGACATGGACACAGTATTGCTGAAAGCCCATATCCTTTTCTTCCTTGCAAGTTATCTTCATATCCTTTGTTTTGATACAGCAAGGTTTTAAGGGGATACAAATACAGGGCTGTTCCACTATAAACACACATTTTTGAAGAAATCTGCATGCCCAGACTTCAGGATTTCTTGTTCTTTGTCTCCCAGCAGGGATTGAGAAGGTCCAAAATATTTGCATGGCTCAAGAGTATGACATGATGAGAGCAAAATGTTAAGCCTTATTGCTATGTATACTCTAGGTCTTGGGAACATGTGGAGCAAACAACCAAACCTGGCTGCACACCAAGATTTAAAACAGGAAGATGACATCCAGTCTCCACAACTCCAGGCCAGGAGATACTTGGTATGGACAACTGCAAAACTCTGTAAGGAAGCACCTGGAAGGCTGCCAAAGTCACCTAGGGTATAGCTGCAGCAAGAACACTCACACTGTAATGGCCTGCATGGAGAAACCACTGCCTACTACAACACTTGAAACAGGAATGAAGTCACTGTAATTATTCACCAGCCATACCACACCACAGAATCACACACTGGTGATCCACATATTTTAAGTGATTAAACCCCATTTTGCAAAGTAAAATAAAACAAAACAAAATCCAACACGTGCAAATATGCAATTAACAGCCAAAAAGAAAAATAACAAAGCATGAGATCAAAATTAATTCTGCTGCTCCAAAATTATCCATCTTATTTTGTCCACATCACTCTTCAAATACTAAGCACTTCAGACCTTCTAACAAAATTCTCAAAACAAGGTAAAAGATCTGCATTATTCTTCTGCTTATTATTCAAATATAAACATACATGGTCTCATGCAAGGCATAATGCACACTGAGTATGTGAATAAGAAAACATATTTAGGTTTGAATGAAGTAAGGCAAGTACCTTATAATCTTGATCTGGTAGCATGTTGAGTAAGAAAGTCACCATCTTCTGTGGAAACTCATATTTTATTGTCCAAAATAATAATTCTTCTAGAAAACATTTATGCTTCAAAACATCCATGATAGACTGATCTGCATAAAAAGTTGGAGCAGGGTATGTATAATGTATTAAAACAATGATAGTGCAGTTTCACACATAAAAATTCAGGAAAAAAATTTAAGAGCATCTTAGTGCATTCTGTAAATTTTATTTTCTTTTAAACACTGGGAATATGAACATGACCAACAGTTCTGACACCACAATGTCAGATAAAAAGGACCTCCCAGAGAAGCCAATGAAAGTTTTCACTACAATTCTACCACAGAATCCAATCTTCATTGATTGTATTGAATCATATCACCTTACTGTAATAGCTGCACTGATTATAATGCATCACAGCAAACTGCACAATATTAACAGGGCCACTTAATTGAGGGAAACAATGTAGACTACTGCCTAACTCAGGATAAAATAGCAAAACAACAAAATACATTTATGACTAAGTGATGAGTTCTATTACCTAAGAAAACTTTACAAAGCTCTAAACAAGCTAAATAGAAGCAATAATGTATCCATTGTTCTCATTTCCCAAAGCAATATATGTGCTTACTGGCCAACCACAAAGTTGTTGGTTGGGTTTCTTTATACAAAAATTACCATAATTAAATAATCAGGTACTAACCCCTTTCTCATCTCTCCCCATTCAACTCCTGGCCATTCACTCTGCCCCCTTACTCATGCTGACAGTAGATCCCTGTGGGGGACCTAGGTAGGAATCAAGTCAGGGCTCTTTCCATTCTGTCAGCTGTGTTTTCAAGTAGATCAGTTTCCTGATTGCAAAGCTGCAAACTGACCTTTGCTAGAATAAACTGTTTGTGAAATCACTGTTTGACAGGGCATAAATCATATTAAATCAGTTTTTTAAAATACTAAAATATAAAGACCGATTTTTTCAAGAGGTTGATTATTTATTATTTAAAACCACAACAGGTATTGTTCACTCCAGTAACATATGAGGACTAAAAAGAAAATAATAATAACACTCCTTTATATCTAGAAATCAACTACACCTGAAGATACATAACCCCACACAGAAAATCCCATATTCCAATGGGAGTGTATGAAGTGCCCCCACCAGCACACATCCAAAAACACTTGAACTAAACATCATCTGGCCTTAAAGACTCGTATCTTCACTGAAGTATGACAGCTTTAGAGACTGCACTGGATAGCTTTATGCCTGTTCTAAGCAGGATAGGCATTTGTGCTTTTCCAAAGCAGGAATTACCTCAATTTTCCATCATTATCAAAGGTCAGAGTTCCTCAGTCAAGTGACCAATTAGCCCAAATTTCAATGTTAGTGTTCTCCTCAAGACTCCAGCAAGCCACAAAAGGGCAAGAATATGTTTTATTTAATATATTCTACAAGCATTGATATAAAAACATTACCTTCACAGAGTCATGAAAGGTATTTTAATATTAAAATATTTTGTAAAGCGTTACACATCACCTACTGCAACAAACACGTGATGATCATTTACATTCTGCTCCTCTCTCTTGTTAAGAAATAGTGTATGTGATCTGACTGCCCAGGACAGTTTGTAGCCATGCAGACTGATGTCCTGTGTCCACAGAACAGAGAGCACAAGTTTAGGTACATGCCAAATGCTCCTGAGTGAGAACACCAGGCATGGAGACAAGTGACACAACACCTCATCTGTTACTCATGTGCAGCTTTCTCTGAAACGTTGAACAGTGCATATCACATACTTTATGTAGCAGTTTCAGGCAAGGACAGAAGAATACTATCCACTTACACCTGCTGTAGAATTTAAGTAGGCAGAATGCTCTTACCCAGCTTGGAAAATTTGTCAAGAACACTGGGACTAATGTTCCCACTCCTGTGAAAAGTACCACATGATTTTAAATTTCTTTAAACAAATAATAAAAAAAATAGTGCCTGTGGGTTTAAAATTGTCTTAAATGTCTGGTAGTTCAGATGGATGCAGGATGTAGGTTTTAAAAGAGAGTAAAATAAAAATTCTCTCAATACTCAGCCCCATATCTGTATCAGTGAATCTCAACATAAAATCTGTATTTTCTTCAAAGAAACCTTTCATTCTTTCCTGGTACCACAAAAGACCTCGCAGAGTGTTGTAAATACCTCTCTGGAATATGAGACTTAGCACTTCAAGATATCTCCAGTATATAAATAACCCTCTATGGAGACAATACACCACTGAAGACCTAGGACGGGACAGGGAGTCTGCTTATATGGAAAAGGTAAATCTGTTTTTATTCAATACTCAGTTTTCTAAAATTTTCTTTTCATACTCTTATTTTATACCCTATTGGACATAAAATATGAATACTGAAAACTTCAGAAAACTATTTGATATTTAATAAAAACAGATACTTACCCTTCCCCCATTGGCAGACTCCCTCCTCTGGGGCAGATATTAGGAGCTATCAACATCAAGAGCACAGTCCATGTTGGGATGCCTCAGAGGGGGAAGACTACAATCCTGGGGGGAAATGAAATGTTGAATTCAAGTATCACTTTTCCTGAAATGCCACTGCTGATACTGGCATGCTGATCAGGCAGCTTCTAAACCTGAACTTCCTCCCTGCCTATTTCCCATAACTATTTATTATGCACCAGAACAACAATCTTTTTTCTCGTGTTACCTGACTGACTCATCTTTCAGACAAGCTAACAGCCTCTAAAATTTAAGAGAGAGAACTTTCCTTGGATGTCTCTACATTTCCTGCATTTCTCCAAAACTACCATCTCTTCCACATCATTCTTCTCTACCACAGTCTGTCACATACCATTTTTAAGATGATCTCTTAACAACATCATTGCCAAAACATTTAGTTCTCCGCTTTTCCAGCTTCCTAATCCCTTTTTCCTTCAACCTGAAAACACTAGAAACAACCAATCTTACTTTGCCATACTCCTCACAACATCTTCATACCATTCTATTAATTCATGAACCTTTGTATTTCAAGCTCTAGCTCCAAACATTTACTCCAGAGATCTTCCAGAAATTTTATTCCAACTTTCACCAGTTTTTTCACTCAAATGTTCTTTTCTCAAGACTTGCAATTCTTTGTGCTTCATAGGTCCATCTCCTCATACTCATATTAAAAAACAAACAAAAAAAGCCTTCTTTACCTAATAATAGTATTTCAATATTATTATTTAAACACTTTTTAGCATAAAAACACATCAAGAACAGGACAGGACTACCTTGTCTCTAGCCTATAGTCATTCTTGAATTAAAACTTGCACTGACCTCCATGTGAGTGCGACTCATGTTGGACTAGAAATTGCAGAGAGGACTAATTTCAAAATAATGAAGTTGTTCAAAGGGAGACTCTGTTCAAGTATCTTATCTATAACATTACTAGAACAATACAGAAAGACCAACCAGAACCAGAGACGAGCATTCTTGCCTGGCTGAGAACACAATCATGCTGTACAATGGCACAATCAAAAAAAATGGTAAGAACAAATACATCAAACACTTCCTTGTAAAGCTGTATTGCAGCCTTGACAGTCACACAGTGAAAACTGGACGAATTTTTGGAGGTCACCTTACAACACAGAGGTGACAAAATGTCAGAGTCCCAGACAGTGGTACTCACACAAAGGAAACCAAAATTGCCAATTACCACATTTTCCCTTGCTATTCTTTTTTGGACTTCGCTATGTTTAATACTTGTCTCGTGCAGCACTATAGTGCATGGGAAGTGAATGAGTATCCCTAGATAATTTTTCAGACAGACATAAAGAAAATATGATAAACTGAGATGAGTACTTTATAAATACCTTTGGTGGTGCTGCTTAGTTTCACCCTCTTGCGCTTTCCCACACCTTGGCTACCATCCTGGTCCTCCTGGGGTAGGGGAAGAGTTTAAAAAATTCATAATCTTATACTTAGAATCTTATTGCCAAGAGATGGTATGCTCTCAACATTCTGGTTTAACTACCAAGCTAAAACAAAGAAGCCCTGAATACACTATCTTACTAGAAAAACACTTTTACTGTTTACAGGAGCCATGGACTGTGTGCAACTATTTGGAAAAAAATTTAAATTTTTATTTGCCTTTCCCCCCCCCACAGGCAACATTATCATCTGCAAGGTCAGACATATTCATGTCTTTCATTAATTTTGTAAGGTTACTTGTTTTGATTTCTGAAACTGATTGCTACAAAAATGTTTAACACTATAAAATTTCTAACTGTTGCACATCCAAGGTTTTCCCTTGTCCACCTGTAGCGTTTGTGGTTTTTTGTTTCCTAAAAAAAAAAATCAGCCAACATATTGTATATCTAAGTTGACAACACAATTAACTAGACATTTTCTAATCAATGTAAATTTTTGATGCAAGAATAAATTACTTTTGACACCTTAAGGAGGCCAATTCTAATTGCTTTCTCCCTACAGAATAATGGAAACACTTTACACAAGCACTTATCATCTGAAGCTTCCAAGGCACTCCACAAACAAAAGAGCAAAAGTTCAAAAATGTAATGCAAGTTAAAAACATCTCCACCATCACTTCACATAATCTAACACTAGGTGTTAAAAAAGCATGTAACATTACAGAACTACATTAAATGCTGCATGGATCCTTACTAACAATGGTAGTCCTAATGAAACTGTGGAAGTAAAGTTCCTTTTTAAAGTAAAGAGCTAATGAGACATAGTTAATACAGATATCTACAGTTAAAAGTCAGTAATCAATATCCTTCTCCAAGGATATGGCAAATGCCATGTTTTATTTCCAAACTTCACCTAAATGACAGAGAACCCAAACCTGAAGAAGTTACTATCCTTTCTTGGGGAGAAAGATTATTTCTATTCTATTTTGGTCTTTCTGACCAAAAGTATGGGGTGAATAAAAGGTCTGAATTTTCCTATCCTTTCACATCCATCACATTTGAACTCTTAGACCACAAGACTGTGGTCCTTGTGAACACAGGCTACTTTGGTACTTCAATTGGGAATGAGTCAGTCAGTTCTCTGGATGCTGCCACTGCCCACTCCCCCATCAGAGGAGCCAAGTACTCTCAAGAAAAAAAAAAAATCAGACTTGCTAGGATGTTACTATGCACTGCAGGACTCTGCAATTTAAGTTGTAGATTTTTTTTCCCACCCTGAAAAAAGCATCAGTGAAAAAAGTTAATTTTTTATTTTATACTCTTAATTGCATTCTGCTTGACAAATATGAATTGCTGAAAAGAAAGTTCAGCCCTTTCATCCAAAAGTCAAAACAGACTGTGCAGGTGTAAGGCTGAAATGCTTATTAGAAAAATGATGTTACTAGAGAAATGAGGAAAAAGTGGTCTTGCTTTATGACTTCTCTTCCTCTCCTCTGTTACTCCCATGTCAGCTATAAAGGTATTTACAGGGTTTTTTAATGCCTTATTGTACTTAGAGCAGAATAAAACTATGTGATAATTAAGAAACGTGGTAAGAGTACACTTTTAACTGGATTTTCTTCCTCTGGTATTTAAGAGGAATCTCGAAAGGTAACTAATGTTCTTACCAAGGCCTTATTGCAGCATTGTTTCCCAGATGGAACGCTAGATTAGAAAATTTACATGGACTACAAATTAGAGCAGCACTTCTGCAGGGAACTAAACACCTTGAAAAGTTTTGCATAGCTCAGTATTTAGTTTCACTTCTACAGCAGTAGACAGTTCTAAGATAAAAATTAATCTGAAGGACAGCTGTTATTTCTCATGTTTTCCTTTGTGCAAAAGGAGAAAAAAGGCCCTGTCTAAACCTGTCCTCCTATTTAAGGTGTTATTTTCCAAGGAATCAAATAAAATGCAGTCCATGAATGCTTTTATCACACTGAGGAATAAATGTTCTTATATTAGATATCTCTTTACGTTATTTAAAGTTCGTTATGTTACCCTACCAAAATGGCTGCTTAGGTTTACTTTCCTCATTAAATTACACTTATTTATTACAGCTCAACCTAAAATGAGATTTTCTCCTTTTTACTCCCATTCCATGTGTTTGTTAAGTAAGGTCAAATCTACACTTGGGAATTAATCTACAGCGAAATTCTCACTGCTGCTGTCTCCAGTTCAGCTGGATTCTCAAGTGCCAAAAACTGCTAACACCATTCACAGCATTACATGTTCTAAGTTTGCTTTAATCAAGCCAAATTTACTTGATAGTGACTTTTCAAATATCTACACAGGTTTCTTCTACATTACATACACAAATTAAACTGAAACACTGTTAGCAAAACTAAGGATTGGTCCTTTGTAAATCAAAGGCATGAGATCTATTCCTTTATATCTCCATTTTTCCTAATTATTAAAATGGGGATAATATATATGGCAGATAGAAGAGTTAAAGTTTGTGGGATTTGGCTGCAAGCATTCTCTCCATTTAATATTCTGTTACAGTTCATTAGAGTCTTTAAAAACAGTCTCACCTCATCTGAAGAATCCCCTTGTCCTGATGCTGCTGTAGCACCTGCTAAACCTTGTGAAATAAAAAATTCAGAGATTCTTTTCATAAATCTTATACTGAAAAGACAGTATTTTACAATACTTCATGAGCGAGTATGAAATAAAAAACTACATTAATCTTTCTTTAAAAGATACATAGCAGTGAACTGAGAAGTTGGAGTAAGATTTCCAAGCAATACAAAACCAGGGATTTGCAAGTACATTCCACTGCAGAACTTCAACATGCCATGCTAATGGAGACTTGTTCTTTCAGAAATTGGAAAAAAAAAACGGCCTTCAGTGATCAAAAAAAAAAATCCACAGCACCTTTATAAGAATAGGTGGTTTAACTTAGTTGCAATGACAAAATTCCACTATGAGCAATTTCATCTTGCCTACTCAAATTCCACTAATGCTATGGCTGGAAAAATGGTGCTTAGTGTATTAGCAACAAAAAGTTAACATGTTTAGCTTTGTTGGTAGAAATAAAATGAGTCCTGTAATTTGGTAGTGCAAATAACAGGTGATTTCTTAAGTTTCATTAAGATTTGGTGTTTTTAAAAATAAACCTAAAGAAGATTTTATATAAAAACCATCAATAATCAAGTCTTCTCTTAAAATATATCTCTACACAAACCTTGAACAGCTAATGTACTAGTTCCAGCTCCTTGCTCCTGCATACCACATGCAATTTTATCCTCGGGAAATGCCAGTCCAGAGCCTTTCAAGGCAATGAGGTACTTTTCGTGACTTTTCTTTGTACATGCATTCTCTCCAACACCTTGAATATACACATAAAACAGCATTAAAGCACATCAGCAGATACTTGGTTCATATACTTCATATTCTATATGAGCAATCTAAAAAATGGCCCACAATGTTTTAATAAGCTGTACAATTATGCAACATAGAAGCTAAAAAACTTTTCCAACTGATGAAAGCCAAAAGGTGGGTAACTCTTAGTTTTTCCCCTCCAAAACACTGTTGTCTTCTAAATTATGTACTCTATTTGTATTTTACCAGCACTCCCACCATTAACAGTACAGAACAAAAAAGCATGCCTTTTGATATTTCAAAACAGTTGGTTTTCAACAGAAAGGAGAGGGACCAATGGAAAAAAAAAAAAAAACAACAAAAATAATGCGGTAACGGTAACAGAGCATGTATAATTTCTAACATTGGAAATTTTTCTTCCAAGTTCAAGTTTTGACAGCTGCAATTAATGGAGGCTATTTGTAAAGATGTTGTAATTTCAACTGTTTGATGAAGCAAAGTCACACTGCATACTCAGGAGATAAAATTTTCCACAAAGCAACGGACCAAAAAACCTAACACATTTGTTATATAAGGAAAAAACAAACTTTGAAGAAGCAAATTCTATCAAGTGTTTAAGGGAAAAAGAAGATGAAAAGACAAGAGCATCTTTGTAGCTGTGCACCTTTTGCTTTCAAAGTCAGAAGGGCAGGTTTTGCTTTAAAATCCCTTTCTTTGCTTTCCCCACCCAGAAACTGTACCTACTGAGACACACATACTCTCCATTCCAAGACTCCAGATAAGAATACCTTACTTTCCCCTTCCCTTTCCACCTTCCTATATCAGGAAATCCATCACATACAGGAAAAGAAAAGTCATTAAATTAGTCTCATTCAAATATTATTCAACAGGAGAGAATAAGAGGAAGGAAAGAATAAAGAACTACACTTGAGGCAGCTTTACTAAGTACTTCTCCTTTCACATAAAGACTTGGAGATTGCCTGTTCTTCAACTTGCTGCTGCCCAAGCCAGTTATGGCAACTTAAAACTAGAGTAATTATTATTTGTTCCATAACTACGCAAAGGACTCTGAAAAGACACTTTCAAATCACAAGAAAATAACATGGAATTAATTTATAATAGGTGGTTTGGGGTCTGCAGTGACTACCCAACATTTTCAGATTCACTGTGATTTGGTACAGAATGGAATAAATGGTTGATGTTTAAAAAAAAAAAAAGAAGCTGGAAAGGGCTTTGCACAGAAGTGCAGGACAAACAATGGCCTTTTGCCATTCAGGGCTCCTTCAGTAGCCTCTGTGAGAGCAGACCCCAAAATAAGTTAGACATGTTCCACTGTGAATAACCTTGATACGCCTAATTTGGAGGTACTAAGAGACTGTGTTCATTTCACTTTGAAGAGAATGGATTTCTTATAAAAACTTTTTTGTAAGGATATTTATACAGTTATTTGGGACACAGAGATCGGAGGTTTGCTCTTACAGGTCTTAATAACAAATGTTCTTAGTCTCTCCTGAAGCCCACCCTCCTATCAACAACAAAATATCCTTAAAAATATGTTTTTCTGTGTCTTGAGAAGTCAAACAAAAACATGCAGAAACTGAAGCGATAAACAAAATTTATACCCTCAATTCTTCATAGTTTGAAAATTTAATTATTAGAAATAACACAAACATACCAGAGCTAAGATCTTTGTAGAACTGTTGGCTAGTCAAAACCTGGGTAAGAACCGATCTCATTGCTCCTCCCATTTTGGTCAAGTCTTCTAGAAAGGAAACATGAGGCTCCAAAACCTGGAGGATTTTATGAAGGTCTTTCTCTGATGGCAGATCAAGAGCTGAAAACCACATAACAAGAACTTTTGGTGTAGATGCAATGTAATTTAGCCAAGACCTTCACATGCAGAACAGTTACGACCACCACAAATGGAAATAATTTTATGTTCATAATGCTCTAGAATTCACACAAGTTTCAAATTATACCTGATTTCATTTTCTGGAAGAGCTCAACACAATGATAGGTAACCCTTAACACATATTTAAGCTCTCCAGAAGACAATAAAACCAAATTGCATAACCAGGCAGTAATTTTGTTAGGAAGAGAAGTATAAAATACAATGACATAAACCATTTATGTACTGTGTCTTCACAGACTGTAAAGCAACAGATAACAGCATGGTAAGATATGCTAGATACATGCAAATTTAAAACATACCAGGCTCATTATATCCCTCTCTTAAGTGCTGAATAAGACTAAAGATGAACTGTGGAAGAACTAATTCTGACATCATCAACAAGTCTTTTGGGACACATGGAACATTTGAATTTGATTTAATCCGGTGTCTTTTACAAAACCTATAAAACAGATGAGAAAAATGTTAGCCAAGCACAGCTCAGCACTGTTAACATATACTAAGAACACCATTACTTTTTCCATTTTTCAGAGCTTATATGCTTTTACATTAGAGGTGGTGTGGAAATGGTATTCTGAAATTCCAACTACTATGTTCAAACCCATTTTGATTCTGAGGCCAGTGAATTATAAAGGTGTCAGTTTTTTCTCCTCAAAGTTCACATATCTAACATTCCAGTTTTTTCCTATATATGTTAGAAGCATCTTCATTGAACAGTTAAAACAACATTGAATTTCCTCTCCTTTCTGTGTAATACTTAGGGGTTGAACCAATTCTTTAATTCAGATAATGTCTTTTTTTAATGTCTTTTGACATTAATAAAAACAACTTCCAAAGGCATAAGACTTTGCAGGGTTGGTAACTAAGATTTGCTTATCAAAGGGTGATGGAAACACTCTGCAAAAACTGTGTAAATTGTTTCATTTATAAAGAAAATATTTACTGTCTGGAGAATTCCTGCATGGTAGTAGCCGAGGTTTGGCTAATGCACAATGACATGACACTGAGCCAAACCCCATTAGAGCAGACAGAATGATTTCCCACTGACTTAACATGAGCCTAACTCAAGAGAGACTGAATACTTCTCAGCTCCCAACCTATTTTTAGAGAAGACATTTACCAGCATCAAAGAGTTATTTACCCATGTCAAAAAAGACACTAACAAAGAATAGTGTAAAAATACATCAGCCAAGACTAAACTTTACTGAAAAGATTCACTAGATTTTACCACTAATTTTTCAACACAAAAATTCAGAAATGAATACAGTTTTGTTTGAATATGAAAACTGTTTCCTAGAACTATTAATGTCTTCACATTATTTGCAATGCCACATTTTCCATAATTTCCAGCCTGCTACTTCCTACAACATAAGCCTTTCTTCTTTGAGGACCACTGAAGAACCACCTTCAAGAGAAGAATGAAATAGAAGAAAGCAACTAAGCAAGGATATGAATTTAGGATGCAAGCAAATAAGACAGAAAAAAATGAGGATACAAGTTCTGCAATTAAGATGGCAATTCACAAAAATGGCTAGCAAATTCCCAAAACTAAAGATTAAGAGCCTCTCCTTTGCTCTTTCACATTAGAAACTACACTTTTATTAAGAAAAGGTACAGAAGGACAGTACTAGCCAGTTGATTTGTGGTTCATATATCCTGGGGGGAAAAGGGCCTGACAGAGCTCAGTGATGACTGAAAACTTTCTGTTAATTAATGCCCAAATGGATGGTGTTCACTTTTGTCTTCCACTTTTCAAATTACATTCACAGAAGTTACAAAAAGTATTTACTTTTTCCCTTTGGTCATTCATTTTTGTCTCATCAACATCCAGAACCCTGAACTGCTATAAATTGCTAACATGGCTTGATCTATGCTGTGATATGGTACTTCGTATCTTAAAAGTTATTGGTTTCCCTTTCACCACCCTCCTTATAAGCAGGGATCAAAAGTAAATAAGTTAAAGACATACAGGAAGGAATTACTATGCAGTGTGTTCTAAAATTTTTTACTGCCCACCATCCCCCCACATATCTTTCTGTGAAAAGATGTTTTCACTCGTTACAACTGCAAGCTAAGGGAGCCACTGTAACAAAACACACAGATAAAGTAATTGTGAACCCCAGCTTCTGCTAAGCACAAGGCTTCCTTCCACAGAAAACAAGCAGCTCTGCTCTCTATGAAGTCGATGTAAACATGCCCGTTCTGAATCAGTCCATAAATTATCTCAAATGTTACATATCCTGAAAGTTATGAAATGTCCTCTCTTGAGATTCCCAAGAAAGCACTAGTGAATTATAAAGTGTGCTATTATTGCTATATTAATACAGATTCTGTAAAAATCAAGAAAGAACCCAAATTCAATTCACTGTAAGGAAAAGTTCTTTCACTGTCACATGCACAAACTACAGCAGGTCCAAACAGGGAACAATTTCTAGATAACAGGCCCTAAACCTTAAATTAGGGATACAAATATCATTTTACAGGAAGAACCATATTCTGTTTTTATGGTTCAAAGGCTGCAGTAATAAAGTACTATTAATAATAAAAGCTCTATTGCCTTTACAGAGTGTTATTAACCAAACTGCCAGATAATGACTGGAAAGTCTTCAGAGTAAGGACAACAGGTGTTTTAGCCAAAAAAGAGACAGAATGCCAGGCTGTGTGAAGGAAGAAACAAGTTGAGACTTCTTATATAGGTCAAAAGAGACCTGTGACAAACTTCTCAATGGGTTACATGATCACTGGACAAAGCTATTCCATAATCATTTCCTTACACTTCTAAAAGAACTCCCTTATCACAACATCAGTTAAAGAATTGTACATCGACATAAATGTACATTTCAAAACGCTTTGAGACTATCAAAATAGGACTTTAATAGGCAACAAAAAGGAACATTTCCCAAATCTCTCCTGGTACCATCAAGCCTCAGAAATTCACCACTTGGAGCAGGTAGAAATGTAATGAAAAGTGGATATTATCTAGATAAGAAATACATTTTCTCTGAAGAAGCTCAAAAATAAAAACAACAATGGAGAGGAAGACTGACTAGGTAACTGACAGATCACCTTGATCTAAGCTTTTTGACTTGATTTCAACATCGTAAAATACTTCTTCCAACAAGCCTGTCACTTTTATTTAATCTTTTAGTAGTTCATGTTTCTTGCGTTAAATACTCTTCTCAGATTCAAAAGTATATTCTGGGTTTGGTTTTCTATGCATTGTCCTACCCTAGAAATCACTTTTTCACAAAAAGATAAGGCTAATTTTAGCAAAAGGAAAGAATAAACAGTAACTTACAATTAAATAAAAACTGAGCTTTAACAAAGAACGTTGTCCACATGACTTCAAATATAATTCTGAAATTTCTTATGCTGCATTAATCTTATTTGTAAAATGCAGAATATAATTTATTATTAACATAAGCAGCATTAATATTTTCTGAATAACCTTCATGTCAGACTTTCCAGATTCATATATGTTCTTTCCTACTATTTCCATCTTTAATAATTCTACTGCAAATTTTTAAAATGTATTTTATTAGTATCTTCAGGTAAAATAACTCCTTCCCTTTAGGCTACAGTTGCACAACCTAGTCGAACTAGGTCAGTCCTGCCACCATTCTGTCATCATCCCTCTTATTTGTTCCAGCACTGGCACTTGACTGATCCTATGTTAAACCAGCTCAGAAGCTAAGCTAGCAGAAGTTATTTACCTTTAAAAATATATAAATAAATCCATTGGGCCAGTTTAAATCCACTAACATTCAAAGACCTTTCTCCTTGAAAATCACACTGAAATGCCCAAGTCACTGTGCCATCACCCCCTTTCCTTGTTCACCCGTCAAGGGAGCAAAACACAGAACAAAATAAGCCAAAACCCCAGACACAGCAGAGAAGGAAAATGCCATCCTTGCCAAACAGCGCATCAGGTGGATACAAAGCTTACTGTGAAGTCAACTCCTCGGCTTCAAAGGAGAGTTTTTAAACTTCCCAGTTATCACAACAGCTGATAAATGCCTTCAGTACCAGCCAGACCACACCTTTACAGCTTTTGAACATTTGATCAGTCCTTCATCCACTACATCCCACAGCGTCTCAAGTTTCAGTTGCATTCCAGAAACTTGACATAAGTTCATGCACACATAGAGGGACTATTTTTACCCTCACTTTTCTCTTGCTATTTTGTCCCCTGCCTCCCCATGTTTAAAAGTCATTTGTTTTACACTGGATTATAAGACTGTCAAAAGAAAGCATCCCTTTTTCACAGATCTTAAAGAGTGTTAAGGCACTACAAGTACCTGAGTCCTGACAGAAGCTTTTAGGAACAAGGATCTGGGACCTAATGACAGGAGCTCTACTTGAGGTAAAGCTCTACTTGATTCTTCAGTTCAGGAACAATAAGTCATACTCAAACTGAGCTTTTACTTAAGATATAATACACATTGCATACTGTATACCACATGACAGTCATCACATAATGTTTCACAAAGTATTCAAATGAAAGAAATTTTGCAAATAAGAATTTAACACACACTTTTAAAAAAGACTATGAATTCTATCCCCACTGTAAAACTAACGAACAAATACTATTCTTACATACTCTGAATCTACAATATAGATGTAAGATGCAAAATATATTGAGTGCTACAATTGCCTCTCAGAGCTCTTATGAACTGATTTTTTCATTCTTTACATAATGGTAGAGTTTTTAAATTTTTTTTCTGCTTTTGCAGTTCACATATTGAAACAAATCTTAATTCAGAAATTAATTCAAAGAAAAACTTGAATAAACAGGATTAGAAAATTACCTTGATTAAAAAAGGCTTTTATATGCTTTATGTGAATCCACTGTCCCAAATAACAGCAAACACAATGGTAACTGAAGAAATGCAGAGAAATGAACCTACTGTTCCTATTAAGTTTAGCATGTTTCCCCCACACACCCTAGTAATTAAATTTCATTAGTTAAATTCCTTTCAGCAGTCAAACAGGCTTCCAAAAGAGAATCAATGTGGTACTGACTTCAAGGCCCAAGGAATGACAGCTCTTCCACTCTATATGAAAGCTGCAAGCTATGGAGGAGTTCATAGACAAAGCTGAATACTGGCATTTCTGCTATTAGGGACTCTGACAAGAAGCAAAGCCAACTGAAAAGATGTCAGACTAATCCTTCCAATGAGAAAATCTCCAAAGCAGAGACACTAGAGTCAGTGGTGGAGGACAACAAAACACAGCAGAAGAATGAATGGCATCTCTAGAAAAAAACCAAACAAGAACACCTTTAAAGGACCTCTTTCCAGGCTTTAATCCTTCACAACAAAGCTGGTTAACCAGTGTAGGAGGCTAGAAATCACAGATTAGACTCTTAGAAAGTATTCCAATCCTTGCAGAACAGCAGGAAGAGAGGCAGTGAATCACCAGAAGCTCCCTTGGTGCTCAGGGCTACACTGAGCAAAGCAAGCACTCCAGTGCAAAGGAAAAGCAGGCAAAGCTGCTCAGCAGAATAGCATTTCTATTATTCTCTGTTAGCCCTCAGATATAAATATCTTGTATAGTAGATAAAACTGCGAGTTTCATAAGTATACAGGTACCCACTATCAATCAGAAACAGGAGATTTGGCAGTTTCAATCATAAGGTCTTTTTAAAGGAAAAACAGAGTGAGAATGAGAAGGAATGGACTTCTGAGAGTTGAAGCTGAGCCTGTGTTTGAATGGACCCAAAAGTTGTTAACTTTGAGCATTCTGACAGACAATAGAACAATTCAAGAGAGGAACACAATCTTCTGCTGCAAAAATATTATCTTCAGAGAAAGGATGAATGCTCTGGAATATAATTACTGCATCATAACTGCATCTAAGTACAGCTTACATTTACCTAGTCTGATCGAAAAGCCTCAATCTAAACACAATTTGAAGTATATTTGTACAGTAACAGACACACAGGTAGTTAACTTACAAATATAATACCCAGTCTCTTTGGTACAGGTTTTTCAAACATCACAATGACTGTAAAGTGAAGCCCTTACAAGTTAAAAGGGCCTCAGTTATCCTGTTAATGGCAATATAAAGATTCTTTAAATTATCTTAATTTATCCATTTGCATGTAAAAATACAGTCTTCAACAGGAACTGCAACCTTTTCAGTTAAAGGACCCGTTAAATTTAGTATTTCACTGTATTGAAGAAGGCATTGACAAGAACACTCTTAAAACTGAACTTTAAAAAGTAATCTTTATAAAAGTTAACATTTAAAAAAGCACACAAGAAGAATATTTACATTCAAAATTCTTTTGAAGTGGAGTCTAAAGGTATCATCTTCCAACACACACACACCCCCAAACATGGACGTAAAGATAGAAGAATTAAGATACAATCTACATTCTAATTCCGGATGCTTAACAAATATTTTTAGGATCTGATTTTTCAGAGTTCTTGGTCTTACATAGCATTCACAAAGCAGAATTCCCAGCTGACTTCAGAAGTAGGTCTGAGAGACAAGTAGAACAGCAAATAGAATATTTTGTCCAGAGCCTTCATTAGAGTTATGTTTGCTTGGCTCTCCATCTTCCCAAACCATTATAAATTCACATACAGTCTCCCTGACCAGTTGCTTTCAGAGTCCCATCAATTATCTACCTTAAAGTAGACAGTACATCTTCTATTTAAAGAACAAAAATCGAGTTTTTAAAATAGAGTTAACAAAAAAACTTTCTGGCCAAGAAAATTTTCCCAAGAAAATTTAAACAGGTCAAACATATGGCATGTAGTATCTTGACCCAAATACTTCATCTGATAAAGTTCTAAGTGACTGCACAGTGCTAGACAAACGTAAAAACAACCTTCATTTCTTCAGGATTTGAGTAAGATCTGTGAATTTTAGTAAAAGATATCAACTTCAGTTGAAAATACCACTTTGGTCAGGTCTCCAACAAACAAGGTGCGTATAAAAGTAATTTGCAGTTTTCTTAGAAAGTTAAATGTCTGTGTTTTCCAAGCCAGAGCTATTATCAGTGCAGGCACTGTGCAGAAACAAAGAGCTGCATCCTGATAAAGGCAACTGAGTTTACTATTTGGTCCTTGTTACTGTAATAGCTATTAACTCAATGTAAAGAAAAGTCATCCTATTGTTTCCAAAGCTTACTACCAGAACCGTCTACAGAGGAGGGCATGAAAACACTGTTATTTAAAATCATCTGCAGTTGTCAGATACCATTCTAGGATTTTTTTAATATAAAATTCCTTATATTCTACAAGTGATAAGGAAGCATGGCCTAAAATCTGAATCAACCTACATTGTCATTAAGAAAGATCTAAAAGACAATAGTTCTTTAGGAACGTGTTCCCTAAACATACACCCAAAATCATGTTTGTTCCATTGCCAAAAAATCCATTGACAGCTCTATATAGGTCAGATACATAGCAGACAAATAACTCCACCCTCACATAGCAAACTTGGCTGATAGGTTCACAAAAGGAGCTTTAGAAGTTGGTGGGATCAAAGCAAAGGAACTGAAAATCAACACTGGTTAGCCCAAATCTAAACAACACTGTTTCAGAGACCTCTAAAACACTATCTCTTCTTAAACTGAATATATACCAAGGCAAATAACAAAGCGATAGACCAGTCACCCAATAAATAAGCCATTTTCGGGCAAGGCAAGATACACAGTTGTCATATCTTGTGAGCTCAGCCTTCACATACTGCTGCGTTTTTCAAATCAGGTTGGCCCTATCAGCAAAATCTTTGGGTAAAACCACCATTTATTTGAAGTTTGTTCAGTAACTAGCACAGCAATATTTCAGGCTTCTAAATATTTATAATTCTGTGTATTGATACATTTGAGCATCTTATTGAAGTACACATCATCTAGTCAGGCCACAGTTCTAAAGGCAGTAATACAAAATTAGCACTTGGCTGTTAACCATCTGGAATATAGCAACTAATTTAGAGGTTGACGTAGTCCTAATTAAGAGACATTCTTAAAAGAAATCAAGTCAGGCAGGTTTGTGAGCTGACTGTATAACACGATGGACTTAATCTATATGTTGATCTGAAATCTCTTTTGCTTTCCAAGGATACAATCTAACACGAAGCACTAAAAAAACTACTGAATTTACTGTGGCATCCTCAGCAGCAATACAAAATATTGACCAAAATATTGTGGGGGTGACATAAAGGAGGACAAAGGGAATCAATTATCTATAAATGCCTAGTAACTTGAAATGCTGTGCTCAGTGTTAATCCCAGTACAAATTCCTGTACTTTGCATATGGATCATCATTGAGGGAGTTTTTGTTCCGAAGATCACATCCACCAGAAGTTACATGACCATGGATTTATCCAGACTCTCATGCCAAGCTAACAGCCAGTACACCTCAGACTTCTCCTCAGTCCTTCCTTGGTAGCCCAAAAGACTTCAAAGGCTGAAAAACTGCATGGAGTTGACAGAGATCCTAAAAAATGCCATTTGTACCAGCTCAACAATCCCAAACACAGATATTTTTATGTAGTTTCATAAAGCTCAGAGGCTAAACTCCTTGGCTACCTGTATGGTCTCAGTCTGTTGATAAAGCAACTATTTCAGGAACTTCTTGAAGAAAGTCCCAAAAGAGCACCCTTCCCTCTTGGCGGCTGCAATACCAAACCTAGCCTGGGTCCCGGAGAACTGAAACCTTCCTGTCTATTGCTAAACACCACAATTTGATAGAGTCACACTGGAAGGGACAAGCTGAAGCAACACCATGCTATATGTATGCTAAACAGGTGATTCACTGTTGCAAGACACTCCATAAAATAACCACATAATCCACTTCATGCCAGTAAAATTACCTGTATGTCCCTGAACTCAGCCACAAGCAGATCTAACTTCTTTGATCTTAAGTGGATCACACTGATACAATTCAAGATGATAAAAGAGGCTTTTCCTGATGAACATGCACAGAATGCATCCAAAGGTAACTAGTAATAATAGCTTTCTCAACAAAAAGCTTGCATTTATCATCACTCTATTTGTTAAAGTTTTCACAAGTCTAGAATATGAAAATGGTCCTTTACTCTTACTTAGCAACAGAAAGTAAAAGAAATAGAATATAATCTCCCATAGCTCCCAGTCAGCACAGCAAGGCCAAGGCCATGAAGTATCTCTGAAAACGGATAAGGAATCAAGTCAGAAGAAGGGAAAGAATTATATGGGGACAGAGTGGCAAAGGATCATTAATTTAGGTATCTACAATTCAGAATTTAAATTTAATTAAAACTATTCAGTTATACTCGCTAGGTGCAAACATTTTAATGCACTGAAAAAATAGAGCCAATTCTAAATAAATTAAAGAAGAAAAAAACCAAGCAGGCTAGAAACTAAGAATATACTTCTCATTTTTGGCAGCAAGAGGAGGTAAAGAGAATTGTCCAGCTTTTTCATAAGGGATTGCAGTAGACCCAACAGATATATCAGTCCTCAAGGGAGACATAATGAAGAAAAAAAATACGAGAGAGAGAAGTCTGATCTAGTGTGTAGCTCCAACAGATCTCCATGAAACCCACACTGATTCACACCCTTAAGACACAGAGCTAAACTGAAAGATAAGTAGGGATCATTAGAGACAGGACTGCAGAAAGTTTAGAGCTGGGTACATGAAGGTGCTTTTGAACACAGGGCATACACCATCCATCTACAACAATTACCTCTTATAACTATAGGACTTTTCACTTGATAAAGAAACAGCCCACTGTTGCAAGTGGAAATTGAGAATGCCTTAGTGCCTTTGATATAAGTCATAAGAGAAGGCAACACTCTGTGTCAATGGAGCCATTGGTTGCCATAGCTACCATGAAATACACAGCAAACATCAATGCAAAAGCCTGGTTAATGAAATTCTTAACCTGGCTTTTTGGCCTTCAGGATATGCAACCCTTGATGGAGATATTCTTGTTGCACTGTAATGCAGCACTAAAACATCTGCTTCCCACATGATTAATTTAACAAATAAGTCAACAAACAGCGAGGCATACTCTGAAACAGGACACGGGGGAATGCAATAGCCCAAGTGTAGAGGCTCTCTAGTATATCAAGTTATTGTCTCCAGACTTAAAGGGGAATCAGAACAAGACAGCCATAGAAACAGGATGGTACTCATCAATGACAGATTATTGACTAGTTATGCTCTTATTATAACCATATGGAATAGTGCTTTCTTCAAGCTCATTTCATAAACTGTCACGTTTCATTATAACACAAGACCATCTACCAACCAAAACCACTCCAGTCTGAATTTTCCACTGTCCAACTGCATGGAGTTTTCTTTCTCCAACATATGAACTCACTTGAACTATGAACATATGTCTACTATGAATGCTTTAGAACTGAAGATTTTGCCTTCTTCAGAACATTATTAATTATCTCTGAAGGAGCTGCTAAATTTCATTTGCAAATAGCTAGATACCATATGGCAGACAACTACGAACTATTTTCACCTACTGACACATCAATGGATCTTAAAATCTATTCAACCTTGCCACAGCTAGAGTTTTTAATACTTTAAGAAGTTGTCACATTTACAAACTTGGATATTTTCTAACATCTACTTTACATTCTAGTAGATCAGATCAACTGCAATTAACTTAATAATCAAAAACACTGAAATCTGCATGAAAATCAAAAGGTTCAAAACTGTGACAATCTGATTTTTCTAAGTCAAATGAGTATTACACAAGGTACCTAAAGCAAATCAACATCCATCCATTGTGCTATATTCCAGCCTCTTCTTATAAAATTATCAGAAACAAAAAACTAACGCTCAGTTATCTCTAAAAAGCAAATTATATATTTAATTAGTAGCACAAGATTAAAACACACATCCTCCTACTCCAGACCAAACCATCTCTCGATTTACATTAGCCACCCTAAAGGAAATGAGATGATACTCCAGATTCTAAACTGGAGAGATTTCCTTTGTAGCAGAGCAGTTAACTAAGACTTCTTCAGAAGTGTTTTTTGAGATGCACCAAATAAATAAACTCTGAACATGGAAACCAGATAACAAGAACCAAGAGAAACAAAATATGTTACTATAATATTCGTATACAGTATCTACACCAAATTTTATCTGAGCAGACAGATGGTAGATAAAGTTCATAAGTAGGCTCCACATTTGATTCCCTTGCTATTAATAGAAGCCTAGGCTGTAGTGGCCAAGGTTATATCGGGCTAGACACACTCCAGTTTCCTGAGTCTACCATGAAGGCCTCCCAGCTTGAACAGGCAAAGCATTACCTTCGTAATTGTGCAGTTGATTTGTACACACAAAGTTAAATCACCTTATCTAAACATGCTGCATTAAAGTAATTCAAGTCAATAGGTAAAACTCTGAGTGTGTTTGCACACAATGTTTTTACATTGGTTTAAGCTTAATTTACTTTGTCTTGCACAGCAAACAAAGTTTCTAGTTCACTTAACTGCAATAACATCAATTCTTATCATCATAAGCAGAAGTGACCTTATGTTAAATGCAGACACTCCATATGCTGTCCTGTATTGTCCTCCTTATATGTCCATGAGAACTGGAAAATCTACTGTTCAATGCCAACTGTTGTTTCTGAACAAATACCACGTAATTCTTTATTTTTAATGATCAAAACTCCTGAAGAGAGCTACTTCACACACAAGACAATTTACTCTCAAATTCTACCATCAAAGGTAATAAGTAGGGTAAATAGAAACAAGGAGAATATCCATACTCCCTCAGGGTTTGCATCTGTTTACACTGCAAATTTAAGCATTTTTTATTTCTTCTTTATTAAACCAACTTTCTTCAAGAAGAAAACTGTTTAAAATAAGAAAAGTCAACTCTGAAAGCTATAAACTCCAGGATGAAAGCAGTATCAGAAGATATTTTTAATATTCACCCTAAAGTAGTTCAATTTGTCTGTGCTCTATTAAAATCCTGCCACTAAGAGGAGCCCTAAGTCTATTCCACAATGAACAGTGGAAGAAGTGACATTAAATTTTTGTCCTACTTCTCAAGATCAAGGGGAACTGTTACTTCAGTGATACTGAGGAAAACAGAATCACCAGAAGTTGAAAAAGAACCCACGAAGAAAGAATAATTTCAGCAGTAGCCACTCAAAACCACCAAAGATTAATGAAAACAAAAGAAGGAAAAAAATTCTTCCACTGGAGGAAGTCTATCAGTAAGAAAAGATTCCATCAACAAGGAAGAATGAATAAATTATGACGGCAGACAGTCTGAGGAAAAAAAAGGGGAAAAAACAAAGAATGAAGCCACCTCAAGGCCTAGAGCAGGAGAATGGTGACTACAGATACACAGAACTGGAGCCAAGACAACAACATTCAAAGAACAGAAAAAAAGAAGAATTAATGAAATCTCTAAGCAGAAATGCAAAAATAGAAGGCATCTTAAGGTGCTGATTGAGTGACACAGAATTATACACTGTAAATTTGAACAAGAAAATAAACAAGGAAAATGTTTTAATATTTCTGTACGTTCCTAAAGTTTTCTGCTAGGTGTGCTACAACTCAGGATTCAAGAGCATGCCATCTCACTCCAGCTAAAACAGTCAAGACAGAGACTATTCTAGAAAGCTAGTTAGAAGAGAGGCCTCAGTCAAGCACTCTAAAGTGTCATTTAGTAAAGTGTTTAGCTCTCTGGTGAATGAACAGGAACACAGGGAGCTCCAAAAAGACACTCAGTTGTGAAATTTGAAGTTAACTGGCTAGGTATCACCTTCACCCAATAACTGGTTGACTGATCTTTCCTTTTACCATTGAGTACAAAGCGAACAAAGGAGGGTTTAATGAGGTACCACATTCCTCTTCTTCTAACCAGGCACTTCAGTCTTGCCTCCAATAGGTCTGCATGCTTATAGAAAGACCTCTGACTTCCACAAAATCCTGCCTTTGTTGTACTCAACCAAGCATTACCAAATTTCTCGATTTAAAGCTAAGGTGGCAAGATGAACTGTAGACTGGGAAATCAGACAAAAATGGCTCCCTGTTACTCAATCTGTTCACTTTGGCTTATCTGCTCACATGATGTCCCAAAGTATTTTGACACACTCCACGGCTGGCCGTGCTAGGCCAAGGCTGCTAGCTGGAAGCTGACAGGTACTGCCTCCCATGCACTCCGCCTTATCAACTTTCCTGGAGGCAGACACTCGGTGCAAGGGCAACGAGATTCGCGTGAGCGTCCTAAAAAAGGCGCACACACATCAACAAGGCCCCCTCGCCGAACGGCGGCCGGGGCCGGCGGGAGGGAAGGCGGGGCGGACCCCCCGCTCGGCCCGCCGTGGTCCGACCCGCAGCCAGGGAGGGCGAGGCGGCCCAGGAGGCAGCAGGTGCCCCCCTTACCGCCCTCCCGCAGGGCGGCTCCGGGCACGGCTCCGCCGCCCCCGCCGGCAGGTGCCCGCCCGCCCCGCCGCGGCCGCCCTGCGCTCACCCGGCCTCCCGCATGACGTTGCTGTCGCCGCAGTCGCAGGCGCCCCCCGCCTGGCTCCGGAACATGTTGTAGTCGTGCCCGGCGTGCTCGCCCTGGTGGAAGCACTCGGCGCACAGGCTCATGCAGGGCGAGATGCCGCACGTCCGGCACCGGTAGGCCACGAAGTTGGCGGTCCACACCAGGCCGCACAGCGTGGCCGGGTCGTAGGCCCGCACTGCTTGCACGAAGCTGTCCCAGGGCTCCCCGCCCGACAGCAGGCAGCGGCACCACTCCAGCGCCTCGCCCGCCGCCTCGCGGCCGCCCGGGCCCGCCGCCGGGGCCAGCACCCGCTCCAGCAGCGCCCGCAGCTCCGCCGCCGCCGCCGCGCCGCCCTCGCCGCCCAGCGCCGCCTTCAGCCGCGCCGCCGTCGCCCGCTTGTCCCGGCTGCCGGCGCCGGCCCCCGCCATGACGGGACACCGAGGGGCCGTTACGGCCGCGCCGGGCTCCGGCTCCGCGCTCCCCCCGCCGCCCTCGCTCCGCTCCCCGCCCCGCGGCGCCGCCCTCTCGCGATAGCCGCGGCACCGGCGCCCTGCCTGCCGCCCGCACCCTCCTCCCGACACCGCCTCTCCCCTCCCCTGACACCACCCTTCTCTTCCCCCGCCCCTGCCCTCCCGCCGCCCTCCCAGCGCGCAGGTGCGCGCCCCGCGCCGCCCACGCGCGGTGTGTAGCTACGCGCCGGCCCCGAACTTCGTGTCCGGACGGGGGGTCTCGGCAGCCCCGGAGAGCGCAGCTGGCCCGGCCGGTGGCCCCGACGGCAGCGGAGCCCGTTTGTTACCGAGCCGCGCCTCCCGCGGAGCGGGTGCCGTGAGACCCCGCGCTGCCGCCGCCGTGTCCGGGTCGCAGGGTCCCGCCGGGCTGAGGCGGTGGCAGCTTTGCGGGCCGGGGCACTGCAGGAGCTGCGGGAGGCACCTCTGAGGCTTCGGGCCGGCCGTTCCGCGCTCGCTGCCATCGGGCGGCCCCACTGGGAGCGCAGAGCAGCGCCGGGCTCCGGCAGCAGCCCCGCACCCCGGGGTGTCCGCAGACCTGCGCCTCCGTATCCCATGCGGCTGCCTGCGCACTCCCACCGGGAGAGAACGCGAGTTACCGTGCCTCACACACCGATCGGCGGTTTTAAATCTCGATAAACAGATTTTCAACTGTGCAATGGAAAACTTCAGAAGAAAAATCTGTCCCTAAAGGAGAGTAACCTTCTACCCGATAGCAACGGGCCCCAAGGCAGCTGCCTCTCTTCTGGCTCTCCGCTGCTCCCTATGGCTGCCCGTCTGCCGGCGGTCTGTGTTGTGTTGCGGTTCCTTAAGGGCAGGGAGTGTGGTGCGTGCAGCGTGTCTCCCAGCAGGATCGCAGGAAGGAAAAAAAAATGGGAAAAGTAGGCAAATCTGTTACTCTTCTTTCAACGACCGCCCTTCCCACCGGCCGGGCAGAAGTCCCGTTGCTTGGGGCGCTCAGCAGCGGGACTGCCGGGGGACAGACCTGGCAGACCGGGCTGCGGCAGGCACCGAGCAGCGGTGACACGTGAGGTTGCAATAAAACGTCCCGTGTTCACAATACACGACACTGGAGCTCACCCACTTGTTAATTAAACAGAGGGAGAAGTTCCGCTGCGTTTCATCCCTCCAGGTGCCCGTCAGCCCGGGAAGGGGCGGGCCGGGGGCGGTGCGGCGGAAGTTGCGCGGCCCGGCCCGGCCCGGCGGGGCTGCGCTGAGCGGGCGGCGGGGCCGTGTGCGGGCCTGCGGTGAGAGGGGGCGGCCGCGGGCAGGGACCTGTGGGGCGGGCGAACCGGGTGGTTGGTGGCGGTCGCTGAGGCTCAATCCCTGCCTTGCTTAGGGCTGGGTGGCAGGCGGGCGCTGGCGGTAAATGCGGAACCTCGGGGGCCGGTGGGGAGCGGGGCTGCCGCCGTACGGCGCTCGTTCCCCGTCATCGGTGCGCCGCCAGCTGCATCCCGCGAACAGCTTCATGGAAACAACCGGGAGATGCTGCGGAATACTGGGGGATATTAAGTATAAAATAATGTAAGATAATATGTAGTTTATTTATATTATTGTAACTGATTATACGCTATTTCCTCTAGCTAAACCATAAACATGAAGAAATTAAAGCTGAAAGAACTGGAAAGCTGTCTTCAAGAAGTCGATACTTTTGACAGTCCAAAACTACTCCTTGAACAGTATCCAACAAGACCTCATATCGCAGGTAGAGGTGACCCACAGCACTGTTGTCTCTTTTGCTAGTTCATCAGCACTTTTAATTAAAAAGGTTTTTTCTACTGCATTATCTCCTTTGAAGACCTTACATTAAAAGTAGTTAAGAAATTGTATCCAACAGGAATGTAATTATTTAGAAGTATATTGGTGTACAAGCCAAAAATCAAATAAACTGATTTAAAAGATAATGTGATAGAAGCATCTTAATCTGTAATTGCGAAAGCTGACTTGGACTTATTTCATGACACATAAAACCAATAAAAGTGTATATAGAGACACTCCTTCATACCTTAATTGTGATTTTTTCAATATTTTACATCCTTCTATTGTTTTTTCTCAAACAAATATAGAGGCATACTTTTTCCACAAACAGTACTCAAAGCTCTATGTGTAATCTCTCCAGCAAAGACCCAGAGTTCTACAACTCATCAGAATGTTTTTGACTCTTCACATATAAATGAAAAAGAGAATTACAGGCAGTGAGAATATCAGCTTAATTTTGCATTACAAGAAACCTTTAGTTAAGTGTTTTCTGAAGGCAGGTGTAGCTTTCCTTGATTAAACAGGTGTATATTTGATATTATTGATCTTTGTTGTTTGGATTTTTTCCCCAGCATGTATGCTTTATACAATTCACAATACTTTTGATGATATTGAAAACAAAACAATTGCAGATTTAGGATGTGGTTGTGGCATGCTCAGCATTGGAAGTGCAATGTTAGGAGCAGGGTAAGTATTTAATGCTATGTTCTGGTTATGTTTTTTTCTGGCATAGAACAGTAGAAAGTAAGATTAAAACATAGCAATGCTGAACTACACTCATTTTAAGTATATAATCTGGTGCATAATCAGGCTATTAAATAAGTTCTGAGTGTCAATAACCATTCCTACTGTGAAAGCAGTGGACAGTTGTCATGAATTCTGAATACTTAATATTTGCTTTCCCTTGAAGCACTAAATAAACCCATGAAACTTCCTTAACAAAATTAGAGTTATATTTGAGAAATGGCAACAGAACTATTTGAATTTTTATCAGCACTGAATTTATAATGTATGCTTGTTACATTTCCTAGATAAAACAAGTTGTGTACAAGAATCCCTTTCAAAGCTTTAATTTGTAGGAGACTAATATGTGACACTTTTTTTTTAATAGATTCTGTGTGGGATTTGACATAGATGCAGATGCACTGGAAATATTTAATAGCAATATTGAGGACTTTGAGCTCACGAACGTCAACATGGTTCAGTGTGACATCTGTTCTTTATCTGGTAGCATGTCAGATGCTTTTGACACAGTTATTATGAACCCTCCGTTTGGTACCAAGCATAATAAAGGTTGGTAATTCTGAGAATCAGTTAGAAATTATTACAAACAAAATAGCAAGGGAAATGCTTTTAATGAAACATCTCCCTTTGTTAGCTAGCTATTCTAGTTACCTAGCATTTTGTTGATCAGGAATCAGCTTCCTAAGTACAGATTAACAATTTCAACATTGTAGCTACATTCAACATTTCAAATCACTGGATTTAAAATAAACAATACTAGCTATTTCATATCCCTAGCATTTTTATCAAAAGCAATTGGGAAAGATTTAGAAATTCTTTCTGTACCCTAATGTATTCAGTGCTGTTTCTCAAATAGATATTATTCCAGAAAAAAATGAAGCAAATATTTAAGCTTCCATTTAACAGCACTAATAATTCCATCATTCTTTTAGGAATTGATATGATTTTTCTGAAAACTGCTCTGCAAATGGCAAAAACAGCTGTATATTCCCTTCACAAAACTTCAACACGGCAGGTAAGTCCTTCATTTTAGTACAGCAAGCATTAACCAGAGAAGAAGACAACAAGATAGCTGGCATTTAATGATTATGTCTGTAGCTTCAAATTTACCTATATCTATTTAATATTCCAGCACATTCAAAAGAAAGCAGATGAATGGGAAGTGAAGATGGAAGTCATAGCAGGTAATATTAGTTTGTTGTTAGCGGAAAAAAACACCCCAACCTTTTGTTTGTGGGTAATACCTATAACACTACTAGCCAGTCATAACAGCCTGAGGTAAATTTACTTGTGATTTAACACTGAAATGACACAGGTCTTTTTTTTTTTTTAAGCAGACTTTTTGTTTTTTCGTATCTTGCTACCTGGGTAGAATACAAGCAGGCACTTAATAAAGCTTTGAGGAATACATACTCTGTGCAGAAATAGGCTTCTTCCTGGACTAGATTTTGTCTTCGGGATAGGTTACCTCCCTTCCTGCTTCAAAAGGAGACAGTTGCCAAAAAACAAAAGCAAAGCACAGGTCAGTTCTCACACAAAAAAGCATCCTGTCCTTAGTCACCTAAATATTTTTGGCAGTTGTGTAAATATCTTCCTTATTCTTAAATACCACTAGCTGGAGGCTTTACGCAGTCATGGAACTTAAGACATGAAGTTGCAGAAGTACAACTACACAACTGCATTTCAGCCATCCACTTTAGCTGCCTGATCTGGACAGCTTAAATGTTCAGTCATCATCTGGTCCAGATATCCAAACTGATCACAACAGGCCACAACAGAGGTGGGCATTGGAAACAGAAGTATATGGATGTAGGGTTTAAGTGACCAATAATCGTACTAGTCTAACAAGTATTCTTTGTACTGTTCACAGAACTTAGATTTGACCTACCAGCATCATACAAGTTCCATAAGAAGAAATCAGTAAGTATAAAACCTAACATGAGCAAATGCTGCGGTAAATAAATTCTCCTTATGAAAATTCAAGTGTTAGGGCCATATGTACTGGATGAGAAATGCTCACAGCAGTTGAGACTTCACTCTGAGAGCATCAGGTTCCTTTACTGTTATTACATTTTGTAGCTGAACAATGAAAGGAATTGTTATAATGCCAGTCAAAGCTATACACAAAGATTAAAGCCAACACTGCAACTAGAGGTGATAAGCTAAGGGTAGCCTCCTTGGTTCACTCCTAATAGCCATTTGCTTGATCCTATCTGCAACCAGTAATAAGACTGAACTAAATGCTGAAGGCCAGAACTGTACAGCTGTAGCATTGTTTCAGTGTTCTGTGCTCTCTAGAGCCAGTATTGCAAATAGCTACAGCCAGTGAAATGGCTCAGCCATCCTGGGGGGAGCAGAAGGAAGCAGTGGACTTCATCCAACAGTTAAAAATCTAGTCAGGACACTCAAGTATGGAAGGTTAAGCCTTAAGCCCAGAGGCACGTTCCTGGACACTGAATGCTGGCCTGGAAGATGTGTATCCCCTCCATTACCGTAGAGGAAGTAGAGAGGAGACTGAGCAATATTTGAAGACTGTTAGGTATGCTGAGTAGTAAGGACTAGAAGCTTTATTCAGCTGTACCTATGCTCTTGGTGACTTGAACTTAAAATAGTGAAGTCTGTCCTTTATCTTTGCTACTTGAGTGTTACACTACATTAACCAGACTTTAGTAGTAAGCAGTTTTAAGTTCTGAATTTATTGCCAGCTGCTGTTCAACATAAACACAAGATTACAAAGTCCAAAACCTTTTACATTTGAATGAAATGCCAGAAAAATCGAGAGGATCTGACAGTATAAACAAAACTATAAATATAAAAGTTTTCCAGGATTGTATGTTAGGAGTAAGCATGCTTCTTAAACAAAAGAAAGCTGTAACCCAACAAAATGAAGCTTTTCTCTACTTGTAGGTTGACGTTGAAGTGGATTTCATTAGATTTTCTGCCAAGAAACTCCTGAACTGAGGCATGTCTTTAAAACCTATTGAAAATGGAACAATAAAACCGCTAATTTTTTTAAATTTTTATTTATTTTAGTATTACTAATTGCCACCTCCATTTTCTGTTTTCAGTTGTTTTGGTGCAGGTTCTTCTTTTTCCGTTTCCTCTAGTGGTCTCTTCTTGGGACTTGCTGGTTCTGCAAGATTGAATATGTGGTCATTTAGGGTAAAGGAAAGCATTACCTGAAATCTGAAAAAAACAAACCCTACCATGTAACTTCAAGGATGAGCCCTAGTTATCTACAGCCACTTCTACATTAGAGGGTTTACTCATTACTGTGACTTAAAGCTTTTAGATGTTCTAAAATCCCAGTATAACTCCATAGCAGGAAGGCAGGTAAGAAAATAAAGGAATACAATCTACCAGGAGGTTTCACTGGATTTTAGTTAAGCAGGTGCCATATACAATGAACAGAAGCTTAGCTCTTGATCTTCTCCAAGCTAAATACTGGCAGGCAGAACTATTAGTCTTCTCATATCCTCAAGGGAAAAAAAAACCCCACCACTCAAGAGACTGGGTCTGTACAGTTGTGTAAAGTAGCTGATAACCACCACCTTTCAATGCAGAATGCTTTATACAGCCCTGCAGTAAAGCCTTACCTATCTAGTAATTATCTAAGTATGCTTTTTGGACAGTTCTGGAAGGAATCAAGCACAAGACTCTTAAAGTTACTTCACTGATACTGACACGAGGGCAGAAATACTAAAATGCAGAGACAAATCTGAAACACTTGTAAGAAACATGAGTACTTCTCTAGAAAGTAGCTCTATGTACTAAAGAAGCTGCATCCAGTGCACAGAATGACATACCTGTTTTAGTATCATCTTCACCACCTTCTTCTTCATTATCAAACTTAATTTTCTTGCCCTGAAACTGTACTTTTCCTTTTTGTGCACCCTGAGGTATTTTTCCTCCTCTTCCTTTTCCTTTAATTTTGCGCCCTGTGGAGATACAAGATCAGGAACTTTGTATTATTTTCTTTTAATGGGCAAGCTCAAAGGAATACTTTACAGTTAAGTCAATCTGTAGTATATATTCACTACTTGGGAGTGCTAATTCTAGGACATTATACAGGTTTAAATTCATAAAAGAAGGGAGGACCTTTTGTTTTCTGTTTCAATAATTCTTGCTGATCTTCCAATATTTTTTTCAGAGCTTCTTTCTCTGCATCTCCTTCTAGCACTTCCCATGCAACATCCTTGTTCCGAAGCTGTAGGTTTCCGTTATGTGCTGTTTTGGCTTTTTCCAGAGCATCTTTGGCAATATCTTTAAACAGGATAATTCCCTTAAAAAGAAGAGTGGCATCTGCATTTGAGTCTTACTGCAAAAACATTCAGCTAGAATGATGAACAACATACCCTGTTAAGTACCTCAGCAAATTCATTACTCTTGCATGACATAAAACATGTCTAGACTAAAACAAAGCCCTTAGGCTGTCCTAACAAACATTCTCAGTTTGGCCTTATCAACTAACAAGGCTGGAAACTTTATCTGTTCTTTTGAAAGAATTCAAGGAAATAATTTAATTCTGTAAATATTCTGAAATTTCACAAGACAATAGTTTACTTGATTACATAAGAAAACAAACATTTAATCATTCATCTTTGAAGTTCAAGACAGAGATCTTAAGTCCTTGTCTAAGAGTCTACTGACCTCCTTTGCACCTCTGACAAAGTGTATCCACTTGATTTCTCCATGACCAGAAAATACAGCATGGAGGTCTTCTCTGCATGTTTGGTCATCTAGATCACCAGAAAACTTCAGAAGACATCCTGTCTTTTCTTCCAGTGACTTCTAAATGAAATAAAAAAGATCCTACATTTTCATTGAAGAGTCAAGCTTGAACATTTGTATTTTCCTCCTCAATCCTAAGACTATTAAATATGATGATAAATAAGCAACTGAAGTTACAGTAACTCTAGCATTTTTGCTATATGACTTAGTTATACTGATGTCCAAGTCTTGCACAGTGTGTCCCCCCTCCTTTTTTGAATTTTCTTTGCTTACTAGGATACACTTATGTGGAACTTAGGACTTCTTTTCCATAAGAGAGTTACACTCTTTAAATTCTACAAAACAGTTTTCTGAAGGCTGATACCTCAGGTAGAAAAAATATAATACTGATTAAATTCTTAATGAATCCTTTAAATACTACAAGAGAACAATCATCTCAACAGTGCTTTCAGGATCACATCTGAACCAGTAAACAAGCCTAATAATTTAAATTTAGGACATGAGCCTTCAAACAAAATAAATCTATTGAAAATAAGATTAAACATCATGACAAAACAGTCTTACTGTAGGTTAGTTGGAAAAGCTGAAGTGATTTTCTAGAAAGTGCTCTATGTTATAGAATTTCAGAAAGAATATCCCATGTTAGCTTTACAAAACGTAGGTACAGGACCATGTTGTGCATGGATTGAAAATACATACAAAAGCAAGCATTGCATAGTTTCCAGGTATAGAGATTTAAGAAAAGAAACCCATACCATTTCAGCATCTGCTGCTTGTTTCTGTTTCTCTTCTTTTTCCCTGCAGAAAAGTTAAATTAGTTATGAGTCAGTTCAGGTGTGGTCAGGCAAGCAAAATCAGGCACTTCAGTTGATAATGACTTACTGCTTAGCTCTTGCTTTTGCTTCTACTTTGTTTTGTTTCCTTTCTTCATTCTTCTTTGTACAGTACTCCTCCCTTCAATTGAATATAAGCTAAGTTAATATAATTTAAGGTATTCTGTTATAATTACTTTATAAGACAGCAGTAGACAAGAAACCGTTGAAATGATTTTTCCGAGTTGAGGTGCTAGTCTCCAACAGGTACAGCTATCAATACCTGTACAACAGTTTAGAAACTTACACTTCTCAGGTCAAGCCAGGCTCTTGCCTAAATCCACCCTTTACTATTATTAGTATTACTACTATTATACTATCATATATCAGTTAAGAGGACTTACTTGAAAAGTACTATCAGCTCTGTGTCTTTGTACTTTTGATTTGGTATCTCTGTGAACTTCTTAGCAGATTCAACACTATCAAAAACTGCAAATATTGAGCCCTGTTAAATTGCAAGAGACATTGAATGTTAGAGTAATTGAACAGAATGCTGTCCAGGGAGGATCCCTGCCCCAGGTCTAAATGTTCATTGCAAGAGTTACCTTAAATGTTCTCTGCAATGTTCTCCTCATCTGAATGTTTTCAACTGGACCTTTATCTTCAAGCCATTCTTTGATATCATCAAGAGTAGCATCTAGTGGAAAGCCTTTCTGCAAGATAGCAATGAGCTTCAATTATATTCCACAAACTGACTCAGAAATTACAACCTATTTGGTATGAGTTAATTCAAGCTTTACTCAGATGGCTTTCAGTCAAAGTCATGCAGAACAGCACAGAGTAAAGGAAGAAATTTACTTACAACATATACAGATCTGTTTTTAATTGCAGCCTTATACTGGTCATTTAATTCAGGAAGGGGTTTATTTGGAGATCTTCTGATTTTAGTTTTGTCTTCATTTATTTCCATTAAACCAGTCTTGGATTTTCTTAGTGCTTCTACAATAACACTAAAATCTTTTGAAAGGCGACTTAACCTATTGAGTAAGCAAACACAGGTTATTACAAATACACATGCAAAGCTGAAGCAGGATGTTAAAACAGTGTTAAAACAACACCAGGAACACCTGGCTACGAACAGAGATAAGTAGCTAAAAGTTACTTTTCTATCCACATTAGTTGTACTTTGTTTTACCTGTTGAATTTGATCATTACTTCTAAAGGTACCCAGCCATCATCTAGTTTGATCTGTTCTTTTAGGAACTTGTCTCTTGGTAGATTGTGATTGCCAAAATAGTACTGCAGAAAAGAAGGGAGAGGAAGAGGAAAAAGAGATTTGTCCTGAAATATTCAGCCTTAAAAGCTCATTTTCATCTGACAGCTTACTGCAGTCGATTGAGACATACCAAAAGTAATTACTCTGAATAATTAAGAATTCTGAAATTATTACTTCCTGCTTTAATGTGATACTTTGCCAAAAGTTAGCTGCAACATGGAAGCTGTAAAAACAAACAAACACACAATCTCCCCACAGAAACAAATGCCACAGTAAAACAGTGCTTCATCCAATGAGACTAATGAGGCAAAGATAGACTGCAGTTTTGTTTAGGAAAGGAATGAAGCTTATTCTGTTAACATCATAAGCATCTATCACCCAGATCAGGCTCTGCAGAGTCAAAAGTCAAATTTGTCACCAACAGATTCAGGTTTTACTCCTTATTGAAGGAATGTACAAGCAAGAATATGGTATTTTCACACTGAAAAATCATATACATAAACTGGACTTTCTAGGTCTCATTCAACAAAACACCAAAAGATTAAAAAATTGTTATTTTAAATTTAATCTTTATTTTTAATGTTATTTAGTTACCGTGTCCTTATTTTGATCTTGTCCAGCATGGGAAGACAATTCAGTTCAAGGCAGACAGGCTAATCAGATTCTTCTGCCATCTAGCAGTCATCTAACTAGTGTCAAATACTTGAAGCCGTAGGATAAGTTGAAATGTTTCCACCAATATCATAGTGCCTTAAAACGTCAGTGCAGGCTTTACAACAATACCTCTCCCTCTAGTGTACCTCAAATTCACATTACCAGAAGTCTAGTTTTGTCAACTACCTTTTCTCAGTCTCTGTGTTTTGTTTGTTATGTATAAATAATGGCTTCATAGGGTATTGGGCATTCATGTGCAGCTATACTTTTATCCTTCAGAAAAACAGTTTTGTTCTAGATGTTAAGTGATGGCCTCAGTTTTTTTGTTGGAGGGTAACCCTCCAAGCCTCTAGAGAGAGAAATAGTTAATCCAAAGCAGGCATGTAAGTTTAGTTGTAATTTTTAGCAATAAATTACAAAGCAGTAAATCACAATAGCAAGTTATGCAATGTGTGAATATTTTGACTGGCACAGATTCTTGAGTAGGAGGATTTTACCCCCCAAAAAATTAAGGCATATAGAATTAAAATTCAACCTTCTCCTATTTGCATAGATAGAATAACCCCAGCAACGTGGTTATAAATTGTTTAATGATACATTCACTTGCTATAGCAACTAAAATGCTAGCAAGTGTGGTCTTACAAGCAACTGTAGACAAGTATAACTTACAATTTAAACTACTATTACAACTACCTTAAAGTATTAAATACCTGTCATAGACCTGTGACAGACATTTTTTTATAGAGCTGAAGATTCGAGTCTAACTCACCATAAAGTCAACTTCCCATTAGCCAAGTCCCTGCCAATTAATGCCTCCAAAACCACACCTCAGTCCAGATCCCAAACTATAAATTGAACTTACCTCAATTTGCTGACAGATTTTGCTTTCCAAGATAGACATGTTTTCACCGTTTCCATTTTCAGCCATTTTCACCAGCTGTGTTGAAGAGAATACAGAGCAAAAGCACTTACTGAATAGTACTTTCTACAGACTTATATTCCTGTATATTCCTTATATTCTATATTATAGAGCATTGCATTTCACTGCAGCCTCATCTAAACACGGTAACAGTCAAGTTCTTTAGCCATACATTTATGCCTGTGAAGCAACTATAAACATCACTGCAAACCCCAAGGGCAAACTATGAAACAAGTGGGGAAAAAACCCACAAGTAAAATACTTTGGTTGTTAAGGCACCATTTGGCATTCTGTATTCAAGATAAATTTTAAAAAAAGCTGGCACTTCACAGCTTTATTTATTTACCTTTTTCTAGGCACAGATCCTCAGTTTGTGCCTAAGAGCAGCAACAAAGCTGAGAGCCAAAAACATTTGTTCTTTAAGTCAAATCCAACCTCTCACCACTAGGCAAAACATCAGTAACAAAAACTGTTTAATTCCTACATAGGTATAATGACAAATATTTCTGAAGTTTGTCTCTTGTCTAATCTTTGAAAGTTGACGGAACTTACTGGAGGAAAGAATAAAAATATCTGCATTTATTAATACATCCTAAAAATCTCTAGTTCTTTCCTTTAAAAATCTGTCTTCAGTGGAGTTTTGCTTGAATACTGAATCAAGTATCTTTGATAACAGATAAGATGTTTTACCTTGGAAGCAACTTCTTCACTTAACTGGCAGCAAGGATATAATCCCAGTACATCAGCTGCAGTCACTAAGAAAGCAGCTACTGACCAGAAAATTAACTGGGATCCAAAAATGTCTGTCTAGTTGCTCTTAAGATAAGGATATAAAACGTGAAGACGCCCCCTGTCATGGGGAATTATGTTCTTCATCTGAACACCCGCCTGGCACCCCATCTTCTTATTCTAGTAGTTTAATTCCTCAGTCACTGTTCACCCTACTGCATTTTGCAGTGTTTCCATTTCCTCATCTTCCTGATCTGGAAACTGCGTTGCATCCTTGGACTTACTTGTACTTCTTTGGCACTTACAGACTTAAAATATGCACCCCAGTCTCTACTATTGTGCTTCCACCTGTACCTAACACTCTTAATGCTCTTTAAAGCCTGATTTCAGCAAGTGTTAGTTGACAGCGATGTTCAGCATGTGATCCATTTGTCTGTGAAGCACTTTACAAATCCCAGGCCAGAGTACCCAAGCTGACAAATGCAGTTACTTCAGAGATGTCTCACATGAGCCACCCTGACTACAGGAGACTGACAGTTCACCACCACGTTCGGGTGCTGGTACTGTCTAACATTCCCCTGTGCTGTTGTCCCCTACACCCAACTTGTAAGAGAAACCAGTGTTCTTTTTCACATTATACCCAATTTGGTGCAATTTAATGGCAGCCTATGGAGCAGTCACAGCTTTCTCCAAGAGATCAACTAATTGACCACTATCCCAGCCTGCCTCAGCTCAGGTACCAAAATGCCCAGAACCAGCATTTTCACATAAGGCTCAGCTCCAGTGCTAAAAAGAGAAAAAACCCCAAAGCCTACTTCCTTAGCAGTATTTTCAAGGTCAATACCAAAAAGTGTAAAACAACACAAGACCTGACACAGGTCCTTTAGATTAAGTCTTACACCTGGAGAAGTTTTTCTAAAAAGCATCCCTGCAGCTGTGAGTAACAACAAACTGTAGGCAAAACTAAGAAAGACTCAAGCTTGCCATGCATGGAATTCAGTTCAGACAGTGATTAAGCTCTAACCTATTTAGAACAAAAGCAGAAGCAGCCTAATTTAAGAGAAATTCTAGTCTTGTCTGCACATGCTCACTTCAGACTCTTTAGCTCAGTCGTTTGGCACAAGACAACCTCCAGATCAATAGTTTTCAGGTGCTTTGCAGCAGTTAAGACTGATAATAAACTGCACTGAACAGCAATCACAGCCTGAACTGCATGCAAAATCCTACAACATTTTATTGTAAGGGCTTTCTTAGCAGACCACACTAACTTGTTCCTTCTGTGTGCCAACAGTTTGCATCAGTACCACACAAAATGAAAACAAAGTAATGCAAGTAGTCATTAGATTTAAATTACAAGCAAAAAAAGACAGTCAGGCCCTTTAACAAGAACAGTTAGATCCCACACTGTATTAGCCAGAGTATCCTACTAGAACTCTCAAGTGGATTTTCATCTTACCAGCCATTTAGTGTCAAGGTCTGGACAAAGCTTAGTTGCAGGCTGGTTCTACCATTACTGTAACAGTGAAAAGCCTTTTTTAAATAAGAAAGTTTCCCCAATAAAGTAACATGGAACTGTTACTCATACCATACCTGTTCAGGAACCCCTGTGTCAGAGGTCGGAGCCTTCTGACAGGATTCTTGCCTCAAAATATAGTTTTTTATTTAAGGTATGGGTTAACTGCTACCACACGTTTTCACAGACGATACTATGGCTTGTGGTTTGTTTTTTGGGTTTTTTTTTTGAGCAGAATTAGAAGTTTCTTATAAGAAGTTTCTTATAAGAAGTAATTAAGTAATTGAAATATGGCCCCCTAACCTGTGCCAGGAGACCATCAGTTTGCTTGATGACACTTTCACACGCCCGCAGCGCCTACGCCCCCCCTTCCGACACCCAGGCCCGGCAGCAGCGGGAGCGCGTCCCTCGGCCCGGGCCGGGCCCCGCGGCGGGAGTGGGGCCGCCGGCGCCGCCTCACTGGCAGCGCCCCAGCCCCGCAGCGCCTCGGGTAGCGCTGCCGGCGGGGAGGGCCCGGGCGGCTTCCCCGCCCCGCCGGCACGGCCAGGCCCGCTCCGCAACTCCGCCGGGAACAGGCGGCACGTGCTCCCCACGCCGGGAACCGCCCTGCCTCCCGCCCGGCCCGGCCGCCAAGCCCGCCGCCAGCCCTGCCCCGGCACGGCCCGGCCCATCGCTCCTCAGCGGGGCCGGGCCTGGGGGGGCCGAGGCCCCGCACGAACCTGCACGTCCGGCCCCGCTCCGGTCCCGCTCCGCCGCTCCAGACACCGCGAGTCGGCGCCGCGGCCCAGCAGCCCCCGCGGCCCGCCCGCCCCGCGCGTGCGCCACTTCCGGGGCGGGGGAGGCGCTGCTCGTGCGCCGGCCCCGCGCCGGCCCCGCCCACTCCCGCGCGGCCCTTCCCGCCGGGGGTGCCGATCGTGTGGGGAGGCGGCGCGGGCAGGGCCGGGCAATGCCAGGGCCGCGGGAACAGCCCTCAGCGCCCTCCGCGGCCACCCCTCCGGGCGCGCCGGGGGCCTGGTTTTGAGCACTGAACAGAAAAAGTAACTTAAAAGCTTGTATTTGTACAGTGGTAGTATATTTACATTTATTAAATACTGCAAACATTCACTGAAGTACTGAGGATGTACTGTGGACATCTATGGCGCTACAAACACGGGCTTTACAAGTTATTTGATTTCTGTATTAGTTAATTTTCTAGTTTAAAAGTAAAACAATAAAACTGTGTCTAACGAAATACAGGTCTGATAGCACAATAATTCAGTGTTTACATTCAACTATTATTAAAAACATACCATACAGATGGCTAAAAGATTCCCTGTTCTGAGCTTCCCACCTGCTGTAGGTCGCTGACCAGAAGGCAGAATCCCTATTCCTCCTGCTGAATTCATATTCCTGCCTGTGTCCAAGACCTGATGGCAGCACACCTTGGGATATTCTATGGACATAAGCTAATTTAAAAGAGCACTGTAGGTTATTGTGAAAAATGGCGCCAGTTGAAATTTAACCACGAGTCTGAACTTCTTCTGATCTCCATTTATTCTAATGCATTCAAAGTCTCTGAAAAATTAGAATTTATCAGACGTCCTAGGCAGTAATCTCATTGACTTTTGTTTGTGCCAGACCAGCACATGCTCTCCTGGCATGGAAGAACTAAAGGCTTTTTTCCACTTAGCACTGAGGCCAAAAAGCAGCAAATTGCTCACCTGCAGAGTGCCCACGGGGACAAAGCAGATCTAGCTTCCAATGCCTGTGCTCCTGCCCTGGAACAGTACTGTCTTTCACGAAGGAACGCTAAGCATCTAGTTTAGAAGCAGTGGCCAAGTGGACACCGGTGGTTTTGTTTTGTTAGTCCTCACCTTGTTCTTAGATCATTTCCTCAACCCATGAGTGTCAGTGACAGGATATGGGCCAGAATGAACCTCAGGGCCAGCCATAAGCAGCTGTTCTATGTTCATGTTTTTCAACAAACATGAAGCTTCACGGGTACATAATTTGCACTGAAAAATTACATATGTTGAGTTCACTGTGGTTTTGTTCAATACAAAGATCACCTTCATGCTTTTGCAATGTTGTCCTTTACTGCTCTACCTGTCTTTGAACAATTTCTCAGCTGTGAAGATTTCCAGGAGAAACAAATTCATGTTATTTCTTTTGCCCACCTGCCTGGCCAACGCATTTCAAACAGCATTAGAGTTCAATTCCCCACACCGCTTTAAACAAATTACATTGGATCCTTAAATAGCTCCCAGTGGGATGTGTAATGAAGCAAAACACTGAACCCATGCACACATGAGCTTCTGACACAGTCAGGTGACATACAAAGACATCAAAACAAGAACTATATATATACACACCACAGAACTTCACATCAAAGCTCAGAGTTCAGTGCTGCCTGCTACCAGCAGTCAAATGCAAGTCAGAAATAGCATAAACATGGGAAAGAACAAAAAAAAAATGTTGAAAACGCTTATAATCAAGAAAAAGAAATACTATAAACTCAGGGCTTACTTGCTTGGGAAGTTCCTTTCATTGAATCTGATAAATCCAATAAAATCAAAATTTCATTTTAGGTGACAGTGCTGGTGCAGGAAGTTCCCACTACACCCTTCAGCAGCCCTGTGTTGCCCCTGTCTCTCTCACCAATGTCTAATAGCTCTTTTTGCAATCATTTTATAAGCTGGATTGGGGAACTGATCTGTGCTAAAAAAGCCTCTCTGCTCCCCAAGGCATTTTTTTATTTAAATCACTGCTATCACGCCACTCAGAGTGTGATCCATTTGTCTACAAATCATTTTACAAAAATCTGCTTTCTACACAGAATTTGAAGATCTCGTATTATGTTTTGAGAGAAATAATACATAAATCAATCTTGTGGACCACTTAGCATTCAATCTCTCCATGAATAACATATTTTGACAAGTTTCTTCAGTTGTCACCTTTGCTCAAGTCACAGTTCAGCACTTTTAGCAAAGATCAAATGGTATTAAACAAAATAGAGAAGTTTGTATCGCAGGGGGACATTAGCAGCTTTCCAATCTCTCTCATTTCATCCTTCCATTCCACACAGACACCTATCTTGAATTTGATATTAAAAAAGAGTTACCAAGTCAAGGCTTTTCTCTGAAAAAAACCAACCAACCAACCAACCAAAAAAACCCTCACAAATATCTGTGCATCAGCCAAAGAGCCCATTGCAAAGCCTTGCAGGGTCTTTTTTCATTTTTTATGGGCAATGTCAAAGTGAGTGTAAGAATGGCAAAGAGACTACTTTTCTCAAACGCCCTTGTACTTCAGAGCACTGCTCTTCTGGAAAACTAGTGCACACTTTTGGCTTGTGCTCTGAGGCTACTGCCTGACATTTCTTCCCTCATTCCCCACTGGGGCAATGATCCATTTCTATAGCTACCTTCAGAATACAAAGATTTCCTCTGAAGCCCAATAGCCCTTAGAAATGTAAAGTATTTGGTTTGGCTTTAGTCATCTTAGCACCAGATCATAGTTTCCCACAGTGATTTCCCACAAAAACAAATCTCTTTTTCACAGTAGTTTCTATGTAGCTGCATAAAGTATTATAAGAGAGTCATTTGAGAACTTTCATGATGAAAAATGATTGGACAGAAAAATATATGGAAATCTTGTTACCATGTCTATATTTCTGAGTTGTTTAAAATGAGAAAAAATTATACCTGATTTTCAACAATATGCGCTAAGAGATTGTATCAGACAACTCAGTCATGAGGTAATCAGTACTTTATGAATACTGCATCTGCCATTTGCTGTAACAGCAAGATGAAAATTAAATGTTTACACATTATACACACAGACACAGCCATGTGACCGCATGGCACTGGGAAGACTTCCTACTGCTTCCCATTTATTCAGTTCAGGGTCATATTTCTCAATGCTCTGCAGATACGTTCCTTTTGAATAGGAATATCCTCCTGTTACATAGATGCATCCGTTCATGACCACTGTGCCACACTCCATCCTTCTCTCCATCATGTGAGCCATCTGCTTCCACTCATTTTGCTCTGGGTCATAGCAGTCCGTGATCGTGGTCTGTCCACCCACAAAATAGATCTTGTTTTGTAATGTAATTGAACACAATCCGTATTCTTCAGAAAGAAAAGAATACAGTACAACTCAGCATGATAACCTTAACTTAAAGTGCAACTACATGACAAACACTGGGCACCACTGAGAGCAGCTGAGTTTCTTCACTGGGCTTAGGAGACACCTCAAGTTTCTGCTACACTTAGTAAAAGAAAGCTGAAGGCATTACAGAAGATAAAGACTCGAGCAGCAGTAGTTAGTGAGAATTGCTTAAAAAACTTACTGTTACCAGGTGTAGAACATGGAGAAAACCCTTCTAAAATTAATATAAATTATTTTTGCCAAATGTCTATGAATAGATTTTATAGAAAGTTATATTATTTAATAGAATGTGGACATTCCTTAATTCTGTATTTGTATAGCAATTTCTATACAACAGATGCTTGAAGAAGGTCTTCTCTTTCCCTCTCAGAGTCTGGAAATGGCCCTTGGTGCCCTACAGACATTTCTTTTTTTTAATTAGGAATATGCCAAAAACTCTTAACTGGGCTGAAGGACTCCCAGGTACAAGTCATCAAATCAAGCTCTACATTCGTTACAGAAATTATTATTTACCTGGATGTGGACTTGTGGTGACTATACTCCACTCATTGCTACCTGAATGGTATCTCTGGATTTTATCGTAGGTACAGCTTCCCCTGTACCCATAGTGACCTCCAGTTACGTAGATGGCTTCGTGCAGGGCACAGGCAGTGGCATTTCCAACCCCTGTACACAGTAGGAAAGTTCAGACTGAATGTGAGTAAAACAGACTTGTCAAGACACTTTATCAGTGTAAGTCAAGAACAACAAAATAAAACTGCAGTAACCAATACATATTGCATATAATATGATAGTTCACAGCATTTTTAGGCAGTAATTAAAATCACACTGTCACATTGGTTTTGGAGTAGGGAATTAGGTTCAATATTCCACTAAGTTAAAGAGATGTTAAAAAATCAGTTATATGGGAAGGACAAAGACAATGGGAATTGAGATTGTTCAGTGTCTTTTCTAATAATTTTAGTCGTTCTCATGGTATTACTAATTATGGTATTGTATAAACAAGGACATAAATAGAATGGAGCCAGAATGAACCTCTGTTAAATCTGTCTCTAGAACAACAAAATGAAATAAAACAAGGGGAGAATTGAGCACATAAGATGTTCCACGCAGAAAACTGGACAAAACAACTGCACAGAATATGCAACTGCTTATAATATTAGCATAACATTTCTATTTTTGAAGCAAATAAAAAGAGAATAGCAGCAATATTTGAGGAAAATATACAAACAGTGGAGAAAGTTGTAGAAACATGGTTTTTTTCCTGTTACAGATACCTCCAAAAACTCTATGTAAGTAGTAAAATACTGTGTTGCATCAACTTACACTAAATTATTATAATGAATTGTAAATATTTGCATTAATTTATAAAAATGTATGATGAAACTGATAACTGCTTATCAATTTTATAACAAAATTATACCCTTTAGTTTGGCTATGATTCATATCTTTTTAATACATCACTATTTTGGCTGCTAGAAACAGGTATTAGTGCTTTTCATTATCCTCACACTAATGATTAAACTAAGGATCCTGAACAGATGATACACAGAAATAGAAGGAAACTGCATGCAAGAAGTTCTAAATGATGACACCTTTATAAATGATTGCTCAGAAAATCTCAGTAATCTGGCCTTCCATTAAAATAATACAATCCCTTTATTGGAGGTTGTTCTTTGACCATCTACTGAATCGACTCTAATCCCAGGTGGTTTTCTGATTTCTTTCTATTCTGACAGAAATCTTACTCTGAAAGAAGGCAAAACTATACAAGACTACCACTTGCTTTTCTACCCTAGTGTTCCATGCACAGCCTAGCATAGCGTTTAGATGTTTGCAGTCTTTTGGCTTGTGAAGACCTGAAGCAAAGCCCACCAACATTAACAGGAGATTCCTGTTGACTTCTCTAGAACTTGGATCAAGCTCTAAATGTGTCCATGGCACTTAAAAGTGACAAATACAAAAGGATCAGCACTGGAGGCAGACACCATAAAAAAGTTTACCTACCTTTGATCATGTTTGCAATAGGAAGCCATTTCTGTATTAAAGGATCATAGAACTCAGCTTCTTGCACAGGAGCTCCCTTTCGATACCCCCCCAGCGCGTAGACACAGCCACTCAAGGAAACTGCACAGTGGTAATACCTTGCGTCGAGCATGGGGCAGCCTTCTGTCCACTCATCCCTCTCACTGTTATATATCCACACGGTGTCAAGGGCTTCAATGCTCTCCGTTCTGTAACCTCCTGTCACATATATGTCTGGTCCCAAGCTAGTGACCCCATAGCTCTCTCTGGTGTGATCCGGCATCTCTGTTCCCTGGACCCACGCGTTGGTTAAAGGATCCCAAACATGCACTTCTGATAAGGGGTGCCAATAATATCCTCCAATCACGTACATGGCTGCTGTGGGTCTTCTGGAAAGACTCTTGGGTTTGAGGTCGAGGGCCTTGTATATGAGTGACCTTATCTTACGGCCATTGAGTCGGCATTTTTTTTGTAGGCTTAAAGCTGACTTCAAATACATGTTATCTAAGTCTACTCTGATGCAGTTCAGCAGTTCATAGACGTCTTCAATTCTTTCTTCCACATTGTGTGCAACCCAGTTAACGACAGCTTCAATGGCTGCCTCTTCTTTCCGAACATTGAGATTCTCTCTCGAAAGAATATAAGAGAGCTTCTCCTTGCCAATGTCCAGAAACTCTTCCTGCTTCCACACTTCTTCAAACTGCCATAACAATATCCTCCTGGACTCCTTCTCTAGTTCCGAGCAATCATGATATTCGGCAAAGGAGTGCATCCCTATGCAGTTGTCAGTGTCTAAATGCCTCACCAGAAACTGCTCACAGGCTTTCTTTACTGACACAAACTGGAGCAGGTCTGCAGCCTGGAGTAGGCTTTGGACATTTCTCTTTGTTATCTGGATCTGTGATGTGTATGCATAATTCACGAGGGCTTCCAGTACCGCATGGCTGAGCCCGGGAAGACTGATCTGGTTTTTGGATTTCTCTTTCATATCGGCTGTGAACATGGCTTTGAAATAACTGCTGCAGGCTGCCAGGGCGGCTCTGTGGCAGTGGAAGATGATCCCCGAAGCGCACTGCAGGGTGATGTCGGTGAACAGCCCGTCCAGGTAGAACGCCCGGAACGCCTCCAGGAAGCCGGCGGGATGCCCGGAGTCCTTGTATAGGTACGCGTACTCCTCCTGCGCGACCGCGGCCATCGCCGCGCCCGCAGCTCCCGCCGCTTTGTCCGCGGTGCTCAGCGCAGCCCGGCCCGCCCGACCCGCCCGGCGCGGCGCTTACGCCCGTGCGGAGCGCGCCCGCGGCCAGGGGCGCTCCCAGCCCGCGATGGCCCTGGGATGGCCTTTGGAAGAGCAGCTGCCGGCAAGAGCGGCGGGGCCGCAGCAGCAGCAGCTCCTATTTTGGTGTCCCGGCCGCCCCCACCCACCCTCCGCACCCCTCCGCACCCCTCCGCGAGGTCGCGGCCCCGGCGCCCCGCCCGGCCCCTCCCGCCCGCTCGCCTCGGGAAGGTCCGGCCCGAAGCGCTGCCGCCGCCGCCCGAGCGCTCCCACCCCGGGGCAGGGGTTAAAGGCTGTCCGCGCTGGTGACAGACGGCCCGGCCGTATTAGGGACAGGAGCAGATGCCTGGGGAGCGTCACCAGCTCGGTGTCACTCAGCCACACAACAAAGCGAGGGGCCTCGGCTGCCGCTGACAGCGACCTGAAGCCGCCTCTGGTGGAGGCGTCCCTCGCTCCCAGGAGCGACACTGGGAAGGGCAGCAAGAACCAGGGGCTCTCCCATTGACTGAGAGCAGGAGTCGAAAGGAGGCGGCCAGAGCTCTCCCCATACACCCGAACCTGGCAGGGTGCAAAGGATAGTCACAATTTTTGCCGACAGACTCCAGCTAGAAGTAAATAATTCAGGAAGAAGGCTATATTGGCTTTTACAACTTCTAAAAATGTGGTTCACAATTTAAGAAGTCTTTCTCTTCTCCACTAGCAAAAGGTTTTCTGCAATGGACACCTTTATTTGAAACACAGCATCCTCTGGGTTCAAGCAGCTGTGGTCCTCCCTCATCTGCAGAAGAGTTTGGATCCAGCCAGGCTCTGCTGGGTTGAAGGGACTGGCAATGGTTTCTCCTACCAAAAGGAGGTGGGTATTTGTTATTGTGCCAGCAATACTCAAAAGGAGAAATTAGGAGAGCTCCTGCTCTACACAGATGAAAAAGCATCATATTTTTCTTTCAATTACTAGTGGTTCTTCCTCCACAATGTCCACCAGAAGCACAAACTAAAGAAATCCAGACAGGAACATGTATGTGGACATACCTCTCTGCCATCCTTCTTCCTGTACTAACTATGCAACAGGACTCAAACTTGCTCCTGGCCTTTATACAGTAACATGAGACAAAAATAAACTCATCCAAACAAACAAAAACCCCCCACAAAACCAAAAAGTACACCTTCACACTTCTTTACCTTCTGTTTCTTCAACCCCTCTTGATGCATCGCTAGCCCAGAGAATTGGAGTTTTGCAGTGTAACCCAGGAATTAGCAACAGTCTCTGCCATGAGACTATTCCTCAGCTACATTACCCCATTTCTTTCTCTGGAGCATTCCCTTGTACAGCCCTAAGTCTGTTTATGCATCCCCACGTCAAGAGATTTGTTTTGCTGTGGTTTTGCATTTTCCATTTCATCAGCTTCCTACAGACAAGCAGGAACTTCTTCCAAGTCTTGGCCATCCTAATAGCACACAATACTAAGTACTCTCCATAGTAGCTGGTGTATGGTGGCAGACCTGTACCATACAGAGTTTCCCAAACACAGATGCCTTCCATTATGCATTTCTTTACATAACATTTTACCCAAGCCATCTCCCTCCCAGACAGCACGTAGATTTAAACTGTCAGCAAGTCTGGAGGTCAGCAATACTTAGTACTGAACATACATCCCCTTCAAGGAGCTTCTCCCTTTCTCGTTTGGCTGGATTACCAGCTCAAACCACCTTCACCTTTTGGAGATACTCATCTCCCCTCCATGATAACCAAATGTGGAAAAATTTGGTAATTGTGATGCTTCAGAAAAGTCCTCTCTTCTCTTTTATTAAGAGGGGGAAGGAAAAACCCAAACAAGACTTGGTTAACAGCTTAATGGTCTGCCTACTGGAATTCAAAAATTTTTTCTGTCTCCAACATGCACTTTGTCTAGCAAATAGCATCAGCTCTACCCTCTACTAGAAGTAATTAGATCATAATTGCTAATATTTCAAGAAGTCTATTTTACTTAATCTGCTCTCAACTCCTGCTTCAGTATTTTCATCAAAACCAGAAAAAGAACCCCTTTTTGAGTGTGAAGATTAATTTCTCACCCAATCTCACTCTCACAACAAACTATGAGATAGGTTCCTTAAGGCCAAAAGAGCAATAATTAACGTAAGTGGCAAAAAAAAGCTGAGTAATTACTGACATACTACTTTTTTGGGTTTTTTAAGTAAGCAGTATCTGAGATCTGTGGACAAACTGAAAGCAAGCTATACCACAACTAAGTTCTAAAATCACAGAAGAGATCAGCACAGAACATGGAACATTCAGTAGTACATCTAGAATTAAAGACACACACAGCTGTCCTGCTTTCAGCTGGGATAGAGTTAATTTTCTTCTTAGTAGCTGGTTCACTGCTGTGTTTTGGGTTTACTATGGGAATCATGCTGACAACACACTGATGTTTTGGATGTTGCTAAGTGGCGCTTACCCTAAGTCAAGGACTTTTCAGTTTCCCATGCTCTGCCAGTGAGGAGCTGCAGAAGGAACTGCAGGGAACATGGCCAGGACAGCTGACCCCAAGTGGCCAAAGGGATATTCCATAGCATAGGATGTCACACTCAGTACACAAACTGGGGGGAGCTGGCTGGGAGGGGCCGATCACTGCTTGGGGGTGGGCTGGGCACTGGTCAGCAGGTGGTGAGCAACCGTATTGGGCATCACTTTTTTCTCCTGGACTTCTTTCCTTTATCTCTCCTTTTCATTACAATTATCATAATAATTTAGTACTATATGTAGCAGAATACTGTATTGTATTTTGTTTCAATTATTAAACTGTTCTTATCAAACCACGAGGTTTAATTTTTTCCCCCATTCTCCTCCCCAAAGAGGGGGGCATGGAGTGAGCAAGCCACTCCGCGATACTTAGTTGCCAGCTGGGGTTAAACCACAGCAACAACTTAAAACCCCAAGTAACATACAAAAGTGTCCTATGCAAAAGCCATTACTGTCTTTTGTGTGACCTGTAAATCAGAGAATTTAAACCTGTAAAAACTTGAGACCTACCAGTTCATCAGATATTCTCTTCATGCCCCTGTGCAAGACAATAGGGCAAGATCCCTAATATGAACATCTCAGATACCTATCAAATATCCATCAATAAAGCAAAGCTCCTGAGAACTCAAGTATATTACTCTGGACATCTTGGACAACAGATTGTTCAAAGCAGCCTTCTACAATTCATTAAAATAGGTGAAGCAAAGAAGGAACTATGCAACAGAAATCTTTATTTATATACACTATCAGCCTGAAAATAGGCAAGACCACTCCTAAAAATCATCAATTAATAAAAAAGAAGGTAGTGACAACATCTAGTGTCTGTAAGAAAATGAGAACAATGCTGCACAGAAAACAAAAGAAGACAAATATGGCAACTTCAGGCTGTTGAGTTACACCTCAGACATCGGTAACTGAGATGCTGTGAAACTGGACTAATTTATCAGCTATTAAAGCACTTAAGCTAAAACTGACTTCAGTTTAATAGCAGATGACATCATCCTTCTGAACCTTTTGTGGGACTACAAGAAGAAAAACATTTGGCATGGAAATACGTTATTTGATTTTAAGGAGACTTATTTTTAATATCTTTATAAGCATAGCCAAACTCTTGAGACTCATCACACTGTCAGTGGTGAAGAGACTGAATGTTCACAAATGATTCCTTAAACTATTTAAAGACAGAACAATTCTGTTTAAAAGTTAAAATGGACATAGATGTTTCCTTTCCTTTCCAGAGAGGATTGTACTACAGATATGGATGAGAGTGAATAAGTAAAATCAGTGTAAACATGTATATATACACACCCTTCTGTGGGCCTGTGCATTGCAGCAGAAACCAGGCAAGGAAAAGGCACCCAGCTGACTCGGAGCTGTCGGCATGGATGGTCAAACCCGTGTTAGCTCTACAGAGAGTGGCAGCAGCCACCGTTGGGGCAGTAGCTGGAATGGGAGAGAGACTTTTCTTTAAACAGAACAGCAACATCCTTCCTGCCTGCCAGAAGAGAAAGGGCCTGACTGGCAAAATAAATGAAGGTGTTAGCCAAAGGCTGACACCTACACTTGTGCTCGCTCTCTCCAGGCCCTGACAAGAACAGGTGCCTGATGACACACAGACCAGCAGAATACATGACATAAACTGCACATGTCAGTGACAGCAACTTTTATTGTCTTTACAATACAAGATAATACAAACTATTAAAAAGTCATTTTGTCTGGTAAAATATTTAGTAGATTGAAAATAGAGATGCTTCTTCAGATGAAAGAAGATCACAAGCATACCAAATAATTTACAATCAGATCAAAGAAGTATAAAAGCCAACAGTTCCAGAACCATGCTTCTGTCACCTAATGTTTTTTAAGTAAACAATGTCATTCTTTTTTGCACTAATCCTACTTCTTCCCCCAAGTATGTGGGACAGCAAAGGTCAGTTATATAGTTGGTAAAGGCTTGGTGGGGAGGGAGTAGACTAAGAATAATGACAAGTCCTCTCAAAATCCCCCTCCTCCACTTAGGTTGGAATGTGTACTATGTTAGAAGGCCTTTTTTACTTCACTTTCCTAATATTGCCAAGATTGAACATAAACAGCTTTATACTGTGTTTAGAAAAAGTCAATTCAGATATTAGCCCAAATTTCCAATTTTGTGCTTCTATATACATGCAGTTTTTCTCTCCCAGGAAGTTAATATATCAGTTTACTTTTATCATTTGAATTATTCCTTTATAAGGAGTTTCAGGTAAGACATAATGTCAGTAGCAGATGACCAAACCAGAACAGAACACTGTACAGGACTGAGATCTTGAGCCAGTTGAGAAATCTTTTTCTCCAAGGTATACCCCTGCCTGGGCATAGCAATATCATTCTTCTTCAAAAACATTACTGGACATAAGTCATTCCCACCATCACCAATATACATAATTTGTGTATAACTAACTCCTCGCTCCAACTGTTTATCTAGAAATTCTTTTAAAACTTTCCTTTTGCAAAGGTTTTTTGGGCACTTTGCACAATGGTGAGCATGGAAGTTCTGTACAGTAAGATAGCCAGTACTGCTGAATGCTGCAGGGTTTGTAAACACTTCATCAAAAACCTCATGGAAGTCAGCAGCTTTCAAAATCCAGTCAATAAATACTGTATTAGAATCTGAAACAATAATGCAATCAAACAACTCTTTGTTCTCGCCAATAAACCCCAGAAGATCTACCATTCCCGCAGTGAAAGGAATTGTTGTCATAGTTCTTTTCATTTCATCTTCTTTGACACCATTGTCTCCCAAGTAGGCAAAGACTCTGCCCATATATTCTGTCCAGTGTCCTGGTTGGTAGGAGTTCCTTAATCCATTAGGAAGTTTTCTCTCTGGAGCACATTTCACAATCCAGGTATCACTATTTTCATCTATGATTGTATGGTCAAAATCAAAAACCAACAGCAATTTCATAGCTGTGAGAAAACAAGTTTCCAAAACAAACAAAAAAGAAAATTATTTATATAAACACAAGTACTGTATTCCTAACCTGATCTTGTGCTCAGATGAGAAAAATTCTGCAGGAAAATATCTAAACAAAGTAAACTATTTATGGCCACTACAGCTATGGGAAGTTGTGCTGAAGCTAAAAATGCAGTCTGTAAAGGTCAAAGTTCAGTGTCCAACTTCTGTTTAAAATAGCTACTGTGACAGGATCTGAACTGGTGCTCCAGTTACTAATACTTGCTAACACAGAGCCAATCTTCCCGTACTCACGCACCACCAGTTCGACCACAGGTTCCAAATTTCTCTATCAGCATTTGCCAACGCAAACAAACCGGGATTCTCCTGGCAAAACGCCTCAAGAGGGATTTCAAAAGGAAACGTGTACTCAGCACCTGGAACCACTGCCTTCAACGAGGACGCGCCAAATCAAAGCAGCCCACGGAAAGAAACGCAGCCCTTTGTGAAGCTGAATCTGCTCCCCTCACGGGCAGGTCCCCGGGCCCGCCGCGCAGCCCGTGCCCCGCGCAGGACTCGGGCCGCCCCCTCCCAGCCGCCGCCGGGGCTAAAGCAGCGCAGCTTCGCCGGCGGGGGCACGGCGGGCGCCCGAAGGGCTGGGCGAGGGGGGCGGCTCCGTGCGGGGAAAGGGCAGGGACCCGCGGTGAAGGGGCAGCGCCACGCGGGGAAGGGAAGGGAGGAGGGCCCGCGGGGAAGAGGCAGCGGGGCCGACACCGGGACCGACACCGGGACCGACACCGCCGGGCCGGCCCCCGCTCCGCCCCCGCGCTACGTCACCGCGCGCCGCCGGGTCGCCCGGCAACGGCCCCGCGTCCCGGAACATGGCGGCGGGGCCCGGGGCGATGGCGGCGGGGCGGCGGCGGCGGCGGCCGAGCGCCCGTGAGTGCGGCTCCCCCGCGGGCACCGGGACCGGCGGGGGGGCAGCGCACGGCCCCGGAAGGCTGTGGGGGTGCCCAGCGCGACTGCCCCAGCTGTAGACAGCAGGACGGGGCAGTTTCGGCCCAAGAACTGCCTGAACCCAGCGCAGGTCCCGTGAACTCCCATGGCAGCAGCTGGGGAAGAACGAGGTGCCACCTCAGTGCACCTTTACTTTACTTTTGGCAAGGCTGCCTTCACCTGGGACAGGGAGAGAGGCTCACGCCCTATCGTGAGACAAACAGATTAGCAACACGGCATCTGGGAAATAGCCTTTGACATCGGTGTCAGTGTAAGAGAAAGCCTCCTTAAACCTCGGACACAGCGTGTCAGTCTGCAACAGATCAGACAAACGGAGAATTTCTACAGGACGCCACTCCATGCAGTGTGCCATTGCCTTCAGAAATGGTGGTGACACTTGAAAGAGCGTTTCAGAAAACCTAGCGATCATCTAGAAAATCTGCCTTTATGTATGCACATGTGTATGTGAGCCTAATGCAATGAAGAAATGCTAGTCTTGCCAACAAATCAAGAAAATGTTCTATAACTGATCTATTTCAGTAAATACAATGAGCGTGCAGGACAAGAGTAGTAAGGCACAGCCTGTGCTCAAACTGCTGCCTCATTCAGCCAGTGGAATGGCTTTACCAATATTTTCCCTTTCCTTTTGGGAATGGTCCCTCGTCCCTGCTGTTCTCAGAATCATACCCAAGTACTGCCTGGAAAATGCGAGTTGCTACAAGCCAAACCTGTACATACACATGGACAGGCAAAGTGACATACAAACAGATCAGTCAGTCAGTGCCACAGTCCAAGTACATGCACTGGCCATAGTTAGACTACAGACACAGGTACCCTGTCTTAGCTTTGGGGTATGGGGATGAAGAGAGTAACTTAGTATTGTTACTATGTGAGAATTCAAATTCTGATACACGTTTGAATATTGGATTTTCTGATATCAAGTAGCCTCAGTAATTTTTTTTCCCTCTGCACAGCACCACATCATTTGGAAGAAAATAATGTTCCAGATGGGTATTTCCTTCCAAATGAAGCAGATCTTCGTCAGGTAATTGTATTTCCAAAAGCAGAATGGGAAAGGATTCAGAACAGCACTAAAGAAGCAGCACACATCCTCGATGAGAAGAAAGAACAGGAAGAAATTCACTTAGGCTCCAAAGCTGCTGCCAATGCCACTGTGGTAAGTACAAGATACATTTGTAAACAAGAGTAGTCATTTTCATATATACCAAAACACTCATAGTAACATTTCTAGCTGTACTCTCTTTGTTTAGCATTTACTTTTGAATATGTATATTAACTAAACTCCATTTAAATATGTTTACTATCTAACATAAACATTTATTTTTTTTTAATTAAAGCTAAAATGCAAAATTAAACAAAAAAACACCCCACTACCCAAAATTCAAATGTGATTTCTGATTTTGTCCGCACTACAGAGCCTAGCACAAGAGAAACTTAAAGCCAAAAAATTACGTGAAGAAAGGGAAGAGGAAGAAAGAAAGTTACTTGATTTGGAAGAAGCAAAGTTCCGAGCAGCAAAACGGAAGGAGATTATCGATCATGCAAAAACCTACCTATCCTATCAGAACGACAGAATGAAACAGTTCCACGTTTGTTGACAACTTACAATTTTTAAATTCAAATTGTACTGAATGTCTTTAAAGACTTCTGAACACACAAATTACTTTAAATGTTCTCTTGCAGAGTGCACTTCTACTTACTGAGGTCCTAAAAGAAAGAGATGCTCAAGTTGAATTTCAAAAGTTGAAGTCAGTTGTTAACAAAAAGAAGGAACGTGAAGAAGAGGAACGTCAATTTAAAGAATACATTCTCAGAGAGCAAGAAAAGGAACAGCAGCATTATATGAAGGAGCAAGCACTACGCAAATATCAGCTGGAACAGTAAGTAATAATTAAAAGCAACCCTACTTTATTCTTTACTTAAACTTTTTATCACAAATTTATTCTACAAGGTTTTTACAGAAACCTACTAATAATTTGATTCACAAATGCCACACTTTAAAAGAAAAATTCAAACTGCCACAAAAGATCTTGCCCAAAAGAGAAAAGCTGTTGCCATTTTTAGTTGCCAGCAGTCTGCATGCAAAATCATCTTTGGCAGGCATCAATAGGTTTTAGTCGAATCACTGTTCTAATGCTGTTACTTAAATTTAACTGTGTTTAACTCAGTTTTGGTTCCAGAGAAGGAAAAGGTTAAACCAGAATTTCCATTTGCTCATAACTAGTTTCCACAATGCCCATCAAGAGAACGCATTACTGTCACTTCTTATTCTTGCTCTCAGCTCTTCCAGAAATCTTATGGAGGGGTCCCCAGTGGTATTTATACGACTGACCCTGGTGCTCTGAAAGAAGGAATCAAATTTCCCAAGGCAGGGGAAGGGTTCAAAGTCTGGTCTCACACATTCCAGGCCCAACATATAAATACATAAAACATTACCAGCTTAAGCTGCTGTCTGCGTGCCCAGAAGGAGAAGCACAGGTACGGTGGGTCTCACTGGGGAAATCTTGTCCTCTGAGGATGTTGTAGAGCTACGCCATGAATGCAATGGTTTTAATGAGTCATCCAGCTAAAACTTGTTACCATGAGACTGCAAACTGTGAGCATACCACGTAGCTCATTTCTGGCTAGAGGACCGAGGGCTACCATTACAGACAATCATGCTGTTTTTCACCTCTGACATTCTACCTACCTTCAACTCAAAGTGTCACATTCTTCAGTGCAAGGTACTATGGTTATGCAGAATATATATCTGTTCATTACTTTATGCAGTTCCTAGCCCATTTATTCACCTTTTTCCAATTCAGAATAAAGGAGCACGAGCATCAGGAAGATCTGGCCAAGATAGAAATCAAAAGAGAAGCAGAAGAAATAGAGAGATTGAATCAACTGTACCAACTGGAAATTCAGAGAAAAAAGGAAAAGGAACAGGAGGAAAGAGCTGAACGCCGGAGGCTGTATCATGTAAGCAACAGGAAAGCAGACAGTTCAAAATGCTTGTTTCACCTTGGCTGTAACGGTTGCACTCAGCCCACAAATAAACGGGCCCACTGGCAAGAGTTTGCCAACAGCTTCAGTAACAGGGGATCAAATGCCTCCCCTGCCAGTTGCAGGCCATGTCTTCACTCTGCGCTTTTGAGAAAAGCCTCTTGGAGGCTTTTCTCTTCTTTGTCTGAAGGGACGTTAGCACCTTGTTGGCACGATGTTTTGACTTGTCTGTGATTAAGGATTCGGCTGTAGATATGAAGAAATATTCTTCCTGATTTGAGAACCGGATTTAAGTTTCACATTCCTGCTGTTTTAAGCCCATTTTTCTTTGTTAGAAAGAGGGAATAGCCTGAGACAGAACATATCTTTTTAATTTGACTTTCTGCTTATGATTGGAGATATTTAGAAATTTAGTCAAGACCTGCTGCCTTTTCATTTCATCTTAAACAGCATCTTGCTAAGTACAAACTAGGAAGTGCTTTAGAATGGTTTTGACCAGAATGCAAAAGACAGTTTTTTACATAAAAGTATAGAAAACTCCTTTTCAGCTATGTTTTGGATTAAGCTCTTAGACTGGGATAGTTTTGGAAGAGATGGGCCAGGAGAAGTATGGTCTGTGTGGCTGTTGGTGGGGGTTGGACAGTCCCATGCCTCCCACTGTCCCACTCTCCCATGTCTGTGAATGGGAGCATGGGATAATGCTCTCTGTATTGCACAGCAATTTGTTTGTGCAATATGCTGGAGAAGCACATGTTTGATGCTCAATTCCCCTTCCACTTCCTCACATCTGTTGTCTCCTCTTCATGCATGTTTGAATAGGGAGTAAGTGGAAGTCCTGAAAAGTCTTTCCTCTCTTCTCTCTTGGAAAGAAATATGAGAAGATAGAACAGGGAGTGATCCTTGTCAAGTTGCTACCCTAGGCCCAGATATTCTAAACTTTATCTGTTACATCAGGGACTGTTTTGACCATACAGGAATACATAGCTGACCAGAAAATAATCAAAGCAATAGAGGAACAAAAACAAATGGAAGAAGATGATCGGATCAAAGCTCATTTTAAAGCAAAGCAAACTATTGCCCGGATGAGAAAAACGAAAGAAGCTGAAATGCGTAGGTGGGTACAAAGCTAGAGGATAAACTGTAAATAAACTAAAAATTATACTGTAGACAGAGCTTTCAGACCAATGACGTAACACAATCAACAATTTACTGATAGAGAGAGTATGGAATTCAGGAGAATAAGGAAATTCTTTCACGGGTTCCTTAGTACTAAGTGTGCTAGGGAGCAATCTCTCCACCCTTCAAAGTACAAAGGCTTATGGAAGTACAAAGCTTTACACCAGTGTATTGGGAACAGTGGTTTTCCTGTGTCCTGCCAAGCCTCCAACCTCCTCAACAATTAAAGACAGTTAAGATCCTTGATGAAAATATTTTTGATTGTAAGCTAAATTTCTCTGAGTCAGATCAAGAAAAATTATTTGACTTCTTAACTAAGCACATATATTAATCGATTACATTGGGTTCTTATTAAGGGGAGATGGTTTATCAATTTAACATTGAAGGTACAACATGATGATACCACTGAGTCAATCTAAGAGTTTCCTTCTCTTCCTGCTTTTATCTAATACTCCCAAAATTTCTCTTATGATGGCAAGGTGCTAGGTGGACTCCTCACTGAGCTCATTATTGCAACAGAAAGCCAGTGTTACATGAATACAGGGAACATTTATTTGCTAAACAAGATAATATTAAAAAAAAACAAACAGGAGGAACGCAAGGAGATCATTGAGTTGGGTGGGTGGGCCAGCCTCTGTGGCAAGAGAAGAGAAGACTAGAAGCAGGATTGCTGAGTTTGGTAGCTTCAGGTAGACCCAGGTGTGTTACCCTGGTATGTTATAGCAGCTCATGTTCTTCTGCAGAAAAACACAGGAACAACAGGACAGAATCGTTAATCAATTAGCTAAACAACTGAGTGAGGCATTAAAGATGGAAGATGATCGACTGGCTAGAGATGCTGCAAAAATAGAAGCTGCAGAAGAAAATAAACGCAAAGAGAAAGAAGCAAGACAGAAGGCTGCCATTGAATCTATTGCTGAATACAGAGCCACTGTGGTAAGAAACCTGGGCTGATCTTACTGCTGCTTACTCCAGCCGAGGAGTGTGGCCCAGATCACAGCTGGCTCTGGTGCCATGCCTCAGCAGGCTTCATCAAGTCCACTGACATCTTTCCTGGGGTCCCCTCTCCCTTTCCCACTTCCATGTTGGGTGCACATCTGCCAGGGCTGCTGAAAACCCTGGGCTTGGAGACTGGCCAGCCACAATGACAATGCTTCTCAGAGTGTTGATACAGGGCTGCTTCTGCTGAGAGAGATGACTTTCAGCTTAGCAGGACACCTCCTTGGTTAACTTTTTGTGTGTGTTTTGTAAACTACAGATTAAGATGAAAGAGGAAAAGGAGAGACAGGAAAAAGAAGAGGCTGAAAAAGAACGTGATGTGTTAATGGAAAACGCCCGCATCCACCAGGAAATGGAAAAAGCCAAGAAAGAAGGACGACATGGCACAAACAAGGAAGTACAGAAAATTCAGATCCAGCAAATAGTAAGTAGAGAGCTGTACCCTGTCAACCTTTTCAGAAAGAAACACTCATCTAAACCAACAGCACTAGTTCATGCTGAGAGGAAGAAATGAAGCTTGGTGGGTATTTTGGTTTTTTTGTTTGTTGGGTGTTGTTTTTCTTTAAATCACGTGTGCTCTGCATATGCTGGTGTTGGAGAGCAGCCTCCTCAGAGCATTGGTGCAAGTCAAGGCTGGTTTGCAATGACAGATCACATCCTGTTCTGTGCCATGATGTTCTACTGCTACTCTCCTGTATCTTCTGGGCAGGTCACCAAAGAGCAGTAGCTAATGCTGATGTTCACTCATCTATTTAATGTACCCTTCTGGGGGCATACGGCAGGGGAGAGAAGTGGGGAGGGATGACAAGTGCCAAGTATCAATTAACAGTGCCACAGATCTCCTGTAAGCTTTTACCCTCCCTATGCTTTACAAGATAGTGATGTTGAAAACAAAATACTAAGCTTTGTTATTCCCTTTTCTTCATCAGGCTGAAAAGCAGGCAAAACGAGAGCAGGAAAAACAAGCAGACTTGGACTATGAAGCTGAGAAAGAAGCTATTGCACGTGGTAAAGAGCGTGAATTTCAGAGCTATGCAAAGCAAGTAATTGAATCAGAGTCCAAGACTACACATCATCTTTACCCTCTTCTCAAAGCATGCAAAGATGGAAGAGGACTGGGACATGGGCCATTTTTCTGAAAAGAGAAGAAATAAATACTACTTTCCAAGCATATGATGTTGCTGGGACCCTGTTATCTTGTTGTAGCTGTAATATCACTTGAGAAGTTAAAAACATGAAATAATATTTAAACTATCCAGCAAGGAAAGGCAGAAGCTGTTTTCAAGTTAAAAAAATACCTTTTTGTACTGTACAGGCAGAGTTAAACTGTAAATGATTTATATCAAATTCAACTATGAATCTCTAAGTTCATTTGGAAAAAAAAACCAAAACCTGCCATATAACTGGCTATATTCTCAAAAATCCCCAGCTTATATTTCATGAATGTTAGTTTACTAACTTAAGACAAGAATGCATGTTATATAATTAACTGTCATTGTAACACAAAGAGAAAGAAGCAAAAGCTCACTATTACTGCTATATTTTTAATATTAATTGTTCTAAAAATTCAGTGTCCCAGGTTTTTCAGGTCTGTGATATGAATTCCTAGTGTAAAAGGTCACAGTTTTCTCCAGCCTACTTCCAGTTAAGAATTCCCCATAATAGAAAAGACCAAACCAAAACAACTACAGGGGAAGAAAAAAGAGAACATACGTGAAAGTTAGAATAGCTATGGTATGCAGGTTTTGTAGTATTTTGCAACTACCTCTATAAAACAAATGTCATGCTATAAATTAGTTTTGTTTCATGAAAATATTAATGTGATTTGTTCACAGCCCTTAAAAGGTCACATAGGAGGCAAACAGATCCCAATATAGCTGTAAATAGCAACTACAAAAGGAGCATGTAAACAGGAGACAACATAGTTGGGCTAGTCTTTCAAAAAGCCTAAGAGTGATTCAATCTACAGTAAATAGATCCGATGTAAATTTGTTTCTCAGATTCCTCAACAGATTTCTCTCTAACACCCAAGCCACTGACACATCCCCCTCCTTAAGCTTAGTTTCTTTGCTGAACTGTTAACATCACTTTCTTGCCTTGGACAGTTAGGCTTTCCAGTAATGACTTCCTCCACAAGTACCCTAGGCTTTAAACCCTATCCTGGTTTCCGCTGGAAACAAAGTCCAAGAAACTTGAAGCTTTGCTGTGTTGCACACAACCTTGTGTTCCAGCCCTGCAGCCGCGAGTCTCTGTTGGCCAGACTACAAAATTATGCAAATCCTAAAAAAACCCCTAAGCCTAAATTAGAAGAGTTTTATACAAAGGACGCTCGCCAATATTTTAGTTTGGAAAATAGGTCTTTTGTGTGTCCTCGAATTTCGGAGTCTGGCTTCCTAAAGCAACAGGCCCTGCAGAAAGCAGGACACTTGGGAAAGATGCGGGGCCACCCCGGAGGCGAGGTCCCTCCTGCAAGCTGAGGACCAAGCAGAACTGGTTTTACCTCCCCTACAGTGTAAAAATCCCCGGGTGCAGCAGTCACCTCCTCGAGGAGTCTCTTCCAGGCAGGGCAAGGGAAGAACTTCTGGAAGGAGAGGGAGGGCCGACCTCCTCACCCAGCTCCCAGGGCCACCAAGGGCCCCCAGCCCGAGCTACAGGCAGGCCTGGCGGGGTGAAGGTGGTGCGAGACGCGGCAGCGCCCGGAGCCCGGCCGGGCCCCATCGCCGCAGCCCCGGCGGGGAGCGGGGCCGCCGCGGCCGGAGCACAGGGACAGAGGCGGGGGGGACGTTTCAGCCTCTTACCGAGGGCAAACGAGTAGCTCACGAGCCGGCTGCGGAAGAGAGTCCTGCCAGCAGGTCGGCCTTGCTTCCTTCCTCCCTCCCTCTCTTCCCGACGGAGCGGACGGTGTCCGCCCGCGGCTCCCGGGGCGGGGCGGGGCGGGGGCGGTGCCGCTCCAGGGCCCCTCACGCCGCGCCCGCCGCTGCTCCAGCGCCTGCGGCTGCGCGCTCGGAACGGGGGGGGCGGCCGCAGCCTTTGTGCGGGGCGGGAGAAGGAGCCCCCACTCCCCGGGACAGCCGGGGCACCGGTGGGGATCCCTCGTTCTCCCTCGGCAGTTTCCCGGAGAAGGGAAGGGCCGACGATGGACCTCGATGGGCCGGACGCCGCCCGCCGGGAGGCAGAGCTGGAGCGCGGCCGCTGCTTGAGCCGCCGGGCCGTGGCCCAGGAGCAGCTGGCGCAGTGAGTCCGGCGGCGGGGCCCGGGGAGTGGGGCGGGTTTGGGTCAGAAACCTTCCCGCGGCCAGCCCGGCGCGGGCGGGCCCCGGGAGCTGTTCGGCGCTAACCCGGGTCGGCGGAGCTGCCCCGGCCGCGCCCAGCGGTGCCGTACCCAGGGCTGCCTGACTCACTGCTCTCCAACAACGCTGTCACATCCTCCTCGATCCGCGGTCAGGCTGAAAATTCGTCACCTCTCCTCACCCTCTGGTTCCTCCGTGACTCTGTTCTCCAGCTTCAGAAACGTCTCTTGCTGTCGTCAGGGGCTATGTCTATCCTAATAAATTAAACAAGACTCTAAATTCTGGCACTGAGACCAAGGGGCAAAATCCTTTGTTATTGCTGCTTCCCCCAGCCCAGAAGCCTTCACATATCTAGCTAGCATGGGCAGCATGGCCATGCCTTGCACAGTGCTGTGGCACTGCTTGGAAGACAGATAGATGGCAAAGGCCCAGGTTGTACAGAGAGCGGGCTAACAATTAAACAGGCTAATCAAATTCAATATAATATTTGAGTCCATATTCTGGTCGTGTTTGCTTTTGCTAGTATAGACCAGCACCCTCTAGGACCAGCACCAGACCAGGACTGAGCTTTGGCCAAAGAATTTGGAGCTAGCTTATAAAAACTGTGATTCTAGTTTTGATCTCTGACATTCTACTTTCACTTCAAAGTATGTTAAAGTACCTGTAGATGTGCAGAATCTGTATCTGTTCATTATTACTTCACACAGTCCGTAGCTTGTTTATTCACTTCCCTTTTCCAATTTAGAATAAAGGAGCACAAGGATCAGGCATATCTGGCCAAGCTAGAAAACAAAAGAGAAGGGGAACAAATACAGAGATTGACCCAATTGTACCAACTGGAAATTCAGAGAGGAAAAGAAAAGGAACAGGAGGAAAAAGTTGAATGGCAGAGGCTGCATCATGTAAGTAACAGGAAAGCAGACAGTCCAAAATGCTTGTTTCACCTTGGCTGTGATGGTTGCACTCAGCCCACAAATCAAGTGGCCTGCAGGCAACAGGGACTGTGCTGGCACCTTCAGCAGTGTGGGATCAAATGCATCCTTTGTGCTTTTCAGAAAGGCCTCTTGGAAGCTGTTATGTGGCACCTGAGCTTTGACTGGTCTACAATGGAAAAAGTCTGCTAGAGACAGCAAGGAGATTGTCCTTGATTTGAGAACTGGATTTAGGTTCCATGTAATTGCTCTGTTTTAAGCCCACTTTTCTTTGTTAGGAAGAGGGAATAGCCTGACTGTGACAGTATTTTTTAAACTTGTCTTTCCATTTATGATTGGTGATGTCCTACTTACCATGCCTACTGTTTCCCTGCCTGTGCCTGCTTGAGCAAGGAGACTGAAGTGGAGGTACTGAGATGATTGATTCACATGTGAGAGAGTAAGAGGAGAGAATTCTTGCTAAAACCCTACTTGCTTTTTATCCCCCCATACTCCTCACCCCAAATATATAAATTTTATCCCATTTCCCCCAACCTTGTATATGCAATAAAAGCCATACATACTGCCAAGCTATACAACTGCCATCACAAAATGCTTTGCATTTTGATGGTTCTATGGACTCTTACTGTTTGAGCCCTTCAGAATCTGCACTGTGTGAATGATATATGGGATGGAAATAATACAGTTGGATCTGCTGGGGAAGTAGAGGAAAGAATATAAAGATACTGTGGTTGGGGCTGCAACCACACACTAATTTTTCTTTTGTTGTAGTTTGTCATAAGTAGGTCATGAGAATTCTCTTCCATCTCTGGGTTTCTATCTTCTATAGCTTCTCCACTGATACAAAGAACTCATCATTATAGATGAGGCCTGAAGTCTTTGTTAGAACTTTTTTTCAGTTCATGTTTCCAAAATCTTGTTCTACATGAAAATAAAAGTAGTTTTCCATTTAAACAGGAATATGTAGCTGAACAGAAAGTAATTAAAGCTGAAGAGAAACAAAAAGAAGACAAAGATGATGACTGGATTAAGGCTTATATTAAAGAAATGATGGCTGATCTGGCAAGAGAAAAAGATGCAGAGACTAACAGGTGGGTCTAGGGATACAGTTTTCAGTGTTAAGATTCAAACTTGCAATTAAATTATGTTAAAAATGTTACTCTCAATTGTTATATCAGCAAAATCAGAAGTTCAATGCAAGCAATTTTTCTGTAATTCAAACTTGAAGGAGAAAGTGCAGAAAAAATGCCTACCAGTTCCAGCAGGAATTGGTGCTGTTGGGGTGGAGGTGGGGTTGCTAGTGTTGTTAGGACCAGTGCCTCAGGTATCCTGGTGTGTTACAGTAGCTCGTGTTCTCCTGCAGGCTGATGCAGAAGCATACAGACAAAGCTTTTGAAAAACTATCTGCACAGATGAACAAGGCATTTAAGATTGAAGATGATTGCCTTGTGAGAGGAGCTGCAGAGGTAGAAGCTGAATACCAAATGAAAAACTAGGAGAAAGAAGCAAAACAGAAGGCTGCCATTGAATCTATTGCTGAATACAGAGCCACTGTGGTAAGAAACCTGGGCTGATCTTACTGCTGCTTACTCCAGCCGAGGAGCGTGGCCCAGATCACAGCTGGCTCTGGTGCCATGCCTCAGCAGGCTTCATCAAGTCCACTGACATCTTTCCTGGGGTCCCCTCTCCCTTTCCCACTTCCATGTTGGGTGCACATCTGCCAGGGCTGCTGAAAACCCTGGGCTTGGAGACTGGCCAGCCACAATGACAATGCTTCTGGGAGCGTTGATACAGGGCTGCTTCTGCTGAGAGAGATGACTTTCAGCCTAGCAGGACACCTCCTTGGTTAACTTTTTGTGTGTGTTTTGTAAAACTACAGATTAAGATGAAAGAGGAAAAGGAGAGACAGGAAAAAGAAAAGGATGAGAGGGATCGTAATCAGTGGATGACAGAAGACAGCATCTACCAGGAAATGGAAAAAGCCAAGAAACAAAGACAGTGTGATGCAAACATGGAAGTACAGAAAATTCAGATCCAGCAAATGGTAAATAGAAGAGCTGTACCCTGTCAACCCCTTCAGAAAGAAGCATGCTTCTGAACCCATAGTACTAGATCTTGGGTGGGAAAGAGAGAAGCAGCTTGCTGTGGGTGTGATGTGCATGTTTTGTTTGGTTTTTACCTGTATGCACTGCAGCTGCTGATGTTGGAGAGATGACTGACTCTGTATCCATCCATAGCATGGCCCACAAGGGGCTTGTTTGTGGAATGAGGAAGCTGCTGCTCAGAACTTAACAACGATGATGCACATGTTTCAGAGGTTTATGAGCCTCCTCTTAGAGCAGTAGAACAGAAGCCTCTTCCAGGCTGACTTGGCCCTGCTGGTCAGGGAGGACTATTAGCTGCCAGGGCTGCTAATAAGAGATCAACAATGACAGACCACATCCTGTCCTCCTGTGCCATTGTGCCATTTTTTCAACCATGCACTGCTGTCCTCTCATATCTTCTGGGCAGGCCACCAAAAAGCAGCAAATGCTGATGTTCACTCATCTGTTTAATGTACCCTTTTTGTGGGGAGTACATTAGGGGAGAGAAGGGGGAGTGATGATACTTGCAAAGTATCAACTAACACCACTGTAGGTCTCCCATAAGCTTTTACTCTCTCTAAGCTTTACAGGATAGTGATGTTGAGAACAAAATACTAAGTTTTGTTATTCCCTTCTCCAGGCTGAAAAGCAGGCAAAAACCCAGCAGGAACAGCAAGCAGACTTGGATTACGATGCTCAGAAACTGCTTTTCATCAGGATCAAGCATTTTGGAGATAAAGACAGTGAGTAACTGAATCAGTGCCATTACTAATGTAATTTTTATTCTCTTCAAGCATCCAAGGAAGGAACAAGATGTGTCCTAACTAGGACAACTGCAAGAGTAGTGGAATGGATACATATGCAGTATTAAAAAAAGCAATGGGGGGAGCAAGGAAAGATGGTTGATGTAATGCTGTCCATTTTTTTCCTGCCACATGTCTATGAGCCCCCAGCTTGCTCCAGACTGAGCAAACACTTGGCATTGTGCAGGAGTATTAGAGCCTGCTTTGCCCCTCACAGCCCTGCCTAAAGTGCAGGGCCAAGAACTCTCCTCAGGGCCAACACAGACCCTTGTCTTGGTCAGTCCTGCTGCAGTCTGGGCTGCTGCACTCTTTGGACAGCAGAACATGGCTGGGTGGAGCTCACTGACTCTGTACCCATGTCAGTTAGCATGGCCCATTATTCTGTGATGTGAACCAAAGCACAGTAAGTAGGAATAATCAAGAGACTTGTTTCAAAACCTCACTTGTGACCTAAAGTAAAATAGTAACATTTCTGCACTATCAACTAGAAGTCACAGAGAGTTCTCTCCTCTTATCTTGAAGTAATTAATTTTGGAAATTCTATATTAAAAAAGAGACATGACAATTAGCTAGTGACAGTCAGAAAAAAGCAACATGTACTGGAAGAAGCAAGCATTACTGAGCAGACCAGTAAAAATCCAGCAACTGGTACAGTGGACGAGGGCAAAATTAGACTATCTTTGGTAAAGCTTACAGGACAAGTATTTCTGCATTAGTTTCAGTTACAAGCTATCACTGTGTATACAGTTAAGAGTAGCTACTAATTATACACCTAAACTCTGTTTCTTTTTTCTTCAGAAATATATTTGACTACTATCTAAGTATCTACAAAGGAAAAGGAACCTTGCCATTCTCTCCTTCCAAGTTCTATATGCCTGCAAAACCTATCAGTGCCCAATAGCTGAAGCTAACTCTGGAGCAAGTTACAAAACATGCTGTTTGCCAAAACCTGCCTATACTCAACTTCAGCTCAAGAAACAAGTGCCATAGTTCACAACTGTACTTTAACTAGTCTAATTTTATTATGGAACAAAGCAGTAGATTCACTTTTTACAAAGTCAAGAGGTAACAACCACAGGTAAACTATCAGTACTGTACTCCTAGAGTATTGCTGGGCCTCCAGCCTTAGTTCAAACCTTACGTTTTGGCCTAAAAAAAAAAGTCTTACTGAGCAAACAATAAAATTGAGTAAGCTGTTTAAAACATCTGCGTTTTAAAACATCCGTGTTGACTGTGTCTTTTATTCGTGACAGTTTTCTACTCACTTTTACTTAGGAGAACATATTGGAAGGTAGAAATACTATCTTGAGAAGTTGTGGCACTGGCTGAGTCTTTAATCCTTTATGGGAAAGAAATGTCTGCAGTAAGACTGTGTGTATCTAGTACTCTAGCTAAGCTAACTGTAGGGCATGGGAAAAACACTTCCCTGCTTTCTCCTAAACACTCTGCTCTCAGCTTAGCCAGGATGCCAGGCTGACATACTGCTGTAGGTGACTTTTTGATCAAAAGTTGTTCTTCCACTCGGTTCTAAACTGACTGTAAGCTGTTCTACCACTCCATTTACATTCACATCGAACAAGCAGTTCTTCTGTAACTAGTGAAAACTATTCTGCTTCACACACGCACACAGATTTGCATTTGTGCAAGTACAAGATCAAAGCTGGCAACAGGCAGAGTTTGCAATTCAGACACAAGATCAGCTTCACTGCATGGCTGCATTTTTATATGTTACAATATATAGATAGTGAATAGGCTGTCATTTGCCATTCCGTAGTAGAAGCTCTTAATTGCACCTACTATTAACACTGTCATCCAGTTCAACATGGAATAAAAATCTAACTTCACACTTCCAGTAAAAACATACAGATCTTGGTTTAACTGAAGAGGTCCTGACATCAAATCACTATGGCCTGTAAATCTGTACTAACAGTACTGCCACTCAAAAGGCTGGAGATTGGACTCTCAGAAGCACATTTAGCCTGAGATCAGCTCAGCTGGTTACAGCACGGTGCTAATAATGACAAGGTTGTGGTTTGATCCCTGCTTGGGTCAATGATCCTTATGGGTCCCTTCCAACTCAGAATATTCCGTGAATTTGCATGCACTTAGAAGTGAGTATTTCTCTAAATGCAGAAGATGCTAATACTGTGAGAAGCACACGTGGCAGACATGGAATACACTAACAAATATGCAAAAAAGTATTTATTTCTGAGAAGTACTTTAGTGCACAAGTTGTACAATTTGTATCAAGAACTCATTCTCCCAGCTGACAACTGGATCATCTTCCCTGTTAGGGAGTATAAATTACAAAAGACTAAGAATAATTACAAAATACTCTGATAAATGCTACATGCACAATACTGCCAGTATAACCAACAATTATTTTAGCTGAAGGAACCCAGCTATCACCTAGTTCCTCCTACCACTGTTCATAAATTAATATTTCTAAATTTTCCAACCCTTCCAACCATTCTTTTCATTAGCAGCTATGGCTAAAGCCACACACAGACTTCATTTTATAATGGGGATATGTCTAACTTTCTGCCAAAAATAGCAAGTTTCCTTAAGTGCTTTACATGTTGCAAAATTTAAATTCAGAGTTAGGGTGCTGCATTAATTCAGTTTATTTATTTAGTCTTTTTAACGTGTTAGTACTTCTATGAATACAAATATAAATTTTAAACTAATCATACGCATATACAGCAGTTCAAGACCTCTCTTCTGAACATACTCATGTTAACTGCCCTATTAGTTTTATTTGAGCAATGACTTTATGATTAAGGAAAGACACTAATTTAATTCTTTAACAAAATGTACCTTTATGTAGTTTTGCTATCTAAACTCATCACTTTTATTGTATTTTTTACTGCTGTTCCTTTTGTGAAATTTCATACTAAAACTGGAAAACATTTTCACATATCTTAAAAAAAAAGGCAGGTGAAGATTACTTTTGGGTTTTGTGCAACAAAGTTTTGTTAGAACAGTGTTGCTAATTACATGAATTTTTCAAGGGTAAGAAGTAAGAATTATACTAAAAGTACATATGCTGTCAAAATGGAAGGTTAGTTTTATGCTAGGTAACTACAAAACTGTACCAAATTAAAATTTTGCAAAATGCTGAGTTCACAGATTCTTGATATGCATTTTCTTTGATAATTTAGCTAAATACTGCATTAGGAAAATTACTATTTTCAGCAAAAGAAGGAAAGTACATGTAACAGTTATTTACATTTCCATTACATTGACTCTAAAAGTGTGAAGATTAATTTTGTCACTGGTATCCTCCAGTTTAAGTTGAACATTAACAACTACAACAAACCCCCTCACCAAACAAACAAAAAGAAAAAACAATAAAACCCACAAAAAACACCCTAAAACCACAAAAACCAAAAACCCCAAACAAAACAAACAACCCCTCAAAAAGACTTTCGTGGCTGCTGCTTTGATAAAATATAGTACATATATCTTTAGATTTTCTATTAGAAGGAAAGTCCTAAAAGCAGGAATATACATTTTTGTCTATCAGAAAAGCAATAAGTCTACTATGCCCCTAGAGGTGTGTCCAAAAATACTTTATTTGCTTCAATAAATCAACAGTTCCAGAAAAGGCAGCTAAAGGACTGCTTTGTTTGTGTTTACATTAATCTAAAATCCACTTGCCAGACTGACACTATTACAAATCAGACTTTGTTAGGGGATCACTGCAAAGTCTTCAGGGCATATGACAAAGAACACTGCAATAAAAGCCCGTAGTGTGGGATTTCATGTACAAAGCGCAAAGTTTCAGGCTAAAATTCTAACCACCAGATAGAACAGAGGGTTAAAATGTAACCATTGCCTTTTTTCTTTCTAAATAACAACCAACCCAAACAAACAGGGCAACAACTGAAACACTGTGTCTGTGTTAAGGAATTAGCAGACACCAACACATTTTTTACAGGTAATAGTGTCTACACAACCTTAAATTCTATCTACCCTCCTCAGTAAGAATTTCTGCCTCTGAGTTGGTGGCAGTACCCAGAAATTCTAGCATCAAACAGTCTCTTTTTGATGAAGTTTGTAAAGCTACTGCCAATACTAATTTCAGCATTTCGTGTATATACAGGCTGTATGGTATTAGTAAAATGTCGGTATCTATTGTCAGTACAACAGAGAATGCATGTCTAGCCTTTGGAAGTTATTTCAAGCCTGTATGTACACCTAAACACATGCTCACAAAGCTAGTCCAGTAATCCTTGCCCTCATTTTACCTCGTGTCTTAGGGTTCACAAATTCTCTGGAGTAGGATGAGTTCTGGGGTACAGCAGAAAAACTGTATTCTGCAAGTACTACTTTTTTCTGCATTCACAAGGAAAGACCATGAACTTTCCCCCCTGCCCCCCTCTGGTACACTTACATATTGCTTTAAAATACACTTCCAGATCAGTTCTCTGAGGCACTGAGCTAAACTGTGACTACAGCACCAGTGGTTACTGTGAGGCTGAGAACAGGAAAGCTCTGCCATTGAAAGAGGAAACAGCTCAAGGACTGCAAGAGCAGAAGTCAGTGCCTCCTTATCTGGCAGCAAGAACTGACTGGTGCTTGAAGACATCTTGCTGTCCCTGGGATTGTGCTTCGGTCCCACCAAATTTTTAATCAACATTCTCAGTTTCCAGTTTGATAAAGAAATGCATGAATCTGGCAAACCCTCCCTCGTACAAGACTGCAGTTGTGTTTCAGTTTAAACAAAGTGATCAGCACTACACCAATTTACCATCAAATATGATATACAGGCAAGGTATGCACTCATCAAAAGATCAAGTGTATCCCACCATGTGCAATTTAATGTAACCAGCTTTTAAAAAAAACATACATTAGAAACAAGAAAATGAGCTTTGTGCCACCAACTCAGATGAATTTTTGAAGTGCTATGGAAGAATTAGAGTTCCTTTAATTTGTACAAATAATTTTCTGAATTGTAACAAAGAAAAAAGTCCACATGAAAGGGTACAGAAGTGCATATTTTGAAATAACTAGTTACAACTGCAAGCTATAACTGGATATAATCTCCATTTTGAGATTTTAAATTAAAGACTGTTGTTTTGGTTTTTTTTAACAATTTCTATGTATTACTGTATTGCTGACTGCTTGCATTTCCTCCCTTCTACAGCAGTCATTATAGTTGCAGACTGTTTTGTTTGCATGCTTATACGAGCTTTAGTGGTATTGGCAAGAATATTCTCATTAGTGCAAACATACTTTTTCAGCAACAGCTTGTGTCTCAGCTCCATTAAAAATAACGAAAGAACACTGCAAACAGATTTTAAATGAGACTTTGAAGCACATGGCATGCATAGCACAGTATAAATGCACCAAGGAAGGCTTTGTTTGGGCTGCCACACAATTTCCGAAGCTTAACTTCCTACCTTTTTCTTACTACAGTCCCCCAAAATAGGACTACAACTTCTCCAAAGACCTCCAAAGTTCAGACAGAATAGGTCCACTACACAGGTCTTTGGTTCACTCCTAAGTTCTCTTAAGTAACAGCTGTATCATCCAACCACATGTGGACTTGGGAACATTTTTAAACATTCTGCATAAAATGACCACTCCTCTGCAAAATTCATACTAAAACATAGGGGAAAAGCACTTGATAGCCAAAGCAGCTCCACTAACTATTATGCTAGAAAGTAACTCAACATACTTCTAGTTTTCTTCCTTTAAAAATGCTGCTTAAGTTGTTCATAATCCTCTGTTTTCTTTTGCTTTCAAGACAAAACTTTTTTCCTTTGGAGTAACAACTGCTGGATCACAATGTAAAGCCAAGTTTCAGCAATTCTGCTAATCTGCTGTAAACATACACTGTTTACACACTGATCATAAACTGGCTTATAGAGTGAAAATGTTGACAAGCTCATAACAAAGACAGTAAAAACAAATTATGTCACACGGTGAAAGATTTGGCAAAAATTTCAACTATTACAATATTGTCTTGCTTTGACACAGCTTAACATTAATGCCTGTCACTTCTCTTCAGGATTTTAAAGATTTGCCAGCCTTTGGTGTGAATAGTTCAAAGGACTGGAAGGAGTGTTGGTGTTTGTACCAAATCTCTCCTCCTGTTGGCCCACTGTGTTAAGCCACCACACACCAGCTGCTCTTTGGGTACACACACACTGGGACACTCCTGCAGCAACACAAGCCAAACTTTTTCTCTTTGACATGAAGGCCTGGTGGTGAAATAGAAACTGGGGTGGGACCTACAGGCAGGAGAGGAAAGCAGAAAAGGGAGGGAATTGGTTTAAGGGACACATGCATGTAGTAGAGAATGAGATGGAATTCACAGTACGGTCTTTAGAATGAAGGGAAACAGGGAGGAAAGCAAATTTCAGTTTAAAAACAAAATAAATATTAAGAGCCTGTCTTAAAACATTACTTGAAATTCCGTTTCAACTATTCCAAAAACCAATACTGGCGAACAGCAATAGTTTTGTCTTAGACTTAAGGAGCAAGAGTTGAAAGGATTTCCTAATTCCTTACTCTAACACCCACTGTAAATTCTGGCAATCTGTTTCCTCTCTGTGGATCCACTAGTCAGCAACTGAGACAGAGTACTCTGAAGCCTCCAAGCTGAATTTTCTGCAGTAGACAAACACAAAAGCATGGAACAGAAAAAGGTTACGGGGAAGAAAGTTACACTGATGAGCATTTAAAAATATTTTTTAGGACAAGCAAATAACTCCCAAACAGATGACTGCCTTACAATATGAATGAATTCTACTATTGGCAGTGACAGAAATACAAACATGAAGATTTACTTAAATTAAGTCACTTTGTGATTAAAATAAAACTAGCATAATTTACCTCTATAAATAAATTTCCTTAGGATTTATACCTACTGAAATACAGATGCAGCAACACTGGAGCAATGGACACCTTGCAACAGACTCCTAGCTTTAAGATGACATGTAGTATATCTGCAGCTTTCTTCTTCACATATGGAACAAGCCTCTTCACAGGCAGCCATTGCTCGCACTGAACTATGTTCATCACGTAAAAAATAAATGTGGCATAGAAGTTACCTTTCTAGCTGACAACATATAAGAAGGATACAAATTCAATGAAATACTTAAAACACAGCACACTGTATTACACATATAATTTGTTTTTCATTTCAAGTTTATTAAAACTTTAGCAGTACAAATGATCCAGGTTTTAGATTATCAAAAGACCAAACTGAAGTCTGCATCTTTAAAAAAGGCGTTCCCCAAAATGTCTCTAAAACTTTGAGACGATGGAAACATTAAGTCCACAAACTCATCCATGCCTGTCGTCATCTGTTCCAGGACTTGTTTCATGATCAGACTTTTTATCCTTACTAGGGGCATGATCTCTTTCCTGACTCTTTGATTTTTGGTTTATTTCTTTTTCTGCTGAGGATCTGGTCTTTTCCTTTTCTTTACTGCTGCGTGAATATGACTTTTTTGATTCTCTCTCTTTGCTACTTGGTCTCTTTTTTGAGTCTGGACTTCTATCCTGATCTCTACTAGACTTCTTATCTTTGCTGGATTCAGGACTACTACTTTCACGGCTTTTTGAACGCCTCTTCCTTTGGCTTTCACTATCATTCCTCTTATATGAGCTTCTACTTTCCCTATTTGAATACCTATCTCTGTTTCTGCTTTGACTTTCATCCCTCTCTGAACTCCTTGAGTCTCTCCTCCTCCTGTTTTCTCTTCCTCTGTATCTATCTGGTGTACCTCTCCTTTCTCTGCTTCTTGATCTTCCTCTTCTTCTTGTTTCTCTATCTCTATTCCTTGAATAGTCTTTACTTCTACTACGATCCCTGTCCCTGCTTCTTGATCTTCCTCTCCTACTCCTATCTCGACTTTTGCTTCGATCCCTTGTTCTGCTGCTGGAACTATGTTTTCCTCTAGCATGCTCACGCTCTTTGCTTCTTGACTTACGTCTCTCCCTGTCTCTGCTCTTCCTATGCTCTTGTTCATTACTTCTTGAGCCTGCCCTTTTACTTCTCTCCTTGCTCCTACTTCTCTCTTTATCTCTCCCTCTAGAATCATAGCGCTTTTCTTTTTCTCTGCCTTTCTCATGGTCTCTCTCTTTGCTTCTTGATCTTATTCTCTTTTCATCATGTCTACTGTGCTTGGAGTCTCTTTCTTTACTTTTTGATTTCTCTCGGCTTTTACTATGGCTTCTAGATTTAGCTCTCTTCTTGGCCTTGCTTTTGTTATGCTTATCATCTTTATCTGAATTCCTTCTTGTCTCCCTGTCTTTGCTGCTGGATTTGTGATCTTTTTTCTTCTCTTTTTCCCCTCTTCGGCTTGGACTTTCAGAAACTTGTCTGTGGTCTGATATTTTTCTCTCTCTTCCTCTTCCTGGGCTCTTTTGATTATCTTTCTTGGTTTCATTTATTTCACTCCTTGGAGAGAGAAAGATAAAGTTTTTTAAACTTTTTAAATCCCCTCCACTCTGAAAAAATTAAATCAGAAGTGAGACAGCCTCACAACTGAAACTGAAATCACATCAGGTCTAACTATGTATTTATAGTAGCAGTAGCATCAGTAAAATCAGACACTGTTAAGTAATAGGATAACCAAGTCAGCACCCTGTTTTTTTTGAAAGTAACTGTAACTGAAAATCCAAGATGACGTATTACTTTTAAATATATATATAAAAAAAAAATTCAGTGCATATATTCCAGAAAGAAATAATCTTACTTGTCCCCTTTTATCCATCTTTCTCCACTAGACACTCTCATTCTTTGAGCTCTTTGCATTTCTTGCCTCCAATGTGGAGGAGTTTCACTGCGTCGGAAACGATCTCTTGACCTGGATCTGGAAGGTGTCCGGTAACGCTTGAAGGCAAAGAGAGGAGACTGGGTGTAAGTTTGAATTTCACATGCTGTGATATCTAAGCAAGACTGTTATCCCTGGCAGTCAGTTCTACATCGCACCTGCCATGACACTTCACGTGTATATACCAAGTTACTAACTTACTGACAAATAAATCTCACGTTCAGCTAAAGCAGGAATACAAAATGTCTGATCAAAAACTACTTTTAAGGTGACTTCTACTTCAAGATTTTTGTAGTTTGATGAGAGGTTTTCTATTGCTTTTAATTACCGCAAATGCAAGTCTCTTTTCCAACAATTAAAATTCTTATCTTTGACAAGCAACACAAAAACAATACTTCAAAATTTCTAAGGATTTTACTAAAAATTTGAGGGATAGAGACTTCAGTTACTAAAAACATTTAATACAAGCAGCACACAGCACATGGCTTCACAATATTAGAAAACCTAGTCTGACTGCTGCCCCCCCAAAAAGAAGAGAAGTCTTCCCCGCATTCCTGGCACTGATGATGTACTGGTTCTGTGTTTACTACAACCCTTTTTGACCTAATTCCAAGAATACCACAGTAAAACAAATAAAGCATTTTTAAGTTTTCCTCTCACCCCCTCCTTCAAAAAGACTCAGTATGCAAACAGGTAATTAATCTAATTTTCCTTCCTGTCTTCCTTCAAGCCTCAGTCCCCAAATCAATTATGCTGCACTTTTTTTTAAATCAACTATCCTAATGAAAAGGGTTACTAACACCAGCAGTGAGGCTGTGCTACCACCTTCTAAATTTTGGAGAACACATTGTAAACATTTACCCTTGGTCCTCTTCCTTTTATTTTCCTTCCAGATCTGGTCACTAACAGTCTCCTCTGGTACATTGACTGGGAATTCGATAGATTACTAAAAATAATTAACAAAGAGTGATATTGTTTATAACAGTAAGAAAGAAGGAAAGAGAAAAATTTTAAAACCTCTTCAGAAAATTAAACTAAATGAAAACACATAATTTTATTTTACTGCAGACAGTAATAAACACACAGTAAAATTTCAGATTTTGTGAGCACAGAATATTTTAGAAAATTTCCACGTTTTCCCATTTTTGAAAGAAGAATAAATTATAGATTCAGATTGGACAGTTCCAATAAATTCTAAATGAAATTGCAATGCATTTTACTTTGCTTTTCTTGAATCAGTCATTATAAATTTTTTATTCACTAAAACCATTTTCAAAGACTAAGCCTTTGTTCTAGGACAAAGACAATAGTTGCCAGTAAAGGGAGAAATCCATTTTTCATCAAGCACTGCTCACAACATGGAACTGCTTAACAGGGAAAAGATTCAACATTAGAGTTCTAAAACAGAAATGTGACCAGACCACTGTCAGCACATAATCAGACTTAAAACAGATATATTACCTTTCTCTTTCCTTTTCTCTGCTTTTCCTCTCTTTTTCTTTGTCGTCTACTTTAGGAGGACTTTTCCTCATCAGGAACCGGTTTTCAGGTACAGGAGGAATTTCTTCAGGACGGACAGTAGATAACGGCTGTGCTTCAGTGTTTTCATCTTCACTTTCACTGGAAGAGCTTTATTTTTGTATAAAAAACATGTAATAATTTGAGTTATGTGGATGAGGGAAGACCTTTCAATCTATTTAAATAATTCAGAAATTCTCTTAATACACAAGGATACCACAAGAATCTCAGAAACAAAGCTATTTCAGAAGCAACTTTTTTTCCCCCTATAATATCTTTGCTCCAAAATATACAACTGCAGTAGATTTCTGACTAACATCTTCTATCTCTGAATTTCAATGGTGCAACACTGACACTTACTATTGAGATACAGCTTTTTCTGTTGGTTTAATTTCTTTTCTTTTAAAAACACAATCAGAAGTAAATTTCAGATTTTACACTAGCATATATAACTGCCTACAGACTATTGTAACTCCAAGCAGTTTACAAACTTAAGTGAAATGAGCTTAGGCTCACAGAAACAGTGTTTAGGCAGCATTGCTCTAAGTGACCATTTCTTAAATTTTACTGCTAGCTTAGAAAGATGTGACTTGCACCAACACAACTTGTATCTCACACTGAACTGTAACAAAACTATCAGATCAAAAAGAACATTCTTGGAAGCAAGAGCGCTTTCTAAGTTTTATTATCTTCCAGCAAAACTGCAAGAATTTTGGCATATCAAATAGAAGAAATGTTAAGAATGTTAATTTATTTATTAATATTTATTAATATTGTTTAATTTTGCTTTTATTTGTGCACACTGAAGTCCCACTGCATATAATTTAAACTGAACTGTACAGAAGTGAATTTAGAGAAACCAGCTATCACCATTCATTTCAAACCAAGCATTTCTGCAATGTTTCAAGCCAAATAAGCCTAGTCCATTCCTTCACTGCATTACAAGCTGCAGCACATACAGAAAGGAAAACTACCCTTTGCCATCATATCAGAAAATTTATGCTTCTATATCGAAACTGACTGCCTCTTAAACTTCAAAAACCTACTTTGCTAGTTTACAGAATACTATTCTGTAGTTATAAGAAAAGGATACTGTATGGTGTACATGTAACAAAACAAAAAAATCTCAATATTGACCTTTTCTTGCTTTTCTTTCTCTTTTTCTTTTCTTTCTTATGTTTCTTGGAATTTTTTTTGTGTTTCTTTTTTCGTTTTTTAGATTTCTCTTCCGAAGCACTCTCAGAATCCGATGAGGAATCAGAAGATGATTCTGAATCACTTGAACTTTCAGAGTCACTGGATGAGGAAGACGACTTGTGTCTTTTCTTTTCTTCTTTCTTGGCTTTAAATAAGAATAGCAAAGATACTTTAATATCAAACACTTCTAAACTAATCTCAGAAAAATCAACTTACCTACTACCTGTCTCAGCTTCTTAGAATTGCGCCATGAGAGACTACTTCATCAAATTATTTAAATTGAAATTATGGAGAAAACACTGTTTCTCCAAAGTATAATAAAGGGTATGTCTAGAAATATGTAACACATTTCCAAAATCTGTATTTATGAAATTTTAAGTATAAAATTTGTACTATCAAGAATATGTAGAGCCATATAAGTTTTCCAATTATGTTTTATACAACATAAGCTATATACAAGAAATTATTTAAAATTTATTTACAAAGTGTTTATAAAAAAATTTCTTTGGCTTCAGCTTTAATCTGAATTCATATAAAATCTACTCAAATCACTAATGAGAAATTCTGAAATAGAAGATAAGTGGCACAGACTAAACTGAGTACTCATTGAATTGAGCTCAGTATCTTATTCTGTCAGGTCTCACATTCAAAATGCAGTGATACATACAGTGGTGAAAGATTTCCTCTTCACAGTGATGCAGAACACCCACTTCCAAAAGAACTGGCTGAGATAAAACAACTGGATTACAACAAGGGGCTTAATTCAGGTAACTGCATCAGATACGTGGTACATATCTCAACAATCCCAAACTCTCTTTTATGGTCGTACTCTTTACGGATACTTTTTTCCCCCACCTTCTAATGTTACTGAATCCCCACAGTGGCAGAGTGGATGAAGTTCAGTCCCATTGCTCTAAATTTCATTCAGTTTTCAGGTTAGCACCACAGACAAGTCATACCTGTATGACTTATACATAGTGTTTTCCATGTGTTTATTCGCAAGTCTCATTTGATACAGACCAACAAAAGCCTGACAATCAACTGAAAAACAACCTCTGTACTTCAGAGAGTACGAGTCTTCCAGGTCATTTCTGGGGGCAGTATAAACTAGCAAGTAGTATTACCAGTTTAGGACAGCTTGCTGATTGAAATTGGCTGGTTCCCATCAGATGTTTTTAGGGCTTCTTGCAAAATGCTTCCAAAAGACAGATCTAATTATATTTCTTACTTCTCTTGTAGGTACAGACCAAGATAATTGCTGTCTTTTCTCAAACTTTTGCTCAACATCCTTATTAAAGCACTATATTTAATAAAAAATATCTGTAATATTTTATATCAGTTTCAGATTGTCTAAATATATATACATTCACAGAATGTAATATGTACATATTTAAAAAAGAAAACCGAACATTTTTCAAATTAATTTCAATCAAAGAAGCCTAGTGTCACACAGGCTGAGTGACAACAAATCAAAAAAGAGAAATCTCACCTGACCTCTAAATACTAAAAATACAGAAAGTATTTAAAAAGTTAAATGTTTCTTGTCTATTCAAACCTTTCAGGTTTGGCCCACTCAAAGGAAAATTATACTGTTTCCTACATGCCTTCAGGTAAAACAATATGTCTCCAAGCTCAATTTCAGAAATGTCTGAATAAGGCATTAATAAATGCAGTGATTTCCTGTATTTTCTCCCTCCTTCATATGTTTCAATTGTGCCAAAAACTATCTGTGACAGTTTTATCTGCATTCTTGTAACAAGTTCAGGTATGTTAAAGTTAATACTTTAAAATGAGTAAGTAATACATAAAAATAGAGGCTGAGCTGAGCAACTACCTCAACAAATATAATGTGTTTCTTAACACGCAGCAAATAACATTAGATGTATTTGAGAAATCATGTGGCAGGTAGGGAGTGAAATGACAAGGGCAAAAAAACCCTCCAAACCTCAAACAAAAGTAAAAAGCCCAGAACTATTTACACAGCAAAGACAGAGTATCCAGTAAGAGAGTTTGGATATACTTTCTGGTGACATCTAACTATCTGGTCCAGCAGCAAATGCTGTTTTGACTACTGAATCAACCTGGTGCTGGCCAATTACAGATCATAACAAATGAGACCAATCCTGCAGCATGAAGGTCATTGAGAAACAGACTTCTATTTACAGTCCAACTGTTCCAGCTCATTACCTTCAGGATCGGGTTTCAACTTATGACCACATCTGAAATAGATATATCACTTCCTACTCCATTCACTGTCACGTACAGCATTTGCCTGACTTTGGGAATTACATGATCATGCTGCACGACACAATCAAGTATTCTCTGCATTTCAGCTTGTTAGGGACTGTAGCAAGTCTTACATTAGCCCCATGAGTTGAAATTAAAAAACTACCTAGCCAGAAAACAGTCGGGTTCAGCCACAAAAGTCAGAACAAATCATGTCATCTTGTAATTCACAGCAGTGACAACCAAATAGTTACCTTATATCAAATCAGATAACCTGTGCTGGATCACAGCAGTCTTCAGAAAAAGGGTGCCTTTATTTCAGGACATTTAGACAGTTATTTTCTCAGGTAATTTTCTCCAGTGTTCAGTTGCCTGCTGTTCAGTGTATCAGATCTTTTTTTCTATTTTGCCTTCATTATTTGACATGAATTCCTGTTACATCTTTCACTCCTTGTTGAAGAATCAACTGTTTCTCACAATGAAAATTATACACATTAGTCAAGTCCTCAGGGTAGGCATTAGGGAACACTACCACACTTGATTCTTGTTGATCAGATGACATGTTCACTGTGAGGAATCCTGTATCCCAAGTGCTTCTGGAATAGATGTCTTTGCAGACAAACAACCTACCACACTGCAACAGCAGAGGAAGGGTTAATAAAAAAAGCCAAAAAAAGCCACCTCCAGCTTCACTTGAAACAGTCAACAGAGTTTGTACCTAGTGGCCAGCTCACTAGGGAAAAAAAAAATCTGGAACAGAGAAGCCTGAAACAACTGTTCACAGCAACCAGCTTGTGCAAAGGGGGCTAACAATGATGTGCGACAAGCCTGCAGAAGAAATGAATGCTCAAGGGTTTGAATGGATAAGTAAAGAGAAAGGGAGGATATGCAAATCAGAAGTCCAGGTAAGACATGACTTGCCAGAATCACCACTTTCTGTGACTGTTCTTATTTCAAAGATATTTCATAATTCCTAAATGAGTAACTTTGTACTCTGTTTCAGTGGTTGATAATTTGTACTGATACTTTCTTTTGTACTGATAGAATTACCTAATTACAGTATTGTTCCTTGATGAATTATGAATGCAGCCATAATGTGCCTTAATTGCAAAAAGCACACTTCTACAAGCAGTGATTCTATGACATCAACAAAGATCATGAATCAAGCCTAGCACTGCCCTGTGCAGAATCCCCTAGAAAATCAGTTATTGTGAGAAATCTTCATTAGAGGCTCTTGTTAAAAACAGCCCACTGCACAAAGCCATTTTTTTTCAGTTTTGAATCAGAATGTCAGTGCCTGACATTCTTGAAAACGTCAGATATACCTTTGATGAACCGAAGTCATGACCTCAATACAGTCAGGCTTGTTAACTAGGCCCTCTTCTTTGTCACCTGGTATCAAAATCTCATCTGTCCTTAAGAAAATTAATACTACTTTTTTGTTCCACAGTTTTTCCTGTGAAATATATTAGCTTAGCTAGTCCATAATGACCTTTCCAAATACTAGGTTAATACTTTCTTCCTTTTTTTTTTCTAACCAGATCTCAGGATTTTCCCTGGAACTTGAAGATCTTCTAAAAATTATACCACTTGGCCAGAGAGATTCTTCTTTTATAATTTAACTTCTCTCATTCGTTTTCTCTAATTCTTCTAACTTTAAGGAATTAAAAAAAAAAAAAGAAAAACAAAGGAAAATATGACAAACATTTTACTTTTCTAGGTGATCATCCTCTCAAATCCCAGGTAAAAACTTCATACAGGCCTCTGCAATATTGTAGTTGTGACTGCCGTACCATTCAATTCATAGCACCCAGTAAGGCAGCTCAGTCATCATACACTTATCCCTAAATAAATCCAGTTCTTATATACAAAGGGACGATTTGCATCATTCATAAAGCACTTCACCTGGCTATTCATCGTGACACCCAAAAATCAGACCACCTTTCCTCAACTTTAACCTAAAAGAAAAACATTCATACCAAGCACCTAACTTCTACTGTGATTCCTTCTGCTAGTGCCACCTTGGCTTTCCTGTTAAACTCAAGTACCAGTTCTATTTTCATTTCATAAAGACCATCTAATTCCTTTCTTTGTGTTGCCTACCAGACAAGTTCATGTAATAAATATTTAAGGCTCCCTTGCTATCCTAATGTACCCTCCCACAGAAATTTCATCATTATAGTTCCCTAACAGGTAACCTCCCTATTCCTTTGTCTTAACAGCAAATTCTTAGAAGCAGTCTCCCCTGGTAACTGCCTCATATTTCACAGAATCCGTTCCCTTTTGCCTCCCATAGTACTGTACTAAAACCAGTTCCACTGTTAGATGACTCTGTGTCAATCATCTTCCATGACACTGATTGTGTCCCAGAAACAGCTCCTTCTATAGAGATTCCCTGGCCTACCTCTATTCACTGACAAGTCCAAGGGCCTCTCCTCTTCCACTTGTGATCTCTGGACAGCAGTTTGGCAAATTTACTTCAGCTGATGGGTTTCAAACTGTTCCTCCTACTTCTGCTGCCCCAGGCCAGCACAGCTCGTCAGTGGTTCCATGTTGTGCATTCAACTAACAGCTCCATCTCTCACAGCAGTGGCTCATTTCCCGCTGCAGGTCCTACACACAGCCTTTCCCTTTCATAAGCAGGATTCTCCATTCACTAGGATTTCCACCATGGTCTGTCACGCAGCATCTTCACCAGGCTGGCTCTGCATTAGTGCCCATCAGGGCCTTTGTCTCACCCCACCCTCAACTCTGCCCTCCAACAGCCTGATCCTGGTGCCTAAGGCTTCTTGTTCTCCAAACACTCCTACTGCCCACCATCACCTAATACTGAGCCTTACAGAGTGGGCTATCCCACTCTATCTTGGCATCAATTTCCCTCCATGGCACACCACGCCAGCTACAGGAACCAGTTGCCAGGAATGCAGCAGGACTGACAAGGACACACACAAATGGGTAGGGTAAGACTGTCAGATCTTTCCAGAAGCCCGTTCTCTTTTAGGAGAAGTAAAAGAGAAAAACCCATTTTTTTGTATTTATTTCATTCACTCTTTTGATGACAAGTACTTCAAAGCCCTGCCTAATGGCTTTAAGTCATCAAACTGCTCAGTGCCATTTAGTCATTCAACTGTTCTAGACTGGACTAAAAAGGGAATGTGGCAATCCAGTTAAGACATATACAGTGTGTATCTCATCCACCAGCTTCACCCATCCCATATCTGTACTGTTTTATTTTCTAATTACACCACCTGTGCATTTCCCAAGAGATACTATGCTTCTGAGCACTGTCCAGAAAAAACATAATTGTGTCCTCACACACAGGCTGACTTAGAACCTTTGAGAAGTCAGGAGCCATAATACAACTTTGTTTGGAATTCTGAGGTATTGATGAGGTAACTTCAGACTCCAAAGTCATAGTGTCAGATACCACAACATATGATACCACAACAGAACTGTATCAAAAAGTAGGGGAAAACCCCAGGAGCTCCAGTTCGAATGCTTGCATGTTCCTTAGGCCAAACAAGCAATTATTCTTGTGTTGTGCTTCAATATCCTTGGTGCAACCCTGCACAGTATCAACAGAAGGTGCTACAAATGAAATAGCATGATGATCCCCCCCATAGTTCCTACAAAGCAAGCATCCTGGGTTTCCACTAAGGAGATTCTCCCACTGGGACAGCAACATCTTAGATTCTGCTTCTCTTACAAAATAAGGCTCAATCCAAGCTCTCATACCATGTTCAGTTCTGAAACAGCAGAGCAGGCCATCCCTTCCAGAAAGGACAGGTTCTGTCATATTCCTCTTTAAGAATATAGTTTATGGTAAATCAAAGTGTAAGAGCTAAAGAGCCAATTCCAGACTTTTCTAATCTAAGGGCCTGTTTTGAAGATTTACCTTAAAGAAAACTGAAACAAGTTTGCTACCTTCCAAAAAGAGTGTTATGCTTAACACAGCACTCTACTTGCTATGACAAGAGCTTGCCAGCTTTGTACTAAAATTTAGCTAATATAAGAAAATCTAAGACAGGAGAAGCTTCGAAGAAAGCATATATGATTGTTCTTTAGTGTCTTTTGCATCAACAACTTTTAAGGTATTTACAGGACAAACTGCTCTGCAATGTTATTCACCTTTTCACCAATTGCCCCATCATCCATCACAAGTAAGTGTCATGGAAGAAAATGAGCAAAATTACCTCTCAGTTTGCATCTGTAAAAATGTACAGGTCAACTTTACCTTTGGATTTTGGAATTAACTCTCCACAACTCAGTATGCGTACTTCAGCATATGGTTTACTAGATGCATCTGTTTTCTGGTTTTCTATTTCTCTCACAACTTCCTGACCTGAGATGACTTGTCCAAAAACAACATGATGCCTGAAGAATTTAAATAAAAATAAGAACTCTTAGTACTTAATTTTCTCAAGGCAGTTCCCAAACAAATGTAAGAAGAGGAAAAGAGATACTTACCCATCTAAATGAGGTGTAGGTTTAGTTGTTCTGTTGTTTCCAGATTTTAATTTAAAAGAGAAAAACAAAGCCAGTGTCAGTGAAAAGCAGTCAGCATTTGAAGCCATGTCATCTACACATATGAAGGTGAACATTATTTTGAGTGCACTAATAATATTTAACAAAACAAATATACATCATTCTGTGCACGGTTAAAAGTATTTAACATCTTCTATATTAAACTACCTATTCAATATTTTGATTAAACATTTTACCGAAAAAAACCACAAAATTGCACATAAATTTTTAGACAGCATTCTCATATAGGATATAACAAGGTTCTACTTATTAACTTATATAAATACTACCAGGAACAGATACAAAAATCCTGTCTCACAGCATGAAAACTGCAAATAACCTTCTACACATCTGAAAAGAATCAGAAAACACAGGAAAAAATAAATATTTGTATGTACAGATTATTCGACACAGAAGTAGAACTAACTTTCTCTCAGCTTTCCCCTCTACTAGCTTTACTACAGATGTCAGTCATGGCAGAGCAGAAAACTGGGATGATTGCAGTAATGATCACGCAGAAATCCCAAAATAAGGGTTAAATCATAGATGACATCCTTAACTCATTATATTAACTAAAGCCATGAAACACGGATAAGAGTGACGTATTTTGAGAATGTTTTAATATTTAAGAAGAGTCGACTGCAATGTATTTTAAGAATTTAAGTTTCAACTATAAATGAAACCGTATTGGAAAGTTATTTCACGACTGAAAAAAAGCCCTCTACTACTTTTGAAAGCCCCCAGAGCTGTTTTGCTTCCTTCCAAACAGCAGTTATTAGTTAAAGTTATAAGAGTTCTACAAGGAACTAACAGGTTTGCTTTACTGGCCAAGTTAGAACACAGCTACTGAGAACCACCAAGAGCCCTTTTGCACAGACAATAAACACTAAACACAAAAGGGATAAAACCAGACAAGATCCCTAATCGGCACATTAGGTAAATGACTACTTTCATACAACTTTGTGAAACACCATCAACTTTGGTTTTGCATAGCAGCTAGTCTTCAATATTTAAAAGGATTACCTTTACAGCTTACAAATGGCAAACCACACACACATTTCAATACTTACATAAAGAATTGTGAACCATTTGTATCTTTCCCTCGGTTGGCCATTGAAAGGAGAAATTCTTTGTTGTGCTTTACAGCAAAACTTTCATCTAAAGAAAGGTTTTTCAGTTACTTTAAATATACCATATATGCTTGGGTAAATGCTATCATCTAAGTAAATTCATCCTTATTAAATAAATCTGCTAGTCACTTAAGTGAGAAGTTGTCTTAAAAATAGATTAAAAAGTATGAATCAGTGGTTTATAGCCTGAGGGGGAAAAAATTTTAGTATTGCTCAAAAGATTTGTCTCCTCAGACCATATAATTCTAAGTTTTTGCTCTTTCTATTTGGCACATACTGCACACTCTTTCTTTGGAGCAGAAGTTGTTTTTTTGGCTGTGCATTAACTCTTAAGAAGCCCCTCAATTTCAGGTATTTTGTTATTTTATTATTTTTTAATACACATGGATATCCAGTTTGACAGCAATCCCAAACAACTTCTGTTTGTCTCTCAGACACACAGATGAATTTGTTAACTTGGCCAGGAAGAAAATCAGTTTAACTTGAACGAATCCTACTTCTTAAGAGCAAATACTTGTCAACAGTTCAAACTAAATCCCAATGAAACTGAAATTTAAGAAGTTCAAAATGTACTCATTACTCTTCATTTAAGACACCTGTAAGAGACAACCATCTCCCTCCTTTCTCAAAACAGCAAAAAGGCTGTTGGGGGATGCAAACTGTTCAGACAGAGCACATTTGTTCAATACTATTTGGAGAGATGCAGCAGGAGCAAGCAAGAAAAATATACCATATTTGTAATGCTATGTTTTTACATCACACTGTCACTGGCCATGAAAGGGACAGTCCCATCCACCCCCCAGTCACTGTACAAAGGCTAACTGGCACAGCATCAGACGTCAATCTAATCCTATGGTGAGTTGCTTAAGTGAGGCACAAGAGCAAAACTTCCCATGAATTCAGTTTCACACTGTGACCGAGTTGAACAGCCAATTTGCAACTGCCAGAATGTAAGTGAGGGTTGTGCTCATTCTTTCATCTCCCCCAGCCATACATTTCCTCAAACCCTGCTACTACTCATTAGTGTTTGTCCTGACACTTGCCAAATTATTTCATTGGATCCATTCAATAATACAGAAATTTTTTTCCTGCAAAAATCTTTGGGCATTTTAGCAAGCTGAATCAGCTGGCAGTTTTATTGGACAGTCAGTGCAAGGTAAGGCCTCCTCCCTCTTTCAGCAGTGGCAAACTGTTGATTACACTCAAGGTCTGATATAAAATTGCACCTGGCCCTACTACAACAGTGAATAATTCTTTCAATTGTGTGCTGCAAGCTTGGACAAGAACCAATGTTAAAGGAAGTGTGTCTGGGAGGAGAGAGGAGCATAACCTCGCCTGCTGGTAGCAGCTGCCCATCATGTAGGCCTAGGTGTAATACAAAAACTGCTCCAAGGAACAGACATGCTCCACTATATTCTGGACAAACACAGGCTGAGAAACACAGCAAGTGCAACGTCTGCAACACTGGCTGAAAAAGAACCACGACTGTGAGAAAACAGATGGCTCTATCATTAATTCATCTTGGGCTTAGAAAAGCAGGGCTTTATGCATTCTTTTAAATAAATATTTGCTTCACGCCTTTCTCCTTTTCACTTGAAAAAAAAAAAGACAATCCCCAACTTTTAGCTAGGTGGTCAAGCCAAAAGTAAATGTTTAAAAAAACAGAAATCTGGCAAGAGGGACAAATACAAAGAAGTTCAGTTTTAATTTTTCATTCATTAAAAAGGTTCATATCTTAAAAGTAAAATAAAATAACAGAAACTGGAGAGTCAAAGGCCTCTAAGGCCAGATGAAAGCTTAAAAAACACCAACAATAGAGTTCAGGTTTACAGAACAGAGACTACAGAATGTAAAAGGTGATTGATTATCATAACATCAAAATAGAGCAGACTGATAAAACTCTTACCTTCAAAAAAGCCACCATAAATGGATTCTCCTCCCCTGCCATTTCCTTGAAAGAGGAAAAGTGACAGTAAAAACAAAGCAGTGATTAAAGAGTCACGTTATGTGGAAGGTGCTTTGTAATACAAAATGTTGATGCAACTGCATCCAAGTCACTGACATTATTCTTCAAGATATGCAAACACGACCAAGATGCATCTTTGTAGTCCAAAAGCAAACTTGGATTTATGCAGAAGAAAGGGAAAAAAGCAGTGATATCAAAGAATAATTAATATAAGTAAATGACACTACAGAGAACTTCTGCAAATGTTTTATTCCATAAGCATTCAAGTTTTCTTCAAAGATTCACGTCATACCTTCACTGAAGTCACCTCCTTGGATCATAAAGTCTTTCACAACCCTGTGAAACAGACAACTTTTGTAATGCAATGGCTTTTGGGTGGACTTTCCTGTACCCTTTTCACCTAAAGGAGAAGAGAATGAACAAAACCAAAAATTACTGTCTATGTCTGTAGAATCTCCACCACAAAAAAGTGCTACATAAGCACTTAATCAAAATCACCTACTAAGCTATGAAAAACTGGCTTGTGAGGCAGACACCTACCTGTCATACCTGTAACTTAAACTGGCATTTAAGAAAGCAGAGCAGAAACTACTTTCTGTCTCTACAGTCATACCAGAACTCCTTACTGACATTAGTATACAACTGCTCTCTTTCATGCAGATTGACTGAAATTAAACATTCAGTTTAGGTTTATTATAAGTGACATTACTCAGAAACATGCATGAAACACTCAGATCTTCAGTTACAACACGGCAAGGTTAAGGTAACATAAAAGCTCGTAACAAAACCAGAGAGGTGGGGGAAGGAGGAGGACTCTGGTTCCCTCCCCTGCTCATGATTAAAAACTGCCATCTTCCCCCCTCACATCAGCTCTGTGCTTAAGCAGACTCTCTGCTTCAGCTACAACATTATCTCCCTTCCCTGCTACCCTCAAATAGACAAGGTCTCTGCTGAGTTAGCAAGATGAATGGCTCATGGTGGGTCCTGTGCATGGTACAGCCAACCTCAAGGTAACAGCAGTCAGTGGGAGATCCCTTCTCAGGGAAGATCTCTTCCTCTCAGTGCTGGCAAACCACTAGACTGTATCTTCCTATAACCTTATCCTGAGCTACTAAATTGGCAGCTTTTGTCAAGGGCAGTTACCTCTGAACTTACTGTAACAGAGTGGTGCCTCCACATGGATTTGTATAGCTAGGAAAAAACCATTTTTGATAGGAACTCTGATAAATGTGAAGTTGTATATGTTCCACTAACTTAGCATATGCCTAACGCAGGTATGCCAGGAAAACATGGAGCTGTTGGACCCTGTTTTACAAAGAGAGCATACACTTCTCAAAATTGTCAGAAAAAAAGATGAGTAAGGAAAACAAATAAAATAAAAAACCTGAATTAATTTGCTGATGATTAGTATCATAATCATTCTGCCCATATATTTTTCTCACTATTCTTACATATTAAAGCAACAAAACAGTTTGGGATCTGAATTTGATTATAGATGTCAGTAACGAAGTATGAACTTAGTAGTACTTAAGGCAGTAGCAGGGAATAACACCTTTATGCAATAATCTGACTTTTAGGCAATTGAGAGCAGATCAAGAATGCCATGGTCATGTGCTAACATAGTCACAGCCATCAAAACTCATCACTTTAAAGTTCAGATTTGTTAATAAATTTTGAAAATCTGATTTTGTGCCAGTAAGCCTAATGTCAGATCAGATAATACCTACATTCCTGCAGACACCAGGAATAGTGCACTACATGTTTTAGTAAACTTGATATGAATGTAATTATGCATCCACACCTGATTCAGATCATATTAGTACTGCTGAGTGATTCACTATTAACAGACCCTTGACCCAAAAAATAATAGAGTTGGAAGGAAAGGAAGCAGAAAAAGCTGAAGACAGAAAGCAGGTATGCTATTTATGTATTCACAAAATTATTCTTGTGATAATAAATATAAGTTTTGCTAAACTGTCACAATTTGCAACAAAAGTATGCAATCTACAGGAAAATAATTCTGTTTGGAAATGCTTCCAGGAGAGAACTTGAGTATTTTCTTCAAGAAATAAACTGAATTTCGATAGGAGTGGAAATCACCAGTTTCCATCAAGAAATTAAAATAAAGGAAAAAAACAATTAACGAATACCAGCAATACTTTTCAAATACCTCAAAGTAACATAAGACTGAAAAGTAAGTCTGCATGGTTGACCTCTTACTGGCTACCTTTCAAGACTGGATGATGTTATATAATGTGAACAGTAATATCTGTGCTAGTAACAGAAAATCAGCTTACTGTGCCTGTATTTAAAGTTGGCTAGTACACACTCCCTGCAACACACTAAGCCAAAGCTACAATGGCTTTGATTCCACATCATATGTATATGACAAATCAGCTAAACCAATGCTTAACTTACTTCTTTTTATCTGTAAGAAAACATCAGGAAAAATAACAACCATCAAACCAGATAACATGATATTACATTAAAAATTATAGATTAAATTGTGTAGCCTACAAACCTGTACAAAGGCAGCGAAAATTTTCACATGTCTTTGGACACACATCTGAAAACAATTCAAAGACCACTCTTCCAGCTAGAAAAAAAAGCACACCGTATTTATTATGAAGTTAAATGGTATTTGAATTATTCTTACACATATCTTATATGAATATTATGCTACTAAACGGGTGTTTTCATTTTCTTACCAGGTACATTGTTGATGGCTATGTCAAAAAAGCAACGAGGTCTCTGGACTTTTACTCCCATGGCTTCAGAAATTTAAATACTGTAAGTAATAAAAATAAAATTTAGTTTTTCCTTCAGTGTAGTAAAATTATGGGTAAGTCAATGCAGAAGACTTTACAAAGACAACAAAACCTGCAGAAAAGCAAAAAAACCCCCAATCTCCCCCCAAAAAACACCAAAAAGAGAGACAACAAAGGCAAGTATTTTCTAGAATGAAAAGTATTTTTGGTCATTTTCATGTTTTGTAGACCCAAATAAGCAATTTTATTCACATTTGCTGCACTAACATTAAATTTAAACTTGATTGCAATAGTTCAGATGGAGAAATACAAAAGGAAAAGATACTGTAAGGTATGGGGAAGACTTAAGCATTCAATTTTTTAGGAATATATTTTCTGGATTCCTGTCACTGCAGTTACCAGGCTCCTGTTAGGACCCAAACCATTCTAGATGAAAAAAAAACCAAAGGCGTAGCTCTTCCAGAATTGCTGCTAAGTAAAATTATTTTGGCTTTTCCTTGTTTCTTTTTCTTTTATGTAATTGTTTATCTCTTTTGAGACACCATCAATGGTGATATTTAAAAGATGAGCAGATGTGCTGCTTAAGGACCTGGTTTAACAGTGGACTTGGTACTGTTGGGTTTACTGTTTGATTCAATGGTCTTGGGGTCTTTTCCAACCTAAATGATTCTATGATTCTTTATTGAGAATTTTAATGCAACTTTTCCCTTATCTTTGAGTATATAAATCCCTTTATTTTTGTGTAACAAGCTATGTCTTCATTCCATTTGCATCTCTGGCTTTCCAACATTATGTACGTGTATATTCTTTTCTAAATCCCTATCCTCTCTGAGTTACTTCAGAGTGGAAAAAAAAAAGCAATGACAGCAAAAGGATCTGTAAGACTGGAGTACCTTTTCCAGAATTTGGAATATAATCCATAAATTTTCAGTTCTAGTTATTTTTTATTGCCAGAAAACATGGCTCAAGTCTAGCTAACACACTGTACACATCTCTCCTAAAGCTTAACTCATAGCTGTACCACAGAACAGCCTTGAAAAATTCAATTGTCACCATCTGTCAACTCTCAGCTTATGAAAAAGAGGTTGTAAGAAATCAAGACAACAGTGTAATCATGCTAGTCTATATTCTCTCTACTTGTGCTGTTATTCCTAACATTTTGCCAAGATTACACAGCAAATATCACAAGAACAATGCAGGACTGGTTTAAAGCAAACGCCACTCAGTAGTTAATTATTCATGTGATTTTTAGCAAGACAAGACTTCAAAAAATGCAGAATCTCACTAAATATCCTCTAGGTGTGTAACAAGCACATTCATTCACACAAGCCAGATATTTGTCAAAAGCAGCAGGCTTATCTCAGTCTGCTTGGTACTCTCCCTGAATTAGGATTTCTCTCCCATTACAACAAATTTTGTCACCAGGCAGAGAAACAGAGAGACAATGCCTGTAGCTGAGCACTTGGATGTCATCAGGTTAGCAGAAGGCTGACCAGGTCACCACACTGCTGCATGAACTCTGAGGCAGGGCAAGGAAGGTGGCAGTGTGGGCAAGGGAAGGGATGAGACAGGTGGTAGTGGACAGGGACTTTGAGAACTGAGACCAGTCCAAAGGACAGCCATCAACTCACTGTCAGCAGCAGAACAGACTATACAGTTGCATGGGATACTTTTTTCAGGAAGCCCTTCAGAATAAATGGTACAATAAATATTGTTTGGTGGTAGAACTCATAGTTTTAACTGAACTGAGACATCTAAGGACCAGCAGTACCACAACTGATTGACTGCCTGTACCCAAACTCTAGTGCTTGACTGAGAATTGATTTAATTCCTGGTTTACAAGCAATTTGCTTGAGAAATGTTCAGGTATGCCTTAACATTTATATGCAGTACTTTAGCCAAAATAAATGCCAACTACCTTAATATGTGAAAATTTTTATTTCAAACGTTGATAATGACTAAAACTAAACTGTAAAATAAATATATCTATGTTAGTAAATTTTTAATTTGGTTCTGTAGAGAACAGGATGAGAGAGAGAAATCAGAAATAAAGAATTCTACCCAAAGCCTTATTCCCACCAATTTTCTCAATGTGATATTTCTCTACCTCTACATTGTCTCATGAACAGCGGAACAAATAAAGTTAGCCCATGTTCTAACCATTACCTTCAATGTTCCCTGCGCTTTCCCTAAATCCTCCAGTAATATCCCCTAAATACTGGCTGCACTTGATTCCAAATCACAGGTATGTCAACGGGTCAGTATGAAAACCCTGAATGAACAAACACCAGGCCAAGCAAACACACCTCACTCTGGAGCTGATATTGCCTATAAACCAGGCTCAGATAGCAGTGACATTTATCCTACCTGCCTTGCAAGTCAAGGGAGCATTTCCTCTCCAATACACTTAAGTATCCTTTGCGCTGTCAGCTAGATCTTCTCCTGATGCATTACAGGGAATTTAATTTCTATTCATTTCTTCATATTTCAGTATTTAACACCAAACACAATCATCTACATACTGATAATCTGAAACTTGTCTGTATTAAAAGCAAGTACAGGGGAATGTTAAATACCAACAAAGAAAAACATTAAGAAAATACCAAGAATGAAATCCAAAAATACCAAGAATGAAGTCCAAAAATGATGAGTAAAGCTTAGCAGTGCTATATGTCTGATAATAATAGGGCTTAAATTAATTTTGCTATTTATCACTAAAAACTTATTTTCAGTTAAAACGTGGATACTCTTAACCCTCAATATGTTGTGTTTTTTAATTGTGAACTTGGTGGAATTTTACCAGTGAAGGGAATATGAACTTGAAATCAACCCCAGAGATGCTCACTATATGTACATTCAAAAACCAGCTATGCAGAAGGACAATCTTGATCAGTCAGCTTCTTCCTTCCAAAACTCTGTAAGAAAGGATAATGTAACAGCCCAAGTACTATCCTGAAATTTTCAAGCCATTCATCATTCTCAACCACCTTCTGTTTGAGAAGCCTCTTACTAAGTCTAAGTAGAATCTATGACCAAAAAAACTCCAAAGCCAACCAACCAACCAGAACACCACTTCAGTAAAACAGGCTTGTTTCTTTAATTTCTGAAAGTATAATTACAGTTCAGGTTAGAGCATATCGGTATTTGTTGACAAATACACCAAAAATACTTCAGCTCATTCCACAACCAACGTTTGACCAACTGTGTCCCTCAGGGTTCACATCCCTTCACACCTCCATCAGCTTCATTATTTTATTTATTTTATTTGCAGGATAAAGCTGGCCAACTCAAGGCCAGGCTGCCAGCAGCTGTTCCCCTTCAAAATTATCTATGTCAGTGGAAAACCATAACTATCCCAAACTGTTCATAAGTGTCCTAGTTAGAACAGCTGGGCCCAGTTCATCGCTGGATGGATGTAACCCAAAACTGTGTATTCTATAGCCTTCCATGCCATTTCCCAGAAACTGCTGTCAATAGACTATTTGCACCCTCTGCCCAGAGCAGCCTGACTCCTCAGGCTATGAACTAGGTGTTAAGAGGCCTTCCAGATAGGAGGATGCTTCTGTCCTCACAGCCTTTGTGGAACTCCCCACCCTGAGGGAAGTACTGAGCATTCCTGCCTGAACTGGAGAATATATAATCTTGGGAGTCTTGGAACTTTTTGAACCACTTGTGGGACCCAGAGGAAGGCTACAGATCACTGCTCTCAACCAAACTGCAGACCACACTCTCAACTAGACTGCAACCACCACTTTTCAACCAGACTGTAACCACCACCCTAGAACGGAATGCAATCACCACTCTTGACCAGAGTGCAACAGCACTCTCACCAACAGGTTTTCCCCTCTCCTTTTCCTTTGGACTCAGGGGGCCCAACAAACACCACTCTGTTCATGCCCCAGGGTGCATATTTGGGTTTTGTGGGTTAAAACCAATTGTTTGTCTGTATAATCATACTTATTGTATTATTTTATTAAATTGTTATTCTGATTTATAATCTCTCTTTTGAGTTGAGTTCATTTCCCCTGCTGGTTTACCTTTAAACCAGCACAATAAGCATCTTTCTGCTAGGGATTATCACTGATATGCACTGACATGCTTAAAAAAAAAACCAAAATATCTTGGGGATTTTTTTTTTTCCAAAATCACCTGTGCTAGCAAGGATCTAGTAATAATACCGTTTAGATATACTAGAACCTTTTGACTGAACAAGCTAGAAAACACTCACAGATGCACAGCAAGTGAAGTATCAATGTGCCATGCATCCCACAAGAGCTGACAGCAAGCAGCAAAACATGACTATTTCCTAGTTTTACAAGGGGAAAAAGCCAACTTTATTTGCAACTCTGCTGAACAGGTCATGGGACTACTTATTTGTTTCAATCCCAGGACAGGACAGAACAGTGAGAAAAGATGTATTTAGTAGGAAAATTATATATTGTGTCCTATTCCTTCCCTTCTTTCCCCGTCATCACCAGTTATTCCAGATTTTTAACTTCTCCTTGACCTTGCTCTTGTATGCACTTCCTTGCATGAACTTACAATTATCTTCTGCACTGGTCTTCATTCCATGTCCAAATGAAGTGAACAATAAAGTGCATAAATTCATATTCCTAGCATTTTGTTTCAGACCATCTACAAATGTAGGAAGACAAAACTATATTGACATATATTTCAAAGATAGAAAGTAGAATCTCCAGAAATATGTTTGTAAGCAAAACTTTGAGTTCAGAAAATGCAAATACACAAAGTGAATACTGAACATATATCACATTCTTCACGGCTGTGGTTGCAGTCACTTGAAGACAATATAAATCTGGGCTGAAACCAGAACAGAAGGTTCCTACATCCATGTGTTTAGCTTTCATACAAGCTACCTGGCTGCATAAAAACTACCCTTTCTTCCCCACTCCAAGGAAAGATTTGGCAGCAGCATATATCAGCTTAAAGTGATGGCAGAGGCACAGTCTAAAAATGTTGTATGTTCATTCCAGTATGCATTTAACTGGAAATAAATTTATGATTGCAAAATGGGAGACATGAAAATTTGTTCAGAGTTCCATTCCTGGGACAGAGCATCCAGCTGTATTAGGATGATACTGAAGACGTGAACAACAAAAACCCAACCAGCCCAACTCTCAAACTTCATAATTTCCTCAGCACTTTTCCCCAAATGCCACCATCTTTTCCTCTGTACTTCACGATCCAAAACCTCTACATTAGCGGCAATGACATCTGAGGAAATTAAGGGTTTTTTTTTTTTTTCATTTTACTAATCAGCAGCACAGGATTTTTGTTGTCAGCATATTTAGAAATAAGGTACTACACTTGAATACATTTCACATTTAGGATGCTGTCTTCATAATCACATGAATGTAACACATCAATAAGAAAAGAAGAAAACATTTGCTTTCTACACAGGTCTATGAAATTTATGCAGGAAGACTTTCCACTCATCACTAGAAATCACACATTATAGGTTTCAACTTGACTGCCCCTTCCAAGAAAAGCCAATCACAAAATGGATTTTCAACATTCCTGCAGGCAAAAAGTGATTGACACCACTTTCCATCAGGCCTCCTTGTCTAGAAAAATGCTACAAGTCTGTTTTGGGTGACTGACATAGTATTTGTTTCCCTCTAAAAAAAGAAGTCAAATTAAGAGACATCTGGCAATATCAAACACTGTCTTCCATGGACAAGAGGCAATAGCCAGCTATCCTTCTAGGGAGACTTAAGAAAATATCATCCTTAGCTAGGTCCTGAACACAGCCCTAACACTACCACACTGGTAGCTCATTTATATCACTTTCAGTATGATTTTTTACAGTTATGGACAGGACTTTAGTCTTCTTGTACTAAGGTATAAGGAATGAACACTCAGTTATAACACCTCAGCTGGGAGAGGGTAGGATTCAGCTGAGAAGGCAGTAACATTCTCTTAAACTACTTAAAGAGAAACACAGGTTCCTACCAGAACATCCTCTCTATTTTTCTAGAAAAGAGGTAACTGCAATAAAAAATGTTGAAATATCTAACCACATTCTTATCACTAGCAAGTAAAATCTGAGTTGTCAAGTCTTAGCAGTAATTTTACATTATCTAATTTATGCAGAAGGTATTGTTTTTTTCTCTGTTATGATTTGTGAAAAAATACTGGTGTTTTCTGGCAGGTCTGTGCACAAATAAGTACTTTTTTTTTTTTTTTAGCACAACTTATAAAGTGCTAAGAAAAGGAAAGTTTTTGCATTGTATGAAAGGGGAAAAAAAGATTCCACAGGGTGTAATCTCCAAGCCACATAAATCCCAAACTACTTTCAGCAATGGAATCCCTTCCTACCCATTACTGAAGACGACAATAAGGCGAGACAACCATGCAACAGTAGGACATAGTTCTGAATGCTGTTCCTTATTTGTCAACCATAACCACAAAAAGCTTGTTCTATCATCTTTTATTCTCATGTTCTCCTCCCTCCTCTATTTCTCTAGCTCTAGATCTCTTCTATGCCTCATCACACCCTCCTACCTAAACCTCAGTGAATTAGGAGATGGCCAGACTTTCTCCCTGGCACTCACTGACTCTGCTCCTAAATGGAAGATGGCTCCCAAATGCACAAAGCATTTGTCCATTCACCAGGAGTGAACTGGTAGTGGAGAAAACAGGTTACAGCACAGTAAAATCCTCCACTGCAGTACATATTCTTCACTCCAAATTCCCTCATAATCTACAGATTTTCTGAGATGCTCCAAGGGAAAAAAAAATAATCTTCTTTTGATAACAGTTTGAGGAGTGCTAGCTAATTAAAAAAATAGTATTTGTTTCACAGAAGAGGACTGGAAAAATGGGAAGTTTTAATAAGAAATATAGTCCCAAAGGGTGCTCTCAGAGAACTATTGATGCTGGTATCCTTTTTATGCTCCCCTTCAGATCTACTTCGTATAAAGGATATCACAGTATTTCTGAAGTATTTAGAAATCATTTTTAAAAACTGATAAATCAAGCTCTGTGAGTTTAGATAAACTAATGCTTCATAAAGCATGTGCAACTCCCATATTATTATCACAGTTTTATCATGGTAGCACCTAAAAATTTGAGTCATACTGAACCCCAATGCATTAATGATCGGAATAGTGAAACAAAATGGGGGGAAAAAAGAAAAAAAAAACTGCAAAACAACCAACCTAGAAACATTTATCACTGTCCAAAGAACAGCCTCTTCTGCAAGCAATATAAAACAAAACCATGAAAAAACCAAACTATTCTCTCAGAAGAAAAGATACAGCTTAGAAAAAAGACTTTATGCAAAGAAAATGGTCTCCTGTTTCTTTTAAAACAGCTCTCAGATGATTACTAAAATATAATTAGGTTAACCAGTCAAACATTAGGCAACTACTGGCCAAAGTTACTTTTTTATCATTACTGATAAATTTTGTAATTGTGACTGAACTGAAAGGCAATGTTTAACATTGCAATGAATATTCTGTCCATAGTTTCAAAAAAACTATTTCTTTTTCTCCTAAGCCTCTTTCAAAGCCTCCTCAATGCCTCTAAATACAATCATATATACGCAGCACTTTATTTTGGTCATGGCTGCAAACAAAATGAGCCTGAAACTCAATAGTCATAAAAGTCTCTGAAGCGCCTTAGGAAACCCCTGAAAAAGAGAGGCAGAGGACTCTCCTGCCAGCCAGGGTAGCTCCTGCAGGCTCCACTTCCCCAGGAGAGGCCTGCAGAGGGGAGGAGAACATGTGGCGCGCAGACAGCCCGGTCGGTTCCTTCCCAGTCTAGGGGAGGAGGGACGACTCATTCAAACTTCCGAGCAGCACCCGAGGCCGAGCAGGGCGCTCGCGGCGGGCACAGACCCGCGGCTGGCCGGGCAGCGGGGAGGCACAGCCGGCCTGGCGGACCCGACCCCCGGCGACGCGCGCCAGGCCCCGTCCGCCGCTGCCGCTCCCGCCCGCCTGGGCCCCGCTCGCAGCTCCTCACACCCCTTCCCTCCCAGGGCCGCCTCCCCCGGGATGCGCCGCGGCCCTCCCGCCCCTCGGGCCCGGGCCGCGGGGCCTTGCGAGGAGAGCGTGCGCGGAGCCAACGCGGGCGGCTGCGGCTGCCCCTCGCCCGCCCCGAGCGGCGGCCGGCCCGGGAGGGGCCGGGGCTCCCACCCGCGCCGAGACCGAGGCTCAGGCCCCACGGCACCATGACCTCCTCCTCCGCCGCCCGCCCAGCCCCCGGCGCGGCCCGGGCCGCTGTCCCCCCTCGGGCGCGCCCCTGCCCGTGGCGCGCCGGCCCCGGCGCTGGCGGCACTCACCCCTGGCGGCCCTTGTCGCCCCGCGCCGCTCAGCGCCGCGCCGCCGCCATGTTGAGCCGGTGCGGCACGGCTGCGTCAGTGGCGGGCAGGGCGGGAGCGGCGGCCGGGGGCGGAACGGCGGGGGCGGGCGGGGGAGCGGCGGCGGGAGGGCGGCGGCCCACGGTGCGGGGGTCGCGGTGACGGCACAGCGCTGCCCGGAGGCGGCGGGGGTCGCTCGCAAGAAGCGGGAGCGGCGGAGGGAGGGGACGCCCGCCTCCTCGGGCTCGTCAGCGGCGCTCCGCCCCTCCCGCCGGCCCCGCCGCCCGGGGCCCGGCTGGGCTCGGGGCGGGAAGGGCCGGTGAGGCTGGAGCGGCCGCATCTACGCGGGGCCTTTCCGGCCAAACGTGCTCGGGAACAGGGCTGGTCGTCCCCGCCGGCGCCTCAGCGAGAAGCCCGGGAAATGGCCAAGGGTTGGTAAATGAAGCGCCCGGCACGGCGCTGGAAGCGCTCGGGGTTCCTCCAGCAGTGCACCTCGCTAGGGATGGTTAAGAATTAAAATAGGAATTTAGGCCAACTGTGGGGAAAAAAAAGTTACTGATAATCTTACCCCGTATGTCTGTATTGCCATTCAAAGTTAATATCTCTTAAAATAGGGACATGAAAGTTTACAACAATGCATAAAGTTGCAAGCACCTTCAAGATCAACTAAGACCTGTGTGGAAGTATGTACATCCTTCGCTAGGTTTTAATGCAAACCAGTGGGGAATTGGGTCAATAATCATAGATATAACAGGAGGTAATGGAAATTACTTGACTGGCTGTTGAGAAAATTCTTGAAACCGGAAAAACTAATGTTCCCTTTATGGACATCGGAAAAAAAAAAAAAAACCAAAAAGAGAAATTGACCCTTGAGAGTTCTGAAGTCCTGAAGAAGCTGGTGAGTGAACTAGCCTTTTGTATTTTGTTTAGACATTGTTTTATTTTATCCACATGTACTTGACAAGTCAAGAGTTCGGCATCTTGTAAATGAAAAATCCATATGATTTGCAGAAGTTGCCTTCATATGAATGTGGAATTGTTTTCCTATGCAGCTGAGGGGTCAGATGCCTTGGAATTCTTATGTGAGTTTGCAGAAGGCCTGAGTTTCCTGAAAGAGATAAATGCCACCCTTTGATATCACCTGACAGGGTTTGGGTCTGTAGACTGTAACTGAGATGATCTGGACATGTTAGCAGAAGGATACAGGAGCTGTTCCAGTTACAAATTCTGGTTACAAATCCAGTTAAAAAATGAACATGCTGTTTTTCTAAAACACTACAGACCTTGTAATTAATAAAATAGGGGCTATTTTGTTAGTTTGAGTGAATTCCATATTCATAAGCATCCAGTATATTAGGAGGTATATATACAGTAAACAGCAGACAAAAAGTAGAAACCCCAAACCCTTAATACAGACAGCTGCAAAACAGCTGGTCAGAATTGGTCATGGTAACATTCCTGGTTATGATTTTAGATAAAATTTTAGAGCAATCTGAGATTGTTATCATTCGTTCTAAATGTCTCTGTTATTATCAATAGCAGTGAGAAAAGGTCCAGAAAGATGACCTGGAGCTATGTGTATACAACATAAGCAACCTACTTGTTGCAACATATTTGTGTTCTAGAACACACATTTTAAATTAATCTTTGTTGGAAAGCATAAAAAATTATATTGTAAAATAAAGTAACATTAATTCCAGTACAACGAAGCCAAACTCTTCAACTTCACCCTTCCTGAATTTCAGTCCCTTTGTGCTTTTTCTAGGGGGGAAGACTTTTTTTTTTCCCACTCAGAACGTGTTATAAAACCATTGTAACGCTGGTTTTATAAATATGACCTCAATAAGCAATACGACCTTGGAACTTTTTAACTATTATTTTTATTTCCTCTGAGAAGTCTAACTGGCTGGACTTTCCCCTTTCTCCCTACGCTTCCCGGCACCAACTCCCGGGACACGCCGTGTCCCGGGGCATGCGCACGCCGGGTGACAGTGCAGAGGCACGTGGAGCGCTGCGGCGCGCGCGGGGTGAGCGGCGTTCGCCCGCGGCTCCAGTGCAGGAGGGTCCTGGGGAAGGGTAAGCCGAGAGCTCCTCGGATTGTGTTCTCCGGGGGCGGGGACGTCTCAAAAGTTGCGCCGGTGACCCTGACTCCTTTGCTTTTTTGTTTAACCACGGACCTTGTCGTGTCCGCAGCCCTCGCTGGAGCCGGCGCTGGCAGCCGCTGCCGCACCGCGCCCACCCGCCCAGTGCTGCCCGGTGCCGCCCGGTGCCGCCCGGTGCCGCCCGGTGCCGCCCGGTGCCGCAGGCGCGCAGGGGTTGGCGAGCCGGCCCTCAGCGGCCGCCGCCGGCGGTACCCGCGGCCTACCGGAGGCTGGCACCGTGAGAGCGGTGTCAGAGGCGGGACACGAGTCCAACGCCGCGGGTCGCGCCCCGTCTGCGGGGGGGCAGTGGGACCCTGGCCGCCCTCGCCCCGGCCATCGCCGGCCTGAGGCCTGCGCGGCGTCTTAGCCCTTTGCCACGCTCTTCCTAAACGCTTTTGGGTCAGAATTCCCGCGGGAAGGAAGAAGGCGGCGCGCAGGTGGCAGCGGGCGGTGCGCGGCCCAGGACGGGAGGGGCCGGCGCTGGTCCCCGGGGCCTGCGGGGCTGAGCTGCCCGCGGCAGAGGGGAGTCGGGCAGGCGGGGGAAACACACCCTGTGCTGCACGAGCACCTGTCTTACGGCCTAGTTACTTAAATCTCTGATAGTTCTTATGCCCGGGGAGTGGCGGGTGTCCATTTTCCCCTTTGTGGAAGATTTCCTGGCTCACTGTATTTTGTAATACGGTCTTGAAAGTGCTTATTGTGTTTCAACTGTTAGAAAATTATTTTAGAGACTTTCTTGCCCTTTAAATGTATTACACCGTGTGGTAAGTGGAACACCTTAGAAACAGTTATTTAAATATATCCAAATTTCCTGGGTTTAGTCTATGTATTTGTAAGTTTGAAAACATCCAATGTTTTCTATTGATGTACTTTTAAAAGGATATTAGAATTAACTACAATTTAAAATTGTATACAAGTTTGTGGTAAATCACTTGCATCAGCTCAATGACTTCCAGAAAGAGAAAGATTTGGAAACTTCCTGTAGAGTGTTTTAGATAGAGATCCTGGTTGCCCATCAATAGGATAGAGGATGTAAGTTCCATTGCAGCTCGAGAACGGGAAAGGACGACTTACCTGGGGGCTTACTTCATCCTGGCTTCTTGCAGTTTAGCTTGCCAGCACTGTGGGAACTAAATTATTTGTAAAGGCAACTACAATATGGAACAAATAGAAGCAATAAAAGCAATATCTGAAAAGGAACGATAAAGCAAATCATTACTATAAAAGGTACTTAATACGTAATATCTGGAAAATTTGTACCTTTATTTTTGTGTGCTTTCATTTTGCATAGGGAAGAAAATATTTCATATTATGACAGATCATAAATTAAAATTACTTCATTTTAGCTTTCCTTGTATCTGCCCCAGTGCCAGCAACAGCAATGTAGTACAATACGCTAAATGATTTTTATGCTCTGAAGTGGATTGTACAGACATCAAAAGAAATCCACCTATATCCAACTTTCTAGAATGATTTCAGTACCTTACATAGACTGCTCAAATAAGGTTTTTTCTTCCTCAGTGTGTGCTGCTGCCACTACCTTGATAACGTTATACTGATGGAATCATGTGAACAGTTGAAGAACATTCAAGTTTGCCAAAGGTATTGATAATTTTTGTTGTTAATGATTATATCTCCTAAAACAAGACTTCAAGACTTTACCATACTCTCTGAGTTGAGGGAATTTGATGGGTCTTTTTTAGTGTACCACGACATTTATTACAAGTGGTTTGTGTTCCCCAGCTTGGAACCAGTTTTGTAGGTTGTAGAGTACATAGTTGTTAGCCCTTTGTACAAACTGGTGTGTATTCTAAGGAAACAAATTAATACCAAATTTTGATGGATAAGGCTGTAGCTTCCACTATAATTTGGGGAATTAGGTTGCTTTTCTTTTGCACAATGGGTGATTTCAGCTGACCTGTGACTGTTCAATAGTCTGTATTACAAAGGTGGTCAACCTGACTAAAAGCCATCTTACTTCCTTTTACCACCAATAGTTGTATTTTCTGGCAGTTCTTGGACCCCAGTTTGGCATTATGGAGTGGCTTCGTGAGAACAAACCTCAGTCATGCAGTGCTGGCATGTTAAAAAGTTCAGCTTTGCCTTCTCAGTAGTAGCATGATAGCACATGTGGCTTTTAAAGGCAGGTTTCTAAATTTGAAAGCTAACCAAGTGGACTAACTTCATAGCACTTGTGAGCATGTCAGTGTTCATTGTTAGGAGTTTTTCTATGAGAAGATACCAGGCTGTAGGTTCTTCTCAAGCTTACCTCACTCAGAACATTATAATGTAGTGACATTGATTTTTACCTGGTTGTTGTGACTGTACTTAACTGCTTTAATATGCTCCCGTTACAGGTACCTCAGAATTGAATTCTTCTTAATACAGTGACCATGTGGGATCAAAGAAAAATGGTCTTCTGTTTTTCAAACACTTGAATTTGTTGTTTGTAACAACATGATTTACTGTGAAAACTGGAAGAGTCTTTCTGGACACTTTAAAGATAGCTGGTAGGCACAGCAAAATGCTTTGTTTGAGGCGGGTTTGCTTGCTTACGCTGAGACGTTGCCAAGCTCGGACTCTGTGTAGTGATCTGCTTTTGAGCCAGATAAATAGCTGCACCCATGAAGATGAAGTGTTTAGCCTTGTTGGAAGGAACAAGGCCAGACTTTCTGAAAAGCATGTGGGAATTGCATTCAACATGCTGTGGCAATTGCAAAAAAAGAGGCCGTTTCTCTTAAGGACTACTGACTATGTAAAAAATCACTCCCAGTTTCTTACCCTTTGCGTTTTGGCAGAAAACAAGGTGAAAGACATGGAAGATGAGGCCATAGTGGACACCTTATATAGTATTCTGAGGTAAAGAGCATTAAATTGAATTCCATGTATATATATTTTGTATTTGGTAATAAAAAGAGAGGGAATTTTGACTATAGAGCCATACTATAAGGAGATTGGGAGACTGCCCTACCACAGTTTCCGTAATCCGTGTGTCACAGATGGCGTAATGTCCTGTGCTTCAGTTTTTGAGATGCAGGTAGAACAGATCTGTTTTGCACTCCCAGTAAATATGTTTTATGATTGTTATGAGTTATTAATGCACAAATGTTTATAATCTGTTTGAATGGAGGGAGCGATGGAAAAGTAAAACATGATAAATAATGAAAGGACATATGTCTTATTTCTTTGTAACTATGGGAGCAAGCTTCAAACTATTATGTCTTTCTTTTGAAGGCTCAATGTTGAAGACCATGATTCCCTAGCAGAAGCACTTGTTACAGAAGCATGGAAAAGATTAGAAAGGCAAGTACTGTATTGCTGTGCTTTGTGAAAGGTGTACATTGCAAGCATGATTTGCTTCATGTGAGGTTACACAAGAGTTCTCAAAGAGTATGTATGTTTAAAACATAATATGAGTATTTTTGAAGGTTTTGGAAATTATACATACAGACTTTGGTACACAAATGCATGAGAGATTCAGATGCTGCAACAACAGGGGCCAACATTTAAAGTTTTGAAATATAATGTCTGTGGAGATTTATGTGTTCGAAGGAAATTGCAGGTTTTAATATTTACAATTTTATCTCAGTGCTTGCTGTCCAGCTCATAAATGGTTGTTAGAAGCCTGCTCATCTCAATTTAGTAAAAACATTTTGTATTAAAACAGCAACATTTTCCCTTTGTGCATTTTGTTGTTGGTTTTGTTGGCTTGGTTTGATTTCTTTTTTTTTTGGGATATTATAATTTTCATTCTGTAACCTCAAGGTAATGGCAGAAGCTAGTGTCAGCCTTGGCACCAGCACCACAGAATTGCCTCTTTCATCTTAACATGTGGGGTTTCTTGACAGGTAAATTAATACAGTGTAGCTTGAACACAAAGTGATATTCAGATAATAAATTGCTCACATTCATTTTATTTCACATTTATGTATTTCACATCATTGCTTGAGAACATAATCTTTATTAGGCTGGTCTGGCTAAGTGAAGAACAACTGATTTTCGTAGAGTTCCATATGCACAACATGCTTTAATATTAAACATCTAGGTATTTTGTTTCCTTATTTTGTAATTTGAGTATACCCTTGCTTTTTGTATGACTGTTGAAGTAGATTTTTGTCTTTAGTTATTCCCTAGAAATAAAAGGTAAATATTCTTTCTGTCTGTCTTTAATGTCTTGACAGGTTTAGTTTGCCAGCTCTATCTAAATTTACACTGTGCTTATACAAGCAACACAGGCATTTCAATCCCATAATTGGCCAAGTAGCTCATATTGTGGACATGAAGCTGGATTCTATACAGGATGTAAGGTAAGTGTCAGAGTGAAGCTAAGGAGAAGCAATATGTCACAATTACCGTGCTGCCTTTCCTGAACCCTTTCCTTTTTTCCTCAACTGGAGGTTGCTTTTCTTCAGTTTGGAGTTTGTGGGAAAGAAGTGTTTTGTGTTCATGCATTGTTTGACAGGTGAATGCATTTTCCCAATGATTTTACGAAGGATTTCTTTATAACCAATCTAAACAACTAAAACTACTGTTTGATTGTTTAGATAGGTTATAAAGATTTAATTAATTTCCACTGTTCTACTTACAGTAGAATAATATAGTAGACATTTAGAATCAGCTTTGTCCTGATTCTAAATTTAACATGGACTTTTTGATAATTTAGAGGCTATTGACTCACCAGAAGATGTTTTTCTTCCCTGACATTGATAGCTTCTCTACTTTGACATGGATTTAGTTAGCTATTGTGAATAGCAATAAGAAGTTTAAAAGCAATGCTGTGTTTATTTATCTGCGGAGTATTTTTTTTCTAGTCAAGCTGAATTAATGAATTCTCTTGCTAGCATGTCCAGCACATTACCCTAATATTAAAACTACTTAAAACACAGCACTGGTCAAAGAAGTCCAGGCTTCTTTTTTCTTGCCTCTATTCCCTCTGGGCCACTATAGTGAAGGCTTCTCTTTTTTTTTTTCTGTTTTATACAGCATTAGCAGTGCCAACACTTATTTTTGCAGATGTGAGGATCCTGCCTATGAAACTCATTGAATGGGACTCCATTTCTTTACAGAAGTGACTCTCTCTGTGGTCATAAGTTTTATTCCCTTAGGAAGGGATTCTTTCTTTAGGAGTGACAATGACTCTTCTCCCCATTCTGACACTTGAGAATTGTTTGAGTTTCTTTGGTGTCTATTGAGCATTAAAGATCTTTTTGCAAATTTGAATCAGGCAAATCAGACTCCTGCCTTATCGCATGCAGCTTTGTTAGGGATGGCTGAAAAATCCCAATTGTTTCAGAAGTTCACTGAAAGCAGAATTTTTACTGTAGAAGGATAAATGGTTTTTGCTCATCTGTTTTTTCTGCATTAGATCTAAAATTCCTTTTTGTGCAGAAGCCAGCAGCACCTTGACTACCATTCCTTTCTTTGTGTAGTTTATTTAGGAAATCTAAAATTTATTGCTTATTATGTTCAATGTGTAAGTGTAAAATCTTTTGAATTTTTTAGGATCTTGTCAGTTTTGATGGTCGGCATATCTGATGTTATCTCACAGAGTTTTCGAGATCGATTACTACACAAGGCTGAACAGCTGCTGGAAGAAGAGAATGAAGGCCACTTCAACTATGCCAGAAGAATGCTACAGTTTCTTCAAAATGTTAAACTGAAATATCATCCATTGCTAGAAAAATGCAACAGGATTTTCCTTAAAAGTGCCTCCCGTCTTGATATCCACAGTATTAGTAATATTTTTGGACTGTACGAGCAGCTGGGTTTTGACAATGCTGAATTCCGCTTGCTTGCTAATCAGATACTGTCTGAAACTATAGATGATTATTACCATCCTGAAACCTTTGCAAAATTATTTTTTGCTCTTGGGCCTATGGCAGGATCCAGGGTAAGAGAAAGGTAAGATTATTAATGATTTTTTCTTATTTATGATGTAAATTTTCTTGCACAGAAATTAAAAATGTGTTAATGTTTGGAGGAACTTCTGAGCTGAGCCTTAGGCTTCCTGGTTGTAACTTTGTAGCAATGGATGATTTAACTATGGAAACATTGTCAAAGCAGTTTGTTTTGAGACAGTTGCATAGAAAGCTAGATCCAGCAATCAAGTGATATGCAAATGCTGTTATGCAAGACCATCTTGTAGCTGTCTTAGACTACAGCCTTCCTTTCACAGGGGATGGTAGTAAAAAGCTTTCTGTCTTTTCCCTGAGGCATATGTGCAGTGGTATGTGTTGCTTTTTCCTTTTTAAGACTGGCAGTAGCTGAAGCAGCCTGAGTCTTGTCCTATACCAGATTGCTGACATCCTATTCTTCATGAAAGGTCATCAGCAGGGAACACTTTGACGTTTATTTAGCAATTAGAGTATTATGTTACAGACTTTTTTTTCTTGTGCCACAAAATCCTACTTGGGGTGGTGTTACTCATGGGTCTCTCAAAGTCTGTAGTTTTAGGCAGAATTTGCTTTATTTATTACAATGAGTTGTATTTTCATACTTTCCTTCATGAACATCTGCCTCTATTCAGAGATTTGGATATACTGCAAGCCTATGTTGGTTTTTGCCATAGCTGACTTAGTTCCAAAAGCTTTTCCTAGATTATTTATTTATTTAATTTGTGGTAAACACTGGCTTTTTAACTGCCCCAGAACCACTTCAGTTCATGTTTGATTCTGTTATCTGTAGCTTTCTGATTGATCATGAATTGTTTAATGTCTTAAAGTATCTTCCCTACTTCTTGTCTACTTTTAGAATTGTTGGACTCACTGGTTTCTAGCATCAGAACAATATGCACTGATCCAACACACTCACACCCCTTTACCTGTGCTATACGGATTAGCTGTTTAGAAGAGAAGTCCAGAGAACAAAAGTCTCTAGTTTGAGGGAATTTGTTTTCCTGTATTTCCTGAAGCACTCTTTTGGTTCTTTCCCTCATAGACAAAGAAAATTGCTGCAGTCTTTGCTGGAGATTTTCATCTGTTTTTCATTGGAAAATATGTCTTTTCCTCTTTAGGTTGCTAATAACTGCAGCACACATGGCAGAAGAATTTAGCAGTCACCAGGTATTGGTGATACTGAAGACAATGAAGAAAATGAAATGCAGAAATTCTCATCTACTTGAAAAGTAATTTTTTTGATACTACTAAGAAGGTGTATTCTCTAGGTAAACTACTTTCATTTAGTGTGGAAAACTGCATAATACCCAGTAAGTGAGGAGTGGATGCTGCGTCACTTGCACACAAATGCATCTACACTATAAATAATTAGGTAATACAGATTTTAGAATATTGCAGCTTGACCCAGAAGTAATTGAGGAAATTTAGGAATTTCATAGAAAAGCATTTCAACCCTACCAAGTTAATGTCATATTATATCTGGCTTATTTGCAAATATGTGATCCCATTTCAGTAAACTTAGCCCCTAACCCTTACTGTAAACTCAGGAGAAAAAAGAGAACGTGTCCACGTTTTCTACAGTTGTAAACTGAACATTGTTTATAAGGAGAGGTAATATCTATCATACAATGAAGGGGAAAGCAGCTAATGTTTTGGGCACAGAAGATGTAGCATTACATACATCAGAGATGCAGCAGAGTTAAGTACAGGTCCTGAGCAATAACTGGATTGCAGGTAGTTGTATGAACCAAAGAGATCCTTGGAAGAAAAAGGACATACTTGTGTACTATGGATCAAAGTAATACTAAGGGTGCATTCATGCCTTTTCTCCTTGAATCTCACTGTCTGGAGAAGGTCTTAACGTATTATCTTTTCCTACAAATCTATCCCCCTCTTTGCAGCCTTAGACCAACAGTGAGTGCAGTGGTGCTGAAGCTGGTGTTGCTGTTCTAGTTTTTTCCATTCTTGGTCCACTTTAACTGATTGTGAAATCTGAAACAGAACTTATTAGTGTGAAGTAGCTGATTTGCTGCAATGAGGGTTTTAATTTTGCAGTTCACTAAATGGAGAGAGGCTGCTGTGTCTTTGGGGACCAGTGTCAAAACTGGTGTGGAGAGGAGTGCAGGTGTGTGAAACCCTCCATATGTACATACTGTGCATCAGAGGACACCCTTTCTTCAATGTGGGATGTTGGAGTTTGCAGTATCTTTTGTATTAGCGTAACACTATGTAATCTTTTTGTATTCAGAATGGCTTCTGTTCTGCACAAACACTTGGAGAGTTATCATGTATTACAGCTGGTGAAGTTAACGCAGTACCTGATGGGGTTGCGATGCCGCAATCTGGAGCTGTTTGCCAAACTGAAAATGTTACTATTAGGGTAAGTGTGTATTCTTGGAAATGTAGCTATTTAAGTATTAAACAGTTCTCTACCTAAGATTTCAAATTACAAGCTAAGATGTTAAAGTGTTTTGTTTTCATAAAATATGAAGAAGTAACAAATTGTTGGAATATTTGATTCTTTTAAATGCCTAAATCAGAGGATAGGAAGTGATTGTTGTCTTGTTTACAGACCCAACGGTATCTGCTAATAGATATGATACCTTTCAAAAATATTTTTTTACCCCTTATTCCTTTGGTCACTGCAATATTGAAATGACAGGAAATTTTGATTGTTTTTTTATTGGAAGGGCAGGTATTAATGTCATCTTTGATGTTTGATGGAAGAAGTAATGAAAAATAGGTAGTAAGGATGCCTTGGTTGGGACAAGTGAAAGTGTGAAGCAGAAGTACTTTTTTTTTTGATTGAAGAACTGTCCAGTTAATTCTTAGGCTTGTAGAGTTGCAGCAGAAAGGGAAACAGTTTCTGGAATTGCTGGAGAGGAGATCTTCCTTCCATTGCTCAGCCTCTCTAGGAATGTAGTGCCTTGCTGATAATTCCTTCATGTTCCTCAGGCACCTCAGAACCTGGTGCTCCCTAAGACAGAAATCAGAGAAATGACCCAGGCCCAGAAACCCACACACCCTTAACAAATATGGACTTTCTAGCCTTAGTAAGGACTTCTGTGTTTATCAGTAACATTTAAAGCCTCTCCAGCTGACTGAGCTGCTCCCTGTCTTCTTCCCTTTTTTCAGTTTTGAATAAATTAGAAGTTAATCTTATTTAAAAAAACATGGTAGTCCCTAGCAGTGTGAATTTCTACCACATCATTAATATTCTACTTATTTTATATTTGATATGCAGCTTTTGACTTCTAAATTAGGATGTAGTTTATTTGGGTTTTTAAACACTTACACTTGGTCATTACTGATGGACTATTTTTATTTCCACCTTTCTTCCAGTTATTTAAAATCTAGTGTGATACCTGCTGATACTGCAGCCATAATTCGTGTTCTGGCCATGCTACCTTCTTTTCAAGTGGAGGAGATGATTACAAACAAAGCAGCAGCAGTTCTGCCTCAGTGCAGTCTCCATCATTTGAATTGCATTGCTACAGCTCTTGTCAAATGGAATCATCATGACCAGTTGCACTGGCAAAACAGTTCTGAGCTATGTGCAAAGCTTCTGCAAAAACTAAATGACTGTGGATTTGAGAGGCTTCAGAAAACCAACAGCTTAAATCTTCTGTTGGAAGAACTTACACATGTGAATGGAGAGTGGTTTGAAGAAGTCCTGAATGAGGAAACTGTGGCCATGTGTCAACGCTTGATAGACCAAATAACATGGACAAATGTATCACCACTGTCTTTTTTTCTCAAAAAAACAAACCACCGTTGTCCTGCCTTATTTGACAGAATAGCTTCTGTGACTGTTGAAAATACAGACAAGGTGTTAGAGCTTTTCTTTCTATCTGCTATGTGAGTTATTCAGTAGAAAAGGAGAGGTTCATGTGTTGATGTGTTTCAGAGCACAGTCCACAGTGTTTCTAAGTTTTCCTCAGTGTACCTGATTTGGAGCTCATCTTTTTTTGTGTTCACTCAAAGCTATTTTGCTTCTATTTATATAAATTTGCACTTACTTCTCATTAGTTTTCATTTCTTACTGTTCAGTCAGTGTTAGGTCAGCCATAATCCTGTGCATTCAACTTTACATTTGACAATCTTAAATTTTTTTTTAAACTTCTTTATAAATAGCCACATCAGCTGGTGTGTATTTTAACATTACTCATTGTTGTAGGGGTTTCCCCAGTAGCTTGTCTTTTTGGTCAAAATTACTCTTTTTTCTTACTATCTTTTTTTCCTCCTCGTTCTCAGTCTGGTGTTCATATAAATCTTTGATTTTATTCTATTGCAGTTTAGTTTCTTTAGGAGCATTTAATGCAAAATCTTTTTGAAAGGTTCTTTAAGTATATAGAAACACTTGGATCATCTATGTGAAATACATCTTAAGTTTTAGCTGTTGCTGCAGATTCAATTATTTCTGCATTTCATTTTTCAATTGTTTCCTTCTGGAATAGTTGACAAAAAATTAGAAAATAGCTCATCTAGTCTTAAATCTCCCAATTCTGAATGAAGTATAAAACTCTTCTTTATTGTAAAGCAATATTATTATATATTGCAGTGACTTGATTTTGGATGTCTTTTTTTCCAGATCCACCCCTCTGAAATCTATTTTATTCTCTTCCTTTTCTCTGCTTTGAATTATGACAATGAAGAGTTCTTTAAGAGTTGTATCCAACATCTTACTTCTAACTTGAGTAAGTGCATTAGAAAAAGATATTCTGACACCAAATAAATGTCACTGAAAGTTATTATTTTTATCGAATGAAAATAGGAATAGAATGGCACTTTTGTTAAGCAAAGAAAAAGTATGTATGTTACTACTAATATTCTGCCTAGTGGGGTTAAACCATTACAAAGATTCAATGCTGGGTTTCATTTCACCCTTTAAAAATTACTGTTAACAAGGGACTAGCAAAAAAATTTTAGTGTAGTAAAAAGCAAGTGATAATTCTGGTTAATTCACTGTGCTGCTATTGGATAGAATTGTTGCGGTGTTCCCCAAGGAATCGTCATTTGTGAACAGGATACATTTTGTGATCCACCACAAATAAATGGTTAAAGTTGTAGAGGAAGTGTGTAGAAACCTGTATAGTACGTTAAGGGAGAAAATTAGACAATTTGGGAGGCCAGGAGAAGGGCACTGCAAATCCTTTCAACTTTATGTCATGTGTTAATATGTATTTCTGTCTGTTTTTTAAAGGTTATTTTGAAATTTATCAGTTGGTGCTGCTTGGTCACATTTTGGCAGTGGCTGGGTATTTTCCTCCGATTCTGATAACAACGATATTTAATGTTTCTTTCCTAAGCAAACTGGATGCTCAACTTAAAGGTAGATATCTAGCTCTCTGATGAATTTGATTGTGTAGCATAAAATGCAATTATGGACTACCTATGACTTGAGAAGTAGAATTACTCTTTAAATTATTCCATTTTCTAGAAAGACTCCCTTTATATAATCTAGTCATGATTTGAGTACTAAAAGGAAAGGAATGAACAAAAATCTGTGCTTTGTTTTAAAAGTACAGACTTGTATTGCAGATGAGAAAAGGTCATATAAGGCAAATTTTATAGTCACCTTATTGTACTCAGTATATAATAATTCTTCAATTTTGTTGGAAATAAAATTACCTGACTCTGATGTTTATTACTAGAAAGAGTCACAAAGCTCAAGAAATATAGTGGGATTCTTGCCTGCAAGAAATGTGTCCTACCAGTCTCTTCTCTCTAAATAAGAGACAGTTTATTTCATCCCTCTCTACCTGTACATTGTTTGCTATCAACGTATTGTTGCCATTTTGCCTTCAAGTACTTAACTAAAAGTTAAATGATAGAAGCAATTTTATATCTTCTGTCTTGCTGTTGTTCTTAACATTGAGCAGAACTGTTACTTTTCATTTTTTCCTCAGGGATTTTGAGCACCTTTCTAAAATTCTGCAACATGAATTTTATAAATGCCATAGTGTACACACTTGCATTTCTAGTAAAGAATTCAGAGGCAGCCATTTAGGTCCATAGGTTGGATTTTTCACATTGCAGTTTACACCTTTGTATGTTTGTTTGTGTTTTTTTTAATCAGTCCTGCCTGATACCCTAAAGCAGAGGGTCTGCTCTCGCCTCATGAAGTTGAACAGAGCAGTCTGTCTGGAATGCCCAGAGTTTCACATCCCTTGGTTTCATGAGCAGTACTGTCAACGTGTCTTTCATAACAGTAAGTAACTTAAGAGAGGAAAACCTGCCCTTGTTTCTAATAATAGTCTATTTTCAATAATCTACTAGATGTTTCTTCTAAAACTGTCAGGTTGACACTACCACACCACAGAAGATCAGGAACGTGCAACCCACTCTCTGCTGAGCATGTCTTGGAAAGTGCAACCGCTCAGTAGTGCAACAGAGAGCAAAGCAGTTTTCCTTGTGATAATTAATGTAATAGAGATGGGATTTTTCCTTCTAAGAAACAAAATTTAAATAAACAGAAACAATGTATATGGCATGAAGGATGGAAAGACAGGAAGAGGATCATTAGGGTTGTCTCCTGGAGGATATGGGTCACTTTGCTCCCTACTTCACTTACAAGACTGAACGCTTGACTTAAATTTTTCAATAGGAACATTTTTACTGCTTGTTTTTGAACTTGCTCCTGCCTTCTTCCTCAGAAGAATCAAGATCCATCAGGAATGAGAGATAAAGAAGTAGGCTAGTGATCAATGTAGCAGCTGAGATCTTTCAGAATAGTGATAAATTCAGAAAATCCAGCTAATATATGGAGTATCTATCCTCCACTAATTCACATGGAGAAATCTGCTTTGCTATCCAGAGAACTCAGCTACTTTGTCTCTCAGAGACTGAAGATGTTTTGGAGCAAGGTGTTAATCTGCAGCAGACAGAGAAGTGACAGATAGTGTGGTGTGCCTGTAATAAAGGCAAGATGAGTTTTTGTAGCATGTGAATCAGCAATATCCTCGGATGGAAAGTCTGGATTTGAAATTTATGCTCCGCAGCACTTACCTGCTGCCTTCCACCTAAAATATGATCACTTGGTCTCCGAATTATGATGGAATAGCCCAGGGATCTGTGGAAAAGATTTAATTCAATAGCCTGGCTGTCAAAAATACAATGTCTCAAAGTGCTCTTTTCAGAATTTTGACTGTGGAAGTTTTGATGTATGAATTCTTTGTTTTGTCTTTGTAGGCATGAGCCGAATAAATCCACTGCGACAGCACGTTCACAGAATGCTGACAGAGGTCTTAGGAGGGAGCCAGTACTCCAGAATATCTGTTCTCACACCATACTACTATGAAATAGGTGAGAAGTTAATACTCTAAGGATTGTTATTATTACCAAGATTAGAAAGCCTGTGGTCATGTTGCCACAAGATGTTGCAAAGAAGAAATTGTTGTGTAAAATACAGTTTCTAAAAAGTTCTGCATAATATAAATAATGTTGGATATCTCTAATTTTGTCTATCACTTAGTTCTTCTAGAAGTAAACACTGTACAGATCAAATTCTTCCACTTTTGTCAGTAAACAGGTTTGCTGTGTTTTCTGACAGATTTTGAGTGTGTCCTGGATGAAAATAAAAAGCCTCTTTCCTACATGGCTCAGAATATACCTTTGGATGATGTGGGGGGAATACACTTGAGACATGACATCAAAGATGAAGGGAGAAAGGCTCTGCCACCAGGAGCTCAGAGGTTAGTGCATTGAATTCTTGCACGTTAGCTCTCCCAAGCTTCCAAATTAACATCCAGTTTAGGCCAGGTTTTTGATGCTTATGTCCTAAATATTTGTTGCAACCCTTATGCTATTTATTTTTCAGTTCCTTTTTCCTAAGTCTAATGAGGTTTAGCCTTCCAGGGTGTGGTGGGTCGGCCGCAGCTGCTCCCACACAGCTGCATGCTCATTCCCTTGCAGTGTGATGGGGGACAGAATCTTGAGGGTAAAAGCAAAGAAGAAAACTCCTGGGTTGCAATTAAAACAGTTTAATAAGTGAAGAGAAGAAAGGAAAAATATAAAAGGGGAAAAGAAAACAATTGATGCACATGCAGTCATTCACCACCAGCAGCCCAGTGGCAGAGCAGTGGCTACTTGGGAAAAACTCCCCTCTGTTTTATTGCTGAGCATGATGTTGTATGGTGTGGACTATCACCTTAACCAGTTGAGGTTCCCTCCCATGGAAGGTGTCCCTTCCAGACCTCTTGTCTGTGCAGCCTATATGCACTGTGGGTGCAGAGTGAGAAAGTCTTGATGCTGTGCAAGCAATAGCTGTTCAGCGATAGCCAAAATATTGGTGTGTTGTTAACACTGGTTTGGTCACAAGTTCAAAACACAGCACCAGATGAACCGCCATGAAGAAAAGTACCTCCATCCCAGCCAGATCCAGTATACATTCTTGAAATGTGTTTCATGAGATTGGAATACTCTTTCCCTCCTACCTCTTCAAATGTAAGCTTTGAAAATGCTAGTTAACTGTTTTTACCATTTGAGCAAAAACAGGTGTCAGGAAAAAAATGCTTTTTATAAATCATGTAAAATTCAAATATCTCTAGATAAATAAGAGGAAAATGTTTTGTCTGGTTTCTGGGAGTTGTTTAATTTTCTTTTTCTGTGAATTGTCAGGTTTATCTTGTCTTGCTGCAGCTTTCAGTATTAAACTAGAAATATCACTACTTGCTATTCAGGTAGGACCTGAAAGCAAATACACGTCTTTGCTGTTTGCAGAATTGCTTTGGAATTTCTTGATTCAAGAGCTTTTAGCAAAGATTATTCACGTCATCTGAAAGGAGAACCTGCAGTGAAAAAACGACACCTGGAAATGCTGGGATACCGAGTAGTTCAGGTGAGCATCCAGCAATACTTTGTCCTTTCAGAGTTGTATCCATAGTGCAAAATGATCCATTTTCCATGCAACAGGTTTAGAGACAGTTTTTATAGTTAAAAGCATCTACTGGGTGAGAGCAATTTTTGTGTTTAGGGAGGAAATTCTAAGCTGTTCTCAAAATGATTTATGGACTTCATAGAACTTGCAAAGAGGCTGAAGCAAAACTGAAGTCAAAAGGTCTCAGTCTTACGTTACTGCAGGCAAACTAGCTATGTCAGTGTAGCCTGAGTAAAGGAGAACAATTGAAGTGAGAGTTTCAGTTCAAGTCACTCAAGATTTCTACAGTAGAAGATGATTGAACATACCCTTGAGTGGTTTTGAGTGCCAGTTTTGGCAGCTGCCAGATGGGATAGGGATGCTGTTTGTCTGCTGCAGTGATGGCGCTGCGACAGGGAACACCAGTGGCCAGTGATAATTCACAACCATCAGCAATGAAACATTTTGGTAATGGAGGCTCATGAATTTGGAGGCTCCTGTATATTTAATTACTCACCTACCCTAATTTTAGCTAGACTCCTTCTTTTAGCTTAAATTTGGTTGGTTTTCTTGTTTCTTTGAAACAGAATAATCATCTTTTCTCATGTTATACTACTGCTACACTATTCCAGTCTAATAGATTAACGTTAAAAACTACAGTGACCTGGGATTTTTCTCTCAATTTGGATTTTTAAAGTGGGAGATGGTGTAATGGAGTTATCACAGCCTATACTGTGTGGGCATCTGTTTTACATTTCTGCAACTATGCTGCTTTTTGGCAACAAACTGACTGTACTTACATAAAGAAGAATCTTACATTGAGAAATGGATCGTCAAATATCTTCAAGTGGAGAACAAGAGATATCAGAGAGCCTTTGCTGTGAATGGTATGTGTCTTACACCAGTGTTAACACTCAGTTTGTATGATTCTGTTCTACAGATTCCTCACTTTGAATGGAATTCTATGGTTCTGTCAACAAAAGGTGAACAGCTAGAATACCTGAGACAGCAGCTGTATGGAATACAGTGATGTCAGACATGCAGTCTAAGTACTTCTATAAAAACATTTTATGTACCACCAAACGTTTTGTAATCCTGGTATACATAGTTTCAAAAATCTCTTTATCTGTGAGTCAGCTGGACCAAGGCTTGCCACAGGCATCAAGTGTAAAGGCATTGCAAAAGGCAGGTCATAGTGGGCCATGAAGATCCAATAAGGATGCTTAAAATTTCTTATTATCTGGAAGCTATTGTTTAATCACATGAAGCTCTGGCAGTTTTGCTGTAAAATTACATTATCATCTCCTAAATAAATAGTACAGAGGCTTAGCCAGACATAAAACTCTTTAAAGAAAAAGGTGGAAATACTCTTGACTGTGAGAGAAGCGTCAGCAATCTATTGGAAACCACGTCTGTCCTCCAGCATGAGACAGAATGAGCAGCTGGGAATCAAACAGTATCTGTACTCTGAAACCAAGACACTGAAATGCAAATTGACTAAGCATAGGGCTGCTTTTAGAGCCATTCAGTTTCTGTCTCCCAAAACAGAGGTACTGTGGGGGACTGTGCTGGGGGAGGGTGTTGCGGGGTGAGGAGCCTCCAGCTTCTCCTACCCTATGATGTGGCACATACAAAAGTAGGGCTGAGTCTTCTGGAACACCTCCATATACCTAAAAACCCTGCCAGGGTTTGTGCAGGAGGCACAAGGCACTGAGATGTAGAAGGAAAAAACGGAATAGGCAGCAGAATGTTCATTGTAGAGCAAACTGTAGAGTGGTCATACTTGACAGATCAGCCTGTTTTCAGAGGCAGCCACGTTGCCCACGCTGCCATCATCTCATGACTGCTTGCTCTGCCTGTCCTTCACATACACAATGTGGCTGTGTTTTCTTCCTCATTTAGTAGAAGCAGTAGACATTCTTTTACCACTTCCTTTGAAACCTGGCAGAGGTAAGCAACTGCATTTCTGAATTGGCCATTATGCATCTGCTGTCACTTTTTTTTGTTTTACTATTCAGTAGCAGAAGAAAATATTTTTATTTACTGAATACAAATCAGGACAGGAATGGAAATTCAGGAAAAAACAACAGAACTGATCTAGGCTGCAAGATGAAGAGGAAGAGGGCTTTGAGGAAGTATCATTGAAGGGACAGCCATAGAAAGACTCTATGCACATTCTATTTTGTATAAAATGGAGAAAACAATCATAAATATAGGTTAGTATCTAAGAAGGTGGGCTACATGTCAAAGGGCTGTTGCATGACCCTGTTTCTGTACAGATGGCCTTCACAAAGCAACCTTGGAGTCTAAGAAAGGTGGCAGTGGCTTAAATGTTCAGTCATGGGTGGTCATGTGTTTCAGCTGAACCCTGCTTTTCAGAGTTCTAGCAGTCACTGTGCCAAGCCAGCTATCTTCAGATTATGTATGGATAAAGTTATGAGTATGCACAATGGGAAGAGGATTAAAACTTGCTATGAGTGGGTTCAGAAAGGGCATTGAAGAAAAGCAAACTATAAGAGTATTTCAATAAAATGTGTTGTCTTTGATCCTTTGCAGTCATTGTTTCTAAATTAAATCAGCAAGTGTTAGAGGAGTGATCTAACTGGAGCCAATGAAGAGGTGCTAAGAACAGCAGAAGATTTGGGTACTAAAGGGGTAAACAGAAAAGATTTTCCACAGATTAAGTACTGGCAGACAGTACCATACTGAAATGAGCTATGATGGCTGTGCCTTTGCCATATATTTACTTCTGTCTTTTAGGAAGGCAATGCTAGGGGTCATTTGATAATTGGAATTGCCATTCAGTCAGGTATGGTGGCTTCTTTTCCAGTTTTCCTGCTATGTCAGTTGTAATTAGATTTAGATTTATGAAATTCTTTAGATTATGACACCCTCTTTATTCAATGGAGAAATCCTTTGAGGAGATACTCTACTTAAAGAAAACTGAGTGCTCTGTTTTGGGCAAAGGCTGTACTAAGAAATCTGTGTCCTGTCATTATGGTAGTGATGATGAGCTGATAGCTTAAAAAGACACCATCAAGTGATACTTTTATAATTTTAAAAACAAAGTTTAATTGTTAAAAGTTTTCAATGTCAAAATGCATCAACTCTTTATTAGATGAAAAAGTCCTCTCTGTCATAGGTATTTACTGACTATCAACTCTTCTTGGACTTTTTTATGAATGCTTGTTATCAGCCTCAGATCTCTGAGAAAAACTTCCATAAAATATTTGCTTTGGAAATAAATATAAAAGCATAAAAAAAGTCAAAAATTCTTGTTACTAGAAGCCTAAACATAGTAGGTGAAACATTAGAGCTATTAACCTTGTGAACTTCTCTCTCTTCCCTCAAGTCTGGCTACTAGTACAGCTTTGGCTGAGACTGGCATTTATTAGGCCACATAGTATTAAGCCCCTTTTGTTTTTAACATGCATTTCAATTCAAGGCTAAATTATTTTTTTGAGGGCTGTGATGAAAATATTTCCAAGATATTGCTGAAGAGTGCAGGATTTATATATGCTGCTGAAAGGGGAAATCCGGCTATACAAACTACCAGTTAGAATAAAACTAGCTACCTATTAGTTGTATTTAATTTAACAGTTAATTCATGGGCAATTTTTGGAGGGTAAGCCACCAATATCCTGGATTGTTGGAGTGCATGGAAGTCTAACTGGTTTTATTTGCAATTTCACAGTGTGAAAAATGGAGTCCTTGCCGAAATCTTAATTTATTTTAATCAATGTTAATTAGAGCTCTTCAGGATTTTAAACACTGGCAAAAATTCAGTGGTTGCTGGTTAACTAGTAAATATCTTAAGATGTGGACAGACAAATGAACTGTTTAATGGTTCCCAGTATAATTAGCACGCTGTTATAAAACTGTACCATTTGGGGACATTTTCATGCAACAAAACCAGAAGAGCCTATTGAAACTCCCTCACCATATCATATCTTCCAGCATTTTGTTTACAGTTTTGATAACTTGAAGAGGTTTAAGCGTGTAGCCAGGCAGGAGGCTCCAGTAGCATATCGGATCTCTTTCAGTATGCCAATCCATTCCTTCTTTTCATCATCATACCTGCATTTAAAAAAATAAGGTTAGAAAATAGCTTCTTAGTTTCATGCTTCAGCACACATACATGAAAAGGAGGATAGTGCACCTGTTGCAAAGGCTTGTAGCAGCCATGTGCTAAAGGATGCCACAGAAGGCTGCTTTTGTCCTCTGGATCAGAACAGAAAGATGTTCTTGTGCATGAGTTGTCCTTTTCCTGGTCCCTAAAGCTTGTTGCTGGCTCTGTCATGCTTTAATTACTTGTATAAAGCTTCCTCTTTGTCTTAAGTATCCCTTCTCAATTTCTTCAGATTCTTGCAAATAAAGTTTTTTTGGGGGGGAATCCTTCCTACTGCCAATTAAAACTTCTCAATTTACATTAACAAGTGAAGAGTCTCAGCAGAGATATGATGTTTTATCACTGATACTGTGATTAGGTTAAAAAAATCTAGGAGATAGGGAATTCCGATTCTCTTGGAACAGTTACTCATTTGACTATTAAAACATCAGTATGTACAGGCCACTGTGTACACCTGCTTTTCTGCATAAGAATATCATGAGAATGTTTTTATTGGCAAGGCTAAACCTGCCAAGTGATATGGCAACTTACTCTTTTAAAGAAACTGAAGATTATGACTCATACCAGTCAAATGATTAGTAGGTGGAAGTAGTCATCTGATCCAAGTCTCGTGTTTATTTGATACTTTCTGACAAACTTTTTTATCTGTCAACAAGTGCTTTACAACCTGTGCTATGGATCATTTTCAGAGTTAAACAGAAAAATAACATTAACCTCCAGTGTCTACAAACCTCAGTTTCCACCAGGAAAGTGTGACTAAAATTAAACTTACTTCCATATGTCAGTGACTTCACTAGGTGCAAATTCTTTAGATTCAAGCTGAATCATTGCAAAACCTCCAATAGCATACAAAGCTCCACTTAAGGTGACTAAACTGATGGAACTTCTCTCTTGGGGAAATTCAGGCATAACCTCCCATCTAAAGATGAAAAGAAAAACTCAAGTTTAAACATGTGAGAAGTATTGTAAACTGAATGCACTAAGATACTCCTCTGAGTGACACAAATTCAGGAACCAAGGCCACTTGAGTGAATGGTTTAGTAAAAGGAAAAATTTCTGAGATTTATTAGCGGTAAGTTTCAGTGTTTCCATCCCCACAGGGACTTCTGCAGGTCTTAAATGACACAATTACACTGTGATGACATCTTGTCCCAGAGACCACTTCTTACAGATTCCCTGGTGCCATCATCAGTAATATACTTCATACAGATGTATTGTTCCCCAGTTATTCTCATTTTTCCCTCTAGTTTCCAAAATGCATATTCAAGTGGCATTGGCATAATAATTTGAGCTAAAAAAATAATCACTGGTGCTCATTAGTATAATTTCAATTTTTCTGCCAATTCACACCTATGAACATATAAAACACACAAACATCCCACTTCAGGATAATCTCAACATTAAAATTAATAGGCCAATTTTTCTTTCTTGCTTGTGTGACTTGACTGTAAGAAAATAGAATAAACCAAGACAAGAATCTGCAGATTTTTCAGACCATGAGCTGCATATTTCTGAACGACAGAAGAGGAGAATGTGCCAGACATCATGGTAACAAATAACATTCACTTTGCTTTCTATAGAAGTAAAGTTAGAAGTTCCCTCATGGAATTTCTTGTATAATGCACGTTTTGTAATGTTAAATTTTAGAAGCAAGTCTCTTTGGGATAGCATACATTTAAGTTAATGCTTTTGTTATGAGGTTGAAGGCTGCAATGCCACATGTCAGTGAAGACAGCACAGGCAAATGTGTTAATATAGAGCAGAAGTGCTTATTAAGATAAAGGTGCATTCAGGACCACTTACAAGTTTGAGCTGTCACAACAGAGTTTTACTGATACTATTTGAAATGAAAGTTTGTAAAGAAGGTGATAGGAAGGAAAAGTAATGAAAGTAACAAAAAAAGAAAATTAAGATTAGAAAGGCATATGCAGAGTGTATAAACGCCTAGAAAATCATAAACATTTGATGGATGCTGACTGCAAAAGATTCTGGCTGTGTAGAAGAGTATTGGAAAGTATATAGACCAAATAAGTGAGCTAATTTCAGGTATGACTTACTCTCTTTTGTCATTACTCTTTCTATATAGTATTTCAGAGCATGCACATACATTTGAAGTCTTCCTGGAGTTTTCATATTAAATAAGTATGTCACTAATCAGTGGTAAATGGCATTTGCTGTGACAAGGTAAGTGAACAGCAAGACATCACAAGGCCAAGTACCTGAAGGACATTGAGCTGGTCCTCTTCAAGCACCCGATTTCTCTTGCCAGGATTTCACATTTATTGCCAGTGCTATTTGAACTAGACTGCACCGCCCTTGCTCATTCTCCCACTTCTTCCCTATTATGGCACCACACCTGTTTATGTGTCGTGGGGTCAACTAAATTGGGAAAGTAATCAGACTTAAAAAAAAAAAAAGAGGGTGGTGAGCATGTTTGCAATGTAGCTGTGCTGACAAATGCATGTGGGGCAGGAAAAATGGCCAGAGATGGGCTCTGTAAACTGCTGCTGTTGTTGCTAAAGATGTGATTGTAGACCAAATGTCTCAGTGGGAGTACAGGTACCTGAACACCTTTGTGACTTACTTTGGAGCTTCTAAAGCTTCAATGATAAAACACTTCCTTAAAATAGCTTGAATATTGCACTCACTTATTGGTGGTCAGATCAAAAGCTTCAACAGATGCAGTAAGGCCTTCCTCGGTGACACCACCTGCAATGACAATCTTGCCCTTATGGATCGCCGTTCCAAACATCGAGCGAGGCACTTTCATTGGAGCCAGGTCTCTCCAGTCTCCTTTCTTGGGATTGTACACAAATAGTCTATTAGTGCATTTCCTGGGGAGGAAAAAGAAAACCTGTGATTGTGTCTCATGAAATTTTGGCTTGTTCCAAATGAGACCTAGTTGAGGTAGATTGTGTGGGTTTATGTATAACACCTCTTTCCTCTTGTGCAGATCCTTTCTTGTATCTAATCTGGGAATCCTTGCAATGTCTACAAGGCACTAATCACATCCATAGAACTAAATCAAATGTTAAATGCTGTTTATATTACACAGGACAGCAATTTCACTGTACATTAGAGGAGAAAGACAACATCCTTTCCCAGCATATTGAATTCAGATGCATTTGTGGAGGAATATATGGGAAAGGTTATAAAGGAAAAATTATGCTGGTGTTTTGGCTGATTTGACAAATTTGTATCTTAAAAGTCCCCTATACAAACACTTAAAAATTACCACCACATGTTCAGCGTGAGTGAAAACTTTTATTTTGTTAATGTTATACCTATTAAGGTATAGCAGGTGTCACAGGTCAGAAAACTGGAAAAACTGAGACAGTAATTCCATGGCACCTAGGTATTTCTATCTGAGAGGAAAGAATACTTTCAGTGAGGATCCTCAGAGCTTAGACACACTAACTACTGTGTATCTGCAGTGTAAGTAAAATTTGCCTTGGAAATAAGTATGGTCATTAAAATAACAAGTTGGGATTACAATTAATATGCAATTTAACTTATCACAAACACAATATCCTCCAAACCATAACGTGTTCCCCTCTGCCAGACTTGTCAGCAACCTTAATCAAGAGATGCAAAAAAGGGAAATGCTGATTTCTGAGTGTGAGGACATATAATCTATTAAGGACCAAACAAATAATGTTATAAATTGTCATGAAAGAGACTCACTTATCATCAGTTTTTCCACCAAGACAATATATCAATCCATTGTTTGAGATAGTAGCATGGCCGTATACTTTGATGGGTAGCTTTTTGATCTCTCCCCATTTCATTGCCCTGGAACAAAAAGATCACTGTTAGGCTCTTTCAACTAATAATGGGCCATCTACATGTCCTCAGTGGGCATAATGAAATGTTAAACATACGTGGGGTCATAGCACAGCACTGAATCCAGCGACTCCTCCGTGCGAAGGTCCTTGCCTGCTATTACATAGATCTTGTCGTCGGACTCTCCCAGCCCGAAGAGACACCTGGCTGATGGCAGTGGAGGAAGGGCAACCCACTCACCAGCGATGCTGTCCAGCTGAAAGAGCATCCGAACAGGGAGGGTTAGGAAAGGCAAAGAGGAAAAATCCACACAATGAATGTTGTTGCACAGAATTTATCTAATTGCGCTCAGTGTCTCTTAACAGCAAATGTGCTTGCCTGAAAAACCTGCCCTTCCCCCAGTGCAGTTTTCCAGCAAAAGCATCCTTAATGATCTTTACTTTTTTCTGAAGGTCTGAGTTGCTTTTAATTATATCACCCCTGCGTCATGGTGCTGAGATGTAGTGGCCAGTGTAGCAGCCAGTGCCACACAGCTCTCTTTGTGTCTGCTCACCTCATAGTTTCTTGGCCTCTTTATTAAGCTCTTCTTCCTTGTTTAAAGGTCCCTCACTCTCAGTTCCCTATCACATGTTGGAAAGTGGTTCTTCTTGCCCAAGGGAGCAGACACTCCTGCCGTTCCACACCTATACATTTAGCTGGTTGTGCTCATCTCTACAATGAGATGCCAGACGTGCTTATGCAGTTTTTCAGGAAATATCACGTGGCAAATGGCACAGATGTTTCTTCTGCAATCCCTAGAGCAACAGAGGTGATGTTTCATCACGAATACCCTCAAGAGCTCACAAGATCTCTGAAGACACAATGAATAAAGACTTCACTCTTAAGCAAAATAGGTAGGCACTGCAGCTCCCTTGGCAATAATATTGATGTCATCCCTACTGAAGTACTCTCATGGCTTTCTTGATTCACATCTGATATGCTGAAAACATCTAAAGAATAGCAGCAGGAGGAGGACAGAAGAAAAAAAAAACTATTTTCCTAGAACTGTGGTGTGCTTTTTTTTTTATCTGCAAACTGGCAATTGAACCTGAATGATCTCTAACATTCAAAAAGAGGATTTTCTGACTTTAACTGCATGTAGATTTGCTTGATGCTGTACAGGAAGGACAGAAAGCCCGGGTTTAGCTCAGTGACATCCAGAAGTACGTTCCACAGTCAAGGTTTCCATGCTAAAGTGCATCTCCCAAATTTGATAGACCACTGCTATTGGACAGAAAGTTTTATTGCAACAGTGAAATGTAGTTCATGGACATGGATTTCCCCAGTAGCTAGATGTGGCTGTGGTAATGAGGAGATATTCTCCTCGTTACCACAGATCACAGTTTGCTTAGTGCATCACTCTTGAAGATGACATCTCTGTTGCTGATAGGCCATCAACTAATCACACATTTTTGAGCCAGTGGCAGCCTTGTTTTCTCCTGGGTTGTGAGCTACCAATTACAACACTTTACTGCTGGAGAAATGAAGATCAGAAAGTAAAAATTGTTTTGGCACATTAGTATTTTAGAGAGATCAACAGCCACATGAGTAATGCAGACAAGTATTTTAACTAAAGAGAACAGCAGCAGCAAGTTTAAAGATGACAAGCAAACGAACAGGATTTCAGGAAATGGATGTCAACATATAAAGTAGGGTTCTGAAAACTTCATTGATTTTTAGTATCAGTCTTGAGGTTTAGTTTTTCAGAGGCCCCTTTCTAGTAGCCTGAGATTTCGACTATTCAGTTCTGGGTTATAAATACATTCTGACATCAACGTATAATTTATATTAGAAGAATATTTCTGTAACCAGTTTTGCACTTCAGTGATTGGTGTTTTATACCCACATAAGGAAATGAAACAGTGTTAAACCCTCCCCAGCAAACTATGATTTCCTTTTCATTGATATAACAAATGTCTGAAACCAACTATTTCATTGTGTGTGAAATCACAGTGAGCCATGCTCCTCTAAGCAATATTTGCATTTTTTTCATATCTGAAGGCTTTAAAATTCTATCACTGCTTATTACTGTGCTTGATTTCATATTGAAACAGGACTTTTACTCTTTTAGGCCAATGTACCTAAGGATGGGACACACGGCCAGCAGCATATTCCAGAATTCCTCATGAAATAGTTCAAATATCCCCCAAAACATGTAGTTAAACCCACAACAGACTTAGTTTATGGTGTAAGAATGCCAAATTGTATATTTGCTAATTTTCCTGAAATATATTGTGGGGTTACAGTTGGTTTAATCAGGCTTATATTTATACAGATTTACAAAGACATAACATTGAAACTCAGTTGAAACATGGTATTTACTGTACTGACACTGACAGTTTGCCAAGAAAAAAGCCTTCTGTCTCTAAATTATGTATTTGGAATGCCCTTAGGCTTTCAAATGTAGACATGACAAAGGGACTTCTGCTGCTTTAGTGGCAGAAGTTGCACTTAAAATACACACATTACTGCTGTCATACAAGTATTTGAAATGCAAAAAAAAGAAAGACATCTCATTAGATCTAAATCAGCTACAGCACTCCAAATTTCATGGAAGTTAACAAAAATGCACAAAAGATATTTTACAAAAATATTACTAGACTTATATTTAGGCATCTGTACCATGAAAAATCTGGGCCTTAAACAGTGAAAGCCAGTGCTTAGATAGAATATATTAATCCTTTTAATATTTGAGATGTCACCAGGGGTTGATCTTGAAAAAGAAGATGCAAGTCCCTTGGTTTTGTTTCTCTGAGACAGGAATAGCTCTCTCTAGATACTTGTCTCCATCACCATACAAAGAGACTAGACAGCTCACTTGGAGAGACTCAGAATAGTTTTCAGTAACCTGTTATTGCAACAATAATTATAAAGCTTGTACCTGAAAGAAATATGACTGGAAAGGCTGATCCTTGTTCTCCTCTTCCACATATAGTCCTCCAACAATGTAGACCTGATTTTGTTTGGTGACTATGCTGGAATGATTTCTGGGAATCTGTTCTGCCAGGGCTGCAAGGTAGCACTCGTTTTCAAGAGGATCATAAGCTACTGCAGCAGTGTCATTAACCAGAAGAATTAGGTCTTTGACAAACATGCCATGCCTGGGAAGGTCATTTAGGTAGCCAGGCAGTAAATCTTCATCTCCTACATCACCATTCACCTCCCCTTTGGTTGACTTGTCTGTGCTTTTGCTAGAGTCAGGCAGTTTTCCAGCAAAAGCATCCTTAATGATCTTTACTTTTTTCTGAAGGTCTGAGTTGCTTTTAATTATATCATCCTTCTCAACCTGTTCTTTGAAATATTTTTCTGGCATAAGACGAAAACGTATGCAGTCAAAAATTTCCCCCAGGCTCTTTACTCTGTTCTCCTTGTCTGTTCGGACCCATCTCATTACTGCCTCAAATACCAGTTCTTCCTTCTCTACATTTAAGCTGTCAGGTGAAATAATCGAGATAAGTTCGTGTGGGGCAAGCTGCATGAAGTCCTCTTCTTTGCAGATCTGCACAAAATGATCTGAAACAAAATCACGGGCAGAAAAGGCAAGTCTCGGGCAATCAAGCAGAACACCTAATCGAAGGATGGCCAGGCAGTTACCAACAGCAAGCCTCTTCTGAAGGTAGGAGACGCACACAGTGAACACGGAAGGGATCTGAAAGCGGCTGGCCAAAGCAAAAATATCTTGTACGTTAGAATCGTTAAGATCAATACTTGCTGAATAAAGGTATTTGACAATCATATCCAGGATGTTGGGGTCAACATTATCTAGAACTACCTCCTTCTTTTTCTCTTCACTTTGCTCAGATAAGAAATACTCACGAAAATAAGGGCTACATGCCGACAGAATCAATCTGTGGCAAGGCAGGCTTCTGTCACCAGCTTTTAGAGAGCAATCTATAAACTTTTTCTCTTCGAGAAGTTCCTTGAGGCCATCTTGAAGGAGGGTGGATTGGTAAAGTCTGAGCTCTTCAGTGAGTTCCCTTTGGGAATCCATTTCACAAACACTTGGGAAAGGGGAGGGAGTAGAAAGCTTTAGCTCTTGCCTGCCCAAAGGTCTGTCTGTAAAAAAGGCAGACCAATGTGCTTTTTGCCCTGCCTGAAGCCTCTGCAACTTAATCTCGGTAGCTAAATATAGGTACATACCCTTACAGGTCGGAATTTAGGATGGATGGTTTGGAAAAACAGAGCTGCTCTTGCAGCTGTCAAAGACTGAAAGAAGCAACTGTTGCTCTTAGTCACTATGGTCAGGTTTTGCCATCATTCTCTACATTGAATCAATAAGATTATGTGCAATGTAATAAATTATTTGACATGAGTAAGGACAGCAGAATCTGACCCTCAGTGACACAGCTATGAGCAAGACTGTACATATACAAGTTACTAAATATTCTGAAATAGAAATATTATTAATCAAGTTGTCAGTTTTAACTACTGTTCACTTCTTCAGAGTTGCTTAATACGTGTCATTGCTGCAGTCATAAAGATACTAAAATACTCCAGAACTTATAATGAATTGCCTATGCTCTAAGAATATTTTTTTACATAACAATATCTCATATTCAATTTCTTCAGATATTGATAATAGGACCTTGAAATTAATTATGAGCTCCTTCTTAATACCCATTTGGTTGTATTTATTTGTAAACCAAACACTATTGTTTAAACATAAAATATATGTTATTCAGGTAAAGTTCTGCTTTTCAAAATAATTCAAATTAAAGTCTCCACCCATATGGTAAAATGTTCTTTGAATGTAATGGAAATAGGATCAAAATAGAACTATTTGAATACAAGATCTACAACAAGGTATAGCATTATCAAAGTTTATTGAAATAATGACTGCTTTTTAATATAGGTAGTATTCCATTAAAATATATACCTTGAAAGATTTTCTGCAAACACGACAATTCCATTCACACCACAGTTACTTTACTGTAACAGTCAGCTGCTAAAACAACAGCTGAGAGGAGAGCTCATTTGACTTTTTCCATTTATAGCAAACAGCGCAAAGGTCTTATCTCACTAGAAAACGTAACAGCTGTGTCTTCCTTTAAACTATAAATGACTCATTTCTCTATAACACATAACATCATAAAAGGTCTAATGACAGACACAGAAGCTATTTGTTTGTGCGTTTTTTTCTAGATCATTCTTTAAAAAAGTGATTTAGCAAAAACAAACAAACACAAACAACAACTGTATGAGGATATCTGGATTACAATTAAGTACTTGGAATTATATGTGCTGAACATCTAGGAAAATTATGAGACATGAAAGCCTTTATTTGAAACAGTATTGCTTTTTCTTAAAGCTATCAGTAACACAGCACTGCTGCAATGACAGAGCCAATATGCCTAGATACAAAATGTTCAGTGTATGATGATATTTCTGTGTTGCACAACACTAAACAAGCTATGGAAATTTGATTTAGACATAATTTTTATTATGTCTATGGGAAAGTACAGCACTCTATATACCCAAACACCTGAAATACAGCATCAAACTGCACACCTTGCACTGCCCTGTCTCAAAGGGTGTCTCCACGGACAGAGGAAGGGGAGGCTTCCTTTTCTGATGTAGTTCTGGGTAAAATGGCAAACAGTGGCTGTCCTGGCAGCCAATTGTAGGGCAGTTTGTAAACACAGGGGCCATAAAGTTGTAAAAAAAATGGTGGCTACTGGCCATAAAACAGTGGCTGAAACACCATGGAGGACTGTGTTGTCAGGGAAGGGGAGAAACAGGATGGGATGGCTGGTCCTGCCAACCACAATCCTGAAAACACCTGGAGTTACCAGAGTGTCAAATTCCGCAGCCAGCCAGTCAGAAAGCAGTCTAAAAACATGGCACATGACATTTTACATCCTGGCAGCTGGAATACAATGGCAGCTGCCATGCCCGCAGTGGGGAAGGGCTCCAGGTGCTGACAGCCTGACAGAGTGGGACTCCCCAGGCCCTCACAGCTGTGGCAGGGGTGCAGGGCTCTGGGGCTGGTGGAGCAGGTGGGGCCTGCAGGGGACAGCACTTCTGCAGCTGCTGGGCCTCGCCCCTTGTGCCAGAGGGAGCTTGTCCTCCCCTTCTGACACTGACAGAGACAACAGATAAATGCAAAGCTGTTACATAAACAAGGTTTTTGAATAATCCTTCTTTTACTATATATCATAATATATAATATATTACATATCCTGAGGGCTTATTATATAATATTCACCCACTCTAGCTTTGGCATACTCTTTCTCTGCTATTCTAGTATTTCTAAATTATCTTCTATAGATGTCATAAGCCCAGTAAAAACTGAGAGTCTTTTCCTGCTTAGGAAACAAACACATGCCAATCTAAATCAGGTCATTACTTCCCAGAGTCCTTGGAGTGTGAATCCATCCTTTAGCTTCTCTACTGCAAGTCCTAGTTCCTCTGAAAAAACAGGCTCCCGATCATGTTGCTTTTTTGAATGCATGAGATATGAGAGAAAACAAAATAAAGCAGAAGGTACTTTTTAATTTCATCATCCCATTTTAACAGCATAAATTTGACAGTAAGAAGAAAGATGTTCTTACCTTGTTTTCATCAGCAAAGTAAGCCTGCAAAAGAAAGCAAAAAAGAACTCGCACCCTTGAAAAAAAAAAGAAGCCTAAAAACCAAATCTGCTAATAATTCTTTGGGGTCAAAACTGTATTAAGTCTTCTGCAACAATCAAGTCCTTACAGCTTTTACTTTTGTTTTGTAAACAAGATGACAGTTTATTCTATGTTGAAATAACATACAGAAATGTGCTAACAGGAGTTGGTGATTATGTCATTTTTCATTAAATACCAATCTTGGAATTTTCCATCATAATAAACAAAGATTTCTAAATGGTAACATTTTCATATTACATTTGTTACAGTGACAAACACTTTATAGGGGAGAAAATGTAAATATGAAGACAAACTGACAGCATCCTGGTATTTTCTGCTTCCTGTGCAGCAGCATTCATTATTCAATTTCAAAAACTAGCTTTAAATTTATATCAAAATCAGTTAACATCATACTCAATCTAAGAAATGAACACAGTACAACTGAATTACTAACCAAATTTTTCTACTCAAAGATATGAGAAAGAGATACCATCTTTCCCATCCTGTGTGTGTGGAAATCAACAATCAAACTGTTCAGGATATCAGATCTCTGAAAATATCCACAGCTCTAGAAATCTCTAGACCAGCAGGTTCTAGATCTTATTTACCAAAAGGAGCCCAATCTTGCTTCAGTTGCCCTTGTGGACTGGTGAGGGGCAGGAAAGAAAGCGTCTTCCTGCTCAGCTGGCTCTCAAGCCACACAAGACCTTACAGAACAGTGTCAAGTGTAGCCACTCCTTGGGTCCTGGATGATTTATGTCTCCTACAGCAACCACTTTCTAATAATTTACAGCCTCTAGTTTTTGTTTGAGAATATATAAAGCACAATTATTTAATCCAGGTGACAAAGGCACCAGTAGAACAAACAGATCTTCACTTAAGGAAGACGTGTGTCTTCAAATATGTTGAAGACTGAATAAAAATGTGCAAAAATTTAAAAAAAAGGCAAAAAGTGAGGAAAGAGGGAAAGGAAAAGACAAGAGCTTCTCTGCGTTAGTAAATGACAGCAAAATTAAAAACAGTGGAAATAAGATTGGTGCTAGCCCTGCTAATTTACCAAATTTCAGAGATTAGTAAGAAAACATATCAATTGTCAATGTGTCAAGGCTAGTACTTGAAAATATGTGCAGTCTACCTGTACAGTCAATCATGCAGTCAGGTGTTGTTGGGTTGCACAGTAACTTTGGAAATTCTTAAATACTGGGACATACAGTAATACAAAATTATTGCTGCCTTTCTAAAAAACTTTTAAGTTTGAATTTTAGATGAATATCGATTAATAGATATCACCATCTATTAATCTGCTCCAAGAGAAGGAAGACTTGTTTTCATATAATGTATCTGATCATATTACACTGCTGATTTTCAAGCTATTCCTTGATTTTAATGTGTTGAGAAACTACATAAAACTATTCCTTTAAATATCTACTAGTATTTATTTTGAATAATAGTTTCTTCTAAAGTTAAAAATTCATACAGAGAATAAATTCCTGTAATAATAGGGATATTTAATAAAAGGCACGTAGATGTGTTTAAATATAGAAATTACAGTTGCAGCGTATCTTTAACAGAGGATCACAGCTGTACATTGCTTAAATTTGAATAACCAAGCAAGAATTATTTTATTTTTTTGTTTTCTGTGGAGCTGCTTACCACAAAAGCATCTGTATGTTCATCAGCTTCTATTTCCACATCATCTTGAACCTGCTCCACTGTTACGTCTTCAAGAGGTTGAGGCTACAAATTAAAACACTGTAGTAAGTAAATCCACATATCTAATATGTTTAATACATTTTTATTACTCTTAAGAAAGTGTTGTATCTAATTTTAAATAAATTGAGTACCTTTTCTTCCATTTCATAATCCACTCCAAATATAGGGTTAGCTGAATAAACTTTGTGAAGTGAATTAATCTCTTTCACTGCCTCTTGCAGTTTCTCCACAGGGTCTATTTTAAAACCAAGTACATATCCTCCACTCTATGTAACACAGAAAAAAAGACAACATCTGTTTATTAGTGTTGCTTATTATTTAAAGAACTTTTTCCCTTTGACAGTGATTTCCAGTTTAATGATAGCAATTTTCAGCCTGCTGAAAATACATTATTTTTGTGTTATCTTTTTTCATTCTACCACTTGGATCATGGATGAAATTAAAGAAATTACAATGTTTCTCTATGAAGTAAAGTAGCTTTTAACTCTTAGCCCATTATATAAAAGGGGAACAAAATTCTTATACAGAAAAACACAAGCAAATAAGGGTGAGACAAATTCAGAAGTGATATTAATGATTTGTTTCGAGCTACTCAGCAGATGGTTAGTCTGTTAGGTCTTGATGTTATTATTAAAGAAGCTTCCAGATACACAGATACAATGAAAAAATATTTAAAAGAGTGGTCTTAATTAAGTATAGAATTAATGAGATCCCAAAGATAATCTTTCAGAAGATGGTGTATTTAACAGTTATTAACTGGTCATGCTGGCCTATTACTGTTTTGCTTAGAGAAACCATAACTCACAATAGCCATACTGACCCTAACACACAGATATTTTAAGCAGTGCAAAGAGAACTTTTTTAAAGTTTTCAAAAGGCCCCACAGAAGGAACACACTAAGTACCTTAAAAGTAGTCCCATAACATTTCAGAATTAGAGAAATATTGTATATAAAAATGTCATCAATAAAAAAAGGCTTTTAAAGCTTCTTACCTGCTGAGAACTCTCTATCACAAGTGCCAAGCCAAACTTTGAGTCTCTCATTTTTATTGAACGCTAATGGTAAAGAGGTAAAAAACTTTCTGTTAAAAAATTCTGTAATTAGTTGATAAATAGCTCTTCTGTTTTGTTTTTTTGTTTTGTTTGGTTTTTTTTTTTTTACACTGTACTAGCTACAGTTACTAGTTCTGGAAGCTTGGCTATCAGCATTCCCTCCCATTTACCATAACAAATCTGAACCCCTGAAACCTCAGGGAAAAGTGTTTTATCAGAAGCGGTAACAGTAAATTTCTGAAGATCACATTCACAGATGGTTAATGCCAGTGTATGTAGCATCACAATAAATACTTCAAAAATTTGAAATACAAGCCATTTTCAACATCTGTGCCTGCCCATGAAAGCCCCCAACTGATCTGGACAGAAAAAAAATCTACCCTGTGGTTGATGCTGGTAAGACTAAATTACTCCCTAAATGTGAGATATGAAATATTAATTTTGGTGCACAGGGAGTTTTAACTGAAGACTTGAACAGATACCATTTCATTATGAAAATGGCTGGTTTAAGATACTTACAATTTGTAGATATGGTATGCTGACATTAAAGCTGTCATTCATATTTGCATGCCAAACTATTCTCACATTAGTAATAAAAAACGTTCCCAAATTTCCCTATTAAAGAAAAGGTATGTTAGAACTGCTTTTAAGTACAGAGCCTTTTTTTCCAAACATGATGATTACTGCTATCCATTCAAACACAAGCAAAGTATAACTTCATATTTAATTCAGCAAAAGTCTGATTCTTTCCTACCAAAATCTATTGATTGCAAGGAAGCAAGATCCAATCTTTAAAGGATACAGAACCTGAGTAGTGAAAATAGCTGGGAGTACCTACTACTGCAGCAAAGCAGGATCAAATCACAGCACAGCCAACCTCATGGGAATACATGAAGCATCTGAGAGCATTCTTAACTGTACAGATCTGGAACCGGGGTATAGCGTAAGTATAATGGCATGTGGGTTACACTTGGGTAATTGAGGAGATCTGTGCCAACGGAATGTAGAGGAAAGAACTTTTTAGCTTGTCAGGATGGATCATATTTCCATTCTGGACTAAAACTGCACAGACAGAAATATCAGCTCCTGTTTTGTTTCATGGCTCTGGGAAATACTTTCAACTAATGCCCTGTAAAATAATGTTTCCTATTTTTATCTTAAAGTCTTTATTTTTTCTTGTTTTAAGACAAAGAATCCTATTCCATTATTTTTGATTTCCAGTAATCAAAAGACAATGTAGTCTTAATACAGTTTAGTCAAAGCTGCACGTAAACATACAGATATCAGCAGAGCACTTTGGAAACATTATTTTCTTTCAGGACCATACACAGCATTAGACTTAAGTTCCTATTTAACAGGAACTTTATATCTAGTTCAATGCATATTAGCCAAGTCATATAGAATTCAGGTTGCCAAAAAGAGACGTTGTTGTACCGAGTAGCAAATATATGGGATCAGTTTCTCTGCAGGCATCAGCTGATGAACTGAATTAAGGGTAATTCCTTTGAGGGTACAAAACTACAATTGCTACATAAAGCTGAAACATTTTAACTTTTCTGTAGTCAATGTAGCCTGATTTTTCACTGTACCTGGTCACTTGACAAATTCCAAACTCCATTGACTTTATCATATATTTGTTCTTGCGGTAACAATCTCAGTTGCTTGTTTTGAATCAATGCACTTCTCAGCTTCAGATCACGATACATTTTAGAAGTTTCATAAGCTCTGCAAAAAATCAAAAATAAACATTACAATTCAGTGGTTTTTATTATCTTTACTCTGTTTTAGCACAGATATGAAATGTTGTATATTTCAAACTTTTCTTATCCCCTCATTGCACAGAGGTGAGAGTACTATTAAAACTAAGTCAATATAATCCATTATTTTTCAGCTTTCCTTAATGAAATTAAAGGGGGTTTTAACAACTCTTTTGATCTCCTGTATTGTTAATTTCTATACTGTTTCTTCCTTTTCCTTAAAATAGTTTTCCTTAAGATTGTCATCTCCTAGACTCTATTGCGGAGTATATCCTCTGGGTCCCGTGCTATGCATAGCACAGACATTAAGAATCCTTTATTTTTCAGTGCCGGTTAAGTCACAAACATCCAACATACATATGTCAGTATTCCACAGCTCATAAATGGAAACCTATGGTGATGTATTATGCACACATTCATTCAGATGACTTATCTTTAGGTGGGAAGTGTACACTGTTTTGTGGTCAGATAGAGTTCTGACTAGGATTTAACTCTTCATTTCCATTACACGGTCTGAAATTATGGGAAATTATTATAGACAGAAATTGTAGGTAGAAAATGCACGCTGAAATTAGCTCCTTTATACTTTTATTTGTTCAGATAGTTTATACACACAAGGTGCATAAACTGTGACCAGTAACTGGTATGAATACACATCAGTTTTCATTATGTACAGTTACCTATTAAAATCTGCAATCATTCTCTCCCTTCCTTACAGAGATTGTTCTCTTTTGGGAAAGTTTTCTGAATGTTAAATATGGGCAGTTACATACTGTGTCCATCAGCACTGTAATGCCCGATATCTGATTCACTGATCAAACACTATTCTGAGTTGGCTACCTGTGTACAGCAATGACTGAAGTGAAGAGTCTGGGACTGCCAGGAACAACATTGGTGAATATGAACTCAAACCGGGTGTTGTTACATTTAGTCAGTATATACAGAGCTTCTGTCTGCCCTCGTAATTTCTGTGAGGAAAAAAAAATAAAATTTTACATTTTGTCCATATAGTAGCTCAACTGTACAAGCAATAAATAATCCTCAGATATCTTCTAAATTATTGTTTTAAATAGTGTATATTAAAGTCTAATCCTGATTCTACCATTGATCTACTGCTGTCTTCAACGGAGCTCAGGTTTTTTTTGAGAAACTAGCAGTTCCACCAATGCTAGGACTAATGAAGTCCTGCTATGCATTTGCAATATCATGACTGAAACAGTATTTTTGGGTTTGTAATCATGTGGCTGCCTAGGGAATCTACATAATCTCCCTGCTGGTCTTGCAGCAAGCCAAACAAATAGTTTTGCAGGCTGTGTATTTGAGAGCTTTCTTGCACAAAATTAGTGCCACTATAGACCTTTGTCAAATTTAGACAAAATAAGCCAACATGTGCTTGACTTACCCAGAGGGAAGAAGAATCATCAAACAGTGTGATTACATGAGTTTTACTCCCTTAGAAAAAACTAAACCACCCTCCTATAGAAAGGTGAAACACTCAACTTTTAAAAGTCAACTTTCATTACTATTCTATTACTGTTAGTGCAAGTAAACTTTCAGATTATTGTTGATATACTGCAGTAAGTATAAATAACTAATTACAGCTTGTTTTATTTTTTTAAAAAGTATTTTTTTGAAACTTACTGAGTTGGCAGTTCTTGTTGTTATATTTATAACGCAGTTGTAACCGACAGCTTAAAAGTTAGGGGAGAAAAAAACAATTGTTTTGAGAACAAGAAAAATAATAGTCAAAATTACGAAATACAATAATGAATTCTGCAGAACAGCTTTGGTTGCTATTTGTGAGAATTACACCTTGTGGTTGATGGTCTGGGCCCTTATTACAAAACTGAAGACTAATGTAAGCTGGAAAGGACCTTGGGAGGTTATCCAGACAAAAGCAGGACCAACTCTGTCCGGCTGCTTAGGGTACTGCCTAATCAAGTTTTGAATATTTCCAAAGAAAACGATTCCACATTGAGCACTGGAAATAATTTAGGTACAAAGTAGTTGCATCCTGTCCCTGTTTCAGCACATTAAATTAAATACAAGTAGACTCACTAGCTACTCATACAGTTAAAATTCAGAGCTTACAACAGTAAAATTGGAAAGGCTGGTACTTGTGGGGAATAAATAAGAAAATACAGAATGTGAATAAACAGGTGGCAACAAGAGCTACAAGTAAAGCAACATGTCAAGAAACTCAAACTCTTGGTTCTTTCTAGAAAAACAAATCCCACATAGACCAAATGAAAACTGAATTACTCTTCAGCTTCTGTTCTGAGAAATTAACATTGAATATTGAATATTACTATTTTGCTACGAATTATTATCTCAGTTCCTATGTTATAAATAAATTAATTAGTAACAGTTTATTTCAGACTTTAGAGAGCAACAGAGTGCTTCACTTTTTTACTTTACTATTCTGTACTGGAATCAATATTTTGTGAAGGAATAGCATGCCACCACAAAGGAAACCAGAGATGATACTCACAGAGATTGACTCTGGGCAAGGACAAGGAGCGCCATATGATCCGCAAATTTGTCACAAGCAGTTTACCTGGAGATAAAGGGTGGAGACATTTTAAAATCTGAGTAACTTCTATTAAATTAAATGTTCTGTTCTGTGAGATATATTTACCTCTAGCTTTGAAACACCAGGATACTCCTTCCCCTTGATAGGAAAAAGAAGAAAAGCACAGAACAACCCACCAGAAAAATCACTAAACACTTTTTTTTTTTTAAATGCTAGGAGAGAAAATCCATCAAGGAACAAACGAAACAACCTCTAATATATACAAATATTTCCTCAAAACCAACCCAAGAACAGTTACTGATTTCAATCTACACTCTGATAGTAAAAATGCAGACACACTCAGTGCAGAATTGCTCTGGGGAAGAGAAGGGGAAGGCTGTGAGTTAACTATCACAGCTGCCTTCATGAATAACCTCACCCCTTTATATCATATGCAAATTTACTCCACTCTGTACCCTGTGGAGCAGCACATCCAACCTAGGAAGGGTCACCTCAGCACACTGGCAGCTTTGTGCCCTTGCCCACTACATATTCCTTACTGATTCAGTTTAACCCTGGGAGGGGAAAATTAAGCCTTAAAGAGGATTACAGCAGAAGATCACCACACTGTTTATGGATTATTCTTACAAGGCTTTCAATTCTAAGCAAATTCTGAGACAAGATTATCATCTTCCTATAACTCTGAACAAGAAATCCTATCTGAAAACACTCCAAGACAGATCTGTGCAACAGAGCTTTGATACTGAGTTCAGTGGAAACCTGACAGGTTTCCATGAACCTGCACATGTTAAAAAGTAGAAAGTTTACTATTTCCCTGAGTTTGGAGTTACCTCTGTCTCCATTGTTTCCTTTGGTATCTTCAACAGACTCTAAGCAGTCTATAAGGACCTCTCCAGGTCTCATTTTCATTTGTCTAAAAGAGAAAAAAGAAATTACCTGATGGAAAATAATCCTCCAAAAATAAGGCTATTTCTATTTCCCTACTTCACTTTCTCCGTTTTCTTCTCAGTGCATCATGCAATGAAAAATCCAGGTATGCACAAATGCACACAAATCAACTTTATGTACTTGCAATGATTATTACATCTCACAGATGAAAAACAGTAATACCTCTACTATTAAATTATAGCAGTACATAAATAATTACATAGCAAGTGTGACCAAGCAAAATATGCCCTAAAATAGCGAGAAGGTGTGTGGAAATGGGAAAGCAAAAAAAACCCAAACTTGTATTCACAGATCTTTTAGAGAATAGAGCTTGTTACCTCCTGACGTACTTTTAGGTTATAAGGAGTGGAACTAGGCTCATGAAATAATAGATGCCAGCAAAAGAAAGATATATAAGGACATGTGAAATGCTCAGAATTTTCCACATAGGATGAGGTTTGATTTTTTTGGTTTTTTGTTTTGTTTTTTTTGTGGAATTTTTTTGTTTGTAGTTTATATTATTACTATTTTGCTTTATTTAACTGGTCTAACCACTTAATTAAATAACAACAGATGTAGTGTAAATTTCTTCTGTATTTTTATTGTATTGTGAAAAACAGCTAAAACTCTTCAGTTTGACTGCAAGGCAAAAACGAAATGTATTATTAGGAGGGGAATTTCGTGAGATACTGCAGAGCCAGCGCCCCATTCCCTGAGTTCAGGATGCCAACGCCACGGCAGGGACACCGAGTCCTGGTAACCAGCGAGCGCCGCCGTTCCCTCAGACACATCCACTCGCTTCGAGTCTACTTCCCAGTGCCAGAAAAGCTCGGCTGGGAAAAGCACACCGTTCCCGCAGTCCAAACTTTTGGTTTGTTTGTTTTCTTTGTACACACTGGAAACGGTGACCAGTTCCCACCTCCCAAACTCCCTGGCCGGCCGCTCCGAACGCCCGCCCCACCTCGCCCCCCCCGCGCCGCCACACGGAGGCGCTCCCGGCATCCACCGCGCCCCAGATGGCGGCCGGCCTCAACCCGCGGGCACCCGTTGATGACTGGCCCCTGGCGGGCCCGAGAGCACCGCTGCGGGCAGGAACGGGCCGGGATGGGCCGGGCCGGGCCGGGCCACTCACTGCGGGGAGATGTCGAAGCGAACATCCCTGTCCTCCCACAGCACGTCCAGCACCCCGCTCATGGCCGCCGCGCGCCCCGCCAAGCCACGCGCTGCCCGGCAACAAGGCGGGAGGGGTGGGGGGTGTTTGTGTCTCGCGCCCCCGCGGCGGCCGGGATTGGCTGCGGCGCCGCACGTGGGGAGCGCGCGCGCGCCCTCCCGCCCCCTTCGGCCCCGCCCCCGTCCCTGCTGAGGCGCTAAAACCTAAATCGCGTGAAGTCCTCGCGTTGTCGGCAAAGTACCGCCTTGGGGGTGTGAGTTTGGTGGTTTTGGTTTAATTTTAAAACAGATGGGATGCGTCGTTTTTAATTTGGAGCGACTTGAGAATTGTATGTAGCTAATTTTAATTGCAGTACCCTACCACTTCAAAATAAACAAATTGCTCGAAATAAGTGCGAATCGTAGGAAGAAACTCGTCCTTTCGACAGTTCTTTCCCTGGAGCTGGTCCCTGGGTTGGTGAGGAGTCCATTGCACCCATCTGTAAGTTGACACAAACTGGATTAAGTGAAGTGAGTAACAGGTGGGAAGTGCCCTTGCGTGGCCCTGGCGGGACATGGACCAAGGGCTCTGGAAGCAGAAAGGATGGAGAGTGTTTGGCTTGAGGCCAAGCTCCATTTTCGTTGATATGTTTGACGTTACCATTTGCTCAGTGAAAAAGAGAAAAACCCAAACCCAACCAAAAGTGATCATCGCGTTTCATATGCAGGAATGCCTAATCTGGGCTGTTGGGGCTTGTTAGGGGCTGTGGCAGAAATCCATTGTCAGAAGCACACGAGAAGGTAAGTGCAATGTAATTTAGCTAGGTTAAGTTTTTAGTCCTGTAAAGATACCATTATCCATTTTGTCTCCTGGCAGTAAAACAAGAAATGTTTTATTAGAAACAAGCTTTCAAGTATGTTAAGTAATAGGAAATGCAACATATACGCGCAGATGTAAATGTAAAAAGCAATATCACAGTGGCAGCCAATAAACTATGCTGCGTTTTATGTTTTGAACAAAAGTTTAAATAGTTAATTAAGGTAGATGAAAATATTAAAATGCATTTAAAAATTGGGGTTGGCTTTCAGAAGAGAAACACATAACAAGCAGCACTTTAGACATGAACTAACCCAATTTAGTGATGCCAGATATTGGTATATTCACTCATAGAAATCTGTGGATGTCATGGATCTTGCCTAGCTAATGAAAACTGAGGAGAGTTTACTGAAAAAAAGGATTAAAGTAACTGTGATATGGTTAGGAAAGGTGTGTGATTTAGCCACCTCCCTGTCTTGTGACCCAGAGAGCACACAGGCCATAAGTTGATGCATTTGCTGTATTTGTCTGTACGGAGTGGTACTCCACATGTAATTTGGAAATATGCTGATATATTAAAATATTATTTGTGAGAATGGTTTTGCTTAAAAGAAGTGAAGTCTTCATTGCACAGTTCTTGGCAAATATCAGATTTCTGTAACAGAGAGAAAAGAGATGACATAATTTTAATGACCAATGATTGCTTCCAAAGCCATATATGTAATTTAAAATGAAGTATAGTTAATGATTATACAATGTTAGTATTTAAAGACCTAGGTGAAGGAAGATCAATTGCTATGGCAAATGCTATACTGGTCTTAATATAAATTAGTAAAAAAAAAATTTTTGTACTCTTGATACTGCTGAAAATTTGCTATTTTGTTACATAAGCACTACATCGTATACTATATGCAAAAAGAATTAAAGTATGCTTGCATAGGTAGACTTTTTTTTAGTTAGTGCACATATGACTTCACAAAGTTAACATTCTATAAATTAGTTGGTTTGATTTTACGTACCAGGCTGGATAATTTATAACAAAGTCAAACAATCAATAGTTTCAACCTGCTCATTTTTAATGTAGAGATGAATTCCTACCTCCAGAAGAAAATACACAAGCCTCTCTACATTCCTCTTCACTCTCAAAGCGGTTTGCATTTCCATCACAGCCACCGTACCAAAACTGAGCACAAGCATTGGCTTGTTTATCATAATACCATTTTATCATATAAACACGGCACGGCCCTTGATCCAACCTTAACTGGCACCGGAGGATACTTTCTAAAATAAAGAAAAAAGAGGAATAGAAACAATTCAGTTTGTAACAGTCAATTGTATTGCATAGATTTTACCTTTTAAACTCCGATTTTTGTTTTTTTTTTTTTCCTGGTAATGTTATACAACAGTTTAAGATTCACTCTTAGTTGTAAAGATGTTAGTATTGAAGGCAAGTTAAAAGTGCATCTTAGTAGGTCGATTAAACTATTCCTTTACTGGCATGGTTCTAGTAATTCCAGAAATAACAGTATTATGGCTCTACATACCAAAAGAGCAAAGAATATGAGTACGATAATTTTGAAATCTATTTTTTGAAATCTAATTAAGTGCAACCAGTCTTGTGAGCAACCTGAAATTGTAAGCCTAAGAGCTGTAAGGTAGTTGCATATGCTGTTTTCAAATCATAAGCATGACCATCGTCCTTCTCTGCTGCATGTTAGTTCTTTTTGTGGTTGGAAGAAGAGACATTAAAATAGTGAGAAGAATATAAAACTTTAGTCTTGCTTTTGTAAGATATTTGTGTTACTTATCTAATACAATGGTAGTACTTATGTACATAAGTACTTTACCATTGTAAAGCCTGTTGGTCTAGTGACTCCTACAGATATGCATAAGAGGACTGTGACATACTAATCTAGTCTCACTAATAATACCATTAGATAGAAAGCAATTTTCTGTTAAGTTTTATGTTGTGACACCAATATTTTGTCTTTGTTAACTCGTACCTTGTCACTTTTTTGGGTGGAAAAAAAAAAAGTTATTGCCAGGGATCAGATAAGCCATGCCAGTGTTCCCAGGAAGCATGGGAACATGTTTCTATCACTCTTTTCTGTTGCTCCCATCATAACAAACTATTACTGGAACTCAAAATCCCCCAAATGATGAACAAAATACATTTGGACATTTCATGTCCAAAAAATCAATGAAAAGAATCAATCCTTTGAGCAGTCAGCTAATTATCATACTTTTCTTCAAATGACTAAACACAGTTTTTTCCTATTTCTCCTCTCCTCTGAAAGAGAAAGCTATGTTTTCTGTCCAATTCTGAAACCATTATCTTTGTCTTTAATGAAGCCTCCTATCTCCATAGACTGCCCCTTCTTGGCTGACAAATTACCTGCTCACTGGCCCACCTCTCTTTTTGATGCCATTTATGAGCTCCTGTCAGATAACCTTGCTTTTGCCATAAGTGGAGCAGTGGGATTTGGAACTTGGGAAGAAAAAAATGGCAACTAGATCTGTTATAAAATCCTGAAATGGATTCTCTTCCACATCATGGACTCACAAAATCTTCAGAGAGTAGAACAAAATTACTCTGATTTAAAACCTTATTAAAAGTTAGTATCAGGATAAGAGGGAACAAAATGAAAAACTAGTTATGATCTATAACCTGGTCTTGGTGTGAGTCCTGCAGTTGAAAGAGGTGATGTCATCACTTTATTGGATGGTGATTGTTTAGATGGCAATAATGGTACCACAGCTGCAGCTGAAAAGAAACAGAATGAGACGTTGATTTTTGATCAGCCAAAAAAGCAGATGAAGAAATGAATGATGATAAATATACCTCTAGTGTCTGCTGTTAGGAAGGGTAACTGTTTCTCCTCTTGTTCCTCTTCATAGGCTTCATATACTACCACAGGAGGTAATTTGGTCTGAAATAAGCAGTTGATTTTCTTTGTTTTCCAGATACTGTGAAGTGTTTAAAAATTAACAAGCCCTCCATGACTCAGAGATTTTCTAATGTTATTCCTTTCCATTTAACCTGACTTCAGTGTTAAAAACCAGAATTTTAAATTCACCTGGTTGGTTTACCAGGAAAGTTGTCATACCTAAATATGATATATATATTTTTTTTTAGTTGGCCTTTACAGAATTTTATTTATAAACTTAAAATGATAATCTACAATTGAGTTCAATTCTTAGACTTAATTATAACAGTGTAATTGCTTTTTAATAATGTCGTTTCACACTGTGGCACAAATATTCCTGCATTAAACAAAGGAATGATAATTCTTGTAACAGTATCAGGAATAAACTATAGCAATTATAAATTATATATTATATTATAAATTATAGCCTGCATGCAACATCAGAACTCTTACTTAGAACAACCAGCTCTGAGCATACCATGTTAAAGGAGCTATTACAGTACCTGTCTGGCAGAAAAGTAAGGTGAAGGTTACATACTACCTCAGGCAGCACAGAGGGATATATATTTTAAACTTCTGCTCATTGAAGTCTGCTGAATTTTCATACCGGAGCTAATGGATGAGGAAGATCACCAAGACTCAGAGGACTTTCTACTGTAGATACTCCAGGTGTCTGTGCTGAAAGTGGTTGTCCATTAACATGGTGGTTCTGAAGTGTGTAATATAAAGAACTTGGAGATACTGAATGGAAATATGAACCACTTATACTTGCACCATTTCCATTACGGTTGTATATTAAGGTACCATGTTCATCTTCACAAAATTGGTTTACTAATTTGGACTCCAGAGCTGTTTAAAAAAAAGAAAGTAAAAAACATCATACTGAGAAATTCAATGAATTTTTAAAATATGGGCTATTTATATATGTCAGTAATACACACGTAATCCAGTACTCCTCTGGATTGTTTATATGTCTCTAAGAAGATTATTCCAGACTCTCTGCACTATAGCTTTTTTTGGTCACAAATTTGCCAGCATGTAAGTCCTCTACATGGTACAAAATACAATGAACTTATTTAAAGGTGTTCATCCAAACTTAGTAACAACTACTAGTTGGTTACAGGAAAATAACTTCTTACCTTGCTGATGTGAACAACTAAATGAAAAAGGGAAGTGAACAAGCAGAATTTATGACAATGGGTTTCATTCTGACTTACAGTCCAGCAGATGTGCAATGCATGAGCACTTACTCAGCCTAGAAAACCAGTTTAAGCAGCTGTTTTCCTAGACTGGGTGACATCCCCCTGTTGGCGTGTTGAATCATTGCCCTATAATGTGACCCCTTAAAAGAAGTGAATCTCTGTCTCTAGGTTCCTATTACTTTGCACCTTGTAACTAATCCTGATCAGCATCAAAACTTGACATATCCATAAAGATAGTACTGTCCCCCCACCATGCCCCCTTCTGAGAAGCATCAGATACAATGCATAACTTCAGTGAACGCACCTGGAAGGGTGTTAAAGTCATCAATGAGAAACATGTGTTCTGTGTCTGGATCTGAGGCGATCAGATTGAGCTCGCGCACAAACTCGGCCTGTGTCGGATCTGAAGTGTTTACAATTCCTATTGCGTACATTTCGATGTTTGCTGCGTGAGCCTCTCGAACGGCAGTGTCCAGTTTTACAGCTTCTCTCTTGTCTGCTTGGCCATCTGTCAGCACAAGAGCTACTTTCCGCACTCCTGCTCGAGCACCGAGGAATCCTTCCTGGGTTGCTTTACGGATAGCAGTTCCTGTGTAAGTGCCTTCTCCCATGTATTGCATTTTTCTGATTGCTTGCTTAACGTCCTGACGAGTTGTATATTTGTTGAGACCAAATTCTAGTTGAACTTCTAAACTGTATAACACCAGGCCAATTCTAGTAGCATTTCTGCCTACAGTTACTCTGTCTACTAAAGCAGTTACAAAGTCTTTGACAATCTCAAAATTTTCTGGTCCCACACTCTCAGAGCTGTCAATCACAAATACAAGCTCCATAGGAATTTCCTTACATTTAATGCCACAACCTGCAAAGGAAAAATAAAAAAACCCAGATCACAATGACTTGACATGGTATCGTTTTGGAAAGGAGAAGAATGTAAATGTAATAAAGAAAATATAGAACCTGAACGTAAAGATTTCCTGAGTACTTACCACATATCTCTTTAATTAATTTAATTATATCTTCTCTCTGGATATGAAAAGAATTAAATATGAAATTATTTTACAACTTTGCCTCTTTCAGATAATGCATAATATTGACACTAACAAATATTTTGTTTAAAATTAATATTTGTGTCCTACAGGAACTTAGAAAAATCTTACTGTTTAACTTCCAAACCTGACCTTCCAAACAGGGAATGAGTCCCACATTTTACACTGAACTGTTTCATATGCATATAACAATCATTAACTTGACAACACAGAAACATCTTTATCGAAAACAGTTAACTACTGTTATTGTAAAAATGTTTTGTGATTAACTGATTCTCATTAAAACTGAAAATCATTCATATTTTAGTATCTGAATAATGATATCCATTTTAAATGTGTTGGGAGTGGAGAAACAGACCCAACTTTAGGAATTGTATTGCTTGTAGTGAGCTGATGTATGACAGAGCACCCACACAGAATGGAATTGGGAGTTGGAAGCCCTGGTGTATCTGGCCCACTCTGTTACCCAGATTTCATCAGAAAAAAGAAAAAACAGCTGCTGCCTTCGGAGCTGTCTGTTCAGAAAAGTGAGACCTTCTGTGAACAAAGTGTTTCTTGTTATTAGAGAAATCCTTGGTTATATTTTTTTAAGTGCATGACAGGACTCATTTGGCATTGAGTCAGCCTTTCAAATACAACCTTTTGCTACTGCTGCTCAGCTTCCATAAAACTTAGTAGTAGTCACTGACATACTTTTACTGAATTTGGGTCAAGTGCAGTTCAGACTTAGCAGAAATATAATTAAGTTCATAGCATGACAGACCATGACAAGTTTGAAGATCCTTGCTCTTTATACTCTTAAATACTTGTAAAAAATCCTTTCTGCAGCAAGTGTACTCCTGAGTCATCTAAAGCTAACTGTAAAAGAACATATAACAGAAAAATGCCTAAAATTACCAGGAACTTAAAATTCCATTTCAGTAGAAAGTAGATGAGAAAAAATCAGAAATCTTTGAGTGGTTTCATGCTGCAGTATTACTGAGACCACTTCTTGTCAGAAAGCTCCATCCAAAATAATTAACAGGATATGTTTCATCTGATCTAGTATTGTTTATATCTTGCCATAAGGGGATTTAAATAATGGAATTTGCTTACTGTTAGACCTTGCTCTCCCTTTGGTCCAGTTTTGCCCTGTAACAGTGATTGTTAATTCAACATTGCAATTAATTAGTAACATTGTAATTCAGAATATGACTGCATCAATACCATTATTTGAACAATATTTGGCCAATAGGAACTTCGGCTAGAAAAAGTGGTGTTTGTGATACTACCTTGTGCATTCAGTATCTGCAGCCTCCTAAGGTGATGGTGTTATATGGGAATTGGATGACCTCAAGTCTCCCACTCAATCACCGATTGTCAGTTTACATTAGAAAGGGAGAATCTGTGCAAAGCTTTCTTGTCTACCATGTTGTGTTGATTTCCTCTCTCAATAGACTGTGTACCTGCCTGACACCCTGGAATAATGAGAATTCTGCTTCATCATGTGTGAGTTTAATAGGGCCAGTAGCAGGACAAAAATGAATTTTTAAAATATGGACTATTTATATGTTAGTGTATATATATATATATACATGTCACCCCCCCAGCAATGGAGTTTATATATTCCTACTTAATAGTATGCAAATTTCAGAACAGAAGAGCACCACATGGGACCTGCCCATCAGCAGAAGTTTTCATTTTGACTCCCCTCATTGTTCATCAGCTTTGAGGGAAAGTCTGAGCTGTAGTTATTTGCTAGCCATAGAATAGAATTGCATAGTTTTGTCTTGAAACATGGCAATTGTCCTTCACTGCTCTCCTGGTTTCAGCTGGGATAGAGTTCATTTTCTTCTTAGTAGCTGGTTTAGGGCTGTGTTTTGGGTTTACTATGGGAATCATGCTGACAACACACTGATGTTTTGGATGTTGCTAAGTGGCGCTTACCCTAAGTCAAGGACTTTTCAGTTTCCCATGCTCTGCCAGTGAGGAGCTGCAGAAGGAACTGCAGGGAACATGGCCAGGACAGCTGACCCCAAGTGGCCAAAGGGATATTCCATAGCATAGGATGTCACACTCAGTACACAAACTGGGGGGAGCTGGCTGGGAGGGGCCGATCACTGCTTGGGGGTGGGCTGGGCACTGGTCAGCAGGTGGTGAACAACTGTATTGGGCATCACTTGTTTTTTTCATTATTATGATTATTATTATACTTTGGTTCAATTACTAAACTGTTTTATGTCCACCCATGAGTCTTCTGTTTATTTATTTTTTTTTTTACTTTTTTATCTGATTCACCTCCCCATCCCACCAGGGCTGGGGGGTAGGTGACTGAGTGGCTGCACGGTATTTAGTTGCTGGCTGGGGTTAAATCATGACAACTTCCTTAAGAGAGAAACCACATCTGTGGGATAAGTGGGGTATTAATCAAGGAAATGTCTTTTTGCTTTTAAAGTTTTTCATTGTTTCAGTTTCTTAAGTATTTCAGATTATATGTAGTTAAATAGAAAGAAGAACACACAACTCAGCTTTGTTATTACATGGTTTAAGAAAACAGCCATGATAAACCTGAGTTACTCACGGGTTCTCCAGATAAACCAGGGTCACCCACATCACCTTTTTCTCCTTTTTTCCCCTTGTCACCTGTAGCTCCTCGATCTCCCTGTAAAACCATGTTGGTAAGCAGATAGAAAGCGTTAAGTCAGTTTTTATTACACTTTTCAAATTTCTCTCTAGTTGCCTTTGTTGAATTTTCCTTCAGCTTCTGATATGACAGAAATCTTCGTTAGACATCATTTAAATAACTTGGTATTTTGTGACTTTCATTAATAACTTATAGGATTGGCTAAGCATCCTTATGGGAAAAAAAAAGTGAAGCTGTTTGAACAATGAACCATCTCAAACAACTATATGCACACTATAGAGGGGTTTCATGTGATATTACGTGATGGAAATTATTATCAGTGTCTTAGGAAAATAAGATAACAGTAGGGAAATAGAAAAGAAATCCAAGGGTGTCATTGGAATGAATAATGAGAATATCACTCTGAGAAACCTTTTGGCCCAGAAAATTTGGAATTGCAAACAGATGGATTCGTGTGTCCTGGTTTGATTTTTAGTAGACTATGGTATTTTGTACAGCCTTTCTGAGCCAATGTGATTGCATCTAAAAACTGATTCCAATCTAAAGTTCTCTTTTTCTTAACATTGATGTAAAGCCCAAATTTTGCATAGTGGGTGAAAGAAAGGCAGTAATATTAAATCTAATAATAAAATAACTTCTAATAATAATATAATCTTCCAATATCTGGGGTTTTCCCAAATGCCCATTCCCTTTACACAGAATTTATAAGCCTTCAATGAGAGCTGACTGTAATGAGTATTTTCAGTGTGTTCTTTTCCATCTAGGGCATTATCTCTCATTTACATATCATACCTTCTGTCCTAAAAACCCATCTCCAGGAGGGCCTCGTGGTCCTGGCATTCCTTGAATTCCTTGTTCCCCCTAATGATAATCCAAGTAGTGATATTAACTCTTTGTAATCATTAATCATGCTTTAAGTTTAAATGTTCAAAGAGAAAGTGTTTCAAACTGCATTTTAACAAGTATTTTGAGGCACTTGAGACAATGTAGTAGCTAGCTTATATTTCTCAAATATTTCTTCAGTATAAAGTTATATAATATTGAAAAACCACATTATTGATTTTAATTTTAATTTGTTCCCTCTTTCTATCCCATTTTATTCATTCTCATTCCTTTTTTCTTATTTCTGTCTTTTGAGTGTGTCTCATCTGACTGATGCTTTGGGTAAAAGTGCATGTTATAGGGAAAAATTAATATTACACATAGATTCAGGATGGAGACGCTTTCTCTACCATAGTATTCATATAACTACTTCAGGCTGTCTCCATGGGCATGAGAGCTGAGGAAGAAGAAATGGTATTTTTAATTTCGTAAAGGTATCTTTGATGAAAGTTCCTTCCTTCTCCCTCAACACGTGTGCTTGGGCTGGTTGTTCACAGCACACGTTCTGTATCAGAGCAGAACATACAGATACAGAACATACTTTGTAAGCTCCCATTATCCTTCTCATTTTCTCGCCTGAGGCTCTCTTCATATAAGAAACTATGTGAAATCTCCCTAACACTGTGATGGTCAGACTGACCGCTCAGCACAGGTTAAATATTGGAGACATGAATTAATTTACCTTAGTTCCTTGAATACCTTCACCAGGAGGTCCCAGAGAGCCAGGTGGCCCTGGGCGTCCTATGGTTCCCTAGAGAATATTCAGAATAAAAATACACAATAAATTGTTGTACCACCATGTAATTTCTTGTCCACCCTCTACCAGACATTTCTTTTTATAAGTAGTGAGGATAAGATTGCTCTGTCCGACAAAGACTCATTTCAGCCTTTATCAGATTATTAAAATCCAATTTATACGTCAAAGGAGTCACTTGGCTTAATGATTACTGAACATAAATAACCTTGCTGAGAGATATATACGTTGTGTTGAAGGAAGGATTGTATTGTTGGGATATTGGGGACTGAATTAAGATTTAAGAGAGGATTATTATTGTTTTGTTATCTTTCATCACCATTAAGTAAGACCCATGGGCATACATACTAATGTGGCATTGCAAATAAATACTTGTTGCTAATTCATAAGATAGTTTTCAAAAGAACTCTAGAGAAAATGTTTCCATTCCATATGTTATTCACAGGAAGCAATCAAAACCCACATAGTGAAATATTAATTTCATGCCTATATTGCTATTCCAGTATCCCTGCACGAAATTCTCTTTTTCCTCATTTGTAAGGATACTGTGCACATGCCAGTCCTTGGGACTAGTCCTGGCTGGGAAAGTGCTTCACTACTGCTTTGCTCTGGATGTGGTTTTCATGCCAATGTGAACTGAATCTCTGGGACCAATAAGCCACATTCTGCAGGTAACACATTATTATGTTGCATAATCTTTGCATTTGACTTTGTTGAGTTCCTTTACATTTACATTCTACACCATTTCTTTTGCATTAGTAGACTTCTAAAACTGAGCTGTAGGAGCATAAGAATTTCCAATTTGGGAGGTTTCATAGTGAAAATTGCTTTTTATAGTTACAATTACTTTCAGGCCTTTGTCATGGTGTATATTATAACTACAAAAATAATCCTTTTTTTCAAGGATCGATTCCTTATTGGCCATTATATGTTTATTAGGTTGGTATAGTAAAAAAGAAGAATTAATTCTAGAAGAACTCAACAGTATGCCTATAGCTGTAACAGTAGCATGGGCAAGACACACTAAGTGCTTGCCAGGCCATTAATTTTGACCAATGCCAGGTTTGAAGAAACTTTTGCTACTCAGGTGCAGCTAATGCCTGCAGGAGCTAAATGTTTTGTCACTGATCTTCACGCAAGGTTATCGTTTATCATATGCAACTGGAAGAAGGCTATGGTTTATGGCTAGTTACCAGAAACATTTTTGATTTTCTACAAAATAAAGATTATTTGTTGGATTAATTGTTTCTAGTGAAGCGTGAAGACAGAAGACATGTGGATGTCTATGCACTTCTATGCATTTTTATAGTATAGTTTGTTTGTTTGTTTGTTAGAAAAAAGACAAAGGGAGACATAATTGTTAAATCTCTTACTTTTGGTCCTGGCAAACCTTCTCCTGGTGGACCGGGGAGGCCAACTGGTCCTCTAATACCAGGATCACCCTGAAAGGCGATACTTTAAGAGATAAGTAGTGAATACAAAAGTTTAATTTATCTCTAGGATTCCCAGCACCTCTTATACTCAGATGGGACAAAGAGAAGAGAACTATTGAACAACATAGTGCAAGTCCAAACAGTGATAACTCATGAATATGGCAGGCAGGACAAGGAAGTTACTGGGGATAAACAGCTAGTGGTCTAAACATATTCAAGACATGTACAGCCAATTATGCATAGTTACACAGGAATTACAATTCCCATGTTGAAAACAAAACAAAAAAACCACAAAGATTTTGCTTGCTGTCAGTTGAGTCACACTCTATGTTCAAATTGCCACTGTTCTAGCTTTTTCCTATCAGTGTCTCCAGACAGCTAGGGGTTTGAGGTCAGTGGGAAAAAGATGCATGTCCTTTTAAGAGACATTAAGCATGTTTAAATAGTTGCAGTCAATTCTTCAATTACCTGTATAATGCCAGTAATCCTGCAATCTGCATCAGGATGAGTTCTGAAGTGAAGCTTGAAGAGCTTCTATGGGATCTATCTTTTATATACTGACAAAGAAGTTAAAGTTGGACTAAATAGGTATTCTGACTGTGATATATAAGTAGGAATTATATCTCCACGAAGTAACATATACATATTCATATACGTATACATATACATATACATATACATATACATGTACATATGCATTTACTTTTCTAGAAGTTAAGGTCTGTACCTTAGGTCCTGGTAGCCCGACTCCATCTGGGCCTTGTTCACCAGGAATCCCAGGGAGGCCTGGCAAGCCCTGAAATTATATACACAGACAACATACATTTAATTTATGCTTATATTGACTATGTGCTTTTGTTAACATTTGTATGGTAGTGTCTTGGATATATTGTCTCTTGGTGGGATCACTTTAGTCTACAATTGGTTAAATTTTACTGTTATAAACCAGAAGTGGTGTCAGTGGCATTTGTGTGTGTGTTGAATGCCATGCAGGGGGCTTGCATGTGTTTGAAGACAGAGGAGTCTAACCTGGAAAGACAGTTGCCACAGCCATTCTGCACTGCATAATCAAGAGAAGTGGAGGACAGGGAAGGTCTTGCACTATTTTAGAAGGAGATTTTCCTTCTATGCTGAAATGCATTTCCACAGTTGAGGAGTCTTTTCAGGCCTTTAGAACAACAAATCTTTCCTAGCATGTCAGACACAGAGGCGAATCACTTACGTGTAGCACTTATTTGTTCCCAATTCACATAAAAAAAAAGTCTATAAACTTACAGGTGGGCCGGGATAACCATCTCCTTTTGGCCCAAAGGGCCCGGGGGGTCCTGGAAGGCCTCGGTCACCCTGATGAAGGCAGGAAAAACCTCTGAGTGAATGACAATACAGTTGTTAGCAGGAAATTTTCCATGGAAGTGAAACTTCTGTGGCAAATATACTGTAAATTGATTTTATCTGTCTATCTGCTAATGTATTTTACTATGTAAATTATTATTTTAGGTTTATTTAATCCTGGATTAAAACAGTACCAGCTCAGGATTTACAGGAGCATTCACTTCTATGAAACTAATTTTAGTATTTTTCAAGAGCTCTGTCTGTTGTAATTTGTGGCCTACATATAAGAAGAAATTCTGTTAGTTGCATTCCCCATATTTTTATCATAATTTTATCATAGTTTGTTCTAGAATTGTATTTTCCTATAATGCTATGGAACCTCATTAAAACTTCTAACAGGAGCTTCCTATGGGAGATGTATAATTAAGCTTCTTTCATGGATGCAGACAGCTGGATTATTCAGGAACAGATTTACCAAGAAAACTAAAAGGACTTTAACCCTCCCAACCACACTGGATGGTGCAGTGAACTGCTCAGTTAGAGCTGAATGGATGATCAAGATTGTGTTTGTCCCTGTAGCTACTCAAAATGTGGGCATGCAGAAATAACGCAAAAATAATTTAAAAAAATCAGATTGTAAAAGGCTTTCCCCTGTACAGCTTAGTGCAGATGTGTGTCTGAGAATGAAGGAACAGCAAAACCACTAATGCTGACAAAGACAGCAAAAAGTGAAGAACATAGTCACAGAAACAGGCAGTGTCACCCAGCTGAAAGAGCTTTGAGGACTCAAGGCTGAGGGAGAGAGACTTGCAGCTCTGAGCAAAGGGCTTGCTTCCTTTTGATTGATTCCTGTTGGATCCCCAGAAATGGGACAACATGCAATTCTCTGAATTAGCTGGACTATACCAGAAAAGTACGTGATTCCATCATCATAATGTCCTCCTAATGAAAATAAATGTAAGGATCTGGAAAACCGCTGACTGATCAAAAAGGGATAGAGATTGTTACATGCTTCTCATGCTTCTCTTACTATGTTCAGTTCACTCAAAGAACAAAAGTACTGTCAAATTCAATAAGAAAAAAAAGGGGGGTGGCAAGCAGGATCCAGTATATTTTGAGAAACACAGGTTTATATGTCCTGAGTTTCTTGGTGTTCAAACAAAATCATTCCTGGAATGAAGAGTGGATTATGAAACTCAAATCTAGGTACCACTGAGGCAATACTAGAAAAGTGCTAGAGGGAAATTCATAGCTACTTGTTCATGTTCTTCTTGCACTACTTAAGGTATTTCTTCTCACAGTGCCAGTTTGGCCCATGTCCTGAGACCTTTTTGGAGTCTATAGATTACCATGTGTCAAAATTAGGAATGAAGCAAAGGAGCCTGGATGAGAAAAATTAACTGTACTTGACATGTAGGCTGTTGTAAGCACAGTTAACAGGTGTCCTCTCTGCATTCACTTCTAATCAACTAGAAACAGTCCTTCTCCTGGTTCTCTGCCATCTGAAAGCTTCTGATTCACAGAATCTGGAAGATTGACCATCCATGTTTTTCTGGCTCTGCAAATCCTTATACTCTAACAGAGTTGTAGGACACATTTGTTAAGAACTGTGAAACACTTGGCCATCCTAGGAGATTTTTGTTGCTTTACTGAAATCCTCCTGGCTTATTTTACAGTTCTATCAGAAACTAGTTTAACAATTTAGAAACTACCTTTGGCCCAGGAAGTCCAAAACCTGGTTCTCCAATTGGTCCAGCAAGACCAGGTAACCCAATGTCACCCTGCAATGAAGAAAATAAATACTCCTGTTACGTATTTTATTAAACTCCAATCACAGGCTGGTTTTCTGATATACAAATTTATATATATCAAACATAATAGCTAATTTTATTTATTGCTACTGCAAGCATTAAAACCCAAAAGCAGAATAAAGAAAAGTATTTTGATATCCAAGGTTATTCAAAATAAAGTAATCAACAAAAGTAGGCCGTACCTCAACCTGCCATACAGTTAATACGAGAGCACTGTGGTAACTAGACTGGATATAATCCATAACTCTATTCATAGGAAAGAAGAAGTTTTAGTTGACCTTCTGAGGCTGAAATGGTTTCAACAAGTATTAGCATAGCCTACTTCAGTTTTCACCCTGTGTTTATAGGCACTAGGAGCTGGAATCTGGATGTTACCTTTGGCCCAGGCACAGCTCTTCCAGGAGGGCCTGGCATTCCAAGGCGTCCTGGTGCACCAGGCTCTCCCTGCAGTGAAGGAAGGAGAGAAAAACCAATGGATTTTTCTGAAAGTGAGCATGACCATCTCATATAGAAAACATTTATGCAATAATTTACAATATTCCATTAAAATTCTGTTAGAATTTCTAATATGCAATTCTACATGGAATATCTGTGGAATATGTTTGAGAACTGATAACAAGCATACTTCTGTTTTCTCAATGGAAATGAGATCCTTCTGTCACTGCACAAACAGATGCTATTAGAAGTTCCTTTCTTAGTATATTTGAGACTTAGTCATACAGCATTCAAGACTTCCTTCCCAGCTCTGTAGGTATACTGAAAACATGTATACTTTTCTGTTAGAGTTGATTTTTTTGAAAATAGTCCTTTCAGTGTACTTTTTTACTTCTTTTACCTTTTATGTGGAAATACTCTTGTGTGTATAAATAGCAAAAGTCTTACTAAGAAACTGGAGGAGAAACCTAGAGTAGCTCTTCTCTCACTTTCAGTGAGAACTGAGTATTTTAATGGAAACTCCAAATTCATAAAAGAATATCAGCTATGAGTCAGTGTAAGGGAAAATAAAGTCCTGTCACATATGTATATTCCATACACAATACTATCTTCCCAAATATTTCAGTATAAAAATACCAGTAGATACCTTAACTTTTTGTAAACCAACAGGGAAGCAATGTGGTAAAGGCAAAGTTTTTTAAAAAATGCTTCTAGCTGTTTACAGGGATCATGGTGTGTCTTGCTAAGAGAAGCGTTAGCTGGACTTTTTTTTTTTTTATTATTATTATTTAATGAAGCAAGTTCATTCTGGAACAGTTGTTTCTGAGATCTGGAACAAAGCACAGCTTTAGGAGGCTATTTTACACACAAAACATAGTAATAAACTCACTTTAGCTCCAGGAGGTCCAGGCACTCCTGCTGGTCCTGTTAATCCACGTATTCCTCTCTGACCTTGGTCTCCCTACAGAAATGGAGAACACATGTCACACATAGTAAATAATATTAATTATTATTATTATTATTATAAGAATGTGCTAACTGGAATTAACTGTAAATGTCAGTGAAAGATATCAAAGATCTATCTTGTAGGTGGTGCACATGAGCTGTTCCTATTGCCTTCATTGGCAAGTCAGTTAATTCTGCTCAGTAATTGTCCAGTTTTGGATTGGTACAGCTACAACTACATAGATTTAATCCAAAATGAAATTAACTAACTTACCAGTGAATACTGTGGAAAAAAAAACAACCCAAAAGGAATCTTAAAGATTGAATCCTTGCAGCTGAAAACTAAGTTATTACATTAAAAAGATACTATCTAAGAAAAGTTATCAAACCAGGAAAATATAATTCACTTGGTAGTACTTTTTTTTTGATTCTAAGGCAAATAGGGCCAATCAATTGATCACGATGCCCTGTCTGATTGACCAGCTTGCACTTCCAGGAAGAAAAAGCTGAGAATAGTGTAAAGTTTGTAAAGGGAAAGCTGGTATTCAAGAGGATTATTAAGCTGTAATAATTACAACAAAAATAAAACTGTGAGTCCAGAATAGTATTTTTTTGTTATTTATATTAGACAAAAAAAGCCAAGGCTTTGACAAACTTATTCTTGGAACATTACAATATCGTGTGACATCTTTAGTGAGACATTCTTACCTTTTCCCCCTGTATTCCAATCCCTGGAGCACCTTCAGGACCTCTAAGACCAGGTAACCCTGGTTCACCCTTGAATAGAAAAATCAAGGGAGTATTTCATAGCATTGCATAGACATGGTGCAAGATCAACTCTGTATTCCCTTGAATAAGTTCATTAAAATCATAGACCTTTTAGAGTCAATGACAAAACTCCCACTGATGTCAGCTGGGTTCAGGATTTTCTTCCCACATTCACAAGCATGCAGTATAAAACTCCAGGTGGAATGCATGAAGTAGCCTTAGTGATGGCTGAACACTTTGATTATATAATCTTAAATACTGGCGTTTCTGATTCTAGAAAAATAACGTGATCAGAAGGCCAGAAAGGTTTCCCATAGCCATTTTAGTGGTTTTCCTTCTGAGTTGCAGGGCATTTAGTGGATTTTAAAAAGCCAAAACCTGTAAACAATGTAAGACAATGCCCCACCCCCAAAAAAGTAGAGAAAGCAAAGTTTACCCTAAAAAAGTATATTCGAAAGAGAATTCTTTTCACTGAAAAAGTGTGGTGCTTTTCCACTCTCTCTTCTAGGTCCAGGTATCAGCACAGGGAGAGCAGTAGGAATACTTGGAGGGAAGCAGGTAGACTGCAGACAGAGATGAACCAACCTTTTGTCCAGGGGCTCCATCTTCACCTGGAAGACCAGGCAGACCTGCCAGTCCTGAAGGCCCTGGCTCACCCTAACATCAATAAAAAGTAAATCCTTCTATTAAATTCAGACTTGGTACTAATCTTTCTCTGACTTGAGGAAATCTATTTAATTTTTTTTCTAATGATTTAAATGTATTTATAGCACATATTTATGCATATGACCCCATATCTTGACTTTTTTATAAAGACAGCTCTCATTACCTGGTGCTTTCCTACCATCTCGTTGTTTGAACTATGCACTTTATCTGTGCAATTAAAATTCTTAGCTGTTAATGCTCCAGGTCAAACATAATGCCATCATATCATTAAATGGCAGCATTTATCAGATAGAACTGACTGTGACATGATTGACATCTTACTGGTGAATATCAGTGCAAATCTGTTGATGGCAGTGGAATTGTCTTGGGCCTATTTATGTAAGATTCAAGAGCCTGACCTGGCTTTAGGTGAAATGGGATCATTTGGGGTCAAATGGGTTCAATCAGCACTACTGTATTTTGTGAAATTAAAGAAAGAAGTGGAATAATTTCTTTTCTTTTCCAACCCCTGTCTCAAATCTGTAACAAACAAGAGCAAAACCACGACCGCCCTGTGCCTTTCTACTATCATGAAAGTACTTTTTCATCTATTCCCATATTTTATGTTAATCTGGCTGTTAATGACATAGGGACTGGTTACTATCTTGGTCACTTCAGCACTAAGATAATCTGGTTACAGCTTCCTCTCCTCTTAGCAACTGTGCTTTCCGTCTGTCAGCACAGCTTGTTTCTCGTGATGAGCGTGTGAGGATGTAGCTGCTGCTCTGTTTCCATCATATTCTGGTTGAAAAGGGAAGGAGCAGCACAATAACCACTATTCAGTGCTTTTTTTCACCTCTCTGGCTATAGTGTAGCTTACACTTGGGACTGTAAAATCTGCCAGCTGTTTCATATTCTGGATGGTTTTCTGGACAGAGCTGTAGGTGAGCTGTGTGCAGCACTGACCTGAGCATGGGTCAGGCATGTGGAAATTTCTCTAGTCACCATAAATCTTACTACTTTGTACAGAAGTGGTATATTTAAAATGTTCCCATATCTAGAGGTTATTGAAAGTCTGGCTTAAAAATTTAAAAGACTAAGACTCTAGATTTTATTTCTAAACCTATTTTAGTGTCTACGGAAAGGATACTCAGGAAACACAAATTTATAATCTGAATAAATAAATAGATAAAATAATTCCTCTATTAACAATGTACCTTAGAACCAGGTTCTCCAATACCTCTTTCTCCTGGCACTCCAGTCTCTCCAGGCAAGCCTTGTTCACCCTTAAGTAGATATTAGTTTTTGACAGATTATTATGGAAAAGTATCAAAGCATACGCTTCATTGCTTACATATAAAGGAAGATTAGTACGATATTGTCTTTAGTATGCTGTGTTAAACCCTTGGTCACAAAGGTTGGGAATCTGCCACATATTTTGAGCTGTCACCAAAGAGTCATTGTTGGAAATTATAAAAGCTGTAAATCTATAGTTATGTGTCACTGGGAATCTTTCCTTCCAAAGTAGCTGATATTTCAGGAGCATATCTAGCTTCCACAGATAATTCATTCTTCTCTTTCTTTTTACCAGTGATAAAGCATATCCCTGCACAATCACTTTAAATGTAAGAGGTGACATCTGCTGCTGCAAAATTCTTTACCTTTTATGGACACTTGCCCACTTACACCTCTGGTTCCTTTATACCATGCTTTAATAGCCTTCAGTCATTCAGAACTTTATTTGTCATGTCTTTCAGGAAATCCGTTTAAATCTCAATTCCAAACACTTCTAGGGTGATGTCTTTCATTAACAGTTCTGTATTTTGCAAATCTGTCAAGGCTAAATTATTCTAACGCTTTTCCTCCAGCAAAGGTAATCTTCATTACACCTTGGACCATTTTTAACGTCTAGACACAGTAAATGCACAAATTCAACAGTGAGACAACAGTCAGCAGAAGCAACAAGGAAGGCAGCCAGTCTCTAAGGTATCTATGTATGTGTTTTTCTGGCATGAAAACAGTACAGTGAGGATAAACATGATATTGAAATTTTGGTGTTACTCTCTGTTAAGTGCAATTACTTTTCGGAACTGTTTCCCTGCACCTGCATGTGATTTGATGAAACTGCAAGTTCAAGGCAGACAACGCTCTAAATGGAAATGTACTGGACGAAGTGCAGCTCACTGTCTGGTATGTGGTACCTCAAAGGTTCTGTGTTGACTCAAGCCCAAACTGAAATAGATAGCTGTGGCATCAATTTACAAAGGCTTTTCACTAGAGTTGTATCTACTGTACAGTTTTATAATATTAATAAAGAAAATAATTTTCTGCATCTACGTCAATACTTAGATTGCTGTTCAGCACTTTAACATGGATAAAGATAGAGATAGACCATTTCTTAATCATGAAACATAACAGTAAAAACAGCACAGTAGCTTTTACTTCAGAAAATTCCCTAACCTTTGGTCCAGGTAGTCCCTGTCCTGGTAGCCCTCTAGAGCCAGGTGGTCCTTTTGGGCCTTCTACTCCCTGAGAAGATTAGTTAAGTAATTATTAAAAATAAAATAGTTTCTGTTACTATACATTTAAGTATGAGGTGAGGGGGAAGTGAAAATTGCACCTTTTCTCCTTGAATTCCAATTCCAGGTAATCCAACTGGTCCAGGTAAACCAGGAGGACCAAATTCACCCTGGCAAATAAAGTACAATTGCTTAGTTGTGAAAAGATACAGAAACAATCTGGGACAACTCCCATGCTAGTTGACTTAACCTCTCTTGAAGTCAGTGAAGTTGGGGAATCCGATCTTTTATTTTTCATATTTACATTTATTCTGTGCTGGTTCAGCTGCAAACAACTGCTAGTCTCTTTTTCCCTTTTTAAACTTAAATTTTCCCACAGACTCAGATGCTTTTTCTAACATCTGTTTTAATATGAAGAAATATTAAAATAGGTTTGGAGAATTTATTGGACATAAATGTCAACAAAATACCATATTATCCAGGGTCTTTTGTGGGTTCCTTGCCTCATTACGCCTTTTGCAGTGACTATCAATCCCCTATTCCCTGTATTATGTAGATTTATTGGCACTTCATTAATCCCCTGGTGTATTCCTTGCTCACCTTTTCACCTTTTATGCTGATGCCTGGAAGTCCACGAGGGCCTTTTGGTCCATCAAAACCACGGTCGCCCTACATGAAAAAATAATATGTTGTTAACTGTGTAACTAGAGACAGTGCTTACTCTGTCATCATGAAAACCAAAATGAGAACCAGAAAGCAGCTCCTGAATCTGTGTTCCAGAGGTGATCCTTTCAAATGAGTTTGCTCTGCAGTTTGAAATTGCTGATGAAAGAGCTGAACAAGCTTCTTTTTATCTTTCTGCCCATCTCAATTGCTTAAAGTCCTGTTTTGCTTCCTCTCAAATCAATGGCAAAACCAGAACTGATTTAAATGTTCACAGAACTGAGTATTGAGACTAACTGAAAACTGAATTCTGCTGATTTGTCTCATGGGTTAATCTCATTAAAATGTGGCAAGGAGGATCTGGCTCTCACTAAGCATTTTGCCAGATTGAAGACCAGGCCAACAGTATTGTTGTAGAAGTCTATTTGTAAATGTCATTGTCTTTCTAACTGTTTGTTTACAAAGCAGTGGTCTTGGGAAAGTGCAAGTTACTAATAAGGATGCAAATATTGTGATTTCTTGTACTTATGTTAATAAAACATGTAAAGGCAGATGTTAGCTTGTATAAATTGTCACAGAATCACTGAGACATCAAAGTTATGCTCCAGATGGGTCTTTTCTATCCCCAGTAACCAATTCCATTGTTTTAACTTTGACTAAAATACATTATGTGGCTTTCTGTTTTAAATTCTTTACTCCTGATGCTTTAGAACATCTGCCTTCATTATGCTTCTTACCGAACTGTGGGCTTGTAGTAAAGACACTGTGAAGAAAGCAACTGTAAATTTGCTTAGATTAACAAATCACCTGTTTAAAATGTGTTTAAAACCAGAAAGCTGACATGCTTGGCAGCCATAAATAAGATTAGAGATACAGACTGTTGATATATGCTTGGCTCCAGGTCAGACTTGGCAGTAAAAAGTAATTCATTTTTTATAGAATCAAGAGTTCCAATAGTGCTGGCAGAATTCCACTTTGATTATTTTATTCTGTCTATCTATCTCAATTGCTTAATAGTTTTGGTTAGATTATGCACTTGCCTGCACTTGTTCCCACTGTGTCTTGCTGCTGTGCTTTACTTATTAGTTGTAGTGTTTCTTCCCACATAAATTGATGTTTCAGTGGCAATGGAGTGATTTTAAAGTGCATTTTCTTCAAATTGTTTTTTTTTGTTTTTTACATTCATGAGATCTGCTAAGCAAATACAAGCCACCAACAATGAGGTTAAATGATTTATATAATTCATCATAAAATACACACTGGATGTTTGAAGATATTATGTTGCTAGCAGCAGTTAAATTTAAACCTAGGTGACTACAATATTGTGCTAAGCAGAAATCCTAAGATTTTTGTAAAGGGACAGTTGGGCTCTGCATCTGTGAAACAATTTTTTGTTGTTTTCCCAACCACAATTGCCTTGGTGCATACATAAAAATGAGCAAACTGTTCAGCTGCTTATTTAGCTTGTGTACAAGCTGTGTCACTTCATTATTGTAACCAAAGGCTGAAGTGACAAACTCGGCCTGGGAACTGGTTTTCACAGAGCAGCAAAAGGATCTTCTAGTGAATCCATCCATGCAGGTACAACTACTACTGCTATTACTTCCACTGGATCTGAAAATTAGTAAGAGCAGCTTTCTTTTGCCACAAACTGAATTCAGACTTCTGCTAAAATGCATAAGCTGGTGGCTGAGGTATGTAATAAGCTTAGAAGCCTGTCTTAGAAAAAAGCAACAACAAAATGCTAAATTCTTCATCTAGAAACAATTTTATAGTATTTTATTTATGCTCAAGGCTGTTTTAAAATTATAGCTGGAACTCATTCCATGCTTAGATCCCACAAATCAAGCATCAGGGGAATTAAATATCGGCTTTCCAGGCCCCAAAGGCTAGCTGTGCCTACAAGTCATGTTTGGACCAAGTGAATTCCATGAAAATATATTGGGTTGTTTGATGCCAAATTTTAATGTTAATTTACAAGGTACTTTTCTCAGATTCCTGTGCCTGCAATGGACTTGTTTTGGCGTGCACTCATTGAATGGTGCTGCTCTGGTCTGAAAATCCTTTGACTGCTGTACCTTCGCTCCTGGAAGCCCTTCTCCTGGTGTACCTCTTTCTCCTTGAACTCCTTGTGGTCCTTGAGGCCCCTGTTAACACAAGTTTAAAATGACCTAGAATACGTATTAATCACTCAAATGAACAGCAGTGTGTTCTATGTCATTGTCAATTATAAGCACATGTTCAAATGTTGGTGTAGTGATATTCTGTTAAAAATAATACAGTAATACTATATTCCCAGTGAATAAGTGATGAGCATTCAGGCCTGCAGCAATAACAATATTTTTCTGGTTACCAATGAATCACAGGTTATGTAGCTGAAATTTCTATTCCTTGTACTTTTGAATCTTTACTCCCTAAACTTCTGTTTTAGAAATTCTTACTAATCCTTATTAATACATCAGTATAATCATGAGAGATGGAGAACCAGATTAAAGCCCAGAATAGTGCTGAGGGAGACAAGGCTGTAGAGTTATTTGATTGTAATTGGCAGAGAGAGTAATAGCATGCCCTTCTCTTTTTGAAAGCAGATCTGGAAGGGCACAAGGAACAAATAAGACAACCAAAACATTTCACTAAATGCAAGTCCAAAATCTGTGCATATTTAGCCTGCTTCACTGTGTTTTCCAGCATCTGGGTTTTGTGTGTTTTTTTCTCCGATTTACTCCTTGAAGTAACACACACACTACAGAATGCTGGTAGATTTGGCTTTGCATAGCCTAAATATACTTCTGCACAGAGCTTTAGAATTATTCCTAGTTCTTAGGTAAAGATAATTACACTGCATTCAGCCATAAGAGAAACTTCTTCTGAAGCAAATAAATTTTAAAGTAAATTAAAGAAACATCCTTAGGATATTTTTTTTAAAAATCAATCTTTTGTTATAGCAGTGCAGCTTTTGTGGTTAGCAAAGATTCACATCACAGGCACCTCTTCCCCCAAGAAGTGGTTCTTTGCTCTGTGGTGTTATTGAAGAGACTTTGCAAGCACTTTGACTGTCACCACTGGCCTGATTCATACTACTCTTTTCCTTGGGCTCTTCAGCAAGAACTTGCTCCCCTCCAGTAGTGTATTTTCAGCAGGTTTGAGATCAGTCAGTTCAGCTACCAAACAATCTTTCTCTTTTTCACGAGAGCACCTCTTTTGAAATTATTATTACAGATCTTTCCTTGTCACTGGGGAAAAGCTACTTGTGAAAAAAAACTGGACAAACTTTCCCTCCTGGTTGCATTAGAAGTCTTTCATCCAGGTGATGGGAAATGCTGTACTGTATTTAACTCAGTAAAACATGCTGCTTGCCATTTAGAAAAAAAAGACCATAAAATTTACGCTCTGATTTTCTGAATTACCACAAAGAGGTTGAGTTTACAACTACCAGCAGGAGGAACGGGAGGAAAAGAGGGAAGAGACTTCAGAGCCAAACCTACTATAAATTCTGAAGTTCTCCCCCTGAAAGCTATGCTGGTGTTAACGTTCTAGTGGTACTGAAAAGCAGTCAACTTTGAAGTTATCACTTAGGGATTTGAATCTGGCAGACGACAGATTTTTTTAAGTATTTATGTGATTTTGCATAAGATGTTGGTTTTTTCATAGCTGCTTTGGAAGCAAAGATAATTAGAAAAGCTAATAAATTGGAAATATTTCCAGGTTATTGTGGGAAATGAGAGTCAGACAATGTAGTATGTATGACAGTGAGAAACAGTGGAAGAAGGGAAAGAGATGGTATCATTTAACACACATTTTTACAGGGAAGCATAGAGAATTTTCCCTTTCTGTCCTGCTTCCTTCTCACCAAATAAAAGACAGACATACCATAAATCCTGGCTCACCAACTCCAGGTGGCCCAATGGGGCCTGGTCTTCCTGTCAAACCGGTGTCACCCTTCAAACAAAGACGTATTTTGAATATGCTTGATTTAGGTACTTTTATGTGTGCAGCATATAACAACTTATCAGACATTCTGTGCTTGAAATACTAGATGTAGTAGAATACAGGAATGGCAGAGAAAATCTGAGTGTCCTCATAATCATCCAACATGCAAGGCCGAACAGACATTGAACTGGTGTAGTTTCACAGCATGCATTTCTATGCATTTAAGAGAAGACAATGTTGAATCTAAACAGTTAATTATTCCCATCAGATTCCCAGTCAAGAAATCAGTATTTCTATCATAGAGTTTTTGTTCTCTTTATGCCAGCCATCTAGACCAACAAGCCTGTTTTGCACAGAATAACTTCTGTTTAAGACTATGAATGTGTTTTTACTCAGCCATACTCTGCTTGGATTGAGTTATGTCAAGCAAAACAACTACTGTAAAAAAGTCCTTTAAAATACATACTTAAAATTTACTTCTTTTGTTCCAAACAGTTTTGATCAACATACAAAATACCTTTCCAGTACCGCAAAAACAGCATTTAGGGATTTGAAGCTTCTCATGTATCACCAAGTCTATTATCTCAGCTGTCTTGATCTTTGTTCTTATCCCACAATACATGCAATACATGCTGGTACCTTTGGGCCTGGCAGTCCTATTCCAGTCTCTCCAGGCAAGCCAGGTGGCCCAGGGAGACCTCTTTCACCCTTTCAAAGAATGGAAAAGAAACAATTCTGCTTACAAATTGGTGTCCAGGAGAATCAGTTTAACTCAGTTTGTAGGTTAACTTTTGTGTATCCTGAATTTCAGCCCATGGGAATTCTATTCCACAGTACTTCATCTGTTCAGTGCTTTCAATGCTTCAAAATTCCCTTGATTAAGAGCATAATTTACCCTATACAAAGTGATAACAGATTAAATAAAAGGTAAAAATTTCATTTCATGTGGGATATATAAAAGTTTTGACCCCCACCTGTTCTACGCACCACTGTTGACCAGCAGGTGCTCTACATATGGTGCAAAGATGACATCAAGAGACATAACAAATGATGTCTTTTATATACTTATTTTCAAGTTTTTCTCTACAAAAATATTCCTTTTTAGCTACAGAATTCTTCTTGAGAATGTACAGTTTCAAGGGAAGACTTGATTTGAGATGCCAAACAGAATTCCTGTTTGGCATTTAGGGAAAAAAAAACTATTAATTTAAAATCTGAAGAAATGCAATGCTGAGTAATATTCTGTGATGCTACCATATTTTAACTGTTCATAAGTGTGGTTTGGAGTGTGATTTAGACCTGAATTCAATTCAAAGAGCAAATTAATACCTTTCTTAGGAACCTTGTAGAATACAAAAAATATCTGATTTGCTATCCGTGTCACATTAAATTCCATCTACTACAAGAAGGGTATAGAGTATAAAGATAAAATCATTACTGTTATGAGGCTATATTAATACCTTTTAGCATTAATAAAGAGAAGAAATAATGCCGTTCTTGCCTTTGATCCTTGCAGGCCTTCAGGCCCTTGATCTCCAGGTTGTCCTTGTGGACCCTGTTAAAACAGGAGTGGTTTTAATGAGATTTTTCATGCTTTCATAACAATGGCATCTTGAAAAACCAATCTGTAATTTACTGTACTCTGCATGATAATAAGAATTCCAGACATTTCAGAACTGAAGCTTTGCTTTCTGATGCATGTATAGTTTGAGTACTCAGCTCAGTTGGAGCTGGGTCTGGTAATCAAGGGAGAGGATTTGGCTCTCCCTTTATTTGAATACAGTTAAAGGTAATCTACAGTCAAGATTTACTGAAACACCTATGATGGGCTAAGCTTCGTGGCCTTCGGTCCAAGAGTTTTGGGATGACAAGAGACAAATGAGTTTCCGTGTACTTCTTGAGATAGTGAAATAGTTAAGGCACTAAACAGGAAATGAGTGATTTTGTTTTTTATGGAACTGTATTTGCTGTAATCTTTGAGACCATGAATTATAAGGATGATTTATTTATCTAGACTGCTTTTCCAAATTCTTGTTAATTTTGCTATTTAAGAATATAGATTTTGGGTGCCTTGAACTCAGCAACTCAAAGATTCCATGACATTTGTGGTATGGTATTATTTCAGAGCTTTGAATTCAGAGAACTAGGAATAGTTTCTTTTTTTGTTTGTTTGGAGAGGTTTTTGTCTGTGTAAATGTTTGTAGGGTTTTTTTTACCTGTAGGCCTCTTATTCCTCTTTGGCCTACTGGACCTTCAGGACCCTAAAAGATAAGTGAAAAAAATGATATATTTATGTATATATAGATTTCATCAAAACCACTTTTAGATAACTTTTTACTAAGCTATCTTATTTAGATATCTTTACATTAAAATAAAAACTAAATTTAAGAGAAGGTCAGTAGCCAGAAAGTATTAAACATTTTTTAAATGGACTGGTAATCAAAATAGAGAGTAACAATGAACAGAGTTTATTATCAAGGACTGGTAATCCAGGATTAAACTCTGGTTGTTTCATTTAAAATATTTACAGCAATTATACACTGAAAAGACTGAAGTTTGAAACATTGATTTCATTATTAGCTCTCTTTCCTTTTGCTTACTACTTCAAGCCTTCTGCCTCTGTTAAAGTAGAGTTTTACCATTGTTATAAACATGAAAATGTAGGAAGAGCTGAGAAGGTTACTGAAAATGGTGTCCTTGCTCACTTCATATTTTAAAACTGTCAGCTGTTAATTTCCCTCAGCCTTAGAATTCATATATGCCTTAAATCTCTCACCATGATTGTTATTCAGAGAATTGTAGTTGTTCTGTGATTTAACTGTGTTTTCTGAAAGCATAACAACTTTGTGACTACTTACTCTGTCTCCTTTTATTCCTGGGATTCCACATTCACCTCTTTCACCCTGGAAAGGAATAGGAATAAATATTTATGAGGTATATTGGCATATCATCCTCATTCTCTGGGTACTTTAGTTGAAAACCTAGCTGTTATTCTATTCATGACATATTATAGCAATTGTGGTTTAATTTCATTGAGGAAGAGTCCCATCTTCTATTACAGCTTGTGCAGCAACTGCTAAGATAATGTTATTGTTCATTACTAGTATTTATAGGAAATATGGCACTATACATAATAAATAATTATAACATCAAATATGTAAGTATAAGATCTGACTAAAAGAAGTACCTTCTCTCCTTTATATCCAGATTTCCCCTGAAAAAAAATAAAGCAAAGCAGGTTGTGAAAATATATAATTTAAATGTAGAAGTGTGAGTATTGGCTCCATTAACATTCTACTCTCTCCAGAAAAACAGCATTTCAAGTAGAAAAGATGATCTCCGATAAGCACGGCAATATGATTTGAAGCACTGCGCTTACTGGTCGTGGTAGAGGCTGTTGTATGAGTGAACAAATCTTATGAAAGGGTCATTTTCGACTGATATTTTGGTGATGTAAAAGCAGATCAAGTAGAGCTCATATTTCTGTCTTAGTAAGAAACACGATAAAATAAGAAAGCAAGAAAAAAATCACCAATTAAAAAGGATATACTGAGTAAATTAGAAAACATAAAGCAGAGTGATTCATATGTGAATGACTTCTGTATTAAGCACTAAGAGACTGGTCCTACAGTTAGTTCCTATGCATATTTCATTCAACTTTTTCATTGCTATTATACAAATTGCTGTTATATATCTTTATTTGCCAAATGAGAAATTTAACCCAGAATGATGCAGGCAGAGTGTCGATTTCTGTAATGTTCTTAAATTAATGTATCAGAGCATTTCACACTTTTTAGGAGGGACTATGAATTATCAGAGAGTATTTTCTAAATCACACTTACAAGAAGAAATTATTACTTTTCATTAAACAATGAGAATGTTTTCAGTTCTTCTTGTGTTAATGAATCTTCAGTTCGTAAACCAGAATTGAAATTTGCTGTTATAATTAAACAAAACAAAACAAAACAAAATAAAAGTGGTGTTTTGCCTTAAAGGAACACTGCTTATTGCACTGCTCATTGGAGAATAAGGGAAAAAAACTTTTTTACCTCTATTCCATCTCGTCCTGGGATTCCATTAAGACCTGGCTCCCCCTATGAACAATCCAAAATTAAGATCAGTGAAATAAGGGAAATCAGGATTGTCCTGATTGTCTGAGTAGATATCTCAATATCTACAGAGATGCAATAGAGAGAGCACACCAGCTTTTATGTGTTAGATACAAGCTTTTAATTTGTAAAGAATACTCATCTTTACAACAGCAAAAGGGGGTAGATGAAGTTTAAGAGATTCACAGGTGGAAAGGACATAGGCAATGTTAGGATAATCTTTCCATATTAATAAAGGACCAAATCTTTCTCCTAAATCTGAAAAATCACCTTTGCTCCTTTCAGGCCTGGAGCTCCGTCGTCCCCAGTGCGACCCTTTTTACCCTGGAAACAAAATAAGATTCTTATAATATATGTTGGTAAAATAATTTTGTTTTACAATATATATGCTATTTTTTTTGTATTTAGGATATTTGCTTCCAATAGATTTTTAAAAATCTCTGCATTTACCATAACCTTGAAATTGAATTTCTGGGAACAGCAGGACCAACTCAACAGGCAGCCATTTTTCTCTTTTGTCTTTGTTGTAAACAAAAATTGTTCAGATCTCCTCTGAAGAAAAAAGGGGATTAGATGTTTTTGTAGCTACCCAGCTTGCTAAGTGGGTGTTTTGTTTTCTTCTGAACCCTTTGAGCTGTATGCTTCTGTGTAAGAGGTACCTGCACTCTCCAACTAAAGAAAGCAAATAATAACCCAAACAAAACTACTGTTTACACATAGTAGAGGCTACATTTGCAATTTAAATGTGCTTTACTCTGCAGCATAAAATCAGTATGTATTTCTGTTTATGTATGTACAGGATGTTCAGGTCAAAAGGATGAGGGTGGGCAAATCTAGGGTTCTTTTCAAACTCTGACACTGTCCCTTCACCTTGAGCAAGGGCTATAAGGTACTCTGGTGCTTTAGTTCAATGTTAGGGATATAATATCAGATCACTCAGTTATTTTTGAGATACAAACCCTGCAGTTTAGGTCACTAAACCTTGTATGAAGCAATCCCCTAGATTTGCTTAGGGGTTCTATTTGTAAGACTATTCTGAAAGAAATCTAGCCCATCTTACCCTTTTTACAAGTCTCTTGTCTCGGTTGCCATTCACTTAATGGCTCTCTCTCTTGCTTTCAGAGAACTTTTTGGATATTAATGTTTGATTTGGGGCTCATTAGATCCAACTGCTCTTGTCTGATTGCAACAGGTGAGTTATTGTTCCACACAGGAAAGTCGTTCCTTTCTGCCTCTTATACTGCTGTGGCTAAAAGCAGAGCCTCACCACACCACACTGTTCTTTTCTCAGAGGGAGTGTCCCATGGCATTCTCAGGTCTCTCTCTACATTTCCTACTAGTGTGACATTTCCTACTAGCGTGACATTTCCATGCAATTTAACTATGGAGGACTACATATTGAACCTTGAACTTTTGCTTTCTCAGGATTTGGGTTCACATAATTTCTCTTAAAAATTCCAACAATTAGTAAATCTTGATTTATACTCTATATCAGTTATTTGAGAAATGACAGCTACTTACAGAAGGGCCAGGAAGGCCTCTTTCTCCCTTCTCACAGTTACATGTGGCAACCTGGGGACACTTTGAATGAAAATAGTAGAAATCACCATATTTTAACAGAAGAGATAGAAAACACACGGGCATCTCCCTTAAGTTACTGTATGGCTAGTCTGAGTACACCAGTAATGACCAGAAATTATATTTACATGTTTTACAGAAATCTTTTAATTGTCAGTGAACACTCATCCAGACTGTGGCCTCCTACATTCCATCCAAAAATTTGTATCATTCCCATTCCTGAAATTTCAGTCATTTCAATAATGGCTTTACCTCCAAAGTCTTCACAAGGTCAGTTCATAAGTAATCTGTGTCTGTTTTGATTTGTTTTGATTACTAAGTACTGTAGAGATAGCCAAGACAATGGGGTAAGAAAACATCTTACATTCCTTTTCTGTTTAACTCCACTATACGTAGAATAGATCATAGTTTAGCTCTATAAACAAATACATATATATATAAACATATACATGTATGGATGTATACTTTTATTTAGTTAATGCAATTCATTATAACATTTTATAATCTTTCTTTCTCTTCTGTCATCTCTACCATCATGTGTCCCAGTCAGACATCATTATGGTATGTATTCCTGTGATTTTTAAGATATTTCTGAAACTTAAAAAGCATTACATAATACAGAATTATTACAGATACTGGAGTTATTTTGGAAGGAGAGATAAAGAATGTTGTTTTTATTTTTCGTTTAGTTATTTATTAAGCCTCCGCTCATCTTGAGATGTCTAGAAGTGAAGGGTTTAAATATAATTCTTGTCTGAATATCCCAAACTATATGCTTTCCAAGGCTAATATTGAATGTCACTGACAGAGAAAAATTAAGGTGTCAGAGGAAAATGAGTGAAAAATAAAATGTTTCAAGAGAACACTCATAATATTTAGCAGTTTGCTTGAGCCGCTCATGAGAAGAGTTTTTGTCTGAGATAACTGTACCTTAAATAGCACTAGCATCTTTAAAAGGAAAGCTAACTTTATTCCCCTCAAAATGCCAGCCAAACCTACTAATGCCTGCAGTCAGGGTGACACAGTGTGGACAAACTGGAAAAATGCAATGGTGGAGCTTTGAGTTCTTCTCCTAGTTTAAACTCTATTACATAGGAAGAGGATTAAGGGCTAGAAGTACACTACATTCAACTGTGTCTCATGTTTTCTTTTCCACTGAGTCTGTTAGATGAAATGCCAAGATGTTAACCTGAATACTAACATATCGTTCTTTTTTAACTTGGAAAATTCATTAGGATAGCAAATTACATTGGTAATGTGTAAATTAGTGATTAGTAAATACATTAGTAAATTACATTAGGGTAGCAAATTAAAGTTCTGTCCTGCAAATACAAAAACATTTAACTTGAAGGCAATCCCATTAGACTCAATACTTAACCAACTTCCTGAGCTATCACTTTTCTTGAATTATGTTACCATATAATTGTGAATATCTATATTAAGCAGTAGTTCTGTATGGGAAGAGAAAAAGTACTTACCCCTTCCTCAGACAGATCTTTCTGTAAAAGACAGATATTGAAAACAACATTAGAAACTTAGAGTCATAATCCAGCTTTACAGAAAGTACACTGAAAGATGTGAAAACAAATTGCTTCAGCAACTAGTTAATTAAATTATTCGATTACATAATGACTAACATTAATTAAACTTTAATTTCTGGGAAACATTCTAGCAATCTCTTCATTCTAAAAAATAATTTCAATATTTTAAATTCTTGTTATAAATTGTTGACTGAAATCACTGACTCTCTTTGTCCAGCCATAATTTACTAAAATTACAGTGATAAACAGGTAGCTAGGTATATGGGAACAGTGCACTCACAAACTACATTGTTTCCAAAGTGCCCAATAGCAGCAGTTCTCTCGTAGGAGTGGAGGATATGTACTCTACAGTTGAGAAAATCAGCAGCTCTTCCATTGATACTCTTAGGTGCACACAACATGAGAACAGTAAGAACACCTTAGAAAAGATTTGACTTTGACAGTGATCACATTAGTTATCGTCATTGGGTTAGCTGTTATTTTTTAGAAGATCTCCAGAGAAACACCCAGTCCTCCAACTTTTCACAACTAATGTAGTCTCTTGAGAGAACATAAATGTGTTGATATGCAGCAATGGAATACAGGTCTCAAAAATTCTCATGCATGCCCATGTAATTCTGACAAAGCCATTATTTAAACCAAACTTCTCAAAAGAAGGCACCTGAGGATGCCTGCCTGTTTGGAAGAGGTAACATAAAATGTGTTTATTCACTTGAGAGGTGGTTGCTGTGACACAGAAAGCAGTGGTAGTACCAGAGAGGATGGGAAGGGTGATGTGCAGCGAAACCAATGCAAAGGCACAGGCTGTCAAAGTGAAGGGCAGGCAGGCAGGAAAACCAGCTTAGCTGCCTGCTCTAGGCCTCTGTGAGAGCACTTAGGGGTCCGTTTCACTGCAGGAGTCTCCTGGGTGTTATTCATATTTCTAGTTTATATCTCTGTGCATGCTCAGAACAGGACTCCATCCACTGCTTGTGGCACCAGGGTTATTGGCTAGACTATGGCTCTGTTTTCCATACTTGGCAGAAAATGGCTTTTATAAATGAAGTCTAAATAGAGAAGAAAGGCATACAAACAAAACTTCAATCTCAATTTGCTTATCTCCTCTTCATTATGTGGTAGGTTTTCCATGGAAATTTAAAGATGGCTATCACCAAGTTCAGATTTTATCTAAATTGAGCTATCTCCATGGTCTACAAATTTATTTTCGCTTCTGTGAGAGTTGTATCTTTTTCTGATACAAAAGGCAGTGTCATTTTCCTACTTACTACAGAAGAAAGCCCCAGGATGTAAAAAAACTTGACTGCTTTTTTTAAGAAAGGAGGTTTGAAATACCTTGCTTAGGAGGAAAACAGAGATAAAAATAATGTCACAACAGCTCTCTTTAAATCTAATTCAGTTTCCAAAATCAAGTATTTTGGCTGACAAGGTCTGAATGGTGGGGAGAGAAACAAAACCTGTGCTTTGGCACAGTGATCTTATTAAGTGGGCCACTTTAACATGTAAAAAGTACAGGTTTCTTGAATAGCATAAACATTTCAAAATATTGGAAATAAGAAAATTTTTACATATGTTCCTAAAACTATTTCAATTTCTTTCTAATACATACCATTTCTTTGAGAACCTTCTCCACAGTTTCTTTCTCCTGGAGGTTGAAAACAAACCTGGATGCTGGGACACTGGCCAGGAGCCGGAGCTTGGCAGCATTGCTAATTTCCTCAGCCATTCTGGTCATTCCCATTATGAAAAATATAATTCCGTGGTGTTTAGCATCAGCTGTAGCTGCAAAAATATCTGGGTTTCTTGGATGGTCCACTCCATCGGTGAAAAGCACGGCTACTTTCACACTACCTGAAGTGCCTTCAGTCATGTAGAGTTGTGTAAGATTAGTTATAGCATAAGTTGTGTAGGTGCCATGACCTATGTAGGTGATGGAAGCAATGTGGGATTTGAATGCTTCAGGACCTTTCCAGTCATGAAAGGTTTGCTCTATGGAAACAGTGCTGCTGTACTGAAGTAAGGCCATTCTCCAGCTAAGGGTACGTCCAGAACTAAGCTGTAGTCTTTTCATTCTGTCTACTGTTTGCAGTACAAATTTTTTCTGCTGTTCATGATTATAGTCCTTAGCATTTTCAGAGCTGTCCAGTAAAAAAGAAATTTCCAGAATGCAGTCTTCATCTAGAATAAATAGGTATGTAGGTGAGTGGAGTGACTTCATACTAAATGTCATCTACCCTTACATGCGTTTTAGGTTTCTAAAGTGGGAGTGCAATTATAGAAAGTTTTGACAATATCCGTGATCACAAGTGTGAGCCCTTCATGAAAACAGAGCATATAGAGGCTGAGGAATTTGCTCCAGAACAGATACCCCAAGGAATAAAAAACTGAAGGTGAGTTGATGTCATGAATTATGAAATGAGGAATATTGTAGTGGTTTTTGACTTTCATTCTGTCCTCTTGCCTGGTATTTCATTGAATATCCTACCAGCATGAGGACTGGGAAGGTGGGAGTTGTATACAGGAAAATGATACTTACTGAATAAGACACTGGAATGTGATTTGACAGAGCTGGATTTTGTCCCTGGTACTGACACTCACATTCAGTGACATAAAAATTTCCAAAAGCAGGATCTGTAGCATATTAATTTTCTGAACTACTGATGACATTACTTCTATAAAAATACAGTTCTGTGGCTAATATTATTCTTGTGACAGTAAGAGGCTATCGGCCATATCATAAAAAACACAGAGGTGATCTCCTTTTCTGAAGTACACAAAAGGGGAGGGAAAAGATGGGAGTAAAAAGAAAGAAGTGCAAAAATAAGGCATGTGCAAATGTAGGATGAGGCAAACTTGGCTGATTATGAGCAGTACCATAGATGGCAAATTAGCCATATAGTCCAGAATGCAAATAAATCAGGGTAAATGCAAATAAATCAGGGTAAAAGACCCCACACCAGTTTTAAAATTCCAATATTCACCTTGATCACTTGGGCTGGGATATTTCTTTACAGTATTTGACATAATGTGTTCAGGTTTTGATCTTTTCAATCCATATCTTCTTTCTTCCCTGAGATTTTCTGCTAAAGTCTCATGGTGTTCAAGTATCCACAAAAGCCAGGAGAATCTGAGAAACATCATTTGTTTTGTTTCTGTTTCCTAAACAACACAAATAATAATACAGAAGTACAGCAGTACAAGAGCAATAAAACATTAATAAATTTTGATTCAACAAGTTGCTTAGTAGTCTGTATTTTAAACTATAGTCCCTAAGAACAAGCTGATTTTACTTTCTTTGGGTAAAATCTTCTCAAAAGCATGTAATAAATAATAAACAGACATACTGGAGTGATTTTCAAGCATAGTGCATATAGTTCTGGCACTCAACAAACTGGAGATAGACATTTTACAAACACACTTCAGTTCTCTCTCACTGCCTGGTGGTGTTTGTACAACTAGAAGTTCTCAGAAACCTTAGTTGTGGCTGTACCCATGTGGATGCACTATAAACACAAACTGTAATTCACAGGGATGTTTTTTATAAACCTGCTTTTTCTAGAGGAAAAATGTGGAGAGAAGGAGGTACAAAGGCAAAGCTGAGTTTTTCCCTGTTCTCTTTACTTAAGAACTGAGGATCATGCATATGTCTCCTTGCTATCACAGCCCCCCTGGCCTCACCAGTCCTACAGAGGAACAGTCATGGCCTGAGGATCTGTAAAGGCATGAATGTACCTGCTATGCATCCCTGGGGACATGGCGGCCCAGAGTGCTGAGCCCAGGCTCGACAGCTGCCTATTGCTAGGACTTCTTCCTTCTGCAGGGACCAGAGCTGTTTGTCCTGGTCTCACAGAGACACCTGGAGCAGCTCACAGTCTGCTCAGGGACTGACAAGTCAGTCCTGCCCCACTTGGGTTTCACTGTCACCTCCCTGCAAACTCCCCCCAGGTAGCCACAGTGCATACCCAAAGGGCAGCTCAGCAGCAAGAATGAACCTGCCAGGACTGAGCTTCTCACATAAATTACTAACACAGCCATGTCTGCAGGATTTCTTTGGCTCCTGATAGTTTAGGGCAGGAATTCTTTCGCCCACAGACACAGAAAGGATGAGAGTCCTTACCTCAATGTTCCTAAGCAAATGACTCTGCAGAGATGCAGGATGCTGACCTGGGCTCGCTGGCAGCTGCGTTGCCCTCCCCTTGCTGGATGCTCTGTGAGGAAAGGAGGGAGAAGTTGGGCTGCAAGCTCCTGTGAGAATCGGTGTCATATATCAGGAGGGGCCAGCAGACAAAGGCAAGGAGAAAGGCAAAGAAGAGTAATCGTGGATCCCCCTTCTCTGCACCCACCCACTCCTCTCCTCCTCCCCAGGCTTTGCATATGCATCCGAGGTTTATTCTCCCACAGCCATTTCCACAGGAACATGTACAGAAGAGGACTATTCTCACCCTAACACACTTCCCTACACACCAATGCAGTTCTGTTCATTCTCCTTTCCCATAACTACCACACACCTTTCACCCTCATACCTCTGCACATCTGCCATGTCTTGGCAAGGCAGCTTTTCGTACTGGGCATCATGTTTTCAACATCATCTTAACAGTTTGTGTCTGTAGGATCCCTTTCAAACCTGAATGAATATCCTCATAATGAGGGATTCCTGCTAACTGCTGTAGCAAAAAGATATTTACTGTCCCATGGACTTAGCAAATTGAAATTTCAGTTCCTGGTGAAATTGCCCAGCATGAGATGGTCAAAAAAGGCAGACCAGTCTGAAATCCAGTTTCAGACTACAGTTTCTCCAGGTTTGTCTGTCACATCTGTCCTTTCAAAGACTGTAATAGGGAACAAAGACTGACACATAGTATGATGCCTTCAAAACTTAAGCTGAGTGGCTAAGGATCTGGAAGGCTATCTCTTTTACCAGTAGTTGCATCTTGTCACCTAATTCTTCAAATATCCTCAGAAAGCTTTACATAATGAATTAATATATTAAACAAGTAGCTCTTTTTCACATAAATGCCTTTTTTCTTTTCTTGTGGACTCATCATTTTTCATCTACAGGCACACGAAGAGGACCCAGTGCTAACTGCTGTCCTTTCCATCTTAAGTGTCCACCAGCTCAGCCCACTTATCACAGTCACAGCCAAGGTAGCTGAGGGGAGTGTGGGGAAAGGATACAGCGTTGGTTCCAATTTAGATAGGTGAGAGGGACTGGTAGGACAATGCAGCTGGATGCTGAAGCCATTTGCTGTGGTTCTAACCCTGTTTTCTATTTTCCATCTTTGCCAGTAATTAGTGCTAAATTGGTGAACTAGGATGGCTGAATGCAACTCTACATATTGTATGACTGCTGATCCTTACCTAAGCTGAAACTAGCTCAGCTACAGCTACTTGTGCTATAGTTACAGCTAAGAAAGAATCTTCCTTCAAGGCTGGAAAGAATTGATGTTTATTCTGTTGAGCCACTTTTATTTTTCTGTCCTTACACTGTCATATTAAGATTTTGATTAAGACAAGGAATGAAAAGGCAATTTCTTGCCCTTTGGGGAATACAAATAATATGGTGTTTAACTGAAATAGGTATAATAAATCTCCCATAGCCCCTAAATCTTACTGAGGAAAAAAAAAATCTAATTTCAGCAAGAAAAAGCATGTTATCTATGGCTGGGATTGTATGCCTCCAAAAAGCAAAACATTGTCATTCTTTCATTTTCACTCCTAATTCCTACCTTAAAACATAGCTGGCAAATAATTTTGTAATTAAGTAACTATTCTTGTATGTTTAGTAGCAAGATCTTGGCTTCAGGATATTTCCTCTTATTAATGAGTAATGCTTACCTTCAGGACAAATTTTTCTCTTTTTTTTTTTCTTGGCCAGGTGCAACTTTAAAAGTTTAGTGAGGCCTCCACATTTTTATACCTGTTTGCGTGGGATACATGATGTTATTCTATCCAGAATTCCAAGTATGTGACATAACACACAGCACACTTCTAGACTTGCAGTCTTCTGAAGTTGTGATGTTCTCAATAACTGCACTGTTCTTATAGTGACAGTTTATCAAAACCTAGATGATACCAATGTAAAATATATATGCATTGACGCATCTGAGATAACTCTTAAAAATAAAAATTAACAGCAAACTTTCTTGCCTCATTTACAGCAAACTTTACCAAGTGCTTATTTAATATTTTAATGGCTTTACACTGTATTTTTAACATAGAATAGATGCCTTAGAAGGTATGGTTAGGAACATTCATGCTGTAGTTTAAATGTTATAAATTTACTGCTGGAATACAATTTTTTTTGTAAAGGAGTAAAAAAAGTATTTTATTTTAAGGAATCTAGACATTGTATACTTCAGCACACAATTTACATTTCCATTCAACTAATATTTAAACATACTTAAGTATCTTTGCTGTCCCTGGGAGATGACACTACAGGTTTCTGTACTTACTTAACTAAGTTGGGCCCAGCTACCCTAACTCTTATATGCTTCCAACATGACAGTAGTTGGCATTAAGACTGGTAATCTTTGCAGGAATCAAAGACTGAAATGAATATAAAGGCTATGTTACAGTTGCCCCAACTGAAGCTGAGGTCACAGATGTTGCTGCATATTCAGATCTTTGCATTTTTTCCATCACTGTTTGAAATCCAAGAGTTCTCAGCTGTCTGATCTCAGTATTTCAGTCAGAGAAATCAGATCTAGTGTTCTTTTCAAAGAATAAAGGGGTATATGAGAGCTGTTTAAAACCACATCTAAATAGGCTATACTCAGTCAAAGGGAATTTCTTATCATTTTAGAGTCATGAGGAGAGGTATCCTGAAGAAAGATCTGCAAGATCTCTTTGCAAGTGAGTGTGTTTAAGCACTACTAAGAAAGGAAACAAAAGTGATATTTACACCCCTTTGTCAGTGCCATTACCATTACATAGGTGGTGACAGCTTCAGAGCTACATGAGGTTGCAAGGTCACTTTGAAGGGACACTGAGTGAAGAACTGGGGCTTAGATGCCAGTTGCTGTGGTGTAGCATGACCTCTTGAGTCAGCAACAGCCCTCACTATCACTTCCCAATGGCCAGAAGTAGCAGCAAGCCTGACTGTTCCAAACTTCTTTCCTGGTGCTCTCTTTGTCTGTCCCTCCCCTCTGTATATGAGTATCTCTCCTACAGCCTCGTCTGGCTCAACTGTGACCCCTTCATCGACTGTTCAGCAAAATTCAGTATATCATTGAGAAGCCTTGAGTAATTTCTCTTAAGATGGATTAACTAGTCTCTTCTAGCATGATATCATGTCACTAGAATGTGAGAGAGCCCTGACTACTCCTTCAGCTGTCCAACAAATCTACAACAGCACTGGAGATGGAGTAATCACGTTTTGAATAGCTAGCAAAATACCATCTGAATATTTCTATATGCTAAAGCAATACAGAACCACCAAGGAGGCCAGTTTGTGGGAGCAGCATTAAGCAGACAGACCATGCCTTCAATTTTCCTCTGCTCTGATGGTAATTTTTTGGTCCCAAATAGCTTAACATGGTGCTCCTGAAATGCATTTGCATTTTTTTTACCACCTCAGTGTGAATAATTCACATATCAAGTCTGCTGTGAACTGTTAAAAATGTGCACATTTCACACAAGCTTCTTCTAGTGTTTCATGGCCTCAAGATAGTCTTGACCATTTAACCTGACTGTATCATGGTGTAATGGTATTTCAAGAGTATTTATTTCATTATACTATACATGTCAGTACATGACCAAAGTGCCCAGAAGAAACAAAAACCTACCTGACTCGAACTCATAAAATAATGAAAGCACACCATTTACAATATTTTGAATCCTGATATTAATGAGCAATGTTATAAAGAATGTGGTTCACATGTAAGTTGTATCACATGTGTGAGTTTTAGGAAAAACAGTTCAAAAGTTCAAATACTCAAAGTAATCGAACAAGAAAATTTAAAACCATCAAAACTTAACTTCACTCGGGATTGTATCTGAAGAAGGATAAAATAAACTAAAAACCTGTATTTCACCTTTTGATTGCAAAATGTATTCCAGTGAATTTGACACGATTCAGGATGGATAGTTTGCTAAGTATGGTAAGTCTTGACAAGGTGACTTCTGTTCGTCAACTGTTGAGGCTACAGTTTAAAAAATTTTTTAATATGGACCTATGTTCTTCCACAAAACCTGATGGTTCTATATGAAAAATTATCCCTTAATGACACAATCTTATAAAAACCGAGAATGAAATAGTGATATATGTCACAGTAGTTGTGGAACTATTGATTCCAGCAAAGAGTTTTGTCTTTGCTTTTTGGTACAAATCTTGAGCATGTAGTCTGAAAGAGTGATCAAAGCAGATCAGGTTTATTGTGTTTTCATCTAAAGTCACTGTCACAGAAAGTGCTGTAGCAAGGACTTTGATGGCAAAGACTTAGTCTTTGTGTAGCTCCCAACAGATTTTAAAGATTCTTGGATATTGGAGTATAAACTTGTCTCTTTTTTTTTTGCAGCTAGTGTGAACATGGCTCTCCATATCTCCGTTTTCTAATACTGCTCTTCTGCAACATTTTTCAGGAGGTGCAACAAGAAAAAAACAAAGCATAAAAGAGAGCAGACTGTCTTCAGTACTTTCCCATATTAACTCTAGACAATACAGCCAAAAACTCGCTCTGAGCATTTTGATGGTAAGTAAATATTCATAATCTGCATGCAATAGCAACCAGTATCAAAACTTTTGTTTTAAGATATTTGCTTACTTCTGCTTTTATTCTGATAGTTCTCCTTTCATTTTCAGTTTCCCTCACTAAGAGGTATTTTCCACCTTACAGCCTAAGTATGTAAACACATCTATACATGAGTAACAGTTATTTTCAAAAGTATTCATAACATTTAGACTAACAAGGGATGAAAGCATACAAAGAAACAGTACAGCTACAGTTTTAACACCCCAAATATCTGACTTAACATTTGATGGTATTGAACATTTAACTGGATCAGAATACTCTGAAAATTAAAACTAAACTAAATCTTAAAGATTTGATTTGCTACATTAGTGCCAATGAAAACCTACTTTGACAAGTACACTGTATTTTGAATTTGCTGTTACATCTCAGTTACTTCTTACTGTACAGTTTACTTTGCATAACAATTTTCTTCCGCTTGCCTGATTTTCATGATGATAACTGTAATTAGCAATACAAAACTCTTTCACACTATTCCTCTTTAAATACAGTAATTACGTTTTTCAGCAGTGGAAGCTCATATATTTTGAGGAAGTTGCAGTAAAGAACCTAGCACATTTTGAGAAGATATTGTCTGATAACTGTAGGAGGAATTACTCTGCTGGAAATACAATTAGCAAGTTAAAGCATGTTGCTGTATATAGTACACAGCATTTTGCAAATGACAGAAGTTTGGTAGAAAAAGTCATGTTCCATGTAATTCTAAAGTCATAATCCTTTTTGTATTGGGAATAAGTTTTGTCTTTTGGAGAGGTGATTACTTATAGCGTTATAAAAAGACATGCATTTATATTACAACCATTGTTGTCAGTATAACTCTAAACTTGTGTAAACATTAGCATTTGCATCTTTTGACTTATGGATTTTTAAACTGCTTAAAATATGCATTAGACTACTTCCACAAAAAAATTACTTCTCTTGGTGTTAGATTGAAATTCAGTGGGTAGAACCTGTGTATTAATACTGCAGTTACTACATAATCCCTTGAATCTAATGCCATACTTACAGTTTGTAATCCTTGTAAAAAGGATTATGTGGAAATACATAAAATAGATGTCCCTTTCTGAGGTAGTTAACCTACCATAGTGTTTTAGTATCAAAACATCTTTCTCCTCTCCTTTTGGTATTATCATCTATTAACAGAAATGATTAGGGAGGTGGGACTAGATTCTCTAAATTTGTTAAAGCTTGCAGTATTCTAAACTTGTTAAATGCTTGTGCATAGTGCTACAGAACATATGACTTATTAGGGGCTCTTAAGACAACAAGTAAGTTTATATATAGTGTGAGTTTTCAGTTTTCAATTATTTTTGTCTTATGTATGCTATTGAGGAACTGAGGCCTTTCATGTGTTTTTCAGAAGAGAAGGCTGATGGTCTTGAGTGGAATCTCAGTCCTTAAAAAATAAGGTTGGCATAAAAAAAAAAATCTGTTAAAAGATATGGCCACGGGGTGTCAGCCTTGACTCACGTATGAGCACTGCATGGGCATTGCTGACTGCAGAGGTTTGCAGAGATGACTGATAGAGCAAGGCTATTATAATATCAGTATTGTGGCTAACAGCCTTCTTTAAAACTTCAGGAAATTGAGGTCATGTAGGAGTAACAGTGCTATCACTATAGCCACTTTGGTTCAAAAAGAGACCAAAACATATAATCTGGTGGGTTTATAGCTTTGTTTTCCTGTTGAGTGGTCTGTTTGACCATTGCACATTACTTGTGGATCAGAAATATGAGGATGGGAATAGCTATTTATCCTCCTTTCTGGCTTGTAATGAAGTGTGGGTTACTGGAGGTGTCCCTGAAGTAGAGAAAACGGGGGCTTGAGTAAGATTTCTTGTGTGAATAGCCTTGCCTGTTGGAATGACTGAATAACTGTTTGTTAGTTAACCTAGCCTGCTTAGTATATGGCTACACTTTCCCTTTATATAAGAACTTAGTCCTTTTCAGAGTTATTGTCATGTGACAGACCTTCAGCCTTCTTTTCTGAAAACTACTTGAAAAGGTTCAGTTGTTCTTCACTGCAGAAAATAAAGTGGTTTTTTTTTAATTATGGCATTTCTACGCTCTCTCCACAAAGGTATTTTTAACTGAGCTTTGGATACTGCATGCACAATAAATGTCTAAGGCTGTATTACATTTCCTTATGTTAGCCATATCTTCACCTGACAGACATGGAAACAAAAAAATTACTTAGAGAACATCAAATAGTAGTAAATCAGTTTTGCCAAGCTCTGTTTGTGAATGGGGCTCAGACTATTAGTGATTCAGCTAAAATGAAAATACTGATTCAAAATATTTTGTAATGCTTTCATTGTTAAAATTAATTCAGTTTTGGATCATCTCAGAGTATGAAGACTTTCAGAAAGCAGTAATCAAATTCAAGCAAATGTGTAAAGATGTACTATACTAGTTAAACAAAATTCATTTAAGAAGCTTTCCAAAGTGAGCAAATTACAAGCTCATCTTTTCTGTCTTTTTTGAGATCGGAAAGTAGCCCAAAAGTCTGCTCCTTCCTCCACTTCTTTTGATTACCTGCATTTATTGCTTGTATTTTCAGGAAGTTTTTTTCCCTAATGAATCTGCTTTTCAAGAGGGAGGTGATAGTGCTGACAAAGCTGACATAACTGGGAAAGAATTTTCCTTGTGGTTAAAAAGCTTCTTAGTGCTGTATTTCTTATATTCCTGGGATTGAATGTTGAACTGAGATAACCTCAAATGCATGCTAGCTGAATATTAGAACATTGAAGTACCTACCATCTGTGAGGAGGATCCTGAAGCATCTTCATCACGTCTTTAATGTTCTAACTGGGCAGTTTTTTACATGGACATGTCAACTGAAGATATGTATTTTACAGATTAGTAGCTTTTTTTTTGTGGAGCATCTCTAATTGCTTCACCTTGGTTTGTAGATGTGCTGGGAGCACTGTGTGACAGAACTACTCCAAATACGGTTCGAAACTTGCTTCCATGAGTTATGTAATGACAACTACCATATGCCTATAGAGGCTGCTGAATTCTGGGATGACAGTTCTAAACTGTAACTGGGAACTGGGAGATGATGGATGATGCAGTAAGATTAGGCTGAAGAGAACAGCAGTACTTTTTCTTCTGCATGCTCATAAAGCCTGACCTAGACAAAGCAGCAACCACTTACACAACCAACCTGCCCGTTACTTGTAGTGTGGTGTAAAAACAGTGGATCTTAGACCTTTTTGCCTTCTTGGCTTGAGAATCTCTTGAGAACTCTGGTCTGGAGTTGAACTTTTTACCTCACTCTAAATATATGAAATTCTAGTGGAAGGATTTTAAAGTAATTGGGGAAAAAAAAAAGGGAGGTTTCCTGAAATGTAAATGCTTGCTCCTGGTTCTGACTGTTGTATACTGTGGCATAGTTCAGAGTTACCTTGCCAAATGTAAGCAGGAGGAATTTGCAGATTTTACAAGGATTTTGGTGCAAGATTCTTTGAGTATTGTGTTTCTTTGCTACAGTCTTCACTGTGTCAGGTGTTTGGTTCATCTCAACCCTGCTGGTTACTATCAAGAGGAAGATAAAGTCAAAAATTAAGAAGTCCTTTTTCAAAGAATGAGATGTTAAGTGTACTGAATGCATTACTATTTTATTTGCTTTTAGAAGTCATTCGTGCCACAGACTCTCCTGAATAGACCATCACAGTTGATATGTGTTTGCCAGGTCTGTTAAATGTCACCTCAGAGATGAGGAAAAATTTCTCCCCCTCCCTTTAAACTCTTTTAGCCAGGGGCAGCTCAAATAAAGATCACTTCAAAGGCAAAGCTTGGCTTGTAATTTTTTTTTTTACTTGGCATTGCAGTGGCAGTAGATAGTAGCCCTAATTTTACTGTCACAGTTAAATGTTATGACTATGCCTGGTCCTTTTCATATTTGTGCCTATCAGGAGTGTCTCTTGTAAAGATGCTGGAATTCCAGTAGCTTAAAATTGGTGTTATAGAAATGGGATCATTTTCCATGCACAATAAGAGCTCTAAGGCTGAAAAAGCATGTGACTTGACATCCCTTATCTTCAGCTGCAATTCCTTGCAGGAGTGCTTAGATAAGATTAAAAGAACCAGGCTTCCTACCAACCATCTCCCACTTTTTCACCTGAAGAAATTTGCTGAGAAAAGGAGCAGACTCTAGCTGCAGAATTTGAGTAATTCTAACATATCACAACACAGATGCAAATTCAAGGAGAATAGGGCTCATTTCTGCAAATGTATGTGTGAAACTGAGCACTTTTTTGATGTTGCATTTGAGTTGATAGAAAAAATTCTGTTGACTCCTTTTTGTCATTTATTCTCTGTGGAAAATTGTGTCAACCAAATATTAAAAGAGCTGCAAACCAAAATCTGAGAGGATTCTTCCAGATAGTTTAAATAAACCAAAACTAAATTCAACAGACTATTTTTTTTTTTTAGAGCTGTGAACTTCAGTAGTCCGAAAATGTAAACTATAATGTTCCCCAGAATATTTTATTATTTTGTAAGGTAAACCTGCCAAAGGGATGTTTAGTGTATTCAAATTGCTTATGGGTATTGGTGTTTATTTTTGGGCTATCCCTCTGTGACCGGATTCTAAAATGAGCAATGAGTTACGTGGATGCTACAAGGGCAATAGCGTGTGATGAAGTCCCCAAAAATATTGAACTCTTTTATATAGAAAGCTCAATACCTACTGTCAACTGATTTTTGTGCTTCTGCAAGCATGTATGCCAGCAGTGTATCAAAAATCTCACAAATGCATTATTCCTGTAGGTGTTTAAATCACAGGCAAAGCTTCTGTTTGGGAATCTGACATGAGAGTCTCTGTGCGATATATAGTATGTTCAGACTGAGCACATCTGAGAGAGTGGGCTGTGGTGGAGACACTTGAAGATGCACCCACATTTTTTCTTCTTCCTTACTTCTCTCCCCAAATAATCTACAATAACACTGGATTAGTTCTATGCTCTTTTCTGTAGAATTTACTTGTATGCTGAGTCAACATCATATTTGTCTACTCTTGTTCTTCACAAATACAAAACTAATCAAACCCAATGAAGCTATTTTCAATTAAACTGCATGAAATATAGGCATGTTCCTGAATTGTTTGTAGCCATAATGCACATAATAAAGTCTCCTTACAGCTGAACCCTGCTCAGCAACTGGGTAGGGAAATGCCAAGGAAGAGAGGTAGCAAGAAGAAGGAAGGGGAAAAGAACCTCTGATTCCCATAGTCCCTGTAAATTGTACCAATTATCTTGTATCTTGGAGCCTGCTTTTCTATTACTGATTTGATACCAGAATTAAATCTTAGTGTGTGGACTGGATTTTCCTACCCTGCTTATTTGGTTTTTAGACACTGGTAATAATTCTTTAAAATATAGTGCCGGCTTTTGAAATTTTGGAAGCAATAGATGGAACTTAGCTAGCTAGCAATTGCTATGATAGCAGAATGGTTTTATCATAAATCTGCATAAGTAGGTTGCAAGCATCAGTTAATATATTACTGTGTTTTCTACATTAGGAGATAGCATTTAAATTTTGTATTTAGAATTTGCATGTCCACACATAAAAACCAAGGTTTAAATTAATATCTAGACTACATAAAAATAATGGAAATAATGGGTTCCAGTGCAGTTATTCTTCAGACTTTAGTAATAAAACAATTATGAGAATAACTTTACATGCTCATTTGATAGTGTCATCCAAAGGTTCAATTAGACTGAAGAATTAACTGAATGGAACAGTGTAAAAAATATGATTAGGCTCCTAGATAGTAGGTTTTAATGAAAATATTACTTGAAATATCCTTATGTCCTCTACATTTAGAAACAGTGAAACATGAGCAGGGATGATAGATTCTTTAGCCTGATTTTGGGAATGTGACCCATGAGAAACTACCTTTTGCTATGGGAAAAAAAAAAAAAGGCGTGTCCTGCAGCATATAATTGAGGGCATGGAGTGCAGTTGTGTCCCTGTAGAAACTGCTCAGTTGTGACAGGTTTTGTAATCTCAAAAATAATAATGGTTCTCTTTGGTATTCTAGAATATGGAAAATCCTGTATTCTTATATTCTAGCCCTTAAATGAATCCCAGAGAGAATGATATTTTGAATAGCTTTCTTCTAATGTAACCTTATACTGTTAAAACCTAAGGGGCAAACTAAAATGAAAAACTGCCCACAAATCCCTGGTCTTTCACTGTGTTTAACTCAGGATGAGCGTGAGATGATGACAGGTGGTTTTAAAGTACCTTTTGTCCTTTCCTAATCCTGGTTTATGGGGATTTAAACATCACAGGCATAGTAAGTAGTCAATGAACTGCTCTATCTCATGCATAGTTTTCCTGGGATCACTGTGAACTAGGAAAATATACAGGGTGTACTGTCGTACCTTCATCCCTTCCTGGTATGCACTCTAGTTGTGTGCCTGAGTAAGATCTGCTCTGGTGACCCTAAACCATATTCAGTTTGTATGGGTTTTTTTATACTGATAAGTTAGTTCAAACCAGCAGCTTCACAGCTGTAAATCTGACCTTGCATCTCGTACTGCAACTTGATCACTATGTCAGTTTTCATAAGCAGTAATTGTTTTGCTATAAGAAGACTAGTAAGAACTACTGCTTATATTTATTACATTAGTTTTGTTTGCGTTCCTCATTGCTCTCTCTTGTTTCTTAATATTTAAAGAATCAGATTAATACCTGCAAGGAAATATTAGGAAGACCAGAAAATACTAACAAGGAAGGAAAAGGAAATGTCCATGTAGAAGAATATATGATCCATACTAAGGTAAGTGCAGGTATAGCAACAGAAATAAATAAAGGGAAGAGCAAGATTTGGGTTTAATGTTCTCTTTCATCAAAAAGACTTTTGTGCAGAAATGGAAGAGTGCTGGCACTAATAGTGTACATAATTTGAATCTCTGCTGATTGTAGTCAGTGCTTCAATATTTGAAACTGTTATAGTGTGATGACATTTGGAAAAGTTGGATGACAGTAAAACATAAGAAGAGTTTCATGTAATTTTGAATGTGTTCTGTAAGTTTTATTGCAGCTCATTTATCTGGGTTGATTTAAAATATGAAAAAGCTCATCTAAAGATAATGTATTACTACGCTCATGAGACTTGTCAAAGCCCAAGCAAGATGGAATCAACAGTGACTACTGGCAATGAGGTGCATAAAGGAACAGATATGACTAAATCATATTACAAGGATGGTGTGGGATGCCTTTGTTGATTACAGAAGATGTAAATCTTTGTCTTGAATTTTCACTAGGTTTCTTTGATTGCTGGATATAAAGAGAGAGATGTATTTCTGCTGGAAAAGGTAAATATGCATCAGCACACTTTCTATTCAGTAGTCTTCACTTTGGTTATCTCTTAGTATCATTTTCTGCCTGTTAGATGATGGCAGCTTTTTAAATGAGAACTTCACCATTCATATATATGTGCCTTTCCTCTTTGTGTTCAATCACTTCATTATGCTCAAAAGGTAACAAACCTTGAAGACCACTCAGAAACAATAGCTCATAAAAATTCAGGGGACTGATTGTCTGAAAAGTTGACTGGAAAAACTAACTATTGACTACAGTAGGTCCTGCCTTTATCTAGGACAACTAGAAACCTAATTTGTAAAGTCAGGCATGAGTTTTTGTCATCTTTTATTGAAGAACGCCCTCTTTTCTTCCTGCAGTAGATCCAGACATCTTGTGTTTCATTTGAATAATGGCTATGGGTAGCTGTTCACTGATTGCTGATGAATCTTAACTGAAACTACTGAACTTTGGACTTTTGCCTCTAAAGTCTAATGGAACCTCAGTTTAACCTAATGTCTGATTTTTTTAAAAGATCTAGAAGAAATCTTTTCAACTGTGACCTGTGGAAATAATCTGAACACTTTGGGAATGGAAGACACTCATATCTATTTCATCACCCATCAGCTTTTCACAAGTAGATGGCCATTGTAATATATCAGGAGTGCTGAGTCCCTACTCCCCTTTTTCCATTGTGCAATAATTAACTGGGTATCCAGCTTCATAAATCAAAGGTCTAAAATTTGAGGCTTGTCCTTTTAATTATTTCTGGAGTTTTGACTACAACACTACAATATGAATAAAACATTACTTTCAGGTCAGTATGAGGTTTCAAGCTAATGGCCTTCAAATTAATGAAACAACTTCTTCTACTGTACCTAATCAGCCACAGAGGATTATGGGGACCTAGGGCACTTTCATTAGTATCTCTTAAAATGCCTGACACAAAGTGACATAGCTTCAGTTTTTCAAGAAGGCTAAGCATTAAACAGTCATTTTTAAGGAACAAAATAAATTTTAATATCTAGGGGATGTGGTATGTAACTTTAATAGCTTGTGGCTCTGGCTTACAATGACACTTAAGCACAATTGTTTATCCTAAAGAAGAAAAAAAGAGCAATGAACAACCCCTTCAAAGCCTTTTAAGACATCAGTAATTACAATGGGTATATTGCTTAGCTGTTCTCATACATATTTTTCAAACTTACAAACTACTGTCCCAGTGAAAATTTAGGCAAAATGAGTAAAGAATGTGTTCTAGTTTCTTGAATATGCCCTTCATTTTATAGTACTGTGCAGCTGCACTAGAAACACCAGTGTTGCATATCTGAAATTTCTTAAAGTCACTTTTCTTACAAGAAAAGTAACTCTCATGTTGCTTTTAATTTGAGATCTCATCCTGCATGATGCTGATCACCATGTATTCAAAACAGTAAAACAGCAGGAGGTACCCTTTACTGTGCTGAGGTCCTTAGAAGTACACTAATCAGGAAAAATCTTAAATCTTGGAACTTCCAAATGCAAACAGGAATGCATAGAGGAAGGAGGAATTCAGTTAGCCATCTTGCAAAACACAAGTCATGACATCAAGCTGCTTTTCAATGGCAAACTTTGACCTCACAATTTTGTATTCTGTGAAGTGACTATAAAAATAACATTATATACTCTCCTCGTGGTAGCTCAGGTGGACCTAACTTCTCCAGGCACGCTATCCTGTTCCTCCAGGGTAGTAAGGTGCAATCTGTTGAGATGTTGGTACAGCAGTACAGTCAGAGTGAGGGTGTTGTGCCCCCACTGCCATTTGCAGCTCTTTGGCTGTGGGACTGTGCTGTGAAGCAGGCACGGCCAGCGCTCTCCTGAAGGGACAAAAGGGAGTGTGAATGGCAATGCTGCAGCTCTGAGAGAAAGTGGATAAAGGGGGAAGGGTGGACTGCTCAAGCCAGTCACCCTGCTTACCAAAGTTTGTGCTCACTGAACTGTCCTATATCTCATTCCTGCGAACAAGTCCCCCAAGGAGGAGAGAGGTGGGGTTTTTTAATTATTGTAATCCTTTTGACCTCATGCATTCATGAGTTTGGTCTCTTCTTGTCAAAGTAGTTTTGCAGGTTGGCCGAATCAGGTACTATTTTCAAAGCAAATATTTTGAGTATTGTTCCTTAGCAATCAGGTAAGAATTGCCAAAGTGTGGCTTATCTTGAGCTATCATTTTCTTCATATTTTTCCATTTAATTTAACATTAAAAATACATTTATACTATACAAATCAATACACTGTAACTTTGTTCTTAGAAAGATTGTGTTTCATATGCCTATTGATGTCTAGTCCTCCTGTCCAATGAGCATTCAGGCTTCTTCACAAAATCCAGTTAGACCATATTTTCAGCTTTAGACAGCGTTTAATCACTGATGTTCTGTAATACATATCAAAACTGAGAATCTGTCACCTGCAGTCCCTGTACTGTTAAACTATGTTCTCATTTGTTTATTCTTATTACCCTGGATTTGGCTTGGGATTCTAATTAATACTACTGATATGAAAGCTTATTATTTAGCTTTCCTCAGGTGCTTTGATTGACTGCTCTCATGATCTCTCGGGTGTTTCATTATAGCTGTTGGCGGAATGAAACCTAACAGTTTTTAGTATGTAAGAGTCACACTTACGAAAGTGTTTGTCCTGAACAGATCTGATATGTTATTAACAGGAAAGTATGTAAATGAAAATAGTAAAAGGGACTCAGAGTTATTGCAGCCTATCCTATTTCCCTTGTTAGTACCCTAAAAAGTTTTTAGAACAGGAGTCATTTGGAAAAGTCTCTTTACCTCCCGTTCCTTTTCAAGTACAAATTCCTTCTGTTGCTTCCTTGCAGGGCAGAAATGGCATTGAAGGGCAAGTGAATTGGGCAAAAGTGAGGACCTTTGTTCCTCAGAGACAGACAAAGGGCCAAAGAAATCTGTTTACATTAAGGCAAGTACCAAGATCTTGGGTAATTAGAGATATAGTTAGGGTAAAGCACACTTTCCTGTACTTTGTGACTGTGTCAGAATGGGGCACAGGGACTTACAGGCTGGACCAGACAGTGCTGACCAAAGGGTTCAGAGGACAACTGGAAGCTGTTTAATATTTTTTCACTTTCTTCTGCCTTCCAGGTAAATGAACTCTCTCATCTCTATATGATTACTGTTAAACTCCACCACAGGCCCATTTCTGCAGGCAAAATACACCTGGGGGTTGTTTGGGAGCGTCTTTACTGGCTGTCTCTCTACTGGTCTTACTTGTTCAGTGGCAGTCACCAAAAAAAGCACGTGGTTCCCATGCACTGCTTCTTGTTCCAGGATGCACTAATAGAATTCCAGGTTGAAAGAGAGAAATTGTAATGTGGCACTAACCAGAAGACCTTGAGGAAATTTTTGGCCACAGTGTCAGCTGCATTGTGCAATCCTGACTCTGTGATTTCTGTTCTGGACCAATTCACATCTCCTCAGTTTAATGTTTCTCACATTCATGTGGTCTGGGGATCCACCTTTGATCCAGTCTTCTGGAAATCTGTGCTCTAGTTATGAATAGGCATTAGATGTTTGGGAACTATATGAACTAAGACTCTCTTTTTCTTAGTTTGAGATTAGGTGGGTTTGGTTTGTTCTTTAAATCCTTGGAAGAAATTACCTTCCTGGCAACTAATTTCCATTGTTTTAGATACTGTGAAATGTGATGTGGCTTATATGAGAAACTTGGTGAACTCAGTGCTATTGTCTGTTTTTCTTTGTTGTAGAGTTGAAATTAATATTGGTTCCTTGTACAAGATGTAACTCAGTCCCTGAAAATGTGATTTTCCTGTTTATGGAAACTTCTGCTCACAACATATGTATTTGGAAAGATTAAGTGGTGAAATGCAAATACACATTGCTACTGTGGATACCCATGAAAAAAACTAAGTCTGTTCTGCCTGAAGTCTGATGGTTTTGATGCAAACTGAAGTGGGCCTTAGGTGAAGGAAATGTCTCAAGAGTAGTACCTCTAAAGAGACCCTCCTGCCATTAATAGCTTCTTAATAATGGAAGCCTCTAACACACACACACATACACACACACACCCCTAAAGCGTTGCTTTCTGTAAAACTAAGGTTCAGTTAAAGAAATAGGACACTTTAGATTGTAGAGTAGCAAAGATGGATGAAATCTGAATAATTACTGCAGTTGGGTACTTATATGATTACCCAGGCAGAGAGACTGTCCTTAGTTTAAATTTGTATGACTTGTCATTACCAGTCTTCCCTCAAAAAATGAGCATGTTTAGTATGTTTAAAATGTAGCCTTGCTTTAGTATGATTACACAAAAATAACAAAAAAAGCTTGTCATCATAAAAGCATAGGATTTAATAATTAAACTTAAATGTTAAATTGGAAACACAGCTTGTAACTTAAAATATTTTCTTTGTGGAAACACCTGGGTTTATCCACAGACAGATTGACCACAAGATTACTGAACGCCAACGGCAATTACAGCTTTATTGGATAATGCACTGGGCAGATCCTTAGCCTCTGTAAACTGTCCCAAGAAGTTCAGAAGAGACAAATTTACAGGTGCAAATCTGACCCACAGTTTCTTTAACTGAGTGTATATATTTTTTTTCTTTTCTAACTATCAGCTTTGTATCTTTACCTAGTCATACATCAACCCTGATGTTTCTGTCTGTCTGGTAAGAATTGCATGAGTTTGGACACTGACTTGAGCTGAACTTTGGTCAAAAATGAAGCCTTTTAAATTTTAACTTCCTTGCTTAGTGTGATCTTTAATATTTAAGCAGTGCAGTTGTTAGTTCTAAATTACACCTTTAACTGCTTTTCTGAGTGCTTGCTTACAGCAAAACCCAGGCAAGCAAAGACATTGCAAACTATATTTTAAATTAAGAGTAGAGTTTAGTGAACAACTGCATTGCCTGTGTTTTCTCCCTCTAACTTTCTAACAGATATACTCTGCATCTTCTTAAACATGCAATAATCGACTGAAAATCCCTCAGTCTAGTTCACTCAGAAACAATCAGCTACCATTTTAGTCAACAGGAAGCTGACAGGGAGAAGCGCATTGCACCCACATGGGCAATTTTGGATATATTTATGGGAAAGCTTTGAGGAGTTTTGATTCTATCTTGCAGCTCTAGTCTTGGAGAAGTCCTATTTACTGGTGTCCAACAGGACAGAGTCCCTTTAGTTGGATAACGAGGTGCCACGGTAAAGTGAGTGGAGAAAATTTTAGATGAAGTTAACAGAGAACACCATTGTCCTGTACTGGCTCCTTCATTACTATCATTCTTCAGCAGTAAAGCATCTGGGCTGATCTGTTCATTTGTCTCTGAATGCAAATTTTGTCTTCTGAGTGCAAAGAATAATGGGTGGGAAGGGCTTGATCCACTGTCTCAGTACAGGGCTTCCCCTCACTATCAACAGCATCTCCAGCATTCCTTTTTGAGAATCCCTCTTGCCTACCATCCTGTGGGAAGTACAGATGAGTAGAAATGGTGATAGTGAATGAGGCAGGAGCAAACCTTTGGCTGCCAACTGTTTGGGAGTGAAACATAGGGAGGTGCCTCCCAAAGCTTGTATCCAGGTCACCTAAAACCTACGGTGGTGGAAATAGGAGGAGAGCACGCAGCTCCCAGTCTGGGGTTGCAGCTCCCAAGTGCTGTTTGCCCTGTCTGCGTGTTGCTGGGGTGTGAACTGATTTAAACAATTTCTCTTATAATTAAGAACGGTCAATCTGTATGTTGGCTTTACAGGCACCCATCTGTACAGAGCAGATCTGCTTGCTACCCTCAGAGGATCCCTTCCTTCCCTCCCCATCGGCCTTGTTGGGGGATTAAAGCAGCAGTGGCCCCATACACAAACGCAGCTGGTTCCGTTTGGTCAGCCTGAGCCTTGCTGTGAAACCACGACAAGAATTCCAGTAAGTTGGCAACACTGAAACACAAAGAAAACAACAATAGGAAAAGTCCTTCCGTGCAGAAAGGAATGTTTCAAGCACTGTTCCCCTACAGTGAAAGGAGAGAGGGTGGGAGGGAGGAGAGAGATTTGAAGAGGGCATGTCTCCCCCTCCCCCGGCAGCTCTGGATCTTGTGATGGAGAGATCTTATCCTCTCTTTGTGATTCAGAGGTGCCAGGAAGCTAATTGAATATTCTGATCTGCCCCCAGTGTTTCTTGTGGCTTGACCCCGGTGCTGTGTCGTACCACTACACCAAACAGCCCTGAACCTGCATAAATCACAACCTTGCAAAAGCCTGTGCTCCACATCTTCTCTCCCCACCCCCCCTTTTCCATCTTGATAGATAGAAAACCTTTACGGAAAGGTTTAGAGGGATTAGCGTCCTACAGGACCTGGAGAAAAATCACAGTCTGCTAATAAGCAGCAACATGTTCCTTTGCAACTTTTGCAGGAACAATACAAGCACCTCTACCCCTTAATTGAAACTGCCATCCATGGCAAAAAGAAGAAGAGTTAAGCTTTGAAATATTGCTTAAGTTCTGTTGCAGCATCAGCAAACAGCCATTGCAGTATAATGAGCATAGCATAATGTTCATGCAGATGATATATGGTTTCTATAATGGTGATGTTATTGAAATTAACCTGACAAAGCCTCTTGCAAGACAAGTAGACCCATTCTTCTCCCATGGTATGTATGTATGCACAGTAGTCATTGTTGACATGCATGTGTATGTGTGCACACATGCAGAGAAGGGAACAGCTCGGCATAATTAAATGTTCTACATGGAAAACTATTTCTGACTAATATAAAACAAAATAATGATTTAACTTCACACAGCTTATATATGATGCTTCTGATCCCACAAGCAAAGCCTCCAAAATGTTTGTCCTTTTACCAAGGCTGCATTCCAGCCTGAAGTATTAGGGTATCTTTATCTTTCCCCTGTGATCCTACACACTGCTCTACCCTTGTTAAGAGGGTATATGGTTCCTGAAATGGCAGCAGTAAAACACAGGCAGACATTTCATGTGTGCTGCACACACTGTTGGAGATTTCGAACTTGAGTAGGGTGTCTCCAGCTGATATCTTAAGAATTCACAGCCAAAGCACTTTACTAAACTGATTTCATCAGCTAAGAAAGTGCAGAAGTAAGTTTCATCCCTACAGTTTTCCTTTCACAGTATTTATGTGAGGAGTACTAAATTCTTAGCTTTACCCCTGCATTGATGAGTAGGTGTTGTGACGTTTTTCAGAGTTATCAAAACTACTTTTCTTGTTTGGAGCGTGCCTTTGGGACGCTAAAACCTGGGACATATTTAACTTTCCTTCTGCAATTCCCCGACCTACTCAAACTACTTGAGTACTCAAAACACAGTGTAGCACCAATGGACTCTGATACAAAGTCTACAAAGTGCAGGGACTTGGAAGCATCTTGCCTATCCTGCAAAGTGTGGAAGGAGGGGCAGAGGCAGCCTGTGGCTGCAGGGCCTGGAGCAGTGCCTGATTCCCTCATGCTAGTTCCGGGGCCGCCGGGTATAAAGAGCTTTATCCAATGTCTGGAGGGTGGGAGTTTATAGAAAACGCGATGTCTCAACAGGCGAACACGCCTTTCTCCTGGAACTAGCGGGATAAGAAAAAGACACCAGGCTCCTTGTGTTGCTGCTGTGCAGATCAGCACCCCGACCCCGGAGTCGAGGAGCCAGCTTCTGAGGAAGCTGGAGCATCCCAGCCCAGATGGGACCTCACCATCGGATGGATGGAAGAGCAGCAACTGCTTGCAAACTGCTCATATTATTCACTGCATGCATAATGCGGGGCAGTTGCCAAGGTAAGCGCTATGCTCCAGACTCTCCGGAATGGGACTTGCACCGCAAGGAGCACATCCCTCTCCGGGGACTTCTATGAGAAAAAACAAAAGTGCCTGAAAGTAGAGGGTTAACGGGCGCTGACTCAAGGAGTTCTTTCTAATAGCTAGGGAAGACAGCTGGCTCTTTCCAGGAGTCATTTGATGGAGTCGGTTTCTTAAGAATACCACAAGCGCCACCGGCTCCTTACCTTCACTTTATCTTGGTTTTAAATTACCCCAGGATGCTTTCTCTGATTGTTTTTCTGGTTTGTACAAACTTTTTTTTTTCTGATCGTACAAGACAGCAACACACAAATAGGGCTAAATTTGGAGGTGCAGCTCAGACATTGCAACTTCACTGTATAAACTCGCAGTTTTCCAGAGATGCAAGCGGGCAGTTTTTCCTGTAGCGAGTACTGCTTATGGGCTGTGGATGAGGCAAAAAATCCCCCCGCCCCAGACTTTTTGCATTTTTTCCTTGTGATCTTTGTGCCCTTCTTGCTACTGGAGTATGGGTGATTTTGCAGAGCAGAGTTCACCTGCATTCCAAGAGCTGGTTTGGTGACCACTAAAGTTGTACCTAGAGTTGTTTTTGATGAGTGCACAGGCTGCGGCACTTGCACGTAGACCGGTTGGGCTGGGGGGTGGGGGGCGGGCTATGCATGGACACGCTTGTGTACGTGTGGTATATGCAGTCATTTACAGAAGGCTATAAGAAAGAAACAGATGCTTAGTCTGGAGCACAATAAGCTCCCCTCAGTCGGTCTCAGACGCAGATTTGAAGTTGAGAGAGGGAGAACTTTTTCTCTGGGCTTTACTGTTGCTAGGCGACATCGAGGAGCATGTGACGGGCAGAGCAGGCTGAGTGCTGCTCCTGTGGTACTAATCTGGCTGCTAGGGATGGAGTAGCTGTGTCCCCAGGTCCTCTCTCCGGCCTGTGACTGCAGCCCATCTTCCTGCCTTCCCCTTCTTCCCGCACTTTAATTGCCTTGCAGTGCCAATCAAGCCTGTCTTGTTGGATAGAGTGGCTGAAGTGCATTTCCTCCACCCTGTGTATTGACCTGCAGTCCTGCTGGTTCTGTGTGTCTCTGTGTATTACGTGTGTTCAAATTGTTAATCTGCTTTCCTTGCTCAACTCTTAGTTTAAGCTCCTTAGACAGAATCAACCAAGTAATTATACTGCAACTGCTGCTAGCAGCTCCCACTTCTGAGCAGGGAAATAAGAGATAGCTAATGTGCAGCAGGAGACCTGCAAAAACTCTGGCCAAGGAGGTCACACTGGGCAGAGTTAATCCTATGCACTGTTTTACATTGGATAGAATGGAGGCTGCAGTGTAGATTAAAACTTTATTTCTTTGCTGTACAGTTGCTTGCGATTGTTCAGGACGTGGCTGGTAAATGACATGACAGAATAAGCAGAGAGAAGATTTGAACTAGTATCCATGGGTAGTGGAAGTACAGAAGTTTTTTACTTTTATAATGTCTCCCTGTTCCCCTGTCCCTTCCCCCTGCCTTCACAGTAGAATAACTGTTGAAATGAAGCAGTGCTTTTCCTTGATTTAGCTAATTCTGATTTTACTGGAATTGAACATACAGCTTATAAACTGAATAAAAATGCTGCTTTTCATTATTGCTAGGAGTACAGAGTCTGGTTCTGCAACCTTTGTAAGTCTTGTTGCCTGTGGGGTAATTGTTCTCAGAAAAAAATTGCTTCTGGAATCTCAAAAACTGGTTAAGTGAGGGTAGTGTCAAGCAGGAGCATCATGGGACTATGGTTAATGTTTGTTCTGAGGAATATCAAAGTGCTTCACACTCATAGTCATAAATTAGAGACAATGGATGGATGTTGTAGGTCAGCACTTTTGCAGAGAGCAAATGAGATCATTAGGGCAACTTCACGTTTGAACCATGAGTTCTTTAATGTTACTGCAAAGCATACTAGATCTACATACTCATGCAATATTCTACATAGTATCTGTTACCTTGTCTAACGTGGAAGGCCTGCTGTACTTTTTTTGATGAGTGAATATTTTTTTGTTAATGGTTAAACATCAGAGGTACTGTTATTTTAGTTTCTTTATAAAATCATTAATATATACAATAATATATAATTAATAGAAATATGCTTTTCTTTATAAAAAGAAGCTTTCTTTCTAGACACAAAGTATGAATAACATTCTTCACAAATTTAATATAGTTAGTATTTCTGTAACCTGTATAATTCAGAATACTTAAATTTCGTTCATTGCTTTTTGGTGTCCCTCAGGTCCTGATTACCTGCTTTCAACTGAGATGATGTAAATCTTCCAGAAAATAAATGTATTAGTATTAAAATCATATTAATTATTTAATAAAGGACATTGGTGTTAATTTTTGTCACAAATTCTGTTAAATTAGTGCAAGTTACAAAACAGCGCCAGCATCATCTTTTCCAGACTTGCATGTACTTACACTGAAATTCTGGCTTTGCTGCAATTTATTGCAAAATACCAAATTGCTATGTAAAGGCCAGGATTCCACTGTATTGTGTAGTTTACAATCTTTACATTGCTATTTGCATCTCCTCTCTTTCTGGCGGATACTTCTGAGGATCTTTTTATTTCTTTAGCATGCTTCATGTATAGAATCATAGATGATAAATTCACTTTACTTTGAATTACATGAGATCAGTGATTGCTTAGCCATGCTGTGTATTTTCCTTGCTCATAATCATAATCATGGAAACTTTCAAATTCTGGGAAATGCAATTGGAAATGCAAGCATTTCTATTAATGGTCTTTCTCACTACATATATGGAAATTTTTTTGAATTGTACATTCTCTATTAAGAGGCCAGAAGATCATAGCTCTGTTGACTTCTAGTGCTTATTTTTTTGCTTCTCTTTTCAATAACTCATAGTTTATGATTTTTTTAAAGGTTTCTGTTATTGATTTTTCTTGGGGGTTTTTTGTTTGTTTATTTGTTTTCTTTTAGGAAAGCTGATTAGCTGTTCTGTATGCATCCTGGCAAAATGTGACTTGTCCAGAAACTTTGCTGTAACATGAAAGTTAGTGTATCAAATTTGATTTGCATCCTAAATCTCCGCAATGATAAATCATCAGCTTAATGCATCCCAGACCAATATGAGTAAAATTTGTTACCATTATAAGGTCTCTGTTAGTCTGAGAATGAAGGCTATTCTAAGAATGAATGCATATGGTGTGATATCTCAGAGATCACCATGAACGTTTGCACGAAGTGGGACAGGCCAGAAAGGAACAGGTATGATAAAACTCGAGTAGAGAAGAGGTACAGCAACTCTTTCTAGAATGGCATGGAGAAACATACTTTTCTATCAGGCATTGTAGTAGTTTAATTTCCAAATTAATAATTCAGTGGTTTTTAGACATTGTCTTCACTCAAATCTATTTAGTTTGTCTGTAGGATGATGTACAGTGACGTTGCTGTAGGCGACAGGCCACAGTCAGCATTCATACTTCCTTGTACAGCACTGAGCACAGTTAAATGACAGAGAAGCCTGTCTGTTAGATTCCACCCCTGCCAAGACCTAGTGTTTGAAGACCTTGAGTGAGACTTTCCTTGGAGACTGAGGATTTGGAAATAATGAGCAGGGAAAAAGGATGGCAAGAAAAACGAATATTGCAATGCAGTCATACAATTGAAAGGGTATTGTGCATGACCTGTGGGCTGCAGTGTTCATAATCCTGCACTAGTGCAATTTTCTTGGTTTGTCTTGGAGATGTTCTCACACAAAATCAAGAGCAAAAATCCCACTGAGTGTCCATCTACCTGGCTTTAAACTGGTTTATTTCTTGGGGTCTGACAGTTTAAAAGTACCTATCAGTGAAACACATTATAGTCTTCTCGCGTTTTAATTCATGAGTATTTCTGTGCTCTAACAGGTTTGGGTTTTTTTTTTTTTGGTTCCTTTTAATGAATAGCCCACTTGTAGTACATCTCTTGAATTTTCTTAATAATTTACCCTTTTTCTGTATTCTATTCAGTGAAGCATATCAGGTATTTGCAAAGTAATCAGCTAAAGCAAAGAATTAAGCAAACCACAGAATTTTAGTTAAAAATTGAAAGCAGTAATTGGATGACACCTGGTTAGATTTAGGTTCTATGCCAAATGCTAGGATTACAGTAGATAATTAAGCTTACAGGAGTGAAGGCAAATAGAGACAGAGCATCTAAGGAGATTTTAACTAAGATAAATGTGTGATGTGTACGATGCTTCTATTTGCCTGTAAGACAAATCAAAACCTTCTTTCATATATTGAGCTGATTGGAAATTTGAGCAATGAAATCCTACTTTAATCCAGATTTACTTGCCATGTGTTTTGCAGGAAATGAGCAAAGATTCATTTGGGGGAAAGGTAGAATGCAATTTCATTAAAACCTTTTAATTCTTTTCCTTTTGGGCTTCCTGGACTGACATGAAATCAGTCATACTATTTGGAGCCTTTCCCTTCCATATACCTTCTTACACTCTTAGATTATTGCCAGATCAAAGTCTAGTGGTATTTGGGTTTTTTAACTTCTCATTCTTTAGCACTGAACCTGGAGATTTTTCTGTCAATATATATATTTTTTTTAAAATCTGAATACTCTTATTTTTAATTGAGCTGTAAGCAGGCACATTGTAGAGGAAGTTCAATTTATCTTTATGAATATTGGATCAAAATCTGTTTAGTCTTCCTACAATACTTATTTTTAGGTCTGAGAGGTTGTGATAACTTTTCAGATAGACAAATATGTAACTTGAATCATATTGTACTATCACTTTTTTAAGCTGGAGTTGTCTCTTCTTTTCCAGAGCTCTTCTTAAAACATACTGGAACCATATAGGACTTTGGATGCTTCAAAGGAAATTACACTTTCTAGAAGTTGTCATTGTTGACACTAAAGGTCCCTTCTAATTAATGATTGACAGGTTGACTTCTATTTAAAGAGAAGTGGATGTTTTTATTCCACTGCGGCTAATCAGTGATGATAATCAGATAATTTGCCAGTTTCTTTTTAGTAACTTATGCTGAATGTGGCAGATAAAGCACAAAGATACTTTTAAAGTTATTTAAAATTAATGTGCTTCTTTATATAATTTCATGACAACACATTATTCTTAAAATTTCTTGAGCTGTTTCTAGATGAAGGAATAATAAGTTTTCTTTTGAATCAACCCAGTGTGACTCCTTTAATTTAAAAGAAACTACCCTGAGTTGTACTGGTCTAAGACAGAAAATAGGATTCAGGAAGACTAAACATCTCTTTTAATAGCTTGGTATTATTTTAGATCAATTTTGAAGTCCACTTTATTATGATAATGTTAATTTTATTAATCAGTTTTTGCTTCCATATGTCAGTGCACTTTTAGAACAGTTTAAGACAACGGAGTTTCATTAGTATGCATAGAAATGCCTAATGGAATGGATAGCCTTTAGTGGATTCCTTAAGCTTTTACTGTTGGTTTCAAGGCTTTTAATGTTTTCTTTGTTTTGCAAAGCTTAAAGTGGATTAGAGATCAAGGATCACTGTTACAAGTTTTGGTTTGGATTAATGAAATGACATATAAAAGTTGACTGAAATTGTCCTACTTCTGTGACCTGTTTTATTTTATATTTTTAACATGAATAAATTGCCTTTGTTTTACAATCAAGAAGTCAGATCTTCAGCAAAAGGGCACTGTTTACAGCAGCAGTGTGTCAACCCAATTATTTCCTTGCACAAGCAGGTCATGATACTACACCCTGCTGAGTTGAGTCAGAGAATGGGGGTCCATTCCAACTGGGACTCCCTTTGATGGGGATTACAAGGTCATTCTTTTGTGGAGCAAGAAGATTGGGGGTTTCGTTGTCTTCTGTGGCATCTCTTTAAAAAAAAAAGGCATAGTCCACAAGATATCTGAGGAACTGATACATTCATTGATGTATTTAGGATCTAGGTAATGGTTTTTATCTTTATAAACCATGGTGCACATTTATCAACTCAGATAAATATACCATATAAAGTTTAGTTTATTTTGAGGAAGTATAAGACCTGCAGAACTGGAGTAGAGACATACATCAATAATCCTCCTCAGATACGTCCCGAAGAATGGGGGCATAATTTGCTATGTAAAGTTCCTGTCATTCAACACCAGTGGGAGACCCCATTTAGATCTGATCAAGCCCTTTGCCATCTAAGGGCACAGTTCTGAGAAGTGATGAGCCAAGTGAACAGTTCAGTGCTGCTTGAAGTAGGATGCCCCACTATCCTTCCCTCTCTTCTCTGATATCCCATACCCATGTTGCTGCCAACCTAGAGTTTTTGGTGTGTGCTTTGTGCTAGCGTGCCACTGCTCATCAGACCTTCTCTGAGGTGCTTTCACTTAGAAACCTGAGGGAAAACTAAACCAGACCTAGGGAATTAGGTGATTTCCTAGTGGCTTAGTGATTTTGAGCAGCATGCAGGTAGTAGTGGGGGGGATAGTTACTGGACTTTGGAAAAGAAAGAATAAGAAGGAGAGCACAAGTGAAAGAAAGAGAGGTGTTGGAAAGAGAGAGAGAAAGAGACACTGGATTCTCCTGTGATAAGTCAGTGAATTGTCTCTGCTAGCCATGCAACCACTGCCTACTGCTACTGCTACAAACTTAAAGGCAGTGCTTGGCTAGCATGCTGGTATCAAGAGTGGTCCATCAGGGCTGTAGTGAACAAGTGTAAGTGCTGCCAGAAACCCTTTTGTAAAGTTGTCTAGTGTAAACAGATGGCTTGGCTTGAGTGGGACTGCTCACATGTTCACTTTTGAGCAGGATTGTAGGGCTGTTCTCAACCTGCAATGCAATAAATGAACTGGATGATAACCAACGACATGGAATGCTGCTGCAGTTTTTGTTGGCCTTCTAGCTGTGTTATTAAAAATAACTTTTACTACTGCAAGGCCTAGTGGTTTTTAAAACCATTTCGTATGAAAGAAACAAGCTCGAGTTTATGTCTGAAATGAGTGACAAAGTCTGTGGTATCTTCCATAAAAATATTTGAACTGTTTGTATTACCTTTGCAGTTTTTAATTTTCTGCATGAATTCAGCCACAGAACACACTTTAAAGCCTTGCTGAAACTGGGTGCAATACTTTTAAACTTGTTGGCCTATTTAACTTTTTCTAATAGGAGACTTAAATCCTAAGAAATTTCATGAGGCAGTAGAGGGAGAGAGAGAGACCCAAATTACCACCCTGCTAAATGAAAAATCTTGTCATTAAACATTCTGTATGGAGACACTGACTCTCTGGCCAGCAATATAACAGGCATGGTTGCAATCTTCTAGCAGTTGTGAAAGACCTATGGAAAACTATTGCTATGAGGAAGGGATTACAATTTCAAGGCTGCAGACCTGCAGGCAAATGCCTGCAGTTCTCTGAGCAATGCTATTTGTATGTTGTGTGCTACCACTGCCATACTTGGGAGACAATGTATACCTTTCCTGTTGTTTTATGTACTTCCTTTTGAATGTAAGGACATAATGGGCAGTAGACAGTGTGCAGTAGTTGTATGTGCTTGTGTTTCCAGGGACATGGCAAGTGTAGGGCTTATGGAACTACACAAGCTAGAGCAGTTCTTCCCTACTATTCACCTCTTTGCCTGGAATGCTGCTTAGTGTAACTAGCTAATATAATGAAGGCAATTACTTAAAATATTATGCCTAGCAGCCACCAATGAAAGAAAGTAACAGCAGAATCAAGCATCCTTAAAAAAATCCAAATGGATGAGTAAATCTGATAGAGAGTTTGGATGGTTAGAGAAGATCTGACTAAAATGCTTCCATTGGTGTTGGGGAAGCAATAATGTTTCAGTGGGAGATGGTATTTCTTGTAGCTGTCCTCCTTTGATGAATTAAAGGATTTTGTCATTTTAATGTGACACATTCATTAATATTACTATTTGTGTAAAAGGATTTTTAAAGTTATTTTAAAATAGAAAACTGTAAAGAAAATATACTACACTTAGAAATGAAATAGGCAAAGGATGATTTAGTTATTACTGTTCATTTTCAGGTCTATTAAGATAAAGCTGCATTTTGTGTGAGCATATTGGACAACAGTGTTGTTTCAGTTCAGGTGATCTTGACAGGGGGTTTGGAACTAGATGATCTTTAATGTCCCTTCCAACCCAAACCATTCTGTGACTCTATGATTGTTCATTTACTCAGGCCTTCCTTAGCATATGGAATTTGCTTTTCAGGAAGCTTGATAAGGAGTGATCAGCCATTAGCTGCGAGCTGAAACAGTCTCACTACTGTATAAGGGAGAAATGTGAAGTGACAACACATCCAAAGAAATATATGTAGTTCCCAATGTCATGGGCAGTAGTAAGCAGCATTAGAATGTCTATCTAGGCACACTAGATGCTTACAGTATATAGTTTATCTGTTTACTATACTGAAACATCAGTTCTGCTTTTTTGAAAATGTTCTCACATTTTTAGCTTGCAACAAGTAACAGTCGCAATTTTTGAAGTACAAAATGATGACTAATGTCCTGTAAAGCTTTGGGACACAACTTAAGTTGTCTTTTTTTTAAATCTAGAATCCTACTAATATGCTGGTGAAGAACTTTGTTGTGGATATGTGTTCTGTGGTGAGAAGACAGAAATAGCTTTCATTTTATGTGCTTACTGTATTTTATTATCTGTAAGGGAAAATGGTTTATTTTTTGCATGACAGGTTTCATTTTTCATTGAATAACTTGTGATATAATATTATAGTAAAGCTTATGATTTGGCAAAGTGCTATATGTTGCATAGCAATTTTCACTGTCATAAACTGCATTGGAAGGCTCTTACTGAGGCAAATTCTTACTGCTGCAATGACTCATCAGATTTCAGGAGTGCATGACTGAATTGAATGCAGGTCCTCATCTCAGCATGGGGTCTAATTTTGAGAAAAAACAGCACACTAGTTGGAAAATTTACTTAAAAAACAGTACAGCTCTCAAAATGAGTAGAACTTCCTGAGAAGTTTATCTGCATCTATTGGACTTTCTTAGTGATATGTACTGTACATGTTCTCTTTAAGTTGTTTAAGCACTTTTTTTTTCTATTTCCACACACTGTAGTTGTAAATACTTCCTAGTCTTGAAGATTTGCCTTGTTTGGTCATATTCCCCCCCTCCTTCTATTACCCAATTGTTATTCTACAGCAGCCTTGGGGCCATTAGCAAGATTCATTCTTATGAAAATGCTTGGGATGCTTCCTTCTGTGAGTAACTGAGGGTGTCTTTATTTCTACTGTGTTTGCTTGTTCTTCTTCCTTTTTATGTCATTTGGTCAATTAGAACAGATTTTTGCATATTTAGTATGCCATTCATGAAAAAGAAGCTTCTGAGATTTAGGAGAGCTCCTACAGTGTATGCTTCCCTGGAGTTCATGGGGCTTGCTTCACTTATGCAGCTAACACAATCACAACTGATTTGTGTGGATTAAGACACCTAATGCCAAGACAACTGGTTGAGGTTATCCAATTTAGTACAGAACATGTTCTTTACATGTAATGTGTCTGAAATACATTTTTATATTGAGAAAGCTACTGGAGGTACTGGTTCTCTTGAATTTGGCCATACAGATAATGCCTTTACTAAATTCTCTAAGAAAGGAGTACAAATAGGTTTTATTAGTCTCATCCTGGAAAATACTTATATAAAGTTGAGATTAAAGAAAGTGTCCAACAAAAATTAATGGCTGATCCTCAGTTATCACTGAAGTACAAGAAATTTGACAGTGACCTAAATGGAAGAAGGAACCTCGTCTGTTCTGTAAAAGGAATATTTACTTTATCAGTAGAAAGGAGTATCACCTCCTGTCTATTAGAATTAGCCCTTGCTTAAAGGGAATATTTCTCATTCCTGCCTTGTTCTAGGACTAAGAAGATAGTAATAGTTTATTTTTTGCTTTGAAAAAGTGTGTGAGTTGAAGCAAGATTATAAAGGACCAATTTTTATTGATTTGCTTATAGTACTGTAGGATGTAAAAGATACATAGTATGGATACGTTCTGTTTGTCAGCACGTATGATAAATAAACTCTCATGGTTTTAAATTTAAGAAGTTTATTTTTTTTAGTTTTAGGGTCGATGTGAATAATTTTAAAATATTAAATATCTTAATTTTTTTTACTTTTTACAGAATGATTGGTTTTGAAGTGATAATGTAGAAACCATGCTTATTTTGTTCTGAGTACCAGAGTTTTAAGGAAAAAAAAAATTAAAACTGATATTTTTTTTCCCTAATTGGTCCATATGTGGTTTATCAAAAAATTAGGAGCATTTTTTCTTTATTATTAGTTCAGGCTTATACTTTTAAAAAATAAAATTGAGTAGATTTGTTAAAAAATAATTAGTAAACCATTTCTATTTTTATCAGGCTGTTTGCAGTTGTTGCTTTTTCAATTAATAAAGCTGAAGTAAGGTAGAAAGCGTGAGGATTATGAATATCTTTAACGTTGCTAGGAGGCATTTACAGTGTCATTCCTTTGAACTTGTTGTCTACAGGAGACTTGGACTCTTTATTTTGCAGGAAAGCTTTCCTGCTTAGTTTCAGTAGGTTAAAATCCTGAATTTCTTTAATTCTTGGATTTATGTTGAGGCATTAGCAGAAATTAATCTTTAGTCCTTTTATAACTGTATTATCTGAAAACAAATAGTTTAACATAAAGTACACTAATTTAAAGTATTTTTATGAAAGATTTTGCATGTGAGCATTACTAAAATGAGATTTGATGCTTTAGTTTTAACGATGGCTTTAATTGTCAATACAACATGCAGACACAAAGCATAGACTATAATGTAGATTTTGCTGGGGTTTTTTACTGCTTGGCAAGTAAAGGGAAACCATATAAATCTGCTGATGCTGCAAGGAAATGTGATATTTCTAAGTCCATATTGAAAGACAATATTTTCACTTTTGGTCTTGAATTTTAAGGTGCTTTTTATTATAAATCAGTAATTAAAAATGTAGGTATTGGATCTTGCCTATCAGAGTAGAACCCATTTATTACAGTTTCTGATACCTGTCATTCTGCTGAACACAGAATGTGGTTTACTCAAAACTAAGTCTAGCTAGTGTCAGTGAAGAACCAGATCTATTGCTTCAAGTTGTGTCCTTTATCATTTCCACCACTGCCCCCTGACTCCCACCCCCAAATAATCTGAAATGTGCCTTGTTTCTTGTACTGTCTAATAAATGTACCAGCAACGCAGAGTGTGCCTCTCATGTATGGTGCCTTTCTGGAGTGCTAACAGAGGGACAACAGGATATATGTTGGTGAGGGGAAGAACCAGGGCCATTTGGCCTCTTGGCATTGGGGCACCCAGGTGAGTTCAAGAGTCTGTCGTCTTTATGCTGCAAACTGTCTGGGTATGGCCCTTCTTTTTGTTACATCATCGTACAGCGCAAGGCACAAAGAGTTCTTGAGCAGCTGTTTTATTTACTAATAATAATAATCTCATTATATGCAATTGGATGACAATTCAGTAAAATAAATCCTACACTTCCCTATTAACATTGTGTTTCTGTCTCTCTGGCACTGCAGGTATTCTGCTACAGATTGTCCCTTGACTAGTCCCCTGTCTGCCTATAGATCTGTACACTAAGATCTTGCAGCCATGTGAAGTGGGTGCAGACACACATATGTACTGCCTTTTTGTTGATATTGTCAGTTAAAATTATTTGTCGAATATAACCTAGTTTAGAGACACATAGATACAAAAGACATTTTGTGTTGCAAGGTCTTGAAGACTGCAGATAAATCTTCTACTGCTTTCTGTAATAGCTATAAATGCTTATGTGGTCTTTTTTTGTAGATTGGAATAGTTTGTATTAAATAAAATGAAGTTTGAAGAGTGTAGAAAGATTGAAGGTTAAATATTGTCTCAAGGTATATGAAATTTAGCGTAATTTTATCAGACTATTTTTTCTTATATTTTAAATAATATTTGTTCATTTGCCAATTGTAATTGCTAGCAGAATACTGCTTTTCAGTATCATAGGATATTATTATACAATAATAAGCTAAAGTTTTTCCTAAACTATGGGTTTTGTTTCTTTCTCCATTAGTGTGGGGGAACAGAGATGGAATTTACAGAGGTTCAGCTTCCCCTCCCTGAGCATTCCAAACACTTGTGCTGTTTGGCATGTAATTAAGCAAGGCAAAAATAGGATATCAAAGTGTATGGAGGGTGATTCTCCAGGATTCTTTTACCTGCAAGGCCATTGGAATGGGCTGCTCTGTTTGGGGGCGGAATGGGAGCAGAGAATACCCTTAGCTGGAAGACAGAAAGGGAGAAAAGAGAGCTTGTCACTTATTTTTCTCACTTACTTTTCTTTTTGTGAATTTTATGTGGAAGAGGTTTGTAATGCCCAGTTTGTTTGCATTTACTTGTTGAAAACCTGAAGATGTATTAAAAGTGGAACTGTTCAGTTGAAAAGATATTGCCTTGAAGAACATTACTCTTTTAAATTAAAAAGAAAAATCTGTAGAGGGAGTTGATTCCTAAAGTGTAAAGTAATTGCAGCAGTGTAAGTTTGATTTTTGAGTGGACAGTTTGAGAGTGGTACAATCTACCCTGGGCTTAATACATTCCTCATTACTTTAAATCCTTCATTCAGGCTTAACTGTTAAAGAAGTGTTAGCAGTTCTCAAAGGTATTGTGAGTACAAGGAAGGGAGAACGAATGAGGGGGGGTTTGGCCTATTCTGTGGTGTCAGAATGAACAGTCATGACCCTTAATCTGTGGATGACAAATGTAATTCAAAAGATTTGTAGTCAGAGTTAAAAGTGTGAGGGACTTCAAGGTTGAATGGGCAGGTAGAAAATGTGTGAAAAGAATAGAAAGGGCTAGAACTGTTCAGGAAGGAACTGCAAGGAGTCTAAAGTAATGCAGAGTAGCAAAGAGTAAGGCTGTATTGGTTTCTACTGTAAGTCAAACATAACATTCTGGTTTTGATACAAGATGATTGAATTTAAGATATTTCTGCAGAAACATTGGCACAAATGAAGCCCAGTGAAGGTTGAGAGAGTGTGGTGGACTGCCTTCCTATTGAAGACTGTAGCCCTATGGGTTAGAGCACTGTGCTGTGAAATGTATGAAGCTATTAACCTCTCTCTCTTCTGCTTGAGTTCCCTATGACTTGGAGTTCCCCGTGACACTGAGTAACATTCATTAGCTTTCTAAAGGTTGACTGTCATCCTCTAATGGCAGTGGGGTTTGTCTTAGGCAGTGGTTTACCATAGGATACTTCATTCATATGCAGGCAGCAATTGTTACAGAACAGAAGGTGAATAGTGCTTGTATTGCATTATTTCCTTTGGTGAAAGATGCATTTACTTTTAATAAATTAAAAGTGAAAAAGATTTTATTTAGTTTGTGTTTTGTTCAATCTTTGCTCTGGCAAAATCGCTATCATGTTACTTTATTCCAGTGGAAAATGACTACCTGACATAATCTTTGTTCAAGCAGCTTTCCCAGAGCCAGTAATGTAAGACCTTGTTTTACCTGAGCAACTTCTGAATCTTAAATATCCACTCAGAATCTCTTACAGAAGAATCCCAGACACAGAGAACAATGGAAAGTCTAGTGACACAATCAGCATAAAGTCCAAATATAGCAAGTGTAGGAAGAAGTTTAGAAATAAGGCTTTGGGCTATATTTTTGCAATGATGGTTCTGATCTTTGATTTGCATTTTTCAGTATTAGACTGGCTTATATTAAATATTATCTCATATATTTGTTATAGCCTTGGTGTCTTCCTGAATATTGAGCAGTTGAAACAGATCTTACCTTTCCAAATTATTTTTGTTAATGCCCAGAGATTCTTCATATATATTCTGGTGTCATTTTAAGGTCTGCCATGCATTTTAGCCTGTATTTTACTAATGCTTTAATGATAGTGAGAATTATGGTAATAGTAGAGCAACACCAAAAATTCAATCATTTCTGAAATTCAAACTTTCAAAAGTCACTCAAAATCTTTTCTGTTAGCAAATTTTAAGCATGACAGTGAAGACTGATTATTTTATTGCTCCTTTTAAAACTCAATTGTTATTTCCTCCAGCAATCTTACTAACAGGATTCTGTTTGCCTAAAAGAAGTGTCTGGTTTTATCAGCATTTGTCAGAGTAAATCTGAATTCCCATGTAAATTAGGTCATTAGTATTAATTTTTATCAATATCTGACTGATAATTGAGCTGTCTTGCCATTAAAAAAAAACCCACAAAAACTCTTATGAAAAGGAAAACCTTCAAAAAAATTACTAATGACTAAATCTGGAGTGAATGGAGGCTTCAAATAACGTCCATAAACAAGCTAATATCCCTTGTCTTCTGACAGTCCCCACTCTTGCTGAAACCCAGGTGCTGCAGGCTCACGTTGCATAGCATATACCAAACCTGGTTATTGCTGACATGGTTATTTTTCTTTCATTCTGGGTATTTCTCCTGGGTATTTGTAGGAGTAATTTTGTAATCATGCATTCTTCTCCTGATTACTTTCTCCTTTATCAAAGTTAGAATTGTTTTTGACCACAGTTGAAGCATAAGCTTTTTAGAACCTTTGTGAGAAGTGCCCTTGATATTTTTACTTCTTTCATATTATTTGTTTTCAAAGATTATCTCTTTAATGAATTTACATAATTATCTGCTATGTCATTTTCTTTGTTCTAGAGATAATATAAAACAGTGGTAAGTATCAGTCTTTCATATTTTTATAGGTATTTCAGAGCTCTTTGCCTTCAGTTATACATAAGCGTAGAAGACAACACTGTAAAGCCTAATGCCATAATTAAATGAGTTATAACAGTTCTGCTGAAGAATTATATAATGGACATTGATACAGCACTTACTGTATGTAGGTGTGAGCAACTTAAACTATGATTCTGCAAAGTATTACAGAGTGTAGCAGAACTGTGTGATTCTCAGGTTTTGTGTTAACATTCACTTACCATTTCTCATACTGTACAAAGGCTGCTGTGTTTATAATGCTTTTAAAAAAGTTTATCAGTGTTATCTTCTCATTTTAATCACTAGAAGGGTATGTTTAACTACAGGAACTTAATACAAGATAGGCAAAATAAATTGCCAGTGTTGTACATAGTGCTTGAATTTTTTTAGCTAATTATTATTTAGAAATAATGTACAAATTACTCATATTGATTGCTTATAAGCATGTGTTTATTTAAAAATTCTAATCATGTGGATGCAGATTTAATTCTCTATTGTAACTTCTTAAGTAAGTGACTATGAATATTCCAGTAGTTTTGAAAACAATAATATATTAAATATACAAGCAGATTTAGTGTTTGCTTTGCTTAGTAATTGCAATTGATAAATGGTGGTTTATGTGTTGTGTTTATTAGAGCTTTAACTGCTAATCTTATATGAAAATATTGCTTTGTAGGGCAAAATTCAGGGAGAGGGCCTGGGATTCCAGAGTGAACTTGTACATTCCTTCAGGGCATTTTTGCAAGGGAGGTTGTTGTGTTTTAAAGGTAGTTGATAAGAGACCTGCACCACCAACCCCAGACCTGCACCACCAACCACCATCATGCATTAGTCTATAGAAGGTATTTGGGTGAACATACTCCTGTACCACTCCGTACCACCATTTATCCAAGTGAAATTTTTGACCATTTGCAGGATACATTATAAATCAGGATGTCACTACCAGACAATCAGATTTGAACATTCCTTGCATAAAGTAGCTTGCCTATATCCCTTAGGAATACATCACTTAACTGTGTTTATGTGACAGTGTTGATATGCCTGGTTTTACATGAAAGTTAGGGTAGTGTGTTATTTATGTCATCACAAATTCATGAAGTAGGTGGTTGTGCTTTATATATACTGAGGTTATCTTCTCTGGACAAATCATTCAGAATAATTGAAAGATGTAGTTTTATCTTATGGCTGTTAATTAAATCAGGAAACAGGACTTTTTTTTTCTTCAGAGTTGGACTTTGCTACTACCTCAGGTTTTTTCAGTGTTCCCTTCTCTGAGGTGCTGACAACAGATTAACATGAAACAGAGCGCTGTTGAACCTAATTATGTTATAGCTCATTGTTTTGGGGACCTATAAAACTGTTCACTCCCTTTTTATGAGGCCATAATCACAATGAAAGGCCATAAACGGTGCCTTTTCTCTTTCCTATGGGACTGGAGATTTCATTAGTTGACTAATAAAGGCCTGATCGAGCTGCATTTACACCTGGGAATGAATGATTCTTTATCAGGTCTTAATCCTTAGTAGATCAAGCAGGAGGGAATGACAGCAGGACAGCTTTTGATCAGCCATAAATGGCTGAAAGCTTAATTTTTTAAAAATTATTTGCTATTCAGATCTTGACTGGAGACATGCTTCCTTGTATTTCAGAGAAAAGATTTTAAATATGTGGACATTGTTAAAAAACAAAACAAACCTGAGATCTTTCTACACTTTGAAGCATTTACTGCTGAAACAAGATTTCCACATTAGCTAAAAGGATTATTATCATTATTATTATTTTAAAATCCTCATAGACTTTGGAGACCACTAATGTTTAACATGTTTAGTCCTTAGAAATAACATGCAAAATGATTCCCTACCTTTATTTAAAGTCTATACTGCTTGGGAATTTAACATTGATACATTCCTGCTAAATAGGTTTCTATAATGTAGGTGCTCTTCTGAGAGTTGTTTAGGTTAATTTTCCTTTTTTAAAATTGTTTTTGGTTTTTTTTGTATAATATAAAAATATAAAAATTATTGAAATTTTCTAACAATTTAGTTGGGAATGTCCTGTAATGTTTAGAGATGGTTATTTACTTTTTTTTTTTGACTGAGTGTATAGAGATCTTTTTTACCTATGTACTTTTTAATAGTTTTTGTATTATTGTAATATCATTTTCTCTCCTTTCTGTGCCACAAGGCAGTGGATAGATTACAGTTGTTTAACAGGAATGAACGTCACTGTCTGTGTTGATGTGCCTGTGCTGCTAACCTGCTCGTTCCTCTGGTTTACCACAGGCTGTGAGCGGGGGCAGTTTCGCTGTGGGAATGGCCGCTGTATTCCCGCGGATTGGAGGTGTGATGGGGCCAGAGACTGCTCGGATGACACAGATGAAGCTGGTTGCCGTAAGTGAAACAAATACAGAGCAACTGTTTTGTAATATAATTAATAAGATCCCAATGTACATGGGGTACAAGAATGAATATTGAAGAGGGAGAAAACTCGTTGTCTTGAGATACTGCAGAATCTCTTTGAGTCATATGTAATGAGTTTATTTGGTTTGGTAGTCAGAAAATCAAGTACTGCTCAGCTTCTAACATGACTTAATCTTTTCTTAAAAATCTGACTGTCCAATAATGCAATTTCATTTTGTGACTAATGTTCTAAGTAGATGTAGAAATGTATTGTATTCTATTACTGCAGTAATCCTGAACATTGCATGTGTACACAGCTATATCAGCATCACTTGTGGTCCAAATCTTTGGATTTTTCAAGCCCTAGAAAACAAACTCTGCCTACTGCACCTGAAGTAGAGTTGTGCTTAGCTGTCCAGAGTTGGCTGTGCTGTGCCAGCAGCTCAGGGACAGTTGTATTCATATGAACTGTAATATCCACGCACAAAGATTCTCTCAAGCTAAATGGAAAAGCGTGAGGATGAAGAATTTTCTTCCACAGTCTATTTTCAGGAACTCACCTGCATTTTACCTTCTTGGATACAGTGTTTTTTGAGGTCTTGTGTGTTGGTGCAGTTATCAGCCCACTTACAGTTTTTGCCCCTCAGCTGATGGGGAGTAAGGAAGACTACTTTATGTCAGTTCTTTTTACATTGTATTATTTTTTTACTGCTTGACCCATATAATAATTGGAGGTCATTGACATGGCTTGGCAGTCTGATTTGTTGCATAGCACTTTAGTTAGCCTAAAAAAAGCAGTGCAGTTCTGGGTGAAGAATGCCTTTAAACTGAATGGTGTTGTCCTATAGCCTTTTTTTTTTCTTTCTAGCTGTTTCAACTAGACATAATATTATGTATCAACTTAGTTCTGAACTGCAACTGAAAAGAAGTCACTGGGCTTTGAAAAAGGAGTAGATAAAATTCATCTTGACTTTGTGAAAGATAAAAAAAAAACCCAAACAAAAAAACTAACAAAAATCAGGACCCTTACTACATTTGTCATAGTTATAAACATGAAATTTTTCTCATTTTAATTCATGTGATGAATTAGGAAGACGAAAATTAAACTTTTCAATTTTTTTCAGTTAATTGTACTTCTAAAAACAGTATGTTAGTGTGCCATAGGTAGTAGGGCACATTAGGTGTAGCAAGATAGTTTTAAACTGTTTAAAACTGGTCTGAGATTAAAATAATATTAAAAGATTATTCTTTGGTTCCCAAAGCAGGAATTAAAAAAGTATGCAAGAAGTATATGTCTAGTATGTGATCTATTTTATCCCTCCAATTAGTTTACCTCTAATGTTATTTTGTTCTTTGCAACTCTAAATCTACAAATTTTCTCCCTTGATGCTTTAGTTACACTGGGAGTTGTGCTTACACATCATCCCATGAGCACAAAGTGTTTCTAGTTAACCTTGCACAACTGCAAAAACACAATCCTGAGAAAAAAAGATGGTTAAGACCAGGGTCCTGTCTACTGGACTGTGTTGTGCTAGTGATTCTTCCCAGGGTTATTAACTAGGGACAGAGTAGGCTGTAATACAGTTTCAAACATTTATTTTGATCTTTCTCTTTGATGGGTTCCTTTTTGTTTGTCTATTTGAAAAGTACAGGGTGGAGCTGGGACAATAATTCAGATTGTTCTGACCTGGCCCTCACTCTTTCCTCATGAATTCACAGGGAAGAATCACAAGCTTGTCTTGAAAGGCCTTCTTCCTACCAGGGATAGAGCACCTGAGGTGGAGTGACAGCAATTGAACAGACCCGTGTGAGACTAGGCAGGCTAGTGGGACTCCATAGATTACTGAAAAAAAAAGGGGCTCTGCTGGAGGGCAGTTCAGAACCTGAACCTCTTTGGGACCTGCCTTCTAGAGGAGCCTGGGTTTCTAGGAGGGGATATAAAGCTGAACATTCCTGTGCAGAAGTTCACTAAGCTGAGTTTTGCCTTTGAGCATCCTTTTGCTGGTCCCCTTTCCCCTCTCAGGTCTGTCTGTTTTCTTTGATCTGTTAAACGCTTCATGTGTTTTGTGGAACTTAAAGTTCATCAACACTTGAACTTTAAGCTTTCTTTTCTCTTATGCAATTATTTTCTCTGAAAGTGCTTTCCCAGGTGTCTGTGAAATGACTTTTTTTCTTTGCTTACACTAGCCCACCCTACCTGTGAGGGAAATCAGTTTCAGTGTCAGACTGATGGCGAATGTATTCCACAGTCATGGGTTTGTGATGATGAGGAGGACTGTGAAGATGGCTCAGATGAGCATCAACAATGTCGTAAGTATTTTAAGTTTAATGTTATCCTAGCTTTGTGAAATAAGGTAATTTACATAGCATCACATTGAGAACATACACAAACAAGCCTGCTGGAAGTACTGAAGAGTCTCTCTAAAGTGTTTCTAGAAATTAAATGATCTGAAGTCTGAAGTAGATAGAATACAGAAAATATGTTGAAAAAGACACCCCCAGATATTGAAATCTGAAAATTACTGATGTTTCAGTTAATTAAAAAAAGAAAAATAAACAGTGTATATTAGTTTTACACTTGATACAAAATTTAGTAGTTTTAAAAACAGTGAAATAGACATAATACTATGATGTCTGCTTTATCTGTTACCTAACAAAATTCACACTGGCATCTTAGAACTATATATAAAAAAACCTGAGAATGATTATTGCACCAAATTACATTCTCTGCATTATTGCATAAGATGGGGTGTTCTGAAGAACTGGTTTCCTGCTACTTCTAGTATTAGAAGTTACTTTAATTGATGAGGATAAGATTAATTTATTTTCATTTTGATTCTATGTATAATTTGTTTATCATTTCTTTAAACTGAACAACTCTGGAGCAACTCACCAACCCCTGGGGAGGTTCAAAGTTTTAAGTTTGGAAGGATTTTGCTCACAGACTTGGTTTGTGCTTTTATATCTTGATACTTGTTCCCACTGAGGATGGAAAAATTTCAATGAAAGTTAACTGCCTTTTGCTCCTCTCTTCCTCTGAGAAGGTGTCAGCACAGCTGCTGGTTATGTTTTAACTAAGGAATCTGTAGATACAAAATGCAAAATGAGCAAAAACTCTGACTTTTGAACGAGGTCACTGTAACATTGTTCTCCATGTACTAGTTAATCATGAGTGTTAGTAACTACACAGTGGCACTGTGCTGCTGCCATTTTTGAGTAATCTCCTGGTATTTGTCCTTGTTCTTCTAAAGAGACTTTTTATCTCTGTGTTTGGGAAACCTAGAGGAGCTTTTCCTCCTTGAAATGTTAAAAATTTTTCCTGAGAAAACTAGCCGACAGCTCTGGAAGTCATATGTGCAGAATTAAAACAAATTGTTTTACTTTACTGTCTTGCTCTTGTTTTTCCTCATGACCCTAGTATCCCAGTAGCTGATCTTACTTTGAGAACACTGCTGGCAGAAGGCAGCATAGAGAGCCCCTGTAGAGCAGCAGATGCCCAAATGCCCGTGTATAGACTGGGATATGTTGAGATATAGCATGAGTTTGAAGGAAACATGTGCAGGTGGCAGAGGGAAGAAAAAGTTTGCTGTAAGTTTGCCCTTCAGCTATATCTTCACATATTCAATTACTTTGCCTAAAAAGAACTGAATGTTTGATTTAACTGTAGTGGAATCAAGGTGGAATTGAACAATTTTATGTGGTTGCTTTTCACTGACACCTGTCATCATAAGACCGTCATAATCATTCTTGATCCTCTCTTAGTTATAAATGTAAACAATTTGTGACTGTTGAGGCCCTGGCTGTATTAGAAAGCAGTGCCTTACCTTCAGCTCTGCTGTGTTCTATGTTGTGACATTCTGATTGACCAAATAACTTAGTTACTGACAGATTTTGACCCAGTAAATAAAATAATAGAGAAAACTTTTAATCAGTGAGAATTAGTAATTTAATGTTTTTGGCAGAACAATTGTAGGGAGGTAATTTTTAACCTGGGGGTCAACCCCTTCAGTGAGAAAAGCAGTGAACTTGCTGACTTACAGAAGGCTCACAGAGCTATCCTATCTGCCATGTACTTGTCAAATGTTCTTCAGTCTCCCTGAAATATCAGTACATGAGAGGAGAAAGTGCTGATATTTATGAGAAAGATTAAGAAGTTAAAGAGGAAGAAGGATAATGCTTTTCTTCATAAAAAGCCTTGGTTGATGGAAAAGACTGATGGAGTGCCTGTTTCTTGCAGCGGGAAGGACGTGCTCAAGTGAGCAGTTCACGTGTTCCAATGGACAGTGTGTCCCGAGCACATACTGGTGCGATCGAGTAGAGGACTGCATTGATGGAACAGATGAAAGAGCCTGCCGTGAGTGTTAATTCTTAGCATGAGATCTGGTTTCATCTCATCTCTCTGGCATTTTAATAAATTTGTAAGATTAAAGGGCCTGTTGATAGACAAGATGACCACAATATGCTTCTTGTTACAAGAGTTTCATTTCAGATTCTCTTGTGTATTGAAACTGGTGTAGTGATACAGATCCTTTATCGCAGAACTCAAATGCAAACTGCCACCACAGGATTGGGGCTTCTTGTTTCTCATCATTTGAAAGATAATTATTACTGCATTGGGAAAAAGTAACCATATTTAATTGACTTATAGCTTTGGGACATTCAGGGCTAACTTTGCCAAATTTTTTCATATTCTTTTTTCCTGCTTCTTGTGAAATCAGTAGTAGTTATAACCTGTGTAGAAAATCAGAATTTTACTCCAAATCATTTTTTTGAGGAACTTTCACCCTTTCAAAAGCATTTGTATTCTAGACTGCAGCTTCCTGTGGAGATGATTTGGTCATACTATATTCAGACAAGTTGTTTATATTGTGCCAACAACATGTAGATGGACAAGTAGTTTTTTTGAATCTAACTTCCTCAGAATTGAGTTGGCCTAACTGGTGACAGTCTCCCTAGATCCTGGCCTAGATTAAATACTGATGGAAAGGAAAGCTGGCCACAGAATAGAGACCAGAAATGTTTTTGTCTAACATGTACACAGCAGTGTGTAACAACATATCTGTTCATTGTTAGTACTAAGGACAACATTCACACACCCTGAGTGACATCTAACACATAAGCTGCTATTCCAGCTGTTAGAATTTAGTGTGCCTTTGGGAAAAAGACATAATTGTATAGTTCGCTCAGAACCAGACCCAGGATGGGAGGTGAGGAAAAGAGGATAGGATGCTAAGGGATGGATAAAGGAGCAAGAAATAAAATGTTGTTAAGGCTGAGCTTAGAGGAAAAAAGGTCATGTGCACATGCTGTATAAAGGAAAACTAGAGTATTGCATGGTCAGCCAACTGCTAGTGTGTTTTATCCCTGACTCACAAGTGACTAAAAGGTACACTATGTAGATTGAGAAGTGATTTAGAACTATATGGTAGTCTGGAATAAAATGTTGCTGAGTCATCCAGCTTGGAATTTATTATGTGGTAGACCCACAACCAGTTCTGAAGTCATCAACACAAATGCCTAAAAGATTCCAAGTACCCCATATCATTGCTGGAAGAATATCTTCTGTAGATTGGTATTTTTCCTCTCAAAGTTTAGAGGAAGAAAAGAGATTGGTAACTTTGTTTAACAAATCTATGACACATTAAAAAAAATCCTGAAGAAAAGATATTTTTTTAAAAAAGGCAGTATCTGTGATAAGAAAGGGGAACTGCTGAACGTCTCTGAGAAACCTGTGAGTAGTCATTGAATAGAGTGTGGAACACTCAGATGCCACAGTGTGATTGTTATAATGCAGTAAACCTATGGCAGGCTGGGAGTGGAGTCCTAAGGGTAATAGTTTTTAAGACTAGAAGCTGCTGTGATGTTTGAAAATTGAAGTGCGCATTTTATTTCATTCTCATCTAAGTAAATTAAAAAGGCAGTTAGGAAGGGGCCCTCTAGATATGTTAATAGTAGCACTCTACTCCTGTGTGGGAAACCCACTGCATCAGTGCTGCATCAGCCAGTAGGCCCCCGTGGCTGTTGTGAAGACAGCATATTTAGCCCCAGGGAGAGGGACTGTCTCCTATCATTCAACAGCCTCTACTCTGGTTTATTAGGCTATGTGTTGACAGTCCCTCTAAGACAGAAGAATGACTGTGACTTGGAACACTGAGAGTAGCTGTGTTGGACTAGTTTAAAGAAATGTGACAGTGCTGAAGACAAGAAGATCAAGAAGAATGTAATGACAAGACCCTTGAGGAAGGCTGATTAATTTTATTACCTTTTTTTCTTTGCAAGGCCTGGAACTTTAAACAGAAGCCATAACATGGGATTAACAGTTTGGTGATTTTATGATTAACCATACAGTAGGGATTAGTGTAAGTGTTTGATTTTTGCAGCAGATTCTAATACTTGCTTTGACTATTATTTTTCCCCACTGTTTAGTCCATTTCCTTTTCCACAGTATCTGATATAAACAAATATGAGGAATATTACTATTTTAGCCTTTTCATTTGTCATTAGTTTTTCCTTATTTAATATGTACTAAAAGGTTTCATAAATACAAATGAATCATCTATGAAAAACAAAAGAAAAAAGCTATTTATAATTGATTCTGTTATTTCATGGAGCATAACAAAATGCAAATGTATGTCCGTTTACTTATGCCTTGCACTCACTGATCTGTCCTGAAGCAGATTTAGATTGTAAAGATGATAAAGTTTTGTTGCCGAATAGGTTACACTATTTAAGAAACTAGTCAAATGCAAAATGTCACCAATATAAAGTAACTCTGCAATTAAATGTGTAAAAAAATAGAACAAAGGAATTCAGAGCCCTAGTCCATTTTACTGCTAATAGGATTAACAGCAAGGGAAAACTGCCTATGCAGGGGCTAAGATAAACATCAGAACAATGTTTCAGCTACAGGTCATTTAATTAGTGCATTGAAGCTGTTTTAATTTCATAAAATTGTGGGGTTTAATTTTCTTTAAATACATGTATCAGGCTGTTTTTCTAGCTTTTTAAAATAGTCAGCAGCTAGCAAATATTTTAATTTTAAAACGTCAGAAACATAAAATGAAATGGGAGACTATTTGGGGTAGCAAATACTTTTTGGGAGTAAGTAGTCAAAACTGGTGTCATTTTTCTGTGTTACATACTTTATTTCTCTCAGTTTAAGGTAGAATTCTCTCTCCTGCCTCAGCTTCGTAGTTGAAAAATGAAAATCCCAGCCCTGTCCATTTTGCTTTGCTGTGACTGACAGAATAATGTATCCTTCCTGGATACAGCTCTGGCAGCTGAGCACTGCTCTGAGGCTGTGAGGGAGGAAGGGGAAGTATGTTAAAGACATGTTGTTTGAGGCTGATGGGCTGAGTGTGAGCCTAGAGACTCTATATTTTTGATTCTAATTTTCATGTTGAGTTGCTGCCATAGGTCAACTGTTGAACCTGTTACTTTTTGCCTCTTGTTTGCTGTGCTAAATAGCTGTTGTGGTCAGGAAGTAGGCAGCCAGCTCTGGGATTAATTTGCAGAGATCAGGGTGAAAGTGAACAGAGATCAAGAACTGAAGAAATCATAGGGGATGTAGTCCAAGAAAGAAGAAAAAGGCCATGGCTTTTTTCCTACAGGGAAGTAGCAAAACTGGATCGTGGTAAGAAAGGCAACCAAAGACTAGAGTGTCAGGGATCAAAATCAGGAACTAAGGCCAGGAATGAGAGTCTAGTCTAGTCAGTCTGCCAGCTCTGAAAGCATCTCTGCTGTGAACACTGCTTAGCATCATCTAGCTCACAGGATTCTTGGACTTGGAGTAAGTCCTCCTCCTGGTGTCTCCAATAGTCCGTGAGCTGTCTGGGCAATGTTTTGCCACCTGTAAGGTGGTGGGTGACTCATGGCAGTGAGTCAAAGGGATTTAATTAATTTTATTTTGTAAAATGTTTTGGAATGTTGCTGCAATAAAAGACACTTGTGAGTAGGAAATTGCCATTTATTATTATTTTTTTATTTCTCCTACTTGTAACATGGATTAGGATTACAGAAGGTTACACTTTTTGACTATGTGACAGAAATTAGCTTCTGCTGAATCAAAAACCATTTGCAACTGTTTCCTGTTGCTGTTTTCATATGGACTTATTTCCAGCTTGCAGAACAAAAGTGTTAGACAGAAAGCAAAATAATGTAGGTTTAGCAAGTCCTGTGACATAGGTTTCAAGCATCTTCCACGGGTCAATGGAAACATGCCATTTCAAAGGGATTTGCAGCTGTTGCCCCAAAACAGTTAAAAGGAACAAGGTGCCTCATCTGTCACTTGTGCTGGCGTTTGCCAGTTTGTGTTTTGCAACTGAAGTACTGGCATGCCTGGAGAGACAAATTGTGTAGAAATATTTTGGCTAAGAAAGAGATGCCTGAGAGAAAGGGAGAGAAAGAAGAGCTCCTTTTCTTCCTGAGCATTGGGAATGAACATAGGGGAAAATAATTTCCTTCTGTTTTCACATATTGTCTTCTAGAATTGTGATGACTAGGGAAACATTTTTTCTTTTTAGTTTTCTGTAAAATTATCCAGAGGTTCTTGGGAGGAAAAGATAAAGGAAACAGTTTCATGTTGGAGGCTCTTGACCATTAAAAGCAAGGTGAAAGAAAACAGTGTTTATGTTTTTTCTGTCCCTTCACTTTTAATGCCATGTTCAGTCTTATACTGTCTCCTTTCACTCTCTCCTCTTGTACAGCTGTATTCTCAGACCTCCTTGGGTGCAAACTACCTACCTTCTTGTCCTTTTAACTCAGAACCTTATCCTTCCTTTTTAGCTCTTTCCAATTCAACCGTCACCAACGCAGAAAAAAAGAAGTTCAGTTCCCTGGAAGAGAACCCTTTCAGGTCACTCACAGAGCACAGAGACTTTTTCCATGTGCCCCCTACAACAGAGGCAGTATCATCAGTTTCTCTGATTGGTGTCAGTTCTTGCATAGCAGTGGGTTTTTATACTCAAATAAATCAATCTTGAATTGGGTGCGTGCAGAGAAACCTTAGTTTAAACAAAAATTCAAGTAAAAGCTAGGAAATGTTTATTGTGCAAGCCCCAAAGCAGTGCCTAATGTAAGAGCTCCCCACTTAAATTCAAAATGTCATGATAATCAGTTTCCAGACTTTGTTTGCTAAAGAGCTTTTCATTAAGCTAAATTGTATAGGTCTTCTGGTTTAGAGAGTTCATCCTGTTCCTACCCTCCTCACTGCTAAGGTTCAGATTCTTTTTTTCCTTTTAAGAAGTTCCTATTTGGTGATAGGAGTAGAAGAACTAGGCTCATTCATTGCTGATACTTTCAAAATTTTGGACAGAAAGAAAGAGAGTTTAAGTTCAGTTTTTTTGCAGTTGAAGGACAGGCATTCCTTTGTTTTCAGATATCCTAGCAGTGTTATGAAGTTCTGTTTTGGCTTTCTTCAGTCTCTCAGCATCGACACCACAAACTCAATGCCATAGGTGCATCTTGTGTGTGATTTCCATAGGGGCCTTAGCTAGACACCATTGGAAAGTGGTTTGCCCTCACAGAAACCAGCATTTCTTGCTTAATTCTTTTACCTTTGCTACTTCTCCTCACATAAAAATAACCCAGCTACTGTGGAACTGTCCTGATGGCACAGATGCTCCTGAAACCTGCAGTGCATTGGCTACAGCCTTTGGTGTAGCTCACAACTTTGCCATTATTCACGAGGATTAGTTCTTAATGCCCAAAATAATTAAAACCATTTTATTAAGATAATATGCTATAAGGTACAAAGAGTACAATGTACAATGCATAATGCAGTGAAAAATATCTTTCAGATCAGTGAGCAGGCCGTGATCAGAACTATAATTTACTAAGCACCATCTTTTGACAGAGGATTGGGAATGGGATTACCTGTAGAGAATTTAAAAATTAAATTAATCTCCACTGGGCTTTTCAAAGAATATTCTTGCTTGTGCAAGTACAATTAAAATAAAGAATCTGTATGCCAAGTAGATTTGAAAAGAAAATAAGGAAAAAGAAGCTTTTGTTCACATTTTGGTAAAACACCAATTTAGTCAGAATGTATATTTTCAACTGTCTTCAAAACATCTTTATTTATTGTTCTGTTTGATATTTTTACAGTAATATGCATTTATACAATACACTAGATTATATAATATAATAAAGATTTTTCCAGGCTGAGGACATTGCCAGGCTTGTTGCTGGAGAGAAGATGTTGACAGTGTCTTCCTTCTTCTAAGGGAGTTTAGTATAGGCTTGAGAAAATCTCATTACTGACTAGATCCTTAGTTTGCCTGGGCATTCTTGAAGAAGCAGGTGCTTCAAGGCAGTGGGTTCAGCTGTCTATTTGCTTGACATTTAGTCCATCAGAAACAGCATAGAGCATCACTGGAGGTATTTCTGTGGCATATGAAGAAAAATGGAGAAAATCACAAAGCTGTCCAATATAAATCCCTTAGAAGCTTTTCTGCTTCAGTGCAGTTACGAGCACATACCTTGTATTCTTCTTTTTCTTCAATGTGCCCTGTAATACTAACAGTATTCTTGTACTGCCATAGCTATTTCCCCTGGGAACTAACACCAGAAGGCCACAGGTAGCATGTTTTGAATTCCAGGGGTATGAACGAAAATGTGCCTAGATGAGATCCTGCTCCATCTGCTTTATTAACTCTCAGGGAAGTAAAATGGGATAAGAATTCAAACTGAAAATCTAAAAGGTACAAAATGTAATTTGGCTCTTCTGTGTCTTGAGTTCATTTATCTTCTGTATAGAGATAAGGGTTCAATAAAACTCACTTCTAAAATCAGCAATTATTTGCTTTCATACTTGCCATTTGGCCAAAATAATTAATTTTTGTGTATATGGCAATGAGCTAAACTATGAGCTCATGTTCTCCCACTCAGCTCTACCATGTGCCTATGCTTAATTTGTTAGATAGTTCCACTGAACTCACTGACTGCTTGTATAAAGAGGTATTTTCAGAATTTGTTTCAGATAATCCCTTGTATTGGCCTGTAAGTCATCTACATAAGTAGAATATGAAAAAACTGAAAAATCATTATTTCTGCAGAATCTGTTTTCTTTTCTGAAGGAGAAAAGCAAGTAATAAAAAAGAGAGGTCCTAACATAGACCATGGACCTGGAAGTATAGTATCCTTGGCTTATTTAGAACAAGTCCATAAAAACCTGAAATATCTGAGTTTGAGAACTCATGACATTCTAAGTGGACCTAGGAACTGTAAATTTCTGGAATTCCTTTGCTATTTAAACATTTTTATAAAGATCAAGAAAGTGTAAAACAGAGGTACAAATAAATTAAACAAATGTTCACTGCTTGCTCTCTTGTGTTGCATTGTTTTCTGTCATATTGTGAACTGTTTGCGTTGCAAATCTTTTTGGGATGTGGGAGGGCATCTAATTTTTCCCTTGTTGCTTGCAAGGTTTTGTAGCATCTGTCTAGAGGATATTTTTTGAATATCTGTTGGGGAAGAGAGTAAAGGGATTGTTAGTCAGTACTAGTACAGGAAGTTTTGTATTACCTTTTTGTTTTTCTTTAAATCAAGATATTCTGTTGACACTGAATGTGTATGACTCATTAGAGTCTAAGATTCATGCTAATACTAAAGGATTTTTATTGCAGACTACCCAAGATGCGAACAGTTATCATGTGCAAATGGAGCATGTTTTAATGCAAGCCAGCGATGTGATGGCAAAGTTGATTGCAGAGATTCTTCTGATGAAGCTAATTGCAGTAAGTACCGTGTGCAGAGTGATCCCAAACAAATATGCTTTATAGACCTCCTTTTAGAGTTAAAGACTGTAGTTTTCTGACAGATTTTCTTTATGTCTTTTTGTGCTAAAATGTCTTTCAGCCCATGGCTGTACCAGCACTCAGTTTCAGTGTGCTAATGGAGAATGCATCCCTCGAGCCTTCATCTGTGACCATGATGATGACTGTGGAGACAGGAGTGATGAAAACTCTTGCAGTATGTTTTGGGTTTTTTTTCAGTTTCTTTAACTGTTTTACTAAGAACTGGTTCAAGCAAATAGCAGGAAGTAGATTGCTTGGCTATACAGCCATCAAAAGCTAGTCACTCTTCTACAATGACTTTTTTGTATAGAAAGATCAAAATTGCAGTACTACTTTGATATACTTCTTTCAGGTTGTCTTTGCTGCTAAGTCCCTGGGTGTATGGTTACTATTTGAATTTTCTGGATTCAGTGACAGTTTGCTTCTTCATACAGTTTCACTTCTTCATTCTGTTGTCATATTCTTAATTTCAACATGACCCAGAGATAATTCCTTTGCTCTGAAATACCAATTAGCTGCAGCATGCTATTGTTTTTTGTCCAGATTGATTTGACTCTTAACATTTTTATTTTCTGATAAATGGAATGAATATTCTAGAATTATTCCTAGTGACTATAATGTACAACTTTATGGACCGATAACTGTACAGATACTTGTCCTTGAGATGTTCATGTGAGGTCTTCAATTGACTGCTCCATTTCTGGAAATTTCTTGCTCATTCTTTTCTTCACGATCAGGGTATCCTAAAATACTGCATCTCCAGCCAGAATCATGGCTGTACAGTTATCACTTGTGTGAGCTATATAGAAAGGTCCCTCACTGCTTATAGGATCTAAGTTAGTTTTCTATTTTGTGTTGCAGGAAGGTCACATGTTATCATGTAGTTACTCTGTGCTACCAAGGGCATCACACCAGTATAATCCCATGCCACCTGCCCCCCCCCCCACATACTCCACCCAAAATATTTCTCTTTTATGTCTTTGGCAGTGCTTGTCCTTTGGAGTACCCATAAATGTTTCTGAACTCTTAGAATAGAAGGCTTTGACATAAATGCTCTTTTTTTTTTTTAACTGTGAAGGCATGCAGATATTTTACTTCCTGAAGTCTTGAGTATCATCATGTCCACTTTCAGGAACCTTGCTAATAAGGTGTTCTGCATCTAGTTGCACAATTAATTGATAAATTTAGCCTTCCCTTTTATTACTGTAAAGACTTAGAGCAGAATGAAGTTCCCACCTACAACTAGAACAAACCAACAGTGTTTGCAATATATACAAGATATGGAACTACCTCAGTTTTTCAGGAGGTATTATAAATGACTGTTCATTGCTGAGACAGTGTTGCTATTTTTAACCTTTTAGCCACTTAGAACAGTTACATTTTCTCATGTTTCTTTCCTTAGCTTATGCAACTTGCAGAGGCAACTTCTTCACTTGCCCGAGTGGCCGCTGCATTCATCAGAGCTGGATATGCGATGGAGATGATGACTGTGAAGATAATGAAGATGAAAGAGGATGTGGTACATGCTATTACTAACTTCTAATGGTATTTTCAGAGGAAGACCACACTAAGCTACATCCTTGAAATTTTGACCAATCAAGATGTTCTCAATATAATTTATTTCTGTTAAAACCTTAGAATTATATCTTAATTGTTTCTTCTTTTTTTTACTTATGCAGTATTTTTACTGCTGTGTGTGTGAGAATTATTGTTGTGATACTGAGTATGATACCAACTAAGTTTTTACATATAGCAATATCTCCTTTTTTACTTTTATGTATTCTCTTTTATATTTTGTTTTGGTCTTCCTATCTGTGGAGATTTTTCAGGTCATCCCTAAGGGGACATGAGGCATCTAATAACCAAAAGTAACTGATTGAAAATGAAAATAACTCAGTTCCTGCCAAGATTTTTTGTGTGAGAAACAGAAACTTTTTAATGAATGAATGTTCTTTTTCATTGGCTTTTTCTGTGATGAGCATTATTCTCTGTATCCAGACAGCATTTGTGTGTTTTGAAACCATAAAACTATAGTTCCACTTCTGGTGCAACAGTTAGTTTAAAGCTAAATGGTTTTACTGTTTCTAACAAAACAGAAAACTAAAGGGATTCATGTGTTGTCTGCACAAGTATTGTTTGCATGACAAGGAAGTATAGATGATGTTTCTTTATAGTCTTTCCCAACTGTGTGCAAGAAACAGAAAATCAAGGAATAGAGAAGTTTTGCAAAGTTGTTAGAGAAGAAATTCTAAGTAATATTTGGAACATAATCTTCAATTACTCCTGTTTTTCTTTTCCGTAGAAAGTGGTCGCCATGAGTGCTACCCAGGAGAGTGGGCCTGCCCTGGGTCAGGGCATTGCATTCCAATTGGAAAAGTGTGTGATGGGACTGCAGACTGCCCAGAAGGAGAGGATGAAACTAACATCACCGCAGGCAGACATTGCAGTATGTGTTAGAATCAAAAACATACACAGAATTGCAGAAACACCAGCATTGATATCTTTTTATATTCACCTTTTGTCTCCTAAAGAATACTGAAATTTTGGAAGCTTGCTATTTTCATTGACACTGTTCTGATTGGATGATCTGAAAGAGGCATATATGCTGCAAAAAACCCCATTCCTTTTGTAAAACAAAATTTCACAAATAAGGATTTTAACTCACTCTCCATATCCTAAAATATGTTCACAAAGACAGAGAAAGGTGTGCTATATGCCTTTTTTGTTTAAATATCTGTGGTTTTCCCTTTGTGTAAGTGAGAAGGAATGTTTTGTACTGATCAGAACACAGGATTGAATCAGTGTATCCTGAGCTTTGGCTAATTCACTTTAAAGATTAGAGTTTTCAAAAATATCTTCACCTGGGATGCCTGTTTCTCCAGTTGGTGGTACACTGGGTTTTTCTCTGTTGGAGGCAATGAGCATACATAGTTCCTCTTAATTTCTTATGAACATTGAATCCCTCTGGGAATAAGGACCATGGTATTTTTGGTTTTTAATTTCTAGGAAGATGAAAATTCTTATTAACAAAATCATGCTTTTTGGAATAGGAGGGTTGAAAAAAATAGTAGCAAATTAAACTTTATTGTAAAAAAGCACTCTTGCTTTGCTCAGTGGTTTAGTAGCAACAGCAGATATGGGCTGCAAAGCAAGGTGTTTAACAGAAAAAAACTGAGGAAAAGGAAGATGAGAAAGAAGGAGGTGGAAGTCAGTCAGCAGTTGTTTTATAATCATAACTTGTTCACCTATTACTGAATTGTTTATTAAATAATAGTACAGAGAAAGGCAGAAATAGTGAAGGAAAAAGGAAGAGGGAGAAAGAGAGAAGGAAAGGATAAAGAAGCATTCATCCATGTACACAATCCAGCCAATATATTCTAATATATTGGAGTAATATAGATATTCTTCTTAATATAATATAGTAGGTTTTCTTCTGTATAAAAGAGTAAATGATGAGGTTATGTGCCAATAGATGGAGTTCAAAAATATGTTGTTCACAAGTAGGTCTTGTGGAACAAGGTATGATGCATTGCAGATGGCTTCCTCCGTGCACCTTTTTTACACAGCCCTTACCAGTGATGGTTCATATAAGATCGATGCTTGTGCTTTAACTCTGTTCTAAAATCTATTAAAACCATTATCTTATCTTCTGTCTTCCATGTCCTTGCCTGCATGTATGTAAGTGTATGTGCTTTTATGGAACTTCAGACATAAGCTGTTCTTAACATTGTAGGCTCACTGCAGAAAAGACTATAGCCTTGTAACTGTTAGTGAGGCAGGAGGCTGTTCTACTGGTAATGTGTGTGTTTCTGAAATATTTCATTTCCTTTTCAGACGTATCCCGCTGCCCTGCTCTGAGTTGCCAGTATCGCTGTCACTCTTCCCCATCAGGAGGGATGTGTTATTGCCCTGCAGGATATACAATAAGCAGCAATGACAGTCGTACTTGTATTGGTAAGTGAAGCACAGTGATTACAGATATCTTACAGTCATTACAGGTATCTTGTACCTTCTCACAGCTCATCGGGAAAGTCTGAATTCCAGGAAGGTGGATAAATTCTAAGTGGGTGGATGTACTGGCAAATAAAAAAATCTCAGGAGTCAGCAAAAGAATAAAAATCTTAGTAGTATAATGGCAGCATGGTGTCACAGAAACAAACCAGAGAGCTATCATGAAGATCTCTTTCACTTAGACCTTAAAGACATAGTGACAGCATGATTAGATTTCAAAAGATTAACTATTGGATGGCTGTTTTATTATCAAAATTTTTTACCAGTTTTTTAGTGGTTGGATAGGAAGAGTTTGTTTCTGCCTCACTCATTTGTGTTGTATGTCTGGAAAAACAGTTAGTGATGTCTAATTGTCTAATGATGTCTAATTGTTTGGTACTTTTGAAAAGTGGCTGTATATTAAGACAGTAGAACATTATACTTGAAAATAAAAGGTGCTTTGCCTTTGAAAAGGCTGTATCTTCTATGGGATTTAAGTATATACATGATTTACATGAAAATGAAGACTATTTACAAGAATGTAAAGGTAAGTGAGGTGTTTTGGTATTGCATTTGTATTCTGCAGCTGCTGTAACTTGGTAGTACAAATGATTTATCTCAGTAGCTGGAAACAGAGTAACTTCAGAATCATGAAGGTTAGCACTGCCTAATAAAAGAAATGGGGTAAATACCCGTTATGGATTTTCAACCCAAGCTATGCTGTTTGTACTCTTTTAAGTATTCCAGATGCTCAACCTCTAATGAAATTTTTGTATTTTTGGGAATATTGAGTGACCTAGGGCTGTATAAGCTGCAATGGTAGAATAGTTGCTCTTTATAGAGACAAAGGAGTAAGGCATAAAATTCCCTCCATTCTTTCACTCTTATGTGGGAAGTACATGAAAGACACATTCCCAAACCTGGTGCAGTCTCAGGGAGTCTTCTGTTTTAATTTGCCCTGTAAACCTAGCTGTCTGATTCAGGCTTGTGAATCTGAGTCAATGTATTTTGGTTTGCTGAGATCTAGACATATATTTGTATTGGCAGCAAGACTTGGCATGGAGGAATGGCTGATGGTCAGTAGTGTGTAATTCCAGATCTTAATTTAAATCAAAATTATGAAACTATAGTGTTAATGAAGTGTATTACTTTTTGAAACTGTAATCTTTTCAGTTGTCTTTATTTGGTTCTGGATCACTACAGATTGAAGGTTTTTAACACATGGAAGCTGGAAAGCTACAGAGGACAACATTTTTTCAGTACCAAAATGTACTATCCAGGAAATATTTAATTTTCACTTATGTGTTAATCAGCATTTAAAACCAGAAGTTCAAATAGGAAGCATATTTAAGATCTCATTTTCACCTTTTTATTGGCTTAATGGTAGAATTACCAGTTTCCAGCAATGTAACATATTCTGTTCAGATTTTCAAGTGAAGTAGGGCAGACTTTTAGTGTCAAAACTGTGTGTTAAGTATTTTCAGAAATCTGAGTTTAAATAACCACTGATAGGATGAAACACTAGACAGTGTTCAGATCTGAATGCCTTTTTTTATGAAAGTAATTTACATTTAAAAATCCTTGCTTTAAAAAAACGGCTAGTTAAATATTTCACAATTTTATACGTAAAAGATTCTGCAGCAACCCTGTAAATTCCTTGTAGAGCACATCTGTGAGTTCTTGCTGGGTCATCCTAGCTGTGCACTCTACTTGTATGGTATTTTGCGTGTCAAAATTAACTTCTTTGTACTTTTGCTGTCTGGTTCTGGTCCACAGCCAGCTTTTAATTGTAAATCAGACACCTGCTAGCATGGTACCAAGTCTGAGCTAATAAACACTGCCTTCTAGCAGGACTTACTGGCCTGAGCACTGCACTAACATAAAGGTAGGGCTCGCCTTCAGAGTGGGCTTAAATCCTACCGTGTGTGTGTGTGTGTGTGCAAAGTGTAGAGATCTGTTGCAGGAAGAATACTGCACAGACATGTTTTGTATTGTGAAAAGTAGACAATGATGTCCCTTCCAATGATTTTTCTCCCAAACAGATGTGGTTTGGGTTTTGTTGGTGGGTTGGTTGGTTTCTTTTCACAAGGGCAAGGGTGCACGTAGGTCCTCAGGCAGGAAACATCAGGGTTTTTGTTATCCAGAAATAAAAACATTGAAACATTGTGGAAAAACATACCAAATGTCTTCTTCCATGCTATAGTTCTGCAAATAGATATAAAGCAAGCAGAGAGGACAAATTTGCAGCTTCCTAATTATGACATCTGTTTTATACAGAGCATTGTTTATTAATATGCCTTATTCACTTGACAGATTTTGATGACTGTAAAATGTGGGGTGTCTGTGACCAGCTTTGTGAAGATCGTGTGGGACATCACCAGTGCCACTGTGTGGAAGGTTATTTCCTAGAGCATCATCGACATTGTCGGGCCAACACTTCAGGTTAGTGCAGAGCACTTCAAGTCTCCTGCTGTTGTTGAGCTAATAGATAGATAGGTAGATAGATAGGTGAAGTGGGGCAGTTTTCATGGCTTTGCCATGCAACTGTGTTTAATTTTAACTTAACTCTGCCCTTAAGGACTTATGGTCAGGATAGCATTCAGAATATCAGCAAATACCAAAACTCTCCATGTCCTGGCATCTGTAGTCTTTTGTGGAGCTGACCCTCATCAGGGCTGCTTCTCCTCAGATCAACAAATGTCTTCTAGGCTCCATTGCTTTCTCAGCACTCCTGGCTTCTGCAGAGTTGGGAGATCATTGCCAGAGCCCACCTGAACTAAGAAAATCTTGTTCTGTGGGAGGCAGTTTCCTGACATGCTCTCTGTGGAAGTCAGTGTGACCAAGAAATCAGGAAACCTTGTTTTTTCTGGAACTGCACCAGAAGGTGGTTTTGCTGAATGGTGAGATGAAGCACTTGCCTGTGACAGAAGCCCTTGGCTTCCAGTGTTCCAGAACCTGAACTTGGCAAGAACTTTTGCCTCTTAGAGTGTGGTTCCCCATCAGCTGTAAGCAGCTGCTCCTGGCCTCCTGCTCTGTTCTGAAGGCACGCCCTGGGAAACCCTTCCTTTTGGAGATGTAATGTCCTAACAAGCTTTTGTGTGAGGCAGGTGTTCCTGCCTGCAGGAAATCAGTGGGAAGCTGAGTCCCTGATTGGCATAGCTGATTAGCAGCCTTGCTTCTTAGAAAACCATAAAGTGCTCAGTTCCCTCATCCTTTTTTCTTCAGCCACATCTGCAGAGCAGTCATCTCACAATTTTCCAAGTATATTCTCAAAAAACATTTGAGGTAATGAAGCTTTTTGAGGTAATGAAATATGTCTGTATTAAAACATGCATGTCCCAGCACTTGGAATGATTGTTCCGCTTCCAGAAAAATTCAGTATGTTTCACAAGAAGCTTTCCATTCAAATTAATGTCTTTTGGGCGAGTGTGTTGAGTTTCTATCTTATTAATGGGAGAATTTCATATTTGCTCTAAATCAGTTCCACTGGATTCATTTTAGCTTTAGTAGAAACGGTCTTTAGCATTTAGATGCTTTGAATACGTGTTTGTGCCTGGTTTTCTCCAAGTGTAGAAACCAAAGGCAAATCACAGGAAGTTAGTACTCACATAGAAACATTTATACAGATTGTAGGCTGAACATCCATCTAGACTTTTGTGTTCAGTGTGTGTGAACCAGTATGTATATATTTCAGTGCCCCTTTGCAAAGTATCATGCCTGCAGAATAGTCATATATTTGTCACCCCTGCTTTCAGCTGGTGTTGCATCAATTATTTTTTCCAATGGCCGTGATTTACTGATTGGAGATCTTCATGGAAGAAATTTTCGTACTTTGGTGCAGTCACAGAACCGTGGGGTTGCAGTTGGAGTGGACTTTCACTTTTACCTGCACAGAATCTTTTGGACTGATACGGTGCAAGATAAGGTGGGTAGAAATTTCAAGAAGAATATATTTCTGTGTATCTGGAAGGAGAGAGCTACAAGAGGCAGAATGTGTTGATAGGCCCTCATTTTTGAGAGCCAAAGCTGGCTGTATTTTTGTTTTCTAACAAAAAAGCTCCTTGAAATGTTTTATGTTAATGACTGCATTTTTTCAACTATACTATTACATGTGACATATTAAACAAAGAATCCTATTATATGGGAATGTCTTGAGCAACTTTAGTTTTACTTGAGACAGAGTCCAAAAAACTAATTAAGAGAAATAGTAGACATTCCTTCAAAACTGAACAAATTTTTCTTGGTAATTTTTTGAAACATGATCATTTAAAATGTAAAACCTGTGTGCCTTCCAAGATGATAAAAATCAGATTTCTTCATATACTTCAAATGGCACTGTAATTGAGCTTGGATAACAAATATTGACAGTATTTTGTGTAATGAGCCAATATTGTGTTACTTTTTTTTTTTTTAAGAGAAATTATTTCAGCTTCAAGATACAGTAGAGCAAAGCAACTTAAAAATAGTCTGGAGACTCTTGTGGAAGTTGGATGTCACCCTTGTTCTTTTTCTCTGTGCATAACTTATGGAAACCAGAAAAGTCCTAGGTCAAATGCTGAAACTCCACAATCTTCCACTCCATGTTGATTGTCATGCAGAGTGAGGGAGGATCCATGACCTAGCTTGTGCTGACACTATGAATGGATCAGATTGGTGTCACTGTCATTATTCTGAATCTATGCATAAGAAGTGTAGTAAAAGCTGTAGTTTATACTACAGTGCCATGCTGGTTCTGTTGGAAGGCACACTCACTGCAGGACTGTCAAGTAGGACAAGATTTGTATGCACAATTTTTGACTTGTTCACAATTCTGGCATTTTGATTTTCACTGTAGTAGGTTCCCATTGCTGCAGTTATGTTGCCAATGGCTGAATTAAGTCAAAGTCAAATCTGCACTTTTGTGAGACAGGAGATGTATATACTGTCTCTCGGTAAAAGGTATAAACAAAAGATAATATGGAGTTTCTCACTGTACACCTCAGATGCCAGGACTGCCTTTTATCTGCCCCAATATAGTTTAATCCTTATTAATTAATTACAATTAATCTAATTAAGTCCAAGCTAGTATATCCAGATGAAAACAACATTTAACATTTAGAATTTTCTTAAATGATGTATTTTTCTACCTGGTGTCTTAAAATAATAACATTATTAGGGCATTTTTGGTTGTCCTTTTTCAAGATTAAGATGTAAACTAAGCCAGAAAATTGTGGGTTGTGTTTTCTGTCATCTTTATCTCATTTAGTGTACTGCCTGATAACCTAATGCCCATAAGCTCTTTCATCAACAGGGTTTCCAAAGAACAGAATAGACTGTCAAGTGGCTGTCTAGATTATTGGTACCTGAATCTGAAGAATATTTTAAATGATACTATTTCAGCTGTTATTTTTCTTGCATATATTTACTTGTGGTAATCTGTGTTTTCATTTAAATGCATTCCAAGCCTCATGCTATTGTTTCAAAAAAATAACGATTTCTAGCTTTTCATATTACCCAGTGTTATAATCACATGATTTCTGGATTTGTAACACTGTGTTTGGACTGTTTGCTTCATGTAGCTCTGAGCTTGCTGATAAAATAACAACACTATTTCTGACCACAAGCTGAGACCACAAGCTGAGACGACTTCTTTCTATCAGGACAGAGAGCTTTCACTTTCTTTCTGCATTTTGCAATTTCCCCTTAATGGTTGGTGTAGTAACAGCTCCCCCTCTTGTTTCTGGTCACTGTTGAGAGCTTTGCTAAAGCATGTTCATTTGTTGTCAGTCAATGAAAGTACTGGGTTTTTCTTGATCCCACAAAAGCAAGATGGACTTTCCTCTTTTTTTTTTTTTTTTTGAGGTTTGTTTTTGGTTTTGTTTTAAATCCAGCAATTAGGCACATTTGCTAAAGCACAAGGCTGCTTTAGTCTGCTACCTTGTCCATTTTGCAGAAATGCTAGTTGAAGGCAAGCTTTTTCTGTAATTCTTGGATTGTTTTCCAAATTTTTGCTAAAAACTCTAAGCTAAAGGGTAGCTTAGTGGGTAACTTGGTTGTAGCTGGTGGCCAATTATGGATCTATGCTCAATGTGATGATAAAGGACAAGTACCATGTGCCTTGTCATTAGCAAAATATCATGTGGGCACTGACAATATTTGTATTGTTTTCAGGTTTTTTCTATTAATATTGATGGCTCTGATTTCCAAGAAGTATTAAATGTTTCAGTTGACACACCTGAAAACCTAGCAGTGGATTGGGTTAACAATAAACTATACGTGGTTGAGACCAGTGTGAACAGAATAGATATGGTTAACTTGGATGGAACAAACCGTGTGACTCTTATTGCTGAAAATCTTGGAAATCCTAGAGGAATAGCACTTGATCCAACTGTTGGGTAAGTGATACTTGCCAGGTAATGGTAAAGGGTGTCAGAAATTCCTTTATACCCATGCAAAAGGAGGACAACTAAGAACAGCAAAGTGATCTTTTTAGAATCAGATATAAAATATTTTAAATATTTGCATTGTATCCTAACCTGTTCTGCACCTTAAGTTATGAGAGAGCTCTGCACTGCTTTTATTGCCAGTGTGTGGAATCTGTTTCATGGCTGGAGTTGTACATGGACGAGCAGCCCTGAAAATGGGAACTGTGGAATTGCCCTGCAGAGGAGCAGAAATTATCCTCAGAGATTTCTATTGTAATACCATCCATAGACCTCCAACTATATTAAATAAAGAGGTGGAATGAAGCCAGGAAAGTTAGAGTTTCCTAACTCGTGCACTTCGAAAGTGTATGTGAGCCATGAAAATGTGGATCCTCAGAAAATGGGAAGAGGAATTTCATGTGACTTGTAGTCTGGGCTGCTGCTTTCATAATGCATCTGCTTGGTTCATTTCTGGCAGTAAACTTAAGTATGTAATTTAATAAGGAAACAAACAGTATTTCTGAGGTCTTTGGGGTGAAAGCATGTTTCTTTCTGGATTTATTCTTTAAAAGAAAATGTAAATTACTTCTTGTGTAGAAGGTACAAAGTACGTTTTCATAGTATGCCAGCTGAGAAACAAGCTCTGTCCCGAAAGGGTACTGGTTTTAAATTCCATGTAAAACGTTGGAGTTTCTTGTAAAATCTCCAGGAAACATGTCACACTTTTCTTTTTTCTTTTTTCTCCCCTCTATAGTTACCTGTTTTTCTCAGACTGGGACAGTCTTTCTGGTGATCCAAAAGTGGAGAGGGCCTTCATGGATGGCACAAATCGTCAGGATTTGATAAAAACAAAATTAGGCTGGCCTGCTGGAATAACTTTGGATATTGTGTCAAAGAGACTTTACTGGGTTGACAGCCGGTTTGATTACATTGAGACTGTAACTTATGATGGACTTCAAAGGTAGGATCAATATTGTTTCTTGGAGGTTACAGATATACTGATCATTTTGTATCCAGTTCAAAGAAAGAGTTGTCTAACAAAATGAGATACACAAAGGAGGAAAATTACAACATGAAGAATGTGATACACCTTCATCTCTGTGGTGTTACGCTTCTTCTAGACAGTCCTTAATTCATGATTCATTGCCTTTTTTCTACCTTGAATACCCTTGCACTTATTTTATAATGTGCATTTACAGTCCACCACTGCAATACACATTTTTAGAGCATTTGCTTTTTACTATTTTTTCAATTATATTAATTGTCTTCCATCATAATTTCTTTGCACTTTTTTATGAATGAATTTATCTGAAATATTCCACACCAAAACACCAATTTATGGCTATTAAATGCTCTTCTTATATTTTATAAATCTTCGCTGTCAAAAATTAAGTCATCACTCCCTTATTGTGGTGCTGGGGAGTCTAAATCACAGCATGCAAGAAGGGAGTGCTTGAACTTTTATGGGACTGTGTCATACAGTATACTGTTTAGAAGCCTACTTATCTCTGCATCTGTGATTAGTGTCAGTTATTCGAAGAGAAGAAAAAAAATGTCCTCTTTTGCATACCTTCTGTATACTGACTTGAAACACAGTCCCCTGCTCACTTTACAGCTTTATTGTTCAATGTATTTTTTTCACTTACAAAATTATAATGTTGTTATCTTTTCATCTTTACTAGGGTTTGTAAGATATATTTAGTAAAATAGATAAGACATGTTTAGTAAAATCTCTGGGTTTTGGTGATAAAAACTTATCCCTCACAGCAATAGCAAAAATTGTGTAGGTGTTGTGTAAGTGGGCAAGAGGCAATGGCATAGTCTGTGAAAAATGTTAAAATAGATCTTACTGTCCACTTGTATCAAATCGTACATGTCTACAGCATGAACCTAAATCACTCAGGAAACTGTTAGAGTAGTGCTGTAGAGTTAGTCTGATTTCATAGGGCTTTCTTCATGACTCTATGAAAATAAAAATGTGGTGTCATTTTTATGTGTTGTTTGAGGACTTACATGTCTGTTTTTATCTCCTAATATTTGTCCAGAAAAATATTGTCACAATATCTTTCATAGAATAAATACAGTTTATTAGCATTTGGTTTTCATTGGTTTTGCATGGGTGAGTAATTAAATCCAAAGGAAGTTGTTTGGTTTGTTTGTTTGTGGTTTTGTTGTTGTTGATTTTAGCTGGTTGCTTCGGTTTTTTTACTGCATACATAGGATTTTATTTTTGGCCAGTGGCTGTTGGGGTCATACATTTTTTACATTCAAGGTTTCTTGAATATTTCAAATTGCTACAGATGTCTTTGATTTCCTCTGTTTGGCCTCTTTCTCCAATTTTTTCTCTTTATGAATCTTTTTCTGCATTTGTGAGTCATCACCTTTATTCACTGTGTTTTCTTGGAATTTGCTACTACTTTTGCTGTATTGTCACTGCTGTATCCTTTATGTTTATGAATCCTGTATGTTTATCTTCATCTCTTCAGTTTATTTGGTATTTTTCATTTGTACTTTGGTAGCATCTCTGTTGAAACAAAAGCCAATGAATGAATTAAAAATATTGTATCTTTTCTTCTATTAATAATGTTATTTTCTAGATAATATCTTGTAAATAATTTTCAAATCAACTTCATAACAGGAGAACTGTAGCTCATGGAGGCTCACTGATTCCTCATCCATATGGAATCACTTTATTTGAACACAACGTTTATTTCACTGATTGGACCAAAATGGCAGTGGTGAAAGCTAACAAGTTTTCGGAATCTAACCCTCAAGTGATCTACCAGTCTTCACTGAGACCTTATGGAGTGACAGTTTACCATGCTGCCAGGCAGCCATATGGTAAGACCAAAAGTAGATTATGAAGGGAGATTTAGGAACTATGTTACTAAAAGTTGGTAAAAATTATAAGACTGTTATTTTGGTATAAAGAACTAATAACTACGATACATAAATTTCTGTTTTAAAACTGGGCTGATTTTTGTCACACAATGGTTTCATCCAGCTTCTGTAGCTAATGAACTGTCAAATGCAACATTTAAGAGTAGAGGGAGCTTGGAGTCATATTTGTTAGAGTCAAACTTGCAGTTTGATATCACTTGAGTGATATTGATGTTTGGGACTTTTTTCCTCAACACTGCAAAGAATGCAGTGGGAAAGGCTATCAGTATTCAAGGAATTCTGTGAGATATAATTCTGAAATAGGTCTGTATGCAGAAAACTGTAGCCCAAATTATAACCTTATTACTGTGTACTGAGTGTCTCTGCACTGAGCTGAATACCTTGAATGATGGTTAACTCTGACATGATTTCAGTGCATTCCAGGCTAGAAATGATGAGGTGTTTTCCTTGTAATGTAACTCTCACATGGTCCACATGACTTATTGTGGATGTTGAAAAAAATCCTGAAAAATCAAGATAATCATGCAAGCGGGTTAATATAGGAAGTTATAAACCTATCTTGCTGTATTATTTTCCAGCAAGAAATCCTTGTGGAAGTAATAATGGAGGATGTGAACAGATCTGCATTCTCAGCCACAGAACAGATAATGATGGACTAGGTTATCGCTGTAGGTGTATTCTGGGCTTTGATCTACATGTAGATGGACGACACTGTGTTGGTAAGAAAATGCCTTGCAATTGTTGGAAATAGCACTATTCCATTAGATCTAGAATTATGTCTAGAACATCCTTCTTTTCTTCAATAGCTTTATGGGTTCAGTATCCTGAGGACTTCATGGTTTTTCACCAGAACTCTTTTTGACAGCATTAAATGTAATCATTTCTGCTGAGGTTCATTTTAAGCCACAGCAACTTAAACTCACCACCTTTAATGAGTATTTTAAGAGAGTTACGTACAGAATATGTGTAGACAGCTGTATGATAAAACTCTTTATCCTGAAATCAAGCATGAATGCTTGCTAATATGTAGCTTTTGCATTATTTTGAACACATGTGTTCAAAGCCTGCTTTCCTGTGCAGTAATGTGCTGATGAGGTTGGCCTTTTCCCTTTGAACACACATGGCAAGAATAAGAGATTTAGTTTTGGAGCTGTGGGTATCGATCAGTGATATTCTGCTTCCTGTTTGAGTGCAGATGGAGGCTTACTATGACTATTGGCAAATTAAGACAGATATGTTGTCTGTAGTTTATAGTTTTGCTATTTGACCATGTGTTTGTCTGGCTAGCCCAGGTATGGTCTGTTTGTATGGAGGCTCCACAAAGCCTGTGAGTTATTTTTTTATTGGTAACTGTAAAGAGGCGAGCACAGAAGATGATTTCTGCTTCCATAAGGGTAATGTTTGCTGTAAAAGTGTATTAGGACCACAGTAACAATGCAAGAGGAACACCTGACCACATCATGTAATATTCTGGTTTGGATTTTGTTTTTCTTCAATTTTTAGGTCTGTGAGTATTTAATCTCTGTTTTCCAATTCTTCTTTTTTCCTACTTGCAGGCTATTAGCATGGAAAACAAAGCTTGTGAATAAGTAAATACTGTGTCTGATCTTTTGCAGCTGTGCGGCAGTTTCTGCTGTTTTCATCCCAGATGGCAGTGAGGGGGATCCCTTTCAATCTCTCCAGCCAGGAAGATGTGATCATACCTGTAACAGGGAGCCCTTCATACTTTGTTGGAATTGACTTCTGTGCTCAGGATGACACCATTTTTTTTTCAGACACAAGTAAAGATGTGATCTATAAACAGAAAACTGATGGTTCAGGTGAGAAACATACTTGGGAATTGTAGAGTAATTGTGGTAAGAAGAGTAGAAAATTTGTCTTTCTGAAGAGAAGCTTGAGAAGTCACATTGTGAGATAAACAGACAAATCTCAGTGCCAACCCAGTAACCTGGAAAATGTTTCTCCAAAATGTTTGTACAACTCATATTAGGCTTTTTGAAGTCTTCTGTTCTTTGACAAAGTTGCTGGATGTGTTTGGGAATTAACTATTTGTAGCACTTCTCACAACTAATTTTTACCCTCACCAGCCTGTTTATGCAAACAAGTATGCCTTTCAGTAGTATGAAACTCAGTTTCTATTTTCATTTCTCTGTCTGGAGAGCAGGATGTTTTTTATGACATTGTAATATAGAAAAAGAACATTATGTTTGTGAGACTTCTGGAAATCCTATTTGTGCTAGTGTTTCTCTCCTGTTTATAATGATCATCAAAATATATATTAAATCAGCATATAGTCTTCTGAGCTTGCTTGCTGCCTTGGCTCAGGGTAATGGTAGACTGCAACTGACCTTTGGTTTACTATGCAAAGAGTAGGTAAAGTCTGGCTGTTGAGCAAGATGTCCTTACTGCATTGACCTTACTGACCTCTGACCTTCATTCATAAAACTCCTCTCAGTGTAAACTTAGTGACAGATTTTTCTCTCATCTTTGGCTAGTCCGTATTTCCCCTCTTTTGTGCTCCTGAACATACACCTTCTTTATGTGGAACAAAGGGCACCCCTTCCTCCCCTTTTTTATTGTTTTTTATACTAAGTAGCACCGAGGCGACATTTTTATGAAAGGGAGCCACAAGTTTTGTCAATAGAATACTGCATTCATGTTATTTCCTCTGTTCCTAAACATTTACAATCATCACATGTGTTAAAAATTCTAGGAAGAGAGATCTTAACTGCTAATAGAGTGGAAAGTGTTGAAGATTTGGCCTTTGACTGGATCTCTAAGAATCTGTACTGGACAGACCCTCGATACAGGAGCATTAGTGTTATGAGGCTGGCAGATAAATCTAGGAGAGCTATTGTTCAGAATTTAAATAATCCTCGATCAATAGTGGTTCATCCTGTTGTTGGGTAAGTTTAGCTTTGATTCTCATTTTAACCTATATGTACAAATTTATGTTTTAAGCAGAATAGGTGAGATTAGATTTATATCTGATTCTGGATTTCTGTTCTTTTCAAAATACCATCTCTTTTCAGTTGTCTTGTCTTTTTTTTTGTTTGTTTTATTCCAGCCTAGGATTCAGCACCCAGAGGAAGGGGCAAGGTGAGGCAGATTCCACATGACAGAAGCACTCAAAAGCACCAATTTTTTTCCTTATCCTTTTGTTCATTGATAAACAGGCAAAAGAACTTTGTTTCTTTGTATCACTCAGATTAGAAAGCTATTTCTCATAGTTAAAAGATAAACTTTTCTAAATTATTTTTAATATATTTTCAATTCCCTTGTACTGCTAATATTGGTACCGTAATTTTATCTGTCTGAATTTCTTTATTTGAAATATATTAGATACTACTGGCTGTATTTGATACAAATGATAAAAATGAAGCCCTACTTTTCTTTGATGGAAATGCTTACCTTCAAAGTCTGTACTCTGTGTTATTTGCCAATGCCAAAACAGTGTTTCTTTCACAGCATTGTTTGGCTTCCTAATGCCATACTACTGAATTTCTTAATTCCTGGATGTTGGTTTTTCATGAGTAACCAAATACACTATTTTGGAAGTAAGCTCATAAAAACAGTGTTGAACTTAAATCCATGGGTATCCCAACGTTTTTTGTGTGCTGCTTTGTGAAGTTATTTAACACTAGCTTCAACTCCTTGGCTATAGGCATAAATCAAATGGATCAGGAGAAAATTCTGTGTAATATTCATGCATACTTTTAAGTTTTATCTCTAAGATGTGTTTTTCTTGATTCTTTTTCCCTATCAGTACTTAAATGAGAACCTTAACAATTTTAACCAACTTATGAATAATTAAATATCTAAAGGGACAAACCACTTCCAAAGATTCTGAAAGTTGTATAATTAGGATAAATATTAATTGTTGGTACCACTGACAATTGAGGAGAGGGAGAGGGTCAACATACAAATGTACTTTTTTTAGGTATATGAAGGATGTGGTACAAAGCAAAATGTTAATGCTGTTCAAATGTTTTCTCTTGTTTAATCACCTTACATAGTTTGTTTTATGTGTCTTTTGACATGTGTCCTTTCAGGTATATATTCTGGACAGATTGGTTCCGTCCTGCAAAAATCATGAGGGCCTGGAGTGATGGATCCCATGCCTTGCCAATTGTGAATACAACGCTAGGCTGGCCTAACGGCCTAGCCATTGACTGGAGGTAAGGGCAACACTGAAGGCAGAGGAGCTTTTTGAGCAAACATTTTCTTCCTTTAAACTGTTAGGGATTAAAAATAAAGGAATTGTGTCAGGTTGCATGCACTGGCACTTTGTACTGAAGACCTGAACTTTCCATTGTTTGAAAAGCCTTAAAATGTAAGGTTTTCTCAGAATTCCTCCTCATACACCCCAATAACTTCTTGTCAGGTTTAAGATTATTATTTGAGAAAATATTAGAGCTTCCCAAGTGACATAATACCATTTGAAGAAATATGACATCTTCATTATTTTTAGCTCTCTAAGGCTGTACTGGGTGGATGCTTTTTTTGATAAAATTGAGCACAGCACCTTTGATGGGCTGGACAGACGGACTCTTGAACATATTACTCAGATGACTCACCCATTTGGCCTTACTATTTTTGGAGGTAAGTCTAGCATTGAAAAATATTATCTATTATTATCACAGACTTTTTTTTCATATGGTGATCTGTGAGTATGTGAGATAAAATAACATAGCCTTTGTAATACTGCTTTTCCTAAAGAGGCATTGTTGAAGTTTCTATTAAAAATATGTATTTAGTACTTCTTGCTTCTTTTTAGAACTGGTTTTATGTATATCTGTGTAGAAATAATTTGAGGTAGGTCAGTCAACTCATTTAGAGCAACAAGTCAGATATGCTGTACTAATTATAGCTTCCAAGGTGGGCTACTTATGCTAGACAAAGTAAATTACAACTCTAGGGATGGTAAAAAATTTCAGGATTTTAATAATTGTATGTAGAGTTTATCACTGAATGTCAGTATATGTCTCCTTTGGTTTTGTATAAAAATATTTTCAAAGATACTCTAAAATTTTCTGGAAAGTAGTTGTAATGAATACTTTTGAAATTGTCTTGGAATTTGAAATGTCAGTTGAGTTTGTTGTATTTCAATTTCAGTGAAATCTGAGAAGGTTTGATTTTTCTAAGTTCTGTCTGCCTATGACTGAAAGGCTGACTTTGACTGCATTAGAGTGATAAAAGTCCTTTTTTCTTTTTCATGAAACAGTTATGAAAAATGGTTAAATTTATATAAAAAGTCTTCCAGGGTTTTTCTCATTATGTTTGATCTTTTATGTTATATTGCTCTATAATATGTTGAACGTTTCTCAAAACAGGTTATGCCTATTTCAGTGATTGGAGACTTGGTGGAATAGTTCGAGTGAGGAAGTCTGATGGAGGTGAAATGACTATTATTAGGAGGGGCATTAGTAACATTATGCATGTTAAAGCCTACGACGCTCATTCCCAGATAGGTGAGCTCTTTTGTTGTACAGATGAAAGACGTGGAATAGGGAATAAGAAACAGAATATCAGGACAGCAGATTTCCACTTTCAATTCTAGAAATGGCTTTACTGAATCGTAAGGGACATACAGGGGAGGCAGCATAGGCATTTGCAATCACACGTTGGATATTTCACTGTTTTGTGACTATTCAGTTTTCCTCCACCACCTCTGTTACTTTACTTAATAACCTTGTAAAACGAAATTATGATTCTGTTGTGTTTTGTGTAATTGTATCACCAATTACAACTTTGCATTTTTTTTTTCTGGTAGAAGTTTCAGTTAAACTAGTCTATTTATTTTGAGGAATTGGGTAAATGTTTATTAATCAAATTACTATCCTTCAGGCGATTACTATGCTTAAATATCTAATTTTTTTCTTATTTTCACTACTGAAATCAATGCAATTGCATGATCTAAACCAAGGATTTGGTATTGTAGTTAATTTAGTAAAGCACCCAATGCCTTTGTCAAACATACATACCATGTACTAAGGCTCACTGACAATTTGGTATCCAAAGACTGGGTCAGGTCTCCCAACCTTGGTCAGACAGATCTTCTCATTTGTGGTAGTCTACTTGTTTCCAGACAGTTGCTGAAAATTGTCAGAAAATTGGATGAAATTGAATAGTGTGTTCTTATCTTCCATAAGCATTTGTGTCAGTGAAGAGTGTACAGAATGGGACACTTCTTATTTGTTACTACTACTATTGTTACTACTGTCCATGAACCTGACCCTGTTTTGTGGTGTATGCAAAACCAGGATTTGCTACAGCATCTTTTCTTACAGTGACTATGCACTTTTAATAGTTCCCAAGCTGTTACCATCAGTGTGTACATTGATCTTCTCTATGACTTTTTAAGGCTCTAACTACTGTAATAGAGGAACAAATCCCAATGGAGACTGCAGCCATTTCTGCTTCCCAGTACCAAATTTTCAGAGAGTTTGTGGTTGTCCCTATGGCATGAAGCTGGCTTCAAATCAGCTGACATGTGTTGAAGATCCATCCAATGAGCCACCCACTTTGCAGTGTGGCTCCTACTCATTTTCCTGTGGTAATGGAAGATGTGTGCCACAATACTATCAGTGTGATGGTGTTGATGACTGCCACGATAACAGTGATGAACAAAACTGTGGTTCTTCAAGTAAGTAATCCCTGTAATTTGCAGTTAGTGTTCATTATTTGCAGTTCAGGAACTTTGAGACAGTATGGCTTTGTTGGAATAAACCCCAATTTTTTAGGGTTGCGTCTGTGAATAAATCCTGAAATCTACCTGGGAGATTAGTTAATTTGGAAATTATTTGGAATAATTAGTTACTTTGGAAATTATATCACAGTATTACAGGATTCAATACTAGCTACCTAAACAATGCATGAAAATATTCAGATCTCACTAGTTCTCAAAATTCAATTTACAGTGTAAAAAAAGTTTATCTTCTAAATAAAAAAAGTTGTCCTTAGTCTTAGTTTTTTGTAAATTTTGAAAGATATTGGAATATCACATGCTTGCCTTATTGTGATGCGTGGGGAGAAACAAACTGTCTTCAGAAGGTGAAGAGAATAAAAAATAACACTGTAAGGAATATAACAAAACCATATGCATTGCCTAACCTTCCTCTAAGATTAAAGTGACACCTTTCATTTCACTTAACATCTGAATAGAAATTTTCTGGTTTTCGTTATATTTGGGCACTGCTGAACTATTTGTTACATCTGGAACTTTTATAATGAAGGGAATTAAATGCACATTGGTTCATTTCCTGATTTTACTGTGAAGTGTCTCACACAAAATATTTATTGATCAAGTAAATTGAGAGAACAATTGGATAATTAGAGTTGATAAGATACTGAAGATATTTATGAATCTTTTATGACATAGCTGGTATTTCTTTCTTCAGAGTGTTAATTCTTCTAAATCACAAACAAGAAAGTGGGACACAGTAATAAAATGTGCTCCTTAATGCAAGGGATTAGCTAGTATGACTAAGGTATAAACTCTTTCTTATTAGTGGGCTATTTAGAATAACTAGAATGTCTTTTGGGGAAAAGGAAAGTATAAAACCAATGGCTCCTTGAAGAATTTACTTTTCTTGTTCTTTAAATTGTTTCGAAGGGCTTAACATTTTAATTTTCTTATTACTTCTTGCAGTTTATAAAAAGTTTGTAAGTATTCTGTCCAGTTCTGCGTCATGTTGCATAACAGACATTTTAATTCTAAGCACTGTGCATTTTAGAATTTGATGCATGTTTTAGACATTCTATAAGTATACTGAATGTCCTGATTGCTCTGTCAGGAATGGCAAGTTTTGGAGATCTTTATAAAAGTGTCTTCCTTGTTTTGTTTTGTTTTGTTTTTTTTAAGACAATACTTGTGCTTCATCAGCTTTTACCTGTTCCAGTGGACAGTGTATTCCAGGTCGCTGGCATTGCGATAAACATAATGACTGTTTTGATGGCAGTGATGAATTGCATTGTCCTACACAAGGACCCTCTTCATGCCCTGGAACGCAGTTCACCTGTGATAATAAAAGATGTATTCCAAGAATCTGGCTTTGTGATACTGATAATGACTGTGGTGATGGCTCAGATGAAAAAAACTGCAGTGAGTATCGTGACTGTCTCTTGTTTTTATAAACAACTGTGTATATTGACATAGATATGTCTGTTGGTGTAAGGATGATAAATGAAATTGGGAAGAAAGAACTAATATTTAAATTAGACTAATATTTTGTAGTCCAGAGGATGTGGAAAACTTGTCTAATTTGAACTACCAGAGCCAAGTAGAATGCAGAAATGTAATTCAGAAAACTAGAAAGGTGCAAATGTGATAGTCACAATCACGGTGCCACATAATGTCATCCACTGTAATTTGCAGAAAAAGCAACTAAAGCTTAGATGTTCTGAACGCTTACTTCATGAGTGATCTCAGTAATGACTAATGGTGTAGTCAGCTAATCTAGGCTGGAAGTTTTTACCAGCAGTAAGATATTAGGTTTTTCATATACTTCCTTTAGCATTATTTACCACTAAGTGGAATGTTCTGTTTATTTTTTATGAGTCTGAGCCTACATACGAATGGACCCGTTATTAATATATAAGTGCTTGTAATTTATGATTGCTAGTTGCTGCATTATATGCTGCAAGTTAGTGATAAAGTTTTTCTACTGTTTCAGTATTGTGCTGATCTCAAAAGAGAAATAAAACACATCTGCATGTATTGTCATTATTAACAGCTTTTGCAGGTACTTGTGAACCCAGGCAATTTCAGTGTCCAGACCATCGCTGTATTGACCCGTTCTATGTCTGCGATGGAGACAAAGATTGTATAGATGGTGCTGATGAGCATGACTGCAGTAAGTGTAACTTTATTTGTTGAATGCCTCTTTATTGTTTCCTCACTCTTGCCCCCTGAGGAGTCTGATGGTGACCTCATATTACCAGCTCCAACATAGGAGAATGCATAATAAGCCTATCCATAAATTAACCCTGTTTGTAATGCTTGCTTTAGCATGTTAGTAAACCCTTTGATCTCTAGGCTGGTTGTGGATGGTTGAAATCTGTTTCCTCTGTTTTCTGTAAATACCAAAGTCACGGCATTTTCTGTGTCTCAGGGAAATTATGGTCTTCAGTGGAACTGATACCATATCAGACTTGTGCACCTGTAGGTAAACTTGGTGCAGTCTAGCTCTGTAAAATAAATAAATAAATAACATCAATATTCTTTGATTTTGCAGTATATAACTGCAGTGCCACAGAGTTTAAATGTCTAAGTGGAGACCAATGTATCAGCACTTACTACCAGTGTGATGGTGTTTTTGACTGTAATGATCACTCAGATGAGACTGATTGCCGTAAGTATATTGATGCTGAAAGAAAGACTTCAGTTATTAGGTGATGCTTCTGGAGATTTCCTTTATCTGCTATATTGAGTACTATCCTTAAAATCTCAATTTTTTTTTAGGGAAACCTGTCTATAAATCACTTTCCTGAGCAGAAATTTCAAACACAGTAGGTTCCTGCTCAAGAGTATCATAAAATCATAGAGTTGCTTGGGTTGGAAGGGACCTTAAAGATCATCTAGTTCCAACTCCCCTTCTGTGGGCAGGGATACCTTCCACTTGACCAAGTTGCTCAAAACCCCATCCGACATGGCCTTGAACACTTCCACGGATGGGGCATCCACAGCTTCTCTGGGCAACCTCTTACAGTGCCTCACCATCCTCACAGTATTTATTCCCAGTATCTAATATAAACACACTCTCTGTCAGAACACATATGTGCTTGTTCAAAATATAACAATAGTTAAATTGCCTTGTTTACCACATTATAAAGTAGGAGTTAAATTGCTCAGATATTGAATTGTCATGTAAATTGATTAACTGTGACTCTGTGACCTGATCTAAAAGCAACACAGTTCTTAATAGTATTGTAAGTAATGTAAGAAATTAACTGAACATAGTGATTTTGCTTCTTTGTCAAAAATGGAAACAGCTTCTGAACTGTTGAATGTCCCTGTTTTAGCTACAAGACCACCAGGGATGTGCCACCAGAATGAATTCCAATGTCAATCAGATGGCAGTTGCATTCCTGATAACTGGGAATGCGATGGTCATCTCGATTGTGCAGACGGCTCAGATGAACACCACAGATGTCCTGCCAGAACATGTCCTCCATCTCTTTTCCGCTGTGATAATGGCAACTGTGTCTATCGGGCGTGGATCTGTGATGGTGATAATGACTGCAGGGATATGAGCGATGAGAGAGATTGTCCTACTCAGCCTTTTCGATGTCCCAGCTGGCAGTGGCAATGTCCAGGTCACAGTATCTGTGTGAATCTGAGCAAAGTGTGTGATAATTCTGCTGATTGTCCCAATGGAGCTGATGAATCCCCACTGTGCAGTAAGTTACTGTTCAGGCATCTACTATAGTCTGCTATGTGTTATGGCTTCAGAAAGAAATGGAATATTCAGCATGCTTTATTTAGTGTTGCAGTGTTTCTATCAGAAATGTAAACACGCTGTAATTAGAGCTCAGATTACTCAGTGGAACTTGCTTGCAATGAAGGAGACCACAATGATTGATGAATTCATTAGCTATGTCCAATCATGTGCTCTGAATTCCAGTGTGACTTCTACTGACTTTAAGTATAGGATTTTATACAACTACATTGGAATGAGCTTTGTGTTCCTGAACACATTCACTAAAGCATAGTATGCTTTAAATGCAGATGAAATGTGATTCAGTCCTTAAAATTCTCTTTTAAATTTCTAACTTCAAGAATCATGAAAAAAATCTAGAAGCTCATGTGTAGCCAGAATTTGTATTTATGTTGATTATGAGTTGATTAAAACATAATCTTTTTCTTTCTTTCCTTCTTTCTTCTTTCTCTTTAATCAATGCACATTCTCAGATGAACCCCAGCCAGGTATGATTATAAACGATTTTAAATTATTATTTATTTATACAATTTTAGGTTTGGAGTGGCACAGTAAATTTTTGTGTATTTCTAGCTATTTTTGTAAAATTTGTTGAAATGGTTGGACAGCATTCATTTGACTGGATTCGATAGTACATGTTTTGTTGGTACCTGCTTTTATGTGCATTGTGTGTGTTACATTTTGCGTGAGGGTGGCAGTCCAGTCTCACACTGCATAACTGATGGTTCTGCAGTCATGTTTTAGCAGCAGTCTTAGGCCAGTAATGCAATTGTAAAGAACTAAATTTAGCATAAGAAGCTTTTGTTGACTCTTTACTTGTTTCGTTTCTCAACCCAATTTTAGATCAGGAGAGCTGCTCTGACAATAATGCTGGCTGCACTCATGAATGTATTCAAGGACCCTTTGGAGCTCAGTGTACCTGTCCTATTGGATACCAGCTTGCAAATGACTCCAAGACCTGTGAAGATATTGATGAATGTGACCCTCCAGGCTTTTGTAGTCAGCACTGTTACAATGAGAGAGGGTCTTTCAGGTGTTACTGTGATGAAGGATACATTCTAGAAACCAATGGGAGGACATGTAAAGCAGCAGGTGAGGAACATTGAGGTCAATCTAAAAAATGACAACAGGGTCTGGAAACTGTCCAGCTTTGCCATTTTAATGTTGTTTTCTTTTAAAAGAGCTATTGTAAACAGCCACTTAGAGTTGTTCTTGGCAGATGACCTTGAGTATTAAAGCTGTCAACTGAGGAGTTAAATGGAAAATATTATTTCCTTGAGATAATATATTTAAATTAACAGCGTAATTTTTAATCCTGGAATCATCAAAAATAATATTCTGGAGAAAATCAGTGTCAGACACCTGTAAGCCTGAGGTTAAAGTTTGTAAAAACCTCTGTAAAGTTTGATGCTCACAAAATGTTTAAATCCCAGTGTTTCACAAGCCTTACCTAGTGCCTGCGCTGCACTTCGCTCATTTCGAAAGACCAAACATCACTGATACAGCCTTGCTGCCAGTTGTTCTCTGTCTCTTACGTAGCATAGTGGCAGTATGTAGGAGTTATGTACCCAGTGGAATTTGTCACCACAGGTTTCCTGATTTAGGGGTGTACTCAGGTCATGGAAGACACTTGAATTTTACCTGCATGTAAGTTTGGCCCTTACTAATAGGGAATTTCTCATAGTTTGCTGTCTTTAGGGTTGCTGCTCTTCAGCGGTTTTTCAGCATCTTATCAGTGTAAGCAGCTGCACAGCAGTCTGTGGCTTTCCTGTAATGTTTCTTGTTCCCATGCAGTCTAAAGGAGGGGAAAAAAGAGCAGGCAGGTTACAGAGGAGGAAGAGCCAGGCTACATAGATTAACTTGTGGTACAAAAAACTTTAGGGGGTTAAATCAGGAGTGGGACATAAGAGAGGTTTATGGAGAAATGAGTGTTGGATGTCAGCAGCAAACTGGTTAGACAATGGGGAAGAAGACCTGAGGTCCAGATATGAGCCTAGAAAAGAAGTCTGTAGAAAGAGTGATGGAGAAAGGATGGAGAAAAGCCAAGGTAGATTAAAAAGTCAGGATGGACAGACTGGGTATGATAATATATCTTGGCCTGTGAATTGATTTGAATTTTTCCTTTCAATATGTATATATTGATGCTATAAAGTCATGTAAAATTATTCAGTGTTTCTTTTTCTCACAGAATTACTGTCGAATAGCTTATTGTTTTATTTTAATTTCTATTCCTTCGACAGAGTCTGGGAATCTTCTTTTGCTGGTGGCAAGTCGTAACCAAATCGTTGTGGATAACATCACTTCTCAGTCACACAGCATTTATTCTCTGGTTCGGGATGGGACCAATATTGTGGCTATTGATTTTGATTCAATCACAGATCGTATCTTTTGGTCTGATACAACACAGGATAAAATTTGGAGTGCTTATCAAAATGGGACTGACAGAAAAATAGTAAGTTTTGCTGAGTTTTTCTTTTCTTTTGTGTAGAGAAAATTAAGACAATGTTTCTTCATTTAACAAAGGGGAAGAGGAAAATCCAAACATAGTAAGAAGAGAGGTAACATAGACAAATTGAAACAACTTTGTAGATGCTAAGCCTACATTTCCTACAGCTTTTTGAAAAAGAAAACTGAATGCTTTCAAGAAACCCTTTTTAACATCAAACTATGAGCTGATTTTCCTATTAGTAAATGATAACTTCTTCAATAGACCTTAGGAAGTTAGTAGGAGTGTTTGGATTTATGCTTTGCCAGCACTTTGAGTATGTACATCGTGACTCATTCTGCATATTAGACCTGGAAAATGTTGGAGATTTGGTTCCCCATTTTCCATATCTATAGAACCGTGAAGGGTAAAAATTTATCAACTTCCCCCCTCCTCCTTTTTTTGTTATTAAACAGGTGTTTGACAGTGGTGTCACCGTGACTGAAAGTATAGCAGTAGATTGGATAGGTCGTAACCTTTACTGGACAGACTTTGTTCTGGAAACAATTGAAGTCTCTAAACTGGATGGGAGCCACAGGACTGTGCTGCTCAGTGAAAATATAACAAACCCAAGGGGACTAGTGTTAGATCCCAGAACTGAGTAAGATTTTTTTTTTTATGTTTTGTTCTGAAAAGATTAATATTTTGTGATACAACTATTACAATTTGAGATCTACCCAAATTGTATTGTAATTTTAAATTATAAGCAGAAGAGAAAACTTAAAGCAATTTTTAGAAATAGTGTGTTTGCAGAGTTGATTTAATATTTAAAGTTATGCGGTAATTATTGGTGATCTGTTACTCTCTTTCACTGTGACAAGATGGCTTTTTTCCTATAAAAGATTTTCCTACATTTTCTTCCTAGTTAAGAAATGTTAATTCAAAATTATGATGTATCATTTCACTTAGTGGTATAGCACAAACTTATATGTGATTTAATGTCATATGCCTCCCTTCATAGCCCCAAGTCTAAAATAATTATCTATGTTGTATTAATGTTATCACAGAAGTACCTTCCCATTTCAGACATCAGGTGGCATAGAGTTAATGAAATGTGATGATTTGAACTGTCCATGGGCAAACTTTTACTTTTTTTTACAGTCTTCAGTGCCTTGAACTCTGTTTACTGCCAGCCACTTGGGGCTCTTCATTTTTAGTGCTGTTAACATTGTCACTAACATTATAAAAGTACAAACCTGTATCAAATTATTATATAGCAACCAGAGAATCAGATTATAATCAACAGTGAAAAACAGTGACACCGGTAGCTTCTGTATGCTGCTATTACTGACAAATGGAAACAGCAGTAGAAGTGTTAAAAGAATTTTTACAGCAGGAATTACGGTAGTATCTCAAGTAAGCACATTGGTGAAATAAATAATTTCAGTATCATTGTGTAGGACTGTTCTTAAAAAGGTTATTTCTATTTTTGATCTAGTGAGTCTTCATGTAACATTTCTCAATAGGCAGCTAGATTTTTTCACAGACTGGTAACCACACGTTACTTTTTTCAGTGCTCATGTAATGTTCTGGACTGACTGGGGCCAAAACCCTCGGATCGAAAAATCCAGCATGGATGGCAAAATGCGCACAGTGATTATTAATAATAAAATCTACTGGCCCAATGGACTTTCCATTGATTACCCAAATAGACTTCTCTATTTTGCTGATGCTTATCTTGATTATATTGATTTTTGTGATTACAATGGACACAACAGACGACAGGTGGTTGCAAGCGATCTGGTAAGACATTAAAGAGAAACTGCTATTTAGATCATTCTTATCTGTTCTGTCTGCACACATGAAGTCTGAAGGTGACATCTGGCACTGCTTCTACCAGGTGGTGCATTTGCTGTAGGCAAATGTACAAAAAGCCTGAAAGAACTTTTCCCAGTCACTTTTTGTGAGTGATTATTGGTACTGTTCTTGGCAGTACTGAAGGATTTTGTGCTACCAGGACTTGCTGTGTGCAGCATCTTCATGAAGGCCATCCCTCTTACTGGCTATCTCTCAATGAAGTGCTGCTGGCAGCTTGTAGCCCCATATCTGTACCAACACAGTGGTTCACATGTTCAGTTGGTACACAGAAACTTGTATAAATAACCACATGGATGTTTTTAAGAATTGAGCCTCGGGGCTTTTACTGTTGACTGGAGAGACAATTTGTATGAAATGGAAGCCAAAGCAATCTTTCCACCCCTAGTTTAGCTGAAATTTAGATAAACCACCTTCTCTGACCCTCTGGTAAATTTTAGGGGAGCGTATCAGGGATGCAAGTTCTTGAAATGTCTGTAACTCTCACTAGACATTTCCTATTGTGCTCCTGAAAATCTACAGTGGGGTCTTTACCTGTTGGTTCCCTGTGTTCTGCCCTGTAGTTAGACTACTGTGGTAATTCCTCATTCTATTCATCTCACAAGGTCCATATAGCATTTTAATTTTTTAAAAAAAATATATTTTCCCCATAATTAATGTCTTGTTTTCAGACAATAGATGGTATTTCATATTCTTTTGCTGAAAAATATCTTTTAGACATGGCTACTTAAATATTTATTTATTTATTTAAAAAACATGCTAGACTCTGTTGTTACTTCATTGCAAGCTTTAAATATGCAAATCTCCAGAACTAAACTGATGAACAACCTTGCCTTTTTAGATATTGCAACATCCACATGCTCTAACTGTCTTTGAAGATTTTGTGTACTGGAGTGACCGCTATACTAACCGAGTAATTCGAGCTAATAAATGGCATGGAGGAAACCAGACAGTTATGATTTATAACATTCACCAGCCTTTAGGGCTTGTGGCAGTCCATCCTGTAAAGCAGCCTGATGGTAAGTTCATCAAAACAACTTCGGTAATTGCAGAAATAACATGCAGTACCATCATGCATTGGCACAGTGAGAATCAGCCTTGTCAGCAAATGGGCTGGGCTAAAACAAGCAAATAATTCAAACAATTGACTTGCAACTGGCCAAACTGGTATTAGGGAAAGTAACCACCTAGGCAGCATCTAAGGATAATGACTAACCAAAAAGAATAATAGGGAAATAGTATGTGTCATCTTTTTGCAGTTTGTTCTGAATGTTTTTGTAAGACAATTGGAGCATTTTTGGAAAGTATTTTAATTGTAAAAATTTCTGTGTTTGACATACTGGACTCAATTTCTTGTGTGTTAATAATACAATTATTTTTGAAAAGATGACTGTCATCAACCTTCTCTGAAAGTACTTCTGCATTATTTTACTCAATGAAATAATCATAAATACTCAATAATCATAAATAAACCCCTTCATTGCGTTAAGTATTCCCTCTAAGATCTTATGCAGGGGATCTTTTGCAGCTGAAAGGATGTAAAAAAATTTTTTTTTCTTTCTGTTAGGTAGAGATATCCTTCAAATCAGACTTTTCCTCATTTCATGGCATGACTTGAAGTGTGCGAAATATATTGATATGAATATTGTCTTTCAGCTTTTGTTATATTTCTTGTGTATGAGGTGTTTCCAATTAATAAATATTACAATGGCTTACTTTTTTTTTGCCTTGAAACACACCCCCATACCAGGGAGGGTAGAGACTTGCATTTGAGTAAGGCACTAGTAATTTCAGTGCTGTATTTGTTTTGGAACAAAACCTTCCTCAGTCATGTTTAGAGCTAAAGCCACTTAGCATTCTCACTGCAAATTGTTCATTTACCAGAGAGTACCATTAATTTATGGATCATAGTTATGGTTTAAGAGGTTTTATTTTACAACCCAAGGTTTAAAAACCTTTCTATCGCTGGTGGAGAAATTTCTTTCTTTTTCTTTGTTGCTTTAAGTTAGTACATTTTATGATTTTTCATTTTAAATTATTCTGTTGTACTTTATGTGACCAGACAGAGAAGGGAATAAATCACTTGCAGAATAGCAAAACATGCTGATGCTTACAAATGAAGAAATAGTTATTTGCAGATTGAAATTCCAGATGCAGTATTAAAACTGTCACCCACTTTCCTTTTTTGTAAATCGTTGGATCTTACACCAACCGGCGTTTAGTTTCATAATACTGATGAGGTGAATAATTTTCTTACAATTTGATTTCTGAGTTTATGCTATGGTTTTATTGTCATGCTAATTTGTTTTCAGTTCCTGTTAGTTTTTATTTTAGGAACAATTGCACAATTTCCTGGAACTTCCAAGCTTCTTAAAATAAGGTCTCCTGCAATTGCTAAGGATATACTCAAAATCTGATTTTTGTTTTCTTATGAAGATGGCTCATCCTGAAAAATCCTCTTTAGCAGCAAGTTTGTGGAAGTGATCTAGGTTGAATTTTAGTGTATAGTAATAATAGCAGCCAGGAGAGATCCTCTTCGCCGTCTTTTTTTTTTGGCATTTTACAACTTAAACTGGCAGTTTCAAAGCGATCCAAGAAATTTGGCATTGAACTCCCACTGTCTTTGAACAAGACATACCAACTATTTTCTCTTTGGTTTCTCCAAGAAGTCTCAGTAAATAATTTAAAACCCCCATCTAGAAAGGTTATAATAATCAAGGACTGAAAATCTCGTAGGCCTCCTGGTGCAGTTAAAAAAAGTCTGAAATGGAGTTTGAAAGATTTTCTATGATGCATAAAATTTGAAAAGACCACTATGATAATAGTCCTTATTTTACATGGAAAATTGTATCCTGTTATGAGTGTATTATATAGCTTGTGGTTCTTGGACATTATTTCATTTTTTTAATTTTAAAGAAATAGCAAAATTTAGTGCTGAGTTGATATTACCAGGAGCAATGAGATAGAATATTCTTTCCAGTCACTCCTATTGTTACAGTTGCTAATAGTTCCTTTTTAAATTTTAGGTATTAATTCCTGTGCATCGTCCCCCTGTAGCCACCTCTGCTTGCTTTCTTCATCTGGACCGCTTTTTTTTTCCTGTGCTTGTCCCTCAGGATGGATCCTTTCTCCTGATAACAGGAACTGCATGAGAGGTAGGGCAGTAATAATGAAAGACCCAAATGCTGTCAAGTATATCTCTCTCTTAGGCAAAAAGCATACTTCAGTGGGCTACTGCTCATGAAATCAAAGTTTGGGGCCACTTCAGGCAGCCTTCATTTAGGACACATGTAATGTACTTGGCCTAAAGGTTTGGAGACAGGTTTGGGAAACATCTGAGTCAGAGATTCAGGTGCTTCATTTGGGGAAAATCGATGAACTCAATTTTCTTATAAGCACTTTAAAGAAACCACATTTTAAAATTTCTCACCACATTGAATGTTTTGCTGTTGGAATACATCTGGAAGGAATTTATTATCAGTTAAAAATGAAAACATACTCTGGCAGATCGTTGTGTTCATTATAAGTATTCAGCTCAGAAACATGTTTTTAAGAGTTGTAATTGTAAGAATGTTGAGATGCAGGACTAGAGGGGACTCCCTTGGTTACTCAAGTTTGTTTCCTTCTTGCCCTTGACCTCGTGTCATATGTCCTCTTTCACCAGTCAAGCTCTAGTTTTAGATTAATGTGGGTTCTTGCCAGAAATTCACTGAACTTCACAATTTGGTATTTGGAAACCTGATTTTTTTTTGTTCAAATGTAATATCTTCCCAGTTTACTCCCATTTCTGATGCCATTTTTGTCCTTCAGGATAAGTAGCATTAGTAGTTCTCCTTTAGCATTGGTATGTGTTTTGTTGTGTATATTTGAAGTGGCTATCCTATTCTTTCTCAACCTTATTTTGCTAAGAAGTAAGTTATGATCTTTTGGTTTCCTCTAATCAGGAGAGATGTTCTCCCTGTTTCTTATGACTCTCTTCAGCCTATCTGAACTAATGCATTTTGAAATTCATATCAGAATTTCTCATTTTGAGCTTTTTCCCCTCCCCTGTTTAAAATATTGGTGTGCCAAATGCAGAAGGTCTAGAAACACAGCCTAAAATTACGTGTACATACATGCGATGCAGCTGTAACAGAACTAACCTTTACAAACAAAATGTGGTGTCAAAATGTTCTACTGAACGTTCTTTGAATAGTCCACAATGATTTGGAAAAATTATTTAGCCTGTTCATTTAAAAAGAAAATTCAAAGCACTGACAGGCAACTTGTGACTAGAAATTTAACCACATTGCTGCTGTCAGATGAAGCATTCATTATTAATTTTTTCATCATTGTACAGATATCAAGTGTACTGGTGTCTCCCTGTATAGGGAAGCTTCAAATCATTGAAATTTAAGTAGAAATTATCTTTGGGAGAAGCTAACATTAGAAATGTCTGTCCATCAAGAAATCCTTTTCTTTTAAAACTATCTAAATGTTAAAGGCCATATCATACTCTTTTCCTGCTCGTTACTTAGCTGTATGTTCTTGAAGGGGTTGTATTGCATTCATATTTTTCTGAACAGCAGCAAGGGAGTTACCAATTTATATGATCTGAAATGAAGTGCAAATTTGAAGAGGGTTTCTTTTAGAAATCTGCACTTGTTTTGTTATGTGTGGGTTTATAGAGAGATCATAATGAAAGAAATGGAACATGGCAGGGATGAAGCACATGCACATGTAGAGGTTGACCCAAATCTGCCACTGAATTGAACTATTGACAGTTGTTTACTTCTTGCATGTTGTAAATTTCCCTTTGTCTGCTTAGGTACAGTTGTGTCCCTTTTAAAAATTACATAATTGTTCAATATAAACTGTGTAAGAAAGAGACAGAAGTATCCTTCTGTAAAGCACAGTTCTTTTAAACTATACGGGATTATTTTATTCTTTTTAGATGGAATTTATACAGTTAAAACAGTATGTAGAAAACATCTACAGATGTGGGGAATTAAAAAAAAGGATATTTGCTGAAGGTCAGTACATCAGCAAAAGTTAAAAAATATATATTGGGTTTTTTAATGGTAAAATATTTTAATCATTGCTAATGACTAATGTCCCTGCTGATAGCAGGAGGCTTGGAACTAGATGATCTTTAAGGTCACTTCCAACCCAGGCCATTTCATGATTACATGGGAGTAGGCAATTTTATTTCTTTTCTAATTTTTACTGTTGTCCTTATCCTTGCTGTCATTGTTTACTTTATTAGACCAAAACAGTCTTTCAGAAGAGAGGTTAAACTGCACTGCATGCATTTGATTGCCCAGTGTCTCTACAAACAATGATATTGCTGGTCTCTGCCTACTTAGTTTGCATATTAAACACTACTAACTTCATGTGGATGGAAAGGCATTTATTCTAGGATTGCACCATTTTTTAGCTTTATATAAGATGAAGAAATCTTGCCTTTGCACTTTTAAACAGCATTTCAGGTTGATTTTAAAGATGGTAATGTAGCAAGCTGCCTTGGAAACAAAGAAGTAACTTTGTGTATATTAAAATATTATATTAAAATGGTACATGTGCATATTTCATATAATACATGAATTTTATATAGATTATAATTTGTCATGTACATTGTTTAAAAATTGCAGAAGTTATATTAATGTCTATCTGATGAAGCTACACAGGTTTTTAAATCTCTACAGCTCAGCAAATTTGCTCTATTGTCCATCTTAAAAGTGAGGAATAATCAGATTGTATAGATTTACATAGGTGTAAAACTCAAAGCAGTAAATCAAATTTGACAAATACTTCCAGCAGCCAGAGAGAAGTATGGAGAATAATTTTTGAGATGTGCAGTGATGCTGTGATTTGTGGGTTTTCATGTCAAAATTTTCACTGCAAAATTTATATAAATATTGCAATTAAGCAGCCAGTGAAGAAAATCCAATCCAAACAAACAAGTCTTTGGTCTGTTATAAAAGAGGAAATGGGTTATTACTACAGCAACCCATTTTCCTTCTAAATGGTAACTTGTGCCTATGGGGAGAAGAGGCTAGAATTTGTTCTCCAAAGACAAAGGACAAGGAAGAGGGGAATCAGCGTTCAGAACATTCTCTTCCCCTACTCCTTAGCAGATGAGAAGTGCAGTTACTGACTCTCACTCTACAGCTCTCCAATGCATTTTCTCAGATTACCTACCTAGCTGCCCGTTGTTAATAAGATATAAGCATGACAGCACAAGTTTACCGGAAAGTAAATATACTATAAGGGAGTATGTCTACTGCCTTAGAGATAAAACAGGAAAAAACACAACACTGCAGTTATATTTAATAATGAAAATCAGCAGTTGCTGCAGTGACATTATTTTATGCTTGTGAGTCCTGCTTAATAGCCATTAGAACCCATCACAGGCAGGTCCTGCAGAATCTCAGAGCTTTGCCTGGCTGGTTCCCATCAGGTCATGCACAATCATCAGAGCTTTGTCCTGATGGTTCCCATTCTCAGAGATTTGTAAAAGCTGCTTAGAGCAGCTGCATTGATGTCCTTCTTCCCTTGGCTAGCAGTGAGTGATCCTGCTTTATTTACTTCCTTCCTCTCAGAATTTGCATTGTGATTGCCCAGTGCTGAAACTTTAAATGTTACAACAATTTCAGTAATTGATAACCTCGCTCCTAGTGAGGGATCAAACTTCTAGGTAAGTGGTTTCAAAGCACCACTGGTAAAATTGAACCCTTCTCAGCACCAGGGAACTTCTGTGTGGGAGTGGGAAAGCATATTATAATGACATTTTCTTGAGCAGAAGCAACTCTGAGTTACACTGTATGTTTTCACAGTTGAACACCCTTTCCTTATTGCTGTAAGAGATAATATAATTTATGGAATTTCTCTGAACCCTGAGGAGAAGACAAATGATGCTATGGTTCCAATAGCAGGAGTTCAAAATGGTGTTGATGTTGACTTTGATGACTCTGAGCAGATGATTTATTGGGTTGAAAATCCGGTAAGTTAGTATTTGGGTTCCAAATGTGCATTAAATTAAGACTTCTTATTTTTAAAAAGTGTTTTGGACTGCAATATATTAGCATTGCTGATAATTTTTGATAAAAATAATAGAAAAGAATGCAATGGTGGGGTTTTTAGGTTTTTGGTTTAGTTTGGTTTTTTTCCCCACTAGGACAAAATAAAGACACTTCATCTCTCTTATAAAGTAGTTCTTATCTTTGGCAGCAGAAACATTTGATTAATGTTTTTTCTGGCTCAGAGACATGAACAGGAAATATTGGAAAGCACTGACAGACCCACACTCTCAGCCCTGCTGTACTATAGTCCATTCTCTCTCCTCTCTCTTGACTTAGGACTTAATTCTGCGAACACGGCCACAGCACTTCTCCATGGAAGTAGTACACTGGACACAGTGGCACTTAATATTAGAATGAATGTGTATGCATCTGATCTGAGCACTTAATGAAGTAACACAGTAGAGAGGCACCTTTTCCTTTAAACAGAAAATTGTTGCAAAGTCACAACAATTTCCAGGTAGCACATATGAGGCTTATAGATCTAAAAAATAATTTGAACTAATTTTTAATAGTTGATTATAATTGTTTGATGAAGTGTTTTTATTGCTGGTCCTGAACAAGGAAATTATATGTGTTCCCTAAGCCTAATTTGCCACTTAAAAAAAAAAAAAATCCAAATTTTTGCAGGATGGACACTTAAAAAGAAAAAAATCTATGGTAGTCTGGGAAACAGATGAGAGAGGATGCTACTGATTCAACAGTACGTGTTAAGTCTTGGAAGCATAAAAACAATTCTTTTTTTCAAGAAAAACAGTGCTTAGGTCCTGGAGAAGTATGATGGTAGATAAGGAGATTTATATAATTATATAATTCACACAAACCTGTAATGTTTCATCCACACCCAATTTTTGTGGTTTTTTTTCCCAACTTGTTTTCTTTACATTTTGCATCTTTGAAGTAAATATAATTTTAAAAACTACTAATTAATAAGCCTATTCCATGTCGCTCATAAAGAAACCACAATTTATTTAATTATTTATTCTTTTAAAGTTAGAATATTTAGTTCCAATGAAGTATTTGAATAGACCTATTTAAGCAAACTTTTGCCCAAGAAACTAGGTAAATACTCAGGAATCTATTTCATTCTTCCTGCAGTCTGAAAAAATGTTTCTGACAGACCTCAGCCAGCACATACAGCTGACATATACAAAAGCCTTTTCAGTTCTGTAGGAGGTCAAGGGCTGATACATCCATTACCAGCGCTGACAAGTGAAATGCCAGGTGCCTTTGCAGGCTGAGTGTGGGTATGTGCTCTGTTTTAGTTAGGTCTTGACAAAGCCTGACAAATGTGTGACTGTATCCCTGACCTGCGGACCTCAGGCTTCTGTTGCTCCCAAACAGTGCCGAGACACCTGTGTCAGTCATGGCTCACTCTGAGAAAAAGATGTTTCTCTGTTTTCCAATGACAGAAGCATATTTGCCTACTTTCTTAATTGTCCATTACCACAGGGCCTCTTCCTTAGCACCACATTTTGCCTCCATCTATTGCATGTTTGGCTTTTCCTGGGGTTTGTCTACGCTTGCATAGTTTGTTGCTGTAATTTCAGGGCCAGTGTTGGCAGTATTTGAAGCTGTAGTTAGAGTTCAAGTGAACATCCAGCTTGTTCACTCTTTCTGAAGCAAACTCAGGAAACAGAGATAAAAATAGGAGTGCCCTGCTATTCTACTTGTAAACACTTAAGTTTTTTTTCTTTAGCCATCATATTCCATAGATTGTTAATTGTAAATGTCAATAATAGGCAGGATAACTGTCTTTAAAGTGCCTATCATATTAGACACTGTTGTAAACATCCAACATCCATCAGACTCTCACAGTAGGGTTTATAGAGTACCAAAAATTATCCTGTTTTCCTACTTTTTTTCTGAAGGCCTAGGGATTCAAGGGCAGGATAATTTGCAAATAGCATTATATTGTTTGGATTCAGCAAGCAGCACACTGCTGGTGTCTAAGAAATTTTAGTTATTTAAGTCAACAGTGAGTTTGGCCTGGAGCTCAGTTTTTTACCATCTGAGGTGCTGATTCCTTTCTGAAGCACCATTTTCAATTCTGCACTGAGATATTTAGGCAGTAGGCTGATATCATGGTAACAAAGCAATTAAGATTATACATGGACCGTATGATCACTGGGTCCTTTTCCTAAAGTTGTTTCTACCTTGTTCCTGTTCTAAGTGGCAACTGCAACCTGTTGTCCATTTTTTACTCCTGGATCTGCTGTATTTCTGCCTCTACCTCCTCCCTCCTTGAACTGGGCTAGCATTAGAAAAGATTGCAATATAGAATAAGTACTCATATAGTTGGAATAGAACAGTGGTTTCTGCTCTTGACATTATTTCACTTTTGTTATCTTTTTTTCCAAGGGTGAAATTCACAGAGTGAGGTCAGATGGAACCAACAGGTCAGTTTTTGCTCCAGCAGCTGTTATTGGTTCTCCTGTTGGTCTGGCACTGGACTGGATATCTGCAAACCTGTATTACAGTAACCCAGGGACACAGTCAATTGAGGTAATTATTTAAGAGGGACAATTGGAAAGCAAGAACCTAGATTTTTCACTGCTATGTATACAGGTTTAAAATAGTAATATTTATTTAATGAAAAGATGAAATTAGATTTATTTTAAAGTGCAATCAGTCTGTAGAAAAATACTTTATAAACTTGAAAGATAAAGTTAAATTTGGGCGTAGTCAAAGAGATACAAAGCAGGAAAATTTATTTGTGCATACATCTATTCTCTTTTTTTTTTTCCTTCAACTCATTAGGCTTCTAGCGTTTGACACACCTCTCTGATGACTAGAGTTGCTGTTGTTACATCCTCACTTCAAATCAGTGATCCCAATGCAGTGCCTCTGATAGTAAAGGAATGTTGTCATTGAATGCAGTAAGGTCTATTCCCAAATGCTTTGATAGCATATTAGGTAGCTTTCTGGAGACTAACAATCTCATGGTATGTGAAGGATAAAATTGCCTTTTAGTGTAGGGAAATAGAGGATAAGTAATATATAATGCAATAATGACTGTGAATAAGCCCAGTCATTAGTGTCCTTGTCCCAAAATATAAATACGTACTATTAAATTAAACAGCAGCTAATTTGAGCTAATGAAATGGGATACATCCTAAATCAGCATTTCATCAACCCCTTCAGGCTGTAATACTTTGAAGATATTATGGAAACTGAAAAATGAACTATTTTCATACCTAGGATACTTGTTAACATAGACAGGTTCAGAGCTGCAAGCAGCTCATTCGAGGGATGCACGTAAGAAAAGGGAGATTTTAGAGTAGAGAAAGTTTGAGAAAGTCTTCTGCAATTTCAACTCCCTGTTGATTTAGGCTTCCTTCCTGTAATTTGAAAATATACCGTAAATTCTGTATTACATGCTCTTATGAGTTCAATGTTTGCATAGGTCCTGAAGCTGCATGGTGACATAATGTACAGGAAAACACTGATTACCAATGATGGCACCCCTCTGGGAGCTGGCACACCAATTGGTTTGGCAGTTGATCCAGCAAGAGGGTAAATTTCCAAACCTACTGTTGTCTTTGCTCATTAGTGTATTCTCTGTATTTTTCTTAATTTTTAGGGTCTTCAAATTTCATCCTGGATTTGACATGGTTTTGCTTTTTTTCATGTTTGTACAGAATTTATTTACTCTTTTTAAGCTCTATACAATAATTGCATAGCTTCATAAATTGTTGTGTAGATGTTCATTCTCCTTAATTTACCATATGTTTGTATGGTAACATTTTTTAGTTAAAAAGAATCTCAGGATATTATGACTGTGAAAAAATCTCAGAAAAGTGGGACTCTGGTCCACTGATCTCCCTTATCAGCTTGCTAACAAATGTGGTAATGTCTGTTATAGGAGGCTGTACTGGACAGACCAAGGAACTGACAGTGGAGTTCCAGCAAAGATTGCCAGTGCAAACATGGATGGATCAGGCATACAAACACTATTCACTGGCAACCTGGACCATGTAGAGTTCCTTACCATTGACATTAAGGAACGAAGGTTGTACTGGGCTGTCACAAGCACAGGAGTGGTAGGAGATATTTTTTTATAATAACTTTTTTATCTGTCTCTGCATCTGTGATTCACATGAGTGATTCAGTTACTTCAGTTTTCTCTTGTAACTGGGAGTTGCGGGGCCAGGCAAAATTCGAATAAGTGTTTTATTAAATACCATTACAAGTATATGATCATAAATCATATACTGCTGGCCCTTTCCTTCTTACCTTGTACATAGAGATTTCATGCATAAGAGATTTTAGTAACATGTGTTGCATTTAGTTTTATGTAACATTTTAGTTTTATTATAACATTGAACTTTTATTATAAAAAATGTAATCCTTATCTTAATCTTTGAATTGATTTCACAGATTGAGAGAGGCAATGTGGATGGTACAAATCGTGTGACCCTGGTGGTTCATCTTTCTCATCCGTGGGGAATTGCTGTGTATGATACATTTCTGTACTATACTGACCGAGATTATGAAGTTATTGAACGAGTTGACAAATCCACTGGTGCAAACAAAGTAGTACTGAGAGATAATGTCCCAAGACTGAAAGGCCTGCGAGTGTATTACCGAGACAGTGAGTATTTGCAAGAGAGATATTTCAGGATATTCAACTTGTGAAAACTCAAACTTCCCTTAGAGATAGAATGTATGCCTTTTCAAAGGAAATGCTTCGATTTAGCTTTCAGGAAAAGTGTCAGAAGCATTTTGCCTGGTTTTGGTAAAGAGATGGTCCATCATCTAGTTAAAGCATCTATTGGGTTACGTAATTTTACTAAAATATTACCAATGTAGTGTTGACTAAATAAGAAATTTTGTTACTTTAGCTTCAAATCTGTTTTATCTGCTTCTTGACCCCATTGATCTTAGATGACAAGAAACCAGCAAATCTATTTGCTAACACATCTGTGCTAAAATGAAAAATGATTAAGATCTTTATTTTTGTCATCTTATTGTTAATACTGTACAAATGTATGAATTTGGATATATATCTGTGGGTGTTTGGGATGATACAGTTCAGATTTTTATGTCTTGCCATCTGTGCCTTTCACAGATTCTGCTGGTTCCTCAAATGGCTGCAGTAATAATATTGGAGTTTGCCAGCAGCTTTGCTTGCCTGTACCTCATGGATTATTCTCCTGTGCCTGTGCTACTGGCTTTCAGCTAAATCCTGATAACAGAACCTGTTCTCCATACAGTTCATTTGTAATTGTATCTATGCTTTCTGCAATTAAAGGATTTAGTTTAGAGACATCAGATCACTCTGAAGCCATGGTACCACTGGCAGGAAGAGGTATGTGAATATTGTAATAGGAAAAAATCTTGTAATGCCTAGTATTTTGGCATTTCTTTCTGGCATAACACATTTTAAATAAGTTAGCTTATATAAAAAATATTATTTTTTACTTTTCAAAATATTTCAGGACGAAATGCACTTCATGTGGATGTTCACATGCCTTCTGGTTTCATTTACTGGTGTGACTTCAGTAGCACAGTTTCTTCTCAGAATGCAATACGTAAAATTAAACCGGATGGTTCTTACTTTAGAAATGTTGTTACAAATGGAATAGGACGAAATGGGATCCGTGGCATTGCAATTGACTGGGTAGCAGGTAAGCACAGCTGAATTTAGGAGAATGTTACTCTTTATAGATTGTAAAATTTTAAGACTAACATAAACAGATCCTAATGGAACCATTTTGAATGGAAGTACCATGGTTCTAATTTGTGTCTCTATGGACTGATTTGAAAACAAGAGGAAGTAATTAATGGCTCTTATTTTTTTATAAATGTGTAAAGATGAAAGTTTATCAGAATAAATGTATGGAGTCTTTTCTCATAAGGATTTCGTATTTGTCTTAGGTCTCTCTTCTTGTCTGTACATTTGTAAGTTGCTGTTATCCAGTGTACTACCATTGTGAAAAACATGTACCAGAGAAGAGTGCACAAAACTTGTCTGAAGACATTGTAAATAAGAAAGGACTTTTCATCTACCCTCAGATTGCTGTGTATAAATACTGTAAATTATAATGAAAAGTAAAAAAAGCAGAAGATATACTTTGTCTTTGAACTTTAATTTCCCCACTTTCATTTCTTGTTCCTATTTAAACATATTAGAGATTAATTCAAATATTAACTCTTCAGAAAGTATTAATCAAACATTGACATTACTACCTTGATTTTATGTGTATATGTACTGTATATATGTTTTGCAAAAGTTCTTCAGTTGATTGATAGGCTTGTTGGGATGAGTTTCAGGACAACTATCTTCTGTAAACACTTAATTTAGTTACTGTATACAATCCTGTGTCATAACATGGATTTCATAGTTGTGTGTTGTAAAAGGTAAAAATATATATATTTTTATATATATGTATATAAAAGTACACCTAAATGACAACTGTAGTTAATGCACTTTGGTCTTTTACCACTGATACCCTTGGCAATCCATTAGGATTTAGAAATTATTTGACTGCTGTCAGTTTAGGTGTCGTCTTTCTAATTCCTCAAATTGTAGGCAAGTACTTTATGCTTCCAACTACTAAGATATTTATGATGGCTATTCATTTTATGGTTTACTATTTTTTTAACAGCTTGTGTTTCTCAGGTATTGATGTTAATATTAACTTTCTTTTTTTTTTTTTTTAATATACAGGAAATCTTTATTTTACAAATGCATTCCTGACAGAGACTTTTATCGAAGTTTTGCGCTTAAACACAACTTATCGTCGTGTGCTGCTTAAAACTACTATAGATATGCCAAGGCACATAGTAGTTGACCCAAAAAACAGATATCTGTTCTGGGCAGACTATGGGCAAAATCCAAAGATAGAACGTGCATTTCTTGACTGCACCAACAGAACAGTTCTTGTGTCTGAGGGCATTGTCACACCTCGTGGGTTGGCCATAGATCACAGCAATGGCTATGTTTACTGGGTGGATGATTCCCTAGATATGATTGCAAGAATTCAGCCCGATGGTGGTGATGTTGAAATCGTACGCTATGGCAGCCGCTATCCAACTCCATATGGTATCACTGTCTTTGGCAGTTCTATGATCTGGGTGGATCGAAACCTGAAAAAAGTCTTCCAAGCCAGCAAGGAACCAGGCAATACTGATCAGCCAACAGTAATAAGAGATAACATTAATTGGCTAAGGGATGTTACGATTTACAACAGTAATTTCCAGTCACGTTCACCCCTTGATGTCAACAACAATCCTTGTTTGGACAACAATGGAGGTTGTTCTCACCTCTGTTTTGCCATCCCTTACGTGCAGACACCTAAATGTGGTTGTGCCTTTGGAACACTAGGCAGCGATGGCAAGAGATGTTCCATTTCAACTGATGATTACCTGATTTTTGCTCTTGAGAATGCCCTCAGAAGTATCCACCTGGATCCCGAAAATCACAGTCCTCCCTTCCGCACAGTCAACGTGTTAAGAACTGCTGTGGCCCTGGATTTTGACAGCATAAACAACCGAATATATTTTACACAAAGTTTTCCTTCAGGGACAGGAAGAATCAGTTATGTTAATATTTACTCAGGAATTGGCTCTCCAACAGTAGTTGCATCTGGTAAGTGCACTGAAATGTGATACAAGGTAATTAGGTGTTAAAAAAATAGACTGCAGCACCTAGAATTAGCTAAGGAGGTACTTTTGTGCTGATGGTCAAGGTAGACTATTTAGTTAAAATGTCTAATGAAATGTACCTTTTGCTTCCTCATTTTTTCCTCTCCTGAGAGTCTTATTTCATCTTGATCACAATGAAATGGAAATATAAAACTGGATAGATATTATTCTGTATATAAAATGATAAGTAATAAATTAAAATGATGTATAGTAAATTAATATTATGAAGTGAAGGAGGATTCCTGCTACTTGGAGAATAGCAATCAAAACTTATGTTTATGTAAGGAAAAGGTGTTTGTAACCCTACGGCATACACAGGACTGCCTGAGTGTTAAGTATTACTACTTGGGTTTTTTAAATGGACAAATTTGCTCTGGCACCAGTGGCATTTCAAAGAAGTCTTTGATGTTGCCAAATTATAATAGATGAAGAGTGTTGCAGTATCTAGGAAATCATACTGAGCTGTGTGTGTTTGCTTGCATGTGTCTAAGACCTGGGGACTCCAGATGGCATAGCGTTTGACTGGATCAACAACAGAGTTTATTACAGTGACTACCTCAATCAGACTATCAGCTCCATGTCTGTGGATGGATCGAATCACACAGTGATTGCCCGGGTGCCACGACCCAGAGCTGTTGTATTAGATCCCTGCAGAGGGTATGTGCTATTCTTTATTTTGACTGCAGGTGAAACTACAATTTAGACTTTGACAAAGACTACCAGACACTTCCTGTAACCCTAACCCTTAGCCTTTTATTGCTGTATTCCCTGAATGCTTCAGAAGAATTCTTGTTTCAATATCAAAACATTTCCTGAGAGGCTGGGGGCATTACTGTATTATACTGTACTTCTAATTTTGTTATTAAATATGATGTATTTAAAATTAAGAAAGATAAGAAAGGGATTAATTGACTTCACTGGATTCACATAAGAGCTTGAAAAAATTTTCTGAAGTTCACTTCAGCAGACCCCAGTTATCCCTGCTAGAAGAATCCCCTGTCAGTGTGTCCCAAAAGAGAGGAAGAAGTTCTTTTCCAGTTGTTTTGCACTGCACACTTCAGTGAGGGACACCAGGGTGGAAATATCCTGGAGCAGATAAGAGCTTTGTGAGTTTTATTTGCTGAAAATATAATCATGTTATTGACAGGTATATGTACTGGACTGACTGGAGTTCAAATGCAAAGATAGAGCGAGCTACACTTGGAGGAAACTTCAGAACACCTATTGTAAGCACCAATTTGGTATGGCCAAATGGGCTTACCCTGGACTATGAAGAACAGCAGCTGTACTGGGCTGATGCAAATCTGTATGTATTAATAACACACTTGTTGGTTTACATGTGGTTAATTTTTTAATAGCTCTATTATTTATTTTTCCTCATTTTTAAATTGTTTTTTGGCATTTCAATTGAATTTGGTACTTGACAGTATAGAATGTTAAGAGTTACTTAATAGCAATGCTATGTCAGGTTTTGATATTGATGTGAAACTACTGTGCAATAAGAAGTTTCGTTACGCCATAGTGTAGATTTAGTCCTCTGCTTTATGCATTTGTACCTGCTGGCAGTTTGTTTATCATACATGCAATTCAGGACTTCTGTAGGTATCTTCTCTAGCAAATACAGTCCCAGTACACATTTTACATTATTCATGGTTAATGCCTGTCACCTGTGGAATTTGGCCTGATGTTCTTGCTGTTGCCTACCAGACAGACCTCTACCCTTGAATTTATGCCATCAGAATTTCTTCCGTCATCGGGGGAGTTTTTAAAAATTATTTAATTTTCTGTCCATTAAATTCACTTGTAGTCTCAGAGAGATCACTGCAGCAGTCATACCTTTCCTCTCTGGCTCCTTCAGCATAGCAATTCTTTTTCAGACTTCTCTTTTGCTGTGTCAGAAGAGTGTTGTCTGTAATGGAGTAACTTCTATGACCTGTGCCCTTCTGGGAAGAAGGTGTTATTTGGATTCATCTATGTGCAGCAGGGCAAAGCACTTGTAATGGGATGTCTGTTTTAAGGGGAATGCAGGATGTTAAATGAAACATATGCTTTTCTGCTTCAAACTCTAGTTAATGGAGGTGGGGCAGCATAATAGCACCTTAGATATTGGTGAACCTTACTGAATTGCTGGACTAATTAGGGCATGGATTTATACATAAGTTAAAAGACTTTTTTCTTTTAAGATGTAATAATTTCTTTGTTATTGTAGGCAGAAGATTGAGAGGTGCACTCTCACTGGTACAAATCGTGAGGTAATTGTTAGCACTGCTCTGCATCCATTTGCAATGACACTGTTTGATCAGCACATATATTGGACAGACTGGAACACACGAAGCATTTATCGAGCTAATAAGTACGATGGTTCAGATCAGATTGTAATGATCATGAATCTTCCACAAAGACCGATGGATATTCATGTCTGGGCAAAAAGTAAGCAGCAGCAGTGTACCAACCCTTGCAACCAGTTCAATGGTGGCTGCAGTCATATCTGTGCACCAGGTAAGCTGTTATGCTTGATGACTGTAAGCTATTACTATTCCCTGTATAGAGTTTATACTATAGCAGTTTTAATCACATGGGAACAGCTGAAATAATTCTTAGTGTTCCCAAATTTTTAATATTTATTTTATTTATAAATGCAATCAAAATGATTGCCATTTAAGACAATGGTATTTTACCAACACACCTAAGGGTTGTGTCTGAGAATCCTCACACACAAAAATTATGGGTTTCTGTAATTCAAACCAAAGCATTCTTTTCTGGGGTTTGAACTTTTCTTTCTTCTTGGTTGAGACACGAAGTGAGTGCTGTAGGATATGCTTACCTTAGGAATATATATTCATACACTGTATACTGATCAGATACTTCCTACAACATGTTTAAAAAATCTTTATGATCACTATTTCTTTATTACATATGTGTTATAGAGCTGTTTCATATGTTGTAAATTTTTGAGAGTTATGATCCTTGACTTCGAAAAACTCATTCAGGGCCTGTTTTCATCTGTAGCATCTTAAATGCCTTTACAAATCTGTCTTGCCTGAAAACAACTCAAACTTCTCATTGATTTTCAGAAGCACAGTTTGTCTAGTGCAAGCAGTTTTGAACAGCTGTTTTGATTTTGAGAAAAAAAGTCTCAGTGGGTATAGCTGTGATAATTGAAAGCATCACATGCCATCTTGCTGCCACCAAAAAGCTATTTGGACAACAAGCAAGTACTAAGACACTCCAAATTCCAATCTCAGTTCCTCTGAGGAACTCTGAAATAACTTTTGTGGGATTTAATGAGTTTGCATATGCTTAAGTAAGATAAAAGCCTGGCTAAGTCACCACAGTACTATCTAAGCAAAGAGGTCATACAGGAATTGTGAAGATTTCTTTGCCTTTTCCAGTGCTACAACTATGAATGCTTTAATAGAATCCTATATAAAAAAATCAATGTTAAGTTTGTTTCAATTTTTTTGTCCTTTTTTTAAACTGTCAAACATAAATTTAGGTCCAGCTGGTGCAGAATGTCAGTGCCCCTCTGAAGGTCGCTGGTATTTAGCAAATAACAACAAGCACTGTGTTGTGGATAATGGTACCAGGTGTGATCCTGGTTTCTTCACATGCCTCAATGGACAGTGTATCTCAGAGCGATGGAAATGTGACAATGACTATGACTGTGTTGATGGCAGTGATGAGTTGGAAAGTGTGTGTGGTAAGCATTTAAAATAACTGCATTAGAAAGTGGTTGTATAGTCTGTCTTGCCTGTTCTGTATTCTATGTCAGTTTTGTGGCTTTATGATCATGGATCTTATGGCTGTAGTTTGGAAACAATCCCTTGCTTGCTCATGGGTTTGAGGTCCGAATAACTAGTGATTTGCTTTAGAATCCAAAAGCACTGTAGTGTGGAATTTTTATCATGTGTAGCCAATTTCTACTTTTTTAATTCAAATATGTATTTTACTTTTCATGCAGTCCGTTTTGCAGCTGTGTTTGCCCTGGCAGGTAAAAATATTGTGATTTTACTTGTTACTTTGTCAGAGTTTAGATTATGTTTTATCCACATTTTTTTTTATTGTAATTTTCTGCAGCTTTCCATACTTGTCAGCCAACAGCATTTACCTGTGGCAATGGGCGGTGTGTACCCTACCACTACCGCTGCGATCACTACAACGACTGCGGAGATAACAGCGACGAGCTTGGCTGCTTGTTCCGAACCTGTGACTCCCACACAGAGTTCACTTGCAATAATGGAAGGTGCATAGCTCTTCAGTATGTCTGCAATGGAGTAAACAACTGTTATGATAATGGCACATCAGATGAGAGAAATTGCCGTAAGTTTAGCCCTATTACCTACTGCCTGTTTGAGTCTGGCTCTCTAAACGAAGGAAGAGGGAAATGTGGCTTTGTGTGAAGAATTGTGACAAAATCAGCAAATAGGACAAAAGATTTCTTTATTTTTATTGCAGATGATGCTTTGTGTTATTTGAAGCAAATAGAATTGTTAAAAGATATTCTGGAATACATAATATTTTATACATATATAAAATATTATTACATAATAAATGTCGCTTTCGGAGTCTGCCTTAATGCAACAAATGCTCATGCAGTGCTTAATGTTAAGTTTTGTGTGTGATCAATCCACCATGGATTTCACAAGTATTTTTTCAGATAAATTAAATGCAGGGTTTATATTTTAGCAGGATTAGACTGGAATTTGACAATGGGCTTTGTGTCATGCTATATTAATTATACTAGATTTAATCATCAGGAGTGTATATCATGACTCCGTAATGGCACAGTTTAAAACTATATGCCTTATGGGTCTCAAAAAGATATCAGTCGTGTTTGCTTTCCTTAAGATGTAAACTGTGATTAACTCAATATTGACTACTATTGCAGTTCCTCAAAATAATCATATCTATACACTAAGATTAAAATCTTTAGTGGAAAATTTGTATTTGGAGTTGAAGAAATTAATGAAAATGTCTTTAGAGAATTTTTTTTCCATTTTGTGTGTGCACTGATTTTGTTTATATTATTTGTGACAATTTTATTTTTGATCTCAGAGAAATTTGAATATTTGAAATTCCTGGTCTATTAGTCATTTGTAGTTGGTCTGATGATTCATAGCATACCAACTGGTTGCAAATGCAGGCATTACAGTGCGAATACATGTCAGTTTTTGTTCCCTCACCTACAAGTATTGGCACGTAGTATTGGCATTTTTGGATCATATTTTTGTCAGGACTTCTGCAATAAAAGCAATGATCTAACTGTTCCCATATAGCATGAGCAGAATGAGTGATGCACTTTTGAAAGTGAGTGATGTGGGACTCTAACAATGTTAGGTATCTCTGAATGAGATGCAGCATAACAGTATTTTAAAAAGCTCTAAAGAACTTTTGCTTTTTTTTCTTCCCTCCTTAAAGCGGAACGTACTTGCCAGTCTGGTTTTACAAAATGCCAAAGCACAAATATTTGCATTCCTCGTACGTATTTGTGTGATGGTGATAATGACTGTGGAGATATGAGTGATGAAAGCCCTACTCACTGTGGTAAGTTAACAGGGCCTTCCTTACTTAAGTAATTTATTCTACTGCTCTTTCCTTTTGACATAACTCACACTGTTCTCAAAATATCTCTTTTTGTAATACTGAAGTTAATGCGTTGCCCTCTTATCTCTCAATTATCTAAATCATGATTTTATCTAATAAAAAAGGTGATAAATTTTTGCAGCATTTTCATAAAACGTTTGAGAGGTTTTTCTTTTTGCTTATTCTGATCTGTATTCTTTATGGTTTTACATGGTGTTTTGACACTTAAGTATTATAGTGAGCTGTCTTTTCTAAAACTTTAGCATTGGAATATTTTTTCTTCTAAACAAATGAAATTGATACAGTCTCAAATGTAGTTTCTTTTAGCCCTTTCATGTGGTTATGAACGATTCTTTAACATATGATTCGTTGTTCATTGGAGCTTCCAGTTAGTGTACAGAAATATCTAGTTTTCCATCTGCCTTAATTACAAACCAGCTCAACTTTTCTAAGACATTTATATTAGGTAGTAGTTAGGCAGTACTTTTTCCATATGAAATGTTTTGGATCAATTTATGACACATAATGGATATTTTCAGATAATGATTTGGTTTTAGTATTGCCTGAGTATTTTTGCTTTCACTCATTTTCCTAAAGTTACATGCCTTGAACTAGCTATGCCACAATTTTTCTAAAATATGAGTTCAATTTCTGTAGCCAGAACATGGCCACTTTTATCTATGGGCCCCAACGTGTCAAAGATATGTGGCAATAGTGAGTTTGTGCTGGTCGTAAAAGATGTACTTTGTCCCTTCTACTGTTAATGTTCCTGGGGAATTACTTAAATTGACAATTATTGAAGAGCAAGAAAGAGGGAGAGAAAGAGAATGAGAGGCAAAGAAACCCCAAGGCATTAATGAGCAATAGTTAATTGTCTTTGATTTCCATCATCAAAGGCACAGGGAAGAGCAAGTTAAAAGGCCAGACTGTCCTTTTGGTATTCTGAACCCGTCAGAGGGTACAGGAGAGTATCAGTAACAACTGAAGAAATTATGAAACCCATTATATATGCCAGGATTGAGGGGCTCAGCCAGAGTGCAGGAAGAATATTTGTAGCATGCTTAGCTGGAACTACTCAATGTTATGGTTTGTTCTTCACTGCCATTAAGAAAAGATTCCTACCAGCAGGTGAAGAAAAATTGGTGGGAGAAAAATGAAAACATTATCTACCATGAGATATTACTTCCTTAGTGTACATTTTGATTTACTGTAAACTGCTGAGTCTGCTACACCTGGTTTGAGCACTGGAAAAATAAGTATATTGGACTGTGGTCATTTTCCTGCGCACAAATCTCAAGTATAAATATAAAACATATTGCTGCATGCAATCCTATTTCCAAGGCAAATTCTGTCTACTTATTAGCTGATATGTATATCCAAGGAGAGAAGTAAACCCATTTTTTTGCATACAAATATCAAGCTACTTTGTACTATGAACTCTTTACAGATAGGCTGAGAAAAGACATCCTTCCTAGCATACTTTTTTCTCTTTCCTTTTTGGGGACTGTAGTATTTTTTTGCATAAAATGGACTCCAGAGCAACTTAAAACAAGTTGGAAAGGTAACAGAAAAAAAGAAATAATACATAGGTTTTTTCTTCCAGTCTCACTGACTTGCACGAATAATGAGTTTCGCTGTACATCGGGACGTTGTATTCCTGCTCATTGGTACTGTGATCAAGGAATAGACTGTGCTGATGGCTCTGATGAACCTGCCTCTTGTGGTAAGTCTGCACTCAGAGGGTACAACTTGAGGGGTTATAGCAAATCAGTAGTTTCTCTTGTAGGCAGTAGCTTGAATCCAGACTGGGTGGAAAATAAGTATCTTCTGGGCTTTATTCACTGATTAAATAATCTGAGTCACTGAATATTTTGATCCTTAAAGCTGTGTATGGAATATGAAGGCTTTTAATTGCAACAATTGATTACTTGTAGTGTGATTACTCTTACTATGTAACCTCCTGTCTCTGTAACAGACTGTGATAGCAGTGAATCAAGTGGCAAAAAGAAGCAAGTATTTTGATATTGTTTTGGATGTACAAACAGATGTCATGCTGTACAGAAAGTGTGCATGCAGTATTGCATTTGGGGAAAAAAGGAATGTGGGAAGCAGAGGTGAATAGTGTTGACACAATATACGACTGTCTCAGTATTACAGTAAACGAATCCTGTATGTACAATAGAAACTGTTAGGAATAAGCAGAGGAGTGGGGTAGGAGGTGAAAAAAAAGGATGCTAATCTCCAGGGAGGAAGAGAAAGGGCTGACTGAAGTCACTGAGAAGTGATATTACAAGATCATTATTATTCTCATTGTAAAAGTAAGCATAACAGAAGGTAGAATAGATTATTCTATTTTTTAAGCAGGGTTGGTAGTTCACTTTGCACGTTGCTGGAGTTGCACCTTTAGCTTAAGAAAAAGTCTTCAGATTGTACCTTAACTGTTTGACGCCTAAGCTTCTCCCTTACATTTCACTCTCATAAGCTTCTCTCTAAAATACACTCCTCAGTAGATTTTCATGGCAGTTCAGATTGGTTTAACAAGCAAGGTGATTGTGTTCATTTTTAAGTGCCCCAGTTGCGGACTTGTTCAAGTGACCAGTTCAGATGTGATGATGGCAGATGTATCCCAGGAACTTGGATCTGTGATGGTGATAATGACTGTGGGGATATGAGTGATGAGGATCAAAGACATAATTGTGGTAGGTGGTTAATGCAAATAGATACTGCACTTTATTTGTCCTGTGGGCGTTTTTTAGAAAACAGCCAACCCCCAAACTCTCACCCACTACCAGTTTTTCTGCCCACAAAGGTGCACATTAAGCATGAGGTACAATCTTTCTGTACCTTAATTTTCATTATATTGAATTGAAATTGAATATTTTACAGGTAAAAAACCCCCCAAAAAACACTGTTATAATTTTGCGATTACTCTTCTTTGAATTGATGTGTTCAAATAGAGATACAATTAACCTGCATTGTGTGTATGATCAGGGCAGCAATAGCAGCTTCAGTGGAGATATTCCCTGATGGTCATGTACTGCATCTTCTGCATATTAATAACCACATAGTTTTGGCATAATATCTTTAAAATCTAGTTAGCAAAATAAATATGTCTGTTTAGAGAGTGAACAAAGGGAAGGAGGTTCACCAAGCCTCGTCCTGCTTCTTGATACTTTTGACAGCAGCTGGATACACTTTCAATCCTTGCCCTTATTAACTGCAATGATGCTCACTCTGTTTGCTCCCTGGAGAACAAAATACCTTGAAGAAAACAGGGAATAGAGGCCCTAGGCATAATACCTGTTCAGCTCCCAGAAAATGTGGCCAGATACATGAAAATCTTGTACTGAGAAGCTGATAAGATCCAGATTTCTGCACGTCAGCATTCCCTAAGGAATGCTTTGGCTCCCAGTCAGCTTCCATGAAGAGTAATGCACAGTTTTGTACACGAGAAGGTGCAGTGATATCTATCTGTGCATGTGCAGCAGAGCATGGCTGTGTTATGGATTATGGGTGGATATCCAGGCTGTTTGGGGGGGGGGGGGAGGGTGGTACACACACAGAGTGTAACTTGGTTAGTGGACATGCTTTTCCTTCAGCAAACCGCAACTGCACAGCAGCAGAGTTCACATGTGCCAACAATCGGCCCCCACTCAGGAGGTGCATCCCTCGGGCTTGGGTCTGTGATGGTGATGCTGACTGCAGTGATGCTTTTGATGAACACCAGAACTGCACACGAAGATCTTGCACAGAAAATGAGTTCACCTGTACTAATGGCTTGTGCATCCGTAATACGTACAGGTTTGTAACTCCCTGGGCAGCTGTATAAATTCTCAAAATTTGCTTCGTGTGAAGCAGCTAATTCAACCTTTTTTTTCCACATCATTTAGTTCTAAGTACATCTACATATTGTAGTGAAACTGTTTATCTGCTCTTCATTCATGCATTAGCTTTGACTTGAAAATGCTCCAGAATTTTCTATGTTAATATCCCCAGTGCTCACCACTAGCATTTAATACTTTTTTCTGTGGCTAGTAACATATCCTGGGGTGACTCTGTCCAGCCTGTAATGCATACAGGGAATACAAGCAGGACTCACAGGATCAGACTATATAATATGACCCCGGTTTCTGAAAGTCTCTTCTGTTGGAGCCAAAATATACACCTTCTATATCACACCTTCTTTGGAAACCGGGACAGTGTATCCACCCATCTGCCCTAGCGACAGTGATTGCCTTCTTATATTTGAAGAAAGTGTTTGTTCTTCTTCAGGTGTGATAGGCGGAATGACTGTGGTGACAGCAGTGATGAAAGGGGATGCATCTATGAACCATGTCAACAGCACCAGTTCACTTGTCAGAATGGGCGCTGCATTTCCAAAGCCTACCTCTGTGATGGGGATAATGACTGTGGTGATGAATCTGATGAGCTGGAACATCTCTGTAATACACCAGAAGCGACCTGCTCTCCCCACCATTTTAAATGTGACAATGGAAACTGCATTGAAATGGTTAAAGTCTGCAATCGGTTGGATGATTGCTTAGATAACAGTGATGAAAAAGGATGTGGTATGTATAGATTTATTTGTACTGTCTAATTTAATATACATAAGCAGCTTTAAAAAAATGAACTTGTAAGACAATTTCTTCATTACAATTGTGTCTATCCCATGGCTGTCTCTCAGAAATGAAAATTATAAGAAATGTATATATTTAATTTTGGTTTTGTTTTATTTAAGTCATACTTATTATGTGCTGTTTTAACAGACTGTGACAATGAGCTCATTATATGAACTACATATAGTTCATTCGTTGTTATGTATTACCCTTACTTTTCCAAAATATGCCATTCAGAAGTCCATGCTTGGTACTCAGGGTGTTTTGTGACAGACCTCAAAGATGATAGAATAATTTCGTATTTGATTAACTTGTTTTCCTTTTTCCTTTATTACAGCAGCCCACATTCACATTCAGCATTTCAGGGGGTAGCAGGGAGAGAGAGACAGAGTACATTGGAAAGTGACTGCCCTAGTACTCCATCCAGTTCCTTGAATAGAACTCCTTTCCTTTCCCAGGTATAAATGAATGCAGTGACCCTTCAATCAGTGGATGTGATCACGACTGTACAGACACACAGACAAGTTTCTACTGTTCTTGTCATCCTGGATACAAACTTATGTCTGATAAACGGACTTGTGATGATATTGATGAGTGCAATGAAACTCCATCAGTATGTAGCCAGATTTGTGAGAACACAGCTGGCTCCTACATCTGTAAGTGTGCCCCAGGCTATATCCGGGAGCCTGATGGAAAAAGTTGCCGGCAAAATAGTAATATCTCCCCATACCTTATTTTTAGCAACCGTTACTATCTGAGAAATCTCACAGCAGATGGCCAGTCTTACTCTCTCATTTTGCAAGGACTGAGAAATGTGGTGGCACTGGACTTTGACAGGGTGGAAAAGAGGTTATACTGGATTGATGTGGGGAGGAGTGTCATTGAACGAATGTTCCTAAATGGAACAAATAAGGAGACAGTGATAAGTGATGGTGTGCCCAACGGGGAAGGTATCGCTGTTGACTGGGTTGGCAGGTAAGAAAATATGTTTTCTATCTTTCTGGGCTCCTAAGGAAATGATGTGTGAAGGAGTTTATCTTAAGGTTTTTCTCCACTTCATATGAAATTTCTGATGAGTCCTGAAATCGTTTTGGATTGTGAATGCAGTGCACACCACTGAGCTGAAATTGTTTATCAGGGTTTAATACGTAACACTTTTCTTTCATTACTCTCATCTAGTATACTGAGGTTATATCAGACTTGCTCTCTCATCAATCAGTCCTTTGCTAGCAGTTGTTGGGGTTGGGATGCAGGATTCTCTCTTTGCATAACCAAAGTGTTATATCAGGTAACTAGGTTCCAGTTAAGTGAGGAATAACAAACATTAATGAAATTTACCTGCTGTACCAATGTGAAGAGCATATTTCTTTTGCTCTTGAAAAATGTACCTTTAACTGATAAACGACGTGATCCACATCATTTGCTGACAGGAGACCAGTATGAGAGTGAGGGATTTGGAAAGCACTTTGCATTATGGCAAATTTTTAATTGCCTGCTATGGGTCAAAACATAGTCTAATTGACTGCCACAGAAACTCTGTCCTTATATGGTGCCCTCTCTGACAGTGTTCTTGGCTGTGTTTCATCATGTCTTGCTTTCTGAGTGCAGTACTATAAGCATAAAAAGTGCATCAGACTGCAAAACAATGAGAATCATTCAAAAAGTCACTTTGGAACTTCTATGAGAGTGTTTATATAAATATGTTGATATTTTTAAACCACTTTGTCTCTAAACCTAATGATAATTAATGTTGCCAACAGCCTCAAATGCTTTATGATTCATGGATAGATGAGGAAGGAAAAAGCTAATTTTAGCTGAAGTGGTTCTACTGTTTCATTCTAATACAGCTGTTGAATTACTTCAGCTATAATTAGCTATGTTTTAGTTTAGTTGGTTTTTGTTTAGGTGTTTCAGAAAGGCTGAAGGACAGTACAATGGTTGAATTTTTCTGCTTGTTTTCAATGCAGAGAGAGGATTGGAGGATGCCATGAGATGCAGGTTGGGGAAGACTACTTTGTCCTCCTCCCTGGTGGGAATGGCACTGCTTAGGGTGGTGTAGGCAGGGATTATATCTGTCAGGCTATTTCTAGAATGACCCTGTGGATGCTGGAGCTGACCAGCTCTGCAAAGAATTTCAAAGTTCCCTGTTGCAGGTCTAAGTGAATTAAATGCTTTGTTTTGATGCAGGCTTTTTAAAATCATCACTTTTGCTTGTATGATTTCTTTGCTTACAGCTGTGTATATTCCTAGGCAAAGTAATAGAAGTGTTAAAAAATTCTAGGTGAAGTTTAAATTAGGGTGTCAGATTACTTAGGAATTTTCTACCTGTTTGATGAGAGCAGAGGTGGAAGAATGGAACAATGATGTTTCTCTCCAGTATTTTACACCCCTGGTCACAATCCATTACACTGCATGTCTGTTTTCCTGCTCCTGGCCCTTGTTGGTAGGACAGAAAGGGAAGAGGGGTTTAGGAATTTATAGGTAGATGGTGTATTATTACTCAACTAGGCAACTGCAAGTTTGAATTGGGCAGTAACAATCATGGTTACAGGAACAGCCAGAGTGAAAAGGGCAGCCTGGAGCATGGTGTAGAAGAGATGTCAGTGGAGTACGCATTCCTTTACAGTGGATATATTTTTTCTAGGAGAAAAAACCTGAAATTTAAATATTCTGTGAAGCAAAATAAAAAATATAATTAAATAATATTAAATAACTCTGAAACTTAATTTCAGAAAATTGTACTGGGTGGATGCCTACAAAGATTGTCTCTATGTCTCTGAACTTGATGGAAGATTCCGGAAAAAACTGGTGGATCGGTGTGTGGATGCCAACAACACTTTCTGCTTTCAGTACCCCAGAGGAATTGTTGTTCATCCAAAATATGGGTATGACATTTCAAGAGTACTTTTCCTTTCTTTTGCAAATAATCCTACACTGTTCTGAAAATCTGAAGTAAATTTTGCTTGCTTGCATTTGGATTTGCATGGCGTTAGTTCTTAGTTGCAGCTTAATAGCTAGCCTGTTCGTAGGTATATATGCAGGTCACTGTGGAATTTGGTTCCATATGGAACCAAATAGCAAGTTTTGATTGCAATGCTAAAAAAGGTTGCTAAATGTGTGTGTGATTTGGCAGATATTGGGTCTGACAGTTGCATTCTTTGAAGGCAATTATGATTGCGCAATTGTCTGCTGTAGCAATTCAAGTAATGAATATATTAGCTTTCTTCTTCCTTAATCTCTGCTTTAATTCTGTGACAGGAAATACTATATTTGAGACTTGGCTTCTAATATTGATTTCAAAATATTTTTACTACAATTCTGACTATAAGTATTCATTTGAACAGACAGGTTTACTGGACAGACTTTGCCGATCGAGCCTATATTGGACGAGCCGGCATGGATGGCAAGGAGAAGACTGTGATTATCTCTACAAAGTTAGAGTGGCCCAATGGACTTACCATAGACTACACCAATGACAAGCTCTACTGGGCAGATGCTCATCTAGATTATATTGAGTATGTACACAGAAAAGGTTAAAACAACTGAATAATTGCTCATGTCAGATTTTGGTGGGAGCATTTATTGGTGCTGTAAGCATCATATATATTAAAATGTCTGGAGTAGTAGGTGATAAGTATCATTAGAAGACACAGTAGCCTAGTTGCTATATTCGCATCCTAGATTCCACTGGAAGTGGTCCAAAAAGTATAGTGAAAAGGTTTACACTCTGTACTCAAATATGCAACTTCTCTGTATGTAGTATACAGGCTGAACCAAAGCAAAATTGAGTATAAAATACCTGTTTTTTTATTCTCTTATTTCTGCCTATAGATAAGAGATGAGCTGTAACTACACTAGTTATGTGCTAATAAAATAGTATACAAACTATTAGAAGATGTCTGAATGTCCCTAGGTATGACATGGAATTTCCTGTTAGCACATGGGATTTTTTTGCTAATCAAGAAAAATCTATTATTTGCTTCTAGTATTAGAGAATTAAATATCAGTAAAAATGAGTAATAGTATTCTGACTGTTTCAATGTCATGACATTGAAATACTTTGAAAACAATAATTTGTATTTATGTTAGTGTTTATATTTGTATTCATATTTCCACCTACATTTATATTTATATTTACTTTTATTCTTCTCTACATTAATTCTTCTGACAGCCTTTTCTACGATGAAGTGTTAAAATGTCTTTTAATGCATATTAATTATATGTATGTTTCTCTCTTTTTCTCTCTTGTATTTCATAATTTCCCCATATAGCAAGGTGATAGTAAAAATGTAAAATCTTATCAAAGACAGCTTATCAGAGGAGGCTCTAAATAAGAAAGATATATAAAATTTAGGAATATAGGAAGCCTATTATTGTCTTAAGTGTTCCGTTATTAACAGTCTGAATCATCCAGGCAAGCTAGTCTCGTGTGACAAAAATAATTTGCTATAAGGCAGTAAATTTGCAAAATTTCATTGGACTAGCCAGTGCGCTTCTGTGGGAAATATACATTTCAGTGGATGTTGCTCTATTCCATTTATTTGCCTAAAATAGCCTGTTTTACTTTCCTCCATGTATTAAAATGAATTTGCTGAGGACGGTGCTCTGTCATTACTGCATAAAGTAGCTTGAATTCTACATTGCATGATTCTGGTCACCAATGATGAAGTACCATAAGCATACATAATAAAGATGGGAAGATGTTTTAGCATTTATCTGAATGTTTTGCACATATTTTTCTTTGTGGAGGTACTCTGACCTGGATGGACATCATCGTCACACAGTATATGATGGGACTTTACCTCATCCATTTGCAATAACAATTTTTGAAGACACAATATATTGGACTGACTGGAACACAAGGACAGTTGAAAAGGGAAATAAATATGATGGATCAGACAGGACTGTTCTTGTGAACACCACACACAGGCCATTTGACATCCATGTTTACCATCCATACAGACAGCCATTTGGTGAGAAAACAGAATTAGATTTACATTTAGAGGGTCAGCTGTATTCAGAGACTAGTTGTAAAGGGTCCTGAGTGCACCCAGCTTTTACCTTTGCTGAGGGGAATAAAATGCACAGAGTGAATGTAGGCATCTACTTTACATTTATAAATTGCCCTTTCTTTGAAAAGCAATGAATGGAAGTGCCTAATCGTTATATTATTTTCTAAAATATCATGGCTTAATAACATACATTTCCTGCATATGATATCACATGTATTTCTCTCAATAAGTGCCTACTTATCTAGGTTTTGCTTTTCAGTCTCTCACATTTAAAGTTTCAGAACAGTGTTAGAGGAATCTATTGTAGATTGAGACCTTTGTGTTCTGGAAGTTACAAATTATGGTAATATTTTTCTTCTGTTTTACCAGTTAATAATCCTTGTGGCACCAATAATGGTGGCTGTTCCCATCTTTGTCTAATAAAAGCTGGTGGTCAGGGTTACTCCTGTGAATGTCCCGATAACTTCATGATAATACGGTTTGGTGATACAGCCCACTGCCTTCCTATGTGCTCCAGCACCCAGTTTCTCTGTGCAGACACTGAGAGGTAAGTCCACAGCTCACTGTTGCTTTTTCAAAGTCTTTTTAAGGATGGATGTATTTTAGAGTTTAGTCTCTTCAAAAGGACATGAAATTAGGGATTCTGTCTGCTCTTACTATGAGTTTTTGATGTGCTTACAAAGACAACACCAAGACAAGACAGGTTTACATTTCGGAAAAGACTTCTAGACTGGTTGCTTAAGTAGTACTTTTTTACTTTTCTTGATGTTATATGGCATTACTAATGTAGCAAAGTTTTGGTTATTAGAAACATGTACCTCCAGATACAGCTTCCTGTTGAATTAAAAAATCTGCAACCTTGTCTTTTTTTTTTTATACATCTTTTGCAATGTATCTGCTTCTGCCAAATATATGCTGTCTGCCTGTGGCTCAGGAAAGCCATTTAGCTGATGTGAGGGCACATTTCCAACACTTCTCTGAGACAGCAGTGGAGGGAGAGGAATGGTGATACAACAGCTCTTGTGCTAATGTATCACTCTGACCCTGTGAGGCAGGTGTGCTTATTTGAAGCAGTGTTACAATGATAATCCCTGGTGAATTTCTTGTGCTAAAGTTCAAGTGAATTACTGAAATGCCACACCATTAAAAATCCAGTTGAAGAGTGATCTAAAAGGCATGAGAGAGTATGAGCACAAATATACATAAAAATCAAATCCCTATTAATTTTTTGTGAAATTCCTCCTAGAGGCCTGCCAGTATCCTCTGTTTATCATCTGTTTCTGGTGACAGTATTATGGCATATTTTATTAGCATTTGGCATATGAAACAGAAAAAATTAAGTTCAAGATGTTTTGGACATTTCAAGAAATACTGAGAAAAGGCTGTATTTTGTGCTGTAAAAGGATAGTTGTATATCTATAAAGCCATATCCTCAACAAAGAAAACTGTTTTCTCTTTGTAGGTGTATTCCTATCTGGTGGAAATGTGATGGACAGAGGGACTGTCGAGATGGCTCCGATGAGCCCCCAACCTGTCCGCACCGCTACTGTCCTGTTGGGCAATTCCAGTGTAATGATGGGAACTGCACCAGTTCACATTTCTTGTGCAATACCCAGCCAGATTGCCATGACGGATCAGATGAAGATCCTGTACTTTGTGGTATGTTCCAACTAATAAATTTAAGTGTTTTGCCAGTATAAAATGAGTAAACAACATAAAAATTTCAGAATCGTTATCGCTTGTTTAAAGATGAAAAAGTGAGATAAATATAGTCTTTTTAGTCTTGCACCTGCTAGAGCAATTCACCTCAGTGCAAGCAGGATAAAGAAGAGCAAAAATATACTGTATCGAAACATAAACATTTTCTATACTTTTAAGACAGATTTACACTGTTGTAAGTTACGATCTGAGGTATAAAATATTAGAAACAGGACTCACTTTGTTTTATTCTAAGTAAAGCCATGGTGAATAAGAGGAATTTAAGGCTTTCTAATGTCCAGGTCAATCTAACAGGTGTGCTAGTTTTCCCTGTATTTTAGCACTTAGTGTGATGGGACAAAATTACTGCACCCTCTGCATTGTACAAAATGCAGTGCAATGTGGGAAGATTTGTTTTAGAAAGCTGTATGTGATGGCAGTATTATAGAAATGTAGCATAATTATGCTTATGAAATAATGTTATTTCCTTAAAAACCTATGCTGTTCCACATACTTATGTCTAATTTAAAAAAGCACATCCTTAGTTCTCTTTTTGTACATGACGTGGTTCTGACAGTTGCAAGCTTAGTAATAAAAAGTGGAGGGGGAAGCAGTGTGGTTGTATAATTGATAGTTTGTCATTGATAGATAATTGATAGTTTAGTCATTGCCTTCCATTAGCAAAGTGTTTCTAAAAATGACCAAATTAAATGAAATGTCAATTTTACCTGAGTTGCAAAAGCTAAGCTCTTAAGTATGCCACACAGGAATTAAAAAAGTAGGAATGTGGCAGCTGTGTAATGCAGTGATTTTAACATAGTGGGTACAATAAAAATCATTTTAGGTCTATGTAGTTCCTTCTGCTCATTGTCTTGTGCATGGCAATAGAATCCCTTGGTCTAGAACATGTATGGAAATTATAAGACACTGTTTTCTCTGGAACAGTTTGGCAGTATATGTTAAAAAAGTAGTAGTGTAGTACAGTGAGACATACAAAGTCTGGAAGTAGAGGTCAGTGTTGACTCCTGTTTTCATAGACCTTCAGAGCTCCCCTAGTTTGCCAGCACTGCTGACATCAGCTTTCAGTGCTTTGCTTTTTGGGAACAGAGACTACACCTTTGCAGGCTGTGGAGCTGGTATTAGTGTGGTCTGCTGCTATCTTTTCTGACCTGTTCGTTCATAGAGGAACAGGCTCATCAGGCAGTGGGCATCCAAGTTCATAGAATGGCCAGAGCCACAATGCTGCTTATCTCCTCTGTGAAGTGACTGATGGCCCCTGCCTCAATCATGTTGAATGCTGGGTTTATTCCCCTCTGCTTTAGGAGAAGGTAGTATCTGTCTTGCTCCTAGAAAAATTTAGAATCTTGGTGAGCTGTTCTAAAGATGCCTGAGAAAAATGTGACGTGACATTAGAAATGTCTACCTTAACTGGGCAAGTAAATGGGATGTTTTAAATTTTTACTGGCTTTCTTTTTAACTTTTGGTGTAAACATGATAGTGACTCAATAGATATCACAGCAGCAGACCATTCCTATAACTTTTGGTATCCTAACAGCTGATTTGTATTCTCCCAGCTAATCACCAGTGTGAAACTCATCAGTGGCAGTGTGCCAATAAGCGATGTATCCCAGAAGCCTGGCAGTGTGACAGAGAGGATGACTGTGGTGACAACTCAGATGAAGATAGTACTCACTGTGCAAGTAGAACCTGTCCTCCAGGCCAATTTAAATGTGACAATGGCCGCTGCATCCCGTTGTCCTGGAAGTGTGATGTGGATGATGATTGTGGTGATAACTCTGATGAGCCATTCCACGAATGCAGTAAGCACACAGCTGTGGGCCATTTACTTAGGAGTTGGACCTGATGATCCTTGTGGGTCCCTTCCAACTCAGAATAATCTGTGAACTCTGAGTGCACCAAAAGCAGAGCAAACCACATTACTTGATTTTCCTGAGACTGAAAGTTTATTGGAAAGGAATTTTCTGCAAGCTAATTGCATACATGTAGTAAAGAGTTAGAAAACACTCTGTGTGATAGCATTTGTGTGATAGAAATTATGACAAACTGTGTGATAATTTCCTATTTACTCATTCTGGAAGAAGATAAATCTTATTTATGCTGGTCAGACTATCAAAAACTAGCAGCATCTCACTTTGACTGTCTTGATGCCAGGATTTTCCAATGTGCTCTAGCATGTCTCTCTGAACCACTGACCATCTTGAAGAACTTGTGACCAAGTTTTGCCACCTGAGGACAAGCCACCTCCTCTAGCTTCCAGATTTGGGGCTATTGCCATTGTTACCAGATCTAAATAGTCAGGGGAAAAGACTATGTGTGTGCTTTGAACCTCTGATGGGTTTGTAGCATATGCAGAATACAAGCAGCATAGATTGGAGAAGATAGTAAAATCAATACATTTAATGCTTTTTCTTTTACAACACTGAAGTTAGCAGAGAGCTCTTTTTAGTTGAAAAAATTGACTATAACTCAAAACAGGTTTTGAAAGGCAGAATAGCAAGGACAGTTTAATGGCTAAGTAACTCAATTAACATTGACAAATGCCTCTTTCAGTGGGACCTGCCTATCGATGTGACAATCACACACAATTCAGCTGTAGAAGCAACTACCGTTGCATACCATTGTGGGCAGTGTGCAATGGGAATGATGACTGCAGAGACAACAGTGATGAACAAGGCTGTGGTGAGTTTGGAGAAGGTCATTTCAACATAACTTTGTACCTAAAATATTTATCCAATTTGCAAACACCTTGATTTTCTGAAAGTCTTCAATAATAATGTACCTGGGCCTCTTTTGTTTGGTATCACTTAATTGCTCTGCTAGTTATTTGTCTTCAGGTGAAATTCTCTGTGCAGCAATGCATTGTGCAGCTCACATGTTTATGAGCTCTGAAGATCATCATTTAATTATTTTGCCTGATACGTCATCAAATGAAAAAGAAATACTGGTGCATGAGCTGAACTATTAAAAGTATTAAAACTGCCAGTGTTTTCTACATTTATGTAACTTACCTCCTGTGCTGGTGAAACCATCAGTGTGGGAAATATAACAGTACCTTTTGGATTTGTGTTGAAACCACTCACTTATACAGTTATACACAAAGATCACTGGATCACTGTAGCAGAATCAGAAAACACTTGAAAATGTAGCACACCAGGATGTCAAGATGCCCTCCTTTGACAGTACTGAGTTTCTCTTTGTGCTTCCGTCTCAGTTCGATGTAATTTCAGCCATTTCTTAATCACTTCTCTATTACTTGGCCCAGTTTGTGGTGCAGAGATTTCTGTCTACTTCAGTTATAATCTGTGCACATTCTGTCTTATCCAAAGACTGTGCTAATGTGTGCTGTTTTGTTGGCAAACTGTCTACATTACAGAGGAGATGACTTGCAATCCTTTTGGAGATTTCCGTTGTGACAATCATCGATGTATCCCACTGCGCTGGAAGTGTGATGGAGAGAATGACTGTGGAGATAACTCTGATGAGCACAACTGCAGTGAGTTCTTTTTCAGCTGTAATGACACAGTCCTGCTTTTGACTTAACTATCCTTGTATTTCTGATGAGAATAAGGCAGACAGCTCTCAACTGCAACCATTCTGTTATTTTACACTGTAGCCTTTTATTTGCTGATACTGCACTGATATCACAAGGATGCATCCTGGTTACATAAAAACAGTGATAAATCCAGTCATCACAATAACACAAATTCCTGTTTTCCACTGTGACATTTGAATTCTGTCCTATATGCAAATGTAGTATTATATAGTTTCTTAAACAATGACAGTGGATTTTTTTTTTCGAATTTGTATTAAAAACTCCTGTATAATTCTGTGATGAAACAAAGTCCACAATGAATTTCCTTTTTTCTAAGTCAAGGGGGACATAGAATGTGTAACATATTTAAAGAGTATTGGAGGAGAACGCTGTTTTAACATCATTTAGTTTTAAGGATTTTACCACATTATCTGCCCACATTACATTTGTCTGGTTTAGTGAGACAAGTGTGGATGTTTAACTGTGCATCTGGGAAACTTTTCATATTTGTGTATTCGTTTTAAATGAAGGTCCTCGCGAATGCACAGAAAGTGAATACCGGTGTGACAATCTGCGCTGCATCCCTTCCCGGTGGATCTGTGACCACGATGATGACTGTGAAGACAATTCAGATGAACGTGACTGTGGTGTGTACTCTCTTACATATTCATACCCTCGTTTCTAGTGTGATAAATTATTCTGCCAAATAATCTTTTATGGGAAGCATCTTTAATGAAGTAATGTTCACCAGATCACTTTAGTCCTTCCACCAAAAGTAGAGGATACTACAGTTTTAGTGGTCTGGAGTTTTGCAGCATTTTTTAGAATGTTGTTTTCAAAAACAACATCTGGATTTGGAGAAGAAGACATATCAAAAGTTACTTCTGAATCTTTTCAGAGCTGAGGACCTGCCACCCAGGTTATTTCCAGTGTGATAGTGGACACTGTGTTGCAGAACGCTTCAGATGTGATGGAAATGCAGACTGCCTTGATTTCTCTGATGAAGCAACTTGTCGTGAGTTTCAAACTTTGCAGTTGGTGCTCATTGCGCTCACTTCCAAAAAGATTTGCACTTTTGTCTATCTTTAAGTGAGATGACTCCTTAGAGGTATAGAATTATGCAGCATTCAACGATGTCAGTAAAAATTCAGGATAAGTATAATATTTTGAATCAGCTTTTTGATATAATGATAGGTTGCCCTCTCTTATACTAGTTGTAAACACATTCCTAATGGTAGGAAATGAATGTGTTTACAAGGTCCAGGAGAAGATACATGTGTGATCAAATTAAAATTTTTGACCATCCCATGGACACTGCAAGATCCAAACTGTTTCAGTTGTACCAAATTCTAATAAGGTTCTGTAATGAGATTTTTCTTTATAATACCCAAATTTCTGTAAAGTTTCCCAAAGTATCAGTGAAGCCAAGGAAATAAAATACTTCTCCATTTCTGTTTTCCTTCTGTATATTAATCTACTGTGAAAAAATATCTGTAGCTTGCATGGAGCTCCAGCTCCATCTGTTAAACCAGAAAGTACTGTTCACAGTTGGAATGAAAATATCACCTCTCTGCTCTATCTGCATTGACTGACATCAGCTTTTTAGGTGATACTGAAGTATTGGTTCTGACTTATATATTCACATGATTTTAGGCTTCAATACTTGAGAGAACTCTATGTTGGTATCATGGCACTTCTGTGCATCTTTACATTTTAACACCGGTGCTTCAAGTAAGAAGGGGCATCTGCACACTACTATCTGTATTTTTCTGATGGTAACAGCATCCTGGAATGTACATCACAATAGTTGTCTTTCAGAACCTGAGTTACACAACATTTGGCTGTTCTTAAAGGGAGGAAAAAGTGTATGAGAAGCCCTTGAAAGAGCAAGGGTATGGTTTATTTATATAGGTTGGTAGAATCATATTGTTTTCTTTCCTTTAGTTCAGTTTCTTTCACAGTTTTTACAGAATCTGGGTGGGGTTTTTTTCTATACCAACATGAGTCCTTTTGGAATTGGATATCTTAGGTACTTTTTCAGTCATTCACATTTTGTGCCAGTGATGTTAGTTACCTTTATTACTGAACTAGATTTGTCAGGAACAAATTCATGTAGCATTTGTTAAGTTAAAATTTATTTTCAAAAACTTCTGTAACTTATGTTGTTTCACTATTTATTTAAACCTGAGTTAATTACATTATTGCTACCAAGAAGTCCTCAGTCCTTGCAGTCTGTTGTTGCTGTACATCTTTGCAGTGCCTCATGTAGTATCTCCTATTATGGAGAGAGGGGTTTTTAAAAATAACATAGGACTGGGCTGAATATTTTTCAGGAAAACATAACATTTTTATTGTAAATGCAAATGTCATAATCATTTTCCTTTCTTCAGCAACACGGTACCCTAATGGTACATACTGTCCGCCCATGCTGTTTGAATGTAAAAACCACGTCTGTATCCAGCCATACTGGAAATGTGATGGTGATAATGACTGTGGAGATGACTCTGACGAAGAACTTCACCTTTGCTGTAAGAGAGAGAAATTATACTAAAATGAACAATACGCTGAATAAATCTACCTACAATAGACAGAACAATTAAAAAATAAATTTTGATTTTTCGGGATGAGAACTTCATATGCAAGTTCACTTCATCCTCCAACAATGTGTTTCTCACTGCTTTGCAGATATTTGTATATGTGGTTATAAAAGTAGGGAGAAGCATAGCAAAGAGATAAGGACACAGCATTTTGCAGTTGGTTATCTAAAATAAGAACATCAATTTGAAATTAAAGATTAATTCAGATGATGTATATTCTCAAAGGTGCTGAGCTTTTAAAGCTATTGGTATTGTCACGGTGTCTTTGTAAGTATGGTTGAGAAGTCCTGACTTCAGCTCTAACAATTAGTTATTGGAAGTGCTACTTGAACAGGTTTTGTCAGTTGTACACTATATAGCCACTAATAGCATGTTGGATTTTCAGTCACTATACTTCATGAACAAATCTAGAAACTTCAGTGTTATATGTAGTAGAGAATATGCCTTTGGCCAAAGATGATGTACTGTCTTCTGACAAAAAAATGTGTAATATCCTAACATACAGTCACCAAAAGAAAATATCCTTTTGGGTCTGAATGCCTTCTCACCTTTTGAAATATACAAAGCATATAAATGTTACCAGATAAAAGTGACTGAAATAATTTGTGTCTCAATGGCATCAAGTATCAAAGTGTGATTGACTTGATCTCTGATTTCAGTGGATATTGCTTGTGAATCTCCGTTCCGCTTCCGATGTGAAAACAATCGCTGTATATACAGTCATGAGCTGTGCAACCAGGAGGATGACTGTGGAGATGGAAGTGATGAGAAAGAGGAACACTGTATGTTTACACAAAATTGAGCATCAAATTCAGTAATTGTGATGTGATTAATATTTAATACCAAAGAAATGTCAAAATTAAACATAAATTATGAAAGCAGTGGTATGAAATAATTTAAACTATGGTTATTGGTACTAAGTACTTATGGGTCTCTGTACAAGTAGCAAAAATCTGCAAACATTTGTCTGAAAAGTAAAGATAATGATTTTCAAAACAATATTGTATTTTAATATGAGCCAGCAGCTAAATTTTATCATCTTACTATGAACTCCACTTAAAATGAGGAAGAAGAAAAAGTCTGGCTGTATCATAAAATTAGGATGGGATGGATAAAATAAAGGAATGGCTACTTCTGAATTTGTGGCACTGTTGTGCACATATTAATAGTGTTGATATTTAGGTCCACACTCTGCAGAAGCTCTGTTAATATTCAATTGGTTTTTGCCCTCAGATATCTTATGTAGTTCTCATTGACTATGTTGATTTTTACATTATCAAGTTTAATCATATTCTTAGTTGGTTAATGATATTATTTGCTGACTTTATGGCACAAAATTCTAGAAGTTAATAGATTACTAGTATCTCAGTAGTCTCTTGAAGTCTCCAGTAGATGTATGAAGTATATCACTAAAGGATATTAATAGGCTTGCATTATTTAAAAGAAAGTTTAATCAACTATTAAAAAGAAGAATTTTCCTTCTGTCTTTTTAATAAAATAGTGGAACTTCTTTCAGTTCAGGAATGTGACTAGAAGTCAGGAGGTTTATGTCCTTGTTATGGTTTTAGCTTTACTACAGCCTTTCAAAGTCACTCTAATCATTGTTTTACCAGATTGTATCAGCTTCCCCATTAGCAATGTGGAATAGTGCTGTCTCTTGGTACTTTGTAGCTGAAACTGTGACAGAGAAAAGTTTCTCTTCTTGGCTGTAGGTAGAGAACCGACACCAAGACCGTGTACAACTGAAGAATTCAAATGCAATAATGGAAATTGCATTCCTCTGCATTATGTCTGTGACAATTATGATGACTGTGGAGACCATTTTGATGAAATGGGCTGCAGTAAGTAATAATATCAGTAGAACATAAAATTGCAATGCTATTGAAATAAAAATTTCTGAAACTGATAACAATACATCTTCTTGAACAGCATACTAAGAAGTATTCCTTTTTAATTAGCCTATGTGAATTATTTAATTTTTTTTTTTTTTGATTAGCCTGTGCTAGGATTACCCAATGATAATATTTTCTGGTTTTAATCTTTTTCTATTTTCATTCTTTCATTATTTTAATTCATTCTGGTTTAATTCTTTTTTGTTTTCATTATTTTGTACATGACTGTACAAAAATATGTAAATGTGGCACTTAGGGCCATGGTTTAGTGGGGCTTAGCAGTGTTAGGTTTATGGTACAACTTGGTGATCTTAAAGGTCTTTTCCAACCTAGATGGTTGTATGATTCTATGAAAATCAGTTCTCTGAACAGTCTTTTTTAGGCTTAGGGTATTTATGTATCACCAAAAAAAAAGGAGTTTATCTTTTTTTTTGATCTTGTTTTAAAATGAATTATATTACAGAGGCAAGAACATCCAGCTGTTTCAATCATAATTGCAATAGGCCAACCTGTGGAATTATTCATGGGAGACTCTGAACTGCTATACATTGCTCTAGCCCTGTTAAAAGTATATTGAGATGCTATTTCCTTTTTAAAGACATAACCACAGAATTCTATAAGGACAGGCAGTCATTGGCCTGACTGCCTTCTTGAATGCCCTGTACAGCTTTTATTAACTGTGTATTATAAATTTACTAGCAACCATTTAGACGCAAAAGCTTTGACTTGAGCTTTGAAGGAAGAGAGATTATTCCATGGAATCTGGAAACAAAAACTCCTAACTTTTTATATCAATGTGCACAACGAAAATATGAGCATGTACTTGCAATTTCAATTTGTCAGGCTGTGATGGCTTCAAGTGAAAGTGTGCCAAATGCTGCATGGGTGATTTGCAATCCAGCAGACTTGCAGAACACAAATAACTTGGAAACCTATAGCACAGTCTATTTTGAAGCAGCTGGTTTTTCTGTTTCACTTACCATCCCAATGGTCTTTAGGTAATGTAACCTAATGCAATGACTTGAGGAAAATATAAAAGTATAAATGCTGTGAAACAGACACCTTCTGGCAGTCAGCACTGTACTGTTTGGGGGTGGATGTGAATGCAGGTCAGATGGTAACATTCAGAGCCTTCCCAACTTCAAATACCTGCTGTAGAAAAAACACTATATATATGTGTATATGTGTACAAGTAATTTATGCTTCTACACATATATGTGAAATTGAGCTGTTTAAACTTAAATTAGTCAGCAGTGGAATGTGAATGTATAAAGGAGATAATCAGCTTAATGTAATGTTTTTGCTGTACATCTGTATCTTTTCTTCATGATCTGTCATTGAACATATTATTTATCTTTTCTGCTTATATAACAGATACTCAAAGTATTCAGTAAAAATACTCAAGTATTTTGTGCATATATACAGTATGTCAGAATCAATAGAATTCTACATGTACTTTGGGAAGAGTATCATTTTCATTATCTGTTACAGACTATCTATTATCGCTGACTTGGCTTTTCCATTATAGGCATGTTTGAAAGGGCAGTGCATTCTGTGCAATGACCCGTGCTGACTTTAGGTTAGGTATGGCATGAACAAGAAATTCTGCAGTTGCTGCAGATTGGTGGTAATGTAGAATGTAATTTCTGTTATGGAAGGTGAGCTTTAATGATTATGGCTCTTTATCCTGACCCTGTTCACTGCTTCTTAGTTGACAGCCCTCTTGACCAGTGGTTACCATTCTCTTCTAATTTTAGTTAGAAAAAAGGAAAGAAAGCTAACTTTGTCTACTTGAAAACTATTTTCAATTACAGTAAAAATTGTTATACCTTCCCCATATCACTTCATTTTTTGGTTATAATTGCATAATATACTTTCTTTTTTTTTTTCCCAGATCCTGGAACAGAGCGAACTTGTGCGGAAAATATCTGTGAACATAATTGTACCAACCTGAATGAAGGAGGCTTTATCTGTTCCTGTAGGCCAGGGTACAAGGCCAGTGAAACTAACCGAAACTCCTGTGATGGTATTTTCAATCTTATAAATGTCTTCTCACTGATAAGTGTTCTGTGACCTGTCACTTCGTGATTCTATTGTGACCATCCATTTTCACATCCTAACAGCGTTTTTATACATTTAGCAGATGTTTCCTGAAAAGTTTTGCTGCTGAATCATGTTTTCTAACACAAAGGCCTCATTCAACAAAGAACTGGCTCCACAGTTCAGACTTGTTTTAAGCTTTTGGTGGCTGTAGATACATGTTTTTGCTCTACAGCATATAGGTTCTGTCCTATCTTTGCAATCCAAGGGACAGAAATTTGATGGAGTTTGATCCAGATGCCTCCTAAACACCTCCGGGGATGGTGACTCCACAACCTCCCTGGGCAACCTATTCCAGTGCCTGACCCACCCTAACAGTAAAAATTTTCTAATATCTAATCTGAGTCTCTCCTGTCTCAGCTTAAGGCCATTTATTCTCCTCTCTCAGTTTAAGGCCATTTGCTCTGGTCCTCTCACTGCAGGTATGTAGAGGAGACCGGCTCCCACCCCACTACAACTTCCTCTCAGGTGGTTGTGGAGAGTGATGAGGTCCCCCCTGAGCCTCCTTCAGGCTAAACAAGAAAGAAAGCTCTAGGAATCTTTTCTCTACTTGTGTTTAGATATCAACGAGTGTGAGATCTTTGGAACATGCACCCAGGACTGCAAGAATTCCAAAGGAAGCTATGAATGTTTCTGTGCAGATGGCTTCAGGTCTGTGGGTGATCAACAAGGGAAGCAGTGTGCAGCTAATGGTATGTTAACTGATAGCAAGATTACTACCTGTAAAGAACAAGTGGAATATAGCAACTTAATGAGTATAATCCTCTCTTTTATAGGAAGGGGATAATGAAAACCAATCCTTTTTCTGTAAGATAGTAGCATCTGTGTGTTCCAACTATTGCATAATCAGGAAAAAAAGTGCTCATCTCTCCTTCCAATTGTAAACATTGCAAATAATACCTTGATTTGGATACCTGCCTTCCTTTCTCCTGAAGTTTTCTGCAGACAAAAACCGGTTATCCTGTGGTTGTCATCAGAAGGAAATTAATGTTGCCTGTTCCTGAAGTTAAGGTTTTCTCAACAAAATAATGCACCAGAAAAAATTGCATTAAGCTGGTACAAATCAAAGGCAGTTTGATGACAGATTGCCATTCATTGTTCATGGATTGATGCACACAAATAGAAGGACTTTGGCCAATGTTTAACATCAATCGTTGGCTTTTTATCATACCTCAGTGCAATGACTACAGTGTGTGGCAGTCTTTGAATAGGTAGAGTTGATTCAGAAAATAATAGTAATAGAATAGTAATAATAAAAATAAAGAGGTGATAGGAAAAAAGTGACAATGTTATATAAAACAGAAACAATACTGTATTTAGAAAAGTATTTAGACTTTAACAGCTTTAACAGATAAATGATAGAAATATGGTGTGCCTAGTGAAATAGTAAAATCTTCAGAACATACTGCCTGTGACCAAACCTGCATGCTACTGGAGATTTTGAAACTTAAAAATTATTTGTATTATGAAAAATGCTATGAGAAAACAATGTCTCCAGCTTTCCTGTCCGGGGGCCTAATTCAGCAAATATTTACTGCTGAGCATGAGGCTGGAAATGCAAAAGGACATTTGCACCTGAGTTTCTGCCTGGCTGCCTCTTTATATGCCTGTGTCAGAAATCTAGTTCTTTGAAACCTTCCTTCATAGGATTTATTCAGGAAACATCTAGGCACACCAGGTTTTCAAGGCCAAATGATGGAAGATAATATGGTTGTAGCTGGTTACATAATGAAATTTGTTGTGCCTGAAGTTCTACTTCTATGTATGCCTGGAATTCTGCCACGCTTTGCAGTACAAACTCACAGCCCTCATAAGTGAGGGCCTGGTGGGACATTATTAGGCTAACTCCAAATTAAACTGTGGGCAGGAGAACATTCATCTGAATATGGAGACATTAAGATTTAAAGACTTTCAGGTAGAACAACTCAAGACAGGTCATGTCATAGGGTACTGGCACTTTATTTGTACTTTCAAAATTGTTTCCTGTACTTAGAGGGAGGAAAGTGGAAGCGCATAGTGTGTAGTGGCAATCTATTTTTGAAATGTAAAGTGATGATATGCCAACAATGTAATGTTTAAGAATTTTTAAGGAATAATCCCTTAATGATTATCTCTGCAAAAGATCTATGGTGAAAAGAATAATACTATCCTCACTGTTAAGCATTTCAATAACTTTTAATAAATTTTGCAAAGCCAAGAAGTTTGAATAGCTCTGAAGCTTTAGAAGTGGCCTTGTGTTCTTCTTGTCCAGATAGGACTTGTGAAAATCCCAGTTTAGGCTTGACTAGAAGTGACTTTCTTCTGCTTCTTCTAAAATGAGAAATACATGAAAATAAATTCATGATCATTTCCCAGGTAATCCTCCATTGTTACTGCTGCCGGATAATGTGCGGATTCGAAGGTACAATATCTCATCAGAACAGTACTCTGACTATATCGATAATCAGGAGCGCATCCAAGCTCTGGATTATGATTGGGACCCTGAAGGGATAGGCCTGAGTGAGTATGTTAATACTCAACCATGCAGTGGTTGGTTTAAAAAGATGCATTTCTGCAGTGTAGGTGTTTGATTTACACTGGAAGTCAAAATTAAATTAGATTAACTGGCCAGGTCTTGGTTGAATCTACCCCTCCCCTCTACTCATTCTGCAACATCAGTGTGGTTTCCTTTGATGATTTAATTTAGTTTAGATACATTTTGCTCTGGTTTTCCTTTCGTTTCAGTGTGAGTTTAGCTATGAAATTGTAGCTCTTTAGGATTATGCTGCAACAGAGGATTATTATAAATTAACCCCTTCTTTTCTTTTACCTTTTCAAATCCCCAAACCTTGCTCAAGTCTTGCCAGAACTAATCCTTATACTAAGCAGGAATGGCTACTAGATCCCTGTATTAGCTTATATTTTTTGGCTCTTCCTCAGGTTCTCTTTCTTTGCCATTTTCCCAGGGCCACTGTCCTGGACCATACTTGCTCCTTAGGTTATGAGACTCTAAATTACTCTCAAAATCATATGTAAAGGCTTCAGAACTAATATCCTTTACTGTTGAAAAATGTGATACATAATATTTCTTGGTAATCTAGATCAAGATGACTTTAGATGTGGATCTTATATTTGATGGATGGCTTAAAACTTTACACACTAACACAACGTAATTTAAATGAAGGAACGACTCTGTTATTCATAAATAAATGGGTCTGGTAACTTCACATAAGAGCCTCAGAAAGATTAGAATTTTCAACAAATATGGAATTAACTAGACATTTGTCATCTTTTTTGAAGGTATTGTGTACTTCAGCATTCTGGGACAGGGTTCTGAGTTTGGAGCCATCAAACGTGCTTATCTGCCCACATTTGACAGCAGTAGGAACAATCCTACAAAGGAAGTTGACTTAAATCTCAAATACATAGTTAGTCCTGATGGGTTGGCTGTTGACTGGGTTGGAAGGTAAGTGCACTGAAAAGCTAGAAAAATGCTGTACATTTAATGTGTCAAGGATTTGATTGGGCAGTGCAAAATCCACTTTTTTCTTCCTTATGAACTGTCTCCAAAGATGTCTAGTGTGAAGGTAGTTCAGTAAGGTGTCCTTGCCCAGGCAGCAGGTTAATAGGTCCCATGCATGCAGCTGACTGCATCACATATTTTCTGAGGAAACTTGCCTTACTCTACAACTGGCAGATCAGTTGTGCAGCAGTAAAGTGCTCATACATCAGCCTTCATGTCAGATGGATTCTTCTTCAATGACTTAGGTAAGCTCCAGGGAACAAGCTTTTTCTGCTCTTGGAAGGGAAACCTCCCCAATCCACAATGTAATTTATCTTTGCTCCTTTCTTACCAACCATGTACTATATGAGCAACCCCAAAACAGAAACAGCTCTGAAGTTTGATGAATAGATGTGTTTCCTCAGAAAGTAGTTACATTTTTGTAATCGTGTTCTTATACAGAGCTTTTCTCCATTTTATTGGCTGTGGATTTTTTTAGGCTAAAGCATGGTAATTTTTTTAACTTAATCATAGAAATATTAGATCACTTCTTATATTTACTACCTCGGGAAAGAGCTGGGAGAAAGTTAGGCATGACTTTTGGGAGTTTGACTCTGATGTTGATGGCATCATTTATTTGCAATGTAACTTTTAAAGGATGTGGTGGACAGACATAGCTGAAGTTCATTTGCTATAATGTTGAGAGGATCCTGATGCTTGTAGATAGGCACTATGAAATGTAGTCTGCGTAGTCTATGATTCTGTTTGAAGCTGAATGGACACACATGAGTCAAGCTTCTGAACGCTGTTGCCAGATTTTGGATGTCCCTGGTATAAATCATGATAGCAAAAAAGAAGTGAAAAATTCGCTCTTTTCTTCCAGCAGTTTTAAAATGTGAGAAAGATATATTAAGGTCTGGGATAGTCTTCAGAGTATTTTGCTGTTTGCATCATCAGCTGGAGGCCACCTAGAAAACCAAATGTCTCTGAGGGCAAAAGGGAGTATCTGAGTTTCTATTCATAAATCTAAATGGTCATGAGAGCAAGGATAAAGGGTATCTATCACCCTGGTGAGGCTGGCACCTTCAGCACTTCAAACATAGTGTTACACTGATTTCAGATCATGTTGAAACTTATTTTAAAAACCACATTTAATTTTCTGCACATATTCCCAAGCCAGTTATCAGATAATTTATTCAATCAGGAGGCACTGTGTGATTAGTGAGTGCATAATAATGTTTATTATCTAGGCTCAAAAATATAATAAAGCCATGATGATAAAGATAAACAAAATTCAAGGAAGATTAGACTGAGTGCCCTGTTTATTAGGACTAAAAGCATTTGCATCTGATGCGGTACCAATTTATTTATTAGTATCTTTGTCATAAGACAAAAATCTAGAGAGGAGCTGTGAACTAATAAGCCGGACACCTTCAGAGCTGCTGCAAAAATTACATGGTAAATAAATTTTTACTGGTAATGAACCTCATCGTCCTGGAGAGCAGAGTCTTTAAACATGCTTATTAGGCACCTCTTCTGCTTAAAAGTAACAATAAAAGTTTTCAGTATCCCTTCAGTGAAGATTATTTGACAGGTAACAGAAGCAGCTGCAGAAACTTTGTCAGAGGGAAAAACTGGTGAACCAATAGATCTCTTTTGCTAAACTCACCTGTATTTAGGGCCTGTATATTCCAAACTGAACAAGTTTGGATGTAATCAGTGCAGTTTCATTATATGAATTTTGCTTGGGTTATATATATTGTTTCTTCTTAAATTTTTTTTTTATTCCTCTTCCAAGTGTAAACTATTTACTTTTGGAATGTTTTGTGTCTTACATAATTCAGACATCTTTACTGGACTGATGCAGGGACTAATCGCATAGAGGTGGCAAAATTAGATGGACGGTACAGAAAATGGCTTATTTTTTCTCTGTTGGATCAACCAGCAGCTATCGCTGTCAATCCAAAACGTGGGTAAGTATTACAGGACTTAAAAGAATTGTTTTCAGTGCTATTCAAACCCAAAACCTTCTGCAATAGTAATTTTTCCAGGAAAGACTAAGGGAATATTCTCTGGAATTTTTCTTTAATAATGTTGTGAAGTTTGCATGGGAAAGTGTTTTGGGTTAGATTTCACGTGGATACTTGAGTTGGTGACAAGGCCAGGCAGTTCAAATAAGAATCTGTGTGTGCCCACCAAATTTCTCTGTTACTCCTGAAATAGGGAAATAGATGGGAATGTCTCTTTACCACCTCCAAGCAATACAGACATAGGCTCCTTTGCAGGGGAAAGGAATGTAAATGCACTGCTACATTCAACAGCTGTGCTTGCTACAACTAGTATTATGTGATGGATTAGGACATACTGTGATATGTGCTTCTCTCAGTTGGGGTAAAGCAGCATGGCTTCCTGAAGTTGCCTGGATGCTGCAGCTCTGTTGTGACTGATGGATGTTCTTTTGGTATTTATCTTCTCTACTTAAAACAAGCTTGTTCAGTGAACTCTCTGTGACCTTCCCAAAAACATCTGCAAAACATAGGGTGCTGAACAGCTTTTTGTTCCACAACTGATCTTTTCCATGAGACTCCAAAGGATATTCATGGCAACCAAATTCTGAACTATATTAAATTCTGGTTCTGTCCTTTCAGGCTCATGTATTGGACTGATTGGGGAAGGCAGCCGAAGATTGAATGTGCTTGGATGGATGGACAACAAAGACAAACCCTGATCTCTGAAGACCTTGGCTGGCCAACAGGTCTTTCTATTGATTATTTGAACAATGATAGGATCTACTGGAGTGATTCTAAAGAAAATATTATTGAATCTATGAGACCTGATGGGACAGACAGAACCATTGTCTTACATGGAGGTAAGAACTTACTATGCAATTAATGTAATAGTAACCAAGATGTGTGCTAACAGGCACTTGGGCTTCACAAGGGGGACTAGATTTGGGAGCTTTTTGAAGAGTAAGTCTTGGTAGTGTTTTCTTCTTTGTAGAGGGATAAGTGGCACACCAGGTTCAGAGCTCATGATTCCTGGTAACTAGACTCCCTGAGGGTTATTTACATGACCCTAATAGAAGACAATGTGGAAAATCGGCTTCTTGCTTTTTTAAAGTATATAATTCAGTAGTCTGCAGGAACAGTGATGTGAAGAGGTCAGGCACATAAGGTTGTAAATATATAGCTGCAAATGTCTTAAAATGAAATGATGAGATAATATATTTAAGCTGAAGAACAGCAGTTTTGTCACTCCTGCTGGAGATTTGCTTGCTGATGGTCTATTGTTTGGTTCCTTTGAGAAGTAGGCAGTCCATACAGCCTTGATGTCTTTGAAGGCCATTTATATTGGATAGCTAAAGAACGAGGAGAAGTCTGGAAGAAAGATAAATTTGGAAATGGAGAAAAAGTGAAAGTGCTGACTGTGAATCCCTGGCTTACTCAAGTGCGCATCTATCACCAGCACAGATACAACCAGTCAGGTGGGTAATCAGGATCCCAGTGAGCCTTGCTTTGCTCTGAGATCAAAGTTGGTATCGATGTATTCAAAGAGCTTATTAATCTTCTGGTAATGTGTCTATCAGTATGTGATAATACTAGTTTCTGAAAATCTAAAAATTAAATAGAGGCTGGCAAGTATTTTCTGCCCATGCAAAATTAAATCAACAGTGGAACACCACACGCTGCTCTTTCAAGTCCCTTAGTTCTAAGTTATGACCTTGTCCTTTCTCTTTTTCCTCTCCATCTTGGAGTTGTCATAGAGATGGCAGTTACAATATGCATTTATCCTGGCAAAGGGCTGGCTGTTTAATACTGCCTCCAAGGGGGATATTTCAGCTTTGACATGGGTTGTGGGCAAAATGGAAGCTTCAGGTAAAGTTTATCAGGACACCCTCCCATTGAATCACAAGGCTCAGAAAGGACCCCCTTTCTTTCTAAACTCCTTCTCAGAAAGGAGTCTAGGTGTGGCTGCTCCAATCCTTATCCTGGACTTGTCAATGGTTTATGTGTAAAGGATTATATAGGCATAATTGAGCCTTTACATGACTTCATCCTGCAGGATTTAGGATGGCAAACCAAATATGAATAAAATATTTATTTAAATTGATGATAATAGTTATAATGATTATAATAAAATAATTTAATCAGAATTATTTACTATACAGTATAGGTAGTCATAACTATAACTACTAGTATAGAACACTATTTATTAAAATAATAATTTCAAAGCTAGATTAATAATTATAAAGTAGAGCTTGATGTTGCTTATCCATACCAATGACCATGGATAAAAGTCTTTTCACTCAGCCTTGAGTAGTAACTTGGAAGGACCTCTCCACTCAAAGGAGGGATCTCCACACACACTCCTAGAAGGAGTACATTGGAAGACCCTGCTGTTAAAAAGTGGAACTGTGTCTTTATAGTACAAAGTGATTGACTGTCAGTCATGTATTTCTAGACTAGCTATGCCAGCTCAGCAGCCTTTAGTTAAGTTATCAGTACTGTAACTTTTCAGTTCCTTTATCAGTAACTTTGCCATATCCACACCATTGTTTTTCACAGCCTCAGAAGGTTTAATTTTGGGATTTGTTGAGTCAGGTTGGTTTTAGCATTCTTCAGCACCAAAAGCAGTGTAAACCCTCTTCTCCATCGATCACTGATAACTTTTGCAAAGTAAAGTGTGAAGTGTTTTACCCCTACTTAGGCAGGGTGTCCTGCTATAGCATGTCCACAATAATCACAGAGGAGAATGTCCAGAGGAGCATCCAGCATACCCCTCATTAAAGGCATTCTAGCTTTCACAATCAGAAAGCTCCTGGTTGCTTGGGGATATTCAGTGTCTTCTTGGTGCTGCACTGGCTCCCAACAGTCATTGTCTCTCCCTTAAGAATGTAAGAAAAGGCAGAGAGAAGGTTTTGGTACAAATGTGATATTTGGACATCAGTTCTTTTAAAAACTGGATCCGGACTTGTTTAGATTTTTGGTGTGTGTTGTTGGCACTACTGACAATGGAATTGCCCTACCTCACCTCTGGATTATGCTGCATTGCTCTTCAAATGTCTTTATCACTTTTCCAGTGCCTAATCCTTGTAAAGATGTCTGCAGCCATCTCTGCTTGCTGAGACCAGGAGGGTACACCTGCTCGTGTCCTCAAGGAACTCGGTTCATAGAAGGCAGCAGCACAGAGTGTGATGCAGGTAGAATAATTTCTCAAACTGGATATGAAAGCAAAAGAAGCTTTTCTTTAGGAATGCACATGCATTACTGAATTAGAAATATGGAAGGATGATCTAATAGATACTGGTAAGTCAGGACATCTGGCTTTTATTCTCAGTCATCACTGATTTGTGGTCATCTTGTGCATTTCCTTTAATCTCTTTGCATGTCATTTGTAAAATGGATATAGGTATATTACTCCAGCCACACCAGACCCAGCTACAAAATTGGTCATGGTTTCTGATTTTTGTTTTGAAATTCCAAAATATTTTCTTTTTTTTTTCTTTTTTTTAAATGCACTTATTTCAGAACTAAGAATTTCTTACAACTTATTCTTAACAATTTTATTTACTATTTGGTAAAAGGTATTGTTTAATCAGTATAATAGAATATAATAGAAACTTAAAGCTTACAAAACTCAGAGTTTGGACAGAGATAACTTCTAGATAATTAGCATACTCTGGAAAGCCTTTTAAGAACTAGAATTTTGTGCTTGGTTGTTGCATTGCAGCAAAGCTCTCACAGTGCTTCTAGGAGCACCAATCAAATGGAACTTCTCAGCCTTTACTGAGAAGAAAGAGCATAACACTGCAGGATTTCTATTTCTCTCTGGCTGAGAGTCTGCATTCTTAGCTTACAGTGATGTGGGTGGTAGCCAGATGTCCTTGTACTTGTCTTTGCAACATCTTTAATATATTACGATTTATAACATTATGTCTGGCATCTTTCCTGTGGTTAATATTCTCTGAATTATATTCTTTTTGCACTCAAAGAGAAAATGTCATAACTTTTTACACTACCTTACCTCTAAATTACATTTTCTTAAAAATTGTTAATGCTTTTTCCTATTACCACATGATGTGAGCTGCAGAAAGAGGAGCTAATTATATGTAATAATGCATGGAAGTATGCAGTATGTGTTTAAATTAGGGATCAATAACACTGTTGATTGCATTTGCTAATTGCTGTTTATTGCTCTGAGGACACTGATATTCTTTGCTGAAACTTATTTACATAAAACATATAGGAATTAAGAAAACTGTGCCTGTGTACTGACCAAACATAGCTTTTCTATATACATTTGGTTTATTTGGTCCTTTCTTCATATTGCAGCTGCTGAGAAACAGCCTGTAAAACTTCTGCATTTGCCTTTTTTGTACTCCATTTACTTAAAGAGAGTTTCACCTCTAAGGAACATTGTAGCAACAGACTTCCTCTACCTCTGGCTGATAAAAATTTTGGTACAAAACTGTTATGATCTAACTTATCCATGTAAGATAGATTGCCAAAGTCCATCCTTAATTTATAGCCTATATTGATGGCTAAGATCCAGAGCTTTTTCTGTATTAACTGCACTTTTCTGAGAGCATATCCTGAGCCCTTACTGAAGGCTAATACTATTTTTTTTTTCACTTGATTCATCATTAGAATAATGCTCCTCCTGTATGTGCATTTCCATTCCATGCTTTCCCTTATAAGTAAATGCATTCCCGTGTGGCCTTTTCTGTGCAACATCCAGCAGGCTGGATGGACAAAACAGATAAAGCATTGCTGCTTTCTGAATGGAGACGTTTGAAGGGTGGTGGTGGGCTGTATTGTAGGAGCAAAATAAAGGGAGCAGACATACAGCTCTTGAGTTGACTGTGCCTACTTTCTGCTGAGTAAGTTGTTATTTTCTGAGAACAGGTTTTACTTCAATTTAAATAAGCTGTTTTGGCGGAAAAAATAGAGATAGAGCAACAAACACATGTGCTATTGAAAACAAAAGTTCTGAAAAGTAGCTAGTGAGTTTGCATATGCAAGTTCTGTAGAGAAAAATAAAATGATCTATTGGTAGTACTTATTTTGTTGAGGATGTCTTGCCAATGCATGTGTGGCTTTTGGCTTTTGCAGCTATTGAATCCCCTCCCACAATGCCACCAGCTTGCAGGTGCATGAATGGAGGAACTTGCTATATAGATGAAAGCAGTCTCCCAAAATGCAAGTAAGTCCGTATGTTGTTAGGGTAATCCTGGGTCAGATTGTGCTCATTTAATGTCACAAAACACTTAACTCTTTGAAATGTGTTGGACACACTTCAGAACATGTCATACATCTGCCGGAGCATGTTTGTAACAACCACGGAAAAACACACATACATAAAAATATCAACAAATAAGTAATGTAAATGCATCAGTTTGTGGAAAAAAATCCCCAAGACACCAAGTCCAAAAACCCAAAGGAAGGCAAACCACTGCAGATTCTAATAAAATGCTATACCAAAAAACTATAACAATGGATAAGTACTGCTCAGTAAATGTAGCTTGGAACAGCCAGCAGGTGCCACCAATGCTCCACTGAAACCAAATCTTTTGACTTCAGTGCCTGGTTTTCTGACTCAGCACTTTTTATTTCCACTTTTAATTCTGTGAATATAGCAGACATACTGTATTTGCAGTCAGTGAAATATATAATTACTGAACATGGAGTTAAAATCTATGGCACGTAGAATATAAGAATAAAACTGATATCCTAAACTTCATAAAAGCTATTCAGTCAGTGGTCCTTCTTACGTTTACAGATGTTCTTATGGATACACTGGGAATTATTGTGAAATAGGATTGTCAAAAGGAGTCCCTCCTGGAACAAGTAAGATTCAAGTATATATTACCCTTGATATTTGAGCTAAAGAATGTATAATATCTCACCATGATACCTGTTCGGGGTCAAGCTTCTAATTCTCTGGGCCCTTTTTTGCACTGAACTATGCTTGCTTGAATGTTTGCTTATTCTTCTGTCTTTGATAGCAGCAGTAGCAGTGTTGCTGACAGTCATACTGATCATAATAATTGGAGTGTTAGCGGTTGGAGGCTTTTTTAACTACAGACGAACAGGCTCCCTTTTACCAGCGCTTCCCAAACTACCAAGGTATGTTTTGAAGGCTTTCAGAGCTGGAATGTGTATGAACTGAAAATGTATGTTTGTTTCTAAATATTTCTGAAAAATCCAGTTTGTTTGCTGTGTGCCCATTCTGGTGGAATATAGGAAGTGCAGTGTTGCAGCAGTTCCAATAGATTTTCGATTCAAGCAATATCATAGCTGATCATTATTGTGTTGTAAAACACTTCTACATTCTAAATTTGCTTTTAAATAATGATCAATATAGAAGACTGTTTACCAGACTTGGAACTAGATATTCAGTTGAAAAAGATACAAAAGACCATAGTTACATGTTTTGCTTTTTAAAAAAACTTCGTCAGAAGAAGATTCTGGCAAAGAGACTTTTAACATAGAACACCCGAGCTCATCTGCAACACTGTATTCATCTGTTTAAAAGTATGGTGCATGTGTAGTGAACTTCCAGCTGTTTCCAATGCCTGAGACAATATCTACTCTGCTGACAGTCATACTGTCCAGTGAAAACCAGCTTTGTGAAATATTTGATGTTTTAAATCAAAGGAAGATGAAGAAAATATATTTTAAATTATTTGATTTTTTTAAAAACCTGTTGAACTAATAAAGGAATCCAAATTCTGGTACCCTTGCTAGCTTGCTTAAAGCCAGCAAATATTACTTAGAAGAACAAGTAGAAAAATCTGTATTATAAGCCTTCTTTCTGTGTAACGTCTTCTTTCTTTATTTTGTTTTGGTTTGTTTGGGGTTTTTTTGTAGTTTAAGCAGTCTTGTAAAATCTAATGAAAATGGCAATGGGGTAACTTTCCGATCTGGAGCAGATGTGAGCATGGACATAGGAGTCTCTGGCTTTGGGGGAGATTCTGCTATAGACAGAGCAATGCAAATGGTAAGGTTTAGTTCTCAAATAATTTCTTAATTTGTGTCCTTTTAGTGTAATTATTGGCTGATAGAGGGGAACCTTTTATGTAAAAATGACAGTGAAATGATACATGTATTCTAGAAAAAGATGTGAACAATGATCGATAGTTTCCTGAAATAGATTTGAAGGCAAGGACAAATGAAAGATGTTCTTCAAAATAATGTGACTTTTCCCAAGATTTATGTGGTAGAAATTAAGTCAATTACCCCCTCTTCTCTTTCAGCATATTCATGGAATATGCAGGGAATGAATAGAGAAATGACAGCATTGTGACAGAGAATTTTTTGAGGGCCTTTGTCTTCCACAGAACATGTTAAAATGTCTGGTTTTCAAATACAGATGGTATGTTAGAAAATTCAGAGGTAAAACTCAAGCCTAACCACAGGATTCACTAGTTTGTGCAGCAAGTTCTAAATTCAGCAGATTTTTAATTTATGAAGTTTAAACAAATCATGTTTAATAGTTATGGGGACATCATAAAGTGTAACTCTACTTCATACATGTTTTGTTAAGGACATCTGAGAAATAGCAGATCCTTGTGTTTTATATACTGTATAGTTTTTCACTGGAAAAAGTATTCCCATGTTTACCATAAGAAGAACATTGTACTAAAGATTTTTACTTGTAGGAAACAGATCAGAGGTATGCTTGAATAGTAAGCACTTGCTGTAAAGTATGCTCTGGAAACTCCATAAACTTTTAAATTACAAACCTAACTGATGGTAAATTAATATGAAATGAGACAGCTAGAGAAGATAAGCTCATAATATACATATATGACCTTTGTCTAGATGAAGAAACACAGTCTTTGTTAAAACTAGGCAGCTTGTGTAAGGAAACAACCATATGAATGTTTTGGTAAATAGTACTTTGCATTTTCTGGCCTAACATTGATGTACTGAAGTTCAACCAATGCAGTTTATACATTGCCAATAACATGTCTGGATACAGACTATTTCTACTTAAGTAGCATTAATTCTCCCTATGTATTCAGAGTAAACAAAAAATTGTGTAGTTCACTGAGAGAATTCAAAGGGTCTGGTGTACTGAAGTGAAGAACTGTGAGATGTGCCTCCTAAAATTTTAACGTCATATATGCATGAGTAGATGTTAGAGGGATGTTTTTCAGTGTGGCTGTTTTAGCAGAGCTTGGCCAATTTGAGGGAGCTGACAAGAGTTTACTGTGTGGTAAAAACGTATACTCTGATAGCATAAAGCATGAATTCTTGTGGCATGGAGCAGGGGTTTGTAAAAATGAGGCAGGTTTAAGAAACTGGCTGATGGAACTATTCCTGTCTTATTCCTTGCTAGTTCTTTGGTGGGGCTGTAACAAGAAGGAGGACAAATGAGTCTGGGTGGGGTTTTGTTTTCATTACCCTTCTACCTGTTGATTCATAGCTGGCTAGCCCTGAATGGCACTAATTAAGAGGATATGCTTACTACTTTGTCTCAAAAACTATAGCAATCTTCTTGCTGGGACAAAATGCATGAATTTCATTCTAATAAGCTACTGCTTATTAGTTTGTATGTAATTTTGAAGTCTCTAAATTAAAATATTTATTTTGTGATTATGCTTCCTTTGATATCTCTTCTCTGTTGAAGGTGTGATTTGTGAGTCATCTTTCCTCATCATAAAATACTTTGAGTCAAGTATTGAAATGTGGGGGGTTTTTTTGTCCAGCTAGGAAATGGGGTAATATTGGAACAACCACTGGTCCAGGGTGCTAAGTCAGGGAGTAAAATAGTGGATGGTAAACTGATGTTATGATTTTAACAGACGCTAGGTTTTGTCTAAGCCTATATGAAAGTAAACATGTGTTGTTCCCCAAGATGAAAAATTTGACTATAAATGAATTCCTAGGAGGATGGAAGTGTTTATTGCACTGCAGTAGTTGTTGCTTTTCTTTTCTTTCATAGAATGAAAACTTTGCAGTGGAATCAGGGAAACAGCCGATCACATTTGAAAATCCGATGTATACAACCAGAGATGGCGGAGCCAGCACAGCTGGTGCAGTTACAGTTGTTCGACCAACACTTGTAAGAGAAACTTAGGCTTGACTTTCACCTTTCATTTTCCTTTATGACCTTCTTTTCTTCTTTGAAGAATGTTGATTCTCCTTCTTCTCCTACAGGTAGCAGCAGCTGGCAGTGAGGAAAATGAAAATTTTGAAAATCCTGTGTATGCCTCTGTGATATCTACTACTCCGAAGGAAACCCCTCAGAGTACAGATGCACCTCAGGTAAGAAATAGAGATACTCTAAGGCTACCTTGTTTGTTTTCTGCTCCAGATCAGCAAAACTGAATTGATCTCTTTAAATAATGCCATGGGCTTGGCACATCATCTGCATCAAGTCCACCTAACTGTACTATATTTACAAGATTTACAACAGCTGGTCAGGAACAGTTCGATAAGAGAAAAGCATCACAGGGTTGCCTAAAGCACACAATAAGGGTCTATTTAGATTAAACCCCCTCTTCTTCCTGGCCTACATAGCTATTTTAAAGTGAACAGATTGGAATAGAGAGGGTTTTTTCACTGTTTGTTGTACTATATTTTGAGGGCAGGTACTTGTAATTTTATCCATATTTAAAAGAGCTAGCAAGGACATTTAAGACACTTGTTCTGTGTGTTCTTGCGGGACATTTCAGCAATCAAGATCGAAGTATTGCCTCATCTAGATTATTACTGATTCATGGAAGATACATTTTTGTATCTTAAAATCCATCTGAATGAGCTGGTGGTGGCTTGTTTACAGGACTGTTTTCATACATTGTGCCCTAAAGGCACCTCTGATGAGCTTTGAAATGACAACTGTCAACCTGTTGTAGTTTCACGTCCCTCTTGTGTTGTTTTCAAGACAGTTTTTCTTCTTTGATGTACATGTCTGGAATGATAGACTTCCATGAATTAATTTAGTCATTTTTATTGCCTAGTCTTGTGTGAATGCTGCTTTAGGTAAGGTAACAATAACTGGTTATGTAGCAGAAAAGAAAGTTGGGTCCTATGCTTAGAATTACAACATGGTAATGTAAGAACATCCAGCTGAAATCACTGCTTTAGCAGTCAGTGCAAATGAAATCCAACAACTATAATGGCAGTTTCCAGAGAAATTGTCAGAAAAAATGTGTGAAGTTCTAATAATTTTTATGTTTCAGGAATCAAAGTGGCGTTTCTTCAAGAGAAAAATGAAACAAAACACTAATTTTGAAAACCCAATATATGCAGAGGTATTGTTTAATATTGAATAATTCTATTTTCCAGATAACATGTTGCTAGACTTCGTTCTTGCTCTCATAGAATAAAGATTATGGGTAGATTCTGCTGCTATGTAAAACAGCACAGAAATTCCAGTCCAGGTTAGGGTAGGACTAAAGTAATTGTGAGAAAAGTTACTAAGCCTCCTGCAAAATGAGATGTTGAGCAGGCTCAGCTAGGCAGCACAGCTGCATTCCCCACTTCCCTGCATTCCCAGCCCGAACATTGTGGTCTGCTCCTACTCTGAGATCTCAGGGACTGGTTTCAGCTTGTTGGTGCATTCTGGCACAGATCCAGGACCCAGCACAATTGGGAGGCTGTTCTTCTGCACCAGGAGTGAAGTGTCTATTTCTGTCCTCTCAGTCCTGGCTTCAGCACTGCACAAAAATTCAATAGCTCTGTGCACTGCAGCCTTGTTTCTACAACAGCATTATTTTCTTACCCATATGGTTGGGTGAGACAGTTCTTTTCAGATAGTGTGCCAACAGGTGGTATGTGTGCTGAAGGAATTCCCCCCGGGCTTGGGTGTGAAGTTTTGGAGTTCTACTGACTTGAACCAGTAATTCCAGCCCTTTTCATCTTACAGCTTAAAATTTCCAAATAGCCTAAGTGACTTAAGAACCTCCTTCCAAAAGTCACATGACTTAAAACTGTCTGCCTTATGTGAAGAATTTAGGTTTCTAATGCTTGAACAATGTGAGAGAGTTCAGAAAGCTGGAGATTCATTTCCCCAATGAATGTAGCACTTACAAACAGCATCTACACTCATGCATGTGCATAAAGATATATCAAACTACTCCTGACTCTAAGCATTAAAGTAGAAGTTCCAGTGACTTGGAATATTGTATTTACTTAGCTGTACTACCTGAGGTGAATTTAGCATTTGATTTTGTTACAGGTGGTGATTTGAAGAAATAACTTACACTGACAGTGTAACGTCAGTGACAGTGAAATTTGACTTTAGGAATATTTATTTAACTTTTCTGAAAATTAAGGTTGGATATATGGTGCGTTAGAATATAAACTTGGATTTTATGATTATTGTTTCAGATGGAAAAGGAACGGCAACAGGACACAGAAAATATCCCTACCCCTTCTCCTTCACTGCCTCCCAAGATTATTCTGAAGAGAGACCAACCATTAGCTTACACAGCAACAGAGGATACATTTAAAGACACCGCTAATCTTGTTAAAGAGGACTCTGTGGTATAACTAGGTAACTGATTTAGGGAAAATTAGACACATCCATTTGCACATATATTTTTTATAAACAGAAGAGTAAGGTTCACATTCAAATGCTTTATAAAAATATACACATCTCTTAGCCACTAGCTGGAGATGTACATTGAAACTATGCCTTGTTTTTTGACAAATGCCAATTTCTATTTTTGTGAACAATTATCATGATGTACTATATGTATATCTTTGCACTGAAGCTGTCTGAAAGTAATGTTATAAATATATTGTACATTTGTAAATTTTTCTGATTATGTTGTTCAGTGATGTTGCTAGTAGAAATTTGTATGGAATTGGTCATATATTTAGGGATAAATTAATTATATAAGTGCTTAAAACTAAAAAAAGAACCAAACAAGGCAAATATAGGAACATTACTGATATACAGGGTATTTAGAGTATACCTTTTGTAACAGCACCTTTTAAAACTTCTCCTGGTGCTCTGGGCATCTTTACCACCCTTTTATATACTACTGTATGTAAAAAAGGATGTCTCTGTTTATCTTGTGTCAAACAAAAGATGGGAGAGTCAATACAGCATCATTATGCTGAATAGTTACCTGTGGAAAATGTTGTTCTTACAATATTTTAACTGCCTGAGATAATTTCCTCTCGATCTATAAGGCACATACTTTTCTCCTAGGTTCCAATTAACACCATTCCATTAATAGTCTTCCTAAAAAGATTGGATGTATTTAGATTTTAGTGCCATGACTACTTAATGAGATTTTTCTCTTGCTCATCAATGGAATAGCTCTGTTCTTGGCTGGAGTCTGTGGAAGTAATTTGTGCTACTAAATGAAGTAGCTAGATTTCTGTAATGGCTTATTTCCAAACAGCAAAATATGAAAGATACTGGTTCATTTAAGAAATTATTCAGGTGTTTTTTTTTTTTAATGTGAAAATTTAATTTTATTGACTATTTATTTCCTAAGGTGGACATGAATAGAAAGGGAAACAATTTCTACTAGTGCAGTCTTTGTAGTTATCTGGTTGTTTCTATAACCTTCCATCAGAACATACTGTTGATCTTAGTAGCTCTTCTATTAATTAGCCAGGATAGTTCCCACAACATGAACCATTTGAGGAAACCTAATTACAGGAACATATTCTTCAGTACTCCTGGCTAGGTACTCATATAAAAGATTCCTAAAGTTATAATAATTGAGACTTCTGCTATTTGATTGTTTTATATCTAAATTCTCAAAATATATACTATTTCTAACTAGAATGCTTGTAATTACTTTGTAACATACTTTGATTAGAAAAGACAACTGTAAAATGATGCTGCTGAATAAATCTAATAAATTTATTATTTTATCACATTCTTATTCCATAATTCGTTTCAAGGCTCTATGTACTTTTTCCAGTTGAGGAGACTTCAGTGCACTCTGAGATGGAAACACCAGTGCTTTAGATCAAGTCAAATAGGAATAGGGCTTCATACTTCACACAACTGTCTAAAGTTCGTGATATAAGATGTCTTGGTACTGACATCTCTGTAAGTGTGAAAACTGCCCCATTACACTCATTCAATAAACTGGCCCTTGAAACAGGAAACTCTTACTATTGAGATACTGACTTCAAGGTAGTATGGATGTAAGTAATTAAAATGTTCAATTAATTTTCATATCTGAGGTCAGAATTTGATGCTTTGATTTTTTTTTTTTAACTTTAAGCAAATGATGTGTTTTTTTAAAGGCATTTTTTAATATCTGAATGCTTTAATGTAGAAAATTCCTTGGAGTCTGCAGCACAACAGGCACATCTGTAAGGATGTCTTTGAGAAACAGGTTGCTGTTCTTAAGGAAAGACTTCACAATGTTTTTTTAAAGGTAGAAGGCAGGGCTGACATTTCCACAAGTCTTGCCTGCAGTTGCATACCACAAGAAAAAGTAGCATAAGTTTTGGGAATAGTATTTGTCAACAGAAAACTCTGGAACCACTCTTAGAGAAAACTGCTACTATGTCAGCCATGTCAGAGATGTGTTTTTCCCCTGTACTAATCATAACTTTTCAGATGTGGATGAAAGCCATCCCTGAATTACTGTGTAGGTAAGGAGCATGTAGGTTTAACACACCTGATGGTGAAGGATTCCTAAACTTCAGCTGGGACTCTTCCTCTCAGTAGCATAGCACACTGTACCCTTCTGTTTATGTAAAATTTAGGTTTTGGTACTTCGTTCAACAGAAGCTTTAGATTCCACTCCTAGCTTCATTTTTCACTTGTATTCCTTGTCCCTTAGAAGGACAGTCCCTGCTTGAATTCTTGAATTCTGAACTCTTTCTTTTGCAAAGAAGGCTGATTTTTAGAGATCTCAGCAACTCTCTGTAATCTGCAACTACAGGACTGCTAGGTTATGCCATTCAGTTTTTTCATGTACATTCTCTTTATAGCTGTCAGGCCAGATATTAATCAGGTATTTATCATTAAATGAAGTAAAATAAATTTATTCTTGAAACCATTTGCCAGAGAATAGAACCTCATTGAAATGCTTAAAGGTTGCTAACACTTTTTACGTTCTGTCCTTTTCTTGCACATGTACAAACCTACACACGTGCCCCCTCTTACATGCAGTGATGAAACTTCTTATGTTTGGAGTTCTGACCTGCACAAGGTATTTTTCTGAGCTTAATTGAATTGCACATTAATGATTAATCACCAGCACAGCACTTTAGCAAATAAAACCTTTACCCCTTCAATTTTAATATCTTTAGGGACACCAGTTTGTGAACCTCTGGCCAACAGCTTAGCAGATAGAAATAGTGTACAAGAGGCACAGGAACCTCAGCTAACGTTCTACCATTCTGAACACACTCTTTGCACACTTGGAAGAATTTACCATAGCATACACTAATGACCTGTTTCATCTGATAAGTGAAATAATAATACTTTTAATTTGCAGAGCACACTGAGGGTGAAAGAAATGTGAAAGCGTATTATTTTTAGTATTTTCCTCATAAACTATACTAATATTAGGAAGAAGTTTAAAATACGTGTTTGGATATGCTGTTTGGATAGTACAGTGGAATTTTGATTTTCCCCATAATTGCATATCTGTAAAAAAGTTTGTGTTTTTGTTCTACACAATTGAATAATCAGGTGATTAGACGTGGTCAAACACTGTAATTGTAATTTTTGGAATATATTGCATTAGCTGGGCTTTGTTATTGTTTGACTTCATGTCTTGTGCTTAGAAGCTTTTGAAGATTATCAACTCCTGAATATGACCATGAGCAAACTGCCAGTGAAGTAGATGACTAAATCTGACTAAATACATTCTGTAAGGTACATGTATGTGTTCTGAAAGACCATTGTTCTATTTCAAGATCACTAGCAGCCTATGTGTTGATGAAGTCAATGTGAAAAACTGATTCTTCTAGTGATTTTATTTTCCTTATTTAAAATTTTTTTATTGTGTGAATAGTATCAACTAGCTTTGTAGCTGAATATTTTATGAATGCAGATTCTATAGAGGTGTCATTTCTGAGCATAAAAAATGGCCTTCAAAAACACACTGGATTTACAAGCTGACCTGTGAACTCAGAAATTTCAGGTAAGGAAGGGTGGGGGATGGAGAAAGTGTCGTCTGAAAGGAATTTAAACAGTCTAGTAACTGGTAAAGAAGACATCTGATTTTGACAGAATTAGTATTTATTTGTGCAGAGCTGATACTGTTTTAATACTAGACATTAATTAGAACTCCAGGAACTGATCTCCCGCTATCTGCTGGAGCTGGAAACATCATACGCAACAGCATGTCAGATAAACAGCTTGGGGCATAGGAGAGAAACAGCCAAAAGAACTTTGCATCCCATCCAGCTCTGTATCGTGTCCTTGGGTACTTTGCTATCAGGGCATGTTCCATGCATTTTATGACACTAGAAATATCATGGTCACACAGTCTTCTGACTGAAGATCTTTGTGCTTTTACATCTGGAAAGAAGAAAATAAACCTGAAAGCATTTATACACAACATTCTCTGTGAGAGTATTCTTTGTATTCAAAGGTCTGGCTACAGCTTCAGGCTTGCTTTAAACTACTGGCTCAAGTGCTGGGAGCAGCATAGCTACAGCGGAGCAGAGACCAGAAAGGCTGCAAAACACCCAGGAACCCAGTAAGTACAAACCTCCCTGACCCATATTGTGAACCAGATGTTCTGTACAGTAAGTGCAGTGTGACACAGCACAACTTTTCAGACCAATTAGCATGTGGGCATAGCAATTCATTCCCACTTGGGATCCTACCTCTAAGTATTGAGGGACTAAGGAAGGTAGTGTGACCTCACATCTCACCAATCTATGTGTGAACTAATAGCTCAGGCCTCATCTAACATACATGTAGTCCAGAACAGTCCGTGAGGGGTCCTTGATGAGCGTTAACAAAAGTCCAGAAAGTATTCACAGAATCACACATAGGTTGAAGTTGAAAGGGACCTCTGGTACCAAGCCCACCTGCTCAAGCTGGGTTACCTGGACCAGGTTGCCCAGGATCATGTTCAGATGGCTTTTGAATATCTCGAAAGACTGGGGACTCTGTCACCTCCCTGGGCAACCTGTGCCAGTCCTTGGTCATCCTCACTCCAAAAATATGATCCCTGATCAGCAAGAACATCCTGTGTGTCCGTGTGTGCCCATTGCCTCGAGTCCTATCCTGGATACCACTAAAAAGAGCTTGGCTCTGTTGTCTTTACAGCCTCAATTCAGGTATTTATACATGTTGATAATATCCCCCCTAAGCTTTCATACGATTTTTTTTCTACTTACATTCAACAAAGTATTCTTCTCCGTAGGAGTCCCTGATCTCAGGAGTCAGTCCATTCCAAAGTCTGAAGAGGTATTTCTCGGTGATATCTGAATTAACTACTCCTGCCTTAAAGAAACCATGCTCAACAACGCTTACTTTCACTCCAAAATGCTGCATCTCTATCCTGGAAGGATAAAAACTCCAATAACCACCCAATAATGGCATAACTATTAAACATAAGTGGTAAGTCTGTCACACAAATGAATATTCTTATCTTCAAATGTCAGAATTATTTTGAGATGTTCAAATTAGCCTCATAGCAGTGTTCCTGTCCTGCAAAACAACAGCTGGCAATTAAATGAGATTAAAAAAAAAAAAAATAGGGTCAAGTAGATTCACAGCTCTCCGTGTCGTTTATGTTGGACTGGTGAAAAGGATGCAGCAGCCAGCTGCATCTTAGTCATGTATTATCATACTAAAATTTTTGACTATTTCAAATACTGTTCCATCATTTTAGTTTACAGGAACAGATTATTAAAGTGTCTGGGAAAAAGTAAAAGTGAGCAAAAATTTTCAGTTGTATTAGAACTTTATTCTCCATCCTATGGTTAAATGATTAAATGTTAGTGCAATAAAGGTTAGTGTGTTTTCTTGTAGTGTAGTTCCCTCTATGTAATTCTGAGTTTCTGTACAACTCCTTTGAGGTGCAAATGGCCTCTTTGTCTTGCCGCACAGCTCAAGAGACCCAGGCAGCTGCATTCTAAAGTATACAAAGGAATGAACCACATGTACATTAGCCATTATTTTCTATTTCCTTGGGATATATACTTTCTTTATCTAAGTTCTCATAATGGTTTGAAACCAGCTTTTCTAGTCTTTGTGAAGACTTGACTCCCTGGGCTGGGCCTTAGCCTTCTGGAGGCAGTACAGCACAACTGGCTTCAGTGAAGGGTGCTCAGCTTAATTTTCTAAAGTTACAATACCTTTGGTAATGTGGTTGCTGTCTGGAATCACCCAGCTCAGATTGCTGTGAAGGTTAGAGCAAAAAGTCTGCAAGTACAACTTCCCCGGGAAACTTTGGGTGCCTGACCAGGATTTGCTTTCATGTAAGTAGTGGATTCACATGCCTGAAAGCTGCATGCTAACAACTTGGTTAGGATATGAAAATTTTTCCCAGTGCAGTTCCCTGATGGGTCTGTTCATAGTACTGGAGACTAAAATCCTAAACAAGTGACCAACATCCTCTTATTTTCCTTCTCCCCTTTAGGCAAGATTTCGAGAGAAAAATCAAGAGGGGCAAACATACAGTCACCCTTCCTCAGCACGTCTGGAATCTGTTATTGGATTCATGCATGTGTTTCTGGCTACTCACCGTAAAGTGTCAGAGAAAGCTTCCATGCCCCATTTGGACAGACTGTAGCCACCCCCTACAAAAGCCATGAGACCTTTGGCATTAATTAGATTGACAACTCTTCCCTCAGCTTTTTTCAGAAGTGGCAGAAGCTTGAGTGTGATTTCAGTCAATCCCAGCAGATTAACATCCAGCACTGAATGGAAGTCTTCAATCCTCAGCCAGTCAGTGGGTGCTACAGGAGCTGTTCCTTCAGCATTACACACCAAGCCAAAAAGCCCTAAGAGGATTGCAAAACCATTTATTTCAGTATATGACAATATCTTACCCTGGAGTATCATATGGACATTGGAAAGCAAGCACACAGTCTGCAAAACCCTCAGTGACACGAATACAGTTGTCTGGGGTTTGCTTGTATGATCTACTCTCTATACCTGGTAAAATTTGCTGAAGGCCTTAGGCAGTGACTCTAAAAGAGCATGGATAAAGTATTCAAGGAAAACTACTTTGGCTGGAGATATAGGCCACCATACTGGACTTTACTGTCCAGATCCACTCAAGTATGTAGGCTCCTAATATGCATTTACGTTCTTGTGAAAATGGAAGAGTCTGCATAAAAGTGGAGAGACTAATTTTTCTGGTTTGGGGTCTAAAGGTCTGAGCCAGATGTGTAGAATTAGTCAATGCTTCTAAAGATACTGGCTTAACGCTGTGTATTGATAATACTGCTTTACTACCTTTATAAATTACTTGAGGAACTTAAGATAAATAGTGACGTTTCTAAGAGTTTGCTGAGGACAGCCTGTGCCTGAGGGGAGAGGCTGAAAGTCCAGCACTCAGCCTCCATAAAGAGTTTCACAGACTGAAGTGACAGTGTCAGCAGTGGTTGTCCTGACTGAGAACGTGTGACTTTCCCCAAGCTGGAAGCAGGAGCCTGCTGGAGGAAGTAAGTGCTAATAATTTTGTTTACCTTGCTCTTAATCTTTGCATTCAAGAATGGTCTGGAGTATTCATGACAAGGTCAACGGTGTTTTACAAGCTTTGAGGAGAAAGTCCTACTGGTAGAAGATATATGTTTTGCTGGTTTAGGTAGTTAATTAATTTATAAACCTATTGAATATTTGGTATAACTGTGTTACAGCTGGTAGTTGCACTGGTGTGAATCCCCTTTTGTGGCCTTTAGCAATGTCTAGTCTGAGCTGTCAGTGCAGATAAAGAAACACATATTGCCTCAGTTGAATATATTTACCAGGCAGATCTGTTTAGCACCCTTTGCCAAAGCCACTTATTTTTTGACATGTTTCATAGGTATCCAAGGACAAACTCTTCCTCTTTTACACGACTGCTCAGAGGTGTATGATAGCAGTAGTGAGAGCTACCTATGTAACAACTCCAGGAAAACTGGCTGAAATTGAGTTTGTTACAGTCAGTGCAATTATTGTGTACAATGCAAGCATCAGATTTATTCAGCCATGCAAAAATATGCTCTTCTGCTTACTAGAGGAGGGCTGCAGAATCCCTGCACTGCCCGTGTTTAGTTGAGTGAGGTGATTTTATTGTCAAGAAAGTTCTTTTTGGTATCAGTTAGCACCTTCCTTCCACAGACATTCTTCAGCTGCACCAAAAAGAGTCTAAAAAACATACCTGGGAATGATCTGGTTTTAACAGACTGAGAGACAAGATTGTTAGGCACTCTGTTGGTGAAAGCAATGGGAAGCATTGCTGGAGGGAATCTCTCTGAACTGAGAAATGACAGAACTGAAAAGTGGATGTGTTTCATTAGTAAGATGAAAAATGCCTCTGCAGTGAGTGGAGAGGGAATGGAACTTTTAGCTAGATCAGATTTGGTTGTATTGAATAATTTTTCTGGGAAGTTGCCTTGCCACTTACCTTTGCCAGCTGTCTCTTCAGTCACAAACCCCACAGCCCTGGCAATGCTATTGGAGTCTGCTAAGTTCAGGTTCACTGTCTTCAGTGAGGGTGAAGAGCAGGACTGTAGCTCTTGGCCTCCTTTTTCCGTGGCACATGCAGCAATGACACAAAATCCCCTTTTGTCAAGCCATTTAGCCAGGGAGTTTCCAAGTCCAGTGTCACAGCCTGTTATGAAGACATGCTTTCCACTCAGGTTTCTCACTCTGTATCTGTCTCTGATGAGCCAGTAAATTATAAGAGAAAATATGGAAGCCAAAATTGCTATGTGCAGTGAGTCTGAAAATGAAAGCTACAAGCAAATAAGTTAATGATGTAGAAGTGCAATGAAGCAAATGTGCTTAGCCAACCCTTCAACTTCCTGAGACACAACTCCTGTAAGGGGCTTTGTTTCTGGCTGCAGCCCTTATATGTTGGGGGAGAGCAGGGGTAGAAGCTTTGGCACAATGTGATTGGGATCCATGAGTAATATGTGCCTTGGCAAAACCTTCCCTGTCTTTCTTTTCAATAGATTTCCACTGTTTTCATGCTTTGCTGACCAATCTTTCTAGTCAGCCCTGTCCTCTGAGGACATTTCAGACTGAAAGGTATGACTGCATCAGTTCTCTAAGTAGTGTCTGGGGTTTTTTGTGGGCATTGGTCATTATTTGTGCTGATACTGGAGAGAGTAATTCCTCTGGGAAAAAGGACAATTCTCTTTGACCACCTGTATGGTGCCACCCAGGCTGCTTTTCTAATCTGTAGCATGGAAGCAGAGTGACCCCAAGAACAACCAGAGAAGTGTAAGGTGTGGTGGTGGATCTGATGACTAATTTGTTGTGTGACTTGTGTTGTGTGATGATGAGTGATCTGCTCTCTACCCCATAGACAAGGTAGACTTCGAGGCATTGCTTGAGTCTTCTGTCACTCATTGCCTGTTTAACACTGATATACAGCACAGCAGAATATATTACATAGGAAGTGTGTTTGTATAAAGAAATGTAGAAATGCATGGAGATGTTGCCCTCAATAAAAAAAAGAGGCACTGAGGAAACACAAGTTTTCCTAACTGTTGGGGATGATATTGTTTGTTTATTATGAAATTTTTTTATAAATGTAGAATGCAGTTCTTGCCATCTAAAATCTTCATAATTGATTACTAGTTTTCTTTTTGTATTTTTGGTTTGTACAAGAATTAAACTAAAATAATTAATTAAAGCAAATAAATCTGATAAGCACTTTCTGTTAAAGAAACTTTTTTTGCAGGTGCTAAGCAGCCACCTAGGCTCTAGTTACCTACATATTTGTAGAGGTGCAGACATCTCACCTTTAAAATGAGGGATTTTTAAAGGCTGTTTTTTACATAACATTCTTGCTATCTCAAGACAGGAATATTACAGGAGGACCAATGTATTAGGCCTATTTGGTAGACCCTGTCCATTGTTCTTATTCCTTCTGAGTTCATTTATTCTGATTCTAAACTTTGCTGTTACCTCACCAAGTAGGAATGGAAAGAATCTTAGAATCTGATAGTGAATGAATATTGAACTCTCATTAAATAATTAAGTCAGTCACATAGGATAACAAAGGATAACCAGTGACAACATTCATTGCTGCTTAATGATCTTATTTTATGTATTTGAACTTCTCAGTAGCCATCAATATGGACTCCTGAGTTACTGACTAATGCTTTCTGATTTTAAGAAGTTAAGCAAATATATACAGGTAAGAGTTTGCTTCTCCTTCCACTGCATCTACAGGAGGGCTTCCACTGAATTTTGGGGTGCTTGCACTGATTATTTTAGCAGCCCATCTCACTGTTGTTTTGCAGTTGATGTAATTGGCCTTCTAGCTCAGGTACTTCACTTAGACACTAGGCTTTTTTGCTGTGAATGCCCCTATTAAGTTTGACAAGGATTGCAGTGTTCCTGAATGTGTGCACTTGGGAATCATCTTTGTAATGTTCCACTCTGTTGGTGGCGTTTATTTTCTGAGAGGACTCAGAGTGTGCTCTGGCAAAGTGCTGTTGAAACTATGTGAAAGCACTGAGGATAATTCAAGCTTCTGTGCTGTAAAATAAGGTCTGAAAACAGAATGTTGCAGCAGCTGATCATAGATACCTCCAGTCCATTTGCAGTGACGTGCCAGGCAATGACATTTCCTTTGATTGCTGATTTAGAATTTGGAGCAGAGCTAGACACAAAGAGAGGGAGGATTTACTATCAGCAGGCTTTGGTAACACCACACCTATAAATCACAGCAAGCTATTTGGCAAGCTAGTGCTGTGATATGTATAACTTTGGGACTGAATTTACCTTTGTGCCAATACAAAATGAAACAAAATAATTAGAGATTTGGGTAAAAGATTAATCTAACTGGAAACAGGAGCTGTAAATCACATCTTCCTTCCTTGGCTGTGCTGTAGGGAGGAAGCAGCAGGCAGTGAACTTGCACTACTGGAAATAAGGTTAAATTTGAAACTGGGCTCTGTGAAGAAGTCCTGGAGTGTCTGGCCAGGATGCCTACCTGCCTTCTGTAGGAAAAACAGCTGCGATTGCTCTGGTTGGTGTTAGCCACTGTGTTTAGGTAACAATAATTGCCACAGAAGATCTATAAGACAAAGGGCTCTAGGGGAGACAGCTGAGAGGGCAGCACTGTGTGTGGAATTTCCACTGCTCTTTTCTCTATCAGTCCTGGGCCAGTGTTACTAAGCCTGTAATTCCTAATGCCTAGTTTTCATGGAGTACTAGTGCTCCTTCTCTGGTAACACGTCAAAGTTCAGTCCTGAGCATCATGGTGAGTTTTGCTCTGCTGTAGCCTTGTGCCACCACATATTCTCCTAGATAATGTTATTGCTGCTGGAAGGAGTCTGTGGTCAGAACCAGGAGAAATAGTCTCAGTTAAAGTTTTCTTTTGAGAAAATCATCTAGTTCTGTGAATGTACAGTGTTATCCAAAATATTTCTTTTTTGCTAATTGTAAAGCACTAAAAAAGCCACTTGTCTTCCAGGGGCATATTGATTTTGAAATAGCTTCGTGGAGTGGCCAAGACTGTGTTTCCAGAGAAAATGTCAGCATGATTTTCTAGACTATTGATGTATCTTCGTAAATATTAAATTCTGATTAATAATGTAGCCAGTAAATAGCTGAAGGCAAATTCTACTTTCCATCAAAACTTTGATATTTGCCTGGCAAATTGAGAACTCTTGGGATAGAGCTTGGCTTCTTACTTCTAGACAAGTGCTGTTATAAAAGCAATTGATTTTAGAGAAAGTAGCATGACAGCATTGAGAGCCCTTTAAATTTTTAGATGACTGCAAAGTACAGCATTCCTCTGCTTCTCTGCACTACAGGAAACTGAAGCACATAGACCCTGTATTGAAGGACGGTGTTACTGGTTTACTCCTACAGCACGTTTGCTTTGGTAGTCATGCCAAAGAACCTCAGGGTGGGGCAAAGTTTGGGGTCTGGGTGTGTTTTGGATTCCTTCATCCGCCACTGTGCAGGCAGTGCAAACTTCCAGAAGTCACTGCTCTGCAGTGGGTGGAGTGGCCTGCCAGACATGCTGAGGAAAAACTGCCAAGGGGAAATTAAGGACTGTTGTTCTTCAGAATCAGCACTCATGTAGCACTGAGCAGAAGGTTTAGATGTTTCAGATAATGATCTGAGAGATCATCCAACAGCTCTCCAGAGCCTACGGAGCACAAACTTTACTAATCGTTCATCCTGACAGAACTAAAAGCCCCCTAGTCTTTAGTTAATGAATTGAAAAAATATGCCAGCACAAACACATCACATCTCCAGTCTTAGGTAAGCTATTCCTGATTGTGCAAGGCTTTGCACTTTCATTTCATGGTAAAGGAGTGCTTTTTCGTATGCTGGGTAAATATGTCAGTATATTCAGTTTGGCAGTCAACAGATAAATTAAGATCTTCATTAATATGTCACCTTAAAAGAAACACATCTCCAAACTCTCTTATACAGCATTTTGCAGGGAGATGAATGTAGTCTAGTACAGTAGGGGGCTGATTTTTCACCATAATTGTATCTTCCTTGTATGGCTTGCACTTCAGATGTTTACCACAGCACTGGTATAAGACCCAGGAAAACAAAACCTTTTAAACTCTTAGGTGACTGACCCAGTAATTGGAAATTGAAGTAAGGAAAGATTCCAGATGTTGGAAAGAGCATTCTGAGTTAGCATTTTGTTCGGACATTTTAGGTGCCTAGATAAGCAACAGTTGCTAAAATTACTTTAGAAAGGAAAGGACTGCATGTTCTCTTGTCTGTGCACTAGAAAAAAAAAAAGCTTAATTTGTTCTCTTAGCTGCAACAGGTACTGCTCACTGTAACAATAAACACAAGTTCTACTCACATTCTGGGGAGACATCTGCAAGCTCAGTCTATACCTCCAGGTGCTCACGAGTTGCCTTCACCAGTCATTTCCAGTGTCAGAACATAGAAACAGCCCAAGTTGCTCATAAACTTCTGCACCAAGACCCGCATGGTGATAGTTTCCAAAAACATCTCACTGTAAATTCTGTGTCTGGTGGTACTTTCTAACTGGCATACATTGGCTGATGAGCAGGGCCCCTCTGCCTGCTTTTGATAATGACTTTGTGCTGTGATGTGTCTACCTTAGTATTTGGTATTAATATATTCTATGCCTGCTTCTTCTACCAATGCTGTATAAGCATTACTGGCTATATATAGTGATTTGCAGAGCCTGGGGGACTGTTAAGACTCATTAAGGAGAACTAATCTACTGAGCTGGGAAGGAACTAATCTACTGGCTGATCTGTGCATTGTCTTGAAAGCAGCAGGAGTCTTTCCACTGACTTAACAGAGCTTGTTCTCATCTGCCTCATAGTCTTGTGAACAGGTTAGGTTCTGCTAGTCTTAGCAGAGCACACTGTGGTTTGCTTATTTACAGAAGTCATTGGCTTTTGTTGCTGGCATTTGAGTAAATGAGGCGTCTGGTCCCCCGAGAGCAAATGTCAGCAGAATCTGGTCCTCCATAGGGAAGTAATACTTTAGGCAGCTGATATTTTTCCTGCATTTCTAATTTAAATAACGTGTTTACAGCTAGTGTGCCCTATCCCAAATCCTGTTTGTATTTTCCTTCAAATGTTAACATTTCCAGTGCTGGTGTCTCACAGCACCTGAAGGTATACTAGTGGCCTGACAGGGATTGAATTAAACCAGCCAAACCAAAATGTCTAAAGATAAAGATCAGAGTAGGTGGTGTCATTTCATAGTTTGTTTCCCTAATCACTTTTGATTGAGTACTCTTGGTGGAGAAAGATGAAAAGCTTTAGCTTCTAGAAAGACTTGGTGTGAAGCAAGAAAGTCCAAGGATCAGAAGACAATGAGTCCCTGTTCAAGCAGGCTTGGCAAGTGTCTATCAAACAGGTTCAGAATGGCTGCTTCATCACTGGGGCTAACAGAAGCAAAGGGACTTGATCCTTATTTGATTACTAGGTAAATAAACAATAGTGACAGAAAAATACATTGAGCACATTGATTACATCAGCAAATAAAAGCTTTTCTGTTTGGGAGTTCACTCAAAAGTTACAAGCAAACGTGAATAATTAATCTTTAACTAAGATTTGAATAAATCTTCCCAGATGAAGTATTTTGTGTGGATAGTCATATTGTGATGCAGATGCATTTGAAAAGTAATTTTTCACATCACAGTTTTTCCAAAAGTCAGAATGTTTAGGAGATATAATGATACTTTGCAAGGCTTTCTCAGTGACAAATGTATTGCTTCTTTTGACACAAATGTCTGGACATTACCTCACCTTTCTGAAAATACTTCTCTCCATAGTTGCATTTTCGTATCAGGGAGAAACTTAATATCACCTCCTTTTCTTTCATAATCTTTACTGGATTACTTAATGCTGTTTTGGACAGTCAGGGTTGAATGCAACAAACCTTAACTCCAGAAACTTTCATATCTCTCCTGCAAAGGTAGGATTTAATTGCATTAGACATTATTATTATTATTATTGTCACTACTACTATTTAAAGTGTTGGATTTTTTGCTGTACTAACATTTTTATTTCTGTCTTTATATGGCACTCCAGAACACAAATACTGTGAGGTTTATTTGTGGTTGGGAACTTTCAGCTTTTTATCCCTAAATGAAAGAGGAGTGAACTATCTTACATGCTTCACAGAATGAGAATGTGCATGTGACTGCACAGTAGCTGACAGTGTATTTTAGATCTTGGTTCACCTTGCAGTAGCCCATTAATTATCTGACTTGTCTGAAAGATTGGCTGGCTGCCTTAATGCGAGTATGTAAAGCCAATTTGCGTGTATTAGGGAATCCCTTCTTTAAGGAAAACCTCTGGCTGATGGTACAGTTTCTTCTGATCTCATCTGGTGGGGCTCAGTCCTGTGTGAGTGTCCTGATATCTAAAATGGCTCTATATATTTTTAGGCACACAAATTGCTCCCTGTTTGAGTTACAAGAAGCTGCCATGGTGGTCCCCAGAATTAGTTTGCTGTGTTATCTAGATCTCTCTAACAGTTGTGATAATTAAGAGAAAAGAGTTTGGATAACAAAGCTTAGACAAAAGTTGCTATCACACAATATCTAATGGTATGTATTTTTTCTGGGTGGGCAGCTGCAAGAAATTTCTAGATGCACTTAATGTTCCAAAGGCATCTCAGTTCCCTTGACTAGAGCTTCCTCTGCAATAAGGCCTCTGGGCACACCAAAATGGATTAGTTGTGAGCACAGAAGGGTACCAGCTACACTGCAATAATACTTGAGGACAGCTTGTGTATCCAGCAGGCTTTGCACCATTTTGAAAGTGGCAGAAGTGTAAGTCTAAAGTGTATAATGTTTTCCAAATTTATACCAAGAACCAGGATTATAAATCAGCTGCTATTCTGCATGTATACCAGTTTTTAGTTAGTATATGAGCCTTAGGAAAGAAAAAGGGTGGTTCTTCCTCATAGCGAGTGTTATACCTTAAACTGCCATTAAATCCTTTGAAAGGAAATTGTCTCCACCACTAAATGCTAGGTGACCTACAACACTGGATACATTTACTATCCTTCTCTTTGCTTTTTTTGTCAAGGCAAGCATCTTTACTGCAACATATTTGCAGTCCAATTAGCTTCAATTGGTTCTCTAAAGTGCTCAGTATTCAAGTCTATAGGAGCGGATGGCCCCATAATCCCAGCATTACTGACAAGTCCCCAGTGACCTGCAGGGAAATTCAAGAAGGAAGTCAAGGGACAAATTTTAACCTAATGTGTTAGATTAATTGAAATGGGAGAGACTTCACAGAAAATCAGTGAGGGACCAAGAAGGCAATGATGTGAAGGAGGTGCTTGAGAATGTTCCGCAGTATTCAGCTTTATTCTCAGTGTCCAGGTTTTATCACCGTGCTTTCCATCACCCTTTGCATAGTCTTCACCCTGCCACAGCTTTTTGGGAAGGGGTGGTGTTGGCCTTTTGTGGAAGAAAAACACTAGATGGATTTGAAAAACATTTCTAAGCCCTCAAAAATGGGAGGGGAAAATAAAAAAATGTAAAACCAGCTCTCTTGTGTCAGCTGTTAGAGTTGTGTGAATGAATACTTTTGCTGGTCTGACCTTACTCATAGTTTTTTATGTGAGGAAAAAAATCACTTTTGACCTGAAACCAATCACAATTTCAAATAAAAGAAATTTGGCAAGTTATAAGCAATTTTATGAAAAGATGAAAGGTGAAAAGGAGGTTGGAATTTAGCATTAAGTATAATTGGTACTATGGCAAATCGTAATAGACCAGATTTAAGACTCAAAGTTAGCAGAATCCAGCCCATAGGATTTTGGGCCTTTGTAAACTCAGCTGCAATACTGCCCCTACTGAAATCAATTAGCATCACTAACAGCAGCAGTATCTTGTCTTGCACAACTTGTTGAGTCAGAGATATGTGGCTTTTCTATTTTTCAGATGATCTGCAAGCAGTGTTCAAAAATAGTTATATTCAGACTTATTCAGTAGAGTTCATATGTGATTTTTGCTTTTGATAGAATGAGTGATAACTTAGAAGTAATTTATTGCATGTATTTAAATTTTAAAACAAAACCACTTCACACTTCTGAAGCAGAATTTATTTAATTTGTTCCCTAGTTGGGTAACACAGGATGGGAGGTGCTGAGCACTTGTGCCATAACCCATGTAGGCATGTTAGTGCAAACAGTCCCAATGAAGGTTCTGGGAACTGGATTTCTGTTCTGATAATGATGCATTGATAAGCCTGACTTTTTAAGCACATTGCCAAATATTTATCTACCACTAACTAGATGTTTAAAACATCCTTCTAGTGAGATTTTCTTCCATGAAAGGTGACAAACACACACTTGTCAGGTGTCAAGTAAAATAAGCTGTGAATGTAGCATGGTATTTTTAGAAAAACTCTACTACCTTTTTTCCCCTCTCTTGAGCAGAAATGAGAACTGGTAATATGTTATAAGAGTGAGATCGAGGCCAACAGGCAGTGAAAGGTCAAACAAGGCAACCAGGGCCCAGAACTTTTCCCATTACTGTAGATAGTGTTTAGCAGTGCTACCTGGAAAAATGCTTTACTTTATTTTACTAAAACCTTTGGTTGTCAGTGCTGGACTCTCAAGAAGCCGGGTAGCAAGTACTGTCCCTTTGTCTCTCGAGAAATAAATTTGCACCAACTAGGCTGTGGGAGTTTGCCTGTGGTCCTTGAGCACAGGAAGAAGGGTGGAGGTTGGAACCCTTCATCTGCTGGACTGAAGCTCAGGCAGTGTGAAAACATCAATACTGAAAAAATATGTTTGGGAAGAGCCTGCATATCTGGGATTATACTCCAATTGAATTAATAGTGAACTATTAATAGTAACTATTGATGATGGATGAAATTCTGCTTGGAGAAACAAGTTCAGTTACACTTCTTCATGAATGCTCATGGCTGAAAAACAGGAGATGCCTAATGCAATCGACTAAAAAAGTAATTCTGAATAGATTTAAAGGAGTACAGATCTTTTCAGAGATTGCTAACAGACAGTCCATCTCTGCAGAGCAAGATGCAATGAAGTTGCATTTACTATGGTCAAATTCTCCTCTGACAAATTAATTTAAAAGGAAATTGCAAACACATGACATGTTTTTAAAAATAATAATAGGGAAAAGATCACTGCTTTTATTTTCTTCTTGTATATCTGCATTCTGCTCTGACATGAGAGGTTAAATATATCTCCATTTTTATTGGAAGCCCTGTGGCTGTTCATGGTGCTTTATGTAAATATGTATGCTAGTGAAATGCAGCTTCTTGTGCTGGCTGGAAGTTACCCAGCGTGTTGCAAAGTTGCAATTGAGAGATGCTAGTTTTTGTTGCTTAACTTCCTCTGCAGCATCAGTATTGAATAAAGTATGAAGAAGTGATTAGGTAGCTGCCATCCCTGTGTAGTATTTCAGAGTTCTTTTAGGACAAGAAAATTTTCCCGTGGCTTATGTATGCATGCATAGCAGACCCAGCACAAAGGCAGGCTTTCCTTCTCTTGCAACACTTACTAAAATTACCATTCTCTTTATAATATCCCTTACTCTGCTGGGATTTTGCAGCCCTCCTGCACCTGCAGCTGACTAGCACTCTGGGTAGTCTGTGGCTGTTGCACATCAAAGCCAGGGCCAGTCTTGCTTCTGGAGGCCTCACGGAAATCTGCCCTCCTTGGCACAGAGGCAATGTTTTGCTGCCCTCCCACACCTACCTGTCCTGGGACCTCAGCCATGCCAGATGTACCTCATGCCTGCTAAAGTCTATACAGGTCTGGCCATGGAAGCAACCCAGGGGCCCAGGGTTGGAGAGACTTTGAGAACAGCCCCTCTAGAGAAAAAGGCAGACCTATGTTTCATCACACCCTACTATAAACTATAATTAGTAAATTAACCAGAACAGAGTCTTGGCTTGATATGCAATCTGGTCAATAAATACGAATAAAAGCCAATTTAGCTATACTGAAGGAAAAGACCTGTTTTTGCCATGGCAACAGGCATGTGGGACTTTATGTCAAATTAATAAAAGTGCTGAAATTACAAGGTTTTCAGTTAGTTTCTAACTCCAGCCTGCCAGGGAGACTGGCAGGTTCAGTGCCCATCCACAGTGGTCCAACTTTGCAATGTAAACATCTACCTACAATTTTTTATAGGAGCCACAAACCAAAACTAAAAAAAAAACAAACCAAAAACAAGCCAAAGGGCTCATCAAGAAAAACGTATTTTTCTGTAGTTTCTAGGAGGGAGAGTGATATGAGTGATCAGAAGCACCAAAGGTGTTTGTTTTGTGGCATTCAAGAGTGATTGGGAAAAATGAGGCACAGGGGAGAGGCAGGCCCAGATGGACATGCCAGCTTCTGACAAGAACAGACGAGGTGGGGCTGGTTGCTCAGAGGGTGGGGCAAGCACTCTGAAAAATGTCTTTTTGAAAGATTTATTTTAACACGGTAAATCACTTAATTTGGATAGAAAAGTTATAATTTGCATTTAAAATTTATAGTGGGTTTTTTTGGAAGTGTTGTTGCTATCTCTGCTATTTTTACTTGCAGAAGGATTTGGAATTTAGAAGAAATCCTTACTACTTGCCAGACTTGGGTAGGATCAATGGGATAATAAGTGCATGTCCTGCTTCTGGTAATTTCCAAGAGCAGATGGTGAGAGGCTAAGTATAGAAACAAGACAAGTTGCTAGAGGTAGGTGGGTCCCTTGCTGCCTACATCCTGGCCTTCCTGCTGCACCCACTCCAGGAAGTATTTTCTGGTTTCAGTATAGCATATTTTTGTGACCAAGAAATAAACATACTATGACTTGGTGTCTCTGATGGTGATTTAGACCACGAGAGAAGAAATTAGTTTGTTTCCTTCTTTGAACCAACCGCCTACCTGGAGGTGTCTGCTCCCATTAGTCAACGACTTAGAGTTTTTACAAGACAAAGTCACGTTCACAGAAACATCCCCATTGTGCCCTTAGGTACTTTCCTGATTTCACTGTAAGGGAAGAGTCTGCTATTCCCCATTTCAGTATGAATAAATGTAGTTTGATTGAGAAAAAAAAAAAAGGAAATGGATTTGTTATCAATGTACAACTTTCTGTTTGCAGTAAAAATTATAAAAGCCATCAAAAGAAGAAGTCTTGCTCCTAAGTGTAAAAAAGAGGTTTCCTTGTAGAACCCTTGCTAAAGATCTTTGGAAAGGACAAAAGGAAACAAAGTACAAGAGGACGTGAGGAGATGGAGTGGATTTGGCTAATTTTTCCATTAGCAGCTATAAAAGATGAAGATGACTGTGTGGGAGTGGGACCAGAACTGAGTGCTTTATATTCTCCCTTTTGATATACACAGATTTGGGTGATTTTTCACCAGAGATTTGTTTTTATGGCTGATGTCAGAATTTATCAATCTTCAGGATTTTTTTTTAAGGATGATTTGAAAGAAGCAGAGGTTTACAAGGGAGCAGAGCCCTTCAAAAGGGTTGTAGTAGCTTATGGTCTTAGCTCAAATTCATCACTGCCGTAACCTGCTTCATTAGCAGTTTGGAACACGCTCTGCATACACTTTCTGAATGCTTAGATGAGCGAAGTTTTTAAGTGAGAAGACCGAAGTAATTTATGTAAAGCTAAAATTGCATTCTGTCTTTGGCAAACCAGATCTTTTCTGGAGGTGCTGGATAACTTTGTGTGCAAGTGCAAGTGAACTCTGCTCAAGTACTTTGAAAAGCAAAGGCCTTGAACTACCTTTGGCCAACTTGCTCCTCAAGAAGCTGTCAAAGGTGAATAAATCTGCTCCACCATTTAAATTTCTTTCAGCCTTTCCATTTCCGTGCCCTGCACTGCAATTAACTTGTTTTCTTTTCCTCTGGCTCTATGCTGTGGTGGTGCAGATGATTATCACTGTGACGTTATCTCAGATAGTGTTATTCTCAAAGCTATGCTTTGTTCATTGGGACAGATGGTGGGAAGAGACACCAGTTTTGCATTTAGTTATGCTGTCACTGTGAACACAATAATGATGCTGAACAAGGAAAACTGGAGTTCTGGTTAACATTTAATCGTGATGCACTTTTGGGCATGAGGCTTTATCATGGAAAGTTTGAGGGTGCAGACGACTCAAGCAGAGCTGACAGTCACTATGACTAAAACACTGTCTTTTTATCTTGTCCTATCAGTCAAGGCCCTCTGCAGCAAGAACTGAATTCAGAGAGGAACTAAACCCTGCCTACCATTTGCCTCTAAACTCTGTGGTATTATTGTCTGAGGTCACAGCATTGTCCTCATCAGTGTCCCTTATTGAAAAGTCCGTGGAGGGCTCATCTCCAACTAGAATTCACTACTACTCAGGCTGTAAAATCTTAATTTCAAAGGAAAAATTGTAAAAAATTAGAAGCCATGGGAAGAAAGGCAAGCTGTGGGTTAGAAAACAAAGCTTTTGAGTAAGTTTTTAATGTGAATTTGGCTTAATTTCTGAACCAATTGTTGTGTTATTCAGCTGGTGTTGTTATTTATAGTAGGGATAATAGTGTACAAAATTATTGCCTGGCAAATAAAGTAATTTGATACTAATGCTGATAAAATAATGCTATAATAATTCATTGTGAGTTGTTTTCCAGAGAATGTCTGGTCTCCTCAAGTATAATTGCTTTCCAAGTGCCCTGACTTTATGTTGTGAGATTGCATTAGTCAAATTTAAACACTCCATTGGATGTCAATGAACTGTGAACATTGTGACCGTGTGGTTATTGACCCAGGTGCAAATAGCCAATGCCCAATTTAAAAATTCAGTTCTGACAAATGGGTTAGAATAATGAAAATATGCTGGGAAATGGTTGGGAGCTTCACTGACTGAGCAGGGTCCTTGCAATTTGTCTGTGATTTTATGATTTTTCACAGACACGGGTGAGTAACAAATCTATTAATATTTCAGAGTTGACTGATGAAACTTCCTGAACTGAAAAGTACGTGTATTTTTTATTTTTGGGACAATTTAAGCTAAATGCTGCATTCTCTTTGCAAGTTAGTGGGTTTTTTTGGTTTGTGGTTTTTTTTGTTTTGGTTTGTTTGTTTGTTTGCTTGTTTGTTTGTTTTGTTTGTTTTTTTTAGTTTTGGAGGTTTTGTTTTAATAGAACTGTTTGAAGAACAAGACATTCAAGTTTTATTTTGAAGCAAAACGTCTTTCTGCTTATATGCTATTATTTATATCTGAGGAACCTAGGTTTAAAGAAACATGAAGAACAGTGCTTGCAGGGAGGGCCAATTTTCACTGTTTTTCTCTCTCTCCCTTCTTCCCCTTTATATTAAATAAAGATCTTAATCTGAATAAAGAGGTTATTTGAAATAGATTGTAGTGGGCTTTGGATGAGGTCCTAATGTTGCTTCATTCACAGGATATATTCCTTTGTTAACATTTTTTAAGTATTACTTATTTAAATCTAGATTTTGAGTTCCTGGAAGATTTTTGTTTATCAAAAATCCAGCAGCCAAACTGTATTGGGCTAGGTTAAGATGCTATTTCACTTCAGTGCAGTTTCTGAGGTATTCTCTGCTCCTAGGTTGTATTTTGCACACACATAGGTAGATAAAATAATCTAATGCCTTATACTATCATTTTAAATGCAGACATCAGCAACAGTATTTTTCAATATGTTCTAAGTGATCCCCAGTTAAACATTCAGACACGGAGGAAGGTTATTTTAATAATTTAATACAGCATCCTTATCTGCTATACTAATCTGTTTCAGTAAGCTAATTAATGATGCCTACCAGAGAGGATAGTATTTGATGTGTTGAGCTTTAGTAAAAATAGGAAAAATATGTTTCCTTTCAAAAATGTGGGACAGTCATAATTTTATTGGAAAAGTGACATAATTCCAGAAAATTTAGCTCTAGCAAGTCTTTGTAACTAGAATTCTTTTTCAAGTCTATCAATTATTGGGTTTTTTCCCCACTATTCCTGTTTAAAACTATGTCAGCATTTGGGCTTAAAAAATCAGTTGCAAAATACATTTCATAGTGTTAAAATACAGAGTAGAATAATAGTAGCAGAGTCAAAAAACAAGTAGCTGGAAAAGGACAGGCAGAGAGTGACTTTGCTTTGCTTTACTTTTGAGCCTTCATCGCTTTATAGTATGACATTATCTTTCTGAAGCAGAACTGTAGTGAGGTGGCTTTTTAACCACTTCATGGCTTTTCACTGGGATCCACACTCAGTAGGATGGTTCAAGTGGTTTATATCATTTAATTTAAGTAGATTTATACTTCTGTGAGTCATGAAGTATTTTAAAGCTGCTGAAAAGTGTTTGTAAATACCACCCTTAGAGTTTGGATTTCTTTTGATAGCAGAACAGGTAGGAACATTGCTTCTTTACTCCAGAAGAACACGTATTCAAAATCCAGGTGACATTTCCCATTATACTAATTTCAGTGCAAAGTCAGCAGTTTGTGTAGTAGCTCAGCTACTACAGTAACATCACTTGGGTGCTAAGCAGTGTGAAGCAGTCAGTACTAGATAGAGCTGCAAATGATGCCTTCACGTTTAATAACAAATTGCTACTAAAATTACCGTTGTGACAAACTATTTTGTTGCAGTAGAAAATATGAGAATATGGTTGCAGTTGGTATCTGCTGGGTATTATTAATTCAGCAAATAATGCTTAACTACTTGATCAAAAAATTTGAAAAGCTTTAACAAAGATACAAATATTGTGATTTGCATATTTTTCATACACTAATGGCTTTCTGAGCAATCTGTTAATTCGTGTTTTCTTTAACTGTGTCCTTCATAAAAACATATACTTAAAGTAAAAAAAACCTGGCTAACCTTAGGGCAATTGCATATTTAAGTTGCATTTTCCTTAAAATCACATCACTGTGAAAGGCTTCCCTGTCTGTACTACCACTGTCAAACTTCCCTGTAAACAGAAAAAAAAGGCTTTGTTTTCAGATCTCCAGCTTCAACCACACAACTGAATTGACATGTAAAAATAAATTCTTTTGAGAATGTGATCATTTTGACAAAATTACCAAAAATGAGCTGGCTGAGAAACTTTTTCTTAAGAAAATTCTAGAACTTTAGGGTGATTTGAACAGGTTTCGGGGAGCTTCTGTTTGAAACTATTTCAATTAATCCAACACAGCAAAAGGCAGAAGGGAGGAGAATAAATTCTGTGTTTTTACTAAAAAAGTGAGTGAAAATTCTTCTGCCACTTGGAAAAAATTATCACTCTCCAGTGAAAACATAATCTCAAGGGACTTGAAACTCTCAGGAGAGTATACTTGCTCTTTTGGGAAACCTACCTTTATTTCAATATAAACTGAATAATGTAATCTGGAAATTAAGCCGTTCTTCCATATGTTTGATACAAACTCAGCCGAAGTGAAATTTAATGAATTGTATAAGATCCCATGTGAAGCAGTGATATGTTGATGATGTTTTCCTTTATTTCTGGTCAGAAGCAGAAAGAGAACTTGGAAATTTGCACATGGTAGAGACTGCAACTTAGGAAGTACCATAACTTGTTCAGCTCATTTGCCATCTGTCTCAGAGAATGGAGAAATTATGACTAAAATTGTAAATTTTTCATTTGTATGTGGGGATTAATTAAAAGCTTCTGTGATTTTATGTTCTAAGTAACTATTTTAGTCCTGGCCAGACATTTTGCTATTGCAGTAGTTCTTTGGCTTTACAAATTTACTTAAGAAGAGAATTTGGGTCACAATTTAGGGAGTCACAAAATGTGAGGGGGTCAGAATTTACTGACAAGCAGATGAGTAGATTGTCTCTTCAGAAACTTTTAGACAAGAAAAACTACACCCATAGAGTAGTGATCAATGAACCAGTGTCCAAATGAATGGGTGTGCTAAATGAAGTTCTGCAGAGGTCTGCATTTTTAATGGTATAATCCAGTAATATTGATAATAATGTGGATTACACAATGGAGAATATGCTTGTTAAATTCAATCATGACTGTTCTGTCATGACTTTTCATGTATGTTCTGCATATATTCCTGAAGAATGGCACTAGAAGTCAAAATCCCCTTAATAAACAGGTAAAATGGGCTGAAGGATGTAAGGTGCAATTAAATATGGGCAATATCAGGCAGGATTAATCAAATGTGAAAACCTAGTTTGGAAAGCAACTGACTGTAGCAAATCGTTTGCAAAAATTTAGTGTCTATGGAGGACTACATGAATGCGAATCAACAATGTGATAGTTTTGTTAAAAACCCAAATGTCATACTGGGTTGTGTGAACAGGAACATAATCCATTACATGGGAAATAATCTTTGTCCAATATTGGTAAGACTGGTGCTGTAGTGCTCTTATGCACTCATCACTCCATTAAAGATGTACTAGAATCCAGAGGAGACCAGTGGAAATTATCAGATGTTTAAGAAATATACCCTACCAAGGGAAATTGAATGACTTGCTTTCTTTATCTGAAGAGGGTGACTTTCTAGTATTATTAAAATAAATACAGCCTACTTACAAAGTGAAAAGGAATATTATGTTTCATCTCCCTGGTGCACAAGAAGTAAGATATTCAGATTATACATTAGGAAAAAAATATGTTAGCAAGAAGGATACTGAAGCACTAATTGTCAGGGGAGTGCTTCAGACATCTTCGATCATTAAAGTTAGTTAAGATTAGTTAGAATAATTGAATTTTGCATTAGATGCTTAGAATTATTCCAGAGAGTTTGGTCTTTCCAGTGTGACTTAGTGATGTATTAGTGATGTGCCAAGGGATGTACACATAAAATTCAAAGGAAAAGGGTAAAAAGAGTTGGAGTTGGGAGTCAGCGGTTCTTGAAAACCAAATTGGAGAGAAAAGAATAAAAAAGGAAAGGTTGGGCGATTATGGGAAGTGAAATTATTAAAAGTTACATATGCACCCTGAACCACTGGACTAGATCCTTATGTTGCTCCACTTTGATCTAAAAATGAATTTATTTCCTTCATCCTTGGGTAATTTCAAAGCCAATCTGCTTCTCAATCCTTCCCACTTATAAGGAACTGCCTGGCTGTAGCTAATCACACAGCTATTGCCAATATGAAGGATTTTGGTAGTTTTAATGCTATTAAAAGGAAATAAGTGGTTCCTTTAGAGGGCTCAATAGGTAGAAACTCAGCTGGCTGGGAAGTCAGGTGGTGTAACACAAGTAATCTATGGAAATGCGTCTTTTACACAGAAGTTTTGCTATCCGAACGCATTGCAATATGCCTGAAATGAGAGGTTGTGAGAGGTTTATACAGAAGTATAATCATGCAAATGTTGATGTTTGAAAACTGGAAGAAGATATTGTAACTATGTTTTGGGACACATTACGTTAAACAAAGATGTGGATGAGATGACTTTGGTTGTGAAAGGACATGTTTTGGGGAGGGCTTCTGCAGCGCTTTTCCCTGGGCGCCATCTTGGATGCCAGGCCTAACTACTGGCAGATTTTGCCTCACAGAAGTGCTTCTTTAACAAAAAAGTACTAACTTCGTCTTCTTATTTCTTCTCATGTATGACATCTATTCAGCATGTCAGTGTGAATAGTTAGGAATAAAACTGTCCAGAGGAGCAGATCTGGTAGCCAAGAGCTGTGGGAGTGCTGCTGTGGTGGTGAGGATGCAGGTGTCAGTGTGGCTCTGGGGCCTCCCCACATCCACCCTTGTCCCCAGCTGTCCCCTGTCATGGTCCTGCTGGCTGCTGACACCTGGGACAGCACAAGGCAGGGGAGGTCTCCTGCCTGCTGCTCCCTTATAAGTGAGGCAGGACCTGTCATGTTAATATCTCACTCTATTGCCTACAGATGTCACCCACACAAAGGCAGTAGTTTATTTAACAGAGCCATTAATGGGGACAGGGCTCTTTACAGTGGCTGACAAGCCCCAGGAACAGCTCTGCTCAAGGCAGGAGGCACTGAAGCCTGTCAGAGGCTTTGCACTCTGGGGTGAGTTGAACTCTCTTCTCTGAGGTGTTTTTCTGCTCTGTAGTTTCACTGAGTCTGTCACAGCTGTTCTGTTATAACTTGTGCTGTAATCAGTGCTGTAATCCCAGACATCATCCTGAGATCATGAGGGCAAAACTGAGGTAAGTAGAAGTTTAACATAATATTGTTTTATGTTTGCAGACAAATGTATGCTGATATTCTTCCTCTCCCTCCCACCATCTCTTTTCAGGGCTTCTGATTGAAGTAAATAATCATCATGTCTGACCCAGTTGTTCTGCGTAGCATCAAGAGATTGGGAGAGGATAACTATGCTTTCGACTTGGATGGTAAATGTAAGAAGTTTATTCTTCAGTCACCTCCTTATTTTATAAAGCATGTGAAATAGATGGTGGGTGACCTAAGTGAAGCAAATAGTCTACAGAATACAAAGAAAACTGTCTGTGGAATAAATATAGAGTTATGTGGTATCTGCTGTTATGGGTATGCTGCCTGCAAAACAACTTTTCTGTAAAAAACTATGTATAAAAATCCCTACTCATGGACAATATTTACATATCAGCTAACAATTTCAAGGTATCTACATCGGTTTTTATGCTCAGCTCTTTGGTGTACAAGTAAAAGACTTTTACTGTGAAAAAGAAAAAGGTGCTGTCTTCCATAGTTTCTTTCAGCAAACACTTTTATTTGTAGTCATACTTATAATAGGCATAATTCTTATAAACTAATGGTAAGTGAAGATCTGCATTCCTTTTTTTCATCAGAGCTTGTCCTCCAGTTTTCCATTTTTCCTTTGCAATGTCCATTTTACCAGTCTAAATGCAGCGTGAGTCAAGGAGAAACATGAAGAGAAACTGCTAAATATTTTCAGCTCTGTTTATATGACTTGAGAAAAGCCATCAAAAAAGAGAGTGTTAAATATTTATACAGATTGTAAAGTTCAAAGGAAAACAAAACAGTAGCCCACAGTGAAAGATAAATTGCAATGAATGGCAATGTACTTGCTCCTCACATAGAGTAAAAAGTGTTCTCAAAAGCATTCCAGTACTCAAATATCACCAGATTCCCTAAGCATATATGCATTTTGTATGTATGACAGCTGCAGCCTAGTCCTGGAAGTGTTTAAACTTTCATTAAAAACATTTGTGAGTGAAAAGCTTAAAACCATGCATGAAATAGCTTGTGTTCTAAAGGAGGGCCTTACTGGGATTTACAAATGTCACAATCAACCCCAATTTCACCTGCTTCGTCATCAAAATAAGTGTTCTTGAGTCAGCTCTGAACAAAACAGCTTGGGGAGGAGGGATGCTTTCTTAGCTTGGGTTATCTTTTAAATATTCAGATGTGTTGTTAGAACAATCAAGCTGGATAGTAATAGAGAGCATGCAGTTTTATTTCCCTTGAAATACTTTATGACAGATCACCTCCAGGAAACTGAAGACTCATGTTGAAAGACAGTGCCTCTCTGCTGGAACTATTTTTCACCAACAAAAATAAAACAAAGCAAATCATACTAGAATGAGATAAAGTGATTTTTTTCCCCTTCCTAGACAACAGTTCAGGTTTAAGACAGTCCAGCCTCAGCGTTTTTCATTCCTTGGAACCATACAGCTGCCTTTTGTTAAAACTTGCAGCACACAGCATAATTCTTCACATAACCAAGTAGATAATGAAATTTCACAAAATAAGATACTTTTACAAGACCCTATGGCTGATTTTTAATAAGAGGGCCCTCTTCAAGCCTCTCTTTCTCCTGTATAACAGCAGTGTCCCAGTTATAACTTGATCTGCGGTGTCCGTTGCTATTTTGAAAACTTCATAGCTGAAGTCTGTATTTCAAATCTATTATCATTCATTGCTTGGGTTTGGGATTTCCTTCCAATTTTTATCAGTAATAGGATGTCTCATAGGACTGCTGTGGGTGTAACAGTAGAGTCTGAATACATTTAGAGTATTCAGTCTGAGCTTAGACTAAGCCTTGATTGTGGTTATCTTTGTAGAGATTGAGTTATACCTGCAAACATAAAAGCAGCTGTTCCATTAGAAGACACTACTTGTGCAGTTTTTTGCTATGACATTAGAAACTGAACAAGAGTTTCATGTGCAGAAGGTGTTATGTTCCCACCTTCTGTCACTCTGTGTTAGCCAGATAATTTCTTTGGTTTTTAACAATCCTCATCAAATATCTTTCTGGCATGTTAGATTCTGCAGCTCATTTTGAAGTCTCCAACATAGCAGCAGCAACGTCAGCTTCATGATTGTAAAAAGACCCAATGTGAATGTTTTCTGAAATATTGTGTTCTCTCCCCAGTGTATATTGATACCCCAGCACACTGCTCTGCACCTTACTGGAATGAACAGCTGTCTGTGTGCTTGTAGCACTGCAGATCTCCCCACTCACCTCACCTGCTGTGTTTTGTTTTTAAACCCTCTCACTTAGGCTGCTAACTAGCAGCAGTTTCAATGCAAGGGGCATTGTGGATTCCAATATGGGTGTCGAGGTGGGCAGGAATGATGACAAAAAGGGAGTGAATAGGTTGAGGGGATATATGCTGCTTCTGGGACAGAAAACTGTTCATCTCTTCCAGCCGCTTACTTTGAACTCCCAGTTTGCTTAGATTTATCTTGCTGGTTTGTAGAGTTGGTTTTTTGTCTGCTAGTTTATTTTACATACTTGTTGCTGTTACTTGTGGGATTTTGACAAAAGGCTTTCTACTGGGACTATAACTATTCCTCTTTTTACAATTGGGGTGTTTTTTTGCCCTATCAAGTGAGTTTGCCTCCGATTTCTTAGTTTTTTTGTTACCATCTCCAAGTGACAAAGGGAGCAGAATAAAACCAATAGACTGCTTGTTAAGCAACATAAAGTTGTCTTATTAACCCCAAAAAGGAGATGTAATCAGCTATTCCCTCAGTTACAAACTCAGACTGTTTCCATTTAACATTGTGTTCTTGGCAAATGCAAAACCCTGGAGATAGTGGAAAAACCTTCTTTCCCTAGGTAGAAAAATCATAGAGGCAAAATTTGTGGTTGCAGTGACTTTCTTTGCACCCTCTGTGAATTGTGAAGCAAAGTTGCTCGGTGTTTACTCTGTGAGACGGACCTGTACATGCTCAGTGATGTGTCACTAGATGTGAAGAAAGGAAAGCAGTGCTTGAAAAGCAAACCATGATTCTGAACCTGATGTTGAGCTGGCAAATGCATCATAAATTAACGAAGTACATATGCTAAGTGCCCTTAGATTATCCAAATTGTGATGTAGATATAAAACTAGCTCTTTATTCATTGTCATCTCAAGTGATGTACAGCAAATCTTTTCTACATCAGACCTTATGATGACATTTTTTGGGGCCCCTGACAACACAGGGGGCCCCTGACAACCTGAAGCTGTACTTCAGGTATGATGTCTTTCACAACATCTTTTGAAAGGGAGCTAAATCCAGACCTTTTCTGGGGACCAAGGAATTGCTCTACAGCATAATTATGTCTTTCAGTATAATTCCATTTCTCTAAGCTGTGGTTCCCTAGACAATGCCCCAAGAGTAGACATCGGTGTAACAGGTTCATCGTACCCTCCAGGGCCACAACTGCCCCTCTTCCACAGGATTTGCAGTCTCTAAGTTGTTAGAAGGCAAGACCGAAGAGCTACCAATCCTGCTTTCAGGAAGCATGCATGGAGTGACATTAGAGTAGTATTCCTTGATGAGACCATTCCCAAGAGAACCAGTTGAATATTAGCAAACAGTTTGCAATGAAAAGGAGTTAAGTTTTGACAAATGTCCTGAATAATGTATTTAGTGTAAACCATATCCCTGGTTTCTATATGTATTAGTGGGAATATGATGTTTATAACCTAGGAATGATCAGGTCCCATGGGGTTCTAGGGTTTGTATTTCACATGTCTACAGAAGATTATGTACTTTAACAACAATTATTAACTAGACTGTGCATTTATTTTCCCTTACAGGTAACAGCTTGAAGAAATCAGAGTAAGTCGTGTACATGAACGGAACAATCAATATTTCCAGGAATATTCAAAGAAGTTAATGTCATTGGATCAAATTGGCACACTGACAAAATATATGACTTTTTTTTTGAAAAAGCTGTTCTCTTACAGCTGTACTGCCTTATTTGATACAACTGAAACAGGTAGACCAAAGCAGTCTTGGAAACCTTTAGAAACAAAAACGCCAGCAAAATATGGTGTTCCTTTTGAAAATGTTTTTGATATTCAAATTTATCTTTCTTCAGTGCTTTTAGCTTGAGAAATGAGTTTTTCAGGAATTTTAATCAATCCTGATTAATTTCTCTTAAAGCTTAACTGTGAGGTTTTAAAACAAAAGGAATTTGCTCACTTCATTTGAGCTCAGATATTAAGATTTAAACGTAGAATTCCGGATAGTTAAAATATGAAATGATTTAGAGAATTTGACCTTCAGCTATAATCAGAGATCCAAATGGGATTAAGACCCTGCTCTTTTCTAGACCTTTGGGCAACTCTGTGGCAGGCTGGATAACGGGTGCTATAATTTGACCCACCTCTTTCTGACACAGCGTGCATGGTCTGAGAGCTACTTCTAAAATGTAGAAGCTAGAGCAGCTCTTAATTTTTGTCTTTATCAGGTTGCCCATCTAAGAGAGCACCAAGCCAGTATTCAAGGTTTACCATGTGTTCCCACTTATCTTCAAACCCAACTTCTGTTGGACTTTTACACATAACACACATATGGTCCTACATACCTGAAGGAAAGCTTCCTTCAGGCTTTCCAGGATCTGGTTTCTAAAAACAGTTTATGACAAATATAGCTTGAATTAATTTGTTTCACTAAAAACCAAATAAAACCAAATGAAACAAATAAAACCCAACCCCACCACAAATAGAATATCCCTACTCATTCATCACTGAATGTACACACCTGATGATGACTACTTGCTATGTATGGATCCCATCCATAACAGTACAACCAGTCCTTTTGATTTAACTGATTATACAAAATGTGAGCACCGAGGAAAAAAATCAACCCAACTATGATAGGATAAGAGATTCTATTGCACTATGGCAATATGAACATACAGGACTTTTGTCTCTCTTAAAGAAAGGATTAGCCAACAATTTGGATGGTAGATTTTTCTCTCACTGACCTCAGAGAACCCACATTAAAGCAACAGTATTTTGAGGAACTGTTTATAAAACAAAGTATAAACCTGGGGAAAATGTCTCAACAAAATGTAATTTCAGAGAAGTAACCAAGAGACTAAAAGTAATAATGTAAAATCTTATCCTTTTTGCCAGGAATTTCTATATATATGAAGAACCTTTTATAGAGAAGAAAAGTGAAAAGTGAGTTAAGTTCAATTCTTTATATTTGCGTATAGAACAAAATATGTTCTAAAATATAAGTTAATAATTTTATGTTTTCTGTTCTGAAAGGTCATCAAAGAAGAAAGAAAACAGTGTTCGTGTTGGCTTCTTTCAGCTGGTAACGAAAGCAATGGCTATAAATATTTGATGTGTATTGTGCTGCAGAATAAGGGACAGTAACCAGTATGGTTGTTTTGGGGAATAGCTGTGACTAAGCCAAACTTTTAAGGATTAAATCTTTTTGCCTGAAATCCTGCCAATAAATTCAATGGGAATTTAATAGAACCCTTTGTCATCTTGTCAGTTTGGTATTGATAATCGATGTTTATGTCAAAATTGCCTATTAAAAACATTATATTAAATCTACAGGTAGATACGTGGAAATGAGGTAAGATGCAAAACAGAGATCTAGGTGACCTTGGTTCATTCTTATTTCTGCCAAAAATTTACTGTGTGATATTTGGCAGATAATTTAGCTCCCTTGTAATTGCTCCATGTGTATTAGAAGATTTGGTAGCTATAGAAACTTGTGGATGCACAATAACATATAGTATGTCTAGCCTTTGATGTAATTCCATAGGGTGCACATATATTTTAAATTTAATGTAGTGAAGAGATGTCCAACCCTGCAGCTGCAGCATGCAGCTAAGAGGTCTTATTACTTCTGTTTTGGTCATAGTCTGGGCAATTAGCCTGTAATGTGTCCAGACTAATATGGTCCTGACTGTAAAACTAGGCTAGTGCAGTTACATTCATTGTACTGTACCTGGCTAAGTATCTCAACTTCTAGTTGGGTGGAGAGAACAGTCTGTCCACAGAGAAGGCTATTCTTTCAAGCAGAGAGGTTTGAATGCCGTAGGCAGTTTTACAGAGATATTTAAAGTGCAGTGGGTTAACACAGTATGTTTGCCTCAGATGTGCTGAGAGACCAGATACCACATATCTGTGCATTTTCTGTGTGGAGTTTTTTTTAAACAAGGGAATTCCTGGATTTCTTATGAGCAAGGTTTGCAGAACAGTGGTAGTGTTACAGGTTTGGTTTTTTGGTGGTTTTTTTTTTTTTTTTTTTGAAAGACCTTTTATTTATTTCTCTTTTGTGTTAACTGCTTTTCACTGTATCTTGTCTTTGCCCTAAGGTCCCTTTTCCATATGTGCTTCAAATTTCCACCCTTTCTTCTCTTAGATACATTGTAGCACCTAGAGAACCTGGATAGGTTCTTCAATAGGCTATGATTTCTCTTTACTCTCCTATTTCAAAATGTACAGCATTTGAAACTGATATTCTGTATGGACAGTTTAAACTATATATTTGTGCCTGACTTCAACCAGAGAATCAAACTTCAAAAAATCATGAAAAAGGTAACTTAAATCACTGTATCTTTGCCAAGTGACCAGCTACACGTGGGCACACTCTTAGCCCATAGCAAATGTAAGGTAATAGGATTTAGCTCAGTCTCTTTTTTTGCTGCATACTATGTCATATTTCTGTACATTTCTCCCAGATTAAAAGCCAATGCATAACTGCCTGGCTCAGCCAACAGGCTTTAGAATATTAACTATGAGAACTTGCTCTCGGATGTTTAGTTGAATTTTCACCAAAGCACCTCAGACTTTTGAGAAACTCTAACTCTGTTTGGAGGCTCTGCATAATGCCCCAAGGCTTTCTCCTCCCTTCCCTCTCCCTCTATGAATTATAGTTACTATTCTTAATCTCTTAGCTAATTTCTGCAATGATGGTAATGTGGAACAATACTGAGCTCTTAATGTTACATGATAATACATTCATTCACATGTTAAAATGGAGCTCAATAATTTATGAGGCTGTAATCACAGATGCGATTAGATTAGATTGGAGAGATTTGTCTTCTTTTTGTGTTGAAGATAATTCTGAAGTTTAAAGAGAATGTTTTTTTATCTGATCCACCTAATTAATGATTTATCAGTAAACAAGCAGTATGAAGACTGCCTCTCAGCAGAGACCATATTTTTTCTTCTCTCTTTAGTTTCGATTTGCTTCATCTACCGAGATTTTAATGATGGTCGTTGGTAGTTTCTGTGCTATTGTTCATGGAATAGCCCAACCAGCTGTGTTGCTTGTGTTTGGTGCAATGGCAGACACATTTATTGAGTATGACATTGAAATGCAAGAGCTTAAAGACCCAAACAAGACATGTGTAAATAACACCATAGTGTGGATTAATGGTACTATTCATCAGAATGAAAAGAATGTCACAGTAAGATGTGGGTAAGTAATGAATGTATTTGTTTCTTTTCCATTGTTATTATAGTTTGTCAGAGAATGCCTTGCTACTGAGGGTCCTGTTCAGCCTTTAAATCTTACATTTTCTATTCATAAGGCAAAAAAGGGGCATGGTTCTTATTACAGAGCCCTATTACTGAGCTGGAGATATTATCTAGAGGGACAGAAGGTCAGCTTGGGTCTTGATCTTTCAGCTACAGATGTCAGCAAGAATATTCTTTGATTATGATTGTTCTGATAACAGATATACATATTATATATCTGAATTCATTAATCTATTTTACTGATTACACTATAGATAATAATGACTTCTGGTCATTCTGGTTAGGACTATAGGTTAGGACCTATAATGCCTGATGACTTCTGAGCAAGTTAGTTAACTCTTGTCATTGAGAGAAATGAGCATTTCTAGAATACAATTCATTAGCTTATGGTGGATTTCTGAGGCAGGTCAGATGAACCACCATATAAGACAGCCTGTTTCTTTCCATGAACTATAATAAATGGAGTCTAGATGATTCATTCAGATACACATCTGTCAAAGCCAAGTTTGACCCTGTAACCTCTCCTAAAAGTCATTTTTCAGTGCATCATTCCAAGAGTTTTCTAATCTTTGAGTCACACTTAATTAGATATTTAATTAGAATTAAAAGTCACTTTCTAAAGGTCTTTGAAATTCACAGCACATGGAAGTGATTCACATACCTAGATAGAGGTGACTGGGGCCAAATTACTTGCTCCAATCTGTCCAAGCCCTTCTCCACAGAGCAGCTCTCAATCCAGCCCCAGCCCCACGTGTATTTATGCTTGAGATTGCCCTCTCACATTTGGCCTTGTTGAACTTCATGAGGTTCCCACGGTCCCACCTCTCAAGCCTGTCAAGGTCCATCTGGATGGCATCCCTTCCCTCCTGTATGTCCATCACACCCCACAGCTTGGTGTCACCAGGAAACTTGCTGAAGGTGCCCTCAATCCCACTGTCCATGTCACTGACAAAGATCTGAAGCAGCCCTGGTCCCAATACCAACCCCTAAGGAATGCCACTCATCACAGGTCTCCACTTTGACATTGAGCTGTTGACTGCAGCTCTTTGAGTGTGACCATCCAGCCAATTACTCATCCACCAAGTGGTCTATCTGCGTTCTCTCCAGCTTAGAGACAAGGGGGTCATGTGGGATAGCATCAAATGCTTTGCACAAGTCTGGGTAGATGATGTCAGTCTCTCTTCCCTCAGCCACCAAAGCTGTAACCCTATCATAGAAGGCCACCAAATCTGTCAGGCAGGAGTTGCCCTTAGTGAAGACATGTTGGCTGTCACCAGCCACCTCCTTATTTATCATGTGCCTTGGCACAATTTCTAGGAGGATCTGTTTCATGATCTTGATTAAACATGAAAAATCGTACTGGATATCTGTGTCAGGCAGCTGAGTTGCTTCCATGATTGTTTTTTGCAAGAGATCAAGTCAGATTCATAGTGTTCCCTTTTGGCTTAAAAGTTCTGTGTGCGAAATTTTGGGTAAATGGAGTAGAATTTGCTGTCTGCAGGATGTTTTTAAAAATTTGTCTAAAAGAATAACCTAAATGCAAAAGCAGCAATTCAATGCCCTTCACTGATATTATGAGTAATTTAACACTCCTACTTGAGTAACAAAAACAAATAATCATTTCAGATTAGAAACTTATATTTGAAGTAATATTTGAATTGACTTTAGCAGCCCTCATTTCTCCCCATGTTGAAATCTGAGTGTTATTAGCTGGTATAATGGCACAAAGCAAGCACATTCAACATCTAATGAAAACTTGTTTTGCAGTTTTTCTCTGAAACCCCTGCTCACCTGTGCTCTTTTGGAGCATGCAGTCTGGGGGGTTTCCCAGAGACTGCAGGACGGCAGAGCATTTTCTGGTCCCTGCCAGCTCTCTGGCCCTGTGCAACAGGCAGAGCAAGGAATCCAGCCCCTGATAGGGATAGCCTCTGTTAGCAAAACAAGTTGATTTGCTGGCTGACCTGACTCTAACCTGAGGGCACACCAGACTAGAAATCAAATTTAAAACAGTATTGCTAACTTTTTTTTCCCTCCTTTTTTTTTCAGGCTGCTGGATATTGAACAAGAAATGACCAGATTTGCAGGATACTATGCAGGAATTGGTTGTGCCATACTCGTGTTAGGATACCTCCAAGTCAGTATTCTTTTTTCTATTTTGATTTCAAAGTTTAAATCACTAAATAATGAAGTTTATGTTAATTATATTCCTTTTAACTGCTAGCTACCTATTTGAGCAGAACAGATGCTTTCAGTTCACATTCTATCATCTGAAATATGTTAGCTCTGTCAGTCTGAGAGCTCCTTGGATTAGTGCTTGCATACCTTTGCAAAAGGATAAGTTTTACCCACACCACAAGCAATACTTGCTCAAGTGTGGCTGCTATGGAATCCACATACCCTCCTACAACAGCAGCTGAAGGGCATGCAGATTCCAAGCAGGCATCTCAACTGTATTGAGCCCTGTGTTTCTATAATAGAGATGTTACAGAGCAATACTTGTGTAAAACGTGTTGGAGAAGAATCACACCCTATGTGTTCTGTAGTAATGGTTCAGTCCTTATGACTGAGATGAGTCACAAGCTCAGACGACTCCTGCATAGGGTCCCCTGCTTTGGAAGCTTTTTATAATAACAAAAATCACTTGTCATTCTCCTTCCTGAGAACTATTCCAGAGTTTTGCTGAGGTAGGATGGCTGCCATCCCTGTACTACTTGCAGTTGTAGATGGAAAAAAGTTTGTCCATATGACATTCACATAACAGCATAAATAATTTACCTTGCCTCTTCTCTCATCTTACTAGAACTGTGACAAATGCTTGATCCACAGGCTATATAAAATTGCTGGATTATTTAAAGATCAAAACAACTAGCATGTCTATGTAGCCAGAATGTATTTTACCTGAATAGTAATTTTATCAATAGCCAAATTGCTCTATCCCATTTTATCCAAATTGCATTTTCCCATTTGTTGGGAGTAAAAGGACTTTTTACTGCATTTTATCAACCACTTTATGCTTTTCCCAGATCTGCTTTTGGGTTATGTCTGCAGCTCGTCAGATACAGAAAATCAGGAAAGCTTATTTCAGGAAAATAATGCGAATGGATATAGGCTGGTTTGACTGTACATCTGTAGGAGAACTGAACACCCGAATTTCTGAGTAAGTAATCTAGAAAAAAAATGTATGCTATAGAAAACATTTTGTAATTCCTTCCAAACACCACAGAGTGCCAAAAATCAGGCATTTGACAAACAACTTTTAATACAAATACAGCTATGTTCCTGGGAGTAGCAACCAGATGGATTATCTCCCCCGTCTTTGAACTGAGTGCCATAACTGTTAAGCCACAATTATTTCCCTTTTGTGCCTTGTCTGTCAGTAAATGTGGGGGGGGGGTGGTTGGATGGGTTTTGGGGTAGGGTTTTTTTTTCCTGTTTGTCTTCTCCTGCCTTCTCCTTCTGTGCCCAGTCCTTTCAGAATGTTCTATAATTTGGCTGTCAGTGCACACTCCCTGAGTCTGAAGACAGTGATCTGAACCCTCTCTCACTTCTCAGAAAGGAAAATCACATTAGAGGCATGACTTTGCTTTTGTTGGATTTTAAAAGGAAAGAGTGAGCCTTGCTTAATCTTCTGCTAAAGAAGATACAAGCTCTTACCTTTAGATATGGACACAAGGCAGTTAGAGAAACCATCTCATCCTGGGTAAACATTTAGCCCTGAAAAAAACAGAGTTTAAGGCTTGCTCCTTAGTAGTTCCTGTTTACAGGCTGCAGGCAGGGTGGATATGCTGACTGCAGATGGCTCTTCTCAGTTGTGCCTGCGTAATAGTCACATTTGCAGAAGATTTTTCTGTAGCTGAAGGGGATTTTATTTGCCTTTACTCACCGGTATATATTACTTTCTGTGGTGTTCTTTTCATGAAGAATAAATGGCAAGCTTATGTTGCTGTGAAGAATCTCTTCGGAAAAAGTAGGAACTAAGCATGTATTTGTCTAATAAATAACGCAGTTCCCTTGGTTTTGAACAACATTGTCCTGTGACCTGCAGAAAGCTTCTTGACTGCAAAACCATTTGCCAGAAGAAATACAAACATGATTCTTCTACTCAACACTCTTACATTTTTCAACAGAGGACTGTAATTTCACTTGATGTATCAATGAGCTTACAACTTTGCACTTTAAATCTCAGTAGTACTGAGCTACTGTTTATTCCAGGAGTTCCTAGTTCTTCTAATCTCAGAGATGAGGTAGTAGCCAAGAGTGTTTTGCTTGAATACATTTTTTCTGTGTTGGCAAAGCCTAAGAGAGAACAAATGAACTCTGCAGCTGCCTAGGAGTTGAATGATACCAACTGCTGCACCACTATCCTCCATGTGATAGAACTGTCATGTTTTCCCACTGCCTCCAGTGTTAAAGTAGCCCTCCTTGATTTTCCCACTCTCTCATTTAGAGAATAAACTACCTTAGAGAATGGAGGGAGGAACTGGGAGGTGGTGGAAGGTGTAACTAGAAGAGAGTTAGAACCCTCTTCCCCTTTCCTGTCCCCTTGGCAAGGTGGTAGGGTACATTCTCAGTGCCCCATGATGTGAGGAATGCTATATCAGCTATGCTGTTTTTCCATTATCAGACAGCTGCATCCAACTGGGATGTCTCTGCCCTGTCCTTCGAATCAGTGTGGGCAGAGTAGTAAGAGCCAGCCAGTAGTAAGAGCCAGTGAATAAGTCAGCTGTTGGGGCAACTTTTCTTGGGAAAGGATGCCATCACCTCTGCAGTATTCATGTCTAAAAGCCTTCTGCCATTGCAAAGGCTTTCTCACTGTAGCCCAGGGTCTTTGTAAGGGTTGATGGTGAAAGAATAGGGATGAGGAAGGGCCTTCTCCAGGGAAAAGCAACTAAGCCAAATGCAGCCAGGACCTGTAACACAAACAAAAGGTATGCTCCCCAATTGTCTGTTGATTTTTGTTGTTGTTTCATTTTTTTCCAGTGATGTTAACAAAATTAATGAGGCTATTGCTGACCAAGCAGCAATCTTTATCCAGCGCATAACCACTTTTGTGTGTGGATTCCTACTGGGATTTGTCAGTGGCTGGAAATTGACCTTGGTTATCATTGCAGTCAGCCCTTTGCTTGGGCTTGGAGCGGCTATCTATGGCTTGGTAAGTGAATTGGGAAAGGTTCATTTTGAGGAATAATAGGCAGGGAAGATCATGCCATGGAGCTGTGAGGATTGGTAAAGTCTATTACACCCCTTTAAAGTCAAGAGAGGCAGATTATGGTCACAGCAGCACTGGACAGGAGGGGAAGGAAAGGGTGTGTGGAGGGGAGGTGGGCTTTGCTCCCACTGTTGTTTTCCCAGAATGACATATCCTGCTTCTAAGATGGGAGTATAAGCACACCTTCTTGTGGGTCCTGTGGATAGATATTATCATTGCTGAGATCAGAACCTGGCCTTTACCTTCTCTCTATTACTGCACACCTGGTTTAGATGGTTACAAGACATGGGACTTAATTTCTCTATGTAAATTGGCAGCTTTTGAGAACAATCAAGTTTCAGAAACCTAAAATAGTTGAAAATAACTGCTCAAAATTACCTCAAGCTGTCCTTGCTCCTGGAAGCTGCTGCACCTTCTCCCTGTTGTTCCTGTTCTGCTTCTCCATCCACTTCCTACAAACTTCCTGTTACTGTGCAGAAAAAGGACAGGGAAAAGGGAAACTGCCCTCTCACCTCCTCTACCACACCCATCAGGGCTGGATAGTTCCTGCTCCTCCTTTGCATTCTTGTTGGGCTCAGCCCTCTGGGAATCTAATTTCTTTCGCTTCAGGAAGAGCTTGTATCATTTTTCTATCAAACCTCTAATATAACCTTGACTAATGTCTTGTCTTCCAGCTCTCCTTTAGCGTCTTGTGCTGGCTGCAAGTAGATGACATGAATAATGACTCAGTGTGAAGTGGGAGAGCAGAATCCTGGCAGGGAATGAAAAAAAAAAACCAAATGCTTTTCCTTCATTTGCAATACCTTTCCGAGCTCATTCCCCTTTATGTCTGTAATTTTCCCCCTTTCCACTGTTAATTCTCTGTACCCATCTCTTTCCTTTCACAGACCTACTGTTAAGTGTTTCTTCCTTACCAGCCTTTCCAGACCAAGTCTTTGTTTTTTACCATGATGAAAACAGACCCAAGGTTAATCTAGACTGGTTTCTTATCTCCAAAAGTGGCTAATAGATGCATGGAGTAGGGTATTGGAAGAGGGAAAGTAAATAATGACACTTTACACTTTCTAATGTTATCTCATTCTCAAGCCAATGTGGTGTCTTTGTGTAGAATTGTACATGACTACATTTTCATCCATTTTTTTGAGTTTAAGTAAGCTTTTGGCATCCAGTGTGCTCTGGGCTGCTGTGCAGGAGCCTGCTTGCTGTCAGCCCGAGAAACAAAGCACAGTTTTGGGCAACATCTGTTTCCATCTTCCCCCATCACTACAGTTACCTCTTCTTTCTGAAGCTAGGGTCTGCCACAGTGGCTGAAGGGCCACTTAAGCTCCCCCTTCCTCCCCCTATGCACAAACCCTGAGTCTGCAATCTGCTTAAGCACAGTTAGCAGCAGAGAGAGAGGCAGGGAGGGAAAGCAGGTGTTGCCAGCTGCTTTTTCTAGCTACCTGGGGCAGAGAGCTGTTGCAAAACCTATGCTACAAAGGTATGTGCCCTAGTACTAGAAGACACGAGTGTTCGAGTGTGCAGCGTGCCTAATAAAAGCCTGCTTGGAGTGCAGGAGGTGACCTTGTGCAGAGCAGACAGCACAGTGTGACAGCCACCATTGCTTATCACTGACCTTCTCTGTACCTGCAGTTCAGGTGTAACCAGCACTTCTCATGCTTTTGTAGGCTGTGGCAAAACTAACAGGACGAGAATTAAAGGCTTATGCAAAAGCTGGAGCTGTGGCTGATGAAGTGCTCTCATCCATCAGAACAGTGGCTGCTTTTGGTGGGGAGAAGAAAGAAGTTGAAAGGTTTGTTTGAACAAACTGCAAGATCTCTGATGTTTTTCTCCTGAAGTAATGAAATGCTGTAATGCATGTCAGATTCACGCCCATTATATTCTCTATATTCTACAGCTATGGCTATCTGTTAGCTTTGAGATGCATATGCATGTTATGTTTCAGAAATTTAGGTTTCAAGTAACATTTGAAAGATTAGTTTTATAACTCAGTTTATCCATGAAATAAAACTTCAGCAATGCTCCCTTCAATTCATTCCTACTTGTAGGAACATACTGTCAAATTTTCCCCTAAACATTGCCTGATATATCACTTTCACAGCACATCTGAAAAATTTAGGTACTTCCAAGCTAAGTAAGAGAACTAGTTTCAGCAAGACATGATTTGATGATGTTAAACTGTGAATTTCTCTTAAATTCTGTGAAAGCATAACATGACTGTAGGATGTGCTCTGAAGTGTTGGCTGAATTGTCAAATCAGCTCCAAATCCCCTGGTGAGGTATCTGCAATGAGTGTGGCTTTTCTTGTGCTTGTTACACTTAGAACATAGAAGGATTTCATGATTTGGGAGCATTGCTGGTTTCAGCTGTGATCTCACTTCAGACTGATTCTGTATCAACCTTATGTGTACACTCTGCTGTCACCAAAGATGCCTCATTTTGTTGGTCTTTGCTCATTTTGAAATTTCTGTCAAATTGATTTAATTCCCTTTTGTTTTTCTCTCTTTCTACAGATATGATAAGAATCTGGTGTTTGCTCAGCACTGGGGAATTCGAAAAGGAATAATAATGGGATTATTCACTGGTTATATGTGGTGTATAATTTTCCTAAGTTATGCATTAGCCTTTTGGTATGGTTCTAAACTTGTCCTTGAAGAAGAAGAGTATTCACCTGGCACTCTTCTGCAGGTACCCATTTTAGCTTGATGCAACTTTTCTGGACTGTTCTTTAAAACAGTAATTCTGAAACACGTATTCGTAGTGTTCTGGTATCTGGTGACTCAGTGGTAACAAACACTATGTATGTCTTCTAGAGATCATTACTCAATATACGTATGAAAGTATATGACACAATTGGATAAGATTTAAAAAAAAATCCATGTTTATTTCAAAGATTTTAAATACTACCTATTGTAATCAGAATAATGCTTTCATTTGAGAGCCCGCTACACAATTGTCAGAGGCCTGAAACTAGCTTTTCCATTTTCTGAGTCAGCATGTGTCTTCTGGGATGATGGCTTCTCTGAAGAACTTTGTAATAAAAACCCCTTTGTGATAAAGAGAAACCTAAGCAAAGAAAGTTTTGTCAAATCTAACCTCTCTCTCTTGAACACTTTCTGTTCCTTTGAAAAAAAAATTTCTGTTGCTTTGTTGTTACAAAGGACATGTAAACATGTATGTGGATAACAACACACATGGCTGTGGCTCCTGCAGTGTATGTAAAAAACCATGGCACTTGTGCATCCATTTCTGCACAGCAGATGCTCTAGACACTGATGGCCTAAATGCAACAAAACCAACATCCACAGATATTTTAGTTATTTGCTTTGAGCTAGGACTGCCCAAATGGCAGACTCTAGTCTAAACCCAGAGCAAACTTTTCCCAAACTTTGGTAAGTCCTGGGTATTCCGATGAGACATCTATTTTCACTCCTTCTCTGCCTCTTGTGCAGCTCTCAACCACCAGCAGCATGCAGTGCAAAGCTTCCTGCTAAGAGTTTGGCGAATTACTCTGCAAACATTGTTAACTTGAGTAATTCTGTTCAAGCAGGATGTCCCTCACAGGAAATTGTTTGCACCTGCTCTTGACGTGAGTAGTTGATACGAGGTAGTGCTGTGAAAAACAAAGTGAGCAATTTCCTTGTCTTGCACATGATAACTGGTGTTCAGTGCTCCCAAATGACAAATGGCAAACGGTGGGGAGCTACCCTGTAGCTGAAAAATTGTAGCTGTCAATGGAGAGACTCTCCCTTCTGCTCCCCTTCCTCTGAGTTTCCAGCAATCTTTTTTCTATTTGATGTTTTCTACCATACACTCCTAGTCTGATAGGGTGCAGGAGGGAAGGATTTATAGATACAAAACATATAAATATGCTTTTCCTGATTTCTCAAAAAGTGTTGTCCACCAGCCATACTGCATTCAGATACACTAAGCATTGCCTTCCTTTCCTCTTCTGTCAGATGTACAGAACCTGCTCCCTTATGTTCATGATGGACTCTGACATGCATAAAACCTGCTTGCTTTGGGACTCATTCACACAAAAAAATTACTTAGTAGTAAAGCTGAGTATGAATTTATGGCGTAATCTATACATCCCAGTGTAGATATTTGCAGTACACAGTGTACAATAGAGTCCTCCACTTTAGCTATGGGGTTATCCTCAGTAAACAGGAGAACTGAGTCCTGTGTACTGCTATTTCTTTCTCAGCAGTAGTGTTTCCTTATACACTTTGCCCCATTTATCCTGACTACCGTTTGTGTTGCATCCTAAAGGCCAGCTGAGTCCTTGATTGCTTCTTAGCAGAATTCCCAGGTCAAACTAGAGCAAAGGATTGCATATTATACATTACATTACATATTTCCTAATGTTCAGGGTGAATGTCCAAACTATCAGCCACAACAAAGCAAGAAAATGGACCAAAAGCCTGCACCAAAGACATTGTCCAAACATTTATAATCTGTTCTGCCAAACCACCTCTGTAACTGAAAAACTAAGAAGAAATAAAGCAGAGTAAATTCTAGGAAAAAATATTTCAAAAACTGTTCAAAATCATGCCCTGACATGGTAGCACTGGGAAAAATAAACTATACTTACTATACAGTGCAGTTCACTCCTTGTTGTAGGAACATATTGAATATATTTGCATATGTGGTGTATAAGTGGTAAATAAGCCTTCACCTTTTCATGTTCACTATCTTCCAGTGTCCTGTTCTTTGAAGATCCTCTCTCATATCAGAATTGCCAGCATTTTCAGTCTTAGACAATTCCTTTCTGCATTTAAGAACCTTGATAAAAACTTCTTTGTAGGAAATGAAGCATTGGCAGCTCTTAGGAAATTTTGAACAAACATTTTTGGTATTTTGGTTGATATGCTACAGCTTCACTTGCTTCTGATCTGCAAGGCCAGACAACAAGCTGTGTGAATTCTTGAACTGAAGTGTCCTCTGATACTTGATACTCTGTTCAGCTGCCTTTATTGTCTGCCAGTCTTTCCAGGAAGAGTGGATGCTGTGGCTCATTTTCTCTCATGTTGTCCTAGGCTTAGGTAAAAAGGGGATCCTGGGGCTTTCAGAAGAGGGTCATTAGTAACTCTTCCTTTTGGTTCTTAGAAGAAGACTTGAAACAGTGAGCACATTGGGTGTGTGCTACCTGCAGAAACTGTCCACCTGCACTGATAGAATAATCTCAGCTCAGAATGTGGCTTATTCAGTGTTGGTAGCAACCCCTACAGTTCATTTCTTCATGAGATAGAGAAAAAAGTATTCTTTGCAGCTGGTACCTCCTCCAGAAGTAAGTTTTTTGAGCATTGGACGAGACAGGAACTGCAGTATACAAACGTTGTAATACAATGTTTTAAGCTTCTTTCTCTTTTTGCTTACTGGTAAAAGACATTCCCAAAATAATCTACTTCCCACCGATGTTCAGTTCCAGTCCATGTTTCAAGGAACAGGCACCCAATCAAACTGAGATGGCTTAAAAATACATCACTGGCATGTCAGTGAATACCTGGATGCACGATTTGTTAGGACAGGGCAAATATAAGATAGAGTAATTTGCTTCGGCCTCAAAAAAAGTTGTGAAAAATAGTGAAAATACCTTCTAAAATGCATTTGTTTGCTTTCTTGTTGGCTAATAATGCTCATATAGTGAATCACCGCAGTTCAGCAGCTGCATGAGAATTCATCAAGCCACTATAGTTTGGTTTGCATGTCTAAACTATAAATTATAACAAAAATGTGATGTCGTATTTTGTTAATTTCTTTTTCCACTTCTTCAGGTTTTCTTTGGTGTTTTAGTAGGAGCATTAAATCTTGGCCAGGCATCTCCCTGTCTGGAAGCCTTTGCCACTGGTCGTGGGGCTGCAGCAGACATTTTTGAGACAATAGATAAAGTAAGTAATGCATTTCTAAGCTATGTTATTTTGTAGTGGAAAAATAATTAAATAAGCCTGAAGTGGTACTAGTTCTATCTACTGTGTAAAATAAGGAAAAATGAGTCCAATTAAAGAAAAATTGATTGTCCAATAGAAAGGTCTAGTGGCATGTGCACAGGCTCAAAGAATGTGTTGAACAGATTTCTTAAGTGGCCTGCTTCTGCATAATGAATTTTTACCTCAGTTACTGATGTTCTTTATTCCTATTTCTCATGCCATACAATTACTTAACGGTGCTGGCCGATGGAAAGTGTAGTACTGACAGGCAGTAATGGTCACTTTGCAATCAAACTTGCAGCAAGCATCTAGCTCCCAGCCTCCAGATGGCATCAAAAGGTGTGACTATTGGCATTAGTGGCAAGGGTGGCCTCTGTCACCTGTCCCAGAGCTACCCAAATGAGCACAGGCACAGGCACTGGTCATGCAGCAGTCATAAACCTTAATCACAATATTATCTAAACAGACAGATACTTGAAATAAGGTAGTATGAGAGAGCCTGAGACTCCATTGGCATTTTTTGATGGGGATTCCTTTCTATAGCTTTATAAATTTAGTTGTTGGAAAAGTACTGTTGATTTCTTAATAGTAGGTAGTATCTCTGTTCATTGACACGCTTTATCGTGTTAAAAACTGTAAACACATTAGAATGCTGCTTGTCTTTTACAGAGCACAAAAGGGTGTATAAAGCGGACTAGAGGGGCCGTGGTAATGATAATAGATTTTTTAGTAACCTTTCAAATTCCTGTAATAACAATAAAACATGCCTTATAAATGCATTTCATAAGCTAAAACTCTAAGATAAACTGAAAAAGAGATAAACAAGGTTACTGTTTTTCAGAGAAAAAAATGAAAAGCATAAAGAATTGCAACAGTAAGGATTAATCACAAAATTCAAGATAAGGCTGAGTCAGATAACCTTAGGGTAAAAAAAGCAAACCAAAGTGAGATTTCATCTGTCTAGAGAAAGAGTGACAAAATTAGATCCATCTACTTGGCGTGTTTGTAGGTTTGTGATTAGACAGTACAAGCACAGCTCTGCCCTGATACAGATTTTTTTCTGGCACTAAATTTACAGTCATGCTGAGGTTCCCATTTGCAGGATCAGTGAAACTTTACTTCATAGCTTAGTATCTGAATTTAAGTATGATATATTCCTTAAGAGGAACCAATCTTCTAGCTGTTCTTAACATCTTAGAGCATACATATTTCTCGTATTAATATTCCCTTCAATCTGTTAGACCATTTAAAAAATCATGCACATTTCAATTATCAAATATTGGTGTTGCTGTAGTTTTAATTCATTCTCTGTATTCCATGCTTCAGAAGTCTGCCCTTAGAAAATTTTATTTCTTTGTAATTCCTCAAATTCCTCTTAGTTCTCTGCTTGTGTCTAACAGTCTGCAATACCCAAGGCCTGGCCAAAGGTATGTGAGACCCAAAGCACTTCACAGGAAAACTTCAGCATTCCAGCTCTTAGGACAGAATGTACTAGGATGATGTTTAGATGCAGAGTGGTGAGGTGTGCAGATTTTCAGCAATGAATTGGTTGTTGGGTGCTTTGAGAGAATGTTTATATGAACAGGGTTAGTGCCATTTTATTCCTGAGGAGCTGGCTAAATTAACTTAATCAAAATGACTCGCTCAGTCAACTGCTCTGTTCCAGCAAAACCTAGCTGAGTGGTTGACTGTGGTATTTGCAGTCAGCCTAAAATGAGAAGAGGATGCATCCTTCTTGCCCATACTATCCACTGGGGACAACTCCCCCATCACTCTGGCTCTCAATCTCATGCCCCTTGCCTGCTGTCCCTGGGGCAGAGCCTGCAGCTGGCTCTATGCAACCAAATGCTGCTCAAACAGAAGTGCTATGGCTTTGTATGGTATTGGGAATATTTATATACTGCAGCACTGTTGTCTATTTAACAGCAAATAAATAACATAATAAATTTTATCCTAGAAACCCACCATTGACTGCATGTCAGAAGATGGCTACAAGCTGGATAAAGTACGAGGTGAAATTGAATTTCATAATGTAACATTTCATTATCCCTCCAGACCAGACATAAAGGTAACTATTCATCATCCATCCTGTGAACACAATTATTGGAAACAATCAAAATATCCTGATTCTGCCTGCAATTTCTAGATTTTCAGTAGAGGTCATTTTCTAGAAGCCCAGATCCTTTGTTTAAAAGTCAACTGAATAATTCTTCTATTAAAGGGTTCTTCTCCTTACCATTCTGCTTATTTTACCATTCTGATATATCCCTTGCCACATCAACATATTCCTTGGTGCTGAACATAGACTCCTAGTAATTTCAGACAAATTCACTTGTGTACAGCTTCTTTTACAATCAATTGTGCACTTGTATCAATGTTTGCTAGAATAGAACACAAAGTAAAAAGCTGAATGGTGCAAGGAGATTTTATAAAACTCTTTGATTATCCTGGGGATGTGCCATGTGACCCATTAAAATGCTAAGAAAGGTACAGGAACATTGACTGTATAACCCATAATTTCTCTATTGCTGTGTGTGAATTGACAAATTCTTCTTGGAAAAGCATATTATTGGACAAGAAAATGAGTGCTATTGCTTCTAGAGACAGAAGTACATGAAGTATCAGATTTTTCTACAGAATCTCAGTCTGACATTCTTAATATTTATGCTTTACCAGGCCCTCACAGTACACACGCGGTGTTCTTTAAAGGGAATTTACTACCAAGTTCTCTAGTGGTATTAACTTGACTAGTTTTTAATGCTGAACAACAGTAACTAAAAAAGATCTAAATCTGCTTCCCTGTTGTGTAAATAAGTGCTCTGCATTTACAAACTCTTCAAGCAATGTAAAAATATGTGGGTTGCTTTATCCTTTTTCTTTATAATACTGTTCTGAATTTTGTAAAATTGCTTTGAATCTCCCTTTGAAGATACAGAGTATACTCATTTGGTTGTATGACTGTGAAAGAATTAGAATGGATAGATTCTGTTTCTGGTTTTTTTCCTCTCTAGATTTTGGATAACCTTAATATGGTTATTAAAGCAGGGGAGACAACAGCTTTTGTTGGAGCTAGTGGAGCTGGGAAAAGTACAACGATGCAGCTCATCCAGCGTTTCTATGACCCCACTGAAGGCATGGTGAGTGTACCAGCCTAGAATGTGTTTCTCCAGCCTTAGGAACTTGAGAGAATAGCATGGTTTCTTCTCCAAGGTGGAAAGGAAGACTCCTAACTCCCTTTTTGTTTCCTTCTTTTTAAAAAATTTATTTTTTAAATGAGCAAAATATCTTCCTGTGCATTTCTTTTATTTAAATGTATAAAAGACAAAGAACTGATTTTTTTGTAAACATATAATGATCATTTTCATGATTACTTTTCACCTGGTTTTATTTCTGAGGCCAAGCAAAAATGGAAATGAAATCAAAGAGCACAATTCCTAGAGCCAATGCTACTGACACTGCATTGCCTTCTTCTGTGTATGCAAGCTGATTTTTATGCAGGTCATGGAAACAAAGCATCACAAGCCCTTCATTTCCAGTGTGTCTTTCTTTGTCTCTGAACTGGAGGGGATAATTTCCCTGACTTTTTTTTCTTAAATTTGTGTCTGTGTTTTAATTGGCTTCTGCAGATTACCCTGGATGGCCATGACATTCGTTCCCTGAATATCCAGTGGCTGCGCTCACAGATTGGCATTGTTGAACAAGAGCCGGTGCTCTTCGCCACCACCATTGCAGAGAACATCCGCTATGGTCGGGATGAGGCTACCATGGAAGACATAATCAAAGCAGCCAAACAGGCCAATGCTTACAATTTCATCATGGACTTACCACAGGTATGCTCTGCCTTGTAAAGTGTTTGGCACGATTTGATGAAAAAGTAGAGAATCCTTTTGTCCCTCCCCCTCTGCAGCAATCTGTGCTCAGGTGGAAGGGCAGAAGATTAATATACATAGTAGGCAACAACCTTTCCTTTGACTGCAGTTAATTAGGTCTTATTATATGCATGTCTTCAAGTTAAAAACCCAACAAGCAGCAACCCTCCCCCCCAAAAAAAACAACCTCGAGCAGGATTAGTTCCTCAGAAATCATATGCACAACACTCAATATCACAGTAATAATCATAGCACGATTTAAAAATACGTATTTTTCATGGTATGTAGATTTGTTTCTGCTCAGGCCAAAAGCAACGTAGAGCCCAGCCTCTCAGTAGCCAGCATATGTTGTAGAAGTAGTCTGTACTGATGCTCACAACCTAATCTTGTACAAGCTTTGTAAACTAGCTGGAGGTTCCCTCTTCTCCAGTTCCTTCCCTTATGATGACAGGGCTTCAATAATTCCTCCTTACAAAGCCCATATTGAATAGTACTGGGCTGTCTACTTTTCTAGATTATTATTTTGCCAAGTAACTTCTCAGAATGACATGATACAACAGTGAATGTTATTGATGGGATTCAAGTACCATTAACAGTCAGTACATACTTTTTATCCTCCATCTATGCATCTCCAGGCTTCCAGGAGACTATTCATAGAAAGGCTCTTTAAAGGCCCATGTTTATTTCCTGGAAATGGAGGATTTAGCTCTAGGTAAATATAATTATCCTATCTCTCAATATGCCAGGCTTTACATGTTTGTTTAATTCACTACCTGAACCCAATGCCACCAGAATGTGATGTCCATGAATCACAGACACAGTGTCCGTGAGTCACAGGTCCTCAGCAGCCAAATCCAGGTCTGAGTCATCTGAGGGAAAGTGGGTGGGTGATTCCTCTCCATTTCAGCTTTTGCTCATATAGTTGTTTTGAATTAAACCAGAACATTTCACCTTTTTACCAGTGCATACTTTTGGCTTGGGGTTGGAAGCTCAGTGCAGGCAAAATGATGTTGTACTTTATGAAGAAAATTATTTCACCAGTTGTCCTTTGAATATTTGCTCTAACAATGGTTTTGTCTTTCAAAGACAATAATTTTTTTAAAGTCTACTCCAGGGACAAATCTGAGAGACATTTTACCAATATCTTCACCAGAAGCTTAACAGACTTTTTGGTTATCTGTTTCATTTTCACGTTTCTCCTTCACACAGAAATTTGACACTCATGTTGGAGAGGGTGGAAGCCAGATGAGTGGAGGTCAAAAACAGAGGATAGCTATTGCTCGAGCTTTGGTGCGAAACCCCAAAATCCTGCTACTGGATATGGCTACGTCAGCACTTGATAATGAAAGTGAAGCTATTGTCCAAGAAGCACTTCATAAGGTTTGCTATAGTATGGCAAAAATTGGACTTGAAAGGACAGAAATTATTTTTAACGTACTCTGCAGAGAGTGTTGCTGAATTTCAACAAATAAGTGAGAAGCTCTGCTTAATAACTGTTCCGTATGCACAAGTAGAACCTTGATATTATTGACAGAGAATAATTTTTGCTTACTTTGGGACATTAACAGAAATCTATAGCTCTGCTCCGTGGGCTATGGATGGAGCTTAAGTCAAAGTCAGCTGGAACTACTCCTGTTAATTTGAGTAGACATTAGATTCCATGGCTCATGTTCCAAGCGTTTCCATGTGCTGTGTTTCCCGCCAGGCTCGCCTTGGCCGCACAGCGATCTCGATAGCTCACCGCCTGTCGACCGTCAAAGCCGCCGATGTCATCGTGGGGTTTGAGCACGGAAGGGCTGTAGAGCGAGGAACTCATGAGGAACTGTTGAAGAGGAAAGGGGTTTATTTTATGTTGGTGACCTTGCAAAGCAAAGGAGACCCAGCACCTACTACAGAAGAAACAGAAACTAAATTAGGTAAAAATCCAGATATTTTAATTTTTTTTTTTTTTATAAGGACTAGTTGTTTCTTTTTTTTCTTCTACTTTTATGGCTGAATTTTATCATTCATAGAAGTAACACATTGACAGTCCTGGCCAAAGTGTTTTTGCTGCATATGCACTGAATGACCTTTCTAATATAGATCTACCCTGAAATAGTCCTGACCTTCAATACCCATCATTTTATAGCTCCACTGTGTGCCAGTGGTCCAGTCCTGCTGCATTTGAAATTCAAGCAAATTACAGAGTATGCTGAAACCACTTTATTTGTTTTGCTAGAGGCAGATTTGAATCAAAGCTTCTGGAAATTAAGGTCTAATAGAATGATCTCTTGTATTTTTGTGAAATGTCATACGTTGGATATGATTATCTTAAAATAAGAGAGAAATTACGGAGTTCGAACAGAGAAAAAGCCTTTGGCAGTCACATCTCAAGTGAGATGGTCCTTGGGCTATAATTTGGTTAAATTCATCCTGTCGAATACAAATATAAACCTTGTGATACATGTAGGTTGAGTAGCGTGGTTGTATTACATTCTTTGCCTTCTACAAGGTATTCCATTTATGACTTGGAGACACTGCACTTTTTTGTAGAGCCACAGTGAACTTAGGTTGTATTCAATTTTAGCACTAACTGGAGAGCTCTATATACTATATTTTGCAGCAGCAGAGGATGATGTGGTTGAGCCAACTCTTGAGAAAGTCCAGTCGTTCAGCAGAGGAAGCTATCGGGCCAGTTTGAGGTGAGTCTTAAAAATGGTTGTAAATCTCAGTGTGTTTCCAGATCTCTGTGCTTCATCCTGCTATTCCAAAATACCAGTAGTGCTAATAAATGACTTTTCTGTGTGCTGCGTAAAAGAGGGTTGAAGGACTGCAAGCATTTTACTGAGATAGAGTTCATTTGGAAAGAAATAGCTTGAGTATTAATGTTACTGATTGAAGTCCATGGATAAATAGCAAGGCTCTTAATTTTGCTCCTCTTTCTATCCATAGTACTTTCTCTCCAATTTTGATTTACTTTGTTAATGTTCTGTTTTTATTATTGCTAACATGCAGCCACATTTGTAACATCTAATGCACTTGCAGTCCAGTCCTTTGAAAAATGACTTGCTGTGCAATTACTTGGGAGATCAATGCAATCTACAAGGACATTTTTATTATGGCTTCTGCTTGATGGAAGTTAAAGCATTTTCCAAGCCAGACTGCCTTGTAGTTAGACACTTATTATTTCTTTCAGGCAAGCCCATGTCAGACATATACAAATGAATACATGTCCTACATTACAGAGTTATGTTTTATCAGAGGTAGAGATGAGTTGTTTCAACATCCTGTTTTTCTGGACTGAATTACTGGTAGTGGTAATGGTGGTTTGAATTGGTGTCTTAACTTGTGCAAATATAGTAGGACACACTGTAGTTTTACTCAACAAATACAGAGTGTGTGGTATATCTAAGACAATGTCTGAGTGGTGTGAGTGGAATATGATTTTGAAAAGTATTTGCCCCTGTTGTGAGATTTTTTTCCTCAAGAAGTTGAAAGATCATAGAAAAGAAAGAAAAGGTCTGTGGGATTCTGACTAATTACTTCAGTGCATCCTGATTTAGTTGATATAAGAACTGTACCTGCTTTGCAAGCAAGTATTGTGTTACTGAGCTGTGAAGAACAGACTATTTGTGTCCTCTTTGCAGAGCTTCACTTCGGGAGCGCTCGAGATCTCAGCTCTCTAATATGGTCCCTGAGCCTCCATTATCTATAGGAGGAGATCATGCAGAGTCTACATATCTTACTTCTTCTTATGGAGAAGATGATGGAAAAGCAAGAAAGGTCAGGTTCAATAGCTTATTAGGAAATTTTCAACCAATCAGATTATATCCCTTGGTAATGATCACCTATAGATAGGTGTCTGTGTTGTAGGAGTTGATGGCAGGTATGTTTTCCTGGCTTGATCCTCTTCTCTGCTTAAACAAAACCACAGCTTCAATTCTTATTTCTGTGTAAACCCTAGGCTGCATTTTGATGTCTGTTATGCTTATTGGTCCATACAAAATTTCCAGCAGAGTATGACTTATTGGTAAATTGATACATGTTGTAGATTTAGTTGAGAAACATATTCATAAAAGCTGAATTAACTGACAAAAAGCAAACTGCTCAGTCTGTGAAATGTAACAGCCACTCAGTGATACAAATGGCACTGCTTCTTGTTCAATAAAGAGTAAATTCACTTTCATCTCAAAATCATCCAGAGACTTCAGCAGAGAGACCCCCTCACTGCAACTAACCCAGAGTCCTTTTGCTGTCAGTGTCCTCCTGCAATCAACTGGCATAGAAAATGAAGGCAGCAGGCCATAAAATTACACAGAATATGTAGGAATATACACAGTGGGTTTCCAAATTGCTTATGAAGCTCTCTGCACCAATTTTCATGGCTGTGGTTCAGTGCAGAGAGCAGCAGTGGGAAGTCACTCTTCTTGCTATTGCTAAGCCAATTCTGTGGATAAATAGAGTGCTTTAGTGCTGTCACTGTGTCACTAGCTCAGAAGCAAGAGAAAATACAAGATGCTTGCTTCCACCCACTCCTCCTTGCCTCCTTTCCAACAGAGATGTCTTCACAGTGTCTCTTTTGTCTGGGCATTTCTAGTCATATGAACTGAGGGACATGAGCAGGACTGAGCACGTAAGTGTTACAAAAATTCTGCAAATATCAAACTGCAGGACAAGTTATAATTTGATGATGAATATTCTGCATTTACTGGGCATAATTATGGGAATTCAACATATAGTCTGAGGATGTTTCACAGAAGGGAGTCATACTTAGCGTGTATAAAGCCTGAATCCAGCTATCACTGTGAGATCTCTCGTTTTAATTATATCACATACCTCTTAATTTGATGCAGAGTTTGATCAGTGTGTTCATCCACAATACTTAAAAAGTAATATTTAAGAAGATTTAATGAGTGACACAAAAAGCTGCTTGTGAGGAAGAAGTTTAGGTTTTGCACCACATCTCATCTGGAGGTAGATAAAAGGAAACATCCTGAGTTTCAGTGGCAGAATATCTTAAACTGGTTGCAAATAACCTCTTCAGCTGGAATCATTAGAGCTCCACAAGGCATGAATCTCTCTCTTTTTCTCCAGAGACAGTAAAGGTAGTCATTTATGTAACCCTCTTGTGACTCATCAGGCCTTCAAAAGAACTCCAGAGAGCAGCCATCTTTTCCCCTCCTGTACAAAGCTAGAGCAGCTGTTTGGGCATGAGATGGTCATTTAACAAACTAGGCTAACTATTTGATCTCACTGTCAAAGGGAGAGCATCACTGGGGGAATGCATTCACTTCATAAATCCAACCTGTTTTTTAGGAATCTGTTGTGGAGGAAGACGCCAAGCCTGTATCATTTACCAGAATTTTGAAATACAATGCCTCCGAATGGCCATACCTGGTGCTTGGATCTCTGGCAGCAGCTATGAATGGAGCAGTCAATCCACTCTATGCTTTGTTATTCAGTCAGATTCTTGGGGTATGTTATAGTAACATTTTAATGTGTATTTTAGCTCTGAAGCAGAGAATGAGAAAGGCTGCAAGAAAAAGCAATCCATGGTGAACACGAGCAAAGTCCAACATCTGTGTTTTAGTATTAATAAATTTAAAATATTTCTTCCTGGTGTCAAGGCAGTCAGGCAGATGGAATATGCATCTGCTTTTAAATCTGTCTGAATATCTGCAATGTTGTTGTGTCAAACATGTGGACTTGTACTCTGGGACAAATAGGCTGGGGAATCACCACAGTTATTAAGTAAAAGGATACATTAAGCTGAGTCTGCCCTAAAAGTTTTCAGAAATTAATCCCAAAAGTCAATGAAGAAGTGGATAATCCTGGATATGTACCTTTTGAACAAATTTCTCAGTGGTTTCTTCTTACTTGTGCTTTCTTTCTCCTTGTGGAATTGTCTCAGAGTATGGGAAATTAATCCTTTCCAGTGAAACTCAACCAGAAGATATGCTCTGACTGCAACAAGCAGAAATAGTTCAGATAAACAGCTTCAGATAGATACACTGACCTACATATCAACTGCTCTGACTGAAAGGAATTGCTAAAGGATGGCTACTTAGATTTGGACCCGTACTTCAGCAGCAGCCAATAACATTGGCAGGTGTTGTAAAAGAACAGATATTAAGAGTGAGAGAAGACCGCTGTGGAGGCTTGTGCTGAATGGGGTGAAGGGGCTATAATTTAAGCACTAATGCTTTTTCTCAAGTACCCAGCAGTAAGTGAATGGCTTGTATCCACACTCTGGAAGTAAAAGACACTTGGTTCTTCTTGGAGGCTACTTATGGTAATTATAGCGTCTGTTAATGTTGTGCAGCTAGTCACGCTGAGGTGTAATTACTTACCCAGACTTTATTTTGTACAGCCCAATAGAGTTGCAATGGCATAGACCAGAGAGGAGGTGAGATGCTGCTGTACTGTTGCTTTGCTGCTATGCTATTTATTTCATGGCAATTCTCTGGTTATCAGTGTTTAGAGTAAGTGGTGATTGGTTAGTTATAACTGGGGATGGGCCACAAGTAATAGTAGTGTTTACAGACACTGAGTATAATAAACTTGTTGTTCAACAGGAGAAAACCCCATTATGTTTTAACCCAGGGTCACCCTAGAAAAATAAGGAATGATGCCTTTGCAGTGGATGAGGGAGAGCTCTGTGTTCTGGCTTTGGTTCTAGGGTGGGCTTCTGCACTTGGCAACAGGGAGTCAAGAACAAACTTCACACACAGAAAAACTAACACTTCTAATACAATGCCACCATTTTTTTTTTCAAAGACCTTCTCCATTCTTGATGAAGAAGAACAAAATACCCAGATCAATGGTGTCTGTGTGCTCTTTGTCTTGGTGGGAGTTCTTTCATTTTTCACACAGTTTCTACAGGTAATAGCAGTCCAACATACTTAAATTTTGTTTCTGAACCCTTTACTCTGTGGGTATCTCTTTCTTACAGTATTTACATTTGTTCTCATGCGCCCCAGGGATACACCTTTGCCAAGTCTGGTGAGCTGCTTACAAGGCGCTTAAGGAAAATTGGCTTCCAGGCTATGCTGGGGCAAGACATTGGCTGGTTTGATGACCGGAAGAACAGCCCTGGGGCTTTGACTACAAGACTTGCAACAGATGCCTCACAGGTCCAAGGGGTAAGACCTGGTAGCTTATGAATTATTTTACTGTTAAGCACTGATTGAAGGCCTGTTTTGGCACATTGTTACAGAAATTATCTAGAGTGGAACCAGCCAGGTCAATGTAGAACAGTCCTTGGTCAGCCAATTAAGCTATTTCTATTTATCATAGACTGTCAGTGCGGAACTATTATAGTGGTATTTCCTAAAAGCACCAATAGGCTCACAATTTACAACCCATTATTCCTGTCTGGATTTTTTTTTTTTCTGGAAATGAATTAGCTTTTTGCCACAATGCTTCAGTGTTTATTTCCAAAACATGTCAAACTAGTATTTTAGTGACATTGATTACTAACCATGTTTTCCAGTGTTCAGCATGGCATTGTGTACGTTGCGGAAGTTTCAATTTAAACTGACAGCCCACTTGAAAAAACAGTTTGCAGTACTGGCTGATGTTCCAGCCAGGAATTCTGCAGCCAGTTTCAGTGTTTGGGAAAATGAAACACTAACTTCATGCATAGTGTTCCTTAGTGGATGAAAGTTAAATCATGTTGAGCTATAGCTGTTACATATATATCCTATCTGGATTGATCCTTTGATAGGTGGGAGTCAGATGCCATTTTACCTGGCTCCAACGCGAGCAATTTTCTAGAAAGAAAGAAAGAGATGTACAAATTTCTTTGTTACAAAAACTGTCCTGTTTCAGCTTGACTTTGAAAAACTGTTAATGGGGGTTTTAATAATTTAAAAAACAAATGAGAGAAGAGGTTTCCAAAACCCCTGTCAGCAGCAATTTCTACAGAATCAGAGAAACTAACTGCAAATCTTACAGGCACTTACAGGGCATATTTTAATTGAAATAAATAAACCTGTAAAACACTGAGTGAACTGTATAATAGCCTCCTAATGGATAGCTTTGTTCAAAGCATATGCAGAGCAGTGGGAAGAGCAGTGGGGCACAGCCATCCACTCCACAGCTTGGGATGGGGGAACAGAGCTACCTGGGCAGCAGTGCCCTCCACCTTTCCCTGACTGACAGAGCTTGCTGCAGGTCAGAGAACAGATGGTAAAGCATTTTGTGCTGCAAGTTCACATCCTGCAAATGGATTTGACTGAAAGTCATCAAGGATATCAAATGTACATTTTTATTCTAATACATGGCAGCATAGCTCCTATCTAAGGCTGCTGTTTACTGCTATGAAAGTAGTAAACAAATCAAATTTATTAAAAAGAATGGTGTTGTTGAAGTGCATAAGGAGAAGATGAATGCATTCAATAAAGGTGATGTCAAAGCTATATTTAAAATTTTTCCTTAATAAAGGAAAGATAGGCAGAAATGCAGCTTTGTTTCATGCTTTTTAAGTGATGTTTCTTACTGATTTTAGCACAGCTGAGGCTTTGTTGCTAATAACTAAGTTACAAAAGGGTCCTGTTTATTATTTATATATAGATGGTAAATGTGAGGGCTAAACAGTGTATTCAGATGAGTGATTCCCCAGGGAACCAAGGGAACTAATTTCAATAATTAGATTATCTCTCTTACAATCAGTAGAAACAATATTCTGAACTCTCAATGGAAAATTTGGTGGATGAAAGGAATATTGAGCATTTGAAGGCTTCCTCTTGATACAATTAATTGGAAACAGACTATCCAAACTGGCTAAATTTCAGTGCACTCAGCAGCTCTTAGTGCCTTATGATATTTTAATGTAATTTAGAGTTTTCTAAAGTTTTATAGGAAAATTTATTTTAAGATTGTTGAAGTTACTACTGGAGTATAAGTCAGTCATCTCTGTTTCTTTTCTTCGAAGGCAACTGGATCACAGATAGGAATGATTGTCAATTCCTTTACTAACGTTGGTGTGGCCATGATCATTTCTTTCTACTTCAGCTGGAAACTGACCTTAGTTATATTGTGTTTCCTGCCATTTTTGGCCTTATCTGGAGCTGTGCAGGCTAAAATGCTGACAGGATTTGCCTCACAGGACAAGAAAGCACTGGAAGCTACTGGACGGGTAATGCTGTTTAAAAGACTAATTCATATTTGCAGTCATGAGTAGTTGAAAAATCAGTCATTTGGGATCCTCAGTAATTCAGATGTAAACTGGCAATGTTTTGCAAATAAGGTGCAATATTTCAGCTTGTCAAACCACTGAAACGCTGTTGAGAACTCCCTAACTGCAAAAGCAGTTCCTGCATGGAGTGTGACTGACCTTTCAGAAATGATTGGACTGAAGTGGTAGACACAGATCTCTCAGCAGTTTGGTTCACCTTTCCTAATGTTAGGAATAACAGTGTTCCTAAAAACATTTTTCCTTTTGCAGATGTCGCATTTATTCACATTATGTGAAATAAATCACAAGTGAGAGCACGTGCCTGATTCCCTCAGTGCACTTACAGTAAGTCAGCTCCAGTGGAGCACGCAGAACATTGCTATTGAGGATGTCAGTAGATAACTGCTTGTAGGAAAAGTTCTTTTTAGGCTGGCTGATATTTGGGCCAGTCTGTATCATGTTTGAATGAATTTATATATTGCAATAGTGTCCTGTGTTCATGAAAGAATCATGCATTTGTGAAAGCACACTCAACTTTTTCCAAGCAAAAATTTGGAGCTTTTTACCTGTTTTTTTTTCTTTTTCTCCTCCAGATTGCCAGTGAAGCTGTCTCTAACATCAGGACTGTAGCTGGGATAGGGAAAGAGAAAATGTTTATCAACAATTTTGAGAAGCACCTGAATATGCCCTATAGAGCTGCAATCAAAAAAGCACACGTTTATGGGCTCTGCTTTGGCTTTGCCCAGAGCATAGTGTTCATTGCCAACTCTGTCTCCTACAGATATGGGGGGTTTCTAGTTGACTCTGAAGGACTCCATTACAGCTTTGTGTTCAGGTGAGAGTCTGCTTGGAGCCACAAATGGGTCTCCAGAAGTGCTGGGCTTGGTCTAGTGTTCAGTTCCCTGATGGCTTCCCAAGAATGACCATGTCCCCCTTCCCCCCAGGGTGATCTCTGCTATAGTCACCAGTGGAACTGCTTTGGGGAAAGCTTCTTCCTATACCCCAAACTATGCCAAAGCCAAAACATCTGCTGCACGCTTTTTTCAACTGGTCGATCGGCTTCCTAAAATCAGTGTTTACAGCGAAAAAGGGGAAAAATGGGTAAGAGTGGAGATGAGTAATTTGTGATGTCATTCAGCTCAATATAAGCATGGAAGTTGCACTAATGATTCAGGAGTCAGTGAGGATCACTGCTTTACAAGAAGGTTATGCTGGCTGTATAATTGTTACTTGTCTTTGCTCTTTTAGAAGCAGTGAGCTCTGTACTAGGCAGCAAGAGTAATATAAAGTGGGCTATTAGGAATTTGGCATGTAAAATACCTGTACATTGGAATGTAACAGATTTGGATGACTCACAGAATAACAAGTTTTTATTTCCTGCTCTACAGTTCATGCACAAACCTGACTATCACTGGCTTACAAAGGAGGCTTTTTCCATTCACATCAAACTGGTGGGGGTGTTCATGAGGAGGCGAAGCATCACTGAGTCAGACTAAATGAAAATGCTCAATTTCCAGTGAATTGAAAAGTCAGACCCAGAAAATTCAAATTGTTTATTTTATACAGAGTGTCTGTATTAAAATTAAAAACTTACCCATTTGCAAGGCAATCCCATCAGTTGATTGCTCTGACTAGTGCCATGTGGGGAAGTACAAGCAGAGAAATAGTGTTATGACATGCTTAATGTCTAGGACAGCTACTCCAGTGTGGTTTTTATCCCTTTTCCTCAGCTAATTTCACAAGCGCGAATGTCATATTTTAAACAAGAGATGCCAGAATGGTATCTGAGGAAGACTTATTTTGTACCTTACAACTTTCAGTTTTGAGCTTTAGGTCATTGTAACATCTTTCTCTTTTTTTCACCAGGAGGATTTCAAGGGAAGTGTTGAATTTCTTAATTGTAAATTCACATACCCTTCTCGGCCTGATATTCAGGTTCTGAAAGGACTCTCTATCGCTGTTAAGCCTGGACAGACTTTAGCTTTTGTTGGAAGTAGTGGTTGTGGTAAGAGCACCAGTGTCCAGCTTCTGGAGCGTTTCTATGACCCTGACAAAGGAAGTGTGGTAAGCAAAGAAAACATGGTTTCTGTGCTGTTGTTTTCAGCAGTGCTCCAGGGGCCTTCTGCCTGTGTCCTCCTGTGCAGCCTAGCAGTGGTGGTGTGTACATGTGCAGGTTGGGGCTTTGGCTCCTTCTCAAACAGATATGGACTGTTTGGACAGTTCCCAAATATCATCTCAGATGTATTCAGGCAAGATAAGAGAACTACAAGCCTCAGGTGCACTCTTATGCATTATGTACCCCATAGGCTTTTGCCTTTGCAGCTCCTTTATGAAACATACAATGTGTGCTGTATATTGTGGGAGTACAAGCAAAAATCAAGTCTAAATGGAGCAACAAAGAGCCTGGAACATCCCTAAATATGCAGCCTCTTTGCAGGTTGAATTTGTCTAGATTTAACTTGATTACTGATAGCTTAGTAAGCTTTTATATGTTTTCCTAATGTAAATACCCATCTAGATTGATTTCTCTTTCTTTGGAAAAAATCCTTGTGGTGATCTCAGTGTCAGGAAGGCAATAAAGCATGTGCCTAACCTCAAGCAATTAGATAGTTCACTATAACTTAATATTGAGCAAATGGTCTAGCATTTGGCTGAATGAAAGCCATAACACAAAATACACATCATGCACAAAAGACAAATATAAGCAATTCTTCTAATCAGTTTAAATCAGTTGTGTTTGCATTTTAATAATATAGTTCAATCATTTAGTTTTGCTATAAACTATTTAGGTGTAGCAGGCTGTTGTTTCCTAATGATGTTTCAAGTTTTCTCCCATTTCCTTATAGTTAATAGATGGACATGACTCTAAGAACATAAATGTACAGTTTCTTAGATCAAAAATTGGAATAGTGTCACAGGAGCCCGTGCTATTTGACTGCAGCATTGCTGATAATATCAAATATGGCAGTAACACGAAAGAGGCGACCATGGAAAAAGTCATAGAAGCAGCCCAGAAGGCTCAACTGCATGATTTTGTCATGTCCTTGCCTAATGTAAGTACCTGCGAGGCCTTGGCTGTGGAACTACAGACAGGTTGTTCAGTGCTCGCTGCAGTGGGGGTTGCTCCAAACCCAGTTAAAGTTGCTACACACGTACACCTTTTATGTCCTTTTACAGCTGTAGGAACAAAGAGGGTGCCATGACCATGCCTTATGTTCCTGAGACTGTGGTTGTGAGGTGCTACTGGCTTCTTACACAGTAGGCAAATATATAAATCCTGTTCTCAGCTGTAAGAGATTTGCCTTGTGACTAGGGCGTGATATTTAGAAAAAAAGTATTTGAAGCTGGCTGCTTATGTTCACTTAAGAAGTATTTAAGTGCACTGAAATCATATTAACATAAATCAAAAGAACATTAAAGGTGTGGATACAATTTAGGCACCCAAACAAAACAAGCTCCGAAATCACTCTTAGCATCTTCTCCCGAGTCTGGGGCAGGGGATTTCTTTTTGCCTCAGACAAATCAGCCAGCATCTTGCTATCACAGTTTTCTTCCAGGCTCATCACTGTGTTGCCTGGGCCTCTGAGCACGTGCAGGCAAAGCATGGCTTGGAAACCTCTCCTCAAACAAGTGTATCACTGCACAGTGTTTCTGCATCCCTGGCTTCTGTAAGGAGGAGGCAGCTGTGGTCAGCATTCTTACCTCTCTCCTCCTGCTCTTCCTTCAGGCTGTGTACTGCTGTGTTGGCTTACAAGTGAATAAAATCTTCCTTTTGTATGTTTTTCAGAAATATGAAACTAATGTTGGGGCACAAGGATCCCAGCTGTCTCGTGGGCAAAAGCAACGCATTGCCATAGCGAGGGCCATTATCCGAGATCCTAAAATTCTATTACTGGATGAAGCTACCTCTGCCTTGGACACGGAAAGCGAAAAGGTAGATGTGCAGTGATGAGCAATAGGGGAAAGTTAATACAATGGCTTATGGTGTACAAAGCCTTTCTGTCCTATAGAGACATCCCAACATACTCCACTACAGGACCGCACGTTATTCCGTATTGTGAATTCAGCACTTCCATCTTTAATGATCTTTCCAAAAGATGCAGGAGGCACAGCTATAAAAAAAAGCAGTCAGCTCCAAGGGCTCCTAAACTGTCCATAAGAGGCAGCACTTTTTCAGAAATGTGGGCACTAATTGCCTGGGTTTCAAAGCATTCAGATGAGAATAGTTCATAAATGTAACTGTACATTAAAAAACAACCAAAATAAAAATGTATTTATGCATACAAATCATAATCCTGACTAGCCAATAAAAACAGCAGTGAGGGGCCTAAGAACTTGGGCGATAATTTGTGTAGCTTGGTTACTTGCAGAGATTAGAGAAAGGGTGGAATTTAAAACCATATCCACACTGAGCTGACAGTTAGCACATTACCTGAGTAAAAGCCTTCATTAATTTCTACTGCTGTCTGTGTTTACCTGTTCCTCCTTTGTACTGCTTGTGAACAGACTTCATGACCCAGCTAAGCACACCAGTATCATAACCTTTGATTTAGCCTTATTCACTTGTCACTTTTAAAAGCCAATTTATCTGAAGCAATTGGGTTCCTGCAGCTCTGAGCCCTGATTTGGTTTGCATATTTTCACTCTGACACTTTGTTGCCTTTAGACTGTGCAGGCAGCGCTGGATAAGGCCAGAGAAGGGAGGACCTGCATCGTCATTGCCCACCGCTTGTCCACCATCCAGAACGCCGACATCATTGCGGTGATGTCCCAGGGACTCGTCATTGAAAGGGGCACTCATGATGAACTGATGGCCATGGAGGGAGCCTATTGGAAACTTGTTACTACTGGAGCCCCTATTAGCTGAATTACTGTGATTCTAAATTAGAAAGATTTCTGTAAACAAACTCTTTATGGTAGGTATGTGTATGTTGGTGCTCCATTTGCTACGAAGTGCTCTACAACACTGAAGGTATGTAGCTCTGCATCAAGCACATTTGTCCAGCACATGCAGGGGACTAGGCACAGGCTAATGCATTCAGGAAGTAAATTAGCCCACTGATAGGGGAAAGCAAGCCTGAAAACGGGAAGGATCTTTTCTGATGATCTGTGGAATTGCCACTAGCTGCAGTCAGACTGCACAGTCCTGTCATGCCTCAACTAGCAATCAAGGAAGACTCTGCTCCAGTGTTCTGGAAACTGCCCCTTCTCTAGGTAAGCTGAATGAGTGAAAACAATCCCAGGAATGATGCTGTACATATGAAGGGATCACATCTCTCCTAATGTTCAGTCTGCAGAGGATTACAGCAGATCCCTTTCCTGTGGGTACAGAACCCCCACCCTTTCACCCCGTACCACACAGGTCAGCTGTGCTGAGGAGGAGGCTGCACTCCCCCATGTGTGGCCACAGCACTGACACCACGGTGCCCCTTCAACAAAACCAGGAAGTACTTACAAAGAAGGCAGCTCCACAAAAGTAAGGAAAGCAATCAAGGCGAGGAACAGAAGGTGGTGAGGATCATTTCCTAGCCCACCACTCTCCACCTAGCACTCACCATTCTAATCAAAGCTCTCAAATAGATTTTTGAATAGGAATACATGCTTTGGATAAATTAATGTAAAATCCTGTTAATCATCAGTTATTTAAACCAGTTCTTTTTTTTTTTTGGAAGGCAAGACAATAATGTGTATTTTTATAGAAATCATAATCAGTAAAGGTGGAAAACCCCCCATAATTAGCTCTTTGTTTGCATTAAATACAGTTGATAAACACCAACAATGCATTCAGATATGACAAAGGTCAAGAAGGAGCTTCTTTTGGCAGAAGCTTGTATCTATCACAGTTTATTACAAGATCTACTGCAGGTTTCTCTGAAATATGAGTTATTGTCTGCAGCACAACAGCACTCTTTGCTTTAGTGACTAGGATCTTGGAGACAAAGCAGATAGACTGAAAGTATAAATTACAGTTCCAACATTTAAATATTGATTTTGAATAATAGAGTATTAACCAGAAAAGTCATTCTCCATGTCCTAAAATCTGCAGGGCAGGGGGCGGTTCCACTCACTTTATAAAAAAATCACACCACTTTTTATAAAACTACGTAACAGTATCAGTAATTGAATAGAGCTGTAAGGACAAAAATTTTATTAGGATACATCCCTTAATTCCAGGCAGCAAAACCCAATTTCAACTTTTGTACAAATCCATTAATAGAATTGCTGCCAAAGTCCCTACTGAACTCACACAGCTGGCACTGAAATGGCTATTTTCTCAAGTCTGTATTTTAAACCTTAACTAGAAATTAAAAAAAAAGCTGCATTATTTGCTTTAATAGTTTCAGCCTTTTTATGTTTCAGAGCAATAATTAGTTTGATGGCTTAGGACTGAAAATATCGTCAGAGTATCAATATAAATATCAGTATGAATAAGCTACTGACATACCTATATGATATTTAATTTATATTAGTATTTAAGGCCATGGAAAAATAATGACTCTTTATTAAAAACTACCATGACTACGTGTACTTATTTCATACGTCTTTTGCCTAAAAGGACCAAATTAAACCAATTAATTGTATTTTTTCACTTGCTCTTGTGCTTTAGCACTTCTCTTACCCTTCAGACAGGCACATGAATATCTTGCACCAGCTAACAGGTATTTCTGGGTAACTGGATCATGTCTGTGACAAGGGTCTGCTGTGCAGGACAGAGCTGCAGAGAAGGCCAGCTCAAGAACACTAGCCCCTGCCTGTCATCCCCTTGCAGGAGCACAGGGACACAGCCCCACCTAGGTGGCACTGCTACTGCTCTTCATTGTAACATCATCCTGTTTTCAAGGAGCTAGGAAATATCGAGAGCTAAGTGTTGGGAAGTGTGCTGGTACTTCCCAGAAGCATGCAGGCACTCACAGCACACACAAACAGTTGCACATTCCTGAGTGCCAGCTCCCGCCACTTAATTTCTGTGTGCTACTGACAACCAGTTGATTATAAAGACCTTTGGTACCTGTGCAAAGGGATTAAATTTCAAGTGGAGCTACACAGTATGTCTGGGCATGAGCAACAAGCCTTGATGGACTGCTCGGTGCAGAGCTGGACTGGTCGTGCTGCTGTAGCTGCCTCACAGCAAGATGTCCCAGCCCTGGAACTTGGTGACAAGTCCCTGAGCCAACCCAAAGGCATTTGCCAACCCAAAGGCATTTGCTTACATCTTTCAAGCCTGAATTGTTAGTCTTGACAGTAGATGGTGTCATTTGCTGTCTTCTGCAGAAATGCCAGTTGTCATTCTACATTTATGGTTGTGTCTATCCCAACAGAGGCACCAAGATTCTTTGCCAGGGCCAGGAAGCAGAGACCCTCATGTGGTAGAGAAGCTTAACAATGTGATGTCTACCCATAACTCCCAGCTTAAAGTTGCCAACATTGCCACTAAATCCAAATGCTGTTGTGAAAGCATCCCCTTCTGCTGGCCAGAAGGAGCCAGAAATAGAAGGACAGCTAGACCAACCTGCTAGTGTTCTGTGATGCCTCTGTAGGTCACCTCACTGGTAGGGAATAACAAAGCACAGAGCAACTTAACACAGCTGATCTTTGTCTTGGCTGTCTTTGTTCTTGGTTATTTGTTTCTAGTCCCATTAGTTTAGTAATTTTGCTTAAGGAATTACAGTTATAGAAAAGACTGGTTTCAGGTCAGCTGCTGCAGGAAAGAGTTCAGAGATCCAGTACAGAAGATATGAGGAGATACACAAAGTAGAATACTCCTCAAACTGTTAAAACCAGATGACTCATTTTTTTAAGTCAAGGTAGTCTTACTAGGCTCTTAGATAAGGATGCCTGTTTCAGATTTGCTGCCGTAATTTGTATAATGTTTATTCCTAAAGGCCAATACAAAACTATTCACTTTGTTTACCCAAATTAAATAAGATTCTTTCAGTTTGAATTATCCCACACCTAATTGGAAGTCTGGAAACAACATCATGTTTACATCTTCTAAGCCTTATTTTTTTCAGATCATACATACACAGCCCTCATTACTCATCTTATGGCCTTGTATACTAAGGCTATGTATAAACAGCTTGTATACTAAGTATTATGAGATGGTATCAGCAAAATATTGCTTAAAAATTGTGTACTGAAAGGGAATATACAACAGTAGATCCCAAATAATGAGTAAAAATGGAAAGTACCCACCTTTGCCTATTTAGAACATCCATTTTATATAGCAAACATATTAAACATACGAGCTACTTGTGTGCTTAGGTAAACAAAGCTGACAAGAATATAAAGTTGTAATGACAGTCTGCAACCACATTTTCATGATTTACACAACTACTAACAGTGATTCAGGCTTGTGTCTCTTGATCTGAGAGAATTAGCAGAGAGCTATCTTTGCAATATAGGAGCATGAACAACATTCTTGAGGTCATATACTGAGATAATTTCATCATTGACAACTTTCAAAGGTGTGATCTGTATCATTCATGATTTATGTGACAACTTTGAAAAAGTAAGAATGACAAAACCCATATAGTAATGCAAAAATATATTCTGCAGAGTATAATGGAAATAAACTTTTTTTTTCTCATCTGACTAAATCGGAAGCTGTTTTGCTCAGGAAGCTCAATAAGTTAAATGTAAAGCCTTGCTTATAACTACGCTGACCTTTTTCACAGTGCCTGGGTACAGCCGCACAGTCCAGTCGTAGGTGGTGTGATACTGTCACACCATTATGTAGCAGTTTAACACACAGTATCTATATATAAAAAATTAAATACCGAGTATCACTATGTACAACTGATGCTTGAAGCATCATCTAGCTAGAGATGGAGAGAACTTAAAGACCACCATATAGCTAAATAAAACTAGTTGATTATACTTTAAAACTTTGTTATGACCCAGAGTATTGGGTCATTTCTAACCATACTGCAGTGTGATTGCAATATTTCTAGGAATCAGCAACTAATATTTATGAGCTGCCAAAATCATTCTAGAGTGTACTGATTTTGGATGTACTGGTTACTTACCAGGAGCACATCAAAGATGCAGTAGCATCCCTTTGGTTAAAATGAGTTAGCAAAACTGCCTTTGTGGAAGGTTCTTGAACAGCTCATATCCATCCCCACATTGCTAATCATTTTGAACCTTTACTTAATTAAGTTTCTTTTCAGTTGTCTTCATTAATGAGTGGACACAGTATGGAACCAAGGCAACTACAGTCAGAGGCATAGCTGCACTCTTACAGAAGGAGAGAATGTAGAACAAATACTCAGTATGAGTAGGTATCTTAATGAAATTATACAGCTGCAGTGTAGCTAAAGAAGCAGCTATACACAATATGCGAAAACTTAGCTTGCAGCTATTTTTACCTTTGCAGCTTGTGACGAACATTTCAGAATTAATTCCAAGACCTAAACCAAAGAGTGCCCCTAAATTCCTCACCAGTCCAGCAAATGGAGTTGTGTCAATGTTTATCCAGTCTGGGTTGGCACACCACTTCTTGGCCTTCGGAACAGACCATAACAAGTCAATATCAAGAAGTTTGAGGGATAGATAAAACCCAAGGGCAAAGATGAAAAGAAACAAGTTTGTCTTGATGTACATTCTCAAGCTCGCAGTCTGAATAGCAGGGGTATGCTCAAATGCTTCTGCCACAAGAATGCCTGTGGATTAGAAACTCAGTGTTACAGGGAACAACACACTTGTACTTTGAAGAAGCACTTTCTACAGTGTGCCTGTAGAATTTGACTTTTGAAGACAGAAGAATATGTCTTTCATATCTATGTGTATATATACACATACACACACACAATTTACCACTTCTGTAGTACATTACAAAGCCTTTTCTCCCACTCAAAACTGCCAATTTAGAAAAAAGAAGTTAAATACCAAGCACTACATGGTTTTGATATGAGGCATACCTTAAGGCCTGACTGCATCTCCCAGATGACAACCTATCAAATATTAGATGTAAACTGGAACATTCCTTTTCCAAAAGAGTCCCTCACTCAAAGACTGGCTCCAGCAATGCAGAATTCAACACCAGTTCCCACACAGGCTTTGAGTGTTGAAGGAAAAGACACAGAACACACTTATCTTCTCTCGTACTCATTTTATCCTGGTTGTGAAGAGGGAAAGCTGTTAGCCAGGGCTACCCAGGCTGCACTGCATCCATGAAAGAGAACAGGAGCAGGCAGCCCCTGCTCAATGCTTTGGTCACCCTCCATAAAATCAGATAGATTCTAGAGAGATTATTCATAGTTTGAACTCCCTGAATACCAATTTGCAACACGCTTAAGTAACTCTGAAAAATGTACTTCAGCTTCTTAAATCACCCTGGGGAGTTTTACTGCTGATTCACCTTTTTCTCTATTTTGCCCCAGGTCTCTGACCCCATACTTGTCCACATTGCACACATGCTAGTTTGCACCTGGTCACCATTTGAAGTGACCCAAATACCTTCCTCCTGAGATGAAAGGTCAGAGCCATGTAGGAACAACTTCCTCTCTGATCTCTTCCACGCAGGCAGCACAGTCAAAGATTGGATGCAGCCAGTACAAACCAGTCAGAGCTAGTCTGAGGCATGTGGATATAACACAGTCAGCATCCACTGGCAAGTGGACAAAGGCTCACTCCCTTCACTCTGTGAATTACAAAGGCAGCAGGCACATTCTAACCTTGCAAATTTTACCTTTAGACTTTTATCAAATCCTTGACCTTCCAGAGAGTGGAGAGCACCACTGGGGCTGCAAGATGAGTAGCACTACGAAAAATCTCTTGTCTTTTCTCATACTTCTTTTTTTTGAGATTTTACAAATATGTTAAAAAGAAAAAAAAACCATTACCAGCAAATACTCCAAGAATAACTTGATGAGGAAAATGTGTTGCTATGAATACTCTTGAAATGCACACACTGATCTGGATAATCCAAAAAATACTCCAGAGGAATGACCATGTCAGTCTAAGAGAGAAAGGGAAAATGGTTAAAAATGAAGACAAACTATTTCACCTACTAATTTATCCCAAGCCCCATCATGTCAGGCTCATATTTTTACCAGCCAGAGATTTACCAAGTAGAGCAGTTTAGAATCAGATGATTAAAACCTGGAAGTCAGTACTAAAACATTATCAAGAGTGGTTACAGGAAGAGACCCCAGCAGTTTCAGGTCCAAGACACCACTGTGGCTTTAGTGATGAAAGTCATGCATAGTAGGTTAAATTAGCACTAGTACCCTGAGCTTATTTCTCATCATGAAGTCATACCTAAATGTAAAAGTTCAGTTATTTCATGATAAAATTTACATAGTGTGGGAACAACCTTGTCGGGTTGACAGCAATTATGAGACTTTTCCGCAGAGCTGAGTAACACATTACAGTGAACTATGTCAACATTATGTGCATTTGCTTTAAAATGGGCTAAGAAGGATGACCATCAAAGCAGTAAATTTATTTTCTAACCCAAAGATCCAATAAATAATGACAATTAATAGAATCAAAAATTTCCAATACTGAACAGGTGACACAACCTTTAGTAGGAGCTGATTTAGAGATATTGTATGCAATTATGGTAATTTAATAAATAAGAACCTATACAAATGGCTAAATCCTCTTCATATACTTTTTCTTTAGCTGAGGCAGATCATAATAAAGGGCTGCTATTTTTTTTACAAACTGGATAGAACAGACTATGAATATTTGTTTAAATTAAGTCCATTAAAAACATAACATGTATATAAAGAATTATCTTTATGAGTTAGAGGAATGGAAAGACACTGACCTGTGAAGGGTAACAGCTAATTTATCTTTCCATCTAACTGTGTAGCTAAGTGCTGCAGTGACCATTACATACCAGACGCAGGATGATCCCATGGCATGTCCAGATGGGCTTCCTAGTAAAAACAAAAAGGAAATATTCCCCTTAAGAATGATGACTGTAGCATTTGTCATATAGAAAATGTCGACTGGCAGTTACTCAGGCACCCAATCATTTAAAAAGGAAATGGCTAACAAAGGCTGAAAGAATGTCAACTGCTTCACAAAATTTAATTTTCTCAATATGAACTTCTCATCTATAGGGAAGCCATATTTGTCTGAAATCAAGTAGGTAACAGCTTAACTATCTTATATTAGTGTGGGGTGGAATCTTGATTGGAAAACACAGTATTTTCCCATTATTTAGATTTGGATTGTGATTTAAAAAAAAAAAGGCATCTAGGACTCTCTTAGGACTGTAGCATGGAATGTAGAAGTTATATATGAGGATCAGATGAGAAAGGGTTTGAATGGGCCTCCTCATAACTAAAGGGAGCAAGAGAGCTTTAGCTCTTTGTAACATTCTAAACTAAAGTAACAGTGTAACTTTAGATGACCCTTCCAAACTGCCTTTTATCTGCTTCTGCAATTATCATGATGTGAAAAATTGAGATCTGTGTCTCATTAATAATATCACAATCCAGATAATTAAAATTTTGGGTAGTTCTGTAATAAATTTAGAAATGTATCTCAAGCATGATGGAAGAACTGTGTCTTTATACTTTAGTTTGATTTATGTTATAAATTTTAAGGTGTCATACATATCAACTAGCTTGAAAATAGAGTATCAGTGAAATTGGCACATGAAATGATACTGTAACATATCCAACCAATTGCTATACCAACAGTCTGTAACAGGGAACACACTCTTATGTAGAGATCAAACAGTAATTTCCTTTTAGTCCAGGTTATAATAATATAAATGTAATTTGTTTAAATTTAACAAGTCAGATTTTAATTTTACTGGAAACAATATGAAGCCTCAGAAAAGTTCCTACAACTGTGAAAATCACCAAAAAACAAACTATGCTGGCATGATGCAAGGGAAATGATTCCTAAAATTACTTGGCCACTTCTTTTCCCCTGTTCACCAAGTTTACATTCAACAAAATAAAATAGGGAAAGAGAGAAAATTAGATCACTGAAATCTGTCAATCCTGTATTTCTACAGCTTGGCTTTCTGTGGAGACAAAGTGAAGTAAAAGGGACAGGGTTATTTCACTGTCAGAAGAAATAATTTTGGGTCCAGAAAGTGTTATGATCCAGAACTATATAGCAGTGTGTAGAGCAATAGGATATTTCAGTGAAGTAGCAAAACAGGAATGCCTAGGACAAGCACTATGATTTCTGACTCCCTGCACTCCTTTTTGCTATTCTGCTTGCCAGCATCTTTAGAGTCACTCTACCAGCTCTTTTGTTAATTGCCTAACAGATGTGCACTCCTAAACCTCACAACGGAACAAATGTCACTGATAAGGAAATCATAATGTTGTCTGTCAGCATTGGGAAAGCTCCTCTGTCTTGTCATTTAGGAAAATGTCATCTAGGAATAATGTTTCATAGTTCATCTGCAAATTACCTACTAGAAACAGCATAAGCTCCACTTTAAGGTTTATGTTCTTAAAGCCTTAAATATATCAGAAAAAAAAATGGCAATAGGGTTTTATTTCAGCTGGTTCCAGAAGTACAAACCAAATTCAAGTCCTGCTTGCCATGTAGTCATATAAACAGTTCCCACAGCTTTCCCTCTTGCTGAGCTGTGAGAGTCTGGGGTTCAGGGTATCCTAGCAATATTTGGATCTGCTTTTCTCATGTCTGTGGCTGCTCCTCTACTCTTTTAATATAACTTGCATATTTTAAAAGTGTGTGAAGTACCATGTAAGCTCATGCAACGACTGTGTGCTCTTAACAGCTGCACTGACTGCACCTCCTCTTGTTAATGAGGAGCAGGTCAGTGACAGATATTGTCAATGGTTCAGGGCAAATGTGGAGGTGGGGAAAATGTGGTCGTAAGGTAAGTGCAAAGAAAGAATCAATATGACAGTTGTATCCACTGAACAGAAATAGGAATGACTTGTTACTTCAGGAAGAAAGTAACAAGAAGGAAGATCTGGTTCAATTAATAGAATGAAACACACTGACTGGCTCCTTAGCCAGGGCTTGGAACTACATGGTACCAAATGGGCTCAGTTAAAAGGCTTTTGAAAAGATCTGAAGTACTTTAATCCTTTGGGTTAGGTCTCAAATGAATTCACTTGAAGGAGACTGCAGATCACATATACACCAGGCATTATTTAACCTTGCCTCATACAAAGGCTTAAACTTCTTGTTCACAATTACAATGGAACGTAATGGAGGATATTGTTAACAAATTCAGCTATGCAAACTGCTTTAAAGCTTGCAGAGGCATTGATGAGGTGCAAAGCACATTAATTTCCACAGTCAGTATTTTCTCGCACAATGAATTAAACTAAATTCAGTCAGTCAGCTCAAAGCAAATTCATCTTATTTCACATATTAGGGTTGCACAAGTTCATTTGACTTCAGGAGTATTGCATTTGAGTTCCACAGAAAAGACAATGAGACATAAAAAAGTGAAAATACACAGAGAAAGTACATTTTAAAAATAATTTTCCCCCATATATTTGTATATATACATGTTTAGTGTCAGTGTCTGGTTCTGGGAAGAGGGGCTACCTTTTCCACTCATGATACATTACATCAACAATTATTGATACTATTGTTATTTACACTGAACCACCTACTAGTTTTTGGGGTTTGAATATTTCTTGCAATAGTGCACTAGCTCTCAAACTCAACAGCCCTGTGCTCTATTTTGGAACATATTAAACAATGTATTTCACAAGTTTTGTGAAAATTCCTTTCCAATAACTACTAGTAGTTATTTTTAAAGTAAATCCCCCTCCCTTGCACTATTTAAAGGCAATGAAGTAAACATTTTGTCATACAGCAATCAAACACCAGTCACATTGTATTTCTTCCTTTTTTGGTGCTATTTTATATATGAACTCTGAGGTTTGTATATTATATAAGACCTTCATAAGTCACATCCTCTCTCCCTCAAAGCCACTATACCTATTAAATGTACCAATGTAATCTCCAACATTTCTTACCTGGTCCAGTTTCACACGTTATAGGAAACTGTTCAAGGCATGGGCTGGATTGATTAGGATAAATCATTGTTTCTTGCACCCACCAGTATGGGCGATGGCCAAATAAAATCCTGACAAAAAATAAAATAAAATAAAGTAGAAACTCAATGAAAATATTTTTATGTAAGAAGGCCTCAGCAAAACATGAATATGAAGAGCTATATTGCCAAAACTATTCTATAATAGTTCTACAGGTTTTTCTCATCTTACCATGATGTCATTTCAAACATATCTTAAATACCTGCATTGTGAATTCCCCTTTTATAATAACGGGAAAGTCTACTACTACGTTATTCACAGAAAGTTTTCTAACCTCGAGGCACATATAGTAACTATCATTAAAAATTTTAAAATAAATCCAACTTCTTACCATTTAAATATGAGGTTGAACCAATCACCAATGACTGCCACCCATATCATTTTAGTACCAACCACTTGGTTGAGCTGAAACCAAAGAGGAAAATAAATTGAGAATATATTCCGCGGATCACCAACATGTGACATAAAATTAAGGAAATCCTGGTAAGCCCTGTAGTCCCTCTGTAAATGCTGAATGATAAGCACGCCATTGCTATGGAGGAGATCCATCTTAATGGATTAAACTGTACTTGAAATATAGTAAAGTTCCTTTAATCTTAAGTTTCTAGTAACAGAGAATGAGAACCGTGGAGGGGAGCTATTAAAAAGTGAGAGAAGGTGATTGACGTTGCCTTTATATTATATTGGTGTGGTGTACCCAGCCATTCTTGAAACACGTGGCTCCAAAACTCCGGGAAAGCACATGAGTCTCTTAGCCCTGGAAAGCTTTTCTGTTTGCAAATTTTAATTAAAGGAAGCTAAGTGAAGTACATGCTGAGCAGCAGCAAATTGTGGGGAAAGTTTTGTGGAAACACAGTGTATAACTTATGTAATCCTTCATATGAACAGTTGGAACATGTTTGCTTAAATTTTTTCACAGTTCATTTCTCTGCAGGATGGACATTAGTAATGTGTGTACTTCATTAAGTGTTGCCTGTATAAAGGATAGAAAGAATACACAAATAACTGATCTTTGCAGAACTGTCATTAAAGCTGTACATTTCACTTTGAAATAGAACTTGGCTACCATGCTGCTACTAATACTTTGACAACACATTTTTCAGTCACAGAAAATACAACCAGCATCCATACATCAGTGGGGCTGTTGAGCTATATAGATTTATTTTTAAAGCAGCAATATTCTTAAAACACTGAAAAACAACTGTTTCCTTCACACTAGAGGCCTGTTAATCCAGGGCACAATGCAGATGAAGCTTAGTCTTCGAGTCATCATTTGGTACCACCATTCTTGTGCATTGCTTACACGATGCAAGCCCTACACAGCTTTTCCAGAAGGAGCTGCAGCCCCACTTCTGACTGCCCAGCCCTGCAGAAATGAGACCTGCTTTGCAAACCAGAGCAAGGTTGGGAACAGATGATTATGAGTATTTTCCTGAAGCATTCCCAAGTGAAGCACAGGGCAACATCCCGGGCAAACAGCCAAGAGGAAACAGATTCTGCCACATAGCAGGATTTTAAAAGATTACAACAGATAATATATTAGCACATCAGATTTATCAATATTAGTACTAATAAGTGTAGAACGGGAAAAGATTATGTTAATTTGTGAGGTGGCTAGATGAAAACACTTTTTCCACTAGATATTAAATGGATATTAAAAGCCTGATGATACCATCTTCTGATATTATCAGAGCAGCAAGAGGAAAATTTCAAGCTCTTTATCAGGCTCTAATATTCCAGCATATTCATATCTTCTATCAAAGATTATGTATTTGAAACAATTAGAATCTGAAGACAAAAGCAGCTCTATATATGCACTGCACACTTCCCCTACTGCTCTCTCAATGGCACTTCAAGTTAAACTGCAGAAGTTGTGGAGACAAAGATATGAACTACTTAACTGGTTGTGCTGAAGAAGGACTTAATGGCTTACCAGGGCTTTATGATGTGTCCTCGGGGAAGTCACATGGAAACATCAAGTAGGTTCAACAAATAAGGCATGACAATTAAATGGACTTAGAAGACCTCTCCTCCTGACACAATCTCACATTTACTTTACTCCCATTTACTTTACCTATTAATAGTCTGGTTTTAGAAACTTTTTAGCAGTTTTAAATCCTATACGTTTATTGCTACCAGTTGCATTGAGCTTAATAGAAAACCTTAAAGTTAAAAACAGATTTAAAATTCTATGCACTGTTTCTGAATTACTACAGTATTTTTCTCTGCATTGACTGAATTACTCACTTCAACTGGTATCATCTAATTTCAAGGAAAACTGTTCCAAAAGCAAAATTTAAGGATATTTCAACAATAAATATTTCCTAGCTTTTTAGCTGAAAATATTTGAGGTTTGTTTCTTGCTAACCCTTATAGATTATTGCTTTTCACAGTGTACAGCAAAGCAACTGTCATATAAAAGAACAGATGGAATTAATTTTCCCTCTCCCAGTTCTTTTCCAAGATTGTACTTGTTCAGAAACATCTCTCGCAAATAACTCTTTATACCTTATTACTGAAGAAAATGTCCTTTGGCTACATTTTTTTACTGCAAAAGTATCTTGCCTTTAAAGATAAGTAAGACTTACAATAACAACAATAAAAATCACTCTTTTATACATGTCTGAGGTTAGCATGGAAAACTGTGGAGAATCTAAGTTTTTCCTCTCTTTTTCAATCTAGTTTAGAAACAATAATTAACTGTAAATGTGAGTGTAAATGTCAAGTCAGTTGGTAGATGAATAACAACAATCTTTCTTTTAGTACTTAACCTCATCATAGTTGCTGGTTTTAACTAAGTTGAAATAACTATTGTTCTATAAGAAAAAATATTTTGCAGTAAGTCAGTCAGTTTCCATCAAGTAAGTCCTTTAAATAGTGTCTACCAAGTAATAACCAACCCTTTATGGTACCTCTTTCATGGCACCACTGTTACTCAATAGTATCAGAAAAGTTGCCTCTCTGACACAGGATGTGCGGGACCACTGCAATAACTTTTTGCATGTTTATTTACAAATACAAACTCACCCACCCATGTTATCTATCCACTGGGATACGATGCATCTGCTCAGGCTGAACTCTTCTTTAGACAGAACCACTCAGGCACACTTTGGTTCCCCAAAAAACTTTGTCAATATAATGTTTGAAGTTATATCTTGGCCTTGTTTCAGTAAAGTAACCTCTTTTAGTCTACATATTGAAGGCCTCCTGATAATAGTTTTCAAGATTTTCCTGCTGATTCTTATGCTGCTGATTATCTTTCTGCTTAGGTAGAAGATAAACACCTTAGACCTAATGAAGACTAACAGCTAACAGCAAACATTAAAAAGCTTTCGTTTTCTCCTATATTCTTTCTGAGAGTTTCAGAAGCTCCTGCATTCTCACCTTAGAGATACTAGAGGAGTCATGTTTACAAAGAATGTTTAAAAAACAGCAACAAATCCACAATCTGCAAGACAGAAAGCAGGGAGTTTTTGGAATAGGTAAGCAGGTTTCTGTGAAAGAGACAGTTTTCATTGTACCTGGAAGCACTCATGATCCTGCTCCATCCAAGAGGCAATCAACAACTGACATGCCAGTCATCTCTTGTCCTGCCTGTAGTACTTCACAACCAATGAAAGTCTGAGACACTAAAGACTTTCCAAGCTCTAATAACCAGAAAAGATGGCAAAACATGTCTTGAAATACTATATTTAATAACTTGTTTAAACTAACAGAGAAATATTTCCTTCATAAACTTTGCCCTGGTCATTTTCTATGCAAAGACCTGCAAAATGCTTCTGTAATGCACTTAGTACTTCAAAGTCACTTGAGATAATATACGAAATAAAGCTATCTGCTGTAGTTTAGCATGTGGAACTGCAAGGAAAACTAGTGATCTATACAAAATGGTCAGAAAGTGTATGCAATTACCTTTTTTGTCCTGTTTTGATATTGCAGAACCAAAGTTTGGCCTTCACATGATCAAATTAGTTCCTAGTACAAAGCAAAAAACCTTTAAAATGCCATCTGCTCATATAAAGAGTTTTTAATTTATTGATAATTTCTCAATTTATTTTATTTTCCAAGACATAAAAAACTAGAGACTTTATATGTTCTTGGTAATAACGTAGAAACAAGAATCATGCTGATGATCCATTGGAGGGAGGATAAAATGTTTACAGTTCCCTTGCACCTACATATTAGAGCAAATATTACATAACTGTTATCAGATGTTGTTAAGTAAATGTTTGCAAGAGAAGGAAAAGCCATCAAAGCAAACATTCTTTGAAATCTGTTAATGGAGGCCTATGTGCTGGGCCTAACTTTCTAGTACATTATGCTTCGTTAATTGAACAATAGCATTAATTTCCACATCAGTGTTTCCATTGGCGCTAGACCAGCTACAAGAATTAATGAGTAATCTACTAAATTCACCAGCAGACACTATATACAACAGCTGACAGCTATTTTCCTAAGTATAAATATTTTCTAAGTGGAACACTGAGAAGATACATCTTAATTTTTTAATTAGGAAGAGAAGAATATTTCAAGAAGCTCTTTCCCTTCCTTCTCCCAGATTTATACTTGGCTACGTAATCATTTTTGAAACAGCCCAACTTCAGTATATTTAAGTGTAAAGCAGATTAGAAACAGAGGTCTATTAGTTTTAGGACTAATGCTGAGGAAACTGTGAAATCTAGAGAAGAGGTGTCCAAGTCAAGTGAGACAGGAATACAATGGGATAGAAGTGCTTATACAAGTTTATACAAGAGTAACACAACTAATAGTTGGTGGTCTCACCTCAGCCTTTGCTTTGGGTCTGGTGGGGGGAAGGCAGTAAGTAATTCTTTCAGAGCAATTCTCAACGCTTTAATAAGTTGACATTATTCTGAGACTATCTAAATAGCACCGGCAAAAAGTAAAGCTAGGAGAAAATAATTAGCTGTGGTAACAAAATGATCAAAAGTAGCGTTTATGATAAACTGAAGGCTGCTATCTGGGATCACAAATTAGTGCTTATCAAGAGCTAAAAGGGAACATAAAGAACTGGAGAAAAAGCAGGCACCGAGTCATAAGGAGCACATTCGCTATGACAGAGGCTTATGCAAGTGTTTGCCCGGGCAGCGCTACTGTGTGGTGGGTTTGTTCGCATCGAAGAGGTGCAGGTCGGACTCCTCTCACTGCCGTCTACCTTAAGAGGTAAATTGTTATCCACACTCGACAGAATTCAGGCCTGGGGAATTAAAAGGCAATTCAGGAGCCTCACAAAACTTAGGACCGTGTTCTGTGAGTAAAACAGACACTGGAAACAACTTGCGGCTTCAGAGGAGCGAAAGGGAACCGTCCCGCTCCCCAGAGCGAGCCCGATTTGTTCAGTACGGAGCAGGCTGTCCCCCCGCCCCGGCCCCCCGGGCAACCTGGCCGCAGGTCAGGAAACGCGTTTATCCCCACAGGCTTTCCCCGGGCAAGGCCCGCGACCCGCGGCAGCTCGCGGTTGCCGGCTCCCGGCTCCCCGCTCCCGGCTCCCCGCTCCCGGCTCCCCGCTCCCGGCTCCCGGCTCCCGGCTCCGCCCCTCAGGGCGGCCCCGCCCCGCGCGCGCGGCGTTACCGCAGCGACGGCGTGGGCGGGCCTCGGCGGGGCTGGGCCAATGAGCGGCGCGGTTGTTGCGGGCGGGCCGCGCGGACCGTTGGCGGCGGGAAGGCGGCGCGGTTTGAACGCGGTGGGTCTGGGCGGGCGGGGGGTTCGGGGGGGCCAGAGCAGGGGAGCGCCCGGTCCGACCCCTGGCCCAGGCTGCCGGCGTGGGGAGCCGGCCCCGGCCCCGGCTCGGTGCCAGCTCGCGGGTGGACGGCGAAGGGGCGGGGGCGCCCCGGCTGCAGCGGCCGCGGTGCCGCCGGAACCCTGGCGGGGCCTCCCCTAGCGCAGCATCTGAGCGCCGGGAGAGGAGCGAGGGGAACGCGGCTCCCGCTGAGCCAGTGGTGACAAAAAAAAACGACTTGCGGGAAGAGGTTTCAACAACAAGGCAAGGGGACCAAAGCAGCTCCGAGGGTTTATTCCGTGAGTTACACCCGCTGGCACTGCCTCCCGTGTCCTGACGCTGTGTCTGTTCACTGACAGGTGTGTTACAGCACCATGGCTAATGCAAAGACAGAAGATGAAATAACTCTCTTTGAAAGAGATATGAAAGAGTTTTGGATCGAGTTTAAAAGCGTTTATGGCACTGAACAGATCAATCAGACTTTAACGCTGAGAGATTCATGCAAGGGGTCTATAGACGTGCTTTCAGGTAAAAAGGCTCTATGTTCCTTTTATCTCTATGTTTTGCAAGTTATCATCAAACTTCTTCAGATAACTGAAGTAACTTTCCATTACAGCGAAATGGTCCAAGAAGCTGAAAGAAGGAGACCTGATGATTGACAAAATTCAGGAGTATAACAATGGTACAGTATGGTGTTTTATTTATTGTCTGACATTTCTAAAATTACCTAAATACAGCTAAATAGTATATTTAATTCACATTTTAAAAGGTAAATAATAACATCAGAATGAAGATAGAATTAAAACCAAACATATTTGGTTGGTTACAGGATGTAAATTTCAATTCAAAAGAAATTTGTTGAAAAACTTCATTGATAGTGCAAAAAGATAAGTCAGTTTTCTCCATAGTGATTTTGGTGCTTAAGTATTTAAAACAACAAAGTACCAAAACTTGCTGACTTCAATAGAAAAAGTAAATTAAATTGCTTAGTAAAGTTAAATATTGTGAGGTTACTTATGTCTTTTCCATATTAGTAAGAGAACACTGTCAGCTCATCAGTTCAGGGTCAACTTCTCTGAATTTTGTAGTTAAACTTCAGAATATCAGGTAAATATTATTGTAACTTTACTATCAGTCAGTGTGTCCATTCTTTGCTTTCTGTCAAATTATTTGTGGAGAGGATCCACTGTCTTCAGGCTGTGAAGATGTATACAGTGCTGGCACCAGAAAACATCACATCTGATTGAAGTATCACAGCTCCCTACTTTGTAGCTTCTCTTAGGAGTAACTTTCACTCTAAACTTTATTTGATACTCTTAGTGTAATTATGCTGACTTCTCTTTGCAGCTGAGATAGAATGCATTTCACAACATTTTATTCAAATAAATCATCTCAAATTACTTAAGTATTAAATAGCAGGGGCCTACTTAATCAACTGTATGTGTTCATGTTTTCTTGCCTCCTTTCAGAGATTCTCCAGCAGAGCAAATGTATATCAGAAAAGGAAGAGCAGTTGGCAGAAATTAAGCTAAATCAAGAAGAAGAGCAACAGAAGAACTTGACTGACAGCATCCAAGAGTTAAAAGAAGAGTTGGTGAAGCAAATGGAACGTAAGTAAGCAATGGATAATAAGGAAATTTTTTTAATTGAAGGAGGAGTTGTTTTCAACACTTGTTCTTTAGGGATTTCCTACTGTTCTAAATATTTTTCATGTGCTTGTTTTGCCTTTGATACTTATGGTGGATTTTAAAATTCTAGTAATGTCTTCTAAAGACAAAGCTGTCAAGGAGAAAATGGAACGACTGTGCAAGTCTAAAGTGTTGTTTGAGGAGTGTCTTGGATTGGAGATACGCAGAATTCACGGTAAGTTGCTGTGGTTTCTTTATTTCCCGTGTGCACTGATCCAATGTGGTCAGTGCTGGATTGTGCAGTGAAGAACCAGCATACACACCTGATGAATTGTCTGAGCCCAGGCATTACCATTGTTTCTCAAATGGCAAAATATGTTGAAATGCATTTGTCTTTCAAAGAGACCAGGGTTCCCTAATTTATAAATGTTCTAAGAATATTAATTGAAACTAACTTCATATTGTGATTTTTAGTTTTCATTGTGACTCTCCAGCAGAGTTTAATGGTGTTAATTAATTCTGCTTGTGTTTATTTTAGATGAACAATTACAGTTTATATTCAGACACATTGACCACAAAGATCCTGACAAGCCATACACGTTTACCCTTTCCATAAATGAACAAGGAGATTATCAAGGTATGTGAATTTTGAATATGTACACAAGAGGACTGAATCTGATGCCTCTATTTGAAAAAAGTGGAGAGGAGCAAAGTGCAGTTTAGTTGTAACCTTTATCTTCCAGTTTTTGAGTGAAAAATATTGCAATGGTGATATAGTTTCTTTAATTATGTTTGTCTTGTTAACTTACATGAAAATATAACTGCTTATCTTCACTCTCCATTTTGGAGATGCTGTTTACTTCTTATCAAGCAAAGCAGGAGAAAGAGGATATACAGAGATAAGGATGCTTCATTTTGTAGTTTGTTTATGCTAGAGTCAGTGTCTATGCTGACAGGCATATTTCAGCTTCATTTGAGAAACCTAGAGGGCAGAGAAACCCTTACAGGGTGACATAGGTAAAAGAATAAAACTTGAAATCCAGCAATCTGGATTTCTGTAAGGATACAGCATTTCAGATCTTAAAGCTTGTTTTGCAATATGGATCTTACTTCAGTTATGAAGAATTTAAGTGCTGTGCTGCAGAGTGTCTAGATAGATGCTATTGGGGCTTTTAGGTATGGACTGAATAGATTTCTGGTTTTACTAATTCAAATTTAAACTTTTGAAGTTAAACCTACATCACATACTGGGTTACATCAGTTTACAATCTGCCTGCTGGCAGAGCAACAAAACTATTTAGAAATGTGTTTCAGTTTTTGACCAGGCTATGGATTACTTGGAATTGCTGTAACAATTCACGTAGGAGCACAGCACTGAGTGGGAAGTCAGGAAATCAAAAAACCTGTTGTGTTTTTTGAGGCTTTGTCCTTGCTGACAGAAAATGAGGCTACTCAAAAATAATACTTGTGGAAGCTAAAACATAAAAAGATAACAAACTACATTAGTATTTCAGAAGCATGCGAAAACACCAATATTTTTTTTTTTAATAAGTCTCATCTTTTGGAAATTTTTGTCATTTTAGTGACTTCCTGTACTCCTACTCTGGACTGTATAGCAGAGTTCCAGCTCAAAGTGAGAGAAACTAACAATTTTCCTGCATTTGTTGCCAACATCAGAAAAGCTTTCACTGCTTTATCGTATAAACAGTCTGCATAAAACTAGCTCAGACCTCTCTTTCTAGCTGTAGAGCACTCTTGTTTCCTTTCTGTATTGTGAAACTGTGTATTTATCCCTGTCTTACTCTGTTTTCTAAATAAAGAAAAATAATGAAAACAGTATTGTAGTCTGCTGTCATCTAGAGACATTTTGGATCATTCTTCAAACAACAGTATAGTAACTGCTCCCTTAACTGAATGCCTCCAGACATGTAAGTTTTGATCCAGCAGCAAGTGGTTTAAAGATGTGATGATCTCTATTTAGCCACCCCAGGAAGATATGCAAAATAAAGTACCTTCTGGAGTTTCTCTCCTTCTTTTCCAAAAACATTGATGAGTCTTTCAGGTTTCTGTGGTTGTAAAGTGTTTTCCTTATTGCAAAATATTTAAATGGACAGCTGCAACAAGAAAGAGCTTCATTTGGTAATTTAACATAGTTCAAATAAAATCTTACTAAATTCAGTCCAAGAAATTCTAGTGAAGTAAAAGACTACTTGAATTGAAAACTAGTATGTGAGACCTGGCCATTTAGGCATGTTTAAATGTGGAGATGCTGATAAGATACTCTTACTATTTCCTGGTCAGATGTGAACTGTGTTTTAATTCATTTGGTTTGTCTAGACTTAATGGTACAGCTTGATGGATACACCACAGACTACACCCTCAATCTTCTGAGTGCAACTTAAGAAAAAAAGTTGGATCCTCTTGGATCCAGCAGAGAGATGATCTTCCATTTCTTCTTCCCTATAAGGCATAATTTGCTATTTTCTAAATAATGCATCATTTTCCTTGGTATGCCCTGTTGATTTTTTTTCTTTTGCTATAGCCAGTTATACACAAAACTAGCAGTAAGGAGGGTAAAGGTGCCAGCTGATTACACTGCAATTTTAGAACAGAATGGCAGCAGAGATTAGTAAGTGCTTTTATAATGACATCTCTAATTAAACAAATCCTCAATTTCTGCTTTGTCCATAAACCCTGTGCGCTCTCTGAGAATTCTGTAATGGGACAGACAGAGACACAGGCTGGGAGCCTGCCTTCAGGGGTCTTGTTCATTGCAGATTTGCTTCCTTTTATTTAAATAAAGGAATATTTAAATAGCAGGTATTTATTTCAATTACTTGCTTCTACCACCAAAAGCATGCTGTAGGCACTTTATGTAGGTCAATGTAGGCACTTTTTGTAGTCAGGAGTTAAAAAAAAATGCATTGAGCCACCTCTGCACTTCCCACTTCTATCTTCTCTCCCAGGCATGATGGGTGCTGTTGGCAACCCTTCCTTGTACAGAAGTTCTTGCCTTCCATGTCAGAAAGCATATCCCTTCTCACTAATGGCATTGCTCTCGTATCCAGAATGACTATTAATTTTGAAGCGTACTCCTGCCCTTCTTTACCTGTCTGTGCCAAGCAACTCCTACTGCTCTGAACTTCAGGATGCTCAACCAACTATTTTACAGCTGTTGTATGAAGGCACAAAGACTGACAGAACACAACCATCTCATTTTCATAATTTCAAATGGAGCTGTTTATTCATTAAGGGTGTACTTATTGCTCAGATACTCTGTAGCATATCTGATTTGATCATCAATTTCACAGGAGAAAGAAATTGAAACACACCTTGAGTAACAAAGACAAATGCTCAAACTGTGTGCCATATTTTTTTATTTTCCAGCCCAGGCATGAATAGTTGGTGAAAAAATGAATTGTCAAGATTACTATGCACAGAGCATAAAATATGGGACAACTACTGTATTGGAATATACATTCATAGAAATAATTTCCTAAAAAATATGATGTGCCTGGCTGTAAATGTTCTGTGCATATGCCTAAAGCAAGAAGTAAAAGTTTGAAATATTTATTGTGTGTAATATAAACCTTTACAACTCCTTTTGGAGTGTGAATAATATACCTGATTATATTTGGCAAGGCAAATCAGATGCAGATCTTACTTCCACTAAAACATAACCAGCCATTCCAAAAGTGGGTAAAGGCTAGGAAAGTGTATACAAAAGTTTATTTGCTTATTAAAAAAGAGGAAGTAAAACTGGCTTGTGACTCCCATGAAACAGCCTTTATGGTAGCAGAAGATGTGTCTTAAGATTTTAAAACCTTTGTGGCTTTAATAAATGTACTTGGTGCTTATAGGATTTCACACACCTGGATCTGAGGTAATTTGGAATTTTCTATTTGTTATGAAACTGTATAATATAGTGATATCCAATAGGACAAATAGGATAATACAATATAATACTGACTCAACAGACCCCAGTGTACTGGTCATGTTCCAGCTGTGTTATATTACTGTCTTCTTTAATGGTTCAATAAACTGAATTTATTCAGTGCCTTGAAATGGTCTAAATTATTTGTGTCGTTATAATACTCTAACATTGCTGTGAACTCATTTGTGAGTGATTTATAACTTTTTACAAGCCCTGCTGAACATGATCTAACAGACATGCACACAGAAATCAGTTCCACAGGGAGATTACTGTACATATTTTAACTGTATGAATAAACAATACTAAATAATTATGGTAATGCTCTTACCTTTTTGAAAGCAATAGTTGCAATCTAATTACATCAGGCGTTGCTGCTAAAATAACATTGTATTCCTGAAGGGTTGGGAGGAATGGCTCTGATTGCCAGACAGTGAGACTCCATTCTTTTCATCCTTATTATCCCTAATCACTCTGAGAACTACACACAAAGAACCCTTTAGAATCTTGAGCTTATAAACAAGTTGTTGCAACAGAAGCAATGGCAATGAAGCCTGATTTCCTATAGTTCTGGTTTTGTCCTTAAACAGTGCCATTCTCTTCACTGCAATATCCTAGCTCTTGGGAGTCTATGGATGGGAGCCATAGAACCACTCCTGAGTTATGCTAGTTTAGCCTCTGCTTGGCTGCTGCTAAAGCCACAGGACACTGGTTGCACCCTGCCTCCCCTTCTTCTAGTGGTTCTCTCCTTTACTTGGCTCCTGAGTTTAAGTACATTATAAGATCAGGTATAGCTGCAACACAATCTCCTTTTCAAATTTGGACTAATTGAGCAACAGGTCCAAAAGTTGTTAGGGAGACTGACAGACTGTGCTAAAAATAGCGTTTAATCACAGAAGTGTGTGGTATTTTTTATATGACATTATATATAATATATATTTAAAGTAGCTATGCACTGAAATAATGAATTGAAAGAAGATGCAATTAGAGTCAATTTGATTTTCTTCCTCTTCAGTCACAGCATGTTGAACAATGCAAATTGCTACTGACTCACCTGTTTTGTGACTGATGGATAACTATGTGGAAGGATGTTCTTTGACTTGTCTCAATGGATTATTTTGCACTGGCTACTGATCACGAGCTCGGTTCTTCACTATCCAGTATCTTCCACATCACAGCTACAGCTGGAATAACTGGCTGGGCAGAGAAACAGGTGTGATGAACAAACAGCAGCTGTGCATCATTGTTGTTTGATTTAGAAGTATGCTACACTTACTTTATACTGATGGCAATTCTCATAAAGGAATCCAGGCATTTAACAGCAGGCTGCACACATTAACTTTTTGGCTAAGTGAGGAGTAGGTTGCAGAGATAGAGGGGTGACCTCGTGGGTGGTGTACTAGCTGTCTAAGTTAAAGCACAATACATTAATGTAAATGCTTACCTCATAGGTTAAAACCAGGCAAACTACTAATAGTTAAGTTTCCAAATGAAGCTAACAAGAAATAAATTTGCTTGTCTAACTCCATGTCTGACACAACCCCATTAATGGAAAGACAATGCAGCAAATTGGTAGTTCTGTTTTTTTTATATTAGTTGTACCAGCATGACTAACTGGCCTGTATTTTCCTATACTTGGTGCAAAGGCAGGCAAGCCACCTGATAAAATCATGTTTCTAAAGGAAAGAGGGAAAAGCAAACAGATTTGGTCTACTGTAAGGGTAGAGGTCTGAAAGATTCAGGTTCCTTGGCAAAATCAAGAGCTGCAGCTTTCTCCTTAGGAGAACCACTATACCAGAGTGGCCCTCTTCTATCACTTCCAGAAGAGGTTATTAAGTGGTGCTTTGCTGACTGACAGTTTAGCCCAAAACATCTGAATGAATATTTATTTCTAAGAAACTCTGTCCACCTAGACTGAAAAAAGACAGCTTTTCCACAGCAGGTTAAGCTGGACATTCAGGAATTATTAACATGCAAAATTTTAATACTGAAATGCTAGGAAAATGTCTTTTTTAAAAAATAAAATATTTTAATTTGTATAGAGAGAACTTGTCCTTCTAACACTTCCTGTTACAAACAGTTTCATACCAGAAGTAATATAAAATAATGCAGTGATGAACTCAGCAAGACACACTTGGATCTGCCCGAAAAGTGCTGGAGTCTGCAGTGTGGGGAACAATCTTTGAGCTAAAACAAAGGAAAATATTGTTTGCATCTCACAGAAAAGAGAAGAAAACCAACACTACATTCCTAATACTTATGTTTATTATGAAAGTGTCTCCAAATAAAATAGCCCACAATACTGGTTGGTTCAAGAGATTTTATGAGGAATAATTATTTTCCATATTAAAAAAAAAAACAAAACCCAAACCCAGTCAAATTAAACACAAAATAACTCCCAAAGTTCTACACAACAGCTATATATGAAAGGACTTTTAGCTAGAGTATCACTGTATTCAAGACAGTGGAATTCCTACACATCACTGCATTTCTGAAAGAGTTGCTCAAGCACAGGATTGTCATGAAAACACAGGTGAAAGTGTGTCATCTGCCTCACCCTGACTTGCAACAGTCAACATGCACAGTATGGTATGGTAAAATTAAACCCCAGAATTGCAGGAAGCTGAAGCTCAAGAGAAGCCAGAAAATGTGTACTGTTGCACAGATCATTTTAAGTCATGTAAGACAATCATTTTTGTCATTCGTCTGACATATGTGATCACCGACATAGCTCCAAAACATCATTTCATAGTATTTCCTCCCGTTTTTTAATTGAAAGCAATTTTAAAGACTGAGAATTCTGTACAGAGACACTCAAACACTGTGTTTTCATTGCAACTACAATCAGAAATCTTTACAATTTAAAGGCAATACATGTACACCACCTTCTCAAAATTCCACTAGTGTTTTTCAAAAAGAAAAGAAAAAAAGAGTAACATTGTCTTACTGAAGTTCCCATTAGGTCCCTGTTTCAAATCAAAACCAGTCAAAATGAGTAATACAAACTGGTTTTGCTTCATGGTTTAAAGGCAACTGTAGTTTGCAGAACACTGAAGTTAGGCCTAACAGAGTCTACATTACAGGAAGGGTAAAAATTATTCAGTAGCTCCTCTCCCCCAGAGTCACAGGAAGTAGACAATAGGAGACATATAAAAATGAGTTGTAGCAAAGAGATTAAAAAAATACCAAAGCATCAACTGTAGAAAACCAATTTCTCTGAGATACAGAAGGCTGCGATAATGGGAAGATGAATGAAACAGGCATTAGGCTTCCTACTAGAGCACTCTGCATAAAACACACACAGTGACTAAATCAACCAGCATTGATCACCACTGACACGTGCTGCAGGGGAACGGCTGTCGCCGTCATGTCCTGTTCAGAACCAGAAAGTGATTTTCACCTGAAACAGATACAGATTTAAGAGAAGAATCACTTCACTGTAAGCAAAACTTTAGTGCATGCATTTGGGTCTCAGAAAAAGCATTTGATAGTGGCAATCGTGGTCACAGAATAGTCACAGGCTGAGACAGGAGCATATGAAGCTGTGACACCTGTACCAGTTCTGCTGGAATCATTAAATAAATAACACATAGAAAAAAACTACAAAAGGGCAACAAGGAAACAGCATGAGACGCTTTGGTATTTTAAAACTAGCACTATTTAACACTGATCCAAGACCCAAAAGACTCCAGTGTCCACCCTTGTTGTTTGATCAGATATTTCTACCATTTTCTGCAATGTTGGTTTTAATAAGAAAAAAACCCAGCAACCCACCATATATTTTTTCTTTTGGTACAAAATATGCCAGTATGGGAAACAGTAAAAAAAAAGTGTGACCTGAATCTTATTTTACTATATTCTAGGCTGTCTAGGGAGAGAAGACAAATTCTTACTATTTACTAATCAACTCTACATATAATTTCCTCATTTTACTACTTCAACATCTCAACCACTGTGTCGTGTACTGTACTATAAAAAGGGAGCATAGAACTTGAAGACAAAGAGGTTATGGAGTACAAACCCTCATTTCTAAAATTACTAAAATGATGATTCTACAAAAGGTTGAACATACAGAACCTTTTAAGGTCTCACATTTACCATGAACCATGCAAATAATTTCAGTCAATTTTCTGGAATATGTGCAATTAACCTCTACATACTTGATGGCCTCCAAATGCATCTTGCAAAGCTCTTCATCAGAAAAGCAAACAAAAACAAATGAAAAAGGAAATAATTGCACAGCATTTTCTCTGCAGAGTGCAAGATGAAGCCAAAGTTTTGACAACCATTAGTTAAAGCAATGAATCAAAGCACACTGCTATATCTGATCACTAAAACACTTGGTCCTTCCCACTAGAGAGAGGAAAAAATGTGTGAATTCCTTTTATTAAAAATCCTCTAGCTTGAAAGATCAGTGATTGTTTAGCAAAGGTTAGTGAAGTTCTCAGTGATTCCTTACTCTTATCCCATTTCCTCAAATGTGTCATTTGAATCTCTTACCTCACCTATTTTCCAGACATCTCTGTATTAAAATTATATATTAAACTTATCTATTAAACTTATCTGTATTACACATATCTGTATTAAACTCCAAAAAGCCAGGTTTATAGGGGATAGCTAAGTCATTTGGAGTTACCTGAACCAAGATAACTGTGTACATGCTTTAGTATATCATAGATGCAAATGAATTTAAACCTCAAAGGAAGAGTTTTAATCCCAGATGCACTCTTTACCAGTGAGGATCCAAAGGGACCTTGACATGATTGAGATGGGCTGATGAAAACTTCTTAAAGTTCAATAAATCCACGTGCAAGGTCCTACATCTGAGTTGTGGCAATCCTAGAGGTTGGATGGAGAAATGATGGAGAGCAGCCCTGTGGAGAAAGACTTGGGGGTGGTGGTTGACGAAAACTCAACATGAGCTGCATGTTGACAATTCAGAGCAATATTCTCATGTAAGACCAAGTATTTTGCCAGAATGCCATTTTTGTAACCATCTATGCAGTGGAGGTAGTAATCAACACCATGGAAGGGGTGTGTTTAAACTGATATTCTCAATTACCATATTAGCAGGTCAGATTTCACAAATTATAATGTTCATTTAATATATCCCAGGATGATTTTATTTTAAAATCTTGGTATCATCTTGACAGTAATTACTACACAGCTGTGACTTCAAACACCATAGGTGGGCTTCTTTCTATTGCAATTGGCATATTTTCACATGTATAACCTGCCCTGTTGGTTATGAAATCAAATGCACAGGAGACAGAAGAGAAAAATTAGAGGCAGAGAAACTTTTGGGGGAGACAGAGATTTAAATAAGGCTCCCTTGCTCCCTCAGATATATTCATGGACATATAAGCTGCAGCTTACCTGACAAGGTTACCTTTTTCAAAAGATGCTCTGTAGGTAGTAAAACTGATAGATCTTCTTCCATGATTTATAATTTTCCAGTTTTCTTACCTTTATTTTCAACTTTTTTTAGCACATTTTTTTTTTGGTAACACACAAGAATCTTTATGGATAATAAAGGTTTCAGAAGTTTTCAAGAGTGACCAGTGGAATAGGACAAATCTGTTTTCAAAAGAAAGAAGTGACAACACAACTTTCTTCACTGGAGTCTGTATAAAATAGAGTCTTTAAACATGTTTTATGGCATCAGAAGCCATGTATATTTTACTATTTGCATAGGTGGAAGGAATCAGAAAGACTTCCTGGCTCAGAGTTCCAGCTGAACACAGCACTCCAAATCCTTTGAATACAGAAGACACACTTAGGATTTTTTTTTCCTGGTTTGTTCCTTCCTTCTTTTTTTTTAAACTTTTTTTTTTTAAATATATATATATGTAAGTCTTTGGTCTACAAGCACATTGGTTCTGAGTGCACACACAGCACTGTTGAACAGTAGGTTGCATAGAGTCTGCTACCCAAGAACCTTGCCTACTTTTGGCACTGCTGTCACAAATCACAGAAAAGTGTCCTGCAAGAGTTGTATGATCCTTAGCATCCTACATCAAACTTTGATCTAGAAACTGGAAGAAGTATGTATATAATGTTTAAGAAGATGTTTACTTTGGGTGTTACTTTGTCTTCTTTGGGACACTGTTTGTAAATCCTGAATAAAAAAGGAGTACAAAATTATTTTACAGACACCCTTAATTTTATTTGTAGAGGTGATGAAATACTGCTGAGCAATCAAAAGTTGCTGTGAATTACGTTAAGTGAATTTTGCTCAAGTTTTCACACATTTAAAATAAACTAATTCTAGTAATGTATGGCATTCTGCCTTCTCTTCTTTACCTTACCAAGGGAGTGGCAATAATTTTAAGAAAAATATCTAGATTGAACTGTGTCCGAGGAAGCAATGAACTTTTCACGTGCTGTTTTTCCCATTACACTCCTGCTCTCATTTATGAGAATATGCAAGGACAGTTTCAGGTGTGAGGTCTGGATTCATAATGGTGCATTTGAACAAATACCTTTTTACATGGAATCTCTGCAAAAAGCTGAAACCTATAGAGGTAAAAAATTGAAAGGTCAAAAAAAAGTGAGAATGAGTTTATCCTAAGTGTTGACATCAATGCGTTTGGGTATTTGCACAACAAATCAAGTCTACCGCTAATGCAATTAACCACCAAATTGAATTTTAAATTATGCTAAAATAATATCCCACAATTACCACATTTTTTTCCCAAATTGCTAATTAACCACATTACCTACTATTTAAAATATCGATCCAGTGTTTTAAAATTTTATGTTGGAGGAACAGTCACTGTGATTTGATAGGCAATTTCAAAACCAGTACTTTAAAACACAAAGATAGCAAAAATATCTGAAGCTGATCTAAAATCTATAAAGCTATGCTCTATCTTACTGTAAGTAACAAATTAAGCAACTATTACTTATAGCAGATTCAGCAAAAGCATCAGGGATGGACAGAAGAGATCTGAGCATGATGCTCTCCACCACTGAGAATCCAAGATACAAAGTTTAAGAATGGATATTCCCTTTTGTCCAGAACTTCCCAAAAGAATACAAAATAAATAATATTTCCAAGACAGTACAAGTGAAAATACTGCTCCCATTGTGTCAGTTACATACACATACAGCATGCCTACGTATACAGAATGGTGTGCTGTCTTCATTCACAAACAGGAAATAATGGCAGTGCGCTATCAGAATGCTTTGATACTCATATTTTTTTCTGATGCTGAGATATATGAAGAAACCGCATTCACAACTTATAATTTACTTCCAGTAGCAAACAGTTCATTCTGTTCATGTCTCATGATTGAACTCAAGGATTAATGCTCCTCTGAGCAAGTGCCACCAGTAAGATACCCATTTGTCCCATTGGCACCGCTGGTCCCATTACTGGCCATAGTGCTGTGCGGGGCCTTTGAGCGAGGTACTGTTTCTTCCTCATCTGAGCTTGACTCAACATCACTTCGGGAATCCTTTGCTACCTGTAGAAGTTAAAAAAGAAGCAAGCAGTAGGTGACTGTAAGGAAACAACTCAGCTTTTTGGTTCAAGAGAATCAGAAATTCACACATTTTTCAATATGAGCTTTGAAGGTAATCTCAGCTCTGGCGCACTTCTCTTCCTTTGCCTGTCTGGACTCACTTCAAACACAGATGTCTGTACACATCTGCCATGCACATATGCCATGTACAAAGGGAGGGTGAGAACTTAGCACTCGTGCACTGAAGGTAGTATGTCCAAGTGCTCAAGGAAAAGGGTTGTGCATAGACTGAAGTAACCAACATCCAAGCTCCCAAATTCAACCTAGCCTCAGTCCCTCTGCTCTCCTAACTACAACTGTATTTCCTGTCCTTCATTTGGGGTGCTTCTCTTCAACCTAGTAATACAAAATATTCAACCCAACTTCCTTCCCCTCACCTCCCAGCTCATTCCCTAGAGACCACATGGCTCCAGGGAACGGTTCTACACACTAGCAGTAGGAGACAGGAGTACTGGCTGAAACATAACTCACCACACTGGGTAACTCCAGTCTCTGACTTCAGACAAATGGTGAGAATGGGGCTTGCAAGCTGTGGACATAGTCCAGTTCAGTCCCTAACACAGGAGTGACAAACTTACTAGAGCAATTCAACTGTGTGCCCCATCGTGTCACTGGAAAGCTATTTCAGAAACAGACGACCTGAGCTGATAGAGATTGTCTGCTAATATCCAGCTGGCTTCCTTGAAAATCTCCAAAACTGGTAAGAGTGCACCAGATGAAGTACAAAAAAAGCATCAACAGAAAAATGTCTGAAGTTTAACCTGCATGCAGCTTTAAGAATGCAGTTTTCATGCCTGCTTCTACTCCTGTCTGTATAGCTGAGCATCACATTTGCTTAAAATCTCTCCATGCTATGCTGTTTGCCACAGCAGGTAATTACAATTGGCTTTACTATAGTGAATGGACATAAAGGGGGCAAAACATATGTCAAGTCTTTTTCCTCAAAACCATTAAAGAGCAGGGCCACTGCATATAATTTTTTGCTTACAGTAGTCCTCCCCTACTCCAGAAAGTCCTCATGACAATTCAGCTCTCCAGCTCTCATCTCAGAAGGAGCCATTTGCCATTGGGGCTCCCAGTGTTGTCCTTACAATATCATAACACCTGAGTGAAACTGTTCTGCTTGAGACCAGTGAAAAAAGGAAACACAGGTCCCATATACCTCTTAATAAGTACAGTTTTTAATGTCAATGTCTAGCAAGCCCACAATTATGACACCCACGAACTTCAGCAGAGGCCAGAAATTTGGTTCCATGCTTACACAGCTTCAATTAACAGATTATTTCAGTGTCCTTCATATGAAGGGAGTTCTAGATTAAATCTGTTAGAAATACATAAAATACACAAAAATATACTGTTATCAGACAGAAGAGAATAGTCTCAGTACAGGGTACTGAGCACCTGTGATCAATTCAAGGGCAGACTAGATGATTGAAAAATTCTACGTCAACTTAAATTCTCTTAATATATTAGATTCACTGCTGATTCTTCTGCTAAAGTCCTGCCCCAAAGCCAAACAATCAAATGAAGATTCTATGCTGCAGGCACTTCATTTAAACATGTGATCTGCTCTATTTTTGCACTCAAAACCTGATATGATTGCAACATATCTTGCAGTATTTAGTTCTCTTTGTTTATCCCCAAAAGAACACACTGGAGTAATTTCTGCAGAAGTAGTCTAGAATATATATATATATGTATATGTATAAGTATATATAGGTTTAGAAAACTTCTAAGTACAGCAACAGTGAGTAAAAAATATATGATCAGGATTACATTACGAATTTAATGATAATAAATTCCTTTATCAGCTGAGCTGTTCCAAAGGTGGATCCTAGTACTACAAAACCAAAATAATACTTAAGGATGAAAATTTACTGTAAGATATCTGTAAGGTGTCATGAAAATATTTCTAATTTTACTGCAGAAATGGAAAGAATGGGGTTGCCAGCGAGGAATTAAGATCTGAAGGAAGAAGAATCCTCTGTGTATATGTCATACATATGCATCTTTAACCTGGTCACTGTGTTACTGCAAATGTCTAACTTTGCTCTTGTACAATCTAAATTTTCTCCTGTGCAATTGTTAGAACTACAAGGTGGAGGACTTACACTCTCAAGTATGCATCCTGAATGGTGACAGAGCAGCTGCTTATCCTGCTGATATATAGACATTTGTGTGTATTTTGTGTATAAAAGGTTGCAGTATAACAGCATCCAGATACTACAGATAAATGTGGGTTTGAATGGTTTTAGGCAATGCATAGCCAAGAAGTAAACATGGCCTTTAAAGATAGCCTTAATTCAAATATATAAATATCAACAATGGAAAAAAATACCAATCAGAAACTACAAATTAAAAAACCAAACCAAAACACAAACATCAGCCTTGTCAAAATAAATCTTTTGCAAAGTAACTTGAAAGAAACTTACCTGCAAGGGGTTCCACTTCCCAGCCTTCCAGCACAGCACAAGGGAAAGGATAAACAAGCAGAGTAAGAGAGAGTTGTTTTTTTTTTAAATCCAATTTCCCTAATGTAGTTTGGTTCAGTGTACCAGATTACAAAAAAAGAAGTGTGGAAGCACATATAAATGCAATCACTATGAAGAGTATCATTGACTTATCTGACAATTGTTAGGAGTGGAAAAAAGTTTCCATGAAAGGAAAAAAGAGTTTACCTAAAATAAGATGTGTTTTCAGTAGTGTGTTATGGATTAGAAAAAAAACAGTAACCAAAAAGTGACCTGTATGGATATTGAAAAAGTTAAAATCATGAAACAAAACCACGCTGTCTTACCTTGCCCTTTGAAATAGCTTTGTAGGCTGTCTTTATGATTAGGTAAGACCAAAGACAGTGCAGAATTTGAAGAACCATAAGAAGCACATTCAAGACCCACAAGGCAGGAAAATTGCCCAGAGCTTCATACAGTTCAAACGATGTTGTGTTTAATATCCTAGAAGAGAGAGGGACAGAAATATAATAACACTTTCTTTAAGCCAACAAATTTCAAAGAAGACCTTTTTAAATTAAGATGACAAGTACTTCGTTAGATGGGATCCACATGTGTAAGTCGGTTCTCACAGTAATACTAGCTTGGACTGAACATCCAGTTCAGTTCGTGTTGTTTCTCCAGAGAGAAACAACATGAGAATATTGCTTTTGATATTTAACTTCATTTTGCAAACATTGCATACAGAAAATATAGATCCTCAGTATGCATTTTTCCACTCCATCTATAAAGCTGGCAGGTGTTGGTTGACTCAAATAACTCCTTCCCTGATTAATTACAAAACTTACTTTATTCCATTTTTTAAAAATAAAGCTATTCCATCTCAGCTGCCTCCAGTACAGGTTTGGTACGCCCATATTAGCACAGGTAAGAGCATGTATGGGAACTGTTAAACTCCCATGCAATCCACATGCAGCACCATGTTCTTCAAACCACATTCCCAGGCTGTGACAATGAGCTGCAACCTCTCCTGTGTTAAATGGCACAAACCTGTGCCAAGAGCCAGGCAATGCTCCTTCGGTACTCCCATCTGAAGCCCTCTCTCCCAAAGCCAGTCTCAAAGGATTTGTTTCAGTGTACACAACTAAGGATGTCTTTGTCCAGTTGGCATCAGCAACGCGAGTGAAGTGCTGTGTGGAACCAAAAACAGCCTGAGACTGTTCAATTAAAGTGAAACTTCAGTGGCACTTGAAAAATGACACGTGGGGCAGGATTCACCTTCTTTCTGGGTTTTCTAAGAACTGGGGGCGGGTGTGTGAGTTTGGCTGTATGGCTAAAATCTTATTTAGTGGAAACCTCAGTACCAACAGGATTCCAAATTCAAAACAGCCAACCAGTCAAGGGGCTTAACCCTGGGTCTTGAACATCCTGGGTGCCTACAGTAACTGCTAAGGTACTAGAAAGCTCTGGGGCCACTTTCTGCACAAAATCCAATTTGCACACCACGTATGTACAATCAAGAGTGAAGTTTAGCAGTTACATAAAGGACAGGTGGCCAACAGGGCAGCAAGGGATGGGAGACCTTATTGCAGCCATTCAATACTTAAAGGGGGCTTATAGGAAAGATGGGGACAAACTTTTTAGTGGAACCTGTTGAGATACAACAATGGGTAACAGTTTTAAGCTAAAACAGGTAGATTTAGATATAAAGATGAGGTTTTTTACACTGAGGGTGGTAAAACTCTGGAACAGGTTGCTCAGAGAGGTTGTAAACTCACCATCCCTGGAAACATTCCATGTTGAGTTGCACAGGGCTCTTAACAACCTGATCTAGATGAACATGTCCTTGCTCACTGCCTGGGGGTTGGACTAGATGACATTTAAAGGTCCCTTGCAATCCAAATGATTCTATGATTTTAAGAAATTCAGTTAATTCTAGTCATTTGAAGCAAATGTTTGAGAATCAGCATTTCAAATGCAGGCAGTAACAGATGTTGTAACATGACTTCTGAAGCACTGTGAATACAGCACTAATTTTCTGCCCAAATACTCTGCCGTAGCAGGTGATTTCAACTTGGACCCCAGCAAACAACCTGAGAGCAGAGAGTGGAGAACAGACAATAGAAACAGTGGCATTTTTTGAAACAAATAATGATCTAGTAATGGCTGTTAATTAGGGGGAGAAAAATAAGGCAATATAAGGATTTGTCAACCTCCATCTATTTTCCCCGTTGGTGTAAAAATTCATTAAAATCTCCATTGGCTCTATGTCCTTTTTCTTTGTTTTAAATTAACTATCACTAGTCACTAGATGGCGCGTTTAACCCGGACAACGCCCGCGCAGGTCCTGGCACCAGCCGTGTCTCGGCCCCGAAGTGGCACTTAGTGCCATGGTCTAGTAACCACGGCAGTGCTGGATCAAGGGTTGGACTTGATGGTCTCAGAGGTCTTTTCCAGCACGATTGATTCTGTGATTCTAGGGGATGGCACTGGAGTCCCACACTTCTCTCAGTGGAGAAGTTACAGATACCGGTCTCAGCCTTTTAATAAGCAATCACATTTGCCACAATCCTTTACAACAACATAAAATCAGTTAAATTAATATTAATAAGAAGTATGTACAGATAGCAAACCCAGAACACAACATTTAGTGGTAATGATTTATGTGTATAACAGCATTGATCAAAAAAAATCAACCAGTGATTTCTAATACACTGGCCTTAAATGCCTAATGGGCATTTCATAGTAAGTCTGCCTTTTTATTTTGTGCCTTCTTACACTAAACTGCACATATGCTTCATGGTTTATTGAGAAGTAGATGTTTTATAACCTTATTATAAAGCTGTATTTTTACGTCTTCTGTTTATGGAGAGAACATTAGAAAAAGAAACTTTTCCAGTTTGTAAAGATCCCATCACATTATTGCTTCTGTCAGATAGAACATTTCAGTCTCAGCTTTGTCTAATTTGTTCTGCCAATAGTAGCCCTACATGGCACAGCAATACCACACTTCCCTGTTCAAGGAGATGCTCTCATGCATATCAAAACAGAACTCTAGTCAGCAATGTTTTACTTCACCAGCACTTATTGCAGTTCTAACCATTATATCAAATTCAAACTTGAAATCAACAACTTCTGTACATAAAGTTACCATTGTTTACACCCAACTGTCTTTATGTCTAAAATTTATAGCTCCAGAATTGTAGATGCAGTTTCTACAGGTTTCTGTTTATATTTTCATTCACTGGACCAAATTCATCTCTGGGGACTTCCACAGAGGTCAAGCCAAAAAAGCAGCATTAGAGATGCAGATGGTCCGGTCTTGCAGAAGTCAGGAAGAAAGTAAGGCCAAAAAGAGTGCTTCTGGTATCCAAAGCAGTTTCATGTGCAAATGAGTCATCTAGTGTGTATTAGATATGGGAAATAAGCCTTCATTGAAAAAGCAGACCTCTTTCTAACCTGCTCATGTCTGGCAAACTAAGGACAGGATTGGAATTCTCCATTAAAGCTGCATAAAGGACCTCACTAATTGCTCAGCAATGTTAAGAGGGGTCAGTGATCTGCTAGATGTGCAGATAGAGCTAAGACTATATCTAAGCACCTAGGGCTGAGCAGAAGCTGAGTGAAAAAAACAGAAAACGACAGAAAAAATGTAGTTAAGCAAATACACTCTCAGTATAAATCAATTATTTAATATTAAAAGTCTGAAATGGGGAAAAAACCCGTAAGTTTATTAGGTGGAATACACAGAGAAATTCTACTTGTAGAGACTGAGGAAAGGGGGGAGGGAAGAAAGGCCAGACCATTTTTCATCAATTCCACTGCTAAAAATATTCAATGGAAGCATTTTAACCAACCACACAAATAACAGGGACTGGAAAAAGCAGCATGAGAATGGATTACACAAAGAAGAAAGTGCCTATATGATGTATATGCAAATAAATCTTAGGTTCAAATACTCAGAAAAGCATTCAGGCCCTTAAATCTGCAAATATGCTTGCCAGAATTTTTCAAAGCTGTCCAGTAGTTAAATCCCAGCTTTTCATAATGAATGGTGTAAAGTTTGGTTCTTGGGTATCTAACTTGAAACAGCTGGACTTGATCTCATAGTGGGAAATTACTTTAAGCTGCAAGTGCTCTACCTTTCTGAAACTTTTGGTCAGCATTTCTCAGATCTTTGCAATTTGAAACTAAATGTTAGCTTCTGTTTTTGAAAATAGGTTCTGGACTGTAGCAATTTTTCTGAGGCCCTGGAATAAATAATAGCTGGACAAAACAACACAATCTCATGGAAGGCATTCTTCCCTCATTAAATGCATCCCAAGCAGAGTTGTGCACCTGGCTGTGGGAAGCTCTCAGTTTAGCATTTTGATTTAAGTAGTGTGGCAAACAAAGTAGAAGGCAAACAAAAATAAATTCACCCCTTAAGATCCAATCTACTCTTACAGAAATCTGTGGTATTTTTTCGGGAACATTGCCACAATATCTGAGCCACTGTGTGAGGTAATCCTGTACTTACTGTATTACCGCTCTAATTGGACACTCAGAATAAAAATAACACATTTTCAACAACTACTAAACAATCAGCAGCAACACATCAACAGTAACATAGGTTTTTCTTCTACTGTCTAACCCTTTATCTAGCCAGCAAAGCAGTACTTGAGAGACTATCGGCAACAGACCCATACACTGACTCATTAAGATTACAGTCCCCCCCCTCAACTCAGTGGGCCCAAGTCCAGGCTCTTGCACCAAGGATGAAAGGAGAACCTGGAGATGAAGGAAGAGAGATAATGAAAGAGAGGGATGGGTGTAAGAGTAAAATGCTTATTTGTATTTGTCTGAGAACTGACAAAAATGTGCTGTGTTTCCTTCCGAAAGGACCCTGAGAGAACAAAAAGAGATAAAGAAGAGGATCATGTGGAAAGAATAGACATTCTTCCACATAAGAAGGAAATTATTAATAAACTCTTCAGAATGAAGCATAGCAGAATGACGGGCACTACTATCACATCCAACGAGAGCAGAAACTGTGCAGCTGAAATTAGTGCTACTGCAAGTTGCCTTAACTTCTGCAGCACTGTCCAGTGACCAACATACTGTATGTGAAACACACTGAAGTCATGTTGTTACCTCAGTACAGTAGTCTGAAGTCTCAAAGTATGACCAAGGATAGTACAATATGATACTAGCTGGTCTAAATAATTCAGAATGAATGTCTTTATCTCCTTTACCTAGTGCATATTAAACAACAGTATTCTATATTGCACCATAACCACCTGTACTGGGACATCTTTCAATATGGCATTCATGACAGAAAATAGGTAATTACATCTAGGTGGGTGTTAATGACATTCAGATCCTATTTAGCACAAGTAACCCAACAATACCACTGCCAGCAATGCTTCAAAGTTTCTGCTTTTTTTAAATTTTTCCTTAAAAAAACCAAAACAAATTGCACTTACTTTTGCCCCAAAACATAGTCATTTGTTCTCTACTATACATAGTAAAAAATGACCAAGACCAAAGAACAAAGAGCCAGAAGTTCTAAATTCTGGATTTAGTTACGTTAACTTATGTGATCCAAGAAATTTTCAAATTTCCTTACATCGTTCACTTTTCGTTAATGATGAGCACAAGGTACTGCTACATTCTGCTGGCCACATAAAGATGCTGGGAGAATTAGCTTGTTTATAAAACACCACGGACTACTGCCTTAAAGGATGCTCTAAAACTGACAAGTAAGAAAAAAATATCACTGCGATTTACATATAAATGAAGAGGCAGTGTAGTGTGAAAGCACATGTATGCACACATGTTGATCAGCCACAATACATCAGTTACATTTCATCAGAAGTCAAGATTTATCTCTAGGATTCAGACCTTGATTGAAATCTAATAGGACTTCATATCCCAGGCTGTCCTAGTTACTTTTAATGACAATGCTACACAACAGACCTGACACACAGATATTTCTGCATGAGAGACTTCAGATGAGTTACACAACTTTTTACCTGAGAAGTGTATGGAATGATACACAAAATAGTCATTAAATTGAAGAAACTTTGGTCTGTAGCACTTCATGTACTGGAGTCTTCAAGCTGCAGCACAGCTAAGTATTTAATTATAGCAAATTCAGTACATAAAGAGCTGTACTTCATCTTCTGAGTTTCAGCTTGGCCAGCTGCTGTGTCTATATCACTGTTCTGCTCCGAACAGATGCTTCTTGGTTCTTGCTGAGTGGGAGAACAAGCTTGTTTCCCTTTTCAGATCCTGCTGCCTCTTATGTTTTCAGCCCTCCAGAGAAGGACTTAAGCTACTAAGCAGCACATGGCAAATACAAGAGGAGTAGCAGAGACCCACTGTGAACTGAGAAGAGTCAAACGAACCAGTCACCCACACAGAAGCAATGAAACAGGGAAAGAAGGACTGAGAAGACAGAGATGATCTTTTAACAGCATCTCAGGCTGATTCCTCAGATTGTTTGGTTGGTGATGCTCATTACCCCCTTCTTTTAGACAGCTGACGAAAGATCTCTGCAAAATGCAGCGACAGAAAGAATATAAACTCTTGAGTAACTCAGTACTCAGAGCGACATTAAACCCCCACACTTCAATTTTATCAGTGAGCTGAGCATCACGTGGCATTCTGCTCACCCATACCAGCCCCACATTAGAGGATTTCCTGACATGGTGCCAAAAACAAGCTCAGCTGCTGTAGAGATGGGTGGCTCCTGTCCTAATACTAATTAGGAACAATACATCTTTGCAGAAATCACAGCCTGACACTTGAGACTGTGTTATTTTAAGCCCTGTGCAGATCAATAGGATTTCCAATTACTTATCTAAAATGATGGAGCAGGCAGGAAATTATTCATGTGTGATGTACAGTAGAAGAGACCATTCTGATCAAGCTGTCACTGGTTTCAGCTGTGCTTTTCACTCAATTTGTTCTCATCAGCAGTTACTGCCCATTAAGCTGTTTCTGCAGCCACTGGTATGAATAGTAGTATTTACACTCTTGTGCATAGAAAAAAACTAAGAATAAAAGATCAGAGACACCTTTACAATCCAAGCTCAAACCTCAGGAGAGTCTTTTAACAGATATCAGGATATGGAGGGAATTTATATTTCCTAGTAGAATGTAATTATACTCAGCAAAAGGTTGTATCAGTAATGTGTTATGGCAACATGCATATGTAAAGGCCTGTGATAATACCACACAGGCACAAAGAAACTATGTTATGTTAACAATAACACTTCCAAATCTGAAAATCTCCAGGCATGCATAAAACTTTCATATGAGCAACAGAGAACACATATCAAGATCCATTTGCCTGGAGTTCATGTTATTCTCCAAGTAGGAAAAGCATTTGTTGTAAACTATAGGTTCCAATCTTTGCAAGTAGAGTATCAGAGTATAAAAAATGCTTCCTCAGGCCTCTTTCTGTTGACTAAAAATAAGTGCAGTTGTGTTTAACGACATGCCATGGCAGATATTTCGGGGGGGGAAAGATTACCCAAACTTTCTGTAAACACAGGAACAAAACAGAACTAGTTCAAAAGCCCACAAAGCATCACAGAACATCTGCATTCAGTTCTTTGCCTGGCACCCAGGGATTTTTAGGTGGCTTATTTACCATTAATAGTAGGGGTATCACACTTGGGATTCATTGGCCTAGTTTTGAGAACATGCCCACATGCCCCCAGAGTAATATAAAATTTTTTAAATCCATAAAAATTATACAGCTTAAAGAAGTGTGGTGGCACAGTGTCTGCCAAGGACTCAGCTTTCAAACAGTGACTCAAGTGTTATGGTCCTGTTGTGGATGGAGAGGAAAAACACCACCACCAAAAATCCAATCAACTTTACTTTGCTACAAAAAGCACCATAAGAATTTTCTCCACATCTGTGAAATCAGCCTTAAACAGTTTTCAGTTTAATCCAATTTTCTTAATAATGATCTCTACTGTCACATATTATGGGCCAAACTCTGCCATTGTGCAACACTGATAAAACCAATAGAATGTGCATGGTTACTCTACTTACATGGGTGCTGGTTTTCTCCCAAAGTGTTTAGTCACAGTGACCTCCTCCTAGTTGAACATTAATGAGATTCTAGCTGCATCGTGGCTGTGGAACACGGTGTTCAAAAGTCATTTGCTATTTCAAGCTGGTAAGTTAACTTACTCCCATGCTTTTGTAGTGCTATGATTTTTACATCCCACATACATCAGAAGCTCACAGTGTTCTGCTTTTATACTGACTCTGTAGCACTACAAAATATGTGCCAGTAACAGCACAGATACATCCTGGTGCTACAGATACATCCTCTAAGAGAAAAGAAAAGTGGCTGAGAAGAGGCAGAATGTTTGCCCATGCCTGAACTACCTCCATCCACCTCAACTGTCACTCACTGTGGTACTACTGTAGCAGCATGGCTTTTCCCTCCACAGAATGGGCAACTCTTAGAGGTGTACTTTGGGGCAAAGTTTCCTCACATCCCTCTCTTTTAGATAAAAACTCAGTCAAATTGAAAATTCCAATGGCCAGCCTTTTTCTTTCTCCCCTCCTTCCTGCAAGAGATGCAACTTCAGAGGAGACTTGGAGAACTTCAGCTGACTACAAAGCAAAAAAAAGCGGCAAAAAAAGTGCCACATCACAGGTATTGGTCCTGTTTTCAATTAGAGCACAGGTTTTAGAAAGGACATACTTCACAATAAAAGGAGGAAAAGGAGAACACTAACTGAATAGTCTATCCTTGACAACAGAAAGCATTATTATAGCCACAGAGTACAGCCTGTAGAAAATAAAAATGAGGGTAAGAATCAGGTTTAGAAGTCTGATGAAATCCTTTTTCAAATAATTTCTTCCTATTGTGATCACATGAAAATCTTGAAAATGAAAACTGAGCAAATGCCACTTTTTGTTATTTACATTGCAAGCCTTCAATGGTGAATGACACTTGTAACCTTTCCATTTCTTATAGCTTCGCTGTAAATAGTTAGGTCAGTATTAACCTGGCACTCCAAAGACTTCAGCTTTGCATCTTGTACAACTTCAAAGGCCTGAGTTCACAAATGCAGTTAACAATTTGAGGACATAAAATAAACAGGCATTAGAAAGGACAACATCAGATAATGTTTTGTCAAAAGCAGATGGGATGACAATCTTCTATATGTTTTGCTAAAGAGCTAAGACAAGAGTTGTGAGTAAATTTATGGAGACTAAGTTAATTAAACCTTCTTTTTAATCCATAAATTGAAGTCTATGAGTTCTTCAAATACACTATCATTAGTTTGCCAAACCTTTTTATTAAATGTTTTCAATAAAATGATTGATTATAAGTTGCTTGTTGAAACTACAAACAGACTGATATATAAGCATATTAGATAATATTTGTTAGTCCTACAGCATCCACTCAATGACAGCATGAATAACATCAGGAATCAAGTACCAAAATCATAATTTATTCCTTCAGTAACTGCTCCCCACAAGCAACTTAAGATTATGCTCTGGTTCAGACAATATTCTAAGCAAAATGAGCTCAGAACAGCATCAGAAGGGATTTGTTATCTTAGTTAAAAAGTTATTTTACTGTAGAGCAATTAGAGATGTTTGGCTGTGTACACAATACTAGGCAGGCTAGAAAGGTTTTCAATTCAGCAAGAGTAGCTAAAACCATCACAAAACACTGTGTTCATTCAGAGTCCAGACAAGGTCTGGACAGTTGGGATTCATCTGGCTACCCACATTCTTACCATGCCAAGTAACTGATCAGCACTCTTGCTTTAACTACTGCCTACATATTGCTTTGACACAGTAGGGTGCTTTTAAGAGTAGGTTGGAGCTTTCTGTTTTACCAGTATCTTCAGAGGAATGACTCAGGATGACTCTGCTGGGGTCCACATGCTGTCTTCCCACACAATAGACATGCTCCAAGGGCCAAACAGGAGAAAATGTGTCAGGAAAGAAAACCAGTATGAAAGATGACAACTCAACTTCCCTGCATGTTAAGAGCTGCACAAAACCAGTCAATATCAGCTAAAGAACAAAGCTAAGAAAAACAAAGGTTTAGCAGATCTTTGCAGCAACTGCTGCTCATGAGGGTTCTGCGCTGCCCAATTTGTAACTCAAGCTGCAATTTTGCTCAGAGAGAAGCTGATTCCAGGATAGAGAACAGTAAAGAGAACAGTGTAAACTGACAGTATGGTATTAGTGTTTGGAGACCCGGTGTGTTCATTAGCAGCATGGCTGTATCTCTCACTAGTATTGAACCAGCGATGAAACTCAGGAAGAGCTATTTGGCCAGTCATGCAGAGATGAAAGAAAGTCTGGTAATAAGTAACTAGAGTTCATTACAGCTCACTGTGGTGAACAGAAGTTAATTTTAACTCATCAAGAATCATGCCATGCTTGTCTGGTTCAAGCAGATACTCATTGCCATGAAAAGGCAATTAGAAATCACACATGAGCCAGACCGTGTGTACTCTCAAGAGTTTTAAAAATGAAAGAATAACAAGGAATAAAGTTGTTCTTCCGAGAACTGGCAGACCCATGCTTATATAAGATATGTTGGTACAAAAATCCCATTTAGCAACCATACATTACAGTTGATGAGGAGACATACACCCGAAAGCTTTGAATTTTAATAGCAAGAAATTTTTCCATTTTTTTTCCACAGAATCTTTCCAAACAGACTCACAAACAGAAGATCAGTTAAGACACACCTACTGACATCAAACAAGACCATACCAACCAACCAAAGTGGCTGACTGTCTGTCCTCATAGTTTTTAATGTGATACAATGTCTGGGCATTAACAATGTACGAAGAGATCAAGAACAGAAAGGCATACAGACTGCCTGGATTATACCAAATTTGCCTAGGTGAGGATGTGGGGGACAGCATATGCAGAACACAACCTCTGTTCTTTAAAATCAGCTTAAATCAGGCTTTCATTTAAATTTGTACAGTTGAGGCGCTATTTCACATTTGTCAATGCATGTATGTAATACATGCATGCTGAGACCGCGCAGGTCGCACGAATGCCCGTGCTGTTTGCTGCCTCCTTGCCCTGTGACAGCAGTACTTGCCAGCAACACTTCCCTGGAACCCACTGGGTTCTACCTCTCATACAATATAACTCATTATAAAAGTAATCAAAAGAAGTGAAAAACTCAGGAAAACTGCATACTAGTACTAGTCAGAGCATCTTGAAAGAACCTGAATTTACCCAGCTTGGTGCCTTCATCTGGTAAACATCAGCCTAGCTTTCCTGAGAGCCTTCTCATTCTCCTTTCAAATCCCAAAGTTACACTTTTACCTGTAGTTACTCTAAGCTATCTTTTAAAACAATGAGCAGTTTAGTAAGCTTACATCTCCCTCCACACTGACCACCTTTCTTCCACTGAGGCTTATGGAAATACCCTGTTTCACAGTCACTCCGTGAAACCAGTTTGAGATACCAAACTCTTCACAGCATTGGGAGATTTATTCAAACTGCCCTGTCAAAAAATCATGTATTCTAGAAGAATAAGGGAAATAAGTGACTAGTCTTGAGTCTCCTGTACAGCCCAAACTTGAGGAGTTTCATGGTTCTCACAAGAAGAACTCTGGAGTTAGCACTGAGCAAAGGAAGATTGGAAAATGCAGTGCATCACCTTCTTCACTCACATCTCCTGGGATGGAAGATGCCTGTTAGTCTTCTCCACACCTCAAAAAATGATTAATAAATAGAATGACCCCATGGAGTTTCCCTTCCTGGATATTGAAAGCTAAACAAAATAAAGCAAAAAGCAATCCATTCCTTTGTCAACGGAGAAAAGACTCTTTCTATCTAGCTACAGCAAAACCAAGCATTGGAGGCCTGGGGAAGAGGAATTGCAATACTTATTTAAATAAAAAAAAGGCTTGAGGTAACTGCTTTGCCTAGCCTGATTAGACTAGCCAAGGGTCCACATAATTTCTATTATTTGTTTTGTTTGAGATTGCTTTCATTCTCCCTACATTCCTCTATCAACTGAGAAGGCATCATGATCCCCCTGACTCACGGAGAGTTTTGTTTTATGTTGTAATTTGCTATAACAGTGATTATGTGCAAGTGGGAGAATTTCACAAGTAAAATGTCTTGTCAGTGAAAATAGCAGCTTTACTCCTACATTCACTTAGCAGCAGGAGGGAGAAAGTATCCTGGGGCTTTTGAATTATTGCTGAAATGAACTCCAGATGCCTGCAGAAAGACTGCTAAATATATACCTAATTGCCAGTTTCTTTTGTCTTAGCCCTGCTGTTAAACAACCTTCAAACAACAGCATTTGATACATTCTGAATTCTTTATTAGCACCTTTATGCAAAATTAAATGGCACTTGTGCAGAGCCGGAGCACAACAGCATGCCAGCGATTCGGAAGTGACGTCTCTTGAAGCATGTCTTGGGTGTTCACCTTCCTGCATGGGGGAAGTTTTCTTATAAATTACAGTTTTCCTTTTATGTTACATGCACACTGATTTTATACCTCTCAGCTTTCATGATAGAAAAATTTGCATATTTATGTAATATTAATCAGGAACCAAATTTTTCTATTTCGAATTTTCAGCAAAGGAGAGCAAAACTATGCTTCCTGGTCTGCTCCTGGCCACTCCAGTGACTCATCTTTGCTGGCATGCAAGCTAATGAGCGTGAAGATTTAGAATTGCTGTTTCATAGAGAAAAAGGATTTGGGACAGACAAGCTCATAAATCCCATGCTTCATCCTTGCTAACTCTGATTCCCACATACATCGCCTACAGTACAGCTGAGAACTATGAAACTGCCTCTGGGTGTATGTAGGGGTAACCATTAGGAATATATACATCAAGGCCTTAGTTTGGAAATAAAATGGTCTTAAAAATCAAAGATCAACCACATTGAACCATGAACATTTTCAAATAAATAAATGTATTTTTCATTGATTAAGGGAAGTGCTGGATTGGGCTGAGATAGACTTAGTTTTCTTCACGGTAGCTAGTACAGCGCTATGTTCTCAATTTGTGCTGAAAACAGGGTTGATAATTCCAGGATGTTTTCGTTATTGCTGAGCAGGGCTTACACAGAGTCAAGGCCTTTTCTGCTCCTCACATTGCCCCACCAGTGAGGAGGCTGGGGGTGCACAAGGACTCGGGAGGGGATGCAGCTGGGACAGCTGCACCCAACAGGGATATCCCACACCATATGGTGTCATGCTCAGCATATAAAACTGGGGGAGGAAGGAGGGCATATTTGGAGTGACAGTGTTTGCATTCCAAAGTCACCATTACCCATGGAGCCCTGCTGTCCTGGAGATGGCCAAACACCTGCCTGCCCATGGGAAGTGGTGGATGAATGCCGTGTTTGGCTTTGCTTGTCTGCACCACTTTTGCTTTACCTGTTGAACTGTTTTTATCTCAGCTCATGAGTTCTCTCACTTTTACCCTCCTGATTCTCTTCCCCACCCCACCGGGGAAAGTAAGTGAGCAGCTGCACCGGGCTTTGTAGCAGCTGGAGTTAAACTAGGACAAGGGAGAGGAAAGACAGAGGATCACCAGTGTAACTACTTCACCTTCTGACACTGTGGCACTGTCAGCTGTTGCATTCCCCTTAAATAAACAATCCCTCTGCCTTCACTGCCTTCAAGAATCGATGCTGATCTTTTCCACTCCAGTGGCAAACCTCACCCACGGCTGTAACTTACTGCCCTCCCTAGCCCAACATTCAGTACCAAGGAAGCCAACATCAATAACAGAAGCCCTCTTCCCCAGACCTACTTGCTTCTTTTAACCCTGCTTTCAACACACTAAGCCAACTTCTACAGAGGAGGATTCAGACAAGGTTCAATTTAAGGTGGCATGGAAGTGCTGCTGTCACTAACATATACAGGAATGGATGGGCACATCCTGAACACCAGCACAAAATGCCACAGCTGTAAAGCAGTGCTCAAGTTTTGACACTTGCTAGATAACTTATTGCTGTGCTGGTAATCTCTTCTGGGACTCTGCCAGTCAGACAGCTTGAAGTGTGTATTAGAGACAGACTTCAGTTCTGTGATGCCTGATTCCCACTAGACATGTCAATGTTTAATTTATCATTTGCATAGTCCTAGCAATGGTTTCCTGCACAGTGTGACACTTGGCTGCAACACTTCACAGAAATCACTCCAGAAAGCATAAACATCCAGTTTTTCAGCTGCAGTTCCAGTTAGAAACAGTGTTATTTAAAACACTTCAGGTTGAAAGTGTGGACTTTGCAAAATTTTACTACCATAGTAAGAATGTAAAGGATGAAAAATCTGGACCTTGCTGATTTTCAGATGTCTCAAAAGAAAAAAATACTGGGCAACTCCTTCTAGTTAAATGTGTGAAGACTCTAATGACCTCTTTCAAAATCATTCTGGAAAAGATTAATCTACTCTTTGTTGATTATTCATCAAAGCAAGCACATAGCAGTGATTTGGTAAATTTTGTGTTTGAATAACAAAAAATTTCAAATCAATAGTTCTTTCTTTGCTATTTCAAATACAAAGTGAGGTTTAAACGCTAGAATCACAGCTAAACACATAAGACAGCTCACAGAATCACAGAATTGCTGAGTTTGGAAGGGACCTCTAGACATCATCCTGTCCAACCACCCCTGGTGACCCCAACCAGGGTCACCTGTAGTAGGCTGTCCAGGACCATGGCTTTGGAGTATTTCCAAAAATGGAGACTCCACCATCTCTCTGGTCAACTTATGCCAGTCCTCAGCCACTCTCACAGTGAATAAGTGGCATCCATAAATCCTCTGCATGCTTGAGCAAGGAGCTTGGTGGTAATCTCTCTAAACATACTCTGTAAAGAGTAAAATTTCTGGCATCTGTGGTGCTTCCCAAGAACAAAATTGTCGCTGTTATTTTCTGATGCAATGACAGACACCTCTTACTTTCATAAGATACAAAGGAATACTGAGATTTGTGTTAGTTCTGTTCATACAAGAGAAAGGAAGGATCCAGAAGAGAAAAGAGCAATGCCAATGCCTTCTCTCAGCCCTCTTCATATATAGTGCACAGGTTTACAGAGAAACTTGAACGAGTTTCTACAGTGAAGTACATCAGTGTATTTCGTCATTAGCCAGCTGCCTTTTGGATGGTAAAAACTCTAGCTAAAGAATCAAACATCTGTGTTCCATTTGTGTGCATGCTTGTGTGTGTACCTAGAAGAGAGAGTATGTGCACATGCAAGCAGCTATCTTTGTCTGGGAAGAGGTGAGATTACAGTAACACCTGTATAACTACCTTACAGATATATGTATTACACAGCTGTCCCAGGAACCCTAATTCAAATGAAGGGTGGAAAAGGAGTAGCCTGTAGTATTGCAATCTGCATTGCAATAACATCCTTACACCAATTTCAGCAGGCTAGACTTTGCTTATCTCATTGTAATTTTCTTCAAGCTGAACACGTTCACAAAGTGTGCACTGAAAGCTATTGAGAATATCCCAGTTTCAAGCTTAGCCTTTGGTCAGTGTTTTTGGTGACTAATATTTTAATTTTCCTCTAACTTCTTGTCAAGACAGCCAACCAACCGTTAACCTGAAGCTATGTTGTCTCCAACTCACTTCTACCTTAAAATCAGCAGAAGCCCTGTATGTTTCTTGTCCAGCACACAGTAAACACAATGGCATTCTAGCAAATAGGCTATTTGAGCACCTGGTTATGTCTCTTTGGTGCTTTGAAAAACAGAGTAATGTCAATGAATCATGTTCAATTACAGCATAGTTATTGCCAAGCTTGTTTGATGCTCAGCATTTGAGGACAATGATGTGCTTACTCACCATAAGGGATATATGCCAAGCCTACTGACAATGAAGACAATGGCAAATGTAAGGAACAGAAGGTCACTCAGCTTTTGACACTTGCAGTAATTTGCCATTTTGGCAGCCTGAAAAAGAAAGAAATGTCTTTTTACTTCTGTGAGGACAACTGAGTTTTCTCATCTATAAGTTGTAAGAGAAGAAATCAAATTTTTATGAAATCACTAACATTTTCATTGTGCCACCTCATAGTCATCTTGCAACTCCTCTCTACTAAGCAGTTGGAAAATGTCTTTGAAGAAAAAACAAACCAGACTGCATAAAACCAGAATAAGTATCTAATTTCTTTATCCCCCATTCAATTTCCTTTTTGAGATCCTACAATTTCAGATTCACAAAACTCTTCTAAACCTTTTATTGAACCCCACTGCGTTTATGCTGTCCTTGTCCCCAGCCTCTTTACCTACCTGTCTCTCATGTTACCAGTATGCTCTACTTGCATTTTCAAAATCCATCTACCTTCCATCTGACCCATGCTCTCTGACATTCCAGTGGTCTCAATTCCTCTACTACATCTACTACTAAAGCATCTCTTCTTCCTTTCTGGTCTATACAGAACAGTTCTGACCTCAAAGATTATACCACTCCTCTTCAAGTCTTTTTCAAAGGCTCTCCTCCCCTCTCTTTCCAACTCTTCCTTTCCAACTTGTTGCCTTATGCCTATTTTTATATGCTTCTCTCATTTATCTTAATGCAGGCTTCTGAGTCTTCCCCAGTGAAGAACTAATTACACCTCACTAAAAACACAGATCTTCCCTGAAGTTTCTTTAGCCTCTTCTCCCTGAAGAAAATGGTACGTACAAGCAAGCTTGTTTTAAGACATCTCTGCTGCTTCCACAGTATTCATGTGTGTAAGCAGTTAATTATTTTTAAATAACATCTGTTTCAAGGTAGGGACAGTCTTTCTTCATACTTTCTGTCAAATGTATCCAGAGAGTCACTCCACAATGAAGTACATGAAGAGTCTGATTTTGTGTCCACTGAAGTCACTGGGAACCCTTTCAAAGCCCTCTCTGAGGGGACCCGTATTCAGCTCCCATATTGAGAAGATAATTGTGTAGACTTTCCAGAGGACTAAGAGGGAACAAAATTACCACAACCATGCATAGAGAATACTATTCTGAATGCAGAATTCAAACTAGAGAATCAAACAATCTGGATACCAAAACCAAACTGCACTTTTGGATGTTACTCAATTTCTGCAATGTTTCCACTAAAAACCTGAATATAAAGAATATTCCTCACTAACAGAAACCAAGTTAAGAAGCTCAAAAAACATGAGGAAATCCACCAGTGCTCCAAAGAAAACATAACCCTTCTGAATCAGCCCTGGTGCTAGTTTCCTAGCAGTTTTTTACTCACAGACTGGTTTAAGGAAAAGAGAACATTTTGGTGCCAGCATGCAAAACAGAAGCACTACTAACTTCCTTGACTTTTGGATGATTAGAAGTTCACATAGGAATTCTGCATGTATTTCCATGGCAGCAGTGTAAAAAACTGTTTTCATAGTGCATGGAGCTGACACTGCTATAGCAACTTGTAGTTCTCAAAAACATCAGTTCTCAAGTAACAAATCTATAAATTATAGCTTAAAAAAGACTACAGGAAAAAAAAAGGGAAAGAATATGTTGTTGGATGGAATTTTGCCACCTAAGACAATACAACACAATTTTCAGAGCTTAAAAACTGTAACTACAATTGAGTAACACAGCTCTTCCATATACTCTTGCTAGTCTGTCTGTTTAAATCCATGTGTTTTACAGCACAGCTTTTGCCTTAGTCTGAAGCTTCCATTCCCTGCTCTTTTATAAAAGTATGTCAGCAGATAGTTGGGACCTGACAGAAAGGAATCAGGTTGAACTGTGACTACACACATGGGCAACTTCTCACATGCATAGACTAGCATTAAACTGCCACAGTGTCCATTAATAGAAGTTAAGAAGTCTCAAGGTCCCCAAATAGGTGGGATTTTAAGTGCTTCAACATGTTAGGTCACAGAGGTTTCAACCCACACGCTGTACTGCAGTGCAAATATACCCAAGACCCCATAAACAACTAGCTGGGAATCTGAGAGTTGCTTCTCAGAGGCCTAGATTTTAGTTTATGCTAACGTAATGGCTTCCTAGGCAAGCAAATTATGTTTGATATGACCTGCCATGGCTAGAATGCTTTGAATATCCAAGATAACTTTCATTCAGACCTAAAAACCCAGTTATAATTCCTGAAAATTCTACTATGATTCTTCCATACTTACAAATGCCTTAACACCTATGGAAAAAACCCTCACCTCCAGGATTCCCATCAATTCACATTACTTTCTGCAATGAGAATAGCAAAAATGTTGCATTCCAGCTTTCCACTGGACATGTTTCATCATGAAATGGTAGGTGGAAAGAGTCTAGTGGCCTCCAGAAATAGCTTTTCATTTTTACAAATATGTAATAGGTAGAACAGGTCAGGTATACAACTGACCTATCATGGAAGGATATTTAACCAACTTCTTTTGCAGTTTGACAATTTTTTTCCTCTGCACTGACTTTCCTCTCAGTACCATCAGCAGTGTGTAAGAGTCCATCTCCTCTCATATGGCACCAGGGCTGTGCCCCACTGCCCTAGCAGAACTTCCAGTCATAACAGACTGAAGGAATTGACCAGAAAGACCACTGAAGTATGTGCCTCATGAGTAGGGGTATTTGATGAATGTTTGCAAATCACACGAGAATACCAGCAATTCCTCTTTGTCAGTGAATAAACAAAGGAATTGAGCAAAAATATGTATCTCACTGTATTCAAGGTAAGGTTTTAGCTAGCCTATTCTGGCTGCTCTCCACTGTTTTTATATTCCACAGACGCTGGTCTGATCTGGAATGAACATCTTCAAGTAAGTCCTTCTGGTGGTGAGAAAAGAGGAATGAAGAAAGTTTAGGTGAAGCCATAGCTAGCTACACACATTGCTAAAATAGAAAAATAAACTTGTAAAGATGCAATTATTTCTATCAGGAGAAATCCACATTCTCTTTTGCTTTCTATCTCAGGCAGTCATGTGCCTTCTAGATTAAAAGAAGATTAAAAAATAAAACCAGATTTACAGTTGGGATTTACTACTGAATCAGAATGGCAGGATTTTGATTTTGCAATAGGTGACTCACACAGTGAGACTATATTCTCACATAATAGGATCCTTGCAGATACTTTAATAAACAATAATTTCAGACAAAACAGTTATTAACTTTGGTTTGATCCTGACGCAGAGTTCACAGATAACCCAACCCCAGCATCACCCAGAGCTGTTTAATAACTGATGCAGGTAAAGATGACATCATCTCTAAATTGCCACTATGGAAGTTACAGACCATTTTGACTTAAAAAAATTTCAGTCATCCCTTTTTCTCCAAATCCAAATGCTTAATTGTGGCATTGGGATCCAGAGGCACGAGAACCTGGAAAATCGGAGGTCAGCTCACTGCCCATGCCCAAATAGCCACCAAATTGTCCAACACACTCTGTCCAGCAAAGCACAGCAGAAACATACTGTGACACCTTGATTCTTTTGCAGACAGGGTTATTGCTCCTCAGCCCATGTCAGAGTGGTCAAGAACCAGGAGCTTCTATCCCACTGTTACCACTTTCCAGATTTTGCAACTTTGAGCTTTTGATTTTACCATGTTGTAATTAAAATCTGTGTGTAATCCTCCCTGGCATACAATGCATTACCACTCTCTTCTCTGGACAAGCAACTTACCAAGGGATAAATGAGCCTTAAGTCAGAAACATGCATTGCTACAAGGGTAATACATTCAAGCAAATACACTATATTAATCACCATTACGATCTTGAACTGGACCCCTGGCTTAGGAAATACTTGTTTTGCATAGCAAAAAGATTCTACCTACTGACAGGATGACATATGTATTATCTCACCTCTAGAACAATATCAGACGCATCATGGAGACAAAAGATCAAAGTTCCCACTCGTGTCAGATTGGTTATATATGAGAAGGAAATCAGGGTGACTGCTAAAATGTGATGTGTACACATGATGCCAAAATCCTAGAGCAGCAAAAGTAAAGAAAAGAAACAAAAACCAAAAAACAATGAAGCAAACAGTTATATTCAGTACTCATATACAAAAATGGATGGATGTTTCTTACACCCAGCATTATGGTTAAGTTATATAAAGATCCTACTACATAAGTGCTATGTATTTCATTTAGACTGAATAAAATAATCATTGTATTAACAAAATGCAAAATATTATTGAAAACTAGGCAATATCTACACTTCTCAGTTTATAGTAATTTAACCTAATAAACATTTGTGACTGAAGTTACTTTGAAAAGACATATGTACATACAAATCAAATTACACCATATATTTTATGCATTGAGTAACGTATGCATATAAAAATATGCATAACCAAGTGCAAAATAATGCACTATTCACAAGAGATAAAACAGCTACAAAGAAACAAGAAATACATTTCCACTGCACTAGGACAACAGGCACCTGCCAAGCACAACTGAGAGCTTTCACTGAGCCAAGAATTCCAGATCCAGGTTTTTATTTGTTTTTAATGAAGGTGCTTTGTCTTCACACTGTAACAGGGTCAGAAAAGTCTTCAAATGAGCTGGTGCAGCTCCTCCTACTCAGTTCTAATCCACTGCCTCCCAAACGATGCAGGCTAACTGGTCTCCAGGTCAGTAACTCTCAGTTATTTGGCCAGAAAGTAACTATTACTATTGAAAAATCAGGAAGCAGTGAAGCTTCTGTAACATCACATTCCCAGATACATGCCAAGGGGCAGACAAAGCAGAGGCAATGATCTACCTGCCTGGACTAGACTTCCAGACTGATTAATGAGAGAATAGGACCTGCAGAGATGCGACTCTTCTCTGCAAGGCACTAAGTCAGTCAAAAAGAAGTCTTGCTGGCATTTGCTGAACTACCTGCATGGCTTTGAGAAAGTGATATCAAAACCCTTAAGGAAAGATCACAGACAACATTTAACTGGGGAGTTTCTCCATGCGCCAGGTGCAATGTTAGTACCACAGCTCCTGGCAGATCTAGTAACTCTCATACAGAGCTGTCTGAAGGGAGAGAGATCCAGGCAGTCAAAAGGAGCAGCTCCTCCAGGCAGCCTGCCTGCTCAGCATCTTGGGAGGTGGATTTGTCTTTCTGATAGCTTTTGTGGGCCAGTCCTGCTGAGCTATGGTAGTCTTCAGCTACAGGGCCCACAGCAGAGAAACTGAAACTGAGACCCTTTAGAGAGGCAACACCTGGTTTGCAAAGGGACTGAAGATACATGTGTTGAGCAGGGCCTTACAGAAAGTGTTGTGAGCTCCCACTAACACAGAGTCAACTCTGGAAAAGCAGCAGCTACAGCTCCCGGTTGCTCTCTCTCTTCAATACCAGGAAGAGTAACTGCACCATGTCCCCACGCCTCTCTCTTTGGGAATGCAGCAGGCATGTAGCAGACACCACTGTTTTTAAGGACATGCAGTGCCACTGCCTCTTAGTACCAGCACTTGTTTTCACTGCAATGTTCACCTGGAGTGAACAAACGTGCAGCTTGAGCAGTGTCACTGACTGAAGAGGGACAGGACCTGCTCCCAGCCTCTATCACTCTATGTTTAATGCTATGAGGTGCTACAAGACCCTATTTCATACTCATCAGTGGGCACTCCCAGTAACTCCAACACAAAGCTGAGGGAGGTCAGGAGGGCACGGAAGGCAGGGGAAAGGGAGAAAAGAAATAAAAAGAAGACTAAAAGAGGGAACCACATCCTAGTTTAGTATACTCCCAACATTTCTCAGCTGGATTATTTGGCCCCCAGCACTATGGAGCACAATTAAATACATTCAGCAGTCATATCAAGGTATTGCTTTGAAACTATTTTCTTCAAGCAGACTGAAGAAAAAGTGAATTAAAGGCTGTTTCCCTTTCTGAGTGTCTTAAGGGAAAGCAAGGGTATGGCATCTTAGTCATTTCAATAACTACAAACCCACACATGGAGACCATTTCACCATACAATACTAAAAAGGGCAAAGCACCTACCTTATTCCATGGGATCAGAAGTAAGCTACTAGCATTGCCCTATGGCCATACTGCAAACTAGTTCTTTACCTTCTTTAGCTGTAAATACTATGGCACTGCTCTTAATTTTCCCTCTAACTGCAAGTATGTTAGCACATGGGTAGTCCAAATGGGGCAAGAAGTCAAGTAGAAAATCTCCTCTGTTTTCATAGCTGACACATCCATGTTCTACAAATACAAGATTTCTAGTCCCTCTTGGGTATTTTTCAAGGCATTCCTGACAATATGGATTATTCCTAAGCAATCTTAATGCTCTTAGGCAGCAGTCTTCTGCACTTCTTACAGAAATGCTGTCCAGGGAACTCCTTCTCTAATAATGTTTCTTAAAAGAGACAGTTATCTGACTCTGCCAGCTCTGAAACAGACATGCTGGATTGACCTACTGAAAACTGTTAGAAAAAAGTAGCAATGATATAAATAAAACTACTTTCATTATTGTAGTACTTTCTTTCCTGTTTGTGACATTTCTTTAATTAAAGTCATTATAAAGTCATTAATTCATACAATGCTTTGAAGATGTTACCTGTTAGATTTTAGTTACACATAAGAGTAATTACAGAATATGCTGGGTTGGAAGGGGTGGATCCACAAGGATCATTGAGCCCAACCCTTGGCCCTGCAGAGGACCACCCCCAAGAGACACACCATGTGCCCAAGAGTGTTGTCCAAATGCTTCTTGAACTCTGTCAGGCTTGGTGCTGTGACCACTTCCCTGGGGAGCCTGTTCCAGTGCCCAACCATCCTCTGGATGAAGAACCTTTTTCTAAAATCCAACCTAAACCTCCCCTGACACAACTTCAGGCCATTCCGTTGGGTCCTGTCACTGGTCACCACAGAGCAGAGATCAGGGTCTCCTCTTCCCCTCACAAGAAAGTTGTAGACTATAATGAGGTGTCCCCTCAGTCTCCTCCAGGCTGAACAGACCAAGTGCCCTCAGCCGCTCCTCATACGGCTTCTCCTCAAGGCCCTTCACCATCTTCGTTGCCCTCCTTTGGATGCTCTCTAAGAGCTTAATATCTTTTGTGACCAAAACTGCACATGAACACATAGATACTAATGGTACTTATGATCCCAGCTTACTCCAGTACTTTCATCCATACAGAGCAGAAGAGCAGCTGTACAGGAATGGGCTATTTTTTTTTTATGTAGTTCAAATGATATGCGTGTTTGTGAAAGTTGTATTTATTTACAGCAGATTTGTAGCCTCCTGAAAGCTGTCATGTGCCTATGTCATGAAAATATGTGGCTAAGAATAGGAGAAAGAACCTATTCCTGACACCATCAGTTGGAAGAACACAGGGCAGACAGCAGAGAAACCCCACAGCTCTTAACTTGTAGACAAGCCCTCTGGAATCAAGGCTTCTGCCACCCACATTTGTTTAACATGTCACACTCACTGACTAAACTGCCAAGTGGCTATGGGGTATTAGTGCCACTGAAGGGCAAAACATCATCTTTATGGTTTATATTATAGATCAACAAGGAAAGGTAAAGGTTTGTAAAATGTACGCTATTTAAATTGCTTCCACTGAGCAAAAAGAAATCAGCTCTGCATCTCATTTTTTACTGAGTTTGAAGAAAGAGATCTAGCAAAATATAGCATAAATTTAGCAAAATATAGCATAAACTTTACAGAATCAAAATGGAATATTCAAGAAAATTAGCAGTTACAGATTATTTTATTTTGGGAATGAGTGAACTTTTTTTTTTAATAAAAAAGAAGCTCTAGAAATTGCCAAATGTTTGGAACTAAAAGATGTGAATACACAGAAAGATCTCCTAGATCTTCTACAAACCTATTAAAACACTCAATAGAAATTTTACACATTACTTTAAATGCACCTGTCAAATATTTTTATGTAAACAAATACTTCTGGTAACCAGAAAGCATGTAAATAAGCCTCACTGCTTTTAAAACTCGTCAGGTTCTTGTGAGACTAACCAAGTTTCCTGATCTAATTTTTTTTTCCTGTCTTTTACAAAACAGGAGTATGGGAAGCTGGCCAGAGATCATACTAGGTTTGAAAATTAACACCTTTAAGGATAGAATATCATTATAACAACATAACAGATATTTATGAAACAAACAATATGCCATTATAAAACTGTAAAAGTTAAGCTACTCAGTTCACTGCCTTAATGCCAATAGTAGGTATGTGCAATGGCCTAGTTTGCTCATACCTCTCCAGCCAGTGAAAGATAATCTGGTGGAATTTAAAACACCTAAATAAAGAGGTATTTGAAAGTCTGAAAAACAACTGGAAGTCATTTTGAAGTCATCAATTTACTATCGGAGAAGAATAAAATGCAGATGGAAAATAGCAAGTTTTTCTTCAGCTACAGCAAGTAAAAGACCAATGCTGGAGTTAGGCCAGTGCTGAGTGCTGGTGCTTTCAGTGAGGACCCACTGCAGCTCTCCTTCAGGGAAACCCAACTACATGAAAGGCTGAATTCCTGCAGTGCACAAAGCTGCCAGGGCACTTCTGACCATCCCAGAATACAACGCAGACACTTCTGCTGAATTTAAAGTACCTAAAATGATAACCAAGACTTAGATAAAAGTAATCCTTTCACTGTAACATGAAAACATCAACAGGTTTCTCCAGCTGAGAACTGTTAATCTACTCTGTATAAGCCACTGTGAAATATTACAATAGCATCTGATATTAGCTGGCAAATTTCCTGCGTCTTCTTGTTAAATAGATCCTTATTTCATATGGGCACCATTTCACACATTGCATATTGGGTGCAATACGTGGTTTCCACATTATTTTAAACTAAACCTTCTCTTTAAAAGAGAACTATTATGATGTTGCAAGGGGTGGTGTCTCTGTCAAGCTTGTACCTCTTTTTGTCAACTACTATAAGCCTTTAGTGCTAACATTTTTCAGCTCAGTGGGTTTCCCTGACAGCTTGCACTTGCCCCTGGGCACAGAGCAGTTTTACTGTGTGACATTAGGACATTTCTACAATCCAGTCTTCCTAGTTATCAATTTCACTTACACTACAAAAAGAACTGTCCCTTCAGTCCAAACTGGTCAGTGATTTAATGCATTATTTGCTTATAAATACGGCACCTCCACTGTCTCCTGCAGGTTGCTTCTAATGAAAGGCTTTTGACTTGCTGTCACTGCACTGCAGATGCTGTTTTCCTGCTCTCTGCTGGACACTGCATGTTCTCAGACACAGCAGACACATGGGACGCATGGGACATCTGGTGCTCTAGCACCAGATCCAAGTGCTCTGGTTCAAGCACTGCAAATCTGTGGCAGGGGTGTTACTCAGCTGTTAGCCATCCACTTCCCCACCTTCATCTTCCATTCAATTTCCACAGCAGGTTGCTGTAAAGTCTTCCTGATAACAAGTCACTTATATATAACTAAGAAATAGACTTGGCACCTGCAGCTTAGGTATACTAGTCAATATTACTCTTGATTTAAATTCATCTGCATTATCATACAGCTCTGTTGTGCACTGTTTTTCTGTATCTCTGGTTTTTGAACCAGTAAAGTTTCACTCATTTCAAAGCCATTATTTAACAGAATGTTTAGCATCTACAGACTATGCAAACAAGGGACTTACCATGTATTCATCATATATTGGTTGCTTTATTTTCAATTTACCCTCCTATAAGGATTTAAATTTTTTAGATGCTTTCTTGAGATTTTTACTTCCGCAGTAATTTGGAAATCCAGATAGAGGGGGGTGTTTCTATATACATAGATGTGGCACAAGACTCTCAGGAGCACATTGTGGTTCTAAATAGCAGATAAATTTATTAAAGACATACTGGATTCTCATTTAGTCTTTTCAGAGTTATGCTCCTGCTAAAATTCTAATAAACAGAGATTTTTCCATTAGCATAGCCTACAATCATTTAATTAAATGCCAGCTGAAGGAAGAACATAACAATATTATAAAATCCTTCCAAATGTTTTAAAAATGTAATTTTGAAACATTAAACCCCCATGCAAGAATATCTCAATGGACTGTTATTACAGAATAACTGTGGTGCTACCTGTTCTGCTATGGACTAGGATTCTCCTTGGAGGAGAGAACTTGGAATATGGAACGGGTTACTAATGATTCTGGAAAAATCATTTTATTTGGCCAGAGTTTTATTTTTTTTCATTAATAGCCCTTTAATGGCAATGTTCTGCTACTTGGAATTTCATAACCATAATGGTAAAATGAAATGTAAAATTAGTTTTTAGTATTACGTATATCCTGTTTTTACCATCCCTTTGTAGAAAAAATTGAAACCCCTCATAGATCTTAATCAAGTGATACTATGGATTTATGAGGCAGTCTTGCTCTGACATTGATATTTAATCATTTCATTCTTAGAAGAAACAGTACATCTACCAGATACTATATGTTCAATTCCATTCAAGTCACTGTATAAGAGCAGAAGGTTTTTCTAGCTGCTGCTATTTGCCCTTCAATATTTGATTGTTCCAGGCTTTTCTTCTCATGTGCAGGAAAAACCCACATCATAGTAACAAGGAACAGAGTAAGACAAACACTTCAACACCAATTTCTCAGTGAGTAATATCTGCAAGAAGTAGAGACTAGAAACTGTATTTCCAGTTCGCTACACAAGTAATACAGATAATGCTCAAGAATGATACATACGTAAAGATTTCAATGTTTTTAGTCTGATTCTCCTTACCTTTCTTTTGACGTCAATGAATTGAGAAAACATTAAGGACCAGTAGAATGACAATTCAACTAGGTAGTAATAATGAAGGTCAGGCATCAGTGGCTGAAAGATGGAGACGAGAAAAGGTTAATAGAGTCTAACCGACATTACAGGCAGCTGTGGCCTATAGGAGACACGTTTAATCACAGAGAATTATTGAATTATACATAAGCATCCTATGTAAGAAAAATGATGATGGTTGCCTCTTTCAAACTTTGATGGCTCTGGAAAAATAAAGCTCCTCAACCCTCTCTCCTCTAATGTTTTAGTCTTGACAAAACTGTAATACCAAAAATTATGATGTTGCCAATTTGGAACCCAGAACAAACCAAATTCCGAGTACTCCTAAGTCTTTTGAAAGATTACTTGAAACATCTTGCTTTACATCAATAATGTTTAAACCACAGCAAAAAAACCATGCTAGAGCAGATTAGAAAAAAGTAATGCTAGTATATAATCTCATCTGCTCATGATGATAATGTTGTGGCTCTTTCTAATATAAATGTCTGCTTTTAAAGAATTTTACTATTTTTTGGAAACATATTAACATTTGAAAAGAAGAAAATAGAATAAATTTATCCAGGCATCCTGTTTGATATACAACATGGTTACACAGATGTTTAAAAGTAAAAGAAATATAAATAGCAAGAGACGGGAACTTATGCACAACCAAAACCAACTTGGGGTAACTTCAAAGAAGGTAACTGGTGGCAGGCATAAGCTGTTTGGCCCCCCAGCCTAAGAGAGCCAGTCCAAGGAGCTACTCTAATTTCCAGGCAAATGTGCCTCCCTGATAGTCATATCTTCCACCTCAGTGATAGAGAGGGACACTGGCAAAGGAGAAGCTCCTGAGGGCATTGCCTGAGGAATTAGATAAACCATCTCTAGAGCAGTTTGCACTGGCACAGCTATGCACCCAAGTAGGGCCTGAGCTGTTTCCACTGGCAAGAGGTGCTTCAGTTGCCTCTTTTATTCACATTCTCTTTTGCAGACAAGTTCTTAGTCGCTGAAAAACAGTTCTTAGGTGCCCAATGAATGCTCTGTAGGGGTTTCTTTAACATAGAAATATGCTTATCCTTTATGAAAATGTGTACATTTAATATCAATCTTTTAAAGCCATTTCTTGGGCTAATATAATCCTTTTCTGATTTAGTGAGACTGCCAATAGACTTTTAATTAGGTGTAATTAAAAAAGGGAAAGAGAATAAGAGCTAGCAATAAACTGCGACTATTATACTCATTATTGCAAGGGAACTCACTGAGGAAAATTCCTAGTAAAAAAGAAGATTGTCAGCTGCTTTATTAGCATTATTAGCATTAGTATTTCTAAACCCATACATAACGATAATGTAGGGTAACTCTAATGATGGCATGGATTCCCTCCTGGATCTATAGTGTGTGTTTAATTTAGTTCAAATGTTAGGTTTCAGTTCTTCAAGACTTAACCTCAACAGGACTGTTCTGTGCTTATGGCTGTGTTGTGACCCAAATGATCCATTTGTCTATATCTACAGTAATACAGTAAAGTCCAGCTGGATTTTTGCAATGCATTGGTGAGTAACTTACAAAGGATTTGTAGCAAACAAGAATTTAGAAATTTTATCTAGTTAAGGAAAAGCCAACAAAACAAAACAAATTGAAAACACAGTACTTAATTCTGATTAGCACCCAGTAGACAATTTCATCTCTGAGAAAATGATTTTCACAATGACTTTAATTAATTTTAGTTGCTACACTCTAAAAGTTGTAACCAGACTTTGTTCTTCTGGTAAGTCTGGTAAATGTATGTTCTTTGACCAGTAAGATTCATATTCTTTTGTTGTAAGTAAATCTCTTATTGCATATAATAACACAAAAATAGGAGGGAACAGGACTGAAAAGCACCAGTAACTGTAGCCATATCAATCTAAAAAACAATTGTATCTAAAATTTCTGAGGGATGAAGATTCAAGACCTCCTCCATTCAATTTCTGCTGCTGCTGCTTCCCTAATATTGTTCAGTTCACCCTCCAGTCTCTGGGTGGAATTTAAGTCATCACTTCTTCTGAAGCTACATGACCAAATTCCTTCAACCTTTCTCAGATCAAGATTTCTGGTCATTCTTACTGAACTATCTCTACTGAACTATTTCCAACAGGTACACAACCTTCAAGAACAGTAACATCAAACCACAGCTCTCCTATTCAATCTGTCAAGGGCTGTTTACTGTCACAGGGAATTCACATGTCTTTCAGACAATACTCTTCTTCATACTTTCCAGTCTGAAAATCTGAAAATGACTTCCCCCCCCTTCTCCCTCTCCTTCAGGAAAAAAGAATAATAAAATAAAATAAAAAACACCTAGACAGGTGAAACTCCTTAAATTGCCAACTTTTCTCTGGAGCTTTTGGAATTCAGTGTGTGGAATTCAGGTGTGACAACTATATTCGTCTTTCCTATCTTGAACTCAAGCAAGATGGGACATATCTAGCAATGATCTGAACTACCAAGTAGCCCACTCACACTAACATATTGACATATTAAAAACAGAGGTTTGCAGAAGTGTCATGTTTGTTCTTAGGCAGCACTGTAACTTTTACCTGATATGGATACCCGTTCCAGCACTGTCTGGTATTCCAGAGCCAGGGTGTCTGAGAGAAAGAAAGAAAAAACAAAACAAAGGTTTGTACACACCATTTTCTGCAATGTTAAGTGTATATTTTTATTACAAGTGAAAGACAAAACTACAGGAACAGCTTAAGATTTTCAGTTTTTGCTAGAGGCTATGAGAACTGAATAGAACAAGGAGATTCCCCAGAGTTTCACAGCATGAATTAGAGCAACTTGCCTGTTTTTTGTTGGTACCCCATGACCTTAGTTTTGCAGGAGTGCAGACTGAATGTAATCAGCCTGTGCTTAGATGGTTAGATCTCACATTACCTTCTCAATAGCATGGGAAATTTTGACCTCAGACTGCTCAAATATTTTAAGGAAAGTTCCTTGCATGTGCTGTTACCTACAAGCATCCTTCTATACAGGAACCATCCTTCATCCTTGCCACATCAGCACAAAATAGAAAATCATATCTCTTGCTTTCCTGGCTGAAGACATGACCATCCAGAGATGATAGATTTTGCTATCACATGGAAAATACTCTCACATCTTAGGGCAACATGAAATATGCCAGAGACAAATTTATTGTAGGATCCACAGACCCTCGCATTGCAAAAAGCTCGGTAAACTAAAAGACTTTGGAAGATGAAGTTCTGTTATGCTTCCTGTTTCTTTGTTGCTTGCATGGGATTTATGTGATTATTTCTTTTTCAATACCACAAGAAAGCCTTTTAAATCTTTTATTGTAAGCAGGTTGTTTCTTTCAGAGTTATTTAGTTTTTATCACCTTTTCTGTGCAATTAAATATATCTGAGATAGGCTCTACCATATGGGCAAGGTCTTCTACCCAACATACTCACCATGAAGTATTTCCAGATTGCATAATAAGAATGTGACCAAATCAACAGCTACCAAGTAATTCCCTTTTTGTGCATGAGCAGGAACACCTCCTTTCAGAGATGCATGTCTTGCAAAGCACAGCTGCACCTCAGGTTCTGGCAGCATCTGGACCTTGAGAAGCACTTGTTTACACTACAAGTAACCACCTACAGGGCATCTCATTAGGAACTTGAAAGAAAACTGTGGATTCAAGATCCTAGTGCAACTAGTTCCCATAACCTTAACTGCTCGAAACTCGAGTTTAAAGGGGGCAGAATGTCATTAGTAAATCTCTTGGATATACATACACTTACAGCATGAAATGTTTCCTCTAGATTAATTACAGTTTTTCAAATAAATTCTCATTGCAGGAAGGACGGCATGTTCTTGTTTTCACCATCAGGTGGAGCAGCTCAGCTCAGGCAAGCCATAATAACAAACTCATTCAAAATAAAATGAGTGAGTGTCAGAGCAATAAAATGAACACTAGGTAGAATGTCAAAGCCCCAGGCTGAGAATCAGGCTAGGTAGGAAGGATTTGTACCTTAATAAAAGACAAGACAAACGCTATGCAGAATTATAGCCCAATTTGTCTTATAGAAGGTTCTTAGAGCCTCTCTTGGTTAACATGATGTAATATGATTATTAAAGGCTCTTCCTGTATTTTTGAATGTGTCCTTTAATGGAAAAGCAGATAAAATGAAATTTGCACACCTATACCCCCACTGCTCGTGAAATGGCAAAGAATAATTCTTACAGTAACCTGAACAGTATACCAACAATTGAAGTAACAGAACTTCTAGAGTTTCTGATATGCCTCTCAAAAGGATGCTGTAAGAATGATCAAAGTCCACCCAAACTTCTCCTTCTCTGTATTAGAAATAATTGTTATGGAAGAAATTAATTAGGTCAACCCAATTAATCTCCACAGTAGTTACCGTGCTATGTAAGTTTCCCAGATTTTATGCAATAAAAAACATCTTTGGAAACAGTCACAGCCCCTCTTCTGCAAGACAATATAAAGAATCTAAAATATTTCTGTCTGACAGCTGCCTAAATTAGATCAATACAAGTATTCTAGGATAATTCATAGTTTTACATAGGTTTGAAAAGCTGTAACTGTCTTTCATATCAGATTCAACAAGAGATAAGAGATGCTTCCTACCCAATTATTTTGCTGCCTAAATTACAGGTCCTAGGAAAAAAATGCACATTTTTCTCTTTCAAATATTATGACATTTTAAGGTTTCTTCATAGAGATGCCTGCTGTAGCAGCTGCAGACACAAAGGTCTATGTGCAATTAAAATGACGATTGTTAAATAAAATAGAGCTCATTGGAGGAACGTATAACCACAAAGCCCGACAGGATACCACAAACTGACAAATAATATAACATATGCATTAAGCCTCAAAGACCAACACATCGCAGAACATACGCCTCTTCTGAGCCACATAAAGCTCAGAAAGCCCTGCTGCCATCTCAGATAAAATGCTTGTGAGTAGCTGTTTGGAAACCTAATGGATCCTGTGAGGGCAACAGCGGTTAAGATGGCAGGGCTCCTATATCACCTTCTTTCCCCTCTTTCCTCCCCAGTCTCCCTTCCCCTTGACTTGCCTTGGCATCTCTGAGTTGACTCTAACAGCGGCAGCAGAAGGGGACTTTGCTTGGGCTTGCCCTGGAAGGTTTTAGGGAAGAGGTAGACAAAGAGCTTGGTTTAAGCTCAGCCCTCCGCTCTGACCTCCACAATGAGCATAGCCCTAGACTGAACCTAACTTCTACATGTTATAATGGTTATAATTGGTTACTCATGGTTATAATTGGACCAAGAAGCATCTTGTTTAGTTCTCTGTAAACCTCACAACTGTGGAATACTCTGTACAGGCTTCAGTAGGAAGGAGAAAATCTTAAAAAAGCTCACACAGTCTGCAGTGTGAGACTTAGACACATTAGTGAAAGGTGGATTAATCAGAAAGAACTTAAGACCAACATTCTCAGGGCTCACTTGAGCCCTGTGTGTGCTCATAGGACATGTCTGCAAACTTTGTCACACCAGGCAAGTTCACCATTCTGCAGTTTGGAGTATCACAAAGCGCTGTTATATACCTGATTTACTCCTGACCTCACAGGCATGTTGTAACCCTCAAAGGGGTTCTTCCTAAATTCTTGGATAAGTAAGAAAAATCTTCTGACTTTTCCATCAAATAAAGAAATATAACATGCCTGATGTTTTTATCAGAATCCAACATGTAAAAATCCAGGAACATCATGACACAATCCTCACATTTCATAAGAGCTGATTTATGTTCAAAAACACATTTCAAACCAAAAAGAGACATCCTTAGTAAAAAAAAAAAAAAAAAGATTTTAACTTGCTTTTGAAATTAGAAAACTTTTGATCCTATAAAACAAAACCAGCACAATACAGAAATCCTGAGCATTCACTGTGTATATGTTCACTGCTCTGCAAATTCAAAAGGCCAAGATTTTATCTGGCTTGGTAAATGTGTTTGAATACAGCTTTGTATCATTTGTCTCTGACACTTACAAGCAATATTAAGTGGAACAGAAATTAGCACTGTTAATTACATGCAAGATAATATATACTTTTGGCAAAGTTCTACTATCTCATTTATTTTAAGCTGATACAGGCAAAGATGCCAAAGATGTCTCACGGCATTCCCATCTACTTTCATCAAGCTAGAGCAGGTCCCTGCTCTTCACAGAAACAACTGCTACAAAGTAAGGCCAGAAGATTTCCTCTTAACATTAATTAGCCCCACAAATGCTGTGTGGAATTCTCTCCCTTCCCTAGACCAAACATTCACTGCCTGATACACACATATGACACACGACACATTGTCTTTTCCTCAACAGCAGCTGCCTTCTCCCACTACAGGCAGAACACCATCTCCTGCTCACATGGACAGGCACCACCCTGCATTCTGAGCTTTACAGCTTATTTACCCAAGAGTGCAATTGCAACAGCAGGGGAGGAGGAGACTCCAAGCTTTCTCTTGACTGCAAAATACAGATACATTTAACATTCTTCACACCTTTTTTATTATCCAGGGACTGAAAAATTACAGGCTTTTAGTGAACAGCACCTTTCATAACATCAGCAGAAGGACAATTATTCATAATTACCTGTTGTTTTGGGGTGTTGGGTTGTGGTTTGTTTTGGTTTCTTCGTGTGTTTTTTTTCTTTTTTTTCTTCCTTTTTTATTTTTTTATTTTTTTAATTTATATTTAATTTAATTTAATTTATATTTTAATAATAATTTTTCCCCCTAGTTATGGCTAGGGATTACAATAATTTTTTTCTTTTTCAATATATTAATAAGCATTCCTCTTGCACATCACTTGGTTGAATAAACACTTGCTTAGAGGTGAATTAAATTGCTTGCTTTCTTTTTTTGCTTTGCTTTGCTTTCTTTCTGCAACACCTGCAACCTCATGGCATGATGGCCGCTGACCTTAGAGAGAAAGTCAGATTACCAGGCAGCACAAAAAGCATCCTTCTTTAGTTTCCAGTGCCAGGGGCTCTATGCTCTAGTATTAAAATGACTCCGCCCATTTATGGTAAACCCAAGAGATTTTTCAATAAATTAGTCTCTTAGATATAAATTCCACAATGACCTCAGGCTTCCTTCCCCATCTTCTTACGTGGCTCAGTGAGGATCAACATAACTGTAGACTACTGCAGCCTTTCACTCTTAAGGGCAATATATATCCATGAAAACATTTGCTTCTGCATATAAGGTACAAATGAATACACTCTTTTTCTACTTAACCACAGAAAAACTCTTTTGTATTAATTGTTGTAAAACAAGCCACAGTTTTACAAGTCACAGAAAGTGACCTTTCCTTTTTCACAAGTATCAATATTTTGCAGCTTATTTTTCTCCAGCAGAAAGAAAATGAAACTCATCCTCATTTTCCTTGATTTTTAGAAGATTTATAAAGGAACAACTAGAACTTTCTAAGCCAGCTTTTCAAAGTTTCTATCATCTTCCACTAAGCTCATCTGCCCTCCAAGGACTTCAGATTTACAATGTCTTGGAAACTCTCTGATTTCCTAAATATGTGTTTGGGTGTTTTTATTATCCTCTGAAAAATTGCACAGGATAACATCATCCCTTGCCACTGTTGTATTTGTTTTGCTACTGCTTAAGAATTTCTCATATTAAAGTTTCACTGATTTAAAAAATACATCAGACAGTTTCCAGTGTCCACTGGTCACATGTGGCAGGCACTGAGGGCACAACCTTAGCAGCAAACGATGCCAACAGCACTGGTTGATATTGTTTACTGCAGGTTGAACTGTGGAGTAAATTGACACTATGCAAGCACCCGTGTTTAGTCACCTACACAGCAAAATTATGTATGCTTCCCTCTATCCACAAAATCACTAAGTTCTGACAAAACATCACTCTGGCAACAAAGAGAATTCAGAAAAAAACCAAAATCCGTGGCTACTCTTTTGCATCAACTTCTGTGTGTTCTTCCTTCCAGTGATCATTAATTTGGTTTAGGATGCAGTAGCTTCTCACACCAGAAATAACATTTTCATAAATCCTTCACAGATCCAAGCAGTCATTCATATTTCTTGGCATAGCTGACTACAGAAATGAAGACTGTGACACATTGTTGATGAACCTCCTGAGGTTCTCTTCTCATATATTGTGACTAAGCAAGCTGTTTTAAGTTTCTGCAGAACTGGGTGGGTTTTTTTTTTTCTCTAGAGCTTAGTGCTTTGTGTCTGCAGAAACAAGGGTTTAGGGGGAAAATGCTTCTGCAATGAAGAGCACTCAGTCTTTGCTGTCAGCAATCTGCACTGCTGATTTCCAAACATAATAAAAAATCATACTTTTACTGATCAGAAACCATAAAACATATGGTAGAATTCATAAAGGCCAAGATTAACCACAATCACTGGAAGACGCACTTGACATTTCAAATGCAAATACGTGTGTGCGCAAAAAGTATTTTTAGAAAAAAATATGAATTCAAGTTTTGATGTATTTACATAAAATGATCTCTGGGAAGGCAGAATAAGCTCCATGCACCACACACATCCACTTTTCTCTTTAAAAATATGATGTACAGATATCTGGTGCTTATGTCTTGTGTTGATAAATGTTTAATTTCAACTTACAAATTACGTGGAAAACGAAGCTGGCAAAAGGAACTGATAATCCTAAAGAATATGGAAGGCTCCCAATGTTGATTAGAATAATGCATTGAACAGAAGTGAAGAACACTCCAGCTGGAGAAACTGGTGGCTGTAGCATCTCCTCCCCTTACCAGTCCCCTTACCAAGCTCTCTTTTGTGTACCTTCTTCCTCTGATATTTCCTCCGCTAGTTGCTTTGCAGCAAGCCAAACTTCTAAAAACTTTTGTCTTCATGTGTAATGGCAACATTTTCAAGGACTGTTTGGTCATGAGCAGGATGAACAGCCACTGTTGCTATTACAGTTTAGAGCAGTTGAAGGCCTATATAAATATTGCAGGAACCAGGCTAAAGTTCCTATTCATTTGAGGTTAACAGGTTTCCCAGCAACACTATCCAATGTATTTTGGGCTTACTCTATCCACACAGTAAGAAGGATGCATAAAAAGTAGTGGACACATTCAGCTGAGCACTCCAGATAACACTTTAGCAAAGCAGCTGTACACTCATTAGCTTTACAGCTGCCTTCTATTTTTGATCACAAAGCCAGACCACATCAATTAGCCTAGAATTGATGATATCTAAGAGGATATTTCTGAATTTATTTTATTTAAAAAGACAACACATAACTGTAGGCCTGGAATTAGTTTGTGAACGGAGAGTACTGAGGTTTACACTTGGCAAACCACACCTTGGTCACCTGCATAAAATTATACCTTTAAGAGACCAGGAAAAATCCCTGAAGCAAATAATTAAAAAAATAAATAGGGCAGTGAATCTGCCCCTGGTAGATCACTGCAGAGTTGCATGATTTCAGAGTACTCCTAATTTTCTTACAGGATGCAGCTTCAACAGACCTCCAGGGTTTCCAGTGCTCTGTGCTCTGATACTATGGTTACTCAAAGGCATACAGGAAAGTGGTTAATAACTAAACTCATCATTACATATCTACTTTCTGTAATTATAGCTCCTATCTGTGGTTGCTCTGTCAGAAGAGTGCATCTGTCTGATTTTGGCCAGCCACTGACTTCCATACCATGTGCTGATGGGAAGTGTTTACCCCATCCTTCATTGTATTCCTGGTGCTGAGTTTTGGAAATTCCCAGAGAGCTACTTTCCTTTGCAGGATTCACCATGGCTTGTTTCACTGACATATAACATGTTCCATCACTGCATGCAGCCCACAAAGGGAGACAGACTTAATTTTTAATAATGACAAACAACAACTGCTTACCAAGTAAGCCCCATGGTACAATTTCATGCACAAACCCTGATGTTTAAGATTGTGTTATTTATGAACCTACATTGCCTACTGGGAAACTGTTGTATAGAGAAAAACCAAACAAAAGCCTCTTCCACCTTCCACTCCTCCAACTGGTATGTTTTGCTGTACTTTCATACAGGCATATTGTGACAAGGTCTCAAGATCATCCCTGGCAGTCTGAAAATTAGAAAGTTACTGCAACTGCAGGATTCTTAATAGGAAATACAGCCTTTCTCTAGTTCACAGGGCCAACTTTTATCCCCAGAGAGGTAAGAATGTGTTTGAATCAAACGGTGCCATTACAGGCTGGTGAAGAAGCCTTTCATTAGTGAACTCCCCGCTCTCAAATACTGCCACTTGGTAGAAGTGCTTTGTCGCTGGCAGAAGTGCTGACTGCTTCTAAACATAGAGACACCACCAAGTCCCACCAGATGACTCAGGGAGCAGAGCTCCTTCAGACAGGTTGCTAGAACAGGCATGCCAAAAGCACCTCATCTCTAGCCACACTAGTGTGATGGTCATTAGATAGGTACTCATTTCTAAGCACGCAGGATCACCCTTGAGGAGAAAAGACAATGCAGAAAGAATCGTGCCTTGCAGAATACACTATCTAAGGAGTCTTTCTGCTGTGCCTTTTGCAACCAGTCATGCCTATCTGGTATTGGCCTTTTTAGCCACCAACGTGCTTGCAACAAACATGGGTAGAGCCCTCCCCAAATCTTTGTTCGCGAAGCCCAGCCATGATGAAGTCACTGAGTACAGTTAAAATCAGGCACAACCCTAAGCAACAATAAGGACAGACTGAAGCAGACTCTTTCACTTCCAGTCCTGCAACCATTGCATTTTTCTGAGGTTAGTGCACATATACTGTATCAGGGCAATTCACCCATGGGGCTGCAGGTGTCTTTACAAATGGAATATTTAGAATCATAGAATATTCTGAGTTGGAAGAGACACATCAGGATCACCAAATCCAACTTCTGGCCCTGCACATGACACAGTCACAATTCTTGGTGTATTTAATAATGTCACAGATACTAAGTACTGAATGAAAAAAATCCCAGTGAGAGAATCCCTCTCATATTTTATTTTCCTGTAACAGAATGAGAGAAGGGGGAAATGCTAATTAATTTTAATACTAAAACACAGTTTGCAAGAAATTTTTTCCTGCTCAATTCTGAGTCAGTGACCATGATAACATTTACTTCACTAAAGCAAGGGAAGACAGGCAAAATTAATTTCCCCAAGCTTTAAAAATATCTAAGCCTACATAAAATTTTACATCCATTTTCTCTTTCACTTTCCCCTCCTGCTGAGAAAGTGCAGATACAAGCCATTTGTTGTTTCCATTTATCATCCTGCTGGTGGATCTATGCAGACATAACTTGTGGTATTTTTCTGCAACTGATACATTAAAACAACTGGCAATAAGACTGACTGGTAGAGATGAGAACGAGGGAACTATGCTTATGTTTTATAACTTGCAAATTCATAGTAAGTTTTAGTATAAATATGTAAACTGTAAATTTTGGCTACAACAAAAAGCTAGAGTAATTGGGCAAGAGGAAAGAAGTTGCTTTACTCCAGCTTCTTGAGGCTACAAATCTTGGGGATGGGATGAAAATCCCTGGGGAAACTCCTTAAGTCACATGTGAGATAACGGCAGTTAAAAAAATAGAAGCAAAACTCTGAATTAGATTTGAATTTACAGCAGTACTTCCCCATGCTAACCTGGCATTGTTTATAGCCAGCAGCCAAGACCATCAATAGGTAGAAGAAATGAGAAAAAAAAAAAGCTCTGAAAGGTGTAACAGGGTAACAATGGAAGGAAATTTTTTCACAATATGAAAAAAACCTAAAAGATCACTGATAATATATTTATTTAACTGGCCAGATTTTTGCCCTACTACTTTAAAGATAAAATGAAGCAGTTTTATGACTCAAAGCACTTAAGAGTGTAAAAATACATATTGTTCTACAGGTTACACTAGTTTAAATGAGAATACAGCTATCCTGCTCCAAGTCATTGCCTCAATAGTGAGTTCAACTCAACAATGGTAACTCAAAGCACCAGTCAAATTATTAATAACCTGTTCTTATATCCAAATGTACTCTTTGCTCACGTTAAATTAGCTGTGAAAAACAGGACTGCTTCATTAATTTGAATAGTAAAACATGAAAAGCTTCTGGCAATAGGAGTGTTGAACTAAATACTTTGGTACAGGTATGAATGAGCCACCTTAGTTTACAGATTAATTAAAACTATTTTTATTTATTAAAACCATTTTTTATTTATTAAAATTATTTATTATTTATTAAAATTGCCCAAATATAACACATTGGGAAGTATTTCATCTAGATCTGCCATTTTTATGATAGAAAACTGAAAAATTTCTATCTTTCAGAAAGCTAGGCTGACAGGACAACGAATACTGTGCTCAAGTCAAAATTAGCAATCAGTCCACTGGGGGACATGAGGTCTGGTGGCCACTCTTTCACCGCCCTGAACAACAGTGTAATGCACAAGTAGTAAAGATGCTGTTTATGGCTCAGTACCAGCCCAACTCGCCAAATTGATGATTACATAGCATTTACTTATTACTCTGATGTTATTAAATACCCCCAGCTGGATTCAAAACAGATAAAGTGAAATTCAATTCTAGATGTATTTTTTAAATTAGTGTGTTGCTTTTCCTTCTCATGATTATGTAAAATTTGTCCCCATTGTCTACATTTGAAAGTCCTGTTGCCATTAGTGTCCTGTTACTGAATTAGGATATAATTGATATTCTACTTTTGCTTTTTCTTTCAAAACTCTTCAGTTTCCTTTCAGCCTCAAATAAATTCTGCCAGCCTGTCTAGCTTTGTCCTTTTTTTGCCTGATCCAGTTATTATCTTAACTTCCCTGTGCTGACTGGCTGTCTATTACAAATCCTCATTGTCCAAAATGCATTCATTTTCCTTGGTGATGTACACTGAAGTGCTGGAGTCATTTAAAATTAAGTTTCTCCACCGACTTTGATCTTTCTCACAGCATGACTCATGATTTATATCTCAAGCATCCAAAACACTCTATTAATCTCTCCTAAATGCCCTCAACAATTTTTATGCCCCTTTGAAGAGATTAAACAAATTCCTTTTCCATGAGATAGGATCTAACTATGGTTTTACTGGAAACCTTTTCCATTCATGATGTTTATTTAAAAACATAATACAGCATTTCCCCTTTCTCACAACAGTATTATTCAAAAGACTCTTGCACAAGTATTGTTTCCTGCTTGCATAGTGAATTAGGAATTGTTTTATTTATCACCTAATGCTCAACCCTGCTTTCACAGAAAGGAGTAAGAGTATAACTGGATTTTAACATCCAAAATTATTTTAGTTTAAAAATTTTCTTCACTTACAGATATTCTGCAGTTGGTTTTATGACAAAAAAAACATAATAAAACCCCCTAGAGAATCCAAATCAATTTTAAGGAAGCATAATCTGCCAAAGGCAGGCTTCATTTCCTCCCTGAGGGGCACACGTATCACATTATCCCTCTGTTAATAGCACAGTAAAATATCAAATATCAGCATTGTGTTAAAAGGGCTCCACAGTGGCCTCTGACATTCGTCATTTAAATGAGAGTATTTATCCAGTATTGGGCACATAAGGTCACTGAACAAAAGTAATTACAAGGTTTCAATAATAGATAATACAACAACCTTTCAGGTATAACACAGGAAAGAAAAATGTAACAACAGATGCAGACTAGACCAGAAAAAGTGCCCAACAGAATGCCTGCTTCAATGAATTCAAGAATGAAGCAGACAGCAAGGGCTCTGGAGGTAAACCTCCTGCTTCCCAGCTCTTCCCATACTGTTGTTTTCTAGAGTCACTTCTGACTCTAGAAACATAGGTATTTCCCAAACTCATGTTTTGGCATCTCAGCATTAAAACTAGAAATAATTAGCCCGATTTAAGTAGTCTTATTCTAAGAATCAGATGATCGGACATATTCCAAACAGTGTGAATATTTCCAAGATGCTGCATTTCTTGTATTATTATGTTCTGCAAAATACTCAGCAGCATTAGCTTCACGAAAAAGCAGATGCAGCAGGTACAGCAAGAGGAGATGGAAATGGTAAATGAAATACTGACCATTGCCATTCTAATTCAGGTCACTTTTGTTTGCTCCAAATGACATAACATGCAACATGTCATGCAAATAGCTTTCCAATAGCTGAGAAATTTTTACAACAAAATCAAGTCTGTTCTACATCTAGAAAGACTGAAAACTGTCTAGGGCACTAGACATTTTGAATACAGCAATTTATTTTTCAGTTTGACAGCTGCTGGTATTTTGCTATATATTTTTTTAGATACTTTCGTTTAGATCTACCAGAATTGCTTCCTACCCATGATGAATCTTTACAGCATTAATCTAACAAGTTTAAAAAGCCACAGCTACCAACTGCTGCCTTAGGGAACTCAGCTATTACAGGTGATCTTTCATAGGACAGCTTCCAGCTGGAAGAGTTGTTGTCAGTTCTACATGCATGAATGATATCCTCTTATGATTCCATAAAATATCGAGGAAAAATAAATTTATTCTTTATTTCTAATGACAATAGTGGTTAAGAGTCCCCATGAAAGATTTTTTCGATGCACTGCAAAAGACTTGTAGGAAAGAATTTGAAACTTAATTTCTGCATTCAAATTCTTTTTTTATTTTTCCCCAGAACAGTATCATTAGAATTCTAACTATAATTTAAATATAATTTAAACTGCAGCACAACCTTTGCTTTGAAATTATGAAAAGTTCATGATCCTGAGCCAAATGAAAATCCAGAAGTCCAAGTAAACACACTTGACTCTGCAACTGTTGTTTTCAGAAATCACATTGCTCATGAATCAGAAGCAAGGCCTCAGTTGAGCTGGTACAGAGGGGAAGGCCCCATTCAGGAATCCTGTGAGTGGTCTTAAAGTCCAAGGGCTTTTATTCTAAGGACACTTCTAAGCTATCATACTTGTAAAATACTGGGCTTTTAAGGAAGCACAGTATCAGCTTTATATATGGGTTGGTTATACTTATATTTGCTATAAGAATATAGACTTACATTTATTTACATGCAATCTAATTAGCAACATGCACAAATGCCAGAGAAGAACATTCACAGGAACTACAGGTTTCATTTCAAACAGGATAATTTTCAAAATTTTCCCATGTATTCCTTCATTTCTCAATCCAACACCAACTAAAGGAGAAACATAAGCTTGTTTGAAAGCACAGTCAGGGATCTTCTCTATTAGCAGCTTCATTCCACTGCAGAACTCAGTGTCATGAATGTAGTGTGCACAGTAACTACAAATACAGCACAGCTTCCCAAGTAAGTATAGCATTTAAAATGTCAACCTCAAAACTTGTCAAAGAGCTTAAAAGGATCCTTTTCAGCAAGACCTACATAGAATCAGTAACTTTAGGGAAACTATTCACGAGCATGCTCTGCTTGCATATCTTAACAGCTCTTTGCAGATACAGCCACATTTGCTACAACACAACTGCTCTCTCATGAAACAGGAGGGATGACTTCAAAAGTATTCTTTAAAATCATGGTTCAATAAAACATTGCAACCAGCATGAGGCTTCTGAAAAGGCTACCATGTATATCTCCTGCAGTGTGACTACAGTGAAGAGTCACTGGATAAGTGAGAAAGACCAGCTGGCTTCAAAGCAGCTGCACCCGGGCTTGCTTCCCCTGCACCTCCAGAGTCCATTGATCACAATCCTGGCTGCCTCTGTCGCACTGTTCCAGCAGGTGATAGGGCACAGTGTCAGTAATGGAGGCAGAATGGCACCTTGTTCTCTTTAGCACTTTGGAAATTGCGATGTACAAAGATAAAGCTCCTTATTTATTATCTCCATATTTTAGAAAACTGACAGGAACAAATCACTTCCAGAAAGACCCTGATGCAAATCTGCTGAACCATGAATGACCCTGAGAACTAAATCAAGGTCATTGCTATCTGTCTCTTTGGGAAAACCTATTAACAGTGGATAAAATGGTAACAGTAAAAAGATGGCAACAAGAGAGGAAGGAAAGAAGGCAGCTTTTCTGTGGTCCACACGAACACGTTAAACCTGCAGAGTTACAGGATTGCTAAAACCATTCTTCAAAACAATAAAGTCAGTTTAAGAAATGGGGAGATGCAGTGTAGTGGTCTGACAAAGAAAGGTAAAAGCAGTAGATATTGAGGCACACATTTCCTTCAAGAAGGCAGTTATGCTAGTGCTTCCAAAACAGTTTTATTTAGCAGCTACAATAGGAATGTATTTGACCACATCTGAATATATGACTGCATCCAGAACAGACCTCAGGATGTTCTGAAGAAAACTGATGTTTCAGAAGAGCTGATGTTCTGAAGATGAAGTATCAGTGATAGAAGAGATGCAAGACACAGCATGCAGTGAAGCTGATAAATAGTTTCATACCCAAATAGCTACAAAATTAATAAAAAGACAAACAGCAGGAAATTTCCAAAACCAGAATAGCAAATGAGATGCCACAGCAGGTAAATATCAATTGTTCCTGTGTCCCAGTCTTATTTCCCACATGATATGAACTTACAGTCTTCATCACAGCGATGCCTATTTCCCCAAATACAACAATTTTATGAGTGGCTGTGCATATCAACAATTATTTACTTCTTCTAAGGTTAACAATATCAATAATCAAGAGATACAGGTGAACTGTAATACAGAAACGATGTCAAAAACCAGTCACCACATTATGAAGTGACAAGTTCTTTTTTTGTATTTCAAATGAAGGTGGCCTGACTTAAGGCTCTAAAATTCTTGAGTACAATAAGCAATCCAAAATGGCATTTACAAATTTTACACTACTCTCCCTAGGCTGTAACATCTGCATATATCACTGTTGCTATTTTATTCCAAAAAGAGGCAAAGAACAAGCCAAATGAACTGAGCAGCAGGATGCAACACTCTCACTCACAAAAAAAACCATTAGGAAGCCAGTTTCTAAGTGTGCACAGAAACTGTAGGCCACTAACAGAACATCTCCTGTGCTGTCACACAGAAACTCACTAGCTCAGCAGTTAGTGCACACGAGGATAAGCATTTCATTTTCTTCCTTTGAAACATCCCATAGTTTCAAGAAAGAGGAACTTTCATAACAGCAAAAGTGGAGCTCTACCTGTTGGGGCTTTTTCCCCCTCATGCTACACTGTATCTTTCTATTTGCCTGTGAGATACTGGATCTGAATCTCACTGAATTATTGGGTGCGAACTGACTCACTTTGAGTGTGTGCGATTGTGGGGAAGGGCTGGGCCTGCAGGAACATGGTAAGACCTGCACATAAGGCCTGTGCTGAGGGCACATGGCAGCGCCAACACTGCTCTGCCCATGCAGGGCACACGGCAGAGCTGCGGGCTCTGCAGCCGGGCTGCCAGTCAAGACAGAGCTGCCTGGTAGCTGCCCACACCACACCCCTGCAGCCTCTGGTTGGCTACAGCACAGCTCACTCTGGCCTGGAAGGATATCCTGATCAGATGTCCTGCCTGGGAGGGAAAACTGAACTCTCTAAATACATGAGATTCCACATGAGTCTCTTGTTCTCTCCTCTCCTCTCCTCTCCTCTCCTCTCCTCTCCTCTCCTCTCCTCTCCTCTCCTCTCCTCTCCTCTCCTCTCCTCTCCTCTCCTCTCCTCTCCTCTCCTCTCCTCTCCTCTCCTCTCCTCTCCTCTCCTCTCCTCTCCTCTCCTCTCCTCTCCTCTCCTCTCCTCTCCTCTCCTCTCCTCTCCTCTCCTCTCCTCTCCTCTCCTCTCCCCTCCCCTCCCCTCCCCTCCCCTCCCCTCCCCTCCCCTCCCCTCCCCTCCCCTCCCTTCCCCTCCCCTCCTCTCCTCTCCTGCAACCTAAACCATGTGAACCATCAGATCTTGTCGGTAACCATTCTTCCTCTTCTCTCTTCTTTTCTCTCTTTCTTTTCCCTTTTAATCTGTTTTCTTCTTTTACACTTTGCCTTCTCTTGTGGGTAACTTAAAACCAATGAACTGTGTTTACTAAAGCTAGTATATTGATTGTTTTTAGTGGTTTTTTTCAGTGGAATGGGTTTTTGTGCTGTTTTAGTGAAATGTCTTTTTCTTGGTTGTATTTTACTCCTGTAAAATCTTTTGCCAAAAATATCTTATTTTTCTCACTAAATTAAAAAGAATTTCTCTTAGAGAAGAGTGTGTGACTCTTTCTCTGGACTCTAATTTGAGGTTATAAAGAATTAAAAGGCTTTTAAAAAGTCTTAAATAAAATGTTACCGCTCTGGGCATCTTATGGCTTAAAATCCGGAGTGAAACCTTGTCTTCCATACATCTTTTTCTCTTAAGTGGGGTTTTGGAGTCAAATTTACTCTTCAACATGGCTTTCCCTGTTCTTTTGCAAGCTATCTGCACTACCAGTAGTTGTAACTACACAGCACACAGTTCTATTGTAGGGGATGACTCATTAGGAAGGATACTCAATCAGCTGCATACATACAGAAGCTTGTTGCACCCAGCATTTTATAACATAGCCACAACTTATCATGAGCCTTACTTCAACATTAAATTTGAAAAACAGCAAGATTTGTTTATCCAGGCAGATGGTCCTTTCCCCAGTAGGATATCTACATGCAATTTCAGGTTTCCAAGTCTCAGTACAGACTTCACAAGACTTTCACTGGAGAAAATTCATACTCTTCTGAGTTTGTAATTCTCATGGGCAATTAAAGGAAGAAAACTAAATGTGAAAAGTCACTATATGACGCCTGGAAGCTTTGCTTCCAGATGTTTGTAAAGACTTTTTATTTTACAGACACTGCTTAGCACCAAGGATGAGCGAGCAAGAAACAAGCGAATCCTGAATTCCTCAGTCTGTTTCTTTATCACTGTGGCTAATGCTATTTTTTCCATTTAATGGGAGCACAGTCAGACCATTAACCCTTAATGAGCCAAGCCACCATTTATTCAACTGCAAATATTACTGAAGAAAATGAAAACATTATCTTGTTCCTAAGTTAATGATAGGCCAAGCCGTCAGTTTAATGACACTGGAATTTCGTGTCTTGTTGGCATCAATACTGGTATGGTGCTCTGCAAGGAAGTGTTTTGTAGACTGCAAATGAAACAAATGGTAGTGCTGAAAAGTCTCAGCTTCACTCGGAAAGAGGAAGAATTTGCATATATACGATCAGATTGGAAATATAATTGGTTATGTATCTTTTATGCTTCAAAGCTTAGCGATTGATAAAGATACAAAGAATGCTGTAGTGAAAGGATTGGCTTTGGTCCTTCAGTCCTAAGTGCCAAAACATCTCTTTTAGAAGCTTGGAAACTAAGACAATGGGATGGTCACATCTAGCATCTGCCATTTGCCAAGAATGGGGGCAATGAGGAGTAGACACAAAGGTGGATGCTTCACATTAAATGATTTTGTGGGTCACCCACTCTTTAGCCACAAATCATTTAAATCTGCTGTGGAAAACAGTGAAGAATGGAGTTGGCAGCCAGTAACAAAGAAAGCTTCATCTTCTCTTTGAAAGCCTGTGCCTTGGTCTGTTTCCTCGCATAGTAGAATATTTGCTATCAAGTCTGCTCTTGAAAATGGTAGTATTTGAGGTAGAAAGTGAACTGGCTGGAACTCTGACCTACATTTACATAGATTCCCTCTTCTCACAATGTATCAGAAATGGTAGAGGTGACTTATATCCTAATTATGATGACCTATTTCATCCCCTCAGTGCTTTAGCCACCACACTACTGTAGGGCATGTCCAGAAACCCACAGTGCTATGGGGTTGAGTGACAAACCTATCAATCTCCCCACATCTACTTTATGTCCATTATGTAGCAAGTTTACAGTCCATTTTCATCAAATTGAAAGTTCTGATTTGAAAGAACAAACATACATTTCACTTCAACAATGGGAGACTCTTTGGGAAGCAGAAAGTCTCATCCCACTATTACACTACTTGGTAATATAAATAAGTTACAACTTAATGAAAACATTAAGTTAGAGAAGATATGAAGAAGAAGAAGCAACACTTTGTGAGGAACATTTAAAAAAGAAACCAAAACCAAAGAAACAATTTAATCTTTGAGATGCTTTGACATTGAAACATCATTAACAATTTCACTAGTTACAGACGATGATAGCAAACGCCCTGATAAAATTAAACCTTGCAGACTGAAAAGGAGCTGGGGAAGGGAGGAATGTCTAATATGATAATTAGATACTAATAACTCTATGGTGAATTTCTTTTCTGAAGTCTGTTGGTCTCTTATGCATATATAAGTCAAAATTTGTAGGTGATACAATGGTTTGACTAAGTGTGTGGAACGCTGTGGTCTGTTTGTAAGTAAGCAAGCAAGCACCTTGCCTTCTTGACTCTCTCACCAAAGACTTAAGTCTCCCACTTTACTCTTCAAAGAGGCACACGTTTCCTTGATATCATAAAAAATTTGTAAGACATACCAATCAATAGCTGCACCCTACAGGCAAACACCAATGGGAGAAGTTGCCCTTTTACTGTTTCTTTAGGCCCAAGAAAAGGGAAACAGTTGAAGCAGATGAATATGGTTTGTGCCATCACCTGTACACATTATAAGAATATTCATACAGTGTCATTGTTATTATCACAACAAAATTGAAAACATCCACCCATTTGAGGTCACAGGCACTAAGAACGAGACCAGCACAAACTCCATAAAGTTCTCCTGCCTTGGTAGTTCAGTGGTTCTGTTGACAGGAGGTGGGGGAGAGTGTTGTGAATAAGCTGCTGTATCATCCAGAGCCTGTGCAAAGAAGATATCCATACTGATAGAGGGAGGGAGAGTGGGTGGTAGCATGAGTTATTATGCATTTTACACTGCTAAAGCCCCTCATACACAATATCAGCACACAATCATGGCCTACAGCAAACAGCCACACTCAGGACACTACTGTCAATCTTCAGCCTTCCCAATCTGAGGGATTTTTCTGAGTTCATGATGAACTTTATTCAGCAAAATGACCCAATCTAAGAGTCCTGCAGATACCACTAAGAGAAAAACTTATTTAAAACATATAGGTTCTGTTGCAATAGAGCAAACTTTGACGACAAAGTTTTATGTCAGACACTTTTTCCATATGAATTGAGATTTTTGGAAAATACTTTTCATCAGAAGTAACATTTTTTTATTTTATGAATACCTTAACAGCATACATCTGTCACTGGAAAAAGACAAACCCCGAGAGAAGAATTTGATAAAGAGACACAGTCTTCAATAAGAAGGCCATAAGTCTCCAGCATGTACTCAGGACATATAGCATGTCAAAAGAATTGATATATCATGTGCAGTTGTTACCACAAAAATTTAGGGGTTGCTTTATTCAGTGCAGAAATTTCTTCTGTCTATATCAGCCATTTAACTGCAGTCATGGACAGCAACAAAGACAAGCTTGCCACAGCATTTCAGAGGGTGTTATGACTACTCTGAAGAGCAGTTTTATTAGCTTTCGCGTGCTTTTGTAGGGAAGCAAAAATCAAAGCTGAAACCCTAGGCCTCTTTTTCCTTGCAAGATGCACTATCCAGGCAAACCTAAAACTTGAATGTAGTTAGTTACTATCATTCAAAAATAAATTAACCTTGGCATGTGCGCCATGCTGATAGTATCACACTTTCAGAACTAAAACAGAGCTGATAAATCTAACTAATTACTGCTTATTAAGCTCGGGTGCATCTTCCCCAAGTGCCAGATAAGCTCCACAAAGCCACAGAAGACATAATGACACTTTTTGCAAGAATGGTGATTTGCTACAGTATCCTGCATAGATCTTCTTGGGTGGTCCAGTGGGCACAAGGAGACACTGACATCCCCCCTTCTGCTGGTACTGCACCGATGCAGTAATATTGCTTTAGGCAGCAAATAGGGAAGGTGACAGTAGAAGACAAAGTAGCAATGATTCATGTGCTGTCGGCATTAAGAGAAAGGTGTTTTCAGAAAGAATCCAAAATTCACTTCTAGGCAAAGGGCCAGCACAAAGCAAAGGACCTCAAACCAGCTCAAAGTGGTGCCTAAGTAATTGGCAGGCCCCGGGCCAGTCTTGTAGGTTAATTTTGCTCTCAGACTAAGGAAAGAAAATGTAAGAGAGTCAAAAGTGAACAGAAAACCCCATGAAGTCATCAATATATGCAGCAAAGCAAGGGAGTGTCAGGTTGTAAGGAGACTAGGTAAGTCAGGAGGGATAGCCAATAATACAGAAGTTCGAGTATTTTGTTGCCTGGCAATTCAAGAGTTAAAAAAGAAATTACAAAAGAGGCGATGCACTGGGCATAGTGTTTTAGGGAGCACCTTTTGTACTATTGAGTTGATTCACTTTTCTAAAGGAAGTACTCGTGAGAGTTAAAGTTATTAGGTCAACTAATGAGGAGTACTTCCCACTCAACATGGTAAAACCAGTTTTCTCAAATCAAGGATCTTAACTATCCAGAAATGGACAAACCAACGTACCTTGAGTGGTTCTGTTATTTTGAAAAGCACTAAAATGCAGTTTCCCTTTTATAATATGTTCTTATTACATTTGGATGTTTGAAAGACACACCGTATCAAAATGTCTAATCCAACAATCCAAAATCATGTATTAGCTAAGCATTAGCATAGGTTTTAAAAGTATTTCCAATGTGGTGCTATGCTGGTGGCATATTCCATTCTTCAAAACAGGAACATTTGTGGCATTCACTCTTTTATGCCCTCTCTCAGTAGGGCAGCACATGTTGCTGTGATGGAACTGCACCAGTAGGGACTGCCTTTACACCTGGGCTCGCTCACCATGCTTATTCCAGTCTTCTGGACTAGGTATCTTAGGGATGGGCCTAAGCAGATATTGTTATTTGAAAGGATTCAAACCTCTACTGTAGCATTAACACAGTAAGATACTACTGAATATGATATGAACTTTATCTCTAGGCAAAACAGATTTTTGAAGAAAAGATCTTTCTATCAAATTTGTCAGAGAATTTATTATGCTTAAATTCTTTCACTAGCTTCCTAAGGAAGCAATTAACTGTTCTTTGCAATTATTCAATTATGAAAACCAAGACAAATTAAAAAGGATTATCCACTTGAGTACTGTAGCAAAGCTCTCCCTCCAGATTTTGGGGTCTGGATTTTACTTCTTGCAAATACAGATCTCCCACCTAAGTGGACTCAGCAAAATCTTTGGTGTTTGATCAACACCAAAATGTTTTGATGAACAGCAAAAAGCGTATACTTTGTTTTAGTTACACAGTGTTAGTAGGGAGATATTGTAAATATAAATACAATCACAATCATAATTTTGTTAATTTACATCTATTTCCATGTGAAAAACCTGAGTATACAAAGCAGAACACGGGAATAATGACAACAGCATAAAATGTTACAAGACTCATTTATAACATTGTGTATAAATGAGTAATTATAAATACATACATAATGACATAATGAACAATTTCTCTTTGTAAAAGTGAAATATGTTGAAAGTTAAAATTACAGCAAAAGAACACAGTTGCTCCTTGTTAAGCAAGCAGTTGTACACCTTGTTCAAACAACCATGCTGTGCCAGCCAGCCCTCTTCACACTGCAGTGATATGCTGAACTGGAAGACATCCTGACCCTTCCAAATGTTTCCAGCCTTTAGAAACAGCTTACAATGGCTTGTAATGAAGCATGCATTTACTGTATTCTTCTTAGTCTGTAGAAATGCTCATATTCAGAATTTTTCCTAGAATAGACACTTTCTTTGTGCTGAGAGAGATTCACTTTATTAATCATAGATATGCTTTCTTGTAGTGACTTTGTGGTATTTTTTAATGGTGATTTTTGCGGCATTTCTGGTAATGAAGTAGAAAAATTCAGATTATAAAGTCTCTGTGTCCTTGTGTATTACAGAATCCTGTGAAGCCACAGCCGTGATCTCTGCACACCTGCAGGCTGAGTAACATTTTAGGCTGCGACAATTGCCTATTAAAACTATTCTTGTATTTCATACCACAAACATTTGCGAAACCAAACGCAGAAAACAGAATATCAGATCGTGACCATACAGCCTGTTAATGGATGAAGTACACACAAAATATAAGTGTTCAAGGAGGCAGGGAGAGATTGCACCTCACATTCTCCTCCGGTTGGTTTGGAGGACTGGTGCCCACCCTTCCCCTGGGGCTAACTACTGCAGAATAGCTGAGAACAGCTCTGATGTGCCCTCCCCAGGCAGGCACATCATCAGTCCTACTGGCACCAATTTGCCTGCCACCTGTGACAGGCTCAAGAACTACAGCCATAAAAGTACTTTTTTAAACAGCTTCTTTTACTTACGAAGCACCAGAAACATTTAGGATACATCTTCTCCTGTCAAATTTTTGTCCAAAACAAAGAAGGTAAGATCACATGAACACATTGACTCCCACAGTCCCCTAATTTCACCTCTCAGAATTGCAAAAATATGACCCGACTTCCACAAAAGCTCTGAGAACTAGTCACACTGTGAAAACAGTTCACACCATAAATCCATATTACTGTCTATGGCAGGGTTAACAGACCTACGCCAGAGTGTTTAGAAGCTATCAATATTTTTCTCTGCTTAAATCACCTGAAATACAGCATTGACAGGAAACTCCATGGAAACTTCAGACAAAGAATAGGTAAAAAAAAAAGCATTTTATAATACACTAATGCATTTTGTTTGTTAGTAAAAAGTAACCTCTGCCAGAGGCATTTAAAAAAAGAGTGATGGAGAAACTGAGATGAACACTTTGGTAAGCCTTACTGCCAGCTTAATGCCTATAATGAAAAGCAATTAAGTGAACTAGGCATGTTGTTAGACCTTTTTTCTCTTTTAAACCCCATTAAATATTGATAAGAACTTATATACCTTAATAATGTCAGTAGCAAAGCATTTTATGAATTTTAAGTAAATTTTAATTTTTATTCTTCATGAACATAGGCTTTATTCCTATGCTTTATGTTATACCTACATGAGACTTCAAACAAGTCTGTGATGTGTTATGAAAGCATAATAATATAAATGCCTACCTTTTTCAGGAACCGTACTCCATAGGTAAATATATAAAGGTAAAATGTAAATCTCCACCTGCAAAAGGTACAAGAGATTAACTCTAGGACACCAGGTTTACATAATTTCCAGTTCAACACATGATTTCTTCTATCACTGTCAAACCACAGTCATATTAACAGAAGTTGAAGCAAAATTTTTGTCTGGTTTTCTACAACTTTTGTTACTAAGCATTGTGCTCAATTTGGCTGCTTTTCCTGGCCTCATTAGCTCTCTGAAAATACGGGCTAATTTCACCTAAACATAACAGGGAAAAACCCCCACAAATTTTCAAGGATAATTAAGATTTTTAAAAGTTTTATGAAAACTAACAGGACAGTGGAGGAGAGAGGACAATTTGCACATCTCTTGCAGGGAAGTTCACCTGTTATTAGACACCAGGACAAAGATAATCAGAAATGTTATTAAGCCTTCAACAGGTGACTTTGGAGTAATGCATGTCAAATACACTCTTTAATTATGAAAAGAATCATTCACAATGAGCTAGAAATTCACTTAGCAGATTCCAGCACTTCATACTTTGCTTTAGGGAGTGCATTTGTGTCAGATAGATATGCTGAATACAGATATATATATCCACAATTCACATCAGCTTCCCAAGTGTTCCCTTGATAAAAGTGATTCTACATTTCACCAAATACACATGGAAAAAATGCCAGGTTTCTGGTTTTTCTTTTCAGAGAGAGACAAACTAGAAGCTAAGAACAAGATGCCATGGAAAGTAAGAGAAACCAACAGGAGATTTAATACAAAATCATCCTCTTATCTATGTCTTTCTTCCTTCTCCAGTAAAAGAAGACATATAGAGTAACTTCCTATCTTTTGGACCCATTACTCACTTAGGAAAGAGCTAACGGAAGTATATGGAAATAAATTCATAACCTTGTGCAGTGTAAATTCTTAGAGGAATTTCTGTTTGGTTTTTTTTTTCCCCAAGGGTAGGAGTGACTACACATACATGCTTAGTATAAACACCAGTGAAGTAATATTCATAACATTTATAGCAGGATGAGATTTAGCTTCCTTAAAGTGAGGCAATGCTGCAACATGAATCATCTTCAATGACATATTTTACAGCACTTACAACTTACTCTCCACTGGCAAAACTATTGGCTTCCTGTTAATTGGCACTGGAGTGTGTTCAAACATTAGTGGAATGGTCACAAAACCTGAAAATGTTTCTATCTAAAACAAGGTTAATCCAAACCATTCTCTTCAAAGCTACTTTTAAAGGTATTTAGAAAGACAGTTGTGTCATACATAAATAACACTCTGATAAACTGAGGAGAGTGTAAGAACATCAATGAGATTTAAATTGTGATACTTCAGCCGAAGAGAAACTATCTTTTATCCTGTAGTCTCCACAGCACTGCAGAGATGATTTATTCAGTTGATATGATAGAAATACCAATCCCTTCAAGGGTTCAGTCACTGTAGTAACAGGCCTTACTATTTTTTGGTATGCTGGCACTTTCCTCAAGATACTAAGAAAACAGAGTACTTGGAGACAAAATGTTACTTGTGCTGGTAGAAAGCCTTCAGATCACACACATGGAAGAAACTGCAAGTACAGTAATATGAATGAAGGATTTATTTGGGCAACAATTTTCTTGTTAGGCCAATCCTGTAGCTAGAAAACCTGCCATTTAACTTTAAGGTTATATACATCATCTAGTGAAAGTTTTAAGACCGTCACTGAAAATAAAAATATTAGGAGGAAAAAACTGTCTAACCTAATCACTGATGAGCACTCCTAGTGCTCTTCTTTCACTTTTAAATATGAGCAGTTATGATAAATTCCTCACAAAGGTTTTATCACCTTTATTTCACTTTTCTTCAAGCAAAATTCATAACGTATTTGAGGACGTTTGTAGCTTGCTGTTGGGAGATGCAACATTCCACAAAGGAGTTCAAAGGCAGCCTAACATATTTGAAATATGTTAATGGTTGAGTTTTAGCTGGTGGGTCTCAGAGATTTTCCAGTCTGCACAGACATTTAGAATACTCTGATTGCAGCATTTCCTGCAGCTGTCACCCCAAAGAAAATAAAAAGACACTTTCCTGAAACAAGCAAATTCAAACTCACCAATTTCCCCATTTAACTTTCCACCCACCTTCCAAAGTACTGCCTCTGCTGCAAACTTGCGCTAAAGCCATGGATTGCCCTGTAAGAGAACTTCTGGAGCTTTGGAGAAACCTCAGAGCTGAGAGCACTAGGTATTATTTGGGTCTGCCAATTGGGTACTCAATTCAGCAAAACATATTCCAGTGCCCACTTGGGCAAGCACTTCACTGATTTCAGGCATATGTCTAACCACATTCCCTTCATCATACTGATGAATTCCGTCTTTCAAATTTCCCTCCAAATTTCTGCTCTGAAATGTGAAATTAAACTTCAGCTAATAAAAACAAATTGCTGAAGCAATAATCCAGCAAAGCACTCCCCTACCCCATACACATCACACGTTTTGCAGAACCCACCACATGGAGGGTTTGTGCTCTGCGTCAAAAAGACACCATGCTCCCCATGGATCTGCTGTCCAGCTGAGTGAGCTCAGTACAGCTGCTTCTTCCAAGGGTAAGGCTGAAGAGGCACTGAAGAGGCTCTGCTCCTGAAGTTTTCCTTTTCTTCCATTTCTTTTGCAGGAAGATTGACAGGCCAGGCTATGAACAGCACCACTCCTGCAGAGCCCCATCTTTGCAGCACCCACCTGGCAATGGTCCTTAGGGCTCTGGTGCCAAACCAATGTCTGCTGCTTAGAAATGGTGTGCAAGGATCCAAATCTATTCAACTGACTTTTGGCAATCAAACATGAAACATAATAAATGCACAATATTAAAAACATAACAGCCATTTTGCTTCTAGAATTGTAGATGTTATTTACACTGATGCTTTAGCCATTGATTTGCTACAGTCAGGGCCACAAACAGTTAACGTTAAAAAACTGCAGCATATTTAGCAACTAGTTAAGGGCTCACCATGCTGCCTGCAGTCAAAGAAACTGGATTTCTGGCTCTGAAAACTACTTTCAGAGAAACTGCAAACACCTGAAGCTTTCACATGGAAATACATTTCAGTAAAATGTCAGATTTGCTGTTCTCCATCACCTGCTGCTCAATTGCTGGTAGTGGCTGACAGACTTCTGGGCTCAGGCTTTGGGCTAAAAGTCAAACTGAGCCTAATGCAAACTTCACAGTTGCAGGTCTTGGTTCTGAAGAAGATGAGAAAGCTTGAACTGCCATTACACAGCTTGTTCTCCATTTGAATCTCCACTGTCTGACTGGACTGGACAGGGATGTAGCAGGGCTATGGAATCGTTAGCTGAGACTGAAAACTACTTTTTGCTGCAATGATTTCCTTTGGCTGTGAAGAGTATGTTCACTGTGAGAGTGCTCAAAGGAGCATTTCTGAAGCTGAGTTTAAACAATACCAAATGCTTATTTGTTTTAAATGGGAAGCATCACTAAGTTCCCCGTGTTCCCACTGTGACTTAAAGCAGTCTACGTTTTATCCTCAAATTACATTTTTCTGCTCCCCCAAACACAGTACCAGGGCCTTCAACTTTCTGATTCCCTCAACAGTTATTAGTCCAAATAATGTTGCTGCTGACATAAGCAGAGGTATGCATTCCTTCTAGATTACTGTGTCTAAGGAGAGATATTTAGAGGATGATCCCAAAACTGATGGACTCTGAACTTCTGGATCAAGTCCTTAATATTTGTGACATTGTCTACTGACCACTTCAGGTCTACTCCAATTTTAGGTTAAAACCAAAAACCAACACAACAAACAGCAACCCTTCTCCTGTAAAAACCAAACAAATCTCCCCAAAGATACAATTTTTGGGCAATACACAATGTAAAAATACAAGACAGAGCACTGAAAAATAATGCTTAGTCCATCCAATAAATAGGACTATTACCAGCTCAAACAGTATCCTCCACTAAATCTTTACTTGTATTCATTCCCAGTAACTAGTCTCATACAAAGCTGCAAGTATAACTGCGTGGTTGATGGCAGCAACTCCACTGTTCCAATGTGCTGCCTCCCTCGATTTCTATAATGATAATTTGTTGCATTTCCACAAAGCCTGGCAGATGCAAGTGGTTTTAAAAATGTTAATTAAAAAAAAGAATACACAGGTAAAAAGCAAATAAATAAAATCTTCTTGCCTCTTTTGGCATGATACTGCTGTTGAGTTAGACTGGACTGTGCAAATGGTAAATAGTTCCTGCACTATGGTTAAGCCGGAGTTATTTGAGGAAGGAGATAGTTATGCACAGCTCACTAAGATGTGCAAAATAGCAGGTATGATAAACTGAGAAATCTTTATTGCTTTCTTCTTCAATTTTCTGGCTCAGGATTTGACTGTCATCTGATTTTCCTCTTGGATGCAGTTTGAATCAGTTATTTAATATTTAATATTACAGTGCTACTTGAGACCAGTCCTGTCCTAAATCTGTATGCTCAAAATGCAGCTCTGAAAATCTTAAGAGCAAAATTTAGTAGTGCAAAAAAGCACAAAGGAAATAGAGTACTAAATTTAAGAGATACAGTTTTATAAATAATAAAGTATGTTTATATAATTAGGTCAGAAAATATGCATAATACAAAAGGTGTTTTGGTAACTCCTTCCAGGTTTCTGTTTAATGGTTATGCAACTATTCTCTTCTGAGTCAACTGTGAGGACTTGATAAAATAAAGGTCTGATAAGACCTCAGAGGTCTATTTGCATTGCCAAATCTTGCTCTACAAAGAGATACTATCTGGAAAGCTCATGGGAAGTGCACACAGAAAAAACAGATGTTGCTGCCATGCACCCTCCCCTGTGGTTTGATCAACAGACCTGTCTTCCCACCGGTGATGTTCGATGTACACAGCTGGTGAGTCTTGGAGAGAAAAACCAATTCGAAGTCTTTCTAACTGGGACCTCTACTCTCCATTCTCACTAGTGATTTCACAAGTCACCAGTTTCCAAACACAACAGTCACTCACTATCCCACTCTTTTACAGTTCTAGAGGAATAATACCTTGAATCTTCCAGACCGCATTTGCTTTTCACCTAGCAATGTTGTCCTAGTCATGATGGCCAACATATATGTATGCACAAAGCAACTTCTGTGACAGGTAACTATCTTCTTAGAGCAAGTTGTATTAGCTGTTTTCTTTCTTTCCATGCTAAATGTTAATTTCCTGTAGCATTATGTCATCTGCCCCAGATTGGTTTTTAGCCTGCTAAAGCGGATGCTAACCCCTTACAAGTACTGATCTTTCCAGAAGTAGGCTAGATGTCAATGTTGTTTCTCCATTTCCGTGAAGAAACAGCCCACCTGCACTGCATTCTTTGATCCATGCAGCACAGACTGAGCTTGTGCACAGCAACCACACACTCTCCATCTTACACAGTTATAGATCAGTCTTCTAGGGAGGGTCTGCTGTGTCTTCACATTCTGTACTCTCATTCCAGAAGATAAACCTCCCCATCTTCTAAGCAGGAGTTGCAGTGCTGTCATAGTTGAGACTGGAGGATAAGGAATGTTTTTAGCAGTATATCCAAAGCTCATCTTGTCAATTTTATTTTCCCTTTTGCATCCTGTAGAAGTGTATTTACTTTGTCATTTTTGTTCCTTCCCTTTCCCTACCTCCCAGTCATCATTTGTTGCATCACTGGAACTCTAGAAAAAACACTACAAGATGTTCATTACAGTGAAGCAAGTTCTTTTTGGTGTGTTTTTTATTTTTAAAGATTTATTATCCCTCAGTATTTCAAGCACTCTACAAAGAAATAGGGACAAGAAATTTTTGTACTATTTTTTATGCAAAAGTGCTGTCATCAAGAATGAAACTAAAGAAGCCAGAACCCCAAATTTACCAAGAAGCACCATCTAATCAAATCATACTCATTAGTTTGGAAGTATTTAAATAACTAACCACAAGAGATAGCATTAAATATTTCACAGCACCTTGTGCTGAATATTTCTTGTCTGACAGTCACAATTTCACCTTGTTTCAGGGCCTGATCTTTGAAGATTTAACCTGCAAGTAACTGGGACTACATGAGCTGATGCACTGCTTGAATCTTCTGGAAAAAGTAATGAAAAATTTTAACTCTCACATATACTTTTTTTTATCTGCTTGTTTCTTGAACTTTAGGGAAGTGAAAAACAAAACATGTCTGTATGAGCAAATGCTAGTCACCAGTCAATACAAGCAGAAGGGTCTGTCACAGTAATGGTATTAGTAAAACACAGTAAGTTCATGGACATACATAAAATGCAAAATGTAGCATACACATGAAGTTACTAGGCAGGTCTCCATTGCAGCCTGGGCTCTGTGTCATGTCACAGCAGGTCTGCATATACCCACCCTGGTGAGACACTGAAGCAGGAGAAGACAGAGGCTTTATCAAGGTGGCAGCTGGCCTCTTTCATAATGAAGAGCAAGACAATTCAAGGTACTGTTCCACACAGAAAAAAACACCAGCTACTGCAATCTTTGCAGTTTTCCTTTAGTTGTCTTTAATTGTTATATTATGACTGTAATTTTGAACCCATGTTCACCTTAACTAGAAATTAAGGAGGAATTATTTAATTTCCGTAATATAAGATAATGATGAGTACATACAACCCACAAGAGAATGGAAACCTAGTTAATTTATTATAACCTTGCCTAATGTGCAATGATAATGTTAAGTGATAGTGTCTTTGCAGGACCAGCATATGAGTTAATTTAAATTTATTAATTATGTTAAAAACTGTCACAGAAGGCAGTAAGGGCAGGGAATTCAAAGTTTTAAGTAATCCAACTTGAGGGAAGAGGGAGATTTCATAAGATGCAAAATGAAAACTGCTTAATGAACAATCTAAAAATACAGTGAGCATAAAATGAGGACATGGCATGGACAGCTTTGCCTTTCTGCTCCAGTATAATAGCATGGAAAGAGGGCTGGCAACTCCTGACACTTAGCCAATGTTATCATTTCACCCTAATAACATGTTTGGGCAGAGACACATTCTGAAGCCCAGCATAAAAAGGCAAAACAGTGATCATAGACCAGATTCACATGTGAGTATGGCAGATGTAGTAGGAAAGGAACCATGAGGGAAACCGCCAACGTTGCCCAGTTCTGGGATCTTTTTCATACGAGCCTCAAGCTAACTGGAGCCTCTTGAGCAGCATACACAAGAGTTGCAAGAAGTCTACTCCAATCTTCCTCTTCACCAGTTTTCTTATGCATCAGGTTAGCAAGGCAACAACAGCAGACCCAGACACAGTATTTCACTATTCAAAATTGGGAAATAATGATAGCAAGAATTAGACAAAGAAAATAAACACAGCCACAGGAGCAGCTGTTCAGCAGAAAAGCATTCATTTACTCAGCTTTGTTAATCTAAGCCCTCATATCAGAGCAGGCAGAAGGAAGAGATGCACTCAGAGCACCACATGGCACACCATGCCCTGCTCCACCACACCATGTCCTCCCACCCTGTCACACCAGGAGGACCAAGTGACTAGCTATTTCCTCCACTTCTCTCCTCCATCACATCAAAACCTGAGCTTTCACACTGGACACAAGTACTGCCCATGCTTCCCTGGTTTCCCTTCTGTTGATTGCGTACGCACTCTCCACAACCACAAGCAACAGCACTCCAGCATCCTTATGTGACCACCTTGTGATCCACGACAGGAAAACCTAACTGACGAGCACCGTATCTTTTCATGCAGGGTGACCCAGTAGGTACAGTGTGCTGCCTTACAAACAGCTGTACACCCAGTTGTCTGGCACAGGGCAGTGCAAATGGGAGGGCAAGGGTGCAGAGCTCAGGGAGATGGCCTTTATAGCGTACTGGAGCTGCAAAGGTAGCCTGTGCTGCTGAACTACAGTTTGAGCCAGCCTGTGCAAATACATGACAGCACAAAAGTGCGTAAATAAATCATAAAAGGATGTATAACTAAGTTACAGATCCAGACTGGACACCAAAGAAATATGAATTATCCAGAGCCTAATACAGATGCTCCGAGAGGCAAAACTGAAAGCATAAACCCATGGCAAACCACGCTGTAGCAGCTGGGCATGATTGCCCAGGCCTTGCCTTTGGAAATGCAAGTGCTGAGCAAGCTGTGTGTTGGAGAGGAAGTACCTGCAAGATGTTTAGTCCTGATTCATGAGAGAGCAAGTGTTAGAGCAGAATTAAAATTGCTGTCAGTGGCTACACTGTATTCTGACAACTTTAAAATCAGGACAGCTTGACAGCCATTGACTTATTCATGTGCCCAGGAACTCAGGCTACAAATTACTTTGTGTTATGTAACTCAAGGCAACGAGTACTGTCTTACCCTCTTTCTCTTGTGGCAGAGAAGCCATCAGTGAACCAGTGCTGAATGACATCATACAACAAAGACTATTTACCCTTAATAAAAAGTTTTATCAATACTCTTCTGTGCCGACTTCAAATGTGGCTTAGAGAGAAATGTAAGTTCCTGGTAGCAGACAAAGGAGTCAGTAATATACAGAGCTGTTGACTGCTACTCTCATGGATTTCTATCTTGGTTTTTACCTACTGAAACATGACTCCAGATCTTTTTGCACAGCTCTTGGCATGAGTTTCAGTATAAATGCCTCATTCTCTTTTACCTTCTATTGAGGCCTTACATTCAAGCACATCTCTCTTCCCTTTCAGTGATGTTACTAGACACAACACTCTCAAGAGAATAATAGGTCCTTGAATGTATCAATCCCAGAGTCTAGATATAACTCTTACAGTACTACGATGAAACTGCAGTATTTTACATGCTTGCTATAGACAACAATTGCCAGACCATCTTTGTTACTCTGCACTTCAGTTACCACTTGCTAGATGACTTCAATTTCTCAACTTCCCTACTACCTGAAGCTATAACAAACTCTTCTTGCACTCAGCAAACTCACACCTTCCCTGTTCTGGAATAACTTCACAGACTCTAAACTCCCTTCACATCTCATCGAAAACCTATGTTCTCCCTCAACAAGCTGTCCCACAAATCTGACTCTGTCAACACCTGAGCCCCTACTCCCTACTTGTCCTTCATGCCACAAATGCCATTTGTTCACAAGGCTCTTCTCCTCCTTACCTCTGTACTCCAGTTTCAGTACAGGGTACTTTAAAGACTTTAGGTTAGTCTTCACAACAGTCTTCTAAGCAAACTAGAAGATACAATCCACTTATCAACACAATACCAAATACTCTAATTGCCCAAGTAAATAAAACAATCAATTAATTACAACTTACTGCTGAATTATTGCCTCAGGAGAGCAATGAATTCCATGAAAGAAACATGAAACCCTGTTTAATTACTCAGGTGTGAAAAACTTTTTACTATTCAATTTTGAATATGCTTCTTTTTCTTTTCCATTTAATGCTTTCTGGTTCTTGCACAAAGTTGCTGTTCTCCATTTATTTTCTTTATATAATCTATCATTTCCACACACTTTTATCTTGCACTAAGCTGACCCCCTCTCTTCTTCCATTGTCTTTCTGACCTCCTGAACAATCCTGGTAGCATCTACAAGTCACTGTGCTGCCATTTGCACCTGCAAAGTACTGAATCTTCAATTACATTTAATAAATATTTTAATTAAAAATGGCAATGGAACAGTTTGTTCTACTCACACCAGTCTAGCAGTAAAATGGGAAACAGTGATGGGCAACCCAGCTTCATAGGTTTCACCAAGTAACAATTCTATTCCCTCCAAAGATAGCATTCCCTGAGTAGTGTAAGAGCATTCCCTAACCATTCCCCCCACTCCCTCCCTTCTCCTCCATTCCTGCAAGAAGGATCCATGTTTCTAAGACTGAGATATGGCACCTTGCCAGTATGGTGTTTTCACAGCCTGACACCAAGCATGTGCTGCTTGCCCTATGGCACAATGTAGAGGCACTAGCCCTCCTTGGATAACAAGACTCTCCCGGCTGGAAGAGTCAGATTTAGCAAATTTTATATCCATATAATCTGTCTGGAGAAATCCCTGGAGTGAATTGTCTTTTGAATGAATTATCCTTTCAGTAGTGCCAGGTCTGATTTGACATGTTGTGTTTTGAGTTAGCAGCTTCAGGGAAACTTGTTGCCTGACCTGAGCCAAAGCAGTCTCTTGGCTATAAACTCAGCTATGTGCTTGAAGGAATACTCCTCTTATTCTTACTGCCAAACTCCCTTTAAGTCCACAGCAGGGAGAAAGGGGAAAAAAGAAATCTACATCCAGACATGGTGAGGTGTACACAAAAACACACTTTGTAGTCCTCAGTTATATCACAAAATACTGTGTTCTTCAGATGCCACTAAGAAAAATATAAATTATCTGCTCCAGTATTGTAAGTTTCTGTGAAACACCAAGGAGTATTTCATTCAAGGTCACAGAAAGCTAACTGAAATACTGAAAGAAGCAAGCTAAGGATCAGCAAAAGAAAAATGCAAATTACTCACTTTTTTTCACCTGTATAAAAGAGTTTCAGTTCTATTAACTGTTTCAGTACTGTTTCAGAAGAAAGAAATCAGTAATTACATAGTGGCTTTCAATACTATTCCTCCTTGCAGAGTTTGCTCCCTTTCATAGTGACTACCGGAAATTTTGGATTTTCCTTGATGCTTTCTCTTTCAGATGAAACTGCTGTCTTATGATCATTTGTCAGCAGAAGCACCTGTCCCACAAGCCCATGGATGTAGCACACAGCCCATGGTAGGACACAGGCCACCACAGCACATTACAAGAAGGAGCAGCAGAACTGAATATCTGCCCAGTTAAGAAAAAAATAAAGAATCCAGATTTACAATAGCAAGGAAAACTGTTTATCAGCATACTAGTCAGACACGCAGTTCCCCTTTCACCAAGCAGCTGGTTGAGTTACCAGTGCTTTAGATCTCCTGAACAGACCAAAAAAACCAATGAAGAGATTATGCCTCATTTCTCTTAGAGAGTGAGGAGGAACAGCCATTCCTGTTCCATGGAAAACAGCAGAGGAAAACAAGGGAGATACTACCAATTCTACCACCATTGAAGAGTAACTATCACACTCACTCCAGAGCATATAGCATGACTTCACAGACCCTTGTTCTCTTTTCTGGTCATGAAACACTGGTTAGTCCTTCATTGCATGTAGCACTGAAGCAGCTGACAAATCAGAATTAAATGGACCCAAAATACCATTTACCACGTATTTTTCCTCAGATCAGATATTTTTTAGAAGCTTAAGAGGGCTTGATGGTATTAAAAATTCAGAATTAGAAGCCTATTTATTTTCTAGGGCTTTAGTGCTACACGCAAAGCACAGACTGAAGAATTCTTCTATGCATTTTGTTACGATTTGTATCAGCACAGTTCAGAATTTCAACAACCAAACAGCTGTCTTAATTTCTTTCCCTTGCATAGTTATTTTTCCAATACATTTTTGTAGGAGAGAATTACTCTGCTAGTTGAGAAAAGCAGTATAGCCAAGAACTTGTAAACAGCCCATATAATTTTCACATAAATGTGCATGACAAGCAAAAAAACCCACCAACTCTAGATAGATAAAATGTCCCTCAAAGCAATGTGCATAAGCACAGTTTCAATTCCCTAGGAAAAAAAAAAAGTCTGGTTAGGATATGAGAGAGAGACTCTTCTCTCCCCTACATCAAAACTAAAAGACACCTCACTTACAAACATTTCAGTATCCAAGCTCCTTCTAGAAAGGAAAGAGGGGAAAAAAAAAATGTATCTTTGGCTCTTCAGTCTGCACATTTCTATGTTTTCACACATAGAATGTTGCATAAACTCAAAAAAACTCTCTTGGCCATATGTTTCTTTCAGCCACTCCTTGGAAACCACGTAAATGTCTCTAATAAACATCTTGCTTAAATGTACATAGCCGTAGGACAGACAAGTCATCAGCCTGATGACATTCCAAAGTCCCAGGCTAATAACCTATGCCATCACAGGTTCTTTCACGTTGATCTGGACAACAAGGTGGGAGAACAGAATGCTGTCTCTTTCTATACTACTTATTCCTTGAGGAAATCAGACACGCCTCTGCACTGGTAGTGTGAGCAGCAGCACAACACGCTGAAACTGGGAAGAAATTGGAAGTGGCTTGGGAATCGACACTGCATTTGCTTTTTGACACATCAGATTTTAACAAAGACATTCTTGGATCCTGTATTTGGTCTGGCAATCAGCAAAGTCATTTTCTTGATATTAGGCAGTGCCATGGGGACAGAAAGGAAAGACTAATAAAAACCCAACAGAAATACATGGAAGTAGAAAAGTCCACTTTGCACACTCAGTTCACCACTTTGTCGTCTCCTTTATGCTCCTTGTATCTTTCAAGGCGAGAAAAGGAGTCAAAATTGCCTAAATTCACACAAGAGAAAGAAAAGCTAGGGACCGACTAACCCCAGCAGCTCATAGAGTAAGCTAAGTGCCTGATCTTTGCAATCTGAGGTTATACCATGTGGATGCCTTTCCTAGTGACTGCAAGCTGTGACTGCCTTTAACTTCAAGTTTCGTGCCAGAATGACCAAATTGTTGAAAAACTAATAATGGATTGTTAAGCACCACCTGGTGAAATTATCTCTTTTGTATTTCAAATAGATACTTATCACCCTTAACATCTGAAATCTTAAGCAGGTACATGATGCCATTGAAGTCTCACCATTAGGGTCTCTAAACCTCCAATAATCAAATTACACCTTCTCTTTCAGACTGACAGACAAAACTGTGGGGGGGAATGTTGGTTAAGTTTCCTGAAAAAATAGTTTATTTTCACAATAATGCCATGGCACAAACAGTGTCTATAGACAGAGATTTTATTACTGTCTTTTTCTTCATATAACCACCATCTGCCAACGGTCAGGATATCTGACAAAGACTGGCAGCAAAGGAATTATTCCATTTGGGAAAAAAAAGAACAAAACCAAAAAACCAAACACCAAAGCAGTGTAGGTTTTGGAGTTTCCCTACACTCTGTTTAGGAATAGAATTGGAATTGCTTGAAAAGAAAAAGAAGGGAAGGGAAAGAGAAAGTGAGAAATCTGGGACAATAAGAATCTGGTGATGAAGTTACTGGTATAATGTGTTTGGGACTGGATCTCGGGTGTCATGCATCTCAGGCAAGTGTGTTTATCACTAAATTTCACTCTCAGCCTTTGTCCTATTGAAACTCCTCCCACGCTATAGTGCCCACGCTATTCATTTGCAAGAAAGATAAGGCAGTCAGAAATGGCCTACAGCCCTTCTGGCACAGCTGCCTTCTCCCTTTCATCATGCAAAAGCCACTCTGGGCCCAAGGAACACTTTGTCTAGCAGTAAATTGAATCATCTCCACGTAAAAAGAAGTGGAACTCTTTTTAGAGTAGCTTCACATTTGCTGTGTGTTCTGTCACTTTTCTTCCCAAGCCACAGTCAATCACTACCACTGCCAGCAAAACTCAAGTCTTCTCTGGAGGGACAACAGCAGCTCAACAGTATGAAGGTGTAGGCAGGGATCACTGTCATTTTGCCTGCTCTGTACTTATTACATAAGGACACATTTCGTTCTCTGTCCTGGCTATGAAACTCTCTACTGACACCCGAGTTACTGAAGACTTGAGTGCCCCCCTTCCCATGACATGTACTTTATGCAGCCCAGCAGCTGCCACACAGAGACACTACATCCAAAAAGCCACCTGTTAACTCAATAGTTGTGAAAAGGCTACAGACCTCATACTGAAGAATTTCTTTAGTCAAAACACACTGAAGTACCTTGCTTAGTGTCCTGATGGGCAGATTTAACTAGACAACAGTTTAACACCCATACTGAGGGGATAAAAGGGTAGCCCTGGCTTCCCAGTGCTAGTCTGACTATCTGCCAACAACTTCATCCAACATGTGACAGGTCAGCTGGTGGCGCATACTCCACCACTGGAAATGCTCCCAGGGCAAGGCACACATGGTTGGCTGGATAACACCTCATTATCACAGCACTATGTACATACAGAAATGGAGAGGCAACTCCCACTGCACCTCCTCAAACCATTAGCAGATGGAACCTGAACTATCCACCCATTATTTATGCCATGTTGCTTCTTTTTGGGCAAGTATTATCATTACTATCAAGTACACATATTGCAATAATGCCCAATGGCTCCCTCTAAACAAAACTGGCACTAAATTCTGTCAGCACTTCATTACAGCTTGACCTTACCTTCCATTCTGCATTCATAGCTGTCATCTGCATGCTTTCTCCATAATGAATGTCACAAAGGACATTACCATCCGATCGGCGATGGTATTTCATGGTATGTTTAAGTTTTTCTTAACAACTAGGTCAGCCCAAATGTGGTGGCATTAGTGCAAGAGAGTGAAGTCTTTGACCTGAGTTACAGAGGCAGCAAGATATACCACCCAAATACACTAGCTCTAACACTAATACAGTTTTAATTTTTTCCCAGGAGTCCATAGCCTTTCCCACAAGTTAAGCAGACCAGTTAACAACTACAACCCTTGAAGAAAAAAAGGGTGCTCTTCACTGCTGTCAAAAATCATTAACTCTAAGGCCACCAGCTGCTGGCAACAGGATGACTAGGTTTACCCATAATCTCACCCTGCCTGGCTTTATTAAATATTGAGCAAGGAGGATTTTAGCTGTAAATACCAATGAGAGGACTGAAGCACTCTGACACTTAAGTTCCTCTTTTTATTAGAGGGCAATCGTCTTTAGTCAATTTATCTATTGTCTTCTTTTTGTTTAACAACCCAACTGGTTTTCATCTTTACTCTTCCATTTCAGATCTCTCAGGTTTATAGCTAAAGGTAGGGCTCTAGGCACCCTAACACAAGGTAACTTCTCTTAAAGGATCAGGCTGGCACCCTGACAGTACAGAATCACAACTATTTGACTTCTGAAAGCTTTGGACCATTGAAAGTACACAAAAAGCACAATCTGACTCCTTCAGGAGAATGAAGATTGTTTGTCTCATTAAAGAAGTCATATTCTACCAATTTGTATAATTTTCTACCTGTCTACAGAAATACCTGTAAAGTACAATGGGGAAAACTGATGAGAACATGGGCTCAACAAAACTCAAGAAGAGAACACACATCCTTACATGCTCTCACAGAACTTCCTAAGAGTGCTGGGCTTTTCCTGGTTGCGTCTTTGTCGAAACCAACGTTGAATGCTGCGCACATCCCAGTCCAGCTGCTTGGAGAGGCCCTCCAGCCTCTTCTCATCTGGATGCTATAGAACAGAGAAGTGTAAAAATTAGATTCTTGCCCAATTGCATTAATGCTTTAAATTTAGAACCACTATAATTGGCTCTTGACTTCTTATCAAGGCTGCCTGAGAGACACATGGATACATAGAAATATGTTCACAGAAATCTCTACTGGCAGATTCCCATCAAAATACATTTACAGTGACTGGTATTGATCTAGAAGAACAGATCCTGTAATATGACACACAGGTCATTACTAGTAAGAAGCTTAAAGGGAACAATGGGATTAAAACTTGTTTGAAACTTGGAAGTGAAGGTAAATAGGCATAAAATGCCATGGACCTCTTGAGCAGCGGGTCTTACAAACACCCCGCTGCCTGACACACAGTGTGCCTGTTCCATCCTCCTACATCAGGATCTTTGTCCTATCATCTGTTGCAGTAGTGAGGATGGTTTGACTGGCACAGAAGGAAGATAAATCCCATGTTTGTGAATTTTAATGTTAAAAAATGAGGTCATTAAACAAAGTGACAACTTCAAAAGGAAAACCACTTTGACAACAAGAGAGAATTTTTTTCTGTAAAATTAACCACACACAAATATTCTGCAAAGCAGAAAATGTGGAACTCTCATACCATCAGCACAGCTGCAAACCAGCGCAGAGGTAAGGTAAGGCAAAAGAAAATAAGTCTATCCTTAATTTTAAGAGCAGTACAGGCCACATCTTCAATCATTCAGCAATTCTACATGTACAGCACAGCATGAGTACTACTTACATATTTCTCCCAATCACATTGTTTTTTAAAGAAACAGAAAAGGCTTTTGGACAATGTGTTTTCTGGAGTTTTAGCTTTATTTCTGCAAGCCAGTATTAAAATTGAATGAGATACGAGAGCTCTCACGACAAAAACTTCTTAAATGCTACAAGATATAGAACAGCAAAACTTTGGTCAGGCTGAAGTTTTGTCTATCAGCCTCCATGAAAACACACAAAAAAAGGGAAATGAGACAAGAGAAGGATAAAGTATTTGCTGTCTATCTCAAAGAAGTTTTTTAGCCAACCAAAGTAGCCATTAGTTTATAATGGAAGGTTAAGAAAACCAATGTCTGTAACCTTAGAAAAATCAAATACTTGGTGCAGCTTTTAGGAGTTTGACTAGAGAGAACTGTTGTATGTGATTCAAAAAAGGTAGTTAGCTAAACTGAACAGTTTCTCTGAGAGTAGCTACCAGATTCTGCTGGAGCTCCTCTGGACCTCTTTGCCCTCACAGGGATTTCAGGCCCTCTGTCAGACTACCAGATTCTACAAGAAAATATTAAAAAAAAAAAGAAGTAGAAAAAAGAAAAAGACCACGAAAACCCCACAACAAACAAAATCCAACCATTCATCTGAGTCTGAGAGAGCATGTGCTACAGCCTTCAGAAAGAAGGTATGTACAAGTCCCTCCCTGAAAACAGGACAAAAGCTACACCAAGTGCAATGGTGATCTCAGGAGAGGGTGGGACACACAGGTAAGGCAGATCCACAGAATATTTCACTGTCTGTGGCACTGAACCCAATTTTGCCCTCTGAGTCTAATACTTTCTGTGGCATGTCCAGTTGCAGCCTGGAGCCAAGGTGGGACTGAAAAGCTGAAAAGCTCCTGCAGAAAAGTTTAGGATGCTTCAAAAAGTATGGACAGAATGACATAGAGGTTTAGTTGAGATGTCACATGGTGAGAGATGTATAGACAGAGATGTAAGTTGTGGGTGAAAAACTTGCACAAAAAAAATCTGCAAGCTCTATTATTCAGTCAGTTTCTCCCACTTTTCTATCTTCTTCTCCCGTAGTTGGGATACCAGCAAGACACCAGTGCCCTGTGCTTAGGTAGTCCCCTAGAAGGAGTAGCTCTGGGTTTCATGGAAAATACAGTATCAATCTTACTGGCTCAAAATTAACTCTTTTTTTTTTTTTCCATAAAACCCAAAGATTTTGTGGAAATTTCTAACAGATAAGAAGCAAAAAAAGAGTAAGTGGCCATATGACATCTACAAAGTGTTTCTGTGAAAATTTTTTGATTAAAAGCTTACAGGAGGTGTCACAAAGGGACGCACAACTGCTCAATCTGGCATACTAATGGTGTCCCCAGTATTAGCATTTCTGATTTTAGGTGTAAAAATGCAGCACTCCATTTATCTATTAGCTTTGCTTTATTCAGACATAGTTTGTAGCACAATATCCCACTTTATAATGTAAATATTTTAGTTAGACACTACCTTTGTAATAGCTGTGAAAACTTTTTCCAGAATAGCATTAGGTTGAGCTTTCTGTGGTCCATTGGCTTGGACTTTAAGGCCTAAGGCACATGGTTTAGCAATGAACCTGTGAGAAACAGAAGAATGAGAAAACAGGTGAAATCCTTCAGTTATTTACTTCCTTACTGTTATCAATCAATGACATGTGGTAAATGGGCAAACATTATAACCCTGCCAACAAAAACAGTACTTAGCTTTCCAGCTCAAAAGCAAGCTCATACAGGCAATTACATTGCAAAATAAGTAACATCACTTTGAAGGATGAAAGGAACTCCACAGAGCACATGAAACAGAGGATTTTCTTTCATGTTGTGAAAAAAGAGATTAGAACAAAAGCATGAGAGGAATGCCTCCTAGAGAAGCACCAGCTAATGAAAAGAGCAGGGCAGCTTGCAGAAATGAAGAGCACATAATATTATCCTCCAAACAGAGCCTTTTTCGTAAATCAGTTTCCAAAGTAGCTACTGCCTCAGAACTCATTTTGTACAATGGAATTTCAAAATCCTGAAAGACAGCAAGCACTTAAGCTGCCCAATCAACATAATTTTCTAGAAGCATAAAGTTTACATGGTGCAGAGCCACAGCAACGCTCTGCCTCCAAATTCTTCTGCTAAAATACGAAGCTGTCACGGATCCTAACACCAGTCCATAAGTTCTCTGATACATTTTAGAGATGAATTGCATAGTTTACATTACATATACTCAAAGACCACCATTCTACTCATTAAAAACTAAATAATTTGTAACTGTGAGTCCAATTCTGGAACCCCCATGAAAGCTACAAACTCTGTATAGGAATCATATTCATGTATGAATACTATGAACTTCTACCATCTTTGAACTATGTAACTCTTGATTTTACTTAAAAGACTTCTGTTTCCTAAAACTTCATTTACTAACAAGGACCAAAACAACAGTAGGTAGTTTAGTTCCACGTTTATCCAGGTGAATGACCACAAGGTATTAAAAATCATTAAATTCTTATCCACAAACAAGCCCCATTTTAAGCACTTTCTTTTCTCCTTTACTGAGTGAAGGAATGGGATATCCATGATATAACTTCAACAGAAAGGCAGTTCCCTAAATGTGCTAATTTAGATGAAAAAAATAATTTGGTAAAGTCAAAAGCAGATAAAAAGGTCCAGTTAGAAAAAATTTGACACAAAGCAATTCCAACAAGCTTCATGCTGAGCTGATCTTCATTTACATCTAAGCAAACCAGCTGGGTTTGCTTAAATGACATTCTTAAAATGACGTGTCATGTTAATGAATAGCATAGATAAATCCAGGACAAAGCACAGCTACAGTGCTTGTTTTGATTTTAAGAAGAGAATTGTAATATCGATGTTATACTCATTAGCTAAAACAAAACACATTTTCTAAACAGAAATTTGAGTTTTTCTTCCTTTGTTGCTTATGTTTTTCTCATGCATGGGAGGAATGGGCATGTGACCCAAACCAGAGCTCGTCCCAAAGGACAGCAAAGCAGTCAGGACACGTACAGGTTACACAGCTGCAAGACACAGGATGATCTTGTCCAGCCATGTCAAGGACAAAGGGACAGGGAAGGCTTCAAAACCCCCACAGAGGTCCTACTAGGACACTCAAGAGAAACAGAGCAGTTTTAACAGAAACATTCTATATACCTGCAATACTGAGCAGGTTTTACCACTAATTCAAGTGAGCCAAGCCACGTCCACATGATTACTTTTGGTGGAACTAATAAAATTTAAGAGATGTTTTTTTACTTTTCATACAAAAACATAACCAATTCAAGCTGTACTTTGCAGTATAAAAACTTTTTTTCAAGGCTAAAATAGAACTTTCAAGTAGACTTCAATTAATAGGATTGCAAATGTCCCATCAGGTGTCATAAAAAGCATCATTAACATGACAGTTTTCTGTAATAACTTAAACTGATCCATAAGTAAACAAAACAGAATTAATGTTTGATACATGTACAAACTATGAGCAATTTGCCAAATCATGCACTTCTTAAAAGCACTATTCGTTTTTTTCCATTTCTGCTAACACTGTGGTATTCAATTCCCTAAACAGTCTTACTGAAACCCATGGGACTATTTATTGCATAAGGTACTGCAATTAAGAGTGAATAACTATTGTGAAAGAGTAAGGAGAGCAGAATTGAGTACACTGTCAGCTTTTCTCTTTAAAACACGTAAATCTGAACAAACACCACACTAATATCTCTTTTTCAATGGATTTCAATACAGCTGAATTGAAAGCTGGTATTCAATTACACAAAAATTAAAGGACAAGCATCTTTTGCTGAATGCTGCCCCTTCTCTTCTGGATATAGAAAAGAAAGACCAACATAAAAAAGGAGAATTAAACTCAGAATTCAAGAACCTTTTTAAAGGCAGCTTCCTCGTGCACAGTCTAAAGCCACATTTAAAAACAAAACCAAACAAAAAAGCCCACAGTCAGCCAGTTCAGGTAACGTGGGTTACTGCAGAGCATTGGAATGGGAAGCACTCAGCCTTTGCAGGCACACAAACACCACACAGTGTGCCTGAAGACAAGCATTTCAGTGCCCCTCTCAAGGCAGGGACCAGTTTGCACTTTGGAATCTTGTCTTTCTCAGCTCAGTTATTTACAACAGCAACAGCAATGCCTCATACTCCAGCCAAAACTCAGAGATCAGTTTTTTGCTACAAAAGGGGTTAGGAAACTCTTCACAAGATGATCCCCCACCTGCTCTAGGGCATAAAAAGAAGCATCATTTTCACCACAAGTACCATTTTGGGTTTCCCCAAGCAGGTGTGGCACTGCACAAGGGAGATGACCACCCCAACTGACCATCAGTGCTGGGGAAAACAAGACCCCAAACCCAACAGAACTAACTAGAAACATTTGCCTTTACAATCCTTTGAGATGTTCATTTGCACTTGCAAAGTCTGCATGAAATAATTACTTTTTTTAAGTATCACATGAAGGATGAGAAGTAAAGTAAAACTATCTTTTTTTTTCTTTTACTACAGATCAAACAGCTCTACTTGTACCATGTAATCTTTGCCCTGAATCTGGTCAGACATGGATATGTAACTCTTCAGTCATCTGGGGCATTGGAAAGGTGCCTGTAGGACCCTTTTAGAGCACATGAATGTAGTGTTTCCCTACCAGCAGGTCATCTGCTATTTCTGAGCTAACCAGAGTGGCTACCCTTTAACAAATTCATGTTTTCAGTTTCTCAGCAGTTCTGAAGACATTCAAACCACCACAATAGGTAAATTACAGGGTTTTTTTAAAACATCCTAGAAGGTCTGCAAGAATTAATAAGGCTTTCCAAACAGGGCCCAAAAACCAGAAAAACCAACCAACCAACCAAAATTAAGTTAACAAGGCTAATATTAGATTTATGTAATTAAATACATTCTTTTTTTATGTATGGGGAGATACAAATAAAATATTCAGTAGCTTCTTCTAAACTGTCAATTTAAGAAATATCAGTCTTAAAATAATAGACAATGTTAGCTGGCAAGTGAAACATGTTAACCAATTATTTTTACAAAAGGATAAGATTATCCATTCATGAGAACCTAAATCAAGACAAGGTTATTTAATGCAAAGGAAAAATGGTGTTTTACAATTCTGCATTTAAAACTGGCATATCTAAAATAAGTCACCATCATAAGGGAAGGAGCTGCAAGAGTCTTACTAGGTCCTAAACCCAGTAATAACTGACAAAGTAAGTTTAGACTTTTTTTTTGTTTAGGGACTTCCCCTATCAGATTTTATAAGCTGTCCTGTCATTCACATACAACATGTTTTAAATGTTGTTTTTATGTCAAGAAGATTTCTGAAATCTGTTAAATTATTAACTTAAAACTTTCAAACCACATGCACTAAGACAATTGACCTGTCTTCTCCTTGACCTCAAAACCTCTCCTTAGGATTGCAAAGACTGAATTCATTTCAGTTGCTGTCCTACTACTGTAATTTCTTAGTTTTGCATCAGCCTTCTTGTTCCTCCTGAGTCTTGTGAAGGCAATGACTTTTTCTATCTAGGTATAACACATTTTAATAGCTAACAGTTTTTGTAAAATCTTCATCCCACAAATTAGTAAACTTCTTTTCCCCTTGAATTATTTTAAGCACAGAAAGTTTCTTCTCTCACTTAAGCAACTTTATTTTGTGGCAACTTCAATATGGAAGCCCACTCAGAAATTTTCATTAGTGCAAGTGAGAAAAGCTAAGCCAGTGCACATTTCACACTTAGAAAAAAAAAATTTGTTAATCACAGGTGAAATCATTCACTTTTGTCATTCATTTGTATCAAAAGTAGGTCACATGATGGACCAAGAGACATGACTAATGGCCTCTTATTACATACCATCCATCCCATAACTAACAATCTATTTTCTGAGAAGACAACTCAGCCTGGCACAAAGGATCTGCACAAAATCACCCTGGAGACTGTTCCTACATGATTTTTGCTAACAGATAAAAAATTCTATAAAGCTTTAGCCTTTCATGTACTTGAAAATATTTGAATTAATTGCTTGTCAGGGCACAATGAGAGCTTGAGTCTCCTCTTCCCGTGCTGAGGATGCATCTATATGGAGAAATTTGAGAAAACTGTAGTGAATGTGAAAGCGTGCAGCACATCTCTGAATCAACCCAAGTACAACTAGATGATCTCCAGAGGTCCCTTCCAACCCCAACCATTCTGTGATTCTGTGATAACAAACTCTAGCTAAGTGCTATGCTCTGATTACATACATACAGCATTCCTGTGAATCTGGTAAAAAGTCTCACTCAGACACTGTCATAGGGCAAGTGGTGCTTGCATAAAGGCCTGCTCACACTGCTAACACCAGCCAACTGTCAGCTCCATTAAAAAAAACACCCAAGCAAGCTATTCCTGCCAATCAAGTATATCCATAAAATCTCATAGTTTCCTATCAGTATATTTACAAATAGCAGGGAAGGCAGTTAAACCAGCAAAAATTCCTCTCTGTGTAAGGAGGTACACAAATCTGTTTTGAAGAGTCTGGCTCCTTTTTTGAAAGAGTGATGCAGAGCAAATTTTCCCAGCTCATCTACTTTATGCTCACTAAACACAGATTGTTCCAGGGATTTATGATTACAATTGTCTAACTTGTTTGACATTGTTTGCTGGTTTTAAACAGAAACAATCTAAGTTTGCTTTAACTACAAGGATGAGTAAAAGCAGAAGAGGCTTGTTTCTGAGCAGATGCTCAACAGAATTACTGCCACAACACACAAAAATAATTACTGAATTTGTTTTGATATTTTGGGATATCTGACCTACTTAACTCAGAAGTTACTTGTACTAATAGCAATTGAAAAATTAAAAAAAACCCCAAACAACAAATCGACAGAAAAATCTTTATAGTCCTAGGATAAATTCAGTAGATAAGTAGGGTTATCACTTCAGTATACCTATATCAGCACTGGTTTTGGCTTAATGTTTCCCAACACCTTATACTGCAGAAGACCCAACAGCATCTGAAGCACAGGCAGGGGTCTTAATGCAATTAATCTCATCTAGTAGCTGAAATTTGCGGGCTTTGCTGGGAAATGGTCACAACTCCCTTTTCCCTCATGAAACCTTTTCAGAGGTAAGAACCTGTCTGCCCAAGCAAGAAGCCCAGCACATGACTTGGTACATCAGCAAGAGCCTTCTCCTACTGAGCATCCCAAGCAAGAGCATCCTAAGCATTGTCTCAGAGGCAAGTGTACAGGAGAGGGCAGAGCCAACTCTTTCAGGGGGACTTATACCCAAACCACCTGAAATAACTTCAGAAAAGCAACGTATGCATCTGCCTGTCATCTGAGAGGTTAAATGCTTTTCCTTCTCTTTTCATAGAGATGCATTAGCTGTTATTTCAACACCAGCATCATTATCCCATACCTCACATCAAATTATACAATCTACAAATTATACAATTGCACTATATGGTGCAATCCACATGTGTTTCTAAAAAACAAAAGCTAAGCAGCTTGCAAGAGAATTCAGCTTACTGAATTAGTGAGGTTTTTGTCTTTGGCTCAAATTATTACAAAGCATTCATACACACTAGAGAGGGAAAAAGGTTCCTGGAAAATCAGTACTTTGGAGTTTGGTTTTTTTCCCCCAAGGTTTTGAAAGCTTTTTGTTAATGTTTTGACCCAAGAGACCTTTCGACGAAACAAATGTCTTTGACCTAAGCCTTTCATTAAAAGGCTTAAAAAAAACAACCGCAAAACCAACCAACCAACAAAAAACCACCTTCCATCACCAATATCCTGCTATTTAAACACAGAGATGGGAAGCTATTTGAAATCTTTCCTAACAAAGGGCGTTGCTCATCCCTCCTAACAAAATTCAAATTACATGTCAAGCTGGCAGCAGAAAATGCATCTATTACAATAAATACTTGGACCTGATGGAGCAGGGCTGGCAGAAGCCTGCAGTGCCATTAAGGGCTAGTGGAACTAATGGTCTGGAATGAGAAACTGCTTATCTATAATAAGAAAGCACAATCCAACACCTTACTGAGTGCAGGTATTTGTAGGATCTAGTATGGGCAGAGTCCTACAAGCCAGTGGTGGCAGAAGGCAATATATCCCTGCACATGGGTTCTGTCAGGTTTGCTCCATTGGCCAGAAGGAACACCTGCCAAGTACTGCCACAGCCCCTGTAATGCTACTGCACCACTCCCATTTCAGCCTTTTGAGAGAAATGAGTCTTTCCTTTAATATATCAAAGATGGACATAAAAGGTAGGCTAAAGAACAGCACTACACCTGTAACACTTGATGCAATAGGAGTACTGACACATAACATATTAGCTGTACAAAATCACTCCAGCTCTGCTTGCAAGAGCAATACTTCACCTTCCAAAAGGGTTTTGTAATTTTTCAGCTGATAAACTAAGTACCCTATAAATTCAGCATATTGTCCTAGTAAAACAGCATCAACTGTTTTTTTCATACTTTGGATGCCATGCAAGTGAAAAATGGTTTTCTACAGATCAGCTTTAGAGAAGAAAATTCTGTCACAGTAATCTGCTTCAGGGCAATAAGGGATATAAGGGCTTCCACCTAGGAGCACTTTCACGTAATAGCAAGTTTCACTTTACCCAACAATCTGTGAAAGGTACCTGTGGGAAAAAAGGATTTAGCATCTGTATTTCAGCTTGAAGACTTACTGGTTAGTGCAGTGCTAACCCATATAGTTTTCAGTAAATAAAAAAAATTATCCTTATCACTCAACAGCAGTATTACAAAATGCTTTGACTCTTCAGGAACACAACTGACATGACTGACCCATACCCTTCAATTACTGTAAAATTGTTTCATTTTCAAAGTTGGATTTCTCATATTTATATTGTCCTGCCTTTTCTTTTTTTTTTTTTTAACTGAACATGCATGTCTAAAAGACACATCTCCTCCTTGTTCAAAGTTAAAAATACTCCCCTTTTCTGGAAATATTGCTCCAATAAGAAAAACCATGACCCATAACATCTATTTGGCTTAAGCTTTTGCAAACCTGCTAGCTACCATCCCAGCCCTACTGATCACAGCCCCAATTCCAGACCCTGTTCACACATACTACTAAACCTTTTTGCCTCACTGAGTTGGAAGACCTACTTAATCCTTTCTCCAGGTTAGTTCACAGCAGGACTGACTGGTGCAGAGGGTGTTCAGCCACCAATATGGGACTACCCCAGTGCTGCCTCTACCTACAGTGCTCCAGTTGCTTTTCCAGTTTGTATGTTACAATGAAAATGTGTCACAAACAAATATGGAAGCAATTTTTTTGAATATACGTATGCATAAAGTTATAAGCATTTCAGTTTCTCATGAAACTACATAAGACTGAAGAGCTGAAATGGGTAGGAACTATATGCTCCAGAATAGAAACAAGCACTGCACAAATGTAGACAAAGGTCACAAAAAATATTTTTGCAGCCGGCTGTCTAATGCTTTCTTTCTTTGTAATGTCTAAAAATAAAGAGTTTAGTCACTCTGTAACTTTCCAAGCACAGATCAGGCAGAGGGAGAAGGAATGGAAGGGGACATACAGTCTAGTCCCCCCCACCTCTCACACATGGTGTCTTCTCTCAGCCGCCCTCCACCAGCCTCACCAAGGCTGTAGAGGGTATAGATGATACAATGCTGAAGGTTATCACTCATACCCTTTTTGCACACAGTAAAATCAGGACATACAAGTCAGGGTCAATGGTCTCCAAAATTCTAGCCCACTGTTAAAGGTCAGTGAAGATAAAAATATTCTCCCAACTTCTAGAAAGTTGTGGCTTAGGGACTTTCTAGACCAAAAAAGGCATCTTTCCACATAGCAGTCCCCAAAGAGCTGACCCTCCCTACCCAAGCTGCACTAGTAACTCGTTGAGCCAGTGAAAACTTTCCACAGCCTATGGAAGAGCACCCCAGTATGAATTCAGACTGTGTGAAGACAACCATCTCCCTTCGCTTTGAACTCATCGCTGTCCAGTTGCAGTTCTGCTTTATTTCTTGCACTGAGTAAAAATGAACAGCCAAACCCAAAGCATCCTTTCTGTGCCACTCCTGACACTATAGATTTGTGTCCTACTCCCCTCTGCCACCTTCTAACATACAGAGCTGATATGTCCCTTCATTTCAGCAAGCCCGGGACAACTAAAGCAAAGAACCAACCATAAGACATCTACATATGAAAAGACACATTGTTCAAATGGGATTAGATGTTGGACATAGAAAAGGGCAAAAAGATAGCACAAAAAGAATTGAAAGATTGATAATTTAATTTTTAAATGGCAGTAGGTTGCCTAAAACAACGATGAAGTTCTAACCCCCCAGGCTCTGCAGCATTACTTTATCTTTTAATCCAGTCACATCTTAAATATGTGAGTAAAAAAAACATTTAAAAATTGTGAGGAATACCTATGTCTACATTAAAGCTGCAGCCAAGGCATGCCATCCTCTGGCCTCTTGGCATATACACACTTTCAATGCAGTTCTCCTTCATCCACCAAGGCATATTCCAAGGTGCAAAAGAAACTGCAGCTATCTGCCACTTGGCACAACCCAAAAGTTGTTAAGTGGTTCATAGCAATAGTCTAAAGAAGCAAAATTCTCAGCAATCAGTTTGATAAATAACATAGCTCTGCCCACTACAAAGTCAATGCTACTCTCCAGGTTTCTCCATGGTAGTTCTTGGCCTGGTCATTACATGATAACTCACCTCATCAACTTCCTCTTAAATTCTAATTTATTTTCCTTACTTTGATCTATTTACTACCAGAAGGCCAAAAAATGAAGGATGTAGTTAAAAATCCCTAGTGATTAATCTAACAGCATACAGTCCATCTGATATTATCACTAGAGACTATAGCTGGTCACAGAACAAAACTGGAAGAGTTCAGCAATGCCTTCCTGGAAAATATTAGGAGGTGTTTGAAATGTTGAGAAACTACATTGTTCAACTTAAATAGGAACTCATTAGGTTACATCAGGTTAGAATGGATTTTTTGAAAGCAGAGAAGATAGATGGTGCTTTGTATTCAACGAAACATTAAAAATATAAGTCCTTAAAATGTTTCAGGGGCACAAGAATCCTACTCCACTGCCTTGCTCCATGGGTTCTGCAACCAATCCCTGAGCAAGGGCAGGTGCTGCAAGAAAGGTAAAACCCAAACTTCTGTCTGTCTGTTACAAATGTGCATTTTCATTTGAGCAAATAACCCAGCCTGCCCACATGATTGGCAGGCATGGTCTGCTCCAGAACATTGTCATCACACTACCTGGGAGTGGCACAAACTTCAGGTCTTGAAAGAAGAACACACACCGCAAAGTATTTAAATAATTGTAAGCTTTCTCTTTGTCCTGTTGTGAGTTTGGCTTCTCTACTGCTGGTGGGCTGTCATTGCATACAGCAGAGAGAATTTCAGTATATGCCTCGCTCTTATGGACAAACTCGTTCCTCTGGTGCAAATTCTATTTCTCCCTACATCAGGAGTTAGGGTATGTTTCAGGAACTTTCCTGTTCTGAGTAGAATGTTCACACTAAATCTTTATTCTGGTGCAAACTGTTCCCTTTGAAGAGGGAATAGGTCATGGATACCTCACTGAAGGATGGTTGTAGTTCTGTAAGTACTTGAAATAGAGACGGTTGGTCTGACCGGGAAGGTTAAGCTTTCATTCCAAGAGCTAGGTCACAAAATCATCAAACCTTTTGCAGGAACTTCACAAGGAACCAATTTGCATTCTGGCTGGCAGGAAACAGCCACAAAAGATGATCACAATGTTATTCATTCACTGTGTTTTTATATGTGTATGAGCAGATGCATATATGTATACTGAAACATGCATACATATATAAAGTATAAGTAATGGCCTATGTATTTATATATTGTGTATGTGTATATGTAATATAAGTGTGTATATATAAACAAACTTCAGCATAACATTTGACTACTCAACTACAAGAATTAGAGTCTTATTTCTTTCCAGACACTTTGCACAAACTCAGAACAAAATCCAGTTCCTAACTGGCACAAAGTTCCTCAGTTTATTTCTAATTAGATTCCAATAAAAAAAAAGATAAAAGATACATGTAGACATTCAGGAAAACTGTTTCTAAAGAAGCATGCAGCCAAACTACACAATAAATTATTTTCCTTACTTTATCCTTAAATTGTTATTACTTAAGAAAACAAGGACTGTTTAAAATTCTCAGCCAGGATGGGCCAGGCTGACCTGAGCTGTTCCCACCTGCCCAGGCACAGCACCCTGAGCAGGGGCAGCCACTCAAAGCACACTTGTCCCACCCTGTCCCTTTTACTGCAGCAGCAGATTAGGGTTTCAAGAAACTGGAGACTATCACTGCCCAGAAAAGCATGGAGTTTTCAGCTGATCTGATTCACTCCATCAACACAGTATCACTAAACAGATATTAGCAAACCTGAGTGTGAACTCTCTAGAGATCGAAGCCAAGCCATCACAGGACCATATTCAGATTCTGCTTTGGAAATGTGACCTTCGTATTTCTTAAAATGTATTCTCTTCTGAGAAAAGATATTTAAAAAGCATATTAGGATACATGCAATTCAAAATATTTATTATCAATTAGTTTTTCCAAAAGAAATGCTTCAGCAAAAGATTCATAAAATTACCTATACAAATGCTCACACCTGAAACCTCAACACCCAGCTCAGATGGACCCCTTTTGAGAAGTAGTTTCTACCTACATTGTATGAGTTTTAAATACAATATGGACTGATCAAAACATTCAACAAAGACAAAAAGCAACTAGTTCTCACTATCTCCCAAGTTTTTCTGTACATTTTTCACCTTTCTATTCTGCTGCTGAATTTTCTTAACGCTTTCTTGTTTGATTGCCACCTCAGCAGGGCACTCTTTTGGGAAGGCAGAGAAGCAACCTGGAAGGCAGCTGCAGCTCTAGAGCACCCAGCCCTCTAGATGAGCCTAGTGACCCTCTGTGCATCCCACCACTTACTGGGAGATGGGGAAACTGGTGCCTACCAGAGTGCAGGATACACTATATTGCAGTGTTTGAAATGCAGAGCCTTATGTTTTCTGCCTTCTGCACTGAGCCTGTCCCAAAGCAAAACCTGCCATCGCAGGCAAACAATGAGTGTCGCACACAAAAAACCCATAACACAGCTGACAGGCATCTCATTGTACTCCTAATGTGTGATAAACAATTACTGATCAGACAAAACAGTGCAAGAACAAATCCTATTAACAAATAATAGGATTTGCTAGCGGATCACCCAAACCTCACTTTGGAAATGACTCCCTGGGCTGCTGCAGCCAGAAACCTCAGACAGGGAAGGGAGCCATGCAGCAGGATGCACTGGTGAGCTGCCCTCACAGCTACCAGCCAGCCACAGGAGCTCACCACAGGAGAACAATGCTGGGCTACCAGGTTTGACAGCATTTGAAAATGCTGCAGCATGTGACAAACAGAAGAATAGAAGTCATCTCGTATCTTGGGTATTTGTGAATAATTTACACACTGGATCCATAAGTGAGTGTATTTTGTACATAAAACACAAAAGAAACTTTTGCAATCCTGCTGTCTTTTAGCTCATTACAAGATTTTTGTCAGCAATTTGCACACTACAACTTCATATGGTCTCATAAAGGACACCTAACTAAAACATGGTTCCCTAATAGTATTGGTATATAACTTCCCACCTGTACCAGCAGAAGGTGTAAAACTAATTACTTGTAAGATAATAGTTACGTAGAACTTTCAAGTGGCAAGTATTTGTTACTCTTTATGTTTCTGTTTAGGGTGCCATATGCCTTTTTATCTCCTTAGGATCATTACAATTGTCTTGCCTTATTTATTCGTTTTAAAAACCACTTTAGCACGTGCTGCTTGGGATAAAAATCAAAACTGAGAACCCATATGACTTATAACTATCATTACAGAAGACTTTTTACACAACTGTAGATCATCAGTTTTATTTTTTAAATGGCAAGAAACATCATTCCTAAGATTAGTCATGAAGTAATTATTGTTTAAGAAAATAACTAAAAAGTTGAAAGGAAAAATATTTTGCCTTTAAAACAAGCTGTGACCAGGCAATGTCAGGATAGAGCTTGAGCAAAGCAGCAACGTAGGTACTCCTGAAGGCACAGGCTAAGCTAGGCCAACCACCAAAACCCACCCAGCAGAACTTAAGACACAAACACACTGCATTGTTGGGGATCGGCTCTTCTGTAAATCTTCAGTGTGTGTCCCATTGCTCTGGGTTAACTGAGCATTCTGGTATGCATGGACAATTATGAGGCAGCTCAGCCAAAAAAGCACAAATTCTGTTTAGAATGTTATCTAGTATGTTTGTCTGACAACTCAAATGGAAGTGGCAGCCAGTCTCTCACCCAGCTGGGTTATAGATTAGCCATGGGTAATATTGCTGCACTTGAACTGTGGAGGGCTGTGTGCTTGGCAAGAGCACAAAGAAAGGAGGAGGTGGAACAGGGAGGGGAAACACCAAGGTAGGAATCACTGTAGGACTTATTTTGAAGCCTCACCCACACACTGCTTGCCCAGGCAAACCTAAGTGTTATAAACTTATAGGCCACCATATGCCCCTGGCCAGTGTGCTGCCAAGATCCTCATGTTTCCCTGTTGCACAACACTCTAAGACATTCAGCATGAACATCAGTTAAGCGTCTGCACAGTGCCTGAACTGCAGCAAGGCTTTGTGAGCACTGAGGGCACATGGTAATTACCAGCTTCACAGGGAATCATAGATCAAACTTTGCCTTCCCTTGAGAACAAATTAGACACGACATCTATATCCAGGATACATGACAAAGTATCACAGCCCAAGACCATAGCTCACTTGGAGTGGGATGGGAAATGTCAGGCCAGCAGATAAAATGCCTCAGAAGGATACTCAGAGCAGCTCCTGCGAGCAGGCACCTCCTTTCAGCTCCTGGGCTGACAGTCACTTCCTTGACATGCACGTCAGTCATTGTCCCCTAAAGAAATGTTTCTGACAAAGCCTGGCTCCCAAAGAGCGTGACTGCTGATTTCACCAACAGGTAGAAACATGAAGAAAAGCAAAAAGTCTTCAGAATACCCTGGACTATGGCATAATCTCAAATTTTACTTTAGAACAGGAAACAGTGATGAATTTATCCCATTGCAAGATCAGCTTCTACCTACAGGGATATTTTCCCAGCTTCAGAGAGTACTTGTGAAATCAAACAGGAGTGGAAGAAGGAAGGCTAGTAAATGGTGTTACACCAAAGTCACCGCAGCATGCATCCATTTCCAAGCCTAACGCAGGGGAATATTGTTGACTGACATGTGCAGGCCACCTAAGGAGAGAGAAAATCTCTGAGGAGTTCCCCAGAAGCCCACAGAACCTCCCCCGGTCCAAGCACCACCTTAGCTTTTCTCTTTCCCCATCACTGAGGTCCCCTCCTTGCCAACCAAGAGCTGGAACTCTTGCCCTCTTCAAGAGCCTCTCCGGCTGGCAAGAAGCAACACTGGAGCCACAACCAGTGCCGAAAGAGAGCAGAGATCACATGCAAACAGTGAGAAACAGCAAAGCAGCATGAAGTTATACTCCAGGGTCACTGCCTATAGCAGAATGAAAGAGAGCCTCAGGCCAGACAGAGTAGGAAGCCAGGCAAGCCAACCAGCAAGGATGGGTTTAGGCAATGTCCTGATGCAGGTTCAGTTGTATCTCAGAGCAGCTTCAGGAACAGAAGTCAGTTTCCTGGCTCTCAGTTGGGTATGGTTTTGCTGTAGCACATACAAGTGGTTCAAGAACAAAACTAGTTATTGCACAATGCAGAACAGGTAAAAAAACCCCATGTCATTCAATTAAGGAATGGCTATAGAAGGAGACCTCTCTGTGATCAAAACTAAGACAAACATTATACATAAACCTCATTATACATAAACCTATTCAGCAACTGACTATCCCCCTTCAAATGTCTGTTGTAATGTTTATTCAGAGCATCTGGAGAATCAAAGCCCTGGTCGACAGCCTGTCATGAATCCCCACGCTGTTACAGTATTTAGTACTAATCCCTGGTGCTTCACTGCTAAGGGAAGAAAAATATACAAACAAGTAAACCAAACAAAGGCCAGGACCACTTGCTATAAATAGATATAAGAAGGCAAAATGATTAATTTAGAGATGTTATCAAAAACTTTAAAAAAAAAAGTCTTTTGGCCTCAGTTTGTATGCAAAGCAGTACCCATAACTCCTACACAAAGTAAAGAGTGAGTGTATTTCACATACTTAGTAATACTGCAGGGAGGACAAAAAACCAAGCATGTAATGTCACGTAGCTATCAAGTAAGACACAAAGAAGAATGACTGAGTGGCAGGGCAGAAAGTAGCAAACCCCACAGCAATGCACCAGATGTAGGTGCCTTCCATTCCTTCCTCACCACACATGCACATTTCAATAACACTATACAATAATGACAAAATTTTACATTTTGTACACCAAATTTGAACATTCAAAACCAATGCAGCTGTTCAAACAGAGAACAAAAGCAAAAAAAAATAAAAGCTCTTCTGAAAGAGCAGATTTATAACTGAGTCTGTCTGCACAGCCACGCAGCTTGAAAAAACTAGGTCAAATCTTGTGCTAGTCAACCTCAGTGCTGCTCCTGCCCAGCCCTCCTCCCCTTTAGCTTTCAGTAGTTATTGAAGGAATCAATTAACAAGAATCAATTACAGACCTGTCATGCAGGTCTCAAATTACTTCTGTCTGGTACATAGCAGGGGAGTCATCTATGTAACTACAGATGGAAGGGGGAAAAATTATTATGGTCTTTCCAATTCACAAATCCTAATCCTAGAGCAGAGGTCCATTAGCAACTAAATAAATGATGCATGTCAAAATATAAAAGTAGAGGGAGAGGGACAAGACAAAGATAGGCTAGCAAGAGGTAAAAATAGAGGAACTGCTGTGCTTTCACTTTTGCTGTCCTTGCAGCAAAACCACGATAGCATCTGCTGCTTTTAATGATATCTTACTAGAGTATTTTGTACAGCCTCATGGTGAACAGTTTTAGAAATCTCATAAATATCTCCATTTTGACTCTACATTTCCAAAGAGAAACTGTAATACTAGCTTTTATATCTACACCACCCTCTGTATGTTTAAACTATTCTCTTTCAGGAAAAAAGGACTCACACACTGCAATTCATATATTCACTGTCACAAAGGCATTACAAAGTTTTTAAATCTTTACAAAATCTAGGAACTGAGTCAGTCCAACTTCAACTTACTTATTTTTATTCATTCCTCTCCTTCTGTCACAGAGACAGAAGGTACTCTATTTCATCATTAAAATAAAATAAAAAAAGGACATGCCATTCTGTATCAGTCAAATACCAAAATCACCCTTGAATCCTATTTCCACCACATGCAATATGCTACCTGACAAGTTACTGCAAGAAGGCAAAGAATCAATTTCTGACTTACTGCAGTGATGGCCAACCTAACTGGTTTGGCAAGTCACATACCAGAACCTCATACGGTTAGTGCCACATGCTGACAGCTGACGGCTGGGGGAACACTGGCCTGCCACACAGGCTGTGGGGGAACCAGTTCCAATTCTTGCTGCCAAGTGCTTCCTCTAACGATGTGTGACAGCGGCCTTGGACACTGCTGGTGTTGCTGCCTTCCCCACGGGGACTGGGACACTCTGCTTACGAGCAGCCAAGGAACCTCAGTGGTGGGAGAGCAGAGGGGAGGGTGCTGCTGTTAGGCAGAAGTGCCTCATTCATTTGGTTTGATAGAAAATAAAGACCATTGTGGAATGTGACACTTGCAGATCTGGCTGGCAAAATTCACAACAAGTCTTGAGCCATTTAATCAAATTAATGGAAATCGTCATAATTTGTCTTTCCACACAGGTGCTAAGCAGAGTTTCTCTTATGCTACTAAAGCCTTTTTGTCTCACCAGTAAACTCAGGACTGCTACAGACCACCCAGAAAAGACATTTGGAGCACAGCATACAGCTAAGCAGCAGACTACACAGAATGCATCCTAAATTCAAGAATGTGCACAGGGAGCCTTTGTCTTTGATGTTTCTTTACTTTTACCCTTCCTGCCTTTGGCTGAATTCCTTTGAAGCCAAGGCTATGCTACACACAACTCATCTAAATCAGTCCCATCTGGCCTTTGTTTCTGAGCTGTATCTTATCTATGGCGGTTACAGTTGAACTTTCATTGTCTTGAATAATTTTTCACCCTTAACTCAGAAAGCCATAAACAATTATAGCCTCAGTACCTTAGATAAACAGCTAAGGAATTCCTGAGGAAAATGTTTGGGTTTTCTTTTTGGCTTGTTGGTTTATATTTGTTTTATTAGGTTTTTTGACAATGACACATTTAGAGAGGGGAGGTATCTTGGACCTGAACCCAGGAAGACATTTGGAATTTGAACCCTCTGCTGAATGTCTACTGGATCAGAAGGTAAGCAAAGAAACCACAGTGATGAGATTCTTGAGGTAGATATGAGGAGCTGACAACCAAAGAAGGGAAAACAAGCATTTGTGAGAAAATTGCCAAACTAAAAACATCCTGGAACCACTACATTGTCAGGTGGCAACATCCATCATACTTCGACTCACTCGGTTTTGAAGCCTGTACCTTAATGCTCAGTATTTCTTCTTGAGCTATGCTCATGCATGATGGTCTAATAAAGACCTTCTGCTTTTAGAAAAATGTGAAGCTCTTTTTATAATAATTCCTTTAACAGTGGTAAGATAGTACATCTGGTTTTACCTAAATGATATTTCCTTTATTTTTCTAAAATACCAGCTGAAATTACAGCGTACTCAAAAATCAAGCTGGAAATTACTTTTTCCTTCACTTATTTAAAAAGATACTTAAACTAATGTTTTATACAATTTAACAAAAGCTCTCAGGAACATTCAAACTGTATGGAGTAAAGAAAGTGAATTTTTTCAATTATTTAAATTCCTTCTGTAAGATCATTAACGTATTTTGTGACTGACAGTCACAAATGCAAACTTAACAGATCTCCCTTATGAAACAAGTGTCTCTCAACAAGGAAATAAAAGTTTGTGGATTTTTTTCCTAAGCCTCAGCTATTGGGGAAACATCTACAAGTCTTTCAGAGAATAGCTCTCGTCCTTTATTGGGTCCTTGCCATAATGAACATCTGCTAAGTCTATAAATTAATTGCTGAAAACATCTTGTTCTTCTAGATGATCCAGGCGATCATAACTGTTCTGGGTTACTAGAGAACATTATCACTTTTCTTTCACACATAGAAACACATTCCTCCCTGCCCTTACAGTACACCATAAAGCAAGAACAATTATTTGGCATTATTCTTAATGTCATAAAAGAAATCTTTAGTGCTAATCAAATGTGTTGCACAGCAACACATTAAGTATCCCTAGATGATTTAAGAAGTACCTTTGCACTGTGATGGCCTAAGGATATGAAGGATGCCTTGCCCAGCTGATTGAAAATGTTCTCTATCTTAAAATCAGGAATTCTTTCATCCGTCTTGGTTTGCCAACAGCAGGGTTTGTCAGGCAGTTGCAATGGGCAAAAAAAAGTCCACTTCAGAAAACTCTTTGCATGTAACAGTATTTCTCTTATTTCCCCACAAAAGGCTCCTTGGACTCACATTTCACCTAGTTGCTTCATCCTCAAGATCTCCCATTCTTCCTGACTATATTAGGTTTGTCGCCTCAGCTGCAGTTCTTGGAGCTCTCAGCTCAGCAATCAGAAATTGGCTTATTTTAATGCTATTTGTAACTTCTACAGATGGAAACCACCTACCCTAAAAACATCTGTATTTCCTTTTGGTTTTCTTTCAGACCAGTTCCTGGTCTCACTGACCACCCAGAGCTCTGGTGAATGACAAGGATCCAATCTGTCACAAAGATCTGCCAGAAGTAACAGTACCTACATTTTCCAACCAAAGCTGGAAGGTTATTATTGATTTAACTTGCAAAGAGGAGCAAAAGTGCTGTAGATCCCTAATGACAGATTTCTAGATGTCATCAGCAGAAATAAACAGATACCAGTCCATAACCATTTAGCCAGCTGGTATCTTTTTTATCTCTTATTTGCCATTTGTCTTCATTAAAGATTCTGCAAGAAGGTGGGGGTGGTGGCTGGACATGCTACACCCTTCTATGGGGGACAGGATTGCAATGATACAAACACTATGGCTTTCTACTGCTTAGTTAAAAATAGAAAAAAAAGGTAAAATTTTAATTCTTCTTAAAAACTTTCAGATTTGTCCCATGCACAAGTTGAGGAAGATAAAGCATACATACATAAAGCCTCTTCCTTTCCTAGGATACAAGTGTTCTCATATACCTTCGAATTTAGAAGTGTATCTGAAGAGAATAGTTGCAAAAGCATATTGTTTGTGGTGATCACAAACAAATGGGCGTGCCTGGTGACACCACATTCCTCCCAACTCCACGCACTTACATCATGGTCATGTTTTCCCCACACACACTATCTTTAGAGTCACTCCCCTCTCCCACGGTGCAGAAGACACCTGTGTGCTCCTTCCAATTCTACTTCTCTGCCCCATTCCCACCTCTGGTCCTCAACCTCTCCGTTAATGATTTTTACCTAGCAAGTACAGGAAGAATTTCGGGAGTAATTAATTCCCTAAACTTTAAATTCCGAGAAAGCAACAGAAGTGTCAAGATATTGAAGAGCAGCAGATTGTCACACCACAAGTCACGTGGTTGCTGCACTGCATCTCCACAAAAATTATCTACATTACTCACACACATGAGGGGGTTGACTTGTCATGATCTGTCATCTGACATGCAAATATTTATTGATGGCACAGAAGTATTCCAATTTCTGTTTTCATTACTCATTATTTTAACACTGTTAAGAGGCCTTGGAACGGCAAAATCACTCAGCCTGTTCTGCAGTAGGACCAAAAGAGGTTATGTTTTATCACTATTTCATTTATACCATAAATAATCCAGCTGCAGGACTAAGATCTAAATCTAAAACTATAAACAGAGATGAAGCACACTCCATTAGAGTACTATTGTCATAAATAAAACCAAAGAGTAAGAAGTCCATTATTAAAATTACACCAATTACAGGAGAATAACTTTGTAAATACATTTTATACTGTGTGTCCTAAATACCATTCAGGTGTCCAAAAGCATTATTAAAACAAAAATTTTTAAGGTATTCCAAAATTTATTTCTTTTTAGCCATTTGATATAGAGCACTGCCACACACAGCAACCCTCCTAGTTCATGCCTAGTATTATACCACACTTATGTAGAAAAGCGTCAGCATTTACTCCTGCCTGTTCTTCATCTTTACACAGCCTTATTACACAACCAGCTACACAGCCATCATATCATTACTCACACCTTTCTCAACCATTCATATGCATTAAGTCCGCTTTCCAGACCTGCATCTGAAAACACACCTTTAGAACAGGCAAATATTATATTATCATTATCACCACTACTATTATTATTGTTGTTGTTATTGTTATTATCATTACGCTTTCAATACAATTTTAGAGGTAAGAAATGAGGGAGTAAAAAACCCCAACTGTGAATAACTCTTCTAGGCACACTGTAAATGGATGGCAAAGCAAGATGACACCATTAAAATTAAGATATTCTGACAGCTGGCATATTGCTACCATGAAGAGTTTCTTTTGTTTCTTTTAAGTAACATGCTGAAAAATTTCCAGTCAAGACAATATTCAAGGTGTTAAAAAGTTAAAAAAAGTAAACGCTCCAGTGGCTCTAGAGAAAGTGCCTTTTTTTCAAGATCTGGGTTCTCCAAAACAGATTTCTGATAAGGATTCCCACAAGTTCTGCATCTTCTTCCAGGTCCATCCTTGTCAGAGCAGGAGTGGGACTCATTCATGGTGCTCCTTTAGAAGTGAATGCTTCATACAGTTGATGGCAACTATCAATCACTGGGACGTCTTATTTAAGAGATGAGGAGAAAGTATCCCATAAAACTCAAGTGTGAAGGTGAAATCTTCCATCTTTCTTCTTCTGGTCTATCCTCATATAGCCCCAGACACATTCTGAAATTATCCCAGAACAAAAGCAACTGCACCTTTAAGACTGTAAATGGTCCAACGGGAAGGGGGCTTAGGAGTTCAGCAGATCAACTGCATTAAATTCTGAAAATTTCCTACTATTTGTGATAGTTCTCATTAAATTATGTGAAAACCTTTTAGAAGGTAACTAGTTACCCTAGTTACGCTCAAAATCACCAGCAGAGAATACAAGCACATCAATTTTTAGTCCTCTGCTTGACTGTAATACTCAAAGTTAGACCTCCGAGGTCAGGAGCCTCACTCTTTCAGTGCCAACAGCAAAACCAGACCAGTATACTTTCAGTTATTGTCCCATGGGCTGGAATTGTGGAAGCATGGGAGGATGCAAAGCCCACTCCCTGTGACTAAGTTTTCTGGTGGATAACTGCTCTTCTGCGGGCAAAGCTGAGAGGGGACATTTGCCAAGCCTTCACTTGAAGAGAGCTTGGTGAAAGGAAATTGTAAGAAAACACAGGGTAGATCCAGTATGCTTTTCATTATGTAAGTGCACTCATTCAGAGGCCTCTTTCTGTTGTTCAGTACAAATACCTGCAGCACTACCAGGCACAGGAAAAAAGAGCACCCTGTTGTGAAGCAGAGTGGAAGACTTGTTGAGACAGTCTTGGAGGCCATCATTATAATCCATTTTAATATCCACATGTACACACACCCTGTTGTACTCTCTAAATCACAAACTCATCACATGTGGAACAAACATCATTATCATTAAGGAGGACACTTTTTCTGTTTGTTTGTATTCAGAGCTCATAATAGAGGCGTATATTGTTACTCTGGCAGTAACTATAGTTTACACAGAACACCTGGGTTCACATTAAGCTACTTGACACATGGACTGACAGTAATGCAGTTGCAGCAGCATGCCTGCTAGGGCAACATCAGAATACTACTTCCAGGCCACCCTACACATGTTAAGAGGAGCTACAACCACTGCACAGATGTATCAGACTTCCACCATAAAGTAGCTTTGTGCAAGAGCAGAACTGAGGCAGGACACAAGAAAGCTGTCCAAGGGTGCTGACCAGCAGGCTGTCATTGAGCGGCAGACCTGATGTCTTTAGTCAGTACTAGAGATGCTCTTGTCAAAGGGACTGAGGGAAGGAGTAGCAAGGCTAGCATGTGATGCCTTTGATTGCTGGATCACCTTGCACATGCAGGAGCAAGGGCCCATGTCTCACTCTGTGAAAACAGCACAAGTCTTTCTAGTTAATATCGAATGTGAACTAACCTTCTATGTTTGAGATTTTCTGACAGAACAATACTCAATGGCTGCACACATACTACTAGTCCTGAAAAAATGGAGGAAGCGTTAAATGTGGCACTTAGTCAAGGAGATAAAAATGGAACAAAAAAAAAATTAGGTGTATATATATCTATCTACATCTCTTCTTGATTTCTACCTAGCTATACAGATAGAACAGCTTCTGCTTCTTAATTACTAAATTACTAAAACTCAATGGCTACACATGACCATACATAATCATAGAATCATAGAAGCATAGAATCAGACGGGTTGGAAAGGACCTCTGAGATCATCAAGTCCAACCCTTGATCCACTACCACCACAGTTGCTAGACCATGGCACTGAGTGCCACGTCCAGCCTCTTAAAAACCTCCAGGGATGGAGAATCCACCACTTCCCTGGGCAGCCCATTCCAATGGCTGATTACCCTCTCTGTAAAGAATTTCTTTCTAATGTCATATAACTTTCAGTCTTTCACACAGGTTACATGCTGATAAAACACCAGAACTCAGCAAAAGCTGATTTCTAATTTATATTGGCAGATCAGACTCAGAACCTTTGTGAGTAAATAAATTATATTCAAGACTAATATAGAGTCTCAACAGGTATAAATCACTTTGACCACCCTCAAACAAACTAATTTACAGCACCAGTAGAACTTACTGTTTGCAAACAATCCAATAAGACTGCGTGACAAAACTCTCTCTACCTATGTAGTACAGTTTCACAAAATTAATGCTCTTTTTTACATTAAAATTTATCTAGGAAAACAAATGCCACTCCACTGTTATGCCTGAATTATTCCCACCAAGAAATAAGACAAAACACAAGTAATGCTTGTGTGATGGATACAAAGTGCTACGTGCTCTTCAAACCTTGGGGTCAGCTCTCAATGGCAGAGTAAGCAAGACAAAATGGTGTTCTTCTATTTCTGCTAGTGCACATTTCATCTTGACAACTGAAGGTAAGTGCCAGGCTGGAGGTTCAAGCTCTTGCCATGATTCTTACAAACCATTAGCCTATTTTCAAGAAAGTCAACCTGGTAAGAGATATCTTTTTTCCTTCAAAAAAAAACACAAATAAAAAAACCTACAAGGAAACTTTCTGTGCATCATGCATGCAAATATACAAACTGTTTAGCTGGTGAAGAATATATGCTTCTGGAGGCTGGTAATGCTATAGAGATCTCATTTTTATCTCTACATCGTTGTCTTGTAACCAAATCCATTTATCAGTGTTGGCTGAAAGTCAGGACATCTGTGCCTGATGAAATTTTGACATTTCAAAATTTCCATTTCATTCCAAACTGGAAGAAAACCAAGTATTTTTCATGTTTCCTATAAATGCTCTAGAAAATAACAATTCCAGATTAGCACACACAAAAGTTCCTCTAGTGAGGATACAGGTTGTGTTTCTTGTGTCAAATATCAAACTGTTTTGTTATCACCCCAGCAACTGACATTTTTAAATACCTCATTTTCTAGAGCAGTCCGTATTTTACAACTACTCCTTAAGACTCTTTTTTTAAATTTAATTATTTTATTAAACAAAGAAAAAGTATTACATCAAAGTGATATGATGCCACTGTGGTATATAAATTGCTCTATGTCACATACATATACATATATATATATATTTTCCACTATATATTATATAAACAATCTATATAAACAATTAGTGAATGTGAAACTAAAGACTGGCTTCTCTCTTTTTTTTCTCTAAGACTGATTTACTCTTATTATCTTGAACACCAAGGGAATAAAAGCTTTTCCAGTAAGACATTTGATGATTGTTCCCTATCTTTGAAGCACCTCTTTCTGTGAATTTTTTTCAAAACCAAAATTGTCTTGAAGATATTGTAGTGTTGAGAAGAATCAACTTAAGGGGAAAAAAACTAAAATCATCCTCAAAATGGCCTGTTATAATCAAATTTAATGCTGTAGGAGACTCAAAGCATTGATCCTAGAAGGGAACAGAATGTGTTTATACCACAGCAACCCAAACTTCATTCTGGTACCCATAAGGTAATTCCTGTCTTAGGTAGAGAAGGTCCACATCTATTTGTTGATTTAGTCTGCTCGCATGCCAGACTACAACAAAATCAAAAGGCCCCATCCTACAGCAATGGAAAATCCAGATGTCCCTTCAATCAAGTGCTATGTGCTCTGCCCTAATTTTTGTCTGCAGGCTTACAGTGAACTTCAACTTAATCATCTCCTATTCAGTTTTCCAACATTGTTTACACATTTCATACAGACATAAATCTCAGGAGCCCCTGGAGTCCTGCATTGCTAAAAGATGCCATTTAGCCAGGTTTATGATTTCACACAATCCCTGAGGTTAGAAGAGACCTCTGGAGATCAACGAGGCCACTGGATGTACATACAGCAGGACTGTGCCCAGTTGTTTCTTTGAATACGTCCACAACAGGAGACTCCACAGCCTCTCTGGGTAACCTGTCACAATGTTCCACCACCATCCCAAGAAGATGTTCATTATGTTTAAACAGAATTTTCAGCATATCAATTGCTTGTTGCCTCCTGTCCTTTCACTGTATATCACTGAGAAGGGACTTTTTGTCCACCAGCACTCCCAGGACTCCATCTACAATTCAATTTGTCATCATCACATCAACACAATCATTGCAAAGTTAATTTAGGACAAGTGTTGTAATCCTGGGAAATGTTTGGTGCTGGAACCGTTCATATTTTCAGGCTACTCTCTTATCATATCAGTTCTCTCCCTTCTCTCATACTACGGTGTGGGAAAAGTTGACAGATAAGAATCAACCACTCAGTTACCACCCAATTATTGCTTCAATAGATACAAAACATGTTTCTGCTTGTGGTCTAATCACTTGTTTTTCTTTTCTCAACAGCTTCTTTCCAACATGATGCCCATAACAAGAATAAATTATACCCCACTGGACCTGATCAAGTCATCTGGCAGCATGCTTTGGACAACCACAAGTATTGAACAGCGAGAAGTTAGAGAAAATCTAACGGATAACTGCAGAAAAGCTTGTCAACAGGTACATACTCATTCACGATCCACTCGTTACCCAGAACTTTGTTTTCAACTGAAGTAAGTGGTCTCACCAGTTGCAAGGGGGATTCTGCTCTCGATGACGCTCTGGTCTCATCTGTTACAGCAGAGCTCGGGAAAGCCACAGCCCGGATGTGGCTGACAGGCTGAAGGCCTTCACCTCCCCAGCTGCACAGGTCTCCTCCTGGTTGAGGAGTGCAGAGGAGCTCATCACCACCACCCCCAAAATTTCTCAGCTCACTTCTATTTCATGTAGATTTAATTTTGTCTGCTTTGTCACACTGTAGTGCCCACTGCTCTACACTAGCATTCCACAATTATGCTGCCCACCTACCAAGTTCCAGCAGTTGCCACATCAAGGCTAATTTTTGTGTGTGTAAGGAACATACCTTGTTTGAGCAGTTCCCTTAACAGCAGCACACCAACCAGGCTGCCTCCAGCTACGGGGCAAACTGCATTTCTCTCAGCAACAGACACATCACACAGTCACAACAGAGATAAGCAAAAGCAAGCACAAGGTATATTACAATGTACTACTCTGATCTTCTTTTGACATTCTTCTGTGATCAGCAACTGCTTTTGAGTAAGCAATGCCTCTTTAGTTTGAGCCATAGAACACACTCTTATTTCCAAATAAGCAATTCCCTGCCACTGCATGAAAGCACCTCTTATTAGCCTAGGCGGTTTTGCTACTTTGTACCATTTGTCAACACAGACAGTACTGGTACAAAAGCAGTTTCCATAGTTTAAAGTTCTGCCAAACACCATAGCAAAGTGGTCTCCGCTTCCACTCTCTTCTCAGTAAATGATGAGAGTGCCATGGATGTGGTAAATGATAGTCCCAGTGAAAGTTCAGGTATCTATACAATGTCATATAGAACTGAATTGAGTCAGGAAAGAGGTAAAAAGGGAGTAAAGAGATCACAACACATAAGTGAGAATTTCAGCATCATTTCTGTTTAGTTTTTTTCTCCTTCTGCTTGCAGAACTAAAAAATATTAAGTTTATCTTAAAGGATGGCAAATGGGCAGTGAGTAGATGTGACTAGTACTGTAACATTACACCACCTGTAATGTTATCTCATTACTGATAAAAATAGAGCGACTAGCTTTTGCAAAGGATAGAAAAATACTACTGCATGCACAAATACTCGAACGATCTCACAAATATAAAATTTTATGACAATGAACATATTCTGAGCTCTAACCTCTGCTTTTGCACCAGTGTTAACTATGTCAGCTAGATTTATTTCTTTTAATATAGTACTATAGGTTATTGTCCCCATCCATACAGGAGAAACCAATACAGCAAAGATATTACTAAAAGGAAACTTCTACTTCACTCTCACTGAGAAAAAAAATGCAAGTGATTTAGCTATATTGCTTTAACTGTCCTAGTGTGACCTGTGAGCACAAAGAAGGCTTTTCATCATTTCAGACCAAAATGTAAAGTGCATCATTTGTAACAGTAAAATGAGGTTTAGGTAAGTGAATCTGAAAGATTCTTCATTAACTCAAGGTGGTCTGGAGAACCTTAGCATTTTGTTCCTCCCTTTGCAACAGGTAACTTGGGTTAATAGTCAATATACAAATGTACATGTATCTTACATATTAAAAAATACACGACATGTCTAACTGGATGTTACACTTCTTTATAATTCTTAGTAATTGTACAATCACCTTGAGAGTTAAAATTTGATTGTGCTACATCAGTAATAGTTACGTGAGGCATCGTAATTGTCCAACAACAGGAAAGCTTACCAACAGCAGAATTTGCTATTAAGAGAGGTATTAACTACATAAGAAAAAAATATCATTACAGTTTACTCGTCCCTGTTTGTACAGAAGTTACAGCTTTGTGTTACAGGTCCAACTGAAAGCCACCTCTAAGATTATAACTGACTGTGCTAAATACTCCAGTTCTCCCATCTTGGCCACAATTTGACTACTTCAGAATAACCAGAAAAGCATCATCAGAAACTGGTGCTTGCTACATAGTGTAGTGTTAGTCTTCTGTAAGACCATGTGCTAAAAACCCTGCCTCAGAGGACAGAAGTTCTCAGCCCATCTGAATGCCAGAAACTTTGATCACCTTAAAGCAAGACATTAGGGAGTCCTACTCTTTCAAAGTGATCAGAGACCCACATTTCCCTTCCTTTCCCTTGATCTGGATGCCCGTCCCTGCTGCACCCCAAAAATCCATACCTGCACAATGAGTGAAAGGAGTCACTGTTGTGGGAGACCACAGGGCAACCAAGGTGTTAGAGGAACAACTCCAAGAAAGTGTTGATACAAATCATACACATCTGACTGTCCATACGGTACCAACTACAGCCTTAACCATACTACTGAATATTAGATTTACATCACTTACAAAAGCAATACGCTTTTATGCTGTAATTTTAACTTTCATGTCAAGACTCCAGGACAGGCACAGAAACACCAAATGCTGATCAACTGCCAAACTACCGCAGGCATGGAATATTTAACAACTTGGGGGAGGAAAAAAACCCCAAACCCCAAAAATATGGTCAAATAACTGTTGTTCAGCTCAGGCATCAACCTTGTTGGCAGAAGAAAAGATAGATTTTAGGGAACAGATTACCCCAAATGTTAATTTACTAAATAGTTTGTATGGACTAATAAGACACTGGTCTGCAGATGTGTAGAAAAAGGCAGCATACCAGAAGCTCTTCTTTTTCCAAGAACAAATCCTTAGCAAATGCCTGTAAATCAGTGACAGAGGCAGAAGTAGGAGCAACGGAAAGAGCCACAGGCAATTTGGATCCAATCACACGGTTACAGGAATCCAGGCAGGAACCAAGTTGGAGTTTCTACTAGTAACTGGAACCTGCACTCAGAAAAAATCCCAATAACAGGCTCCCAGTATCCACTAGTGACCTGTCACTGAAACCTTTCCATCAGCAGAGCTGTGGTTTAGCTGTCATACTTCTTTCACCTGGATATTTCAGAAATCAGTTTTAATGGCATTCTCTATTGGAAATCAGCATGTATTTCCCATTTAACTCCTAATTTTAAGATTGACACTAATGCACACCTATACATGGCCCTTTACGAAGGACATTCAAATAGCATGCATTTTATCCACTCCACCTTCTTTTAGAGGAACACTGAGCTTACATCTCAACACACAACTATATTACACAGCAGAAATCTGTACCAGTCAGCCATGGCAGAATCAAGGTGGGTGAGCACACACTGTGCTGCTCTGAGCTGGTAAGACAGACAGGTCAAGGTAGACAACAGCTCTCCAGGTAAAAACAATCATTTTCTTGTGAGGTATCTGCATGTGTGAGTGGCTGAAGCTTAACTCTGCACCCTAGGAAAAAAAACCTGCTCATATAAAGAGAAATGTAAATGACAGAAAATTAATAACTTAAAGAAACACAGATAAATGGATCATACAATGAGTAAGATATAAATATATTTAAAGGCTATTTACTGCTAATGATCTATTATTACTGTTTAAAAGAAATTGGTTTAAAGTTTAAAAGAAATGGCTTTTTTAGTTATTTTCTTTCCACTGCACATGTCTTTTCATAGAAATTAGCAATTTCAATATTCTATTTAATTTCAAAAGAATTAAGCATTCAGTAAACAGTAATCAAGCAAAAAGAAAAGACCTTACAGGTCATTTTATGAAAAAAAATTATATAAAGAAAAGAGAAAGAACTGAGAAAGCTATTGTCAGTGAACACATGCATTCACTTACACATGTGAATTACACCTGAATGATCAGTTTTCACTAACACACAGGGAAGTAGGCAAGAAATCTATAAATATCACAGCCTACAAACAGGTTTCAATAGAAATAACTATCACTGCCTCACCCAGCCTCCCAGATGAGGTTTTTGGCTGCTGGAAATGCACCAAGTTTATATACTCTCTTCCAAAATTTGTATTCTGTCTAGCCTCCTTTTCATTGTAAGAAAACACAGATACTAGATGTCTTAGGGAGTATAAAAATCAAATTTGTACATATACACCACATATGAGAAACACTTGCAAACCTGTATGTAGTCACCTGAATGAATTTTTACAGTTAGCAAAAAATACATATCCATGCCCATACACAGTCATTGCATTATGTCACTGTGTCATACTAACTGAGAGTCAGCTGAGGTTACCTTTGGAGCTGATTTATCATTATAAAAGCAAAGCATCATATAAAAGCCATGAATTTCCATACACTCAATGTCTAGGGTATCTTGATCAGATAGTAAATGATGTGGCTGGCTCAGTTCAACTCAGCACAGCTGGAGGGCTGTTGCTATATATAATCAAGCTATCTCTGACCGTATGAGCCATTCCATCAACTGCAGAATATCAGCATCACCTTTGAGAACTGCTCCTCGTCCAGGCCAGAGGACAATAAAAGCAGTATAAGCCTAGTTTGCTGATTCATGGAGTGATCTCATTAGATCTGAGCCCAAACTGCTGCTTACAAGGTGAGGGAAATTATACTGCAAATGCAATGCAAAGATGATACGACTAACTTGAATAAATGAGCCAAGTGTAAAGAAGGCAGCAATATCAGACTACTTGACTCAGAAGATGGCTGGACCACATGAGAAATCTATTTAGTCAAGAATCGGTTTGGAGGATTCAGCCAACTTCCCCCTTGAGAGAAACCTCTAAAGCAGAAGTGTGTTACCCTCTTGCTTTGTGTCCAACAAATGCACCAATTCCTGAGCAAATATTGTTTTCATACAACCCCATATTCTTCACAGAGGACACACGTAGGAGTATAGGAGAGGATGCTGCTTCTAAGCAGTGTGGTCTAGTGCAGAGGGAGAAGAGCCACAATATCCCATAAACAAAAAGAAGTATTTTATTTGTTCAGAATAACAGATGTTTCTTTATCTTTGTTAGGACAATCAAAACTACAACACCCTGCTATAAGTAAGACCAGTTTCAGTTCAGCTTTAATCTGTTTTTCCCTGCACTAGAACGGGAAAAGAGCCAAGGAGACAGAGACTGCTATTATTGAGCACTTACATTATTTCCTTATGGCTGAAAGCATTGTATAGTACAGGGGGGGATCCTTAATTGCTTACATGCCTTTAAAATAGCAGTAAGACACACAAAACAGATACATACTATCAAGAAACATGTTCCCACATTACCACTGCCTTGCTAAACTCCCGCCATCTCCCGCATTACTAGGTAACACTATCTTTGTGCTTAGTTACTTTGTGTTAAAGAAAGAGACGAATGAGAAGGAAGGGAAAAAAGGCTGTTAAAAGTATTTTAGCACCTCATCCATAACTATGATAGTCTCAGCAGATATATCCACTAAATTTCATGGTTATGAGATTATACCTCAGAGCAAAGCTTATTTCAAGAGCACTTATCATCATCAGGTCCACTTGCTGAAGCGATTCAGCATACACTTAATGTTCTAATCTACTTTTTCCTTTCATTCAAGAGTGCTGGTCAGGGATGGCAGGACAAGGAAATCAACAAAAAGAAACTTACTGAAAGGAGAAAAAAACCCTAAAAATTTACTAGATTATTTTCTTGACTTAGTTAGCTAATTTGCCAAACCAGTAACAAAGCAACAACAACAAAATCCCAGTTGGATTAACTCTGTAAATAATAGGTGAATGTGTAAAGAACAAAATTTCTAAGCTCTGCCATTTCAATTCCACCTGCAAATATGTACACACAAATATATATGTATGTAGAATATAAATATATATATGTAAAGTCAACTTTTAACTCTTAGCATTAGAAGTTTAATCCCCCATACATGTCAAGAACTTTGCAAGCAAAGACATGTGAAGTCCAACTCCCCCGAACCATATTTCTTACTGCTCTGAGCATTCATGAAGTTAATCACCCTTTTTAGCATGGGAAGTATACTATACTGCTCCTAGCAGCCTAGCAGTCTGAAAATAATGGTTATAAAATAAGTAATCAGATTCTTAACACCTTGTATCTGCTTACCTAGCAGTATAAAGAATTACAAGAGCACCTGTATTAGATATCTTACAAAGCAAAATAGAGATGTTACATTGATGTTACAAATACTATCGTACAGGCATGGATATAAAGTAGACCTGTGGGTTTTTTTAAAATGTGTTACAGAATCTATTTCTATTTTTAGTTAAGCTGTTACCATTGAAACTTACACATCTGCAAGAGCATGTTCCAAGATGTAGCAGGTTCAACATCAGTCATCTACAACCTCAGTTTTGAAAGGAAAAAATGTAGCTGTTTTAATACACACAAGAATGAAAAAAAATCATCATTTTTAAAGATATTCCTCTCTTTTCCCCTTCCAGATCTTGTATAATTGCAAGCTCTTAACTGATGATGTGCATGAAGCATTTCTGTGGCTCCCAACGAACAAAGCACAGAAATCTGACAAAATCAATTACAAATGAGCAATAATAAGACTTGATCTTTACCCCATTCAAGTCAAGTACAATCCCCCTGCTTTGATCAGTAAAAGCAGGTCCTGTCATTTTTGCTCAGCCTACTTTAGTAAAATGCTCTGCATGAAAAATCAAAATTGTACCATGCCAATTTGTGTGGATTAATCACACACAAAACAGCCTGATCCTACTCTCACAATAGAGTTTTGCAATTGATTTGAAAGTAAAAAGGAAAATACTTACATACATAAGTAACTGTTAATGAAACATTTTGGGAGGTCTCACCTACTATCAGGCTGGCAGAACGCATTTCTAGATATAAATTTCAAAATTAGTCTAATGAATACAAGAGAATTCTGAAAACTGATTTTCTCACCTGTATGTATAACTAACACTTAAAAATATAAGGTATTCAAAATTAAAAACTACTTTAAATGAATGAAGAAAAATAACCAAATCAAGTGGATACAGACTACTAAATAATCAGAGTAGCTTCTATGATGCTAACAATAGCCACATCAAAACCAGCAGAAATCTGAATCTAAGTTTAGGCTGACTAACTGTTCCTCCATCAAAACACAGCCCTGCTGTGATACATATTGCAGTTCAGATGACAAGAGATGCAACATCACGCACCCACTTTCAGTGCTCAAAAGTACACATTGTACAGACTGCAAAGAAAAAAATTAATTATTTTATATTATCTAAATAATACTCATAATTAAACTCATAGTACTTAAATTGTAACTCTATTACAGTATTTAACCCAAGTGCTTCAATTAACTTTTGAGAACCTCAGATTTTCAGGCAGATGACAACTTTTGCTGTCTTTTTTGGTAAATCTGTAAAGCAACACAGAAGTTAAAAACAACCCATGACAGCTTATTTTTCAAAACAAATATGGCTCTCAACTGAGCTAGGAAAACAGGCACGGTTTTTTCACAAACCAACATCCCAGGTGCCATATTCTAACCGGGGAGAGGGAATGCTTAGGATTAGTGGAGTGGTACCAGGCAGATCAGCTATTTTATCATTTTTAAAGCATCTTTACAGCCCTTCTCTGGTATGTAGTAACTACCGGTCTTCCTTTATCTTCCTTGACTATCCTAATAGCATACCTAAGAAGACAGCACTGAAAACACGTAGGTGTTGGCATAAGGAATCGTTCTTTTGTTCTCTGCTGTTGAGGGAACACCACCTTTGTCAGGCGGCGCAGCAGCGTGCGCAAGTGAGCACCCACTTGGATCCATCTGCCTCCCCGTGACAGGCGGCCTCTGCACGGAAACACTCACAGAAAATGAACAGTCACTGCTGACCGATCATTAGCCTGATGTCTTGTGTTTAAATATACATATATACGTATTTATATGTTTGTGAAACGTGTGGTTTGAGTTCATCAGCCTCGGAGTACAGTGAGTTCGGTTCAGTGATGAACAGCGTCTGGCGCGTCTCATCACTGAGCTCCCACATCCTGACAGCACCGGGAGTGTTCCAACACAGGACCGCTCGCACGGATACCACTCGCAAGGGCCACGCATAGCTCTGCTCAGCCCCGCTGCAGCCCTTACCCCGGGCTGCTGCTCCCCACGAGCTGCCCCTTCCCACCGCACGCCCACGTTGTCCCTGTCCGCGCAGGGGACACAGCGCGGGCTTCGCCCCGATTAACTCTGGAGAGCGGCCCTGCGGCGGGGGCACGGGCAAACTCTCCTGCCGGCACCGCTTCCCGCCGCGGCCCGTCGCCCCTGGGCTTCCTGCGGGGCTCCCCTGCGGGGGTCGGACAGGACCCCGCCGCAGCCCGCGGGTCCCGTAGGTGCCGAAGGGCCCCTCTCCCCGTGCCCGCCGCGGCCGGCGCAGGTGGCGGGAAGGCTGCGCCCATTCCCGGGCAGACCTCGCCTCCTAGCGCCCGCGCCGGGCCGCGCTCCGGGCACCGGGAACGGCGCCCCGGCTGCCTCCCGAGCCCCTCCACCTTCCTGCATCGGGCCCACTGCGTGACCGACCGAGGGGGCAGGGAGAACGTAAGGGCCCGGCAAGGCCAGCAGAGAAGCAAAGCGGGGGAAAGACACCGAGCTGACATGGGTCCCCGGCTGCCCCTGGGCCCGCCCAGCCCAGCCAAGCCCGGGGCGGAGCGGGGGGCTTGGTGTTACCTTTCGAAGAGCAGCCGGATCATGAAGATGCAGAAAGCCAGGGGGAAGGCGAGGTAGAGGTCCTCCGCCTGCGGGAAGGCGGCTTCCTCCGTGCTCTGCAGGTCCGCCCAGGTGACGTTGTGCGGCAGCCAGAACCGCTCGTTCCAGAACCAGGCGAGGATCCCTGCCATCTTTGCTTTGTCTGCCGCGGCACCCCCCGCTCCGCTCCGCCCGCGGCGAGGCGCGTGTGAGCGGCTGCCGATGGAGAGGAGGATGGAGGCGTGTGTCAGCCCCGCAGCCGCGGATGATGCTGCCGAGCGCCGCCGTGCCGGTTCCCCGCCCGGCGGGGGCAGCAGCCGCCCCGCCTGTCACACGGCCGCGCCGGCCCCCATTGGCTCCCGCCCGCGCCCGCCGCTGTGGGGCTGCCCCGGAGCCGCCTTCCCCCGCCCCTCTTCCCGTGCCAGCAGACCTCACCGAACCGCGAAACACAAGTGACGCGGCCCGAGCGAGCGGGGACCCCGTCCCGCGGGCACTCACCGCGCCCGGGACTGCCGGCACCGGGCGCAGCCTCTGCCTCAGCGCCGGCCCGGCGCCCCCCCGGCCTGGCGGCTCCGCGCCTTGTCACCCGCCCGGCCGCCGCGGCCCTCCCTCCCTTCGCCGCCCGGCCGGGCTCCCGGCGAGCCTGGAAAGGCTGTCCCCCGACTGGAACTGGCAAGTGGCAGCAGCGAAAAGCTGCACAGCCACGCGGAGCGGGGGCGGCTGCCTCAGCCTGGTCCCCGCGAGTGACCCCTGCCCGAAGCGATGCTCCTGAGGCGTTTAACCGGGAGCGGGGCTGTCTCGGGTGGAAGGACCCTCAAACGTTCAATGACTTCACCCTGAACGCGAGTACAGGCGTAAGTGAGGCATGGAAAAGCGTCGGAAAGCACACGACTGATCAGCAACAAAACTGAGGTTAGGACTGTGGCTTTGCACTCCCGGCTAAAGAAAACCTTTTTGTTTTTTGCATAGGTTTTCACTTTCGATTCCTTATCTCACTGCCGTGTCCCGCTAAAGATATGCTGCAAGAGGAAAACTATAATTGATTCCACTATACTTTACAGCAAAGGTGTCTAGCAGACTTTAGTGTAGCTATAGCCACAGGACTGTACACATGGTGGTCTAAGCACACACAACGTTACTTCAAGTAGTAGGTATACCACTCCAGTAACATCACTATTTTGTCTGCCCTGCCTCAGTTTATTTTAGATGGCTTAGGTTTCCTTCCCTTGTATCATGATTCTCTTCAGCTAGCTATTGAATACTAAGAGACACAGACTTCTGCACATGGCATATTTCAGTTTTACCATCCTGCTTTTATGTTTTCTGCTAACTTGTTCTTTTTGCTCCACTGGCTCTATTTCCCCTTCCTAAAAAATTAATTGCATGGCTCCTTGTGTCTGTGCTGACATTTCTGTGGTGAATAAAATTATAACTCAAACATAATGCTATGGAAAACGTTGCACTGAATTAAAGAAAGCTATCAATTTCTGTATATGGAGATAATTTCCATCTAGGACATTTCAGGGAAGTTTCAGGAAATGCTTTGGCAGGATGGCTGAGTAGCCATGTGGGTAAACCTGCCACTGAATGTTTCTGTTTTATTGCTGAGCCAGTTTCCTAAGTGTCTGTATTATTATTATTCTGGTTCAGTTTTTGTGGTTGCTTCTTGGGGAGAGAGAAAAGAGCAGGTAGCTGGAGTCTGCTCCATGGACATCTAGTCCTTCAAATTGTCTGAAAAAAAGTTTGAGTTCTAGCATCACTGTCAGATCTGCCTGTCCCCATCTCTTCCTTCACTGCATCTCAGGATTCTTCTCTGACATGAGCTATCTGTCAAAATCCAGGGCTTCGCTGTAATTTCAGTTCAGAGGGAAAGCAGACCATGAGTTGCACACCTCAAATGCAGCCTTCTTCACTTACAAATAAGACTTTTTGTGCAGAAGGAAACACCTCTGCTCAAATCAGCAAGACCCCTTTTATCCAGTACCAAAAACTGGCTACCATCTCTTTTCCTCCTTCCATCTTCTCTGCCTTGTTCTCACAGCCAGATTTAACCCCTCTTCCAACTGACTTAGAACTCCAGTGGGAGCTTATCTTTCAGCACTGTCTCACAAACACCTGACCTGGCTCCTGCACATACACATGTGCTTCTCAAATCATTCAGATCACTCAGTTTTATGAATGGACTTGCATAAGTCAGTTTTAAATGGAGATGTGAGCGCACATCCTCAGAATGACCTCAGAAGCATCAACTTTGAAATCTGATGAAAAGCTCTTTAGATATCATTTTAATGTCTGACAATACACATATAACCATTTACTTCATTAAGGATAATTGTGTTTAAGGCAAAGTTGTTTTTAATCAGAAAATTGCTGTTATTATTCCGTACCTGAAGGTGACATGTCTTTTGCAGCCTATTTCAATATTCCAATCACTTTGGAAGTACATTCAATATTTATGTCTGTTTGCATTCCACTGAAGTAGTTCTTTCACAGTCAGTACTGAGACCCACAGGTGCTGCTGCTTGGCTTTGCTTATGTACAAATATAGGAAAGGAACAGACCTTTGAAAAATGAACCTAGCAACAGTAATAATCTGATAATGCGTAAGAGGTTAATTCCTTCTGAACAATTAGTATAATTGACTTTTGTGTCAGACTAAAATTTTTGGTAGGACAATAGATCTGAAAATGAATGACAGTTCTGAATGTTTGGAAGGATGATGTTTAAAAGCTTTTAATTGAATTCAAACTCTGGAAGCAATTATGTAGATGTAGCCAAGATATGACTGTGGAATGAGGATGCCTAACTGTTGTGCTTTGAAGGGAGATATTACCATGGTGGGTTTTTTTCTGCCCCCTAAAATTATTATATAACAAAATGGAGCCAGATAGAACTTTAAAAACCATGGTTTCATATGTGGTCTCATATCTTGAAGGAACTTATTCCAAGGTGGTGCTAGAACTTGGCCGGCCTAAAAAATGTGAAAGGTTGAAAGTGAGTCTGGTTCCTCAAAAACCCATCCTGGGCACTCTGTAATTACTAACAAGAGTTAGTAATAATTAAACAAAAGCAGATGGACAGATTCACCAAAAGTTACTGAACTTGTGTTTTTACTCCAAAAGGAAAAGAGAAAACTGACAGGCTGCAAATTGCTAGTTCAAGACCTTGAGCAATCAGCAGAGTGGCCGCTGTAAAATGAAGGACTTCTTTGTTTATGTCTTGTTTGTTTATTTAGCATCAAGAGCCAGGTTATTTAGGAATAAAATTACTGTTCTTAGTCTAATGAAGTTCCTCCTTCAGGCTAAGAGCAAGTGTATTGAATACATTTTCACACAGCGGAAGACTGCATTTGCTCACCAGCCTCACTTCTCCACACAGCGACAAAGTTCCAGTAGCCTCTTCACATCAGACTAGGAGATAGAATAAAATGTGTGACACTTTCAAATTTAGCATTGTTTTAACACATGAAAATTCAGAAATTTTCTGGAAAATTTAATTTAGTTTTTTTAATAAATATTAAACAGCTTAAAATATGCAGTGATTTTTGCTGTCTTAGGCTTCCACACATATATAAACACACACACACAAAAAGCATAGATTAAAAATAAAAATAAGCAGTAGTTAGACATTAAGATAAGAGATTCGCTTTAAGTAATGGGACTCCTAAGATATCAAGACAATGTTCCAATAAGTATTGCAAAAATTGCATAGAAAATCAGCATGTTGTTTAAACTCAGCTGTTTGGCATAGAAATGCCATTTAAAGTTTTCAGGCAAATATGGCTTGAGTTACAAGCTCATAACAAAACCTTGGAGGCTTCCTTCAAGGATATTAACAGGAACCTTTCCTACTGGGAGTGTTTCAAAAGCAGCTTTACTACCTTGCAGTGGGCAATAGCTCACTATTTCTGTTTACCTGTCATGGTTTATTTTTCCATCTGCAGTAAACAGGAGTGTGTATCACATCTCCAAACTGCTTTGAGAGAGTTTAGTAACATGTATTTGTTACCACCAATGTGCTTGTGCCATATTGCTGGGCCACCTGGAGGAATTTGTCCACCGAAACAGGAAAAGTTGCAGAAAAACCTTGATTTTAAAGAACTGCTGAAGAATTAATTGAAAGCAATCAGGCAAATTTTTTATCTCATTTAGTCTGCTATAACTCTGGAGTAGACTTACATGCAAGGAACTGTGATCAGACTCTGGACCAGTCCCTTTAATCAATCGGATAGTACAGGTGCCAATAACACTATCCACTGAGACTCCTTGATATCCAAATCTGAACTGGATTGTTCTTAAGCAGGAGAGGTGGCTATGGCTGATCCCTGTAAAAGCAGTGGTGCCAGTCCCACTTCCATAGGTCGGTGTCATTAGGCTGCTGATATTGTGCCTAGCAGAAGGGCCAAGAACTGCCTGGGTGTTGTGTGACTGCTCTGTGCCCTCCTGGGGAGCGTGGAGGACCATGGGTACAGGGGAAGTGGCGGTGCAAGTCATGGCCATGAGCTGTCATTCTTCTAACATGTCTTCTGCCTGCTGGTCCCAGCAGTTCCTGTGCTCCCTTCCAGTTTCTTGTGCTACTAGTTTTCCAGCTTCTCTAATAATTTCACGTGAGAAACACACTAACACAGCAGCAGTCTTCATTACAAATGCTATGCTGGGCCAGTCCAATCAGTCTTGACACCTGCACAGGGTTGTATTAGTCTGAAGAGACCAGTCTGGCTTTACCCAATTACCAGACAACATGCCCTGAATTCAAATCACTAGCAGAACTCCATGTAATAGCACTTAAAATACATCAGTACAGTAGGTGTCCTCAGGTTATATCACTCTATAGCCTTCCAAATGTTTTATCTTGGCAGACAAACAAGTTTTGTCACTTGGAAAGACATGCAATGGTAATTAGTTTGGCTGCTGTGAAAAGATATGCAGACAAGTAGTTTTAGCTGAAAGAAAGGTTTACAAGCCTTGGGATGGTTTGTGCTTTGTGCTGGGCTTTGATTAAAGTCAAGATCTGAAGCAGAACTGCTCTATGAGGACTGGTCAGAAGGAGAGGAGGAAGCAGGAATTGCCTGATTCCTTGTATGTCTCCATGCTTCATTCGTCTTCATTGTTCACTTTGGTTTGGCTTCCTGCTCTAGATTTTTAAAGAAAGCGTGCCAAAATGTACATCCAAATTATGACACCATCATAGTTCACTTGATTTCAGTGTTGTTTAATTACCTGAACTTATGCTAGGAAGAAATGAACTTCTAGGAAGAAATTTTTTACAGAGAGAGTAATCAGACATTGGAATGGGCTGCTCAGGGAGGTGGTGGATCCACTGTCCCTGGAGGTTTTCAAGATGAGACTGGAGGTGGCACTTAGTGCGGTGTTGGATTAAGGGTTGGACTTGCCGATCTCAGAGGTCTTTTCCAACCCAGTTGATTCTATGATTCTATTCTATGACTCTATAAACTGAACTAGGCCCTACTCAAACTACAGTAAGAGTCTTCTGTATCAATTTTAAATAAATTATCCTGAAAAAAAGCTTGTAATGAGGTTTGCACAACTCTGAGCATAGATAGGCAGCTGGAAAAAGTGCTGGTTTTATCTTGAACTAGATACACTGCATCACACTGCAACTGCCCTTCAGAAACATCTACTTCATGCCTATTCATGTGGCCAGGTTTGGGCTATAGAGTCACTTTAGAATTTACTTAGTAAAAGAACTTTTCAAACTTGAAGGAAGACAAAATTTACTGTATGCTGTATGCATTTTGTCTCACCGGCATCCAGAGATGCTCTGGGGGACTGCAGACTTTCAGTAGTCAGGCCTTGTTTCCATGCTCAGTGAAATCTGGGCACTGACCAACCACATTGTTGTGCCCGACTCAACAATGAACCTGCAATCTGGAGTCTCTGCCAGCTTTATGTCAGCTATGAGGGGACAGACAATACTTGACTCTCTACACAATGAGAGCACTAATCTGGCATAAAAAGTCAGCTACTACAATGCTGACCTGTCATATTATTTACAGGGAGTTTGCATTGTCAGTGTAAGCTTCTGCAGGATCAGTATCTCCCATCTCATGGCTGCAAGCTGTGTTGCAGTCCTGGCAGCCTGGGAGTCATTTACTGTCTTATCAAACCACAGTCCTGAGAACTCCAGAAATTACTGTCAGAACTAAATTCTCTTACTTACCAATCATCTTCAGACAGCTTCCAAGATAATTATATTCTGCCCAGAAGAACATTCACTTGGTCATCCCAGTTTTTTCTTCAAAGCTCATTTAACATCACTGTCACAATATCATCTGTTAGTTATCTGGTAACACTTTGTGTTTATACCTGAATGAAGCCAATGCTTTTTGTTATTTGTTTTTAAGACCCCACCTAGATATATTATTATTCACGTAGGAGCTAGAGGACAGGTAACTTGCTGGCAATAAATTTGTATTTTATCACAGTTTTAAACATCTTCTTTATAAATTTCATTGTAATTATGTCACAGCTGTGCAGAATTTTATTTTCGCCCAAAACATATGTTTGGGTTGACTGAAACTATTGTTAAATTCATGCTGAATTTATCAAATTAGCATTTTCATTTCCCTAAATCATCAAATATATATTCTGGCATTTTCAAACCAAAGCATGCATTTTTTATTTTGTAATGACATTGCAAGAGTAAGGTTATTTCATTTTTTATGTGACTTGGAAGTAAAATATAAGTCAAAGGACAGAGTAAAATCACATCATAATTGTATGATGCAAGTTTATGTTTAAAGAGATTGTGGAGTCTCCTTCACTGGAGATATTCAAGAACTGTCTGGACACAATCCTGTGCCATGTGCTCTTGAGCAGTGAAACACTTGAGCTGACTCACTGTGGCCCATTCTAATCTTACCCATTCTGTGATTGCACAATCTCTCTGGACAGTCTGTTCCAGTGCATGGTCACCTGCACAGGAAAAAAGATCTTCCTCATATTCAGATGGAAGTTTGGTGCATCTGTTTCAGCCTGTTGTCTCTTGTCATACTGGTTGGCACCACTGAGAAGACCTGGATCCATCCTCTTGACACTGACCTTTCAGATACTTACTGGCATTGCCGAGGTCCCCTCTCACTTGTCTCTTCTTGAGGCGGAACAAGCCCAACTCTCTCAGTCTTTCCTCATGAGTGAGGTGCTCCAGTCCTCTAATCATCTTCATAGCCCTCCACTGGACCCACTCCAGGAGCACAATGTCTCTCTTGTACTGAGGACCCCAGAACTGGACACAGCACTCCTGGTGAGGCCTCACCAGGGCTGAGTAGAGGGACAGGATCACCTCCCTTGACCTGCTGGCAATGCTTTTCCCAATGCACCCCAGGATACCACTGGGCCACCTTGGCCACAAGGGCACACCGCTGGCTCATAGACAGCTTGTTGTCCACCAGGACCCCCAGGTCCTCTGTAGAGCTGCTCTCCAGCAGGTTGGCCCCCAGCCTGTAGTGGTGCCTGGGGTTATTCCTCCCCAGGTGCAGGACCCTGCATTTGCCCTTGTTGAATTTCAGACAGTTCCTGTCTGCCCATCTCTCCAACCTGTCAGCATCCTTCTGAAGGGATGTACAGCCCTCTGATTATCGGCCTCTCCTCCCAGCTTTGTGTCATCAGCAAACGTGCTAAGGAAGCATATGCCCCTTCATCCAAATAATTGATGAATAAATTAAACAATCCTGGGCCCAGTACTGAAATTTTGGGGGACACCACTAGTAACAGGCCTCCAACTAGACCCTGTGATCCCTCTGGGATCTGCCGTTCAGCCAGTTCTCAGTCCACCTCACTGTACACTCAGCAAGTCCACACTTCCTGAGTTTGCCTGTGAGGATATTGTTAGAGACAGTGTTGGGAGCCTTGCTGAAGGCTTTTGACACTGTTGCTGAAGGCCTTGCAATCCATCTCTGAAGTCAGTGGCAGTTTTGTCTCTGACTTCAAAAGAAAATTATCAGACTGATAGAAAAGGCAGGTGGCTGAGCTTATTATTTGCTTTCTGACTGTCATCAGGTTGTTGCTATTTTGCTTTAACTAGTGTACATTTAAACTTCACAAATTGGAAAAAAAAACAGAGGAGAAGGCTATTTTAACTGCATAGATGTACCATTTAATGAATTTTTATAAAACTGATCTGAACAAATCAAGTACATCAATGAGTAACTTTCTGAAAATAAAATATTGGTGGGGGGCACCCTTTTGCCCAATGCAGAGCAGTTGTACTATTTCATTCATTTCCCAGCTAATGGTAGATATTGTTGAAGCATGTGGTCTTCATTCTAGAGTAACCAAATTCAGATATCATACCATATGCTGATCAGCACTGCTGCAAAATACTGTTTGTGCTAGTGCTGCCTTCTTACACTCCTGGCTTTTGTTACAGAGTTGAGGACGCCTTTCCTTCTGCACAATGAAGGGGACCAGGCTGTAGTTGGGAACTTTACAAACATAAACTGTACATTTGAAACTACTTTTTGTTAACAAACCCACTTCATAAAAGACCAGAATAAGTACAGCTGCAAAAGCTCAGGATCATCTCTGGTGGATGAGGTCTATATGGAGACAGTTAAATTAAATGGGAGTATTCCAAACCAAGAAATGAAGGTAGCTGAATAATATCAATTAGCATTGGCAGACTTTCCTAAAAAAAAAAAAATAATAATTTTTTTTCCCAAAATTTATGTCAATACAGTGACTTTTCTTGGAAAGGATATTCTGAGGGGAAAAAAATGGTACAACTTAATTTTAATCATTATCTTTTAACTAACATTCTCATCACTGTCATTATTTGCTACTGTTTATCAATAAAAGAGGCTTTCATTTACTAAAACCCCAAGCAATTAATCCTCATGAAGAAAATGCTGCTTCTAGAAATAAGAACTCATCACAGAAACAAACAACTGAAATAATACAAACCACAATGCACTCATTTCTAACTGTGCATTTAGGATATCAGCAGAGGATGAAGATGCAGCTGGCTTGGACCTGAACTGTTGGTGGAGGGGAGTAGAAAAGGGAGTTAAAGGGACACAGTTTAAAGGAAGGAAAATGCTATCTTTCTTTATCCTGTTGCACCTTCCAGTGGATTTGATCACCAAGTACAACTTATTTTTGTTCTGCCCTTGGGGGTAGATGGGGGATGGAGAGAAACACTCTGACATTATTCCAACTGAGCCCACATCGCTTCGATGAGGTCAGTGCTCTCCAGTCTTGCCACGACAAGTTTACGTTCTTCAGTCTATTTCTGTGGAGCTCAGTTTCTGCTGCTCATGAAATCTCATGGCTGTGGTTCAAAGCAGAAAAGCTGCAGCCCTTACAAAAAGGGAACAGAGCTAGGATGGGTTATACCTTGCTGCCTCACTTATGGAACAAGATTTTTCTGCACCATAACAAGCTTTTTCAGGAAACAATAGGAGAAGGTAGGCAGTGTCCTGGAGCTACACAATTTCAAACACACAAAGTCTCTTCACATTAGCTGTGGTTAAGCAGAATCAGAAAGACAGAACTGCATTAAATTCCAAAATACACCACCCCCTGTTTGCCTGTCTTTGAATAAATGCAACTTTCTTAAAAGACATTAAATCCATGATATGTTTTTCAAGTCCAGTAGAGGACAGCTTGGGAGGGAGGTTGCTGGATGACAGGGACAGACAGGATGGGGACAGTTCATCCTGAAACTGATTTTTAATGAATGAAATGTTGTGTAGTTTCTACCTACAGTTTTCACTGAAAGGCAAAATAAACACACTCCGGCATCTTATTTTGGGTCATATGCTGTGCCTTCCTGCTACAGGGATATTTAGATTCTGTTTGAAGTCAGTCAGCAGGTAAAGTCACAATACAACTCTGCTTGTTCCAGTATGTGTGCAACATTTTCCTTGTGCCATAATAGCATGTTTGATGTATTTATTTCACTACAATAATATTTCATAAGTCAGTCTGAAAGCAGAGGGTCCAAAAAAACTTCTGGGATTAAACCTTCAACATACATCTTGTAAGATTTATACTCTACAGTATATTGACTCAGGCTCTGTAGTATTATAAAATGTAGAAAAATCCCACTTCATAATACCAACGTTTTGTCAGCATCTATACACTTAAGTTTTAATGACTTTTAAAATTAAAGGAAATATAGGTGTACTTAACTGCTTTCCCTTTGGTAAATTTAGTCTATTGTGTTGAATTGTGTTTCACCAAACCTATTACATGACAGAACAAACTGAGAAGGAATTAAGAATCATAACACTGAGCACTAAACTAAGTACAAACATCTGCAAGGATGGACTTATCTAATAACAGTGTGGGTAGTCACCATGTGAGGGAGCACTTTGTGTCAATTTGTCAACTCCTTTTAACTGCACTTGGCAATAGCAATTTTCTCCTTTTATTTTTATTCTACCAATTGGTAACTGTAAAAAGACCAGCAGTTAATGCTTTGCAGGTGTTCTTTTGTAACAAGATGATATTAATTAGGTATTTAAACCCCTAATTGCTGTTTATTTCCTTTTCTTTCTGCATCAACAATTTCTTAATGCTTTTCTTGTGCAGACTTTTTACTCCACTCTAAGCCTTTTTTTCTTTCTCACTGGACTGCCTCTATCTTTTCTTGTGTATGTGGTCATTTTTCATATTATTCAAACTCAATGTTCACTAAATTTAAGCCATGAAAATATATATCTTTTTACTGCAGTATTATTTTAGATGGTTACTGTGTTTATTAGTGCACTCACAGAATCTGTTTGATTTCATGCTGACTTGACTACAAAATTGTCCTAGGAACCAAAAGAAACTAGGGAAGTGTATAGAGGGAGAGGCTGTTTCAAATAGGAATTAAGAGGGCACTAAAATATGCTTTAAAAATCGCTCAGCCACAAGTATTGAAAATAGTTTTCATGTTTACCAGAGTATTCTCAGCACGTTTAGTTATCCAGTAAAACTGCATGGAGCAAGGCAAATACACGCAAAGATTTCACCAACACCAATTGGATGTGAAACAACATTGCCAGATTTCCACCTCTGGGATGGAAAAAGGCACCAGCCATAAAGAGTGCACATGCCGAGGAAATAAATAGATTTGTCTTTTTGAAAACCTCATGTTTCATTCTTTGTCTACCTCAACATTTAATTCTCCAAAAGAATTAAAAGAGAAAAAGAGTGACTGAAAGGTCCATCAGAAAGGCTCCCAGCAGCAGAACTGCTGCCACTGGCTTCAGAGGAGCAGGAAGCAGCACCAGCAGAAGCCTGAGCTCTGGTGGTAACTCTGATTGACTCAGGGATCAGGTGAAGCAGATATGAAGGGAACTGCACCTGACAATGGATTATTTAAGGATGATTTATGGTCTGCCTGACAGAAGTAGAGATTAGTGGCTTGTTCACAACACATCCCTTACGGGATACTTCATATGCTATTTCCCAATCTAGTAGGTAAAAGCAATAGAAAAGTGTCTTACATGACTTGTGAATGAGATTTGCTGGTAGAGAAACCACTGGTTGCCCCTTTTTGGGTTGGCTATGTCATAATATTGGGTTAGAGACACAGTATCAGGACAAGAGAGCTCGTATGTTAGTAGAAACTGGGACCCAAAGGTTTCTGGAGAGACAAAAAATAAAATAATAAAAAAAATCTGCTACCATCACCTCTTTATGCTAAGACTACATAGACCCCACTGACAGTATGTCTGTATTATCTGTATGGAAGTACTGTAACTGGAAATCAGATCCACCTTTGATTTGCAGTGAATTGTTCCCCATTTCAGGCAAGTACCATGGCATTTTCCAGCAATGTTTTAATAGCAAGTTCTGGTTTCTTCTCAACTTGTCTGTTGCAGTTGATATGTATGAGGATTGCTATTAAGAAAAAAATTCTTTAACAATCTTTGCCTTCCCAAGCTAACGATTAAAAGCCTTAAAAAAAGTATGCATAATTTGAATATATTTTGGTGGTTTTACAAGTAGGACAAACACATCTCTGTAGGTGGCTCAAACTACATACCTATGCCTGTCACATGCCGCTGTTCTTCCCCTGGTGCAGTAACTGATAACATGCCAAAGACAACTGTCTAGCAGCTTTGACTTCTGAGTTTGCTATTTTTCTAAGCTTAATATTCCAAATCCTTAAATCCTATGACCTTCTACTTTTAATGTCATTCTGTCTTAAACAGATGACTCTAATCAGCTGCTTCTCAGCACTGCTCTAATCCTATCAATTTTGCCTATTAAGTCAGCAGATGGATGTCCTCCTATAGATTTACTATAGGATTGTCAGATGATGACTCTAAGAGATCCTTTTGTCACCATGACTCATGGCCTTATTTCCTAGCACATTGGTTCTTGCCTTCTCTATCATTTCATTTAGCTGTAGATTTCTAGCTTGATGTCACTTTGTTAAAGGAACATTTTACCACTTTTAAGACCCCTCCTTAACAAATGAGCTACATTTTTATGCTCAAAAAATGAGCATACATGAGCAAGGAGGTGTACAAAGTAGTGTAATATTATAAATATCTCAGCTGGTGGAACAAGATTTCTAAACCAAAACACAGTTTAGTCTTTCTGCAACTCTGAACAGCAGCATAAGCATCCTGCTACTTTTGAAGTTTTTCTCGTCTCAGTGAAGCCCTGCTGCCTCCCTTAACCTTAATTTCTACACTTTCAAAATAGCAGTAATAGTATACAGCACTTCTCATCTTCAAGGATACACAAAGGTGTGCATTCCTCTGTATTTATATCTATATATAAAAATATATATAATTTATATACAATCTTAAGTAATTTCACAGAGAAAAAAAGAATACTGTAATGAACTTCTTTGCCAATCTGAATTCTGAATTACCTCACAGCATTCACCACAACTATCTAACACTGGCTCTCAAAGCCTCTGTCAGTCATCCCTTTCTTTCTGATAGCCTTGAGTTGTGTGGCTGGTAGCCACATCAGGACAGGAGCAGCTTCAAATGTCTTCCTCTTCAGCTAACCACATGCATCTGCAACTTTCCTCATGTGCCTGGTTCCAGTGACAGCAGTGTAGCTCTGACATGCAAACCAGAAGCAAAAGATGTGAAAATTTATGCCAATCCACAGCAACGGGAGTCAGAACAGTAGGCTCTTACTTTTACCACGTAGCTCTGGAAACGAGGGGGATAGCATTGAAGCAATCACTTCTGCTCCCCATTAAAAGATTTTGGTCCTATCCTGATCCATGCCTCTGTGGCTGCAAACAAGGCCATGAGTCCTTCATCCTCAGCTTCTGCTCCATGCACGAACATGGAGACATCCTCCATAGTCCTACACTGCATCTTGGACTTGTGGGCTAGCAGGCAACAATGAACAAAATTTAGTGTGACACTGAGTAAAGAAGAGGAGATATAATGCATATTTAGAAATGTGCAAGGAAAACAAATGCACAAGAAATAGGAACTGGAGAGCTGGTTGGTTACATGCCTTGGCATTTTCTGCATAACTGGAAATCTATTGCACATATGCAGGATGATTGTACCGTGTTCCCAATACCTCCCAGCTTATCAAGCCTGGTCAGGCACGCCTTGCAAGTCTGAAGTCAAATCTGAAAGAATCAAGAAAGCATAAGCTATCTGTCCTAATTGCTTGAACAACAGAGATCCAGGACTGTAGATAAGGGATTAATAAAAAGAGTAAAGACATTCCACTGGTGAATTTATATTAATTACAGGCAAAGGAGCTAAGGATACAATTTTCAGGTCATTGCATCTCTGCTATTCCCTGGGCTGTAGGGACTTAATCCTCATCTATCTTGACTGCACATTGTGTGGGTTAATTGGTATTTCTGCATAAACTATAATACATGAAGTGTGCTAGTAAATTTTAAGAGTCCTTAAAAAGTATTAACTGCTTAGAAAATTAGTAATATATGGATAACTTAGTTCTGAAAGTCATACATTTAAACATTCATTTTAAATCACTTCAAATTTCAGCAGTAAACACCTACAAATCATCCTTTCTGAGAATCAGCAAAAAGACAGGCTAGGAGCTCAGGAATATTAGCAGTTGAAGGAAAAAAAATTGCCTTGCCACTCCATTATGCTTCAGGCTCCTAGACTGGGATTTACTCAGAGAAAAATCTGTTTAATGCTCCTTTTGAATTCTTTGTCTTCTTCTGCCATAACCTAGAGGAGAGCAGGCTGCAGCTCACCAGGCATTTGGGTGGGACACAAACGATGTCCTGATTGACTTCTACCCACAGCGAGGGTGGCCCTGGTAGAGCACCGGGCCTTGGTGTGGGGCAGCCTCCCTGCCGTGTCCTCCCACCTTTGTGGCGCTCCCAGAGGTGCTGCCTTGTTGCCTCCCACGCTAATGGCAGGTAGCCCAACTGAGGCAAGGTGCAGGGGGTCCACTCACTTTTGCAGCTGATGATGAATGAGGAATGCAATAATTAAACATAAACAGGTAGAGTCACACCCTTCCAAAGAAAACTGCAGACTGCAATGCCACCTGTGTGAACATGGCAAGAGGGAAACATGCCACAGGGATGAGCAAGGGCTGCAGATCACATGCTGCCACCCTGCCCCGTGGTTCTGGAAGGCACAGTGGGAGTGTCCCACGGTCATTCACTTGGATGGACTCTTGCAGGTGTCATTACACGTCAAAGTTCTTTTCTGTGACAGATTTCCCCAGGGCAGAAGTCATTTTACTCTGATTACTTTGCATACATTCATGTAGCAAAGACACAGTGTTCTCCAGGGGCATTCCTCCTGGCTTCACACTAGCAAACAATTTACTAAGGAATGTGCAACATATACCATATGGTAAAGTTAACCCAAGGGCTAAATGTTCAGGAGCGCATTATGCAAAACTGTGGCCCCATTTAAAAAAAAAAAAAAAAAAAAAGACAAACCATCCTCCCTAGGGAGTCTGATGACCATGTTCTGGCAGGAAGGTAGGAGGCTGGAAATGTTATTGTGTAACGCCCTGGAAGTCTGAGTGATGTCGTCCCACCTATAAGGTAAACTGCTCTTTGCAAATCTGGATTCTTTGCACACATGCTGTGTGGAAACCTAATGTTACAAGTAGGCAGCTTTCTGGCATGCAAGAGTTTCAGGCAGTGGCAAATGCTGGCAGGAAGATCATTTCTATCTTGCCAGGCTGGGAACTGGGAGAAAGGGATATCCCATTGTGAAAAATCTTTCGGCTCACTTGGCAGCTGTTATCCTTATGTACTCCGTGGCTGTGCTTACTCCATTGACACTCTGCTAGAGAAAGCTTCAATTTAACATGCACTGTTTATTAACACCTTTTCAAATCCTAGTGTAAAGCAAGCTGTTAAAAGTTTGCAGTAATGAGCTGGTTAAAATTAACCCTAGCATAAATTCCAGGATTTAGCTTGAAAAGCCAACAGCGATAAACCACAGACTGTCATTGCACCAGAACAAAAGCAGTTACTGGGTGATTTCTCACCATTTAAATGCCACATTAGAAATAATTATATCTGGATGAAGTGCATGTTTTTCTATAACTGCTTTGTTTTGAAATACTAATATGAGCTGAGCAATTTGTATTCTGATGTATTTTAACTGGAGATAATACGCGAAACACAAATGGTTTCTTTCTTCTACCCTCACCTAGCCTGCTCCTCACTGAAGGAGCTCCTCACTAAAGGACTGTTCTAGCACCCTGCCCTTGTCCTAAATGTGAAGCAATCTCCTTGCAGAAAAAGAGCAAAGATACCTCAAAAATTCAAGCACCTACAGCCAGCAGACACTTCTCTATAGCAAGATTTTACAGAGGCTTCTGCTGTTTGAGGCTTCAAGATACTTAATGCATAACAAATCCTTCTTTGCTGGGAGAACCTCCTGTAATCTTTACGCCTACTGTACAATGGGGCCTGTAGGAGGACAGAGCAGAGGCTCTGGATCAGAGCTGATGACTGGAGGAGGTTGAAGGAAGACACATTGAGTCAGATCTGCTGAGAATCCAGCCCAGAGGTTTCAGGGTACTTTCGTGGCTAGCCTTGGAGGAGGCTCTGCAGCTCTTCTCCTGACACATAGTGCAGGTCATAGCAAAGGGACTTTAAAGGTATGTTCCAGCCTTCTAAATTAGTGTCTGAAATTCATCATCACGTGCTACTTTAGTATGTTGTATCATGATGATTGATTGCCAATGCATTTAAGGTAATTAATACGTTTCCAAAAGGTAAAGTCAAGAACTTATTATTCTGATGTGTCCAGCACAAACCAAGAACTTGGCAGCTGAATCGGACCCAGGATTCTTTTTATCTGCCAGCAGTCAGTACAAGGTGTTTCAGAAGAATATGTAAGACCTCTGAAGCCGGCATATGAGGGAAACATTGTGTCTTACATTCTCCCCCTACACATGCTTTAGATTTCTTCCTGATCTGGTCACCTTTCAGAGACCTTTGCCCATTGTTACAACTCTGGCTATTCGTTATTCAGAGAAACTCTGATTACCACTTTTCAGCTTTCATGATTTTCCTCATGCTGGTAGAATAGTTATATTAGGTGTCCAGTGTAGAGACTCATTACTGTTGTATGCCCATTCTTTATTTTAATTGAATGTGCCATGCTCTTGTCTATAAAAGTACTGCAGACAGAAAGCTTTAGGTAAGTTCATATTACTTTTATCCACCATGCTCTTATTTATCTCCAAACATACCTTGTAATGAAAAGCAAACATACCTTGTATTTTTATCTTGTCTCCATATGAGACTTTTTTTCCATTCCCTTGATTGATCATCTTTTTCTGATTCACCTTCCTTTATTCCGAAGCCTCTCTAATTAGCTCTGGGTCATCCTTTTTGACATGGAGTTATGAAGACCACACAGCTGATGCTGCAGTGTCAATACAAACAGTGACAGAATTTTTTTCCATCACAGCATATCTGCTATTATTTTCTTCCCCTTTAATGACTTATTTGCTCTTTTGGCCACCAATGCCCATTGAGAAACCTGCAGTGATCCTTCATTTTAGGTTTTAAATTAGTTTGGACTCCTAGGAGACTTATGATCAGTTTAATTTTTCCCATTCAATCTACAGTAGCTTGCATATCTGAGCACTGAAAAATCTATTTTATCTCATCTGAGGAACTTCAAAGGGACCATTTTTAAATATTCCCCTCTCTTTTCATAAACTGTACCTTTTCCTAGATAATTGCCTAAATGACAGCCTCCTAGATAATTTCAGCTTCTTTTCTGTTGCAGAAGTAAGGGGATGATGAAAAGAAAACATCAGTTTCTTTAATATTTCTTTATTTACCTTTATGCTACAGTTTCACAATATAAAAAGTGCAAGAAAAGTATGAGTTTGGAGGGATTGCTGGATAAGTTTTTAAAGCTATTTTAATACAGTCTTTTTTGGCAACTATGGGACAAGCCTGTTTGCTGTAATTTTTAAAATCTTATTTAAAAATGTATTTAGGAACCCGAATAAGTCAAATATATTGGATTAATTAAAGGAACTTCAACCTTTCTTTAAAAACATATGACAAATAACTCTTTAGTTACCTAAATTATACACAATGGTATTGCTTTATTTATATATTAATGGGAAGATTCTGATGGTTTCAGTAACACCAGATCATATGTGCTTACCCTCCTTGTTTGATACTTTCTGGCCATATCAGCCATGACAGGCCTTCAATAATAGTTGTACAAACAATCTCATCAAAGATTTTTTTGAAGTCGAGAATTAAGTGCTTTACTCTACGCAAAATGAACTGTTCAACACTTCTCATCATGAGTACACTAAGAAATACTTCTGTGAAACAGGTTTAGCAGGGCTGCCTAACAACTGGTCACCTAAGTACTTGTATCAGAAGAGTGAGCTCCTTCTACGTGTTCATTTTGGCTTTCAAAAATTAATTTGGCTTTTATTTCAATATGTTCCACTGATGTCTTGAAACAGAAGACTAGCAAGCCACTTAAATTCTTGCACCCATTTATCATTGTGTCAGGAGGAAAAATCTGTAAAAACATAGAAAAATGATCATTTAAGGTGTAAGAATAAGAATGGGAACCAGAACTAGACTGAGAGCCAAAAAATACAAATTCATATCCTTATGTGAAAGAAACACGACATGGCCTTAGGCAAATCAGTTCACATCGCAGTAGTTCTGCTTCCTCTCCAGCTGTCAAACAGGGATAATTTTAGTCTGCAGGAAAAAATGAAATTTCCACAGCAAATAGGTAGAGAATAGTGTTACAAAACTGGCAGAGTCCTCCAGTTGTCATTCTTGATAATTAGTCCTGACCTTTGGATCCCATGTGCATCCAAACCTTCTTGGTCTGAGCAGAGTTCAGGTACCATTTCTAGCAAGGTCTCTTGCATTTTCAGAGGAGATAGAACCTGGCAGCTCAGCTCTTCTGTGTTCTTAAACCACTCCTGGGACCTGCCTGTATGGCCCTTAGATGCTTTCTCTGACTGGCAAGCTGCTTGATGGGTTTGACCTCCTGCAATATTAACCCACGTAGTAACTTGTAACCCTCAGTCATACCACATTCGTTGATCATGGAGAACTGGGGTGCCACAGGATACTTGGTAGAAGCACTATTATACCAAGTGAAATTTATTCAAATAAAGCCCCCACGTGCCTCCAGAAGCATATACTCTGGTTAGTCTGTGCTTACCTTCCTTGTGAGCTGATCCACTAATTGTCTTAGATGAGAAAGCTACCAATAACTGCCCTGCAGCAATCAGCCACTAAGAAATGCATCTCTGAGAATGTACCCTTATGCAAGTCAGTCATCACCTGCTTTACACAAGCTAAAAAGGGAATTTTAGCTTCCGGCAGCCTAATTTAATGCATGTTTGTGCATGTCTAAGTGCTCAGACCAAGGATGAAATAAAAGCTGCTGTCATTCTGAGCATCTCCATGAACTTGTTTATTCAGCAGTAGCAATGGAGACCATGAAAGTACTGGGGAATGGAGTGGGGTGTGTCTCACTTTTGAGTGCTTCTCTTGCACTGTTTTGGGGGAGAAAAGGGGAGCTCTGCAGAGATCTCTAGAAAGGTGGCATTGGTCCTGTTGCCACTGCTGAGCCTCTCAGGTGTGCAGCATGTTCCTCTCTGCCACTTGATGCTTCTTGGAATTGACACCAAACAAAGTGAGTTTGAGTCAAAAATAATTCCTTCAGAAGGAAGGAATAATTTCTTTTTTCTTTCTCACAGTCTTTCTACAGCAGCTGCAGGTAATGTAGTTGTTGGTGTTGCTGCCAAAAGTCACTCAGGAGCCTAGTAATTGATTTGCAAAACTGATGCTGTTTGACTGTAAAATAGCAAATATTCATCAACAAGCTGCAGCTTGTCTGCAGTGATCAGCACTGTGACTTGGAGCACCATTCATGCCCGTCATGTTAAAATGGTATGATTGAATTAAAAAGCAGGGTAATGTGATGGCAATGAAGGAGTTTTCCTGGAAGCTGGAATTTTCTGGCCACCTTAGGAAAAGAGGACAAGTTATCAGCTAGTTTCCTTCTATTTTGTAATGTGAGAGGACTTCTGTTGTTTTTTTATACACAAATATATTCTTGTCAAGACACAGGATTTTACTTTTTCACAAATATTATTCTAATCTTATTGATACAAACTCCTTCGTAACATCAACTCTACACAATAGAATCAACAGGACAGGGACAGACAGGAGACTATTTTTTTCCTCAGGCTGCTGATGTGAAGCTGTTATCACTTATCAAGAATTAGAGAATATTCTAAGTTGGAAGGGACCAACAAGATTCATCAAGTCTGACTCTTAAGTGAATGGCCCATACAGGGCATTGAACCTGCGATCTTGGTGTTGTTAGCACCAAGTTTTAACCAACTGAGCTAATCTCAGGGTCACTAATTGTCTTCAGTTCTTGGTGCCACACTACAGTTTGAAAAGCCACAACTAAGATGCTTATATACCAAGACATACAGAAGGCCTGAAAAACATAGGGCAAGTAATCAGCAGATTTAACTTCTCTTGCTTGGAGCAGTTTTTAAAACAAGGTGGGAAAGGGATGAGAAGGCAGGTGATCACAGGCTGTGCTGCTAAGGAGAACTATCAACAGAGGTGGCTAAATCAGCTTTAACATCTCACTGGAAAGTTTCCAGGAGAACTATACTTCACTGAATTAGTAACAAAAACTACACACAAGTAAAAAATAGTCCTACACCTTACATGCTGTGTCAGATAGAGTATTACATCACATGGTCTAAAGGAGGAGTTTTTCCAAATAATTCTTTAAGTAATAATTAAGTAGAATTTGGAAATCCATTGCAAAACACTGAATGCTGCTTTTAGCTCAATTTACACACTGTGAACTCTGTTTTCACCTGCAGTTTGGGCATGAGATGGAGCCTCCATTCCTTAAAAAGTATTTTAAAAATCATCAAGAAATCTGCAATCAGATATACAGTCCCTTGTATTTTGGCTCTTGCTTGGCTATAGAGACCAGGCATTGGTTCAAGTTGTTGTCTTGTACGTGGAAGACAGCATTTTCTGCAGTCTCTCTGCCTCTACATGTTTATTAGCCAACATTTTCTGAACTAGGATGACCTTTTCAATTGATATTGAGCCATATGAAATGGATAATCATAGCAGAGGGAGACAGAAAAAAAACTTTTTTGGTGAGCAAGTCCATTCTTCTTTAAGGACAGTCTGCAGTTCCAGAGATGGATGTATCAAATTAAATTGTCATCACAATTTGACTTTTCCAGGCATCTGCAAAAATTATTTATTTATGTAAGGGAGAGCTTCAAGTGTAGAAAGGGGATTCACACATCTCTCTAAAAAATCATCTTCCTAAAATTGCTTTTTCTTGTGGATGTTTTTACTCTTCCTTGAAGCAGTTGAAATATTTTAAGTATTAGTGGAACTACAGAGGTTCAGTGTCTCTGTATAGCCACTATAATAAGTATCAAGAGTAGAAAGTCAAAACAAGAGGTAGAAATGACAGTTAATCAGGACACAGACAATTAAAAATCCAGTAGCATCACTTAATTTTTTAGGCTGATTGATCACTTTTTACTACAAGGGAAGAGAAAAATTTCCACCTTTTAAATTTGAATGATGTTTCTAGAAAAAGCAAAAGCTCACTAAATCTGTGAATTTACTATTAGAGGCATAAAGGTTGATCAAAACTTAAAGAAGAAGGACATTTGAGACCCAGTGGAAAAGCATACTACTGTCTCCTTAGCATGTTACCATGCATCAGATAGGACCAAAATGGTTAAAACAATAGGAGTATACAGCCAAAAGCTTGCCCAAGCAATCACATGGGTAATGATGCTAACTGCCAGGAAATAAGTGATTTGCAGTATGTGATGGCTGCATCAGTTGGTGAACTACCTGCTATTATCTAATGGCAGAAAAATATTTATTGAATTTTCCCTCTGTTATTTCAAAGATTATGCATTAAAAAAATTCTGCATGTTTTGCACGTAGGAACTCTTGTGATAAATTATCCTATCCACTGCACTGTAAGAACTGATATTTTGCTGATGTCCAAATAAGAGGTCTTATTGATTGTAGATTTGTCTCAAACAGTTTTGCCCTGCTATTCCTTTGAGACCACTGCTTTTAATTGCATAGAGTCATCATCTGAACATAGAGCTGGGAATCACTCTTCATCTCCAGTCTCAGCATTAACTGTAAATTTTGGACTTTATTTTTAGTTAAATCTTGAAGAACTCACTGAAGAAAACAAGTATTCCACAAAGTTGTAATACTAGTATGAGAGGATTTTTTAACTGCTGAGATAGAGTTAGAAGGTTTTTCAGAAAAATATCAGGATCAAAGACCAATTTAAAAAAACATTGAGTCAAGAAGGGATTCTGAAAGGCAATCAGGAAGTACTTCTGTAGTCAAGAGTTTGGATAAATTCTTCTCTTTATTAGGTGCTTGTCAAAATTGCAGTGCTTATGAAAAGTACTGTGCTCTGATCACTAGAGACTGCAGCATCCTGTTAAAAATCCAATTTTATGGAAAAAAATCAGGAAGAAAGGTAGGTACCCTATTGCATGGTGCCACCGTACATTCCTTCTGCAATTTCAACATCAAAATGTGAAGTTCATATGAAAAATTGCTTTTCTGGATACTTTTATCCACAAAATATAAATATTACATAATTAGAAATTGCATTTAACACATCAAGTTCATACAAACAATTATCACTTCAGTATCACAGGAAAAGGGTCAGGTAAAATGTCAGAGATCAAGCATTACCACATCTTGACTGCCCATAGCAGTGAAGAAGGAGGGATGGAACTACCTGCTTGAGTTTGCAGGAGGTCCCTCTCCATTGCTGTGGTGCTCAGGCAGGTGACAACCATCTGACTGCCACCCTCAGCCTTCCTCTAAGGAATCATTTGGTTTGCTCCCAGTGGTTTGATGTTCATTGCAGCAGTAATTGGTCTTAAAAGTAATCTGGGGGCTTGGATTAGTCTGGGAGAAGAATAGCTGGAAAAGAATTTTGTAACATGGTAGATTTCAGGTGAGAAGAGCATCCAAAGACATTTGTGTGCTCTCTGAACCAAAGAGGACTAGACTGAGGTTTGGAAGCAGTAAAGGGCTTGGGAAATACAAACACCTTAGTGACAATGGGGGAAGGGGTGTTTAGGTGGCAGGAATGAGGTCTCTGGATTTCAATGGGAAATTCAATAGCTGAAAGATTGACTGTCACTGTATAGGACGTAGAGAGGTTAGGAAAGTGCAACTAGAACTAATAACTGAGTTAGCAATATTTTGTTACCTGGATGTTAAGAAGGTGAATTACATTGAGTTTGAATAAGGCACATGAGATCTTGTATAAGAACCTCACTCTGGTATTATGTTTTGATCCGGTGGGATCCTCCCTGCCTTTTTAACATAACTGTGTTATGCAGAGCAGTGTCCATCCCCACACTTACTTTCTATTTGTCTTCCCAAACAGAGCCAGCATTGGTCAGGAACAAAAGAATTGCTTTGAGACATGAGCTATAACCTGGGTTTCTGTTAAAAAAAATTCTGGGACATCCCATCCCAAAAAATTGTATTCCAAAACCAAAATGCAAAAAAAATGGCAAGAGACAGGTTTTAGATAGCCTTGGTCCAAGTTACAATAATAATGATTAAACTAAATATGTACCTTAGAATTGTTAATGTTGGAAAATACCTGCAAGATCATTGAGTCCAACTCTTAACTGTGATTTTGGAAAATGAAGTGATTTACATTTTCTCTTTTTTCTCTCACTCTCTCCAATACTTGAATCATAATAATGATGATTGGAATAGAAAAGAAAGTGGTTTTTGTTTTCAAATTTTATGGCAGTCACTTAAGTTGCCATAATGACACTGCAGAGAGATTACCTGATTGAGTCTAAGGTTTGTGGCATACGATAACTATCTCAAGGCACTTTTTATAATAAAAGCCATAAACAGACTCAGAACATACACAACAAAGAAAAACTGGGGACATAATTTTCAGAGTTGGTATTTCATTAAAAGTTGCTCTTTCAATCTCAACTCCTATTTCAATAATTTATCCCTTAACGTGTTATGTGGTCTGCAATTTCTGCTTTGTGATAGATTTTATTAAGTAATTTAATAATGAAATAGCTACAAATTTCAGTTCCATAATCCCAATTTCATTAGTTGCTTTGCCAAGGGACTATTGGTACAGTCAGAGAAAAACAGAGCCCTGCTCTGTTCAACAGTGCCAGGTTGGAAGACCTTCCAGCTCCTGGCAGTGCCTGGAGCAGTGCCAATGCCCCTGTCTCAAGGAGACAGTGAGCTGCCGCTGGGCAAGGGCATTTAGTGGGAGCAAAATGCAGCCTTCCCATGCAGTAGCTCCCACAACCATTGGCATATCTCAGCAAGCATACCATAGAATAGTGTTAATGGAAGGGCAGAGTTTTTTTGTGAATCTGTTTTTGTCTCACTTGCCTGTGACTCAGCTTGCCTTTCCCCACAGAGGCAGGAGGAGTGGGCTTTTCTGGGAGAACCCATGTCTCTGTTCCCCATCCCTCTGGGCTTTGGGCACTCTTTGAAATCTGAGGGTAAGCTCTAGACTGGGGTATCTTTTGAAGGGAAAATCAAAGCATTAGAAATAGTTTTCACAAAACATTTAACTAAATACTGTATTTGAAGAAATGTAAACTGTGGAAGGATTATCTTTTTGATATGCTGGCATGATAGTGGGGTGGCTTTTTACACACTTCCAAAGAGCTTTGCAAAACAACTATTTAACCCTCCAAAGTAAAACCCTCCAAACTTCTCTGAGTGTCTTCATATCTACAATCCATCTGTTTTTGCAGTTCTCTTACAAAGAGCTTGTATACCAATTAAATTATGTTGCACATTCATCATACATTCACATATGCACCAGGGAATAAAGCTGTACAAATGAATACACCAAAAACTTTCTTGAACAAGTAAATCTTCAGCATTTCTTTCTCCCTTTGTTATTTCTCAATGTTCATTTGCATACAGACTTTAGAAGACTTGTTTCAGGCATGCCAAATGTAGATGTCCTTTCTGATTAAAGGAAAATATTTTAGATGGCAGTTTTCAGCATTCAGATTCCACTGTCAATTTCTACCTTTTTTTTTGTTTTTCTAAAGACAAAGAAAAGACAAGGAAAGGACAAGGAAAGATAGCTTAAAAATCAGGTAACATGATGAGAATAGAATAAAGAGTATTATTAAATAAATAAACCAGCAGTGGACTGCATACACCTTGGGAGAAACATTATGTTGACACACATTTGCTGGCTGCCCTTCCCTTCTCACTAGTGCTAGGTAGTGCTAGGAAGAGCTGTTCACACAGTTGTGAACTTTCTGAATCCCTGTGTGTGAATGAAATTATAAAAAATTTAACTGTAGTTACACAATGACCACTGAATTCTTTGGTTTGGTTGCCATTAGGCACAGCAACACAACTAATACAAAATGTTAACGTGTATCAGCTTCTCTTCAACATTACAGCACTTCAGCTCTGTTAGATATGATGGACCCAAGACAAGGAGCACTGCTTCTTCTTTGACTACAGGTCCCACCAGCAGCCCCTATCATTCACAAACCCGAACTTCCAATGGACAAAAGTGAGTTTAAACAAAGCCATAGGTCTGTCAGTACCTTGAGTACATCACCCGGAAATGTCCCCTTGCAGGGATTTCACTGCCTATGCTCAAAGCCTACTCTGATACAATGTGGTTTGGTGACCTGAACCATCCTGATGTGAAAAGCTGTGAGACCTGTCCCTCTTCCCTGGCTGGGGTCTTGCCAGACTGCCCCCCTGCTCGGTGTGGCCGCTGCCCCTTCTGCCTCACTGGTACCTGCAGCTCCCAGATCACCCACCCTTGCCAGGGCATGCAGCCCTTGCTGCTCCCTGATTGACAGAGATGTACACAGTCACCTTCCAGAAAGCTTCATATCTGGGAATACAGCCAATGCTAAAACCAAACAGAAGATGTATTCACCCAAATGCACTTGCACTCACCCCATGCACTGTGACAAGTCTCAGAAATAGCCCATAGGTAAAAGGTATATGGAAGAGTAAGGAATGGTAAAGCTATGTTGGGACAAATATGAGAGATTACATCTTTTATAGAGCACTGATCAACTTATAAATCTAGAAACTGACAGTCTGCAAGTGAGAGAAGTTCATTTGCCTCTGATTACAGAGTGTACCTGGCCCCGTCACCTGGCTGAGAAAAATCAGTTCATTTTCTCCTTGCGGTTTGGGGCCACTGCTAAATGATGTTCTGTGGCATTCTCTGCAGAGACCCTGAAGACTGATGGGGTGGTGGAGTCTGAGACTGTTAATTCTGCAGCCAGAGGAAGCCTGTCTGCCTGCCTTACAAAATTATTCTTCCTCCATTAAGCAAGTGGTTCTAGCATCCAGGATAGTCAGCTTGGCAACTTTCAGGGTCACAAGGTTAAAAATGCTTCAAAACCTGAGAAAACATGAGCTCTTTCTGTTTTGAAACCTCTCATTTGAAAGTAATGGTTCTTTGCATTTGTCTGGCTTGCCTCTACAAACAATATGAACTTATAATTAATCAAGAGAGAGGAAATGTCACCTGAGAGCTGCTGAGGAATCTATGATCAGCACTAATACAAATCAATACAGGTTACTTTCCTGATTCATAATGCGTGTGTCAGGTTGCAATTCTCCTGGCTGAAGGCAGCCTGCCTAACATATTTATCTAGTACTTGAATCAGTGCCGAGCTCTTCAGAATTTAAGATTTTCATTTAAAAGCAATAGTGAGTTTTGAAGTTTGTTGAGAGATCTCACATTGTCACTGGTGTGCACAGGTGCTTAAGTGTGTTTGGATATGTGCACTAAGAGTCCTACTGGTGGTGCTGAATGAGCAGCACTGTTTCCAGCTTGGGATCTGTCACAGTCAGCAGGGACAGTTTTCTGAAAGGTCTATCATTCATATGCTGGTGCATCACTGTACTGTAGCCAGTGAGCCTTAGACACTAGGACAGAGTCCTGCACCTCTCATGAGTCACCTTTCCATTCTTTGCAAATATACCTGGCAAATGTTCTTTTATTTTTTCCTTTTTTTTTTTTTAATCTGAAATATCAGTTGGTTTGGGATAAGAACCATCTAAACTGATTTAAGACCTTCCTCCTGTGTTTTGACTAGTTCATACACAAATTTTTCATAGAAGTTCCACAGTTGGATAAATATTTTGTCAGAATCTCTAAGCAGCTCTGAAGAGGACTAGTACTATCTGCAGTGCAAGTGCTAATTTAAGAAAACAAAACCCAAACTATTTTATTTGTTCTGCGGGAAAATCTTGTGTAAGCCTAGAGTAGTTAATATTTTTACTTTATAGCCCAGAATCTAAGGCACTAATTAAAAGTATAAATCTTTATTATTTGATTTAAAACCTTTGGTGGACATGACCTGAATCTGAAAATTAAACATATTTTCTTATTTCTTTCTGTCTCTATACATATGCTGTTGTTTTAATTGCTCAATACAGCATTCATACTGCAAAGTCTATCAGAGAATATCAATAAATATGCACACAATTAGTGTGAAAAGAAAGGCTTTTTATTGTTTATAACATTAAAATTATTAGTGTTTTACTGCAGCAGAATAAATAATTCTTGCAAATGTTAAAAATCCTGGATATTTTGAGTTTCCATATTGCACTGTTTCAAGCAGTGAAAAATACTTTATATAACTCCAGAAGTACATAAAAGACACAACATAAACTTGTCCCTTTAAAGGGGAGATAACAAACAACCCTTTATGTATTGTCTTGCTGGGAGACTTCGGAGAATTAGCAAAATAAAACTCATAATTTATCCCTTGTTTGACAAAGCAGCAGAGGAAATATTAATTTCCTTTGCCATTATTAAAGGCTACCATTTTTCTGCCTCTTAGAGAGAAAAAAATACAAAACCTGTTGGGTCTTCTTTTCCATGATGTTAATAGATTATTGGAATGCATTCTGATATCTGCTTGCTAAAAAGCTCGTAGCAGAGAAAGAAGTTGCTATTCTTCAGTTGGGGTGGTGCAAATGACCATAGGAAAGTCGTTAGCTGATTTGAGTGCTTCAACTTTCTTTCTGGACAACATTTAAAAATATATAGATATTTTTAAAATTTCCAAGTAATAAATGGCATCAACTTAGATGGCTTACAACTTAAAAACGATGGTGATTCCCAGATGAAATACTGCTGCCACTATTGGTATAGAAAATTAATTTATTCTGCTTGTTTTATATCAGGAGATTTGGTGGTCTTGCCTCAGTTCTGCAGCAAGCCATCATTCTTACATCTCATTTTGTGTGTGTTTGGTCTCACACGTTTCTGGGGGCTGGGTAAGGTACCATATATTCCTTTGACTGTCTCTGGCTGGAGATGACCTTATCTGTCATCTCTGATACCTGTTCTCATCTTTTCTTCTGCCTCCAGCTTCTTCCATTACAAGCATTATAGTTGGGAGTTTTCTATCAAAAATGTCTGCAGGTTACCAACAATGATTCACTGTTAGAACTGTCAAATTATACTTTGCACTATTAAATAACAGGATATGACATCAATGAAACTGAATCTGATACTGTTTCATTACAATCCTTTTCCATATGGATGGCACTACTTTCAAAGGACTTCCAACAGTCTACTAAATTAAGGGATAAAGATGACCAACTTTACTGTGATCTGCCCAAACTTGTGCCACATAAACCGCAACTTAGAGGATTTATGTAGCTAAACAAGTCTGACTTTGTCGATCAGCTGCTTAGCTGAGATACTCCTTTAGCATATCTGTTCCAGCAAATTGAGAGTATTAAATTGTATATTGCTGCCATCAACACAAACAGGTCTATGAAAGATTTTACTCATGTCTTTTTATTTATTTTTTTTTTATTATCAGGAAATACTCTTTTGTCTCCACGGAAGTTGTGTTTTCGCATATCTTGGTTGCTTTTAAAATACACTCATAGTCTATAATTTTTAATAAATTTTTATCCTAAAGATCAGCATTCCTGGTTTGTTTTTTTTTTAAAGTTGACATACGGGTGGTTTCTTGCTCCAGAATTGCTAAGTGGAGCTGGGCACCCCCCATCCCAACCTGTGCTGTTAGCTTTACATTTGCAGTGTCTGCCCTTCAGATGTATTTTGACAATCACAGTCCACATTTTGTTCAAGTCAGTTTTCTGGGTTTTGGTGGGGGTTTCTTGTTTGTTTGCTTTTTGTTTTTTAATCTAATTATTATTTATCTGCCTGCCTTTTACTTTTCTTCATGCATGGAAGCAAATGCTTTCATGGCATTTCTTTGTTTTCTGTATATTAGGTATTGCCCTTGTTTGTGCTACTGTTGTTAGAATCACCTGCAGGTCTTCCTGGATTTAGAGCTCTGCCACCTTTCCTCCCTCAGGGCTGTGCTGGTTCTCAGTCCCAGATTTCTTCCTAGAGTGGATAACTTCAGTCTCAGCATGTCATCAAGCTAACCAAGATTTTGGACTATTGAAAGACTGGGAATGAAGTTTTTGTTCACACTTCCAGTCACAATGCAGTCAACTGCAGGAAACTAGAGTAAGTTCATAAAGGCACAAGGCTTAGACAGGTTGCATACTCTCTTATAGTTTCACTTTCCTTCGGTTAAAAGACATCACACACATACATTTCAAATACATGTGTAGCACATTGCTCAAGTCTTTGTAATAAAATTAGTAGTAAACTTATTCTAAGTAAACAGTGCCTGAGGTGCATGATGTATTAAAGAATTTTTAGTTACTGTAGAAAATGATGTGATACTCCAAGAGTTTTTTGTTTGTTGCATTGGGGTTTTTTTCCACTAACACTGCAGATTCAGATGAAAGTTCTGTTTAAGTATCTTCCTGTTGTCTTTTGTACTGGTGGATCACAGAATAACAAAATTGTTAGGGCTGGAAGGGACCTCTGGAGATCATCATCTAAATATTCAGTTGTCCCAGAGCCTCCGGATACACCATTCTTCCCATCAAATACTATTCTTGTCTTTTGGTTGTTACCCAGCAGTATTCACCCTGGGCCCTACCCTGCTGCCCTGGCTTGTAGCATCCTCTTCCCATACAGCTCTCTCTGGTGCCACTCAAAGATCACATCCTAGAACTACACTGCTCCAGCTGATGCCCTGGGTAAGTGGGATGACCCATACCAGTGAGTACTTTCATACCAGCACTGTGTCTTGTGTTGGTGGGGTAACCATGGGTAAAACAAAGCTGTGCCTACACTAGGACTTGTTTACCAACAGAGATAATTTGCATTTTACTGGCACCATTTTCAAGTATGTTTTTCTGTATATTGGCAAAATTAGGCTTTTATATCAGTTCAGTAAGCACCCTTACCTAAGCATAGCAAACAGAACTAGTCAAAGTGTGGTTTCCGCTACCGTAACTAATTTAGTATGTGCAGTTTTACTCAGAATACTGAGTCAGAGCTCAGATTTTGATTGCTGTTTTGCAGAGGATGCATTGCAGGCTATAGCAGCAAAACCTGCTTAAACTAGGGTAGCCAACATTTGTGCACAGTTAATTCTACTATTTGTAATGATTGAAACAAAATTAGAAGTTCTTTCTTGTCATATTACACCTAGTGGTATATACTAAATTTAGGGCTTTTGTGGGTACATCACCCATGAATAATGATGTCTGCTATGGGTGTTTTGTTTATTTTAATGATATGGCAGTAAAAATAAAAATAAGTTGTGCCTAAACTGATTAATTTCTGTTTCTTGTCTATTAAAAACACAGTGTTGATTAGTTTAGGTTTCTGGCATTCATGGATAAATTAGATTTTTAAAGAAGCAATAAAAACAATAAGAGGTACATTAGAAAATAATGTTGTTTATATCGCTGCATTTAAAGCCTTCTTTCCTGAATTATGCAAATGGTGCAAGACTCAAAGCAATTGCTAAAAGTCTTTTAAAGAAGACTAATATCTAAATATTTGAGTCAACAAATGATTTTTTTTAAATACTGTGAACATTCTAGGAGATACAGATAGGAATTAGAGTGCTTAGGAATTTTAAAGCACTTCACTGTTCTGAGGAAGAGAGATTTTTCTTTAGATTTGAGTTCTATTTTTAGTGCCTTAAGTGGTGTTTTTATTGCCATAGAGTGGAGGCTACTTATTTTGTTTCAGACATTATTCCATAGCTTGTCTTAGTGCCAGGAAGTGTTACAGGTTTTAATTGATAAATAGGAAAGGATGGCAGTTTGATGGCAGTTTCTGAACTTTCCAAACAGGTAGTTTCATGCCATGCTTCAGCACTTTATTAGAGTAGAGGGAATTAGAGCACTAGGCAGTTTTCTGAATTAAAATCTGAAGCTGTGCTGACAGTATTTTTGATCTGTCACGTGACACTGGAAATTAATGGTGGGTATGGCAAGCGCTCCTAACAAGGGAAACACTCGAGAATTCTTGATGCTAAGCCCATGTTGCCAGGGCTCTGAGTGCACTGACTGGATTTGCAACCTCTTTCCCTACTCCTAGGAGTTTTACCGTCAGTACTCAAGGCCAGCTCAGACATGATGCTGTTCTGTAACCTTGGATCAGGGTACTGTGAAAACAGCCAAGTTGAAAGAAAGAGCTATGAGAAGCCTTGTCTGGGTCCTCTGCCGTGTTCAAGCTCAGACCCTTGCCTGTGATTCTTGCCTGAGCAATGCTATAGCTAGGCTTAGGGTCCTTGCCTAAGCCTGCTACACTGTAGTAGTGCCCAGACTTGCACCTTGAGGATCCTGACCTTGCCTTGCTGACTGAGCTTCCTATCTGCAGCTTGGACCTGCCCTGTCCCTAGACTCACCTGACAGTCACTGAACTGTCACCAACTCTGGCTGCCATCCCTGGGCCTGCCCCCCTGCCTGTCTGGGGTCCTGCCAGGATGTCCCCTGCTCGGTGTGGACACTGGCCCTGCTGCCTCACTGGCACTTGTTGCTCCCAGCTCACCTGCCACCCGGGCAGCCCAGTCCTTGGTGCTCCCTGACACGGCTTGCTCAAGCAGAAGCTCTTCATTAAACAGTTTTCTTCCTCACGGATCACCTAGACTGAGGAGCTCTGCCAGTCCTGTCAAAGCCAAGCAAGCTGCCCTGAGAGATAGGAGCCCGAGCTTTTTATAATGCTCAAGCTGGACTCAGAATCTTGTTGAATTACTTCAGGAGAAATTTAGCCAGCAGCACTGGACAGCTTAATGTCTTGTTTATAAATCATAATGTTGGAGAGAAAGCATAAAATATGAGCAAGGTTTATTTTGGTTTTAACTGCCATTTTGGTCTCCCAGGAAGCACCGCCCATCAGACCCTAGGTTTTCCATCAGAAAAAGAAAAAGGAAATTCAAAATGTAATCACATTTTTTTTTAATGATTGGTTTTCATATACAAGCTCACTTATGGCATTTAGATTAAAAAATTATTTCAATTTATACCCCCCAAACTAAAAGGAAAACATTTAAAAGTGTTTTAATCCCAAGAACTCAAGCACTTTCTAAACATTGCTGAATTGAACTTTGTAGTTTTCCAGTAAATTGTGAACTGTTTCTTCCCTAATCCTATAAAAAGAAAATGAACAAAGGCTAGGGTCATTTACTCAAATGATAAATAGCCTTTTATAATTAAGGTATTTGTTTTGGACTTAGTGTCATTCCATGACTATCTAACAAATGTCCATGACATCTAACTGTGCTCCTGTTTAAATGGTGGCACATCCCATTCTCCAGTATTGGTCACAGTTTTCTCATGTCTCCCTTGTTTAGCCTGTCTATCACTTGTTTGGCTGCCCAGTGACTAGCCAGTGTTTTCAGATGAACCCAACCAGGAATTAAGCAGCTGTCAACCACATTAGATTCCTGATCTTGCTCTGAGGCTGTGTGAAATCCCATCCTAAGAAAATATGTGTTGCACTCCCAGTTTTGCTACGCACTTCTTTTATGACCTTTAGCAAATCCCTTAAGCTTTCTCTGTTTCCACTTGTGAAATCGAGATAATTATATTCCCTAGTCTTTTTGTATAAGAAGATTAATTTATTAATATGCATGAGGTGTTCATATCCTACAGTGATGAAAGCTGTAGAAGTTCCTAGATCAACTCTTTTATATGTTTGAGTTTTATTCATCCACAACTACGGAGAGTTCATTCCTGCTAAAAGCCTCAGTAAGCCAGACACCTCCACATCATCTTAATGATAATAAACTGGAGTGCAAAACCAACAGTAATCTTTAGTTTATTGTCATTTTCATGGTGACCGTATCCTAAATTCATTCAAGTAATCATACTGGAAATAGTGATTTCTGCAGGTTCCAAGAGGCATTTGTTGTAAAAAGGCTACTGTTGCCAATACATGAATGGCTAGCATGTAAATATTCTAAATGTATGCAAAATTCTGAATTCTGAATGTTTGAAATGTATAATCATTGGTGTGCCATCATTATTTAGGTAATGAGCCACTGGTGCTCATGCTGCTGGAATTAGCAAGAGATTTTTAGCCGGTAATTTTAAAGTTTTGGCTGGTTTGGTAACAAGAGCAAGTTAACTGAAAAATGCTTCACAAGGTTTTCCAGTGTAAATGCTCCATTGTTTCCGTCTCACCAGGAGGAAGAACTTTACATTGAGGGTGGCAGAGCACTGGAACAGGCTGCAGGGGGAGATTGTGAGTCTCCTTCTCTGGAGATATTCAAAATCCACCTGGACGTGTTCCTGTGTCATCTGCTCTAGGTGGTCCTGCCTTGGCAGGTGTGGGATTGGACTGAATGATCTTCAGAGGCCCCTTCCAACTCTAGTATTTCTGTGATTCTCTATCAAGTAAGATGCTTTTTGTAATGTGAATTGCCAAGAAGATACTCATGTATTCTTTGTGAACAGAAACTAACCTAAGCTGCAAGCTTTGACGAAAGCAAGCATCCTAGTGACAATAATGGGCACGTTACCTATTTAACTATGCTTTCACCAGAGGAGAAAGGGAGGTCGAAAGCATTTAGCCCGCTTCCATCAGCACCAGCTGCTGTTGTGTCAGCCTTCATATCTCATGATGTTGTTTAAAGACAGTTGTCCCTCGCTGCTACCAAATTAGAGGCTTTTGGATCTTACCTACATAATCGGAGAGAGCTGTGCTACAGTATGTGATGGTCATAAATGCAATCTTAGACTATTTTTGGGGGGAGAGCATGGTTTTAGTTCACTCATTTCTCTGAGGTTGAAGTGATGGTAGAGAGAATAGTTCCTTCTTTCTCTGATTTAGTCTATGCTAGGATATACTGCTGTTTAGGTTGCATCTACTGCCTTTCTATTCAGAAAAAAATGGAGTTTGGGTGGATGCTGTCCCTTGTCTATGCTACTGGCGTATGTACCATTGCTTATAAACTAATGTTATTCTTGCCTAAGTCCTCCAAACCTAAAATGGAGTCTGAGTTATTCTGCTCTAAACACTTTTTTTTCCCATCTGCTGGGAATTTTTGAAAGGTCTGAGCATGGCTTAACTCTTCTCCCATGGTGGCCTACATGATTTTAAATATTGCCAGTTTTGATTGTAGCCTGGCTATGTAAAGCTTTTATTCAGTCACCAAAAGATTGATTCCAAAGTGGACTCAGTGACCCAGACAATCTCATGGAGTCCTATGTCTTCAAGCTCAGAAATGCCAAACCACGTTCAGAGGGGACCATTCTGAACTGTCATCAATTCGGAGAACAGTGATTTTTACGTGATTTCTATCCGTTCCTCTGGGATCTCCAAAATCGGCGGGTTGCTATTTTTCCCGGTGTCCGAAAAGCCTTGCGGGAGCAGCGCGTAGCGGGCGCGGCCGAGTGCGATGCTGCGGGTCCTTCCCCGCCGCCTGCAGCAGGGGGCGGGCGGCCCCACGCACCGGCCCCGCTCGGGGCCCGCACCGGCGCTGGGGCGCTCGGACCTCTCCTACGTGGTACCCGGAATGCACGGAACACTTCCCGCGGGTCTATCTGTTTATAAAATTGCCATCCTGGAAGGTTCTTCTGTAAAAACCGCTCATTTCGACAAATTGCAGAGTGCAGGTGCACCTAGAAATTCCCAAAGCTGTAGTGCTTACTTCGACAAACTGGGACAATAATAGGGACAAAAATAACTCTAATGGTATCAGATGTTAACCAGAAGTTTAAATAGTCATATGGCAGCAGCATCACAGAAATTCATGGCTCAGGAACTAACCACCTCCTACCCTCCCTGCCACCATTCTCAACAACTGAGTACAGATGGAGAAATTGGCTGTGTTCCATCAATAGTGAGTAACCCATTTTCTGTGCTGATTGATTTGGCCTGTGCTGTTGCTCTCTTACTTACCCCCCTCTCCCCCCATGCTATTGCTGGCAGAAAGGCCTTGGCATTAAACTAAATACTGAATGACAATTTAATATTTCCTCTTTCAAGTCTTGCTGACCTTTAGTTTTGTGGCAAATAATTTCTAATTCGAGTATAGGAAAATATTTCAATCACCTAGCTTTTAAAAATGAGATTGAGAGGAATCATTGGTTTAGCACAAAAATGTGTGGGTTTTTTTTCTACTACTAGAAGCCTTTGTTGCTTGTGAGAAAATGGTGCAGTGCACAAATGATTCCATATTTGCAAGTTGTCGATACACCTTCTGATGAAACATTAAGCAGTGGCTGGGATGACTTCTTCCTTCAGCTTTCTCAGCAACACAACAAAAGAAAAATAACTTGCTTTTTTTGAATAGCCTTCAATTAACTGAAAGTCTTTGCTGAAAAAGCCACATAAAAAAAAATTTAGTTAGTAGAAGAGGATTATCCCGAACTGAATTAGGACTGAATAAAGTATCCAACAGGTGTTGTTACATGTATCTTAGTGTGAATTTAAATCACATTACATCATACTACCTCACAATTTAAGAGGTTCAGTTCTTTTAATCTCAGTTCTGACTTCGAAAGCCTTCCTCTTCATGTACTGTATTAGTTCCAACTACCTTAAATTCATGCTGTAGTAGGAAGTGAGATTGTGAAATATATGGAAATCTTTTACTACCACTATTTCTTCCAGATCTCCATAGATCTTAAAATACAAAGCATTCAGAGTAGGAGTGAGACTGTAGACTACTAGCTATTTTCTGTTACTTCACAGTAAGTAAAATCCTGCTGATATCACAAACACTTGACACAACTAAAAGGGTAGAAAAAAAATGTATTAACAGCAGAGTTTCATCTAACACAGGGGCTTTTTTAACCTGACCTTGTATAATGGGAAGCATTAGAGAAGTTTAATTATGATTCTTATTTGTTTATATCACTTGTTTCTGGTTAGCCAAGAGGAGCATTCTCAAAAATACTCAGTCCTCGGTGGCATAAGCTGAGGCAGTGTCTGCACTGAGATGACATGGTGCAGTTCTGCTACTCTCCCATGAAAGGGACACTCATGTTATATGGTGATTTAACCACTTTGCAGGAGTGCAGCCCGATCACCGATGAAAACAAACGCTTTCTTTACGTCTTCAAATTTTAAATACAAGTCATCTTGCGACAGCAGCGCTCTCGGCAGTGACACTTGTGAGCTGTGCTCCAGAGAAGTCTGTGTGCTTCTGTTACCGGCCTAACAGGTGCAGCATCCCCGCCACGGGACGAGGCTTCCCTGCAGAGCTTCCCGGCCCCGCGCTCGGTCCTGGCGGATCCCGCAGTCCGCCGGCAGGGCCGTGGCCTGCACACGCTCAGCCCGCAGCCCTACACAGGACTTCGCAGTGCTTCCAGCCGCGGAGAGCATCCCAGGGAGCCGCGGGATGAGCGGGGAAGGACGATGGGCAGGGATGCCGCCAGCAGGCGGACAGGTAAGGAGCCGCGGGGGGAAGGCGGCGATCCCGGGGGGCCCGGGGCCGCTCCTGGGGGGCGCCTCTGCCGGAGCGGCTCCGCTTCTGCCGCGGGCGAGGCGCGTCCGGGGGCAGGGCCGCGCCCTGCCGGCACCGCACCGGCACCGCCGGGCCCAGGCACCGGGCTCGGGCTCCGTCTCCCCGCAGCGGCGCGGGGCGAGCGGCCGGGGCCGGCGGCGGCGCCCGCCTCTGCCTCCTCCCCCTCGGTGCCCTGCCTCCTCCCTCCGCCGGGCGGGCGGCCGGCTGCGCGGGCAGGGCGGGCGGCAGGCAGAGCGCGGCCGAAAGGTGTTGCTGGAGGGGAAGTTTGGAGAAGGTCGCCGGGTGCCTGGGCGCTCCGGCAGCATCATGGCGGAGCAGGGCGAGTCGCCGGTCCACGTCCAGCAGCCCCAGCCGGCGGCCGCTCCCGCCGCCCCGGCCGCCGGCTGGCCCATCTGCAGGGACGCCTACGAGCTGCAGGAGGTGATCGGTCAGTGGAGCGGGGGCGCGGCGGGGCGGAGGCGGGGAAGGCAGGCAGGGATGCCGTGGCGGCCGGCCGGCCCCGGGCCTACCGGCGCTCGCTCTCCCGCAGGCTGGGCTCGCTCACTGCGGTGGACGCGCCCGGCACTGCAGCGGCGGTGCCGGCTGCTGCTGCTGCTGCAAACTTTATCCGCCCGGCAGCGGGCGGGCGGCCCCGGGGGGCGGCGGCTCCTTCTAGAACGCGCCGCGCCCCGCCCGGTGCGGCTCGGTGGTAGTGCCGGTGCTGCCCCGCGGTGCAGCGGCACCCGCCGCTAGAGCCCTGACCTGCTGGTCGCACTGGGACCCCGGCAACTCCGCGGATGCGCTCTCTGTGCTTTGTGTGCCTGCGTGTGTGCTTGCCGTGGATGCGCACATGTGCGTGCATCCGCTTCGATTACTCTGCATTTTTCCGATGCTTTCATGGGGGAGATAAATCTCACCCATAGATCTGCTACTCGCGTGATGACTTTCTCTTAATCCATATATATGTATCCTCTTCTCCCTCACTGTTTAATCTCGCTCCCATCTCCTTGTGTCACTCGGCCTCGGCCCCGTCCCCGGCTATGGCACGTAAGGCCAGCGGGGGGATTACACTTCGCGTTGACCCCAGCCAACCTGCTTCTGACCCGGTTTGCCGTGTGAGGTTTAACCTGTCTGCCGCCCCCCTCCTATGTACCTATAGGAAGAGGAATTTCTGGTTGTGTGCTTCAGCGCTTCGTTCACGTGTCCAACTAACGCAGATCAGATGTGTTCAGTCTCCATTCCCTTTATTTGGATTAGATTATTTTGAATTTTACTTTGTGTAAGGGTAACTGTCGTTAACAGTATGTGTGATGGAAAGTTTTTCATCTCTTGGCCTATATGTTGCTTGTTGCTAATGAACTACTTTGGGATAACTTGGTTTTATTTATACGCAACATTTTAAACTTCCAGCAAATACTACAGATGACAAAGGCCAACTCTAAGACTGCTGTTTCTTAGGAATGAGGCCACTTAAGTGAAAAAAGTCCAGGAGTCTTGCCTGCTGATGCTGTTGATTATCTTCAGTATTATACACCAATTGCTAACTCTTATCAGGGTGATGACAACCAGAACTACATGTTATTGATCTGGGTTGGAAGTTGTGTGTGCTCAGCTTTGTCATTAAGCATTTTATTTTCCACTGGCAGAAACAAAATAGTTGAGAAAAGTACTTCTTCCTTAGAATGAGATGGCTTTCTGTTGACCCAGGTGATGCTTTTGTGGTTTTGTTTGCATTTCCTAGGCTGTGAATAGGGGCTAAGGAGGGATGAAGGTTCAGATGTTCAGGTCCCTGGAGGTGCCTGACTTGGACCAGTCTGGTGCTGTGTTGAACAGGTGCTGCCTGTGGAGGCCCCCCCAGGGTATGGGTTTACTGGACTTTGTCTTACTCTGGGGAATGGATCAGTTAGCCAAGTGGAAGCAGTTCTACTAGCATAAAGATGTATTTTGCTGAGGAGTAAATCCCTCTTCTAAGGTAAAAAAGGCCTCAAAGGTATTGGATTAGTCCTTGTCTAGGGTATAACATGAGCCATATGAGTTATTTAAATAGTAGTTGTTTTTCTGTTGCAATACCTGTAGAATGCCTCTGTGAGAGTTTCCTTTGGAAACTCCTTTCCTTCTTTCCACTTAAAAAGCTTGTATCTTTTGAAATATAAAATGTATTTCTAAATGTTTATATGTAAGAATACACCCATTAAACAGGTGGATGCTAAATCTGTAGATAAACTTTATTGCTAGTTACCTATGGGTGCTATTAAATGCTGATATAATTTCTTTAACTGACTGCCTAGGGAGGAAATTGAAGTCAGGGTATATTGAATCAGATTCTTGGACACAATGAACTTGCCTGCCTTAACTTTCACTAAGTTTAGGTTGCTTACATGACTTTATTTCAAACTCACGGAGATTTATTTTGTACCAGTTGACTTAAAATTTTATGCTTAGTCAAATATGTCTTTTTTCATTAACACCTTGTATTTGTTCTCTTAATTTACAGGAGACTTGCTGTGAGATTAAATTTAGAATTAATACCATCAAAAATAGTAAAAAACCAACCAAACATGCCCCACCCCACTTTCTCCAAAAAACCCCAAACCAACACCCCTATAAATGCTATGCATTTGACCAAGTGCAGACATAATTTTAGAGCTATTGGAGAATGTTGTTCGTTTTAATGAACCTGGTGAGGGACTCTTAAAGCATCTTTTTATATCTGATGGAGGAGGGAATGACATAGTCTTACCGTCGTCCACCGGTAGCTCTTTGTATGGGCTGTGCCAGGGTTAAGTGCATGGTGAACATGAATAGTTACCACTTGCTGAAACAGAGCCAGTCACCTCTGGAAAGCACTCATACCTCTCCCTGAGGAGCTGGGTAGTGTCTTCAGGGAGGAGTTCAGTTACAACAGCCCTTTGCCAGTCAAATGAGAAAAATAACAATATATTGAAGCGCCTTTGTGGGCTTTGCAGGAGGAAAGGTGTGCATGGTGATACACCATGATGGTTTGTCACAAAGCTTCCGAACAGAACAGGCTTTAGATTCTCTGGTAACTAAGCACAGGTGCAGAATGGCCTTTTTTAGGGGGCATTAAAAAGTTTTGGTGGGGATTATAAAATGAAAGTAATTGTTAGTCATATGGGCACCCATCCCTTTGATTTAGCAGGTCAGAGAAGTTCTGTTCTTTTTCTCTGTGAGAATGTGAACTTTTCTTATTGCTCATCCATGTCTAGCCACATGCTATTTTGAAAACCAAGGCCATGTGATATGGATTTCCAATGATAAAGCTTTTTTGTCTGTTGTATCCTTCATGATGGCTGGGATATTCAAGGGCCTGTTGAAGAGAAAATGCTAGCTTTAAGGAGGGCTTCTTATGAGATGTTATTTGCCTTATTTTTGAGGTGGCTAACTAGTTCTCTGTAAACTCTTGGTGTGCAGTTTCATGATACATTTATTCTGCTCTAACGGGCAGCTGCTGAAAGGATCTCATTGATCTGACAGCGAACTAGTTCTTCTGCTGGGTCAGTTTTCTGTTGGATCAGATTCCCTGTTTGAGTTGCTGCATGACTGCGTGATTGATAGGTCTGATGCAAGGAAGAGGCTCTTCCTATTAATGCCTATATACTAATCTTTTCTGGAGCAGGAAAAAACCATTCTGATTGCTATCTGTAAATATACAGAGTGGAAAGGTAAGAGGAAATTTTCACATTAATTGAGATTGATACAGGCTGTCCGTAAACAAACGCATTTGGAAGTTAGAAGGGGATTCCTAACTGTTAGGACAGGAGAATCCAACCAACCTTCCGGCAGTAGTTACAGAGATAAGAACTGTAATTGCTATTAAGGTAGAGCCAGATTTAATTTAGTGAAGACCTGGGAGATCTCTTTCTAAGATTTTAATGCATTAAGTTAAAATGCACAGTGGAATTTTTTTTTTTTTTAAGATGGATATAACTTGGATTAAAAAAAAGTAGCTAATAAAAGCAATACTTTGAGAGGTGCTCTTATGCAGTTTGGGTTTATAACCAAATATTCAGAATAAAATAACTGAAATAGATTTCTCTGGATTTATGTCATGTACATATGAGAGTTTTTTTCCTCAGAAGCAATATAAATCTTCACAAAACAAACATTTAAATCATAATTAACATAAGAAATTGAATAGTATTAAAATTGTCTGTATTTTTCACATTGTAATGAGCCTTACATCACCTGGATGAGACAAAGCAGCATTAAATCTTGGTTGGGTTTTTTGTTTTATTTTGGGTGGGGTTTTTATTAGTTTCTGTTTTGGTTTTAAAAGGTTTTCTTAAACTGATATGATCAAGTGGCTTTGACTTGTGTTTGGAAAATGACTTCTGACTTGATGCTCCTCTGCTGGATGTAATTTAATGTTTGTCATCTTGCATTGATAGTTGTGGAAGGTCGATTCTATTATGGAAAAGCAGTGGGTTATCCTGTGATTATGTTGGGTGCTATTTTTCATTATAAAATTATATTTTTCTCTCTTCTACTGCAACTAACTTGGAAAATTAATTTGGCTAGGAAACAAACAGAATTAGATTGAAAATAAAGGGTTACTTTTACGAGATGGATTATCTCTATTGACTGCAACTCATTAAAAATGTTACCCTAGTTGAACTGGTGCATTTGTCTAGTTTTGCCTTTCCAACTTTGAGCTCAAAAGTATCTTGTGGTTTGTTGCCTCATAAGGCACAGTGTTGCTAAGTCAAATGTGTTGGGATTTTGAGTAGAACAAGTTACCATTTGAGACTGTTCTACCGATTTTATGGTTCTTATTGTAAGCAGCCTGTGAACCACTCTCAGTTAATGGCTCTGGGGTCTTTGTTGGTGTTTCTATGGTATGTTATTTACTTTTTCTTTCTCCCCTGCTGCATATATTGCTAATGGCTCTTTGTCTGACAGAGAATAGACTCTCCTATATTTTTTGTAATCAGAGATCTTTGACTCTGTAGAGAGGTCTCTGGTTATGATTCTCAGGAACCTATGTTCATGTTTGTAATGCTGTATGCTGTTTTGAAAAGCCTCTCTATAGTTAGAGGTCACGTTACAGGTCTGTGGTGTTCTGTTAATCAGATGCCTGTGTCTCATTCACTTTCCAAAATTTCTTATCCCTGTGCTTAATCAGATTTATTTTTTTTTAAACAATAGAAGAGCTTTCTTTCAGTAGTTTTTATGTATATGCTGTAAATTAAATCAAACTGTGCTTAGTGAAATACCACACTGGAGCAACTAAAGCTATGGTAAAACGTGATAGTTGCTCTTACCAAACCTCCGGAATTCTTGCATGAGAAGCTGCATAATTTGATAAGTAATACTTAATGCTACCTAAGGTCTTTTACTAAAATTTTTTGTAAAAAGAAGTGTTTATCTGCCTTAATTCTGCTCCAAAGCAAATTCTACTCCTTACCAATAAGTCTTAAAAGTTGCTATAGCAGCCCAAGCATATCGTATATGCACGTATTAAATACAGCCTTTATAACATTAATCGTAATTTAATACAACTGTAGCTTGACAGGAAGGGTTTAATTTTGTAAATTAAATTTTACATTTTGGGGAATAATCGGTCAAGATTTTCTGTCTGCTAATAACCATTTGTAGAAACTGTGGAAATATTAGATCCCCATATAGTGTCCTAATAAGGAGTGGCTTTTAATTCAGTTGCCAGGGTAAAGGTGGTCATGGTGCAATTTAAAAATACCTTGTAGAAAACTCACAGTGCTGTGCTGCTAATGAGGCTGTGCAGAGCTTGTAGTTAATTATTTGCCTTGTCTCCACATGATAGTAATAGTGTTGGGGAAGGAACCCCCATCTTGGCTTTTTTTTTAAATGGAAATGAACTTTCTGCATTAGAAATACATGTCTTGGAGACAAGGCTGTAGTTTTTATTGCTTCAAAGAAGTTAGACTTTAAGTGATTCAATAATCAAACTTTGTTACATAATTTAGTGACTTTAAAAAAAATTAACTCACGCAATTGGATTTCAGACTTGTCAGAAAGATTAATTACAGTACGTGAAAATAGAGAAAAAAATGCAGCAAAACGTTCTTTGGGTTTCTTGTGATTGCAAGTAACCACCATATAAAGCTTGTTTTAAAGTTACTGTAACTGGAAGGGTAAAGGAAGATGTATCAACACATCAGACGGTTGACTGGTGCTATGTAATGATCATGTATAGAAAATATGCTTTCCTGCTCTTGGAATCTGTGTACTTCCCTCCAGTCCCCATGCTTTCTCCTTCCTCTCCATCCAAGTTCTTCCTACAGATAAGGTCCAGTACCTCTAGGACCTGGAAAGTCTTGGCTCAACAAGAGTTGCTTGAGTGCTAGAAGAGGAGTAGTTCTGCTGGTGAGCATGTGGGAATTTGAAGGGATTGCATAATTTTGACTCTTGCTAAGTGTTACAACAGCAAGGCTTTGCATCTTCAAAGTGGAACCACTTCTTGTAACCAGGGTTGTATTTCAATAGCAGGGGCAAAGTTCAGATCTGGGAGAGCTATTTTAGGTTGGGTTGTAGCTTGCTCTGAAACAACTTTAGAACTGGTTTACTTTTTTTTCTTTCAGCAAGTAACCACTTTCTCTTAGGTCCAAGACCAGTTGTTTTTTTCCAGAATCTGTTTGTCAAATGGAGCTTCTCTTTGTTGACTGGAAACAAAACCACATCTGTTCTGATTGGCTTGAGAGTAAAAAACAGAGAGATGTGGGTGGCTTATATAGAGGCTGCTTGTCTAGGTCATATTTCATTTCTATGTGCCCCCTTTGGTGCTTTCTCTCTTCCCCCTTCTCCCCCTCCAAAATAATTCAGAACTATAAGGCAGCAGTTGATAGAAGCTGTTTTTTCTTCCCATAATAATAGCAGTTCTTGGTTTTTAAAGAATGGGCTTTAAACATTAAGTTGGTTACTCTTGGGTTTGCTGAAGTCACTGCAATACTGCTGAGCAGAGGCTTCACAGGAGCAATCTGCTTGCAGACCTTGGAAAATAAATGTCACTAGGAAGTTGTCTGGTGCCCAAAATTAAAAGTGAGTTTCTCCCGTCCCCCATGAGTTATCATACTTAACAGGTGTTGATACTGTTTACCCTGTGTAAATAGAGAATGAACTGTATTGAGCGAGTGGATTTTTACTTTTTTCTGCCTTTTGCAGCACAACCTTGCTAGTAGGATGAAATCCTGATGGCTCTGCTAAAATTTCACTGTTTCTTGCTAAGTTTGAGTGTCTTTGGGTGTGCATAAGGGTTGCATGGTTGAAGCTTGTGGGTGAAAGAACGTTATCATCCAGCAGTGGCATAGTGAGGCAATGCTGGTTTGCTATGATGTTGTCAAGAATTTTTTCTAAAACTTTTATTTTTTTCTTCTAGGAAGGAAACAAGTCTATACATATATATCTATCAGTCTCTAGAACAGGATCTAGAACACTGTTCTAAATTCACTGTGGTTGTAGGATCAACTCTGTAAGTGAAACAAGCAGTGCATGCTGAATGTTTGTTTCTTGCCGCCTTTGATGGGGTTATGCTGCTGACCTCCCTTGCTGACCCTAGGGTTGTGTGGTGGCTATGCAGCCCTGTTGGCCACCTGCTTCCTCCTGCACAGTGCTTCTGGCTGGAGACCATGCTGTGGTATTTAACATGTGCCTAGGAGACTAGGAGCACTAGACTGAAAAGATGGGGAAAAAAAACAACCCTGCCCTGAAGCAGAAAATGTATTAATGAGAAAAAACAATGAGAGTATACAGGGAGAAACAATTGTGGTACCCAACAGTGGGGGAGGAACCTAATTTTTCCTGAAACTGCTGTCAAGTCAGAGTTACTTTGAGAGTTGGTTACCTTTCAAGAGATAGATAGTTGGGGAACGGCAGTAAAGAGGAAGTGTGGAAAAGTGTGCATGCTTCCTGGGTTTTAGGCAGGCTTCAGTTGACTGGGTGACTGTTCTGTAGAAAATTTATATGGCAGTGGTGAGATGCTGAAAATTCTGATGAAGGCAGTGAGTTTTAAAAAGTCCCTCAGAACAATTCCCAGGTTTGTTGCCACTTTTTTCCAGGGCTGCTCTTTGTGACAGTCCTGCAGCTTCCTTGTGAGAGAAGCTCAGTGAAAAGTTTGAACAGTTTTCTCCATTTGTTAGCTGAAGTGATAAGTTTGTGGTGTTGGCGGAGTTAATATTTTCAGTCCTTTGTCAAACACCTAATATTTGACTAGGTATGTGGCTTTAGTCAACAGCTTTGTGAAACTCCAGTATGATAAATTAGCTGTCTCCATTAATCCTTTGCCTTTACAAATAACAATTTCTGAATAATTTTATTAGCCTAATTATTCCTGTGGATGTCTAAATGCCTCTGAGGTATTGTGATTGTAAGTTAAATATAGATGAAACTTGAGAATGTCCTATAAGGCTGATGTAATGGTTATGTTACATAGCTTTTAAGTTGAGCTATGCTTATGCACTCAGAGAAATTAGAACTAGCAGCAGACTGAAAATTTGAAGCTTTTTTGTGTTTCTAGTCATGCTTTCAGAAGAATTGTGTACTTAAAGGTCTTGAAAATCAAGATCCATGTTGAATGTCTATGTGCCAAGTATACCTGCTTCAGGGTAGTGGTATAAAAATAGTTAATTTAACAGACCAGAGAAATATTGTATGTTTGTTGATTGTGGTTTCTGTCTTGTAGGAGTAATATGAACAAGATCTTAAACTTGAGTTGTTGTTTTAGACTTCTGAGAAGCAACATACTCAGATTCAGAAGCATGGCCATTCAATTATAAAGTTGCTTTTTTTTCTTCTCACTTCTCTACTTTGAAGACATTTTATTACAGGAACTGAATTTAAACTTATAATTTATTCCTGTTAGTGTCTTGTGCTTCCAGACTCTGAGCCACTTAAGACTAATAATAGGAACTTCATTAGAATTAGATTAGAATCACCTAGTGAAAATTTAATGATATGATAGTATTTATATTGCTCCAACTCTTCCATCGCTTCATATGAAGCAGTATGAGAAATAGGTATGTTTTTTTGCTTGTAGTGTGTGGCTGCAGTGAACTTAAATTCTAGCAGGCACATTCTGTTGGGGTGAACTAGCTGAAGATGATTTGTAGCTCAACACTGCAGTATTAATTAGAGATCTCTACGACAGTCCAGTAGCAATAATGCCTTTGTTTTGGTAGATTGCCATTCTTCATTCTCAGAAGAGAATGATGCACTATGTGGTGACATCCGGAAGACTTGGAAAATACTGCATTCATGGTATTAGAATTGTTCCAAGTGTTTACTTTCAAACTAAACGACAAACAATAAAATATGCCAACTAAATCAACACCAGCATTTGTTTATAGTGCTACTTCAGAAATGAACAGTAATTCTCTCTTAACAGCTTTTTTTCTAGGCAGGAAGTCTGGTTCAGCATAGCAAATCTTCAATTTATCCTGTTTGTATAATGAGGAATTCCATGGAGTTTGGATGATACCCTAGTAAGGTAACTTTTGGCCCCACAGTGAATACCAGATATCAAGTTCTTGTGTTGTTATGCAGAGACATTTTCACTGTGAGTTTTGCCTTCCAGATGTTAAGATTTGTATACGTATTGAATAATGATTTCTGTATTGATGATGAAACAATAGGGGGAATGAAACAATCAGAATCCATGTTTCTCTTCGTGTGAGGATGAATGCATAATAGCATGGCATATAAAATCCATAAATTCTTAAACCAAGTAGTATCCTTTACTTTTTTCACATATTTTGTTTTGAAAATGCAGAATGAATATGAATTTGTTGGATTCATTAACGTGGAGTGCAGTACATCCACATTTCTCCCTGTCACAGGACAGCCCCAACGTGATGTGTACACTGGGAGCTGCCCCCTGCCTGCGCTGTGCCGGCTGTGTGGCACGGCTGTGCTGCCGACTGTGCTGCCAGAGCAAGTGGCAGTGTGGGTGAAAGAGCCTGCTGCAAGTGCTTGGGCTGCTACTTTCTGTGTTTCTTTTTACCTAACAAATTTGCAGTGTGAGTGAATTTGGATTCTTTTTCATTTTGAAGGAAGCCAGAGCATATCTGATTACAAAACTAATGTTAACTGGAGATGGTCTCGTGTGCCTCAGAGCTATTCTCCCCCTCCTCTGTCTTTTGAGCTAGTTTAACAGATAATAATACCTTTTCTATATGTGATATTATTACTTGTGACTCAGCTCTTTGTTTTGGTCTTTTCAAGAATCCTTTCAGAAAACCTTTAAAGACGATCCACATTCCTACCAGCACATTCTTTTAGATAATCTAACCTAATGACAAACTAACACAGTAATCTTCCTGTTTTCCCCCTAGG